>NC_079336.1:29982704-31445829 GCF_029582105.1 Oenanthe melanoleuca
TCTTTTATCTGGGAGGGGGTTGAGAGTGTGCACAGCATCACATCAGAGTATCTCTGGGGCTTCCACATAATGGCTTGCAAGTTAGCAAGGATTCTTTCTGAGCTCAAGAAATCCTAGAAAATCCTAATCAAAATCCTCCTGCTTTGAGGTAAAAAAAAATGTATCCATATTTCTTTTTTTTCCTAAGTATTTTGGTAATTAATTTTAAGAAAATCTAACCTGCAACAATAATTCATTAGTATTTCAAGAATACTGTATATAGTTGCAGTGATTCAGTGACTCTTTTGCTCTACAAAAATAATTAGATATTATGCTTTGTTTTGCCTTAGAAATGTAAATTTTGCAGAAATATGTTGACATGTTTAGCATTGTAATAACAACGTGTGTCCTAGTTTTGATTTGGAAAATTATTTGAGCAATGAAAAAAACTAGAAATTGGCATATAGAGCAACAAGGGCTGAAAATTGTATTAATTTTGTTAAAGGGACAAAATAAGCCTCCTGTAGGTTTACATTGTTCTGAGCCTTGGAGTGTGGGGTATTTTATTATACTTAAGTAAATATTAATCTGCAAATAGGAATTTAATTTTACTGTTTTCCCACTAAGAAATGGAAATGGGTATGGGAGCTATGAGCTCCCCTAAAAGTTGAAATAATTGTAAAATATGAGTGAAAGGGTGGTGCATTTAGGCCAAATTTTCATGAAATGTTGCATCCCTGTGGTTCCTAGAGAAGGAGTTGTGCTGTCTTTTCTTTTCACCTTGTCCCAGTTCAGATGGCTAATTCTTTGTTGTCAAAGTGCTGCTTGTTCTTTTATCCTTTCCCTCCTTCCAGACTCTCAGCTTAGCTGCAAGACTGGTTGGACAGAGCTTTTTCAGTGGTTTTGGGCTGTGGTAGCAGGTATTGCCATGAGCAGGAGTCTTGCCTTTTCAGCAGGGTGGTATCTGTAGCCTGGTGTGCTGCTTGTTGCTGGTGACTGGGATCCTTTGACTTGTGATTTTCTCAGAAAAAAACACCATTAATCATGTAACAAACCATCAAAGTTTTTTGCTTGTGAAGGTGAGGCATCATGGTGTGCATTTAACCCAGTGCATTAGAGGACACACACCATTTACTCTCATTAAGACTCTCCCAGCTTTTGCTAAGGGTTAATGAAAGCACCAAAGCTTGCTCCTTCTCCAGCTGCATGCTGTCATTAAATGTTGTCAAGACAAGCTCAAAGGTTAGATAGCTTTTCTGCCTACTGTGATGTATTGATCTTGTTTTTATGTTGTTAAAGTAATTAAAATTATGTGTGTGACAGTTTGTAAAGTCTCTCAGTTATAGAAATGAACTGCCTTTAGAGAAATGAATAGTCCTGTAAGAAAGAGATGCAGTGAAAAGGAACATGAGCCAGAAAGAAAATTATATTCATTTTCACAAATTGAATTATCTGAAATAACTGTTAACAATTGCACACATCCATTCTTCATTCCAAATGGCAGCAAAGTACTGGGGTAAACTTACATACTGGCGCTTTTTGGATGACTATTTGACATACTCATAAATAAAAGACATTTCACATATTGGATTATGATATCTTGCAGTGTCCAGAAACTCATCAGTGGAAGGGAAGGAGGGGCAGGTTAATTACAGGAGTTGGAGAAACTGAAAAGCTGCACTGCTGGGATGGACAAGATTATTTAGAACATATTTTCTCAAATGGTTACCCAACAGCTTAACTATTTGCCATTATCCTTCAAAATTAACATACTATTTTACAGTACTTTTAGAATATCCAAATATCTCAAAAAATAAATTTAGATGGAAGCAAAAGCTCTGTTTGTATCTGTTGCAGGTGCAAGTACTTCCATGTTTGTTGGGTTACACATCAGGTGACTGCTACAGCTATCTCAAGCAGTAACTGGACTTGTTCATCAAACCTAGTAGATAAATTTCTGTATTACCATACAGCAATGTGCTGTTCAGATTGCAAAATCAAAGAAATTCAATTTAAAAGTTCTACTCTCTTTTTTTCATGAGTTTGAATGCTTGACATACATACAAAGTATTTCAACCTTGCATTCTGTGATTATCAAAAATGTGTGTTATAATTTTTCCAAGCACAGTATGCTCCTCAGTATGAGAGAGACATGGAGCTCCTGGAGCAGGTCATCTTCAAAGCCTGTATTGAGTCTGGGCAAACTGAAGTTCATTTTCTCTTTGCAGCCCTCCCTGTGCTGTGCAGTGCATTGATAACTGGAAAGTTAACCCACCAGCTGCTAACCCATTGATAACCCACCATGCTTTGGCTACTGCTGAGCAGTGCTGGCACAGCATCAGTGCTCATTCTCCAACTCTCCTTCCCCCCCATCAAGGGGCTGGGGGTGGGCAAGATCCTGGGAGGGGACACAACCAGGCCAGCTGACCAAAATTGTCCAAAGGGATATTCCATACCATATGACATCAGCTGGGATATGGAAGACAGGAAAGGAGGACAAAGGGGAAGCACTCATTATTCACAACATTTGTCTTCTGGAGAAACTGCTACATGTGCTGAGCTCCTGCTTCCTGGGAGGTAGCCACAGATGACTTGTCAATGGGAAGTTTTGGCATTCTCCCTGAATAGTAAAAAATTTATTGAAAAAAAAGACAAAAAATCCCCTTCCCCACACACATAGGAAGGGTAGAGTGAGTGCAAATGTTCTGATTAAGAAATAGGATCCTAAGAAGCAAACCAAACAGCAGGTACTCCTAGGTGCTACAAGAACCTTCCTTTTCAATGTCTTTGTTCTTGCTAACAAATAGCAAACTTGCATTATCGAATGAAAGTACAAATGAGCAAACTGGAACCAAAAATTATACCTTCCTGATTGTCCTTCCTAAAGTGTTCCTTATTCCAGGAGAAAAGTAGATCAGTATACAAAATACAGGTAAAGGAAACAATAAATATCTGGTAACATTGTGGAAGTAAAAGGCTATGTCAGATCAAAAAGAAGACAGATATCTGACTGTCATTAAAAAGAGAAAAGATGTTTGAGGGTCAAGGACACATCCAGAAGTATTCATGAGCAGCAAAAATCACCAGCAAAAGGTGAAAATCTTTCAAATATTCACGATTATGAAAAATATTTGGTATTGAAAGCAATGAATATGATGAGTATAATAAAAAAATCTGATAATTCTGCTGGCATAAAATCTTTAGTCAAGAAAATTTTTGTGGTAATGAACATTTTGTTGCTCTTGCTTCACTTTTCAGCTCCAAGATACTCTTAAAAATAGTGAGTCTTACTACAATTTCTGATCACACTTTCTCAGTCCATGATAGCTGTTACCTTCTTATTGCAGTTAAAAAATAATAATAGAACAAAGGTAGTTCACTCTTATTTTCAACATTACTTGCTACTTCCTGTTCCTGGGAGAATTCCTCCCCATTGTCTGTCTCATTCTATCATGTGTTTCAATTTCTTTTCTTACCTTGGGTATCACAATTTGTTTTCCTCAATAAGCTTGTTTGTCTTAATGGTTTTCCTGTATATAGCAGAGTACAGCTAAGCCACAAAATGCAGCCTCTGCTGAAGAGCCAGTGGTTTGCCAGTTGAGCCAGGCTTTCAGGATATGGAGGGTACAACCTCCTGAAGCCAGGGACTGTGAGAGTGTGAGCCTGCATTGAAGTGCTGACAAGGCAGGGGAAACTCAGACCCAGGACAGTCACATCATAAGCATCTGCATTCACAAGACATTCTGTCTGTGTATCATTTAAATGAAACCTCAATCTTTGGATCTCTAGATAAATGGAAGGATGTGAACATGCCTTTCTGAAAATGAGACTTCTGCCTGGAAACCTAGTAATGAGTTGAACTCCTTAATACAAGCAATATAAGTATTAATTAATATGTAATGCAGTGTTAGGAAATCTGTTCCTGTGGTAATAAGATTTTTCTTCTCTGCTGATCAGCATTCCACCAAAACCCACTAATTTCACTTTTGTGGTTTGAAGAATTTTTTGTTTATTGTCAGATGGTCACAACCATTGTGCATTCAAAGAAACTCTTTAATGTGTCCTTATTCCTCTCTGTACTGTTGTTTTATTTTACTTTGAGCCTCTTTCCATTACTGCAAAACAACATCTCATTTAACAGAGCAGCAATTGCTGCTGCTGCACTGCAAGCTGTCTGTCAGGTGATTCTGCAGCTGCATTGTGGTTCACCTTGGAGACCACATATAAACAATGCTTCTGGAATCCAAGCCAGTGACTCTGCTGCAGAGAGGGAATACAAATTTGATTATTTTCATTATACTATTGTTTTCAGTATTATAACTGCCTGGACCCAATCACGACAGACTGGATTCTTTCTCACCCTTGCTAACCCTTGCTGTCTGTGCTTATGATATACATATAAGCACCTCTCAATCTAGCATAAAAAACCCTGACTTTATTATTTTCAGGTTCTTGTTTGACACTGGTGCATTCACTGGAATATACCCATCTAGTGAAGGGGAAAATTGAACCTATGAATAAGCAGTTAGAAACAGTAATTAGCACAAAACTAAACAGATTTACTTTAGTACTTGCTTTATGTTAGAAGCAAGTGTATGGAAGAAAGAAGATTCTGCCAGTGAATAGCTCAATGGTACATCACATGAAGTTGAGGATTTTATGGAGCTATTCTCTATGTCCTATGAGTGATAAAGAATAAAATCAAGATGTCACAGGAAAGTCAAGCTTTTGATGGTCCTGAAGGGAAGAAATTTTTTTATGTCCTTGCTTACAAATATTAAAAAACTTAATCATTAAACAGAGAGGGAGTTCATATTGTGTTAGCATCAAATGGATCCTATTAGCTACCACTAAATGGTTGAACATTGCTTGAATATTACTTGAAATTTCTAAAACCTTTCTAACAAGGAATTAATGGACAGACAAGAGAGAAGACAGGAGAAACACTAAATGTCAAAACAGCATTTTCTTTTTCAGAATTGTAGGCAATTCTAAAGCAAATAATCTCAGACGTTCACAGATCAATATTTTAATAGAATAAGCACAAACTAGAAAACATAAAGATTAATCATTTAAATACCCACCTACAAGAAGCACAAAAAAATCAGGTATTAGGGAGGATATTAATCTGGCCAATATATTCAGGAGGCTTTATGCTGTCAGTATTCAGTTTTCTAAAAAGTAAAACAAAAAAAAAAATTTAAAAGACAAGTTCTACAGGCAAGAACTTTGCCCTCAGTTTCTGTTCAGATGAAAGTAATTTTCACAGAACTAATAATAGGTGATAATTTAGATGCAAATAATCAAGACTTGATTAAATTTATTTAAAAAATTACAAACAAGCAATATTCATACTCAGAGTTTTAAAGGTCAACTTCACAGAGCAGGAAGCAATATGCCAAATCATCTGGAAAAAGAATTCAAACAGAAAAATGGGACATATATTATTTGTAGCTATTTTTTTCCATTTTCTACCAAGATAACTTCAACTTCATGTTTGTGTGTGCTGACAAGCTACTCTCATTTGCTTTCATAAAAGAAGGCACAATTTCATCATGTTGCTAGTACACAAATCTGCAATAGGTTCAACATCTGATTATGGCAATTTTCTGTGCACATTGTGACTATTTAGGTCCACAATTACTTTCCAATAAATCTTTGCCTTTTGAAAGCATGAAGTTTACCTTTAATCCCTATTGAAGCAAATAAAAGTTTCAGCTAAGAGGAGCTCATATGCTGAAAAGAGTTTTCCTCCAGTATCAGTACTTAACAATCAAATCCTTTATATCTATTCTATAAACACTTGCTCCATAATCACTGTCTACTTTGATCAGTACACAAATGCTCCACATATTAGTAAATGTATATTTAATTTTATCTTAAGAACTAATAATATTTGCCTGGAAGGATTTATCCATCCTTATTTTGCACAGTTTAAGAAACACAACACAATTAATTTTTGCTTACTTACTGATAATTCAACTCAATATCTTCTAAACTTATATTAAGAGAAAAAGATATGTATACAATATGATGCTTTGTCTTAAATCTCTCTTAAAGACTGGTACCACTTTTACCTTCCTAAAGTCTTCATGTGAGTTGCAGCTCTTCACTGGTCATATCATAACATAGTAACTACCATGGATTGCTATATAGGCAGTGTCCTCACAAAAACATGTGTAAATACATGACTTAATTTGTATTACCAACTTTAATTTAGCTATTAAAATACCTTAGACTCATATAAATTTGAAAACTTGTAATATTACAATCTACTGAAGACACTAAATTTATCTAAATCCATAATAAATATTGATCCTAATAAAATGTAAATATACCATTGTCAAACACTCCTAGAAAATCTCAAATGTGTTTCTCCCTGGAAGAACCAATTTGTTATTTTAGTTTACTGTAAAGTTTTAGGAGACAACTTACAGGCTATAATGAGAGAAAGAGAGAGGTTGTAGAAGAGTGCTAAAGCATTGGGTTTTTTAACTTCCTGGGAATGTCTAATAGGACAATGGTCAAATTGTGTATATTCACATTTTTCAGGTTTTAACAAATTTTCTCATGTTTTGAAATGAATTTCACAATTATTTTGTTTCTTAGCAGTCTTTAAGAGTTTTGTTATGTTCTCTTACTGGACTTCCAGTTTGAAAATTTTCATCCATAGGGGGTATGTTTACTAGGCAACTTCAACACAGCTGTGTATGAATTCTTTGGGGTAAGACCAAAGTACTGTTTCATAGATTGTTTTCTGAAGCATGAAGGATAAGTGGAGACAGTGGAAAAAATGAAATAAATGAGAAGTAAATATGGATTTTGTCTACAACAGTTCAATATATATTTAAAAGACATAATTTTTGTCTGCTCTCCATGGCATACCTTTTCTTAAATGTAGAGAGACAAATTGCTAGAAGATCTCCAAGATCTTTATTACAGACATCAGAAAAAAAGGAAAAGCACTTCCAAAAGTGGTTTTAAAATATTTTTAACACTGCATCAATGCTCACATCATGCCAGTTGATTTAAGTGAGAGCAAAATTTGGTTTCCTTCCTTGAATATCTTATGAAGAAGAGTAGTAGAAAAACAGACCAAAGCCTTTTAAGCTGATACTTCTGGCAGTTCCAAAGATAACTTTTCTCACCAACTGCAGGAATGTTTGGAGACTAGTTAGAGACAGATAAGAAACCTGAAAATTATCTAGCCCATTGTGTGTTTTCAAACAGACAACACAGAATTTGTAAAAAAGGTGGTATAGGTGTATTTCACAATAAAATGTATGCTAGCATATTATGGTTAACTCACATTTTTCTTCATATAGCTTGAATGTAAAAACTGTAAGCTGTAAAAGCTTAATCAGTAAAAATATATAAACAATGTTTTCTAAGCATTCATTGAAACTAATAAATAACAAAAGTATTTAGAGATTTTTCATGGAGGGCAGTGCCACTGGCAAGATTTTCAAAGCAGGAATCTATGGAAATGGGTACACATGGATAGTGCTGGAGAACCAAGTGGTCTCACAGATACAGGGCAGATCCCCCAAGAGGCAGACTGGAGTTAAACCCTTGCCTGCAGAGAACAGGCCAGCTTTCAGTCACATTGCAGTTGAACTTAGATAAGGGAATAAAGAAGCTTACCCAGCTGGGGACTGTGTTATCACTTCCATGCAAAGTCTTTTTCTACTTTCTCTGCAATGCTTGTCCTCACTCCCGTGTGCTTGCCCTCCTGATTTCAGTGGTCAAAGCTGCTTGCTGCAATTGCCTGAAAATCAATCAGCAATTGCTGAAATTGCCTTCTACATAGGTGGAAAAATACTGTAAACCTCAAGGACTTAAGAGGTTTGTTTTTTTCCCCTGTACCACTGCCAGTGCCCACAAGGAACTTATGTTGCCACCTCCAGGGAAAATCTACACCATGAAATGAAAAGGGGCACAGGCACCTATCTAGCAGAGACCTTTGCTGGGGAAATATTGCATGGAGTCATGTTTGTGCATGGAGAGGTTGTGTTAGACATTGCTGCATCCAGGCTAACTAATCATAACCCATGTGCACTCTTGTAGTTACTTTTATTATGCTCTTGGGGAAGGAGCCATGGCACAGGGCAGAAAATTTTCTTGCTGGTTTATTCCTTTGGAAGTTATTCCTGAGAACTCCTTCAGTAGTAATACATTTGGAAAAGATTCTTGACACCAAGGCTTTAAAGAACAGAGGTAGACAATGAGCTATGTCTTGAAGCATCAAGACCAGTGTTGATTACCCAAGCACCTGCTGTCATTTAAAGTACTTTTCTCTTTGGGAGTAACTGCTGAGACCTTCACCTGGTGCCTGATGGAGGAAGGCTGGCTCTTGCATTAGAAAAGAGACCACAATATTAAAAATACAGACTATTCAGCAAACCAAATCCTGGTTGGGGATTTTTGCTTTATACTAAGATTACAAGGTAGATACTGAAAGTCTCCATCCAGATGAGTTGTCAGTGGGCTCCTTGGTTTGGATTTGTCTTTTGCCTTCTAATATTTTCACAAAGGGTATCTAGGCATGTCTTGGGTAGGAGTGTAGTGCTTTTAATTCTTCATGTAGATGAAACCACCATGTGTGTGTTGGAGAAAGGTTTAGTTCCAGGGTATCAGCTCTGCTGTGCCAATTTTCCTCAGCATCAGAAGATGGTCAGGAGATGCTCATTTTACTTACTACTGTGTACCTGTGTTGCCTTTGTGCAACTGTCACCTATAGCTGAGTTAGGTTACTAGCATCTTTGGAATAAGACAGTTCTCTAAATAATTTTGTTTTGTGGAAAAAAAACTCCTTTCCTATTTTACATTGAATAAATGTTTCCAAGTGTTTATCAAATGCCTTTTCAGATATATTGAGCAATCCTAATTTATTCAATAACACAGCAATTGAGTGTTTATTTTGAATCTTCCTCTCAAGCAAACCCTAAATAATGTGCTGTCAGGCTTTAAACCACTGGCTTTCCTATTGCTTATGTTTCCCTGTAAACTTTATTAAGGATAATATAGTATGCCTGGATCCCAAAGAAGGAACTGGACAACTGTATTTGATTCTTGTTTTCTCCATCCTCTACCCCTGCAGAAAGCAGACTTTGACAGCAGTTCCATACTTTACAGTGCTGGAGATCTTGCAAGTTTCTTTCTGTAGAAGTTGCCAATTGCGACAAATTATGTTCAGTTTTATGAGCAGTGGCCGCTGGAGACTGAACTAAATTGGATTTGCACTCAAATCCCACAGCCCATGCCTTCTTAGGAGCAGCTGCTGCTTGGATGATGGTAGGATTTAAATATGTTTATTTATGATATGCTAGAAATCTACTTCTGTAAACAAAAGTAGTTTTCATTTGGAAGAGGAAAAACAGGATGCCAAGAAGAAAAGCTACAGGGACTGATGGTTGCTGCTGCAGTATCAATATTTTCTAAATAATTGTATTATTAATTTAATAGAACTTCACAAAATTCTGACAGAATGGCAAGCTGATGTTCAGATTGTATGAATTGATTAAGCAGATGATCAATAGCAACCCACATCTTTCCATCTAAAAATCCACAGTATATATCCTGCAGAAAATTGAACATCTAGGAGGCAGGGAAGTAGTGCTGAAGCAAAAGTTTTTACCTCTTTTCACTCCTGTTTGGCCAAAATTCAGGGATCATTTCTGTTTGGATGAAAAGTTCCATCTCTCTTTGATGTAAGTTTGTCGATTCGCAAAGAAAAGTTCTTTGCCTGAACACAGAGGATCTAGTTTCTTTCAGCTCCAGGGATATTTCAAGCACTCTTAGTTAAGACACATCTTCAGAAACTTTTACTTTTAAACCTCAGAAATGTTGGCAAATTTCTGTTGGATTTACTAAGCAAATCCTGACTTTGCAGAGGCATTGACTGAATGAACCCATGTGGGGTGATTTTCAGCAGAGTGACAAAAGGCAAATTCTTACTAAAAAAGTTCAGCCCAGAAAAATATCGTGGTCTTTTTGCAGAGTCAGAGACCAATGGAACTTCTGTAAGAAAGGATAACAGCTTTTAACATTTAAATATTTTTTTTCTGGATGGGTTCCTAGCTGAAATATTCTGGAATTTCTCCATAAAACTGTGATCTCAGGCAAACATCTGGACTGAAAATTTTCTGCTCATTTAGTTTTGCAAGCTTAAAAATATTTGTAAACAAGGTGTTATAGTGGAAGGTCCCTGACAACATCAGTAATGGGTGTTGTCAACCAATGTGCATAAGGGTCAATAATAATTCTATAACATATGCATACACAAATGAAGCTCAGTGGCAGACTCCCCAAATGGAGTAATCACATGATTTGTAGGAATTCTTGAGCCTAATTGGAATTCTTACTCTTTGAATAAGTCAAATAGAGAGCTTTTACCACTATGTGCAATATTTGTTGGTGAAGGGTTTCTCTGCAGCCTGCTGTCTGCACTGTGCCTACAGGGCTCTCTAAATTACCCATTCACTGCTGTTAGGAAGATGACAGTCTTCATATCCTCAAGGAAGAATTTATTTTTCTTTTTTTTTTTTTTTTTTTTTGCTCATGTTACTGACCTTGGAGGCATAAAAATATGTTAAGTGAAGCTATGGTAAATTACAGAGTTCTGTCCTTTTCATGGTTCTTGGTTTGATTTGGTAACATTGTCTATGCAACTGGTTCTCAGAACCACAAAATTACAGAATATGCTGAATTGGAAGGGACCTACAAGGGTTATCCCGCTCTTAGCCCTTCACAGGACATCCCCAAGATTCACACCATGTTCCTGAGAGCATTGCCCAAATGCTTCTTCAACTCTGTCAGGCTTGGTGCTGTGATCATGTCCATTGGGAGCCTGTTAAGTGCCCAACCATCCTCTGGGTGAAGAACCTCTTTCTAATATCCAACCTAAACCTCCCCTGACACAATTTCAGGCCATTCCCTTGGTCCTGTCACTGTCACCACAGAGCAGAGATCAGAGCCTGCCCCTCCTCTTCCCCTCTCAGTGAAGTTGTAGACTGTGATGATGTCTCCCCTCTGTCTCCTTTTCCCCAGGATGAGCATATTTCCAATTCTCTCACAGTTCTTTCTCCTTCATTGTCAGCCTGGCAATGAAATTGGACAAGTTCCACTTCATGATCAAACCTCTATCTGTCACAAATCTATTTATCACTTCATCAGAATCTAAACTTTGTTCTGAGAGTTGTAACAAGGGATTTGGAATAATTCCATCTCCTATGCAACTTGTCTTGTCTGAAAGAAAGAGGTGAGATGAGAGGAGTAAAAAGAAGTCTTTTACACATTGGTACTTGTCCTGTCTTGATCAAATGGTCTTGGTACAGTACATGGGACTTCATTACGTGAGGCAATGGTAATTTTTTTGGGCTCCTGTCTTAAAAGTTGTCCAGGAAGGCTGAATACATGAAAGTCTCTTCTAAATTTGCATGGGCATGTTAATGGAAAATGACCTGATGCAACCAAGGTGAAGGCATTGCAATGTATCTTCATCAGAAAACAACAAATTTGGAATGATAACTTAACGAAGTTCAGTTTAAACTCTATAGTTTTCTTTGCTCAACATAAAAATTAAGCAATCACCTCTTAACAACAAAGTCCATTTCACAATATCAGTGATTTTGTAAGATACTTTTTCCTATAAAACAGGCATGTAGAACCTCATGATTCTCTGCTGAGGGCGGTACCTGTAAGACACGTTACTCTGACATTCTCTTCTCAAAGAAGCTTCCCAATTTTATTCAGAAAAACTTTGTTTTTATATAGATGTATACATATAACTAAATATAAATATAATAAATATAAATAAATATATAAAATTTTTCTGTTTCTACTGGAGACTTGCTTATATGGTGATCTCACAGAAAGTGGGTCATGGGAATTTTATGAAACATTGTGCACATACCTATGTTCCTGCACAATTTTTTTCCTCATTTTTATGATTATACTATTTTCTTGTTAATTTCTTTCCACCTATTCAATAAATTCATGTCAGTTAGACTTCAGATATACTGGATTAGAGACTGAAGTTTGTAGTTACTTGCTTGAAATCCTGAATATCTATCTATCTATCTATCTATCTATCTATCTATCTATCTATCTATCTATCTATCTATCTATCATCTATCTATCTATCTATCTATAAACAGAAACACAATAAATGGTGATAAACCTAAACTGAGAAGTGGAGACTGGGTTTGTTTTCAGGGTCTGCTAGTAGAAAACAAGATGCTTGAGTCCAAATCCTGGAATTATCTCAGATTTACTGTGTGACCTTGGACAGGTCAACAGGGCCCTGAATTAACACAAAGGGCTGCAGACCTTCCTTTTGCCAGTAATGCCATCCTGAGCAGCACTGGGATTACTCATACATGTGCTTAAAGGTTTTGCTGAACAATGCCCTTAATCTCTCTGTGCATTAGTTCCTTGCCCACACCAGCATGTACAGATAACACTGCCTCTTCCCAGCCAGCCCCACCCTCTCACTTAGGTTTCCAGTTTTTTATGGCCTGAATTGGTTGTGCCATGCCTTTTTTGAGTACAACACTGTAATCCAGCATGAACAAGGAAAAGTGCTGAGTTCTGAACCTGGGATGGGGCACTTTGGATATATGGGCAGACTGGGAATGAGGTGCTGGAAAGCAGTGCCACAGGAAGGGACCTGGGGGTCCTGGTTGATGGCAAGTTGGACATGAGCCAGCAGTGCCCTGGCAGCCAGGAGAGCCAGCCCTGTCCTGGGGGCACCAGCACAGCATCACCAGCAGGGCAAGGGAGGGATTGTCCTGCTCTGCTCTGAGCTGGGGCAGCCTCACCTCCAGTGCTGGGGCAGCTCTGGGTGCCCCAATGTAATACAGACAGGAAACCATTAGAGAGTGTCCAAAGGAGGGCACAAGGATGGGGAAGGGCCTTGAGGGGAAGGTGTGAGGAGCAGCTGAGGGCACTGGGTCTGTTCAGCCTGGAGGAGACTAAGGGGAGACCTCACTGCAGTTACAGCTTCACTGAGAGGGGAAGAGCAGGGGCAGGCACTGATCTCTGCTCTGGGGGGACACTGACAGCACCCAGGGAATGGCCTGAAGCTGTGTCGGGGAGGTTTAGGTTGGATATTTGAGAGGTTCTTGAGGGTGGTTGGGCACTGAGCAGGCTTCCCAGGGAACCAAAACTGACAGAGCTGAAGGAGCATTTGGGCAAATCTCTCATCCAATAGTGTGAATCTTGGGGATGGTCCAGTGCAGGGCCAGGATTTGGACTTCATGATTGTTGTAAGACCCTTCCAACTCAGCATATTCTGTGATTATGTGATTCTGTGAATTTTTTCTCTGCTTTTAAACTTCACTATTGACTAGTAGGTTGGTGACGTCTTATTTGGAAGCATCAAGGGAAGGGCTGCTTACAAAAATGTGTACAGTACAACCACCAATAAATTCATTTTATGAAGACATTCTGTTGACAATTTTAAGTAGTTAAACCCATAGGCATTTCAAGGAAAGGGCTTGGTTTAGTATAATTCCTCAGTTACATTCTCTTACTTTTGTTTGCAAATCCTTGATGCCTTATTGTTTTGATAATAAAAATTAATTTTTAAAAATTATTTTATTTAAAAAATATATTAAAATTTAATATATTTTAAAAAAAAAGTAATCAAAGTAATCAGAAATAAAATATCTTAATTGGTCTAAAGCTCTGTTTATCAGGTTTTGTTTATTAGATTTCTGGAAATTAATTTTAGAAGCTATTTAGGATTCTTCAAGAGGTCATTTTAGTTTGAAACTTTTTTCCAGTAAACTACCCAGGAAAGTTAATGTCTTCGAGAAGAACTTAACTAGGAACTGATGATGCACCTAAAAGTAAAAAGTACAAGCATGTTGTCTGTCTTAACATAGTCTTGGGTTAGCATGACTGTTAAAAAGGGAAGGTAGTGCTAAGAAAAATGAGAAAAGAAACACGATAAGTCTCAAGAATTATAAATTAAAGAGTTACAAGTGAGAGAGAGCAGGAAAGGAACTAGATCTATCCTGTGTTTCTTTGTGTGACCATGAGCCTTAGAAAGGCCTTTGTGTACGAATTTCTGAGGGTAAAGAATGAGATGTATTTGGAGTCTGGCCCCATTAGGAAGGTATCCTTGGAAAAGTCTCTAAATCAACATCAGAATAAGAATAAATTTTCTTGCTCAAAATTTTTCCTTTGTTCACCATGATCTGAGTGTAATACATCTAAACCAGGTAAGAATCAAGTCATGTTTCAGATATTTTGTGGAACTTCAGGATTAAAGTTTCCCATCATTAATTACATACTGAAAAGCAGTTAAATTGGATTGCTCACTTAGTGGCTAAACAGCATCTGACTTAGCTCTTAGCAATTTAACACAAAGCCTGTCCTTTTTCTGTGGGTTTTTTCTACATTCATATGGTATTTCCTACCATATGCTGTACCTATATTCTCTCTCTATATGCTCTTTTAGGACGCTGCTGTAGTGTGCATACACTCGAGCAATTTACTGCAAAATCAGCTGCTGATTTACTGGTGGGGAAAAGCAGAGTGCTAACTGAGTTTTTGTTTCTCCTCATTGCCCTGGCTCAATTACAGTCTGGTACTATGAAATATTACAGCCTCTGCTTGCAGCTGCTCTGCACATCTCCATTTTCCATTCAATGAGGGTTGCAAAGTTTAGCAGCCAAGTAAGCCTTGTACCACCCTTTTGTAGGTAATCCAAGTAAGACAGTAAAGTAGTGCTTTAGTCTCACTGTCTTTCTGCTGGGGTGCTCAAGTAACAGAACAGAATGTTTTAGATAAAGGTGTGATTCAGTGTGCTGAGACTAATGTCTCTCCTTCGTCCTTGAACAGACCAAAACTAAAACAGAATAAAAAATTCTGTGCTCAAAGCATCTCAGTGCCTGAACCTGGGAACCTCCAAGCCCACACATGAAGCTCTGCTACTTAAGCTAAGAAAGCAGCTATGCCAGATGGTAGCTGGAATAAACTGCTCTTCTGTGGAGTACTCAGAACATAGGAATGAGATAGAGGGTTAGAGCCTCCTACCTTACAAGCATATTACACAGACAGGGGATTAACATACACGTTTTTTGAAGGCATTACTGGGTATGCCTTTGCTGTTCTTCAGTTGTGGGACCAAGAGAAATGTAGAAGTGTGTGCAGGCTGTTTTCAAGGCTGCTGCATGCAGCCAGCCCCCTGCTTAGGACATACCACCACCTGTGAGCCCAGGGCAGCTTCAGACCTCAGCAGGGGCAGAGCTCCCGTTGTTGCCATAGGGTGGTTGATCAACCTGTTCTTGAGTGCCACTGTGTGCAGACTAGAATATGTGACATTCCTGCCCTCTGCCTGAAAACCCTTCATTTATGGAAGCAGTTACATAAAACAAAGAAAGGCCCCATCAATGCCTTCAATCCATGGAAGTGCATCTGCTGCGAGAAGGAAATAATGCTTCAAAGACATAGGACATCTGAGAAAATGATTCTTGATTTGTTTGGATCAATTTGGCCTTCAAGTGAAATTGCTCCTTATTCAACTGACAAGAAAACACTAAGGAGATTGCTGCAGAGTTTTTGTGCTCTTGGTGTCAGCTGACACTGTATGATTTTCAGAAACACTGGCAGCTGTTTCAATGGAAGAAGTGAACAAGTGAACTGAAATGACATCACAATTACAAACAAATCTGTGTGAAAATAGTGCTATTCTTTGCTATCTCACAGGGATTTAATTTCTGGAGGAAGATGTAGTGTGCTTTTCTTGTGTGTTGAACAATGTATTCCTTGTATTGATTGATCAATTTGTGCAGAATGCCATAGCCTTCTCAAGATAATCTGCAGAGTGTTTGTTCTCCTAAATCTGAATCTAGAATATTTTTTCTAAAATGCATTGAGATTTCTAAAACATATTAGATATAGCATGAATAATTAAAAGAATATAGCATTATGCAAGACAGAATCCATTTTTTCTATGGCCTCATGTCACCAAGAACTTCAGGACCATATCGCTTTAGAAGCTCTTGCATTAACTGTCCTGATATTGGTAGGAAACAATGCTACAAAACAAGAGTTAAGAGCTAAACCACTGTTTATTCATGTTAATATTTTGTTTTTGCTGTGTAAAAGTGCTACCAGATTTCTGACCTTATTCTTCTCTAAAATGTGTTCCCACTATCTCATAGATGCTGCTGGCTGTGCGTTGTACTCTGGCTCATGTGCACCATTGCATGTGACACTGTATAGGTCAGTACTTTCTGTACAGACAGCACAGCAACCTGTGTGAATCTGCAAGGCTTTCTTCTGATGATCACAGTGCATTTCGCTGTGAATAAATTTAAGATGAAGGAGTCTAACAGAGCTCACTGGCTGTAGGATGAGCCAGTGAATTTGGGGTAAGAAGTTTCTGTTTAAATTTACATAGAGCAGGAGTGCCTTGAATCACAAAGACTATGTCCTGAAATAATAAATATTCATAGGTGTTTAATGAAAGACAACTGAAATAGCAGGGCACTGAATGTCTTAAAAGTATATCCAACTATACAGTTTGCCCAGGGTTCAGTTTTGTGGGCTGGGCTTGCTTAGAAAAGGAGTTGGAATGGGTGATTTCCATCCATAGGTCTCTCCCAGCCTACAGATTCTATGACATAAATAACAGCAAGTTAGATAGTTCAGTCATGAAACACTAAAGACCTATTGCTCTTGCTGTAGTCATCTCTGTACTTCTGTGGGGGATAGGATTCCCTGGATAAGAGGAAGACTGTTGCTCTAGAGCTGCCCTGTGGGCTGCATTATTGCACTGTCCTGCAAGCTGCCCCTGAAAAGTCACTTGGGCACCTGTGCATCATGCTCCAGACAAGCACAAGGAGCCAGTGTAAGCCTGGCATTGCATTCAAGCAAATGCACCCCTCTGGAATCTGAAGCAATGTGCCTGTGTGGCCCAGCTTAGCCACAGGGCCCTGCCCAGAATTCTCTGGATGTGCTCAGTGCTCTGGTTTCAAGTCAGTGCCAGCCTTGCAGAATGGAAACTGACTCTGCAGAGATGCTTATGGACCTCCCTGCATACAGTTTTCTCCAGCAGATCTGGGGACAGCATGAGTACAAATGCCATCCCGTGCTGTGGCAAGAGCCAGCCTTGGTTTTCCAGGTTTATTGGCACAGGACCTGCTCTGGGCAAACATGGCAATGCTGTTCATCAGATGTAGCTGGCAGTGGGAACAAGGTAGCTGTGTTCAGCACCGAGCAGGAGTCTGCAGAGAGCCAGGTTGTGATGTTTGTGGCATAAGGAGCCTGTGCTGCAGATGACCTGCCCATGAGAATTGGCTGCCTATGATAAAAGCCTCAACTCTTCACTTAATGTTTGTGGCAAAAGGAACCCAGGCTCCCTGTTCATCCACACTGCCCCCATGCTGGCTGGCCTTCTGGCTCAAGTCTAGCTCCAGCTGACTTCAGGCAAACAGCTTGGGCATGGAGCATGCAGAAAGCCTGCATTGCATTAAGCCGTGGCCACTGCAAATATCACAAACTGACCTGGAGAGGCAGAAATTTCCAAATACATGAATGAACTGAACTAAGAGAGGTGTTGCATTAAAATCTTAAATTAAAAATAGATGAGAATAAATTAGTTATACTTCTTAACAGAAGGAGTGATTGGGCACTGATATGGGCTGCCCAGAGAGGTGGTGGAGTCACCATCCCTGGAGTGTTTAAGGAAAGACTGGATGTGGCACTCAGTGCCATGGTCTAAGTGACATGGTGGAGTTGGGTCATAGGTGAGACTCGATTATCTCAGGGGTCTTTTCCAACCTAGTTTATTCTGTGATTTTGTGTAATTACAGTGAATACATTCCTAGTTAGACAACAGGTTTTAGGTCTAAAATTTGTCCTGATCAACAGAAATATTTTTTGAAGGGTAAAAGTGCAATTCCAATTTAAACGTCAAATGGAATGTGACTTAAATCACAAATTGATCACTTCTTTATAATTAATTTCCAATCATTGGATTGAACATAAGCGAAGGGTTTTAATAAATATGTCACATAATCACATAATTATATTAGCGTATTTGCCATGAGAAGTAAATACAAGATTTAAGATAATTGATAGTTTTTTTAAAATTGATATTTTAAACTATGCTTGGAATCATTATAATTGCCACCAATCTTTTCTGATTCCTTGCATACATGGATAGTAACAAGTTTTTAACTTGCAGCTTCTGTAGATCTTTCATGTTGCAGCAAAGGTAGAATTTTAAAACATATAAAAATTACTGTAAAAATTCCCAGAGCTTGTGGAAGAGCTCAGAAGTGAAAAGGCAGTTACAGGCTTTAAAGCTAACTTTGTGTTAGAAGATAATTTTTGTTTCAAAGAGCCAGCAGTCTTTTCAATTTGCATTTATTGGATTTCACTTCTGTTTGAATGGTTGTGTCTGAGGAGCCTAACAGACAAATCTTGTTTGCTTTTAGTAATTTTATTGCCAGATTGCCAGATGTTCAAGAATCAAAATTAATGAATATTCTGAAATGTGTTACAATGACATTAATCCTGAATAATCTGAACCTGATTAAATATAGAAAAAGTAATGATATTATAAAATAAAATACCTTTGAAAGCATTTCCACGGCAGTAGTAATTTGAAGGAACACTTCTTCTATGATATAGGGAAAATATAATAACATAAAATTAGGACATTCATATTCAAATGCAAAACAACCAGTGAAAAACAAAATCTTAAATAATAACACAATGTTTATGAAAAGTACTCAGCAATTTTGATCTGGATCTTAATCTCTGGAGATGTTAACCCTCATTTTCCTCCTCAAAAGTCAATTGACATGTAAATAAAGAGTGCAATCTCTGTTGTATTGATTATTCTAACACTACTGTTTGGCATAATTCAGCTCTCTCTGTAGAGAAAACTGTGTAAGAAGTCAAGGGCCCTGTATTTACTGACTTTACACCAGACTGATAAATGGAGTCAGAGTGATTCCACAAGGAGTTTTTGCAGCAGCAATTATGTGCTGGGAGCTAATTTGCTCCTGTTTATTAGTGGGCATGGTGAGGCAGACCTGACCAAAGCTTCTCAGAAGTATGAGGAAACTTGAATTCTGTCACTTCAAGGATGACAAAGATAAGGCTTTTTTCCTCATCACAAATGGCAGAGAAATCAAATGTTCTGTTGATGGCATGGTTTAGGGAAGCTGGGAAAAGGCAATGGTGAAGGCAGAGCAGAGCCAGCACCTGGGTAATGAGGAAAAATCTTTCTCCAAGCAGTCTGCTTCCTGAGGCTGCCACCTACCCTGTGCCTGTCTAGGGCAGACCTATCTGTATGACAGCTGTAAATGTTTAATTGAAACATTTTCATTCAGACCAGTGCAGCACACATAAATGCATAGGTTAAAAAAAGACAAAAAAGTTGCAAGTAATTCCCTAAATATTTTCTTTATGCTGTGTTCTGCAACAGGAAAGAAAAATTCTGAACAATTTCAAGAATTATATTTAAAGCTATCAGTCATGCTAACTGCACTTTTCCAGTGTGAGTTCCTAGATATATATTTCTGTGAAATCCAGTAACCAGAGCTGTTCAGCATTTTCAGCAATATTTTTTCATAATTCCACAGAAAAAAAGAATAAAAATTAAAGGAAGGAGATTTTTTTTTGTTCTTTGAATTGCTATTTTTTTTCTCCCTTTAATTCCTAATTTTGCCTCCATTACTTCTTAGGTGATAAATATGTCAAAATATTTTAAAGAAGATAAGATGGGAACTGATGCCTAGAATTTAATTTTCTGTTTGTATCTTGGATGTGGGACAGTAACAAGCAATGGAGGTGGCAGCAAAAATATTTAGCAATCTCTTCCTTCCCTTTGCCAAAGTATTGCTCTTTTCCTCTATTGATTTCCTGTCCCAATCACTGCTGCTGACCTGATTTGCATGAAAAGAACTTTCCTGTTTAAATAAATATACCTGAAATGGTCCATGCTAACAACAATAAAAGGAAGAAATATACTTTTTATTAGCAGTATTTGAGCTTTAGATGAAAAAGATGAAAGGTTTGTTTTTTTCCCTTTGCTTTGGGCAGCAACAGGTAAAGCATACAAATTCATTTGTAGGTGAAAATAACACTGAGAAGTCTCAGACAATGCACCTCTTCAGCTGCTCATTTGTCCAGACTTGGGAACCCTTGGGAGAGGGCAATACAGAATATGTCCTCTCTAATAAGACTCTTGAAAGTCCATCACTCAGGAAAGAAATTTTTCAGGCATCTCAGACCCCAAAAAACTACTGAGCTCATAATTCCATTTTAAATCCATGCCTTGAGATACAAAAATAAAAGTATAAGGGTCCTTGAAAACTTATGTAAGACAGTGTAATTATTACCTTACTAGTCTACAATAGATACAGAAATAAATCATAAATGTTGTGATGAACCTTAACTTTCTTCTAATTAAATTACATATCTAACCTTAAAAGTTTTGAATTACACTATAGCCTTTTATATTTCCTTTTCTTTCTTTCTGTTTTTCCCCTTTTTGCCAATTTGCTTGTTAGTAATTTTCATTCTCTGAATAGCTCATCCCTTTTCCCATTGCTCCATAACTTTTTCTGTTTTGGTGCATTCAGGCATGCTGTTATCCTAGAGGCATTATCTATTTTTGCAGAGTTGAGTGCATTTTACCGCTCTGCATATTAAAAAAAATACACTTTTGGGAAACTTGCAGCATTTTAGATCTTCACATTCTCTCATTAGTTCGGAGTAACATTTATTCATTGGTATTAAGGTAGTTGATTTTGTATTTTGTTGCAAATAGGCATAATAACTAGTGTGGGGTAGGTGCAGAGCAAGAATATTAGGCAAATGCTAGTGAAAAAAACACTGAAATCTGATTAAAACTGGCTATGCATGTCTTGTTCTTTTCATGCACAGGCTATGGAGGTGGCAACTGCTGCACCTTCATTTTCATGCACATGCTTCTGCTCTTTTCACACCAAAATGTGTTTTGGAAACAGGGCTAAGGGAAAAGATAACTCTGTGGTAATGCTGGAGTAGTGGATAAAAAATGAAAGAAGTTGAACAACTTATAATGCAGGGTAAGGGATGGAATAATCTTCTAATGTTAAACTTGAAAGTCATCAGAGAGAGTGCAATGACTGGTAGAAAGCAGAATGAGGACTTTCATTCTGACAAATGCTTTTGAAATATAAAATTCTGTTAGATTCCAGAAACCTGAGGTTTTCAAGTGTTGTTGCATCATATAATCTGAGATTTAAAGAATCCCAGAGAAATGGATTAAACAGGTTTTTTGGGTCCTAATTTTGAAATTGATCCTGGGCCCATTTTAAAAGATCTTTAAATTGGTCTCTGGAGACTTTAAGAGGATGGTCTTTTACCATTAGCTCTATTTGGTCCAGAATGTCCTTTTGAGATCTGGCCATTACGTAGCCCATTTTTACAGATTTCCCTGAAGACAACAAATCACTCCTACCTTACTGGCAGTCAGTTTCTTCCTTGGGTCCCTCCTGCTCTGTGAATGGCCAGCACCACAGACTCCTGGTTCACCTCTCACCAGCATCTAGGGATCTCCAAGCTCCTGTTCACCCCAGGGGCTTTTCCAGCTTCCAGCTGCTTACATTATCTTCTTCTCTTCATGGAGGTCCTGACTCTGAGATTTAACAGGTGTGTTTGATCCTCACAAGGCAGGCACCACTCCCATAGCAGTGGGAGTTTGCAACACTTCATTAATGTTTTTTTTTTGCTTTTACTGAG
Source organism: Oenanthe melanoleuca (assembly GCF_029582105.1). Classification (NCBI taxonomy): domain Eukaryota; kingdom Metazoa; phylum Chordata; class Aves; order Passeriformes; family Muscicapidae; genus Oenanthe; species Oenanthe melanoleuca. The sequence goes on from NC_079336.1 coordinate 30,004,440, forward strand.
AGCTAGGATTAACAAACACACAATGGAAATGGATTTTTTTGTGTTTGGGCTTGGTTGTTTATTAAATCTTATCAAAAAGTACGGAGAGTTCAACAGCACTTCTAGCTACCTGCTAGAAGTGAGGAAAATGGAGGAAGATTTAGCAGTTACAAGATTTTTAAAGCTAAACAGTCCAACACAGAATTAACACTTATATTATTTGTACTTTTAAACCAGTGACCAAATTCCCATGACCCTCAGTGTGTCACTGACCAACCAGGAACCCAACAACTACCTGGAACCCATGAAGAAGAAGGAAGATGAACACTGAAAAGACACCATCCAAAATCTTCCATTTTGTCTCATTACTATAATATAAAAACTTTAAATTTTAAACCCTTTACCATGTGAAAGCACAGACTTCTATTTTAACTACACACCTGTGATTTTAACTCCACCACTCAAATTTGGAAGCCTTCTCCAAGGCCTCAGGTCACAAGCAGTGTTCTCCATGGTGTCAGTGCCAGACATTCTGGGATCCAACAAAATTCTATATAAGCTTTCCAGGATGCTATTTTTACTGATAGTAAGATAACTCCAGCTGAAGGTATATGGGTGCAAACCAGTTTAGTATTAGCATTACTTGCAGCCATAGCAACATTTCCAGTGCATGAGGACTACTGAAAACCAAATAATCTAGAACAAAAGTGCTTTTGCAAAATACTGCAGTTTGTTGCAGACTAAGGGGTAGAGAGAGTGCATTACCTGTAAGTTCATCATTAGGCAGAACAGCAGAGTTTGTGTTTGCAAACTCAGAGTTCTGATGATTCCATACACTTTCTGAATAGTTCATGTACCTCTACACTGGTGAGTACAGATTACTAAATTCAATCTTTAATATAACAATGTAATTTTAAAAATAGAAAAATACAGTATTTATCAATAAAATTGTAACAAAATATGTTTGTTTTTTTCAAAAAGAGGCCTTCAAATAACAGAACTAAACCATGAACTTTGAATTCATGGATATAATGTACAGGTTTTAATATATAGGCTTATTATAGATCAGTGTCAAAGGAAATAATATATAGGCTTTAATACCAGAAGGATTTATGAGATTGTCAGCAACATTAAAAATGAAGTACAATTAAATAGAATTTAAACTTTATCTGTCTTGACATGATGACTTTAAAAAGGGAAAAGTCAGATATTCTGGTGCTGGTGCATAATGATCCTCAATTTAAAAATGTATGTGCTATTTCTCATTTCACTGGCTCTAGCTTTATTTTTTATCATTACCTCTAGTTATATTTTTTCTCTTGATTCTGTCTGCCTGAGCAGATGAAATTGCTCTCCTAAAACATTTATATTGACTGAAACGACTTTATCATCTAGAGAATCAACAAAGCACCAGCCCAAATTCTTAACAGAAAAGATCTTGAAATCAATGGGACTTTAATTAAATGAATTTTTAAGTGTTTCATTGAAGGGCTTGAATTGTCACAACTCACAGAGCTGATATACTTTTTGTTACCTGTCTGCAGAGTTACCAGCTCATGTCAACAAAGGGATCAATTAAGAGTCATAGGTTTTTTTTTGTGTCATCCTTACAAAGCAAGAACATTCTGTGTCTGTATCCCATTTTGGAACTTGTTTTTAACTGATAAAATTTACTACTGGATTTTTATTGAGTTTGTTTTTTAAAACTATGTGCAGCACTGAATTTGATCAACTGATCTCTCTCCTTCAGATCAGATTCATAAGGGCTAAGCTGAGTGCTTTTTGAGCAACATTGTGAGAGAATAATTTCTGAGATCATGGTAACTTCCATTTTTTTCTACTTAATGTGTCTTTTGTTCTATGGTATAACAGAAAACTCTATCAATGTAGAGGGAACCCTGGTACTAAAACAAAAGTTTTACTTAGGAATGGATTTTAGAGAGTGGAAGACTAATGTGAAAAGGATTGAACGTGATCAAGAAATGTGAGTGCCTAAAAATAGACATCCAGTGACATTTTAGAGGATGTAGGGTGTCTGAGAGACCTATATTAAACTGACAGATGCTATTAGCTCTACAGGGGATCCATACCTTTCTTCTGTACTAGATGGCATCCACATTTTACCTCCTTCTGATATTGGATTGACTTGGCTAATATGCTTCTTTATGAATCTTGTATCAATAACTATTTGTCCTTCAAAACACCAAGTTTCTTCTATGAAAATATTGACAGTAGGATGCCAGCTTTCATCTAAAACTCTCAAATTTGACACCTTTGCTGCATTTGCTCATATGTAAACTCAGTTATATAAAAGGTCCTTGTAAAACCTTGATGCTGTTGGTAAAATAACAATGGTCTTTAAAGCCTTATTGATGTACCAGAAAGATTAAAGCTGACACAAGTTTAAACAAAATAAATAAATTCAAAAAATACTTTTATAGCCTAAAAGTTTTGTGACAGCTATTGCTACTCAATTAACTCTTTGTTTTTACTTCGGCCAAATGTCATATTCAGATTGACCTTTAGCATCACTATTTGTTTAGATGCAGCAGTTTCCAGTATCTGTCCAGCCTTATCCTTTTTCTCCCTCCTTGTGTTCTAATTTCTAGAATAATTACATTACACATTGTTGGCCTTGATTGTATCCTCCTACTATTTCATAAATTGTTTCATTACATCAGTACATAATTCCAAGCATTGTGCCTGCTAATGATGAGATTATGAGCACCCTTCCCTCTTTAAATTGGGGTAAATTCTGTGAGTAATGTGCAGTTGCAAATTCGTATACTTTATGCCACATGCTTTTCATGCACTGCTTCTGCTGGGTGTTTGTAAATAGTTCTCTTTTAGATACCATATTTTGGTCTCTCTGAGTGCCTCCATTTGGTCTGAGTAATCAGTGTTTCAGAGCACAAAAATATTGGATGGAGAAAAGCCTGTTCTGGTGTTTTTCAAGGAAGACTGCAGTTATTAACCATAAAATAAAGCTTCAACCAGAAACAAACAGCCACAGTTTAATTATTATGATTATTGCAGATCAAAAGCAAAGGAAGAGGGAGACTCTTGTGTCTGTGTTTTCACGTGTCTGTGTTTCTGACAGGGAAGAATATTTGATTAAAAATGACAGATGCCATGGATATCTCATATTCTACTTTTCTTTGTCCTTTCTGCTCATTATCTGTCTGTTAGGATATTCCAAGGAACTGCAAGAGGATCCCCTTAAGCCCCTGCTGGTGCCAGTTCAATGAATGGTTGGATGAATGGTTAATCACTGAGGGAATGACTGGCCATAAAACAGTAATCACATAACTGGTGCTGATGCAAACTTCCAGTGCACAATCCACCATTATTTACAGATTAGCTCAATGAGACAGAGGGAATATGCATCTGCAAAACTATCCTTCAGTAAAGGGGTGAGCGATCCAGTGAGAGCACATTGTCAGTGTTCATAATTTGGGCATGATGAACAGCACAGGAGCTGCCAAATCATTTCAAGAGCCCAGAGAGCTTTTAGAAAACAGTGAAGATTAGCTGCCCTCATCTCTATTGTTATGAGGTGACTAGCTGGAGACAAGAGGTTCTTTGTTCTCTTCACAGTCCCATGGAAGCACTGTGTTCAAAGGAATCTGTTCCAAGGGAAGCTGAATTTTGTTTTTAACTTTCTGCTAAATAGTATCAGGTGCATCTCTTACTTTAGGGTTGTTTTTTAGATTTTGTGATCCACACGCCTTCTTCAGGTTGTGCAGAAATCAGTATTTCTGTTTAAAATTAGGCAGAATAATTTCCAATTGTGACCTGTGTAACTGGTCCTTAAGCCTGCATTCAAATGAGGCAAGATTTGGGGCTAGAAATTCACAGTTTCTGCATCATCTCATTGGGTGATCACCATTCAGAGAACAAACTGAGTCAAACCAGGCGTTTTTGCAGATGGAAATTAATTTTTTGTCTGTCTCAATAGTGGCATGCAATAGTGGCATAATGCAACAGGGGATAATGCAAACCTGGTACAGACTTGTTACAGTATGCAGCTTATCTCCTTAGATGTGTACATTTTAAATAGCACTTAAATGCACTACCTAATTCTTGAATATTTGTGTTAGCCAGGTCAACATGCCCTGGGAACTCACTGGTCATCCCAAGCTCACAGAGCTGGACATACATCAGCCTAAACCGAGCACAGAAAGACACACAGGGGAAAATAATATGATGCTTTTTATGGCAATAGGCAATTTTTCTGTTTTTTCTGACATTCCTGTCTTATTACTATTACTTTGGCTGTGACTAAGCTATGCTGATCTTTTGTACAATATAGTTCTCTTAAACCTCTCTTGTGTTATGGGTGTGGGCACACAGAAACAACAGACAGACATGAAGAAATTTTCTTTTATGGGTTCTGTGGATTATAAACATTAGAGGTGCCACTGCTGCAAACATTAACTATGTTAATGCCAAATTAATATTAGATGAAGAATGTAATTATGTCAGGTAGGACAGGAGTAAGTAGAGGGAAAAAATAAAAATGTTGGAGTGAATTGAAGGAAGAGAAGATGGGGGAGAAGGTAAAAGAGCAGATACACCTGAGAATGGTCACCATAGGAGTGACCATTTTGGACTTCTCCACCCAAAAAAATGATGGGATCAACCCCCCACTTGAAGTGCATCTACAGCAATGCACACAGCATGGGCAACAGACAGGAGGGGTGGAAAGCCATGGTGCAGCAGGAAAACTGTGACACAGCTGCCATCATGGAAACAGGGTGGGATGACCCACAAAACAGGAGTGCTGCTGTGTCTGCTTTGCCTGGAGCTTAATGGTGAAGGGAGAACTGAGTGTTTATGGGCAAGAATCAGGGGGAAGGGTAAAGGCAGATATTCTGGTAGGAGTCTGTTCTGATTTCTCAATTAGGATGAATATTTTATAAGCAGCTGGGAGAAGTCTCACAGTCCCCAACCCTTATTCTTACCAGATGTTTGCTGGAAATACAAGATAACAGAGAGGAAAAAGTGCAGGAGATTCCTGTAGCGTGTGGGAGATATCTTCCTGTCACAGCTGGAAAAGGAACAATTGGGGAAGGTGCCCTGCAGGACCTGGTGAAGGTGGTGTGGTGCTGTGATGGTTGAAGGCCTCTTAATAGACATGAAATGAAATTTTTCCATTCTCATATTGAGTGAGGATAGCAGAACAGTTGCCTTGGACTTCTTGAGGGAAGACTTAATGTCTTTAGAAGTCTAGTTGAGAGTCTTATCATGACAGTGGCCATTTACAAAAAGGTTCAGAAGGAGGATTTAGGGAGCTGGAGGTCTGTTGGGCTGACCTGGATGCTGGGGAAGGTCATGGAGAGGATCATCTTGAGTGCCATCAGATGGCACATGCAGGACAACCAGGGGCTCAGACTCAGCCAGCGTGGCTTTAGGAAAGGCAGGTCCTGCTTGACCAACCTGACTTCCTTCTATGACAAGGTCAAACCTCCTGCTATGCTCAGTGCCCTTATTTTCCAAATTGCAGAAAAATGAGCAGTGAGGATACGTGGGACAAGGCACACCAGTGCTATCCTAGACAGGTCACATCTACTTTTCATTTGAGCTTGGTCAAGGCAAAGCTTCTCCTAACAGCTCTCCCTGACTTAATAAGTTATTAAGCAGCTGCTGGCATGATTTCCAAATGATTTTTGGTCTGCCTTGCTTCTTTAAAACACATTTTCCTCTTCTGAGCTATTCTGCAGATTCTCAGTAATGCTAACATTTCTACACTTCTGAAGTCTCATCTCAGTTTTATTTTCAGGCAGTTTGATTAGTCACTCCTTTCAAACTACTAATCAGTTTTTGTTTTACATCTAGCTGCTTCAGAAATCATAGCTTTTTGAAAACATTGAAAATTAATTTTTCCTTGGTCCCAGTGCCATACTTTCTGTTGTGAATCATCTTATTGGAGCTAGAACTTGCCACCTTTCCTGTGATTGCAAAGTTGTACCTCTATTTGCCACTTTTTATGTGTGCCTATGGTTTCAGTTAATTTCAGCAGTGTTACACTTTGGGTGGAGCAAGCTCAGGCTTCTCAGCTGTCTGTGCTGCTCCCAGCCTGTCTCTGCTGCTTGTCCTTCTGTCTTTCCAGGGCCTGGTACCCATGGCTGGTTCAGCTGCTGTGCTGAGCTCACTGCCCCTTGCTGCAAGATGCGTGGCCAGGTGCAGGAGGGCAGTTGTGAGGGAAACTTTCATTTTACATAAGTCCATTCATCACAACAAAGGGAGAAAAGCAGTTCCTAAGTACTCTTCTGGCATTTGTATCAGTGCTCATTTCAGGCCTGAAATGAATTGGTTGCATTTCTGCAAAAGCCATGGCAGATGGATCATGGCTGTGGATGAGCCATACTTACTTACCATGGCATTTTTGTGCCATGAGGTTCTGGCACAAAGTCACCAGCAGCATCTTCCATGCTGGCAGCAGCTAGCTGTGGGCATAAAACTGAGATATAAAAGCCTGATTGTGGTGCTCTGTACCAAAGGTTGTGTCCCACTCAGTGTTTTCCCATGAGCACACTAGAGCATGATTCCCTGGAGCCTTTTGGACAAAAGATAATTAGATGTCTTTGTATAAGGCAGACTCCCAAGGAATTCTGCTGGTGTATTCAATAGTCAAAAGGGTAGATTTCCCATTCCTTTCCTTGGAAGGTGAGGTGTCAGAAACTCCCCACTGCACTTGCTCAATTGCCTAACCTAAGCATGCTCACCATGACTTCCAGACTATCTTTTCTCAGCAAAAATTCTTCCAGACCACATAAAACCCAGCAAGAAGTCCTCTACTGCTATATATCTGCTAGCTCAGCATTCTTAAAGTAGGATTTAGAGTTCATATTCTCCTCTAATGCATCATGAAGAAGACAGCAGACCAAAAAAATGCCCTTTTTTTTTTTTTTTTCTACAGACCAGAAAGGCCAAATGTGCTTGGCCAGCTGCAGATGAGTTGTGTCAGAGACTGAAATAGCTCATGCCTCAAACATTGATGTAAAGTCTTAAACTGTATAAAGAGGACTATCCCACCCTAAAGGATGCCTGACTGGAACTTTGGACTGAAAGTCAATTAGTGAGATTAGATGAATGGAAACCCATTCTTCAGTCACCAGGCCTAAGAAAAAACCAACAAGGCTGGGGGGAAGGAATGGATCTACAAGAGAACCAAACTCAGCAGCCATGCTGAGAGTCAGCTGTAGCTGAATTTGGGGTGTGGGAGACCAGAGCCCACAGAAGCCAGGTTTACACAGAGATGCCCCCTGAAAGAAGGTGGGGGGAGGAGGTTTCTGGTGTAACCTCTGGTCAGAGGCAGTGATCACCCATCCTCCCTTACACAGACTGGCCCAGCTCTGGAGCCCAAACCCCACAGGCCACATCCACAGCAGCTGAGGGGATGTCATAATCCATCAAAAACCTCCCCAGAGTGCTCCCCAGAGACCTTGCACCACAGGATTGCAGGTAATGGAACAGATCCAGAGTCTGCTGCAAGAGACTGCACCCCCCTCATCCCAGGGCACATACCTGGACATTGTCACCTGGACATTGTCACCTGGCCTGAGTGTGTATTAACTCACAGGATTCTCTGCTTTGGGGGACCTTCACCAGCAGGACCAAGTGGAGTGGATCACCAGGATCCCAGTGGGATCCATGGAGACTGATACTCTATTCTGTCTCTGTGACTCCCATTCTGTCCCAGTGCCTCTTTTCTATTTCTCCCTTTCCTTCTTTTCCTCTCTCTCATATTTATGACCAAATAAAACCATTACTACTGACATTGGCATACAGTCTCATTTGCACCTTAATTCAGTTAGAGGCATTTCTAATAACCTTTTAATAACCAGATCTTGACAGTGCCTACCTGGCAAATATAATTAATTCCTTCCAAAAATGTGTCTGGCCCTGTGTACCAGTAAATTGAATGGTACCTGAGTCAGGAATTCCCAGGCACCCACTGGACAGGATTACACATGCTGCAACAGGTCTTATCATGATTTGGGATCACTACCTAGTGCGTAACAAAAACATTTCTGACATAGTCTGGGAGTTATCACAGGTCAAGCAACATTTCCATTTGGTGCTTTGGATCATTTCACTGTTTTGGAGAGTGAAACATTTAACTGTATAAATATGTGCCACTCTGGGCCACCATGTTTTAGGAGCCTGACTGCTGCCTAACCTCACTGGTGAAGAATGGTTTGGGTGAAACATCTAATTTACTAGCTATAGCCTCTAGGTCCACATGGGGCTGTTTTGGGACAAAGGTGAAGCCAGAACAAATGAGAAATGGTCACACATTTTGAGGAACCTATAATTTTGTGCCAGAGGCAATTCTGAACAAAAACAAGAGGTGGACATTTTGAGTCTACTAGCATGGCAATAAACACATGACCTAGAATAATTATTGTGGTTCTTGTTACATGAGGGTCTATCAACTCTTGGCTTCAAAAGTGATCTTTTCATGCACTGTAGTTTAAACTCCTGAGACACCTTGGCCTGAATATAAACTGGTTTGTTCTGTACCTACAACAGTAACATGCAGATGTCCCAAAGGCCTTGGGTTGCACCAGCTTTCTGAGTGTCTTAAAATCCTAAAAAAATGTAACAAAATAAAAATTAGCTCAACTGAACTGTGTCCTTTCCCCTCTCTACTCTCTTGTGCATCTCTTAGAAACTCACTTGACAAATGCAGTCTTGGCAAAATTTTTGGGACCCAGAATACGACTCAACTTTTAAAATACAAGACAAAAAAACTTTTTCTTCTAAATGTGCATTCACAAATAAGTGTTGCATATAATATTAATCTCTTGTTCCAGAAAGAATCAGAGTGCGTTGGTGCGTTTGGCCTTTTGTACTTCCCTTTGAATGGCTAAACATGCCACTTTAGCCTACACAACTCAGTAGGGATCTTGCTAGCTTCCAAAAAACTGGAAAACCGTGCTGCATTTTAATTTTCCTTGTGCAGATAAGAATGTACACTCTAATTTAGAATTTATATTTGTGAAAAAAGAAAGTTGCATTCAGCAACAGAGATGAGGGACATCGAATTGAAAATGAAGCCAGGTTTTAACAAGAAGAACTAGAGCTTTTGATAAACTGTATAATTAGAAGAAACTGTGAATCTCATTTTTAATGTGAATGCCAAAGAGAACCCTTTTTCCTTTGGCATCAAATCTCCACCCTCATTCTACAAAAGCATATACTTACTTTGAAAGGATTGCCATAGATTATTATTTAGAACCTTAGGTTATAGACTGGGGACAACAAAACTCACAGCAATGTCCCCAGGCATTGCATTAACCAATGAAAATCCCAGGTAACATTCCATTATTTGGTAAATATATATTCTCACCACCACTTACTGGAAAACTGGCAAGGCAAGCAATTATCACTGTGTTGGCAGTTTGTGTTTAAAGTGTGTAATTATCTCTCCAACTCTCTACACAAATATGTTCCACTGTATTTTAAAGGTGCTTAATGAACATTTACTGACATAAATGAAATCCAACAACTATCAGAAAAATTCAGTAAAATTGTTTCTGCTTCTATATTCATAGAACCACAGAATGGTTTGGGTTGGAAGTTGTTACCTTAAAGATGATCTACTTCCAACTCCCTGCCCCATCCCTAAATTTTAATCTAAACCAAAAGAAACATCCTTCTAATCTTTCTTTTATTAAGTGTAAGTTCTCAGAATCTTTATGATATTTTCGTGACATAAACATCAAACATATAATATGGACTAAATGCAAGATGAACCCTGAGGGTTCACATGTTATTGGTAGGTATCTTAGAAATTTTTCTCTAGAGAGGAAAGAGATTTTTTGTGAGATACAATGCACAAGCTTTCAGAAAACTTAAATAAATATAACTTGCTTTTTATGCTTAATGAGATTAAGCAAACCTCAGGTTTTAAGCTGGAATGCTTTTATATTTTTTGGTATATACTGTCTATGGCAGGCCAGACAAACACAAAGCATAAATCACATAAGAAAGAAAGTTACAATGTTGTAAGGATACTGTCATATTTTTATCAAGGATGCTGAAATGGGTTTGAACAAACCAACAATTTTTCAATATTCATTCGAGAAATATTTTGAAATTTATTAGCAAACTTTCAAGCATGTTCTTCACTGTCACAATCATCGCAGTAGTACCAGATAAAACTGAATTTAGATTCTTATCTAAAACCCTTTAGTCATTGTAATTTAACTAACTCAGTGCAAGTTGTAGCTTTCTTTCCATTTTCCCAAAATTATGAACTAGAATTTGAAAGCGTGTTTTATCATCTTTAAGCATGCTGAATATTACCCTTGCGTACGGCACCAAAGAAATTCCCAAGATTGCTTTTGAAGGAGGATATTATTTATATAGCAAACAAGTGAGACAAAATCAGACTTTTGTCAAAATGCACAGGCTTTACCCCAGTTTAGAAAATAAGGCAGGGTCCCATTCTCAGGACACATGGAAAATGTGTAACCCAATGCTCACATGCTCAGCAGGACAGCAACTTGATTAGCAACACACTTCAGGAGAAAGATTGATGTTGAAAGTGTGATTGCCTATTATGTGTTGAAATGGTTACTGTGAGAACTCAGAAATGATTGCTGTTGAAGAATATATTTGAGTTTTGCTTATTCATGTTTAAAAGTAGATTTTTGAATGGATTGCAACACTTCAAAATATTCATTGCTTGAAAGGAATTCATTGCTCAAAAGTACTTATCAACTTATTAGGCATCTTCTTTTTTCTCCTCACTTGAAATCTGTATTGTTGTTTTTAAGTGTTCTTTGTGTTTTACAAATAACAAAGATGGAATTATTGTTTCACTTTTCATAACAGACTAGAATGTCTACCCCAAGAACAGAAAATTAAATATTATGATGCTGTTTTCTGAGAAATATTCATAATAATAAAGTTCAGCTGCCTAAAAATTCATCAAAGAGTATAAAGATTATGAAAATAAAAATTAGAATTAATGTGATTACATTCTGCATTACCCAGCAGAGTGGCACACTGCAGTGTTGAGAATGAGATACAAATTTCAAAAAAGGCCTGTTTTCTATTTGAAGCCAAAGTCATGTTGAGTGACTCAGGCAAAACACTAAATTATGGAGGGAGAGCAAGCTGAAGTTCTGTGGATATACCTTTGATTTTCATTGTAGCCTAGAAGTCCAACCCTTTGCATTCCAAATACATCTTTTTAATCTATGTTCAGCAAATTGTACTATATATGAACATGAAGTAGCCAGCTATGGTAATTTTTTTCTAAATTTGCTAAGTGACTCTTGGCCTTGTATTCCTAACCAGGGGCATGTTTTCAGATGACTGAATTTTGTAACTGCTGATAATCACATCTATTTTGAATGCCTCCAGGTAGATGCAGAAAATTGCAATGTTCTCCAAATCACTAAGTACTCCAAATCACTTAAATATACCTGGGTATTTTGACAATGCTAATGAATAGCTGGCAGGCAAATATAAAGCAGAAATATTATGCCAGTGGAGAATGATTAACATTTTAAAATAAGGCTGTACATATTTAAAAAGTAAAGGATGATAAAATATTTAACTCATTATATATGTAACATTACTGATTTTGTTACTTGGGAAAAAAAAGAAATTAAAAATCCCTAGAATGTGACTGTTTTGCAAAATACAGTGGCCAATTGACACAACTTATACTCAAGAATATTTTAAATATGTCCTCTACTCCTTAGAAATAGCACTTTACAGTGATTTCTTCTAAAATAATCAAATTGCAATCAATATAATCTTCATGACATCCATTTTTCTCTACTCAAAATTTCAAATGATTATCAACTTGCTTTTAGTTATATTCTTATAATATAAGACTAATTGTAAAATATACCCTTCAACTTTGATATAAGCAATTAAGTAACTGTGATCTGTGTGTCCATAATTTGAATGCTATACAAAAAAAAATACAGGATGGGAAAATTTTAGATGGAGCTTGTTATATTTTGAGTATATAATCCAGAACTAGAGCTCATTAGTGTATTTGCTCTGCTTATTTACATGCAAAAGTACAAGTGGTGGCAAAAGCATTATGTAAATGAATTTAAAAAAAACCTGGCTGACCTATTGGAATTTGTAGATATCCAGTATTGTGCAGTCCAGCAGCATTGCAAGGGAACATTTCAGAACAGGCATATTTAAAGATCCCTGCAAGAGCAATCAGATTACAAGAACTACTTGGAATGCCTCATCTTGAACAGCTTTGTTTCACCAAAAAAAAAAAAAAAAAAAAATCCATTTTAAAGGTATCTTTCATTTGAAAACATTTTCCCAATTTTCCTCATTTTTGGTCAGGTATTAAAATAAAAAAAATTACACCAAAGGAAAATGTGGTAATTTCTGGGAAAGTGGGAACTCCAAGCTGGAAGTAATGGGTGAATGAGCATGAGCAGTTAATTGTGTTTTGTGCAGCTCTGGAGAGCCCACTGGAGCTGCAGTGATACAGTTTGGTGAATTTCTGGGCAGTGGAAAAGTCATTCTGTGAGACAGTCAGTCCTATAGCATCCATCCACCATCAGAGGGAAGGAGTGCCACGTGCAATGGACACTGACTCGTGGTGAATGGTAGAATTATACTCTGATAAGGTTTAATTTCATTTTTGCCATGGTGATTCGTTTCACTTTGTGAATGAAGTAGAACTGATAGAAGTCCCACAAGTGCAGAAATCCTGCATGGAATGACTTTCCACTTTTTATCCTCATCATTTTCTCTCTGGAGCAATTTTCACTGTGCCACAGTGAAAGAAGGAATCTGCAGTACCATGCTAGTTTGACTCTGTCCCTCCTTCCCTACTCCTTCCCACGCCTGAAAGCACCCATTGTTGGGGAGATACTGTGAGTTCACAGCCTCCCTGGAGGGGAACCTATTCAAGACAAGTTGTGCAGGAGCCAGGAGAAAAATCAGCACTGGCTCTGCCCTTTCTAAGCAGCACTTTTTCCTTTTTCCCCTTTGTTGTGTCTGTTCTGAGTGGTACTGCCCTGTGCATGTCTGCTGAAATCCTAATCAAAACTTATTGTGCATGAAATTCACTTATAGACTATTAGATGCCCAACTGGGTGTGCAACTAGATTCTTTGCCTGCACATCTCTGGAAAAAGCCTGGGGTCTGAGGAAGATTTTGTTCAGTTTTGATGATTGCCATCAGAAAAAGGCCGTGTCTCTTACAATAGTGGATGATAGAAAACTACCTTCCTTCAGCATCAATCCTCTACTTCCTTGTGCTCCAGCTCCTGCCCAGCTGCTGCAGCTGACATGTGGCCCAATAACTGCTGGGTGCCAGCCACAAGACTGATTTAGGATTGGTTTCTGATAGGAACTGGAGTCTTTGCTCTCCCTCCCTGCTGTGTGGCACCTGAAAACAGGACCAAGAAAAAGATGAAGCCGACTTTTCCCATTTTATTAGTCAGTGACCCATGGAGCTCCCTGGGGCATAATTTGTGTGTTGAATTCTATCATCCAGACAAATCTTTCTCTTACATTTCAGCTTCTTGTCCATTGAGTATGTTGTGTTCTGTAATTGCCAGTTGCTGCAGTGCATCAGGGTCAGGTTGTTCTCTTGGCACACAGAACTTCTAATCCCTCACAGTGCCCCTTAAAACCAATGTACCACTCAAGGGAAGTAGAGGCAGGCACTGGAGGTCCAGATAATTGCCTCTAACCAAACTTATCTCAGGAAAAGGTATGAAAGCACTGACACCTCCATGTCTTCTTTTGTACTGGAAACTGCTTCTGAGTTTTTAGAGTGCCTTCCTTGAGATCCCCTGTGCACCACAGTCACAGGTGTTACATCCCTTTTCACCAGCACTCTCCTCAAACTGCAGCCTTTGGGGGAGCACTGCTCCAGTGAGCAGCACATGGAAAGGATGGAGACAAGAAATACATTTTTAATTTTGATGCTTACACTCTGCTTACAAACATGGCAGTAATTTGCAGAAATATCATAACCAAATGCATGTAAATTCTTCCCAGTCTCCCACAATTGTGAATGATGAGTCAGACCTAACAGTGTGGCTGTCACTCCTCAGAGAAGGTCTTCGGGTTCCATAGGTTTTCTTTTGTGCCAAGGGTAATATTCTGCAGGCTGACAATGGTGGAAGGGTATTCCTTGGCAAGGAATGGCAGGAAGAGGATGGAGAGAGACATTCCTTTAAAGGAGATGCTAGATGTTAGGGATTGTGATGCATTCCATGAGGCTGTCCAGTTTTGCTCAGAGGTAATAACTGAACACACAAGGAAGGTACTGTGCCTTAAGAAGTGTTTTAGAGCAGTGTGTACTGGAGGGATGCTCCAGCAAATCCAGCTTGATCTCTCTAAAGCTTTCCTGGCAATGGGCACATGCTCATCTGTGTCTGCCCAGGTCTGTCTTGGAACACTCAGGCTGTGCTGCTGCTCTGCTCAAATGTGAACAGAAACACAAACATTCAGACTATAAGATGGTAAAAATGCATATCCAATTCTGCAAAAATATTGTCCTGGGGAATTATTACTGTGCACTTCTCCAAGAAGGGACTTGGTCTCAATTTAAAAATGCCTCAAGTCTAATTATTTATAAAGACAGATGGTAAATCTGTGTAGAGGTTTGAATGCATAAAATTCTATTGTAAGATATGTGTTTCACTGGCTTCTCTCCAACTAACACCACATTTCTAACATTCACCTAAGACTATTCTCTGTGTGCCTTTCTCTCTCAATGACATTCCTTTTTTATAACCTTTGCTAGCTAAAATTAAATTATCATTTTAAACAAGTCATCAGTTTCCTAAGGTCCTTTTTAAATTGGTAAAGTTATCATCCTCTAAGATGCCTTAATCCCACCTATTTTACAGAGGGGTCTTGAATGGTTAGGCTATAACACATACCAGTTTTTGAGGTAATAAAACTGGAAGAGAATGCTACTTTTCACAGGTAAATCCATTCCTCTTATAGTGCTATGAATGTTATCTGTCATGTGTTGGGTTTTGTGCTTTGTGGTTTAATCCCCTCTGGGACAACTAGTTTATCTGCAATCATGAGATTTGGGGTGATAGTACTGGATAGTGAGCAAAATTATGATCTTTTTCCAAAGGAAAGGGAACTTTCCAGCAAAATGAAAGGCTTGCACACATTATTATACAGCAGTTACTGTCTGTGCTTTCTTGGTTCCTGCCTTTCTTGAACCTGCCTGTTCCCAGAATGGCAGAAGGACAGTGTGACTGAGGTAGGAAGGCACCTCTGGAGCTCATACAGTCTGCCCACAAAGGGTTAAAAAGAGCAGATTGTTCAGTCTCTTGTCGAGTGAAATTCTGAATATCTTCAGACTATATGAAGGAAAGAAATACTTTTTTCAAGGATATATACACTACTGAAATGCCATCTGAGCTGACAGCCACCAAGTTTATTCCACTGACCCTTTCAAATGGTGACATTATCTGTTTTCATCCATTCTACCTTTATGTTGGGTGTACCTTCATTTAACACTGTATTTAGTGGCAGGGGCACACTTAAAATGTTGTTAATTAATATATCATGCACTGAGCAGATCTTTGTCTATTGGATGCAGCTCCCTGCTGGGTTGTGTTTTGATTTTGGAATTAATTTAGAGCTCATGTCATGAAAAATATTAGAGCATCCAAACCAGAACTAAATTTTATTTAACAGCATTTATGATAACTTTTCAAAGCAGTATAAAAATTAAGAAATATATTTTATTTTTCCATGCCCTAGGGAAAGTAATTATGTTAATTGCATATTGTGTATAACATCAGTTATAACTTATCAAAGACTGATTTGTGTGTGTGCCCACATTCACACACTATGAAATTTCATTTAATAATATCTACACCACAAAACATAACTTATACTAATTTGTTTTTAAAAATTATGTATTCAGCTTCAAAGTGAGGTTATTATTAAAGTAAGTTTATTAATATTACAGCACTATAATAAAACCCTAACAAATATAAATGTATATCTTCCTTGTTCATAGACCCTAGTTAGAAATCTCATTATTGGTATCAGGCCTAAGATGTCCCTGTGATCCATAAGAGTTACCATTTAGAACTTTTCTTTAAAGTAATATTTGCATTCAAATCTACATTGGTTTATTTTTGTTATGAAGTATTGACAGCTATTTAAAGGACTTTGTAAACTTTGTTGAAATCAGGAATGTTTTCTTCTAGTCCAGGGCACACAGAAATCCCACATACTGCAGAAGACAATTGAGTGGTATAGCTGGAGGGTTAGGCTTTTGAATCCAGCCCCAGAGCTGAAGAAGTAATCATATATTGGTTTTAGAGAGAAATTGCTTAGCATGTCTGCCTTCTGGAAGCTCTTCATTTAACAGTCCATCTGATTTGAATGTACTGATTCATAACATCACAACCTACTTCAAACAATTCCTGTCAAGTTGTAAAACATTGCAGATATAACTAGTTATATGGAAGAAGCAGTACCCTTTCAGCAGGACCCCCAAAGCAGATTTGATCATTTACACTGGTGCTCTTTAATGAGTAGTGTGATATGAATTGAGATGCAGTTGCCATTTCCACATTAGGATATTGTATATTTGTATATCCTTTCAAAATCTCTTCATTTGCCTCGAGGCTTGTCTTGGCAATCCAGAGAAATACTTGTTTAGTTGATGAAGCTGCCTGTGCTGTGGAGAGAGAGACATACACAGTAAACAAAGCACCTTGTTTAATTTAGGCAGTAAGAATAGGGAGAATTCACCTTAAGAGGTGTCTTGCATTTGAAAGGAGCCTCATATTGCTTATCTAAGTTTTAGATGTCAAAAGTGAGCTGATATGAATCACTAAGTATAAAATATAAAATAGATTAATAGATTAAATATTATGGTTCTTTTCTATTGATCATGATCACAGATTTTTTTCAATACTGAAAAGATGCAAAATTGTAGAAACAGTATTCTATCAATTACATATAACAATTACAAATGAATTTAAACATGACAGCTAAGGTTGCATTTTCTCCCAAAATTTCTGTGTGGAGGAACACTCTTATCTGTATGGGCATCACAGCACAGGACCAGCAAGGAGCTCATGAGACCCTCAGTGGGTTCTTCTGCTCCATGGAAAGGGTGACTGGGTCTTGATCATTCTTGTCAGATATTTGTTTAAGCAGCTCTCGAGAATCTCCAGTGCCAGAGCCTCAATAGCTTCTCCAGATTAATTCCAGTACTACACTATACTTAACACCAGAATTTTTTTGCTAGTATTTAATATAATCTTTCATGCTAATTCAAATCAATTGCTTCTTCTGCAATCCACCACTGGCAGGGCCAATTATTTTATTTCTCCTTTCAGCAGCCTTTCATGTATTTGAATAATGTTGCAGGGCTCTTTGGCATGCTTCAATTTAAATGACCTTCCAAGAATTCTTTATAGATCATGATTTTCTGGCTTCATTGTTCTCCTAAGGATTTTGCTCAGCTGGTCCACAATTTTCTTGAAGGACAATGCCTGAAACTAGAGAGAGATGAGTCCTTTCTAATGTTGATCAGAGAGAAGGGATTACTTTAAGTTATTGGCACACTGTATATGTTTTATATATTCCAATACAATGTCAACTTTTTTACCAAGCTTATGTCAACTTTTTTTTCCTAAGCTTGTATATGAAAATGGAAAAATGCGAAGAGTATGATGCTGATAAAGCTGAAACCCTGGAAAAAGTGGCCTCATTTTTCTGAGACCCTTTGTTTTTGTAGTATCAGGAGCTATCCAGCAGCTAATGCAGATATTATTAGACAGGCATATTAAAAACATGCAACTATGAAATTTTTGTTTCAGGAACAAGTTTAGAGTTTAGACAGTTGATGTGGGTAGCTGGACTGAAAGGATAGTGCAGGAGGGAATCTTTCCCAATTACTCACAGCTGTTCCAAGGAGTGAAACATCTGTGCCTGCCCAATCAGTTTGGGGGTAGAGAGGAGTGGGTTAGCTGGCTGTAGTTTGGGTTGGAGCATGAGACTGAGAGTCTGCTGGAGGAAGAGAAGGAGGCTGCTGGCTGTGCTGGGAGGAGGTATGGGCAATATATCATCTGTGTCCATGGGTGTAAACTATTACTCATGTGCAGTAGATTGAAGGAATATTTCATCACATCTGTTGTTCCTGAACTTACAACTGATAGGAATAAGCATTTATTTTTCATAATGAATCTCTTTATCATATGTCATTATATGGTAAGTACAATTCCAATTTACAGAGAGGTCTGAGTGTACTTTCTCTTCAACTCCATGGCCAATGGAGTTAGAATGTGGTGATACTATGGCTACTGCTTCTTCCTGGACTCATGAGTGGGCACAATGGCATTCTGTCTTCTCATTGATTAATGAAGCCTTCCAAGGTGTGCAGCCTCTGTTATGTGTGCTCCCCAAGAGAAAACAAAATTGTCAAGTCCATGTTTGGAGTTTTAAAACCATTTCTTGAAGCATGGTTATGTACTTCGGTAACTGAAACTCCTGCATTGTAAATAAATAAATTTATTAATCCCATCCCATTCATATCTGCATATCCATGTGCCATTTATTTGTAAGTGATTTGACTAAATTAAGGCCACATCTCTATTTTTAATTGTGTGGGTAAATACAGATTAATATATTACATTATGGTTTATATTTATAATTATAAATTGTGAGAATAATATTTAAATAATTATAAAAATCTTTTTTGGTGCAGGTAATGGACTACATCTTCAAAAGCTGTAGATAGTATGGAATATTAAAATTGATAAGCATAAGCTTATTGCATAAGCTATAGAATAAAATAAATGGGTAAGTTTTGCCATTATTTGCCAAACTTGACATTTTTTGGGAGTTGTCTATATGGTGACTGACTAAGGTGATTTTAATATAATTCAGAATTGCCCTTGAATACTATCTGATAAGTCTTCATGACCTGTCACTGTAGATGTGGTTGTCAGGGTTCATTTTTAAACTAATACTTTAGCCTAGAATAGTTCTCTAACATTCAGCTTAGAAGAGAACATCAAAAGTTGAAACTTACTTATAGTCCAGAAAGATACTGAGGTTATATTTAATTGAAATAAATTTATGTTGCAGTAATTATAATTTGATGTGTCCTTTCCTCCCAAATTTATTTTCCTGAGCAAGACAGGGACTTCTAAAACTAGATGTTATTTTCCTATTTAGAATAATTATTTAAAATTGCCTTGAATTTAATTTGTGTTTGGAGCTCACTGCAACATATTTGTGTTCTAAGACAACTTTTGTGAAACTTTGCTCTGATGTGCATTTAGCAGGGTTCCAGCTGGCAGCTGGACCCTTTTGAACCCTCAGCAAGATTCAGCCTCTGTGGAACCTCAGTGGTAAAATGTTGGGAGTGCAACACATCCTTTTCCAACTCATTACCAGAGTTCAGAAGGTTTCAATAGAGAGCTCCTGTCAGCAAGGAAGTCTAAAATTGCTGTAATGCTCATTTGCTGTGGGCTCTGTCTGTTGATGACAAAATTATTTTTTATGCAAAAAAAGAAAAATCTAACCTATGAGGCAAGCAAGCCATACATTTTGCACTTAGGGACTGGAACTCTGCTGTGCCAGTGTGCTGTCTGCATTCCAGGAGCTTGGGGCTCTTTGTCTGGGCAATATATAATCTGTGTCCATGAATGTACACTATTACTCATGTGCAGTAGATTGAAGGAATATTTCATCACATCTGCTGTTCCTGAACTTACAACTGATGGGAATAAGCATTTATTTTTCATAATGAATCTCTTTATCATATGTCATTGATATGGCAAATACAATTCCAATTTACAGAGAGGTCTGAGTGTACTTTCTCTTCAACAGAAATACATGGCAGAGCAAATTCAGGTCTTACATTGAAATGCCATTCTTGAACAAATAAAAAAATATCATAAAATGCATGATAAAAAAATGCTTTTGCTTTCTTGAAAAAACAGGCAAAAATTCTAAAAACTACGACCAAGTTGTGAACATAAAGTATTAAAAAAATGACTAGGAAGGAAAGCAAAGCTTTCCACACCAATCAAAGGCAAATTGTTTTCTCTAATATATACACTGTTTGAGAAACCAGTTAAATGCTGTTCCACCTCTTGGTTCTCATTGTCAAGACCCTGGGGCAGCCAGTACTTGGTCTTAAGAGCAAACCTCAAGTCAGTGGTCCCCTACAAGGTTTTCCAGGGCTCAGGATATGCTGTGGTGCTAGAGGAGGAGGTTGGGATGTCAGTGGGAAAGGCAGGCCAGAGGGAAGGCTGTGTGTTGGAACCCTGCAGCCTGGGACTTTGAACTTTCTGTGCTTTCTGGCACTGATCCTCAAAAGAACACTGCTTTTGACTCGGGGCTTGGAGGAGGTTTCCAAATTTGGGTGATGGAGCTGGAGTCACTGGTGTGTGGTTTGAATAGAAGTGTGTAATATCACATGGTGAAGGGTTTGGAATTTGGGGCTTTAGAGTATAGTAATAGGTATGGGACAAGATGGAGGTTCTTGGGAATTGGCTCTTCTTCCTTATTATTCTTTCTTAGTTTCAGGTAGTAGTTTTCGGTTGGATAGAAAATCCTGCAGTGTGGGTCACAGGTGTTTGGTCATTGGGTCAAAAGTATAAGTAATATAGATGTTAGCTTTTAATTGGATAGTTAAGCCTTAAAAGACCTTGTAATGAGCAAGACACAGCTCCATTTTGTTGCTTTTAGTTTGATAGCTAGAAGTGCTGTAGGACACACTGTGCTATAGGTAAGAATTAATAAACACCTGAGTCCAAACAGGAAAATCTGTCTCTCGTGCTTCAATCCTGACTCTGCTGAAGGCAGAGGAAAAAGATAATTAATATAGCTGTGCTATAATATGATAGCTGTGCTCCTGGGCACCTTTGGGTTTGTGTGGGGGCAGAGGCCCCTGAGGGCAGTGCAGACCTGGTGGTGTTGATGTTTTCTGTGTGACTGACCTCATTTTCCTTCTGAGTCCAGGCTGGGACTGCAGTGTCCCTCTGCTGGCACAGGGGGACTTCTTGCCTTCCAGGTTTATGCAGTGAGGCAAGGGGAGAGGAATGTAAAGATTCTTACCCTCAGGTCTTCTGCTGAAACCTGGCTGGATTCTATGAAATATGACATACTATTCCTCCAGATAAATAGTACTTCAAGGAATAATTTTTTTGGTGGTTTCGTGTTTGTTTTGCTTTTAAAATTTTTAAAGGATCTTAAATTGCTTTTCAGTCAGAGTTGTCAGACATTTAAAATTATACTAGTTACAACTTAAATGAAATAATTGATGTTTCTGAATGTCAACGTCTAAAAAAATGCATTCTTCTTCAAGGTATCCTTCTAATTTTGTCTTTTTTTCTGAAGGAAGATACTGAAGGCAAAACAGATGTCATTTCTTCTGTAAGCTGAAATGCTGGATTGTTTTATTTTTTTTCCTAATGTCTTTTAGCTTTTGGGGATATGGTAGCTATGGCAAGTAATCTGCTCTTTTATCCTTCCATTGCCTCTGACTAACATATGTGTTCTGCAGTGTTGTCTTTGGTTTTGCCCTCACATTTGCTGATGGCAGACAGAGTCAGCTTTTAACAGCACTATTGTATTAACATTTACTACATATTAGCATAAACATAGATTAACAACCTTTCCCCTTGATAGACTTTTAAGTGAAATGAGACCTTTTCTTTGGACTGCTTCTACCACTCATTCCCTCAGAAATCCTAACACTATGAGATAAATTTTAAGTCTTTTTTTTTTTTTTTTTTTCTTGTGAAATCTTGGACACTCAAGTTACAACATTGCAACCTGGGCTCTTTTTTTCTAACTGCCATCAGTAAATTACTTACTGCTTTCTGCTGAAGGGCTGAACTTGGATGTAAGGTGCAAGGCAACGTGTGCAGGTGTAATTGCAAAATCGAAAATGTGATTGAGGAAAAGCTGGTTACACTGTGGTTGCATGCCCTCTAGCTGAGGAAATTGTCCTTTTCATCTCATGTTCACACAATCCCCTTCCTCTGGAGATTTAAATTTGCAGATTTCAGGATGTCTTAACTAGCATATTACCCTGTGTTGTGTGCACACCACCTTCCACTAACTCTCTGCCACTTTATGGAGGTTAAATATCCTCCAAGACAATTAAAAAAAAAAAAGTGCTACTTGATTAGAGTACATTCCTGAGAAAAGAGAGATCTTGATTCTTAATTCTGCTCTGGATCAAATATGGGCTTGAGCCAAGATTTGTCACCTTCCAGGAAAGTGCTTTAATACTGAGTAATTTTCCTTCTCACTGGCTTAATGAATATTTAAATAGTTCATACAAGATGAAACAGAATCAGTGGGAGAGACTGTGAACAAACCTCTCTAAAATATCTTACAATGTTGTAGCTAGGTCGTTGTTGAGGAGATGTGGTTTCAGATTCTGCCAGGGAAAAAAAATTCCATCTGACTGCTATATTTTGAGTGAATGTTTGTTTCCTTAGCTTGCTTTTTGTCTCCCTCCCTCCCTCTTTCTCCTACAAGTGGCACCAAATAAAACGATTGGAATACAGGGAAATTAGTAACTTTGAATATTTCAAATATGAATTCTCTCACCTCTGCTACAGAGGAGAAATTTTATCTTCATTCACATGAAGGATAAAAAGGAAGTAGAAGGATAGCTGATGTGATTTCCTAAAGGGTTATGTCAGTTTATGAGGCATTAGATTATATACAGAAAGGTGATTTTTTTTTTTTTTTTAACACTAGGATATGGCAGTTGAGCTCATTTTTCATAAAGGGTATGCAAAGATGAAGCAGATTGGGCTTTCTGGGCAGTTTAAGCTGATGGAAGTCTGCACTGAGGCTGAACAATCTCATCCTCTCTAGCCTTGGCTTGGTGTCTTCTGCTCTGACATTAGTCATCCCACAAATCACAAATGTAGTTTGAATATGACTGACTCACTGGTCTGAGAGAAAAGCAGTGGTTTTTTCTGTTAGTTTTTTTTTCTTTTTCTTTTTTTTTTTTTTTTAATTTCTTTTCATCTGTTCTCCTTCCATGCTGGTTCACCAGTCTTGTCCACTCACTGGCTGTCCAATTCCTAGAGCCTTTTGGCAGATTTGCTGTCTCTGACTTGCTTTGGTCAGACACACAGCTAGAAGGTGAGGGATAAAAGAAGAAAATAATTTTTTAAGAAATGATTGGATGCCAAGAATGAACTGTTGATGCTGTAGAATTGCTTTATAAGGCAGAGACCTCTGTATATCCATCTGTGAAAGCCTTTAAAAAAGACAGTACATCCCTTTTATTTGTTGTAACTATATGGCTTGCTGTATTTGCATAAACCTCAAGTCAGACTAAAAATAGACATTACCCTTCCCTAACTAGAAGTCATGAATTTGTTTAACTGCAGCTGTTCTTCACAGGTAGAGCAGATCCCTAGGATAAGCTGACCAAAAGTAAGTTTGCCATTCACATTCATCATAGTGGAGTCATTTGGACTTTGTCTTCCTAACATGTTTCTCCTGAAGTGACATCTTCTAAAGAGTTAAACTTACTTTTTAACTTTGCATGATTAAAATGATTCACTACAATGCTTCTAGTAGGATTCATAGTTTTTGCAGCTGATGCATCTTTGGGAAAATAAATTTAATGTTTCAGTGTCTCTGTTCACACAATTTCATAACTTAATCGATGATGAACAGTGTGAGAAGTAAAATATTGCTATTTCTTAAATTATTCAATTATTATTTTTCACATTCATCTAGTACTTCTTGTACTCAAACTTTAACATCTATACCTAAACAGTAGCAACTGTTGCTATGGTTTTGTTCTTGCTTACAAAAGGACATTGTCAACCATAAACTATTAAAGGAGGTAACACCTCCTTTCTTTCTGCTGCAATTGTATTGTCTCATGATGGATATTGTTAATTTGATTTTCAGGGCTAGAGTGGTTCCAGAACTGATGAATCTATTTACATAAAAAGTCAGTCTTGTGCCTGTCATGGATGGGCTGTGTTCATTATTAAAATAATGAGTTTTGGAGGAATCACTCAGAGTTGAAGAATCTCTTCCTATACTCTTTCTGCCATGCCTATTTGTTATTTGTATTGTGATGGCAGGCACAGCAAGCTGAATGTTGGCTACACACTCAGGATGAGTCTGTAAAACACCAGGACTCACAAACAGATTTCTATCCCTGCTGACTCTCTACCAGCACAGAAAATTTCCAGTATTTGGACAATCATATTGGAGTCAATTTTTTTGGTTTAAAATATCAAGCTAACAAAATGCTCTTTGAAACAGAATAAACATATTTAAAAAATGTTGTCCTTAAGAAAAAAAAAAATTCCAAAAGTTTACTAGGACTTCTGTTCTTGTTGAAGGCTTTATTTTGCAGAAAAAAATCCAAAGGATAAGGATGGAATCTTTGCCTTAGAATTTTTTTGTTTCCTTTATAAGATGTGCCCTTTTTAATTCAGTAATAAATTAGACAATCATCTAAAACATCAAAATACCCCCATACTTTTGGGCTTCATCCAGCAGACCATAAGGTGTGGACAGTTATGGGGAAAAACCTGAACAGAAGGAATTTAATAGTTACTAAAGCTTGGGGCCAGATTGGACTGTTAGGCATGTGAGCATAAATCTGGAGTTATGCTCTCAAGAATAATCAGATTACTACAGACTTATGCTTGGCTACCTGACATCAGCATCTGGCCAAGGATTTTTTTCTGTAAGTATATTGTTGTAATTAGTACTGTCAGTAAAAAAAAAAAAAAAATCTAAAATGTCAGACTCTCAAGGTTTTGGTAAATACCTTGAACAACTGTAAGTCTTTTAATCAGGCATTCTCTATTTTGAATTAAAAGGGACAGAGCTGCATGGCAGATTCAGTCTGCTTTTAATTTCTTTCAACCTCCATCATAAACATTGAAACAATAATTTGATTGTCTATGCTGAACTGGATCCTTTCACCCTCCTTTCCCCATCCTGATATTTTCTATTACCTTTACATAAAAAGGGAGATTGATATACAGAGAGAAGCACTTTTTCTATAGTTAACCATTGTGTATGAATAGTATTTACTGGACTAGTCTAAAAGTATGTCTGCAACATCATGTCTGAAATGATTGCTCTAATTCACAAAAGTGTCCTTAATGCATAAAAATTAATTATTTAAGCAATTTAAACACAGCAATTTCTTAGCTAAATTTCCAGGTAAACTCCATATTTGCAGTTATATTGCTCCCTTATAAAGAAAATCCCCACTTGGGATTTCATACCAACTGACTCATATTTGGACAGAGCTTTTGTGTCCCCAGGCTGACAAATATTTCCATGGTCTCTTTATTTTAACATTAGAAATTGTGTTCAGCTTTAGGAATTAACTGAAGTCTTGCTGTGATTTTCTTCCTAATACAAACATTATGTTCCCTAAAATCTTAGCCCTGTCAAAGGCATTTCTTTCTTTAGGCTAGCCTTAATTTATTTTTTCATTATTGTTAACTTGATTTTCCTAATAGTGCACCTTTCTTGCAGCTTTTTCAGTCTAAGTAGCAAACAATGGCTCTTGGATCAGCCATGATAATTTTATTTCTTTTTCTTAATACACAAGCAGGGGAAAAAAATTCTACTCTTTTAGACTTCCTCAACTAGGACTACAAATTAAAAAAAAAAAATTTCTTTTATGGGAAATATTCCCAAACTATAGAAATTTAATTGGGCAAACCAATGACTAATAAAAACTTCAGGTAAAAATACTGGATTAAAAAATTTCTAGTACATGCTGTATGGTTTTTGCATCTCTAAAAAACAACAGTTCACGGTCCTTGAAAGTCTGCTTCAGGTGACTGATCATAAAGTGGATTTTTAAAAGGGAAATTACCAGCTTAGGAACCTTGGGAATCCTCTCAGGAAGAGTTACCTTCTTGAGGACTGCTGAAGAAATTGTGGGAGGATGCAGAGGGGAAAAAGGCCTCATTTTATATATGTACCAGAATAAAATTTAAGTAAAGGCTAAAATGGCAATTGATGCCTGAAAAAAAAGAGTAAGTAAGAAAGAAAGTTATTAAGAAAGGGTCCTGGAGGCAGCAGTGAGAGTATCTTCAGTGGAGCAGAAATCCTGGAAGCAAAGCTGGAAGGTAACAGGTGCAGGAGAGGAAGCTCGTGCATTTGTCACTGGCAGTGTGTCTCATGGTTTTAGGGACGTGGGGAAGCCTGAAATGGAATCACTGTTTGAGAAAGGAGTACAGAAACTGGGGAATTTTCCAAAACAGAAAAAGGAATTGTAAGACAGTGAGAGGCTGAGAATGGTGATGAAGAGCAATATAAGGAAAGAAGTCAAACCAATGACTGGGGCAGAAGAGAGACTCAAGGATCTGGTGCAGAGCTGAAAATTACTTATAACTGCAGAGACCTGCCAGGACATGGCTGAAACATATGGTGTTCCCAGCTAGTCGAGTTGAGGAGCAGCTCCTCAGGTTTGGCAGTTTACACTAAGAGGATCAGCTCTGAGGTTTGTTACCATCATGACAAAGAGATGCAGTGTTTATTTTAAAGGTACTCTCACCAAGGAATTAATTAGCTTTGACAGAAGCCAGTTTGACAGTGGTACTCGAGTGAATATGATAGTCAAAAGGGAAACAATGACAACAGACAGAGCAAGATTATTCTTTTTGCAAAGCACTAGATAAATGTGTTCATTGGCTCATACAATGAATCAAAGTCTTCAAACTCTTGTATGTAAAAGTTAAGCATATTATATCTCATTGCCATGCTGTGCAAAACCTGAATTTTTTTTGCAGTCTGTTCACAACAAGATGAATTAATGATTGGCAGAGAAACAAGGAACACAGAAAAATAATTCAGTTAATTAAAGGATCAAAATAATTTGGCTCTGGTGAGGCAAACAAATAATTTAAAATTTGAAGGGGAAAAGGAGGGTAAGAAATAAGGAGAAACCCAAACATTAACTTGGACCAAAACAGCAAAATACATTCTTTTTTTCCTATTTCTTTTCTGTTTTCAACTTGTAACTCAGTTGAGGGAGACTTCAAAGTTTATTTAATTTACTCCATCTGAGAAAAATCAAGGATATTATATAAGTAAAAGCCTTTTAATGTGAGGTTTATCTACAAATGATTATTTCTATGCACAATGACTGAAATAGTGTGTATGCAGTGAACTTGAAAGTGCAATTGAAATTTCTCATATATGTAATAATTGAACATAAAGTTAGTGTTAAGGAGTGTCAAGAAGAAGTAATAGTTTATCATAATGCAAAACAGATTCCCATCACATTTAATTTTTGGTAAGAGGACTGTAAATGACATTTCAGTTATAAATTTATATGATTACCTTGATCTGTGTTTTCAGATATCTTGGAATTCTCACATCTGAGAAAGACACATGTAGTAGAAATTCAAATATGAGCTGACATGAAGCACACTTCATCTCCCTTTCAAAAACATTGTCTTGTACAATTCATGGTTCCAAACTTCTCTCTTTGGAGAACACTGGAGGATTTTGCCCTGCCATCCTTTAGTTTCATCTTAATGCCTGTCATGGTAAAATGACTCTGAGTCATTGATATTTCTTGTATTTCTTTTGAGAGACTTGTTTTCCTGTCATTACTTCCTTACACCGGTAGTTTGTACCTTAGAAAAATGCACCATTCTTCTTTCATTTCGGTCCTGTCCAGAGATCTCTAGGCAAAATGTTTTCTAATTTTAAACTCTGTGCCCTGCAATGGAATTATTCTATTGCCTGAATGTCTCATCTGCAGTGTGTTGGGGAGGGCTGCACCCTGGTGGGTCACTGTTGTCTTAGGGCCTAAGTCTTGAAGGAAACATCTTAGTTTTGTTCTGTACAAAAGATGAGCTGCCTCTGAGAGCATCCCTGGGTCACCAGTGCAATCTCAGCGAGTCTGAACTCGCATCAGGTGAGTTGTGGCAACACAGAAAACAAAAATGTGTCCAAGAAGAAGCCAGTAACCAAATACATAACAGCCCAAGCAGCAGGGAGTGATTTTCTAGGGAAAGACATTCAGAATAGGCCAAAATGACTCCATAAAACAGCTGAAGTCAACTCTACAGCATGATCAAAGCACTCTCAGCAGGTGGTGCTGAGGGTGACTTGGTTCTCATGAGGATACTAGAGCAAATAATATGTACAAAGAGATAGTAACATTGGTCTCAGCTGTAGATTTAACAGTGGTTATGAAACCTGATTTCTTTCTGATAGGTATTTCTGTGCCCAGAACTGTTAGTCCTTTTTTGTATCTTCTCCCCTAGTCACTATTGCTAGAAAAATATCTTTTTTTTTTTTTTTTTTTTTTTTTTTTGTTTGTTTGGGGAAAAAATAAAGCTCTTCCTAAAAGTGTGTTGACTTGCACTCCAAGTTACAGGGGATTTTTGAAGGATTTCTCTATAATGTAAAGCAGAACAATTTGAATGTGAATCTGATTTTTTCCAAATTTGGGAGTATTTGGATCTCAGATCTGCATAACTACTTAGCAAAACATGGAATGACAGAAAGTTACTAAAATGAGACTTGTTTTTTTTTTTTTTTTTTTTTTTTTTGCTTAAGCTGTCACAGATCAAATTACAAGTTATGAGTGAGAAGGAGGGGAGAGGGAAAAGAAAAACAGAACTATGATATTAAACCTTTGAAGAAAGTGGAGTGTTTCTGACAGAGAAAGTGGAAGAAGTTTAGAGACAAGTTAATGAAAAAAAAAATTATTGGGTGATAGTTTCTCAGTATGTGCTTTAGTTGATCAAAAAATAACTTGCAGATAGAGGCTGTTAAGAAAATCAGTAGTAGTGACCATAAAAAAATGATTTTTCAGATATAAAGAGTGGCTTTGGTCCAAAAATCAAATTGAATATTAAATTATAGAAAGCAGTAATATAACAAGATAATTGCCGGTATGTTCAGATGAGATAACAGAAAATTATTTGTTTAGAAAATGACAACAATATATCAAAAAACACTTTTAAAAGTCACTGTTTTTATTGTCTACAGGGAACGAAAACATTTTAAGAAAATTGTCAGATTTTCTGGCATAAGAATTTGATGATGGATGGATAACAAAGACCTTGCACAAAGACTTATTTAAATTCCTACTGCGTAGATTTCTTGCAAGGTGACTTAAATTATCAGCATTTAGTGGTGTTATAATTTTTTTTTGCTTTACAATACCTGTAAGTGGATACATATGAAACAGCAGGAGCACTTCGGGGCAGAGCTCAGGATGAGATTGACTACAGCAGGCTGAAGCCCTGAGACTGGGATGACCATCTCCTGCATGGACCAACAGCTCTGAAGAGTGGTGCTGCCCCATCTTGCTGTAGCACAGGGTTTGTCTCTTCTTCCTTTGCCTCTTAGCAGCTGCACCAGGATAGTCCTGGGGCTACAGCTGAAGACTGGAGAATAGGGTTGATAAAGGAGGGCCAAAAGAAGCCCTATCACTGCCTGTCACTGTAAATCTGCCTCTGACACCACAGCTGGGTGAGATTCAGGTACCTGACATTCACGTTTTGGATGGTTTGTGTAATGCTGCCTCACTGGATTGACTTGTTCAAGTGAGTTTAATGCATGTAAGCAAGGGACACTTTATGCCTTTAGACATAGTACAAGATACTATGTTTAAAGGCATAAATCAGATCTCTATTTGTTGAATGTGTGCAGTAGGTAGTCAGGACTAATGAGTTCCTAGGGTAGGCACTACTACACTTTTCATCTCCACTAAGCTGGCAGTGAGGTTTCATTGATCAGAAATCATAAGTCAGGAAGGGAAGAGTGGGCCTCTGGTGTTCACTGAATGCTCTGACCCTTGTTGCTTCTGATTTCTCATCTGACTCTCAGGTGTTTCACTAAAGCCTCTATATGTTTCCTCATCACACGTTTTCCCTTGAGTTGTGGTCTGTACATGTTCTCACAGTTTTTCCACATAACTTAGCAATAGCTTCAGAAGTATGAGCTGCTCTTATGCAGTGGGGCTCTGTCAAAACTAGACCTGAGGAGCAGGTGGGCAGAGAGCTAAGGAGAGAGGAAGAAGAAATCATCTGGGTGATCCAGGAGAAAGGGCAGGTCCTGTGGGGGCTGTAGTGTAAGTTGAGGGCAAGGCAGAACGCTGGAAATGGTTTTAGGTGTCAGGCAACTGAATTAAGTCCTACACAAGGTAGATGTAAATGCATAGTGCATCTGCAGCCACGTACATGGTGGGATCTGAATCCTGAAAGGAATCTTGCCCTAGATGCCCAGCTGAGAACAGCCACCCAGATGCTCCATAGCATAAACTGGGTGAGATGAATTTTGACTATGCAGACTAAGAGTAGGATTTTTCTGTGAAGAGCTTATAGCCCAAAATCGCTAGCTCAATCCAAATGTACCACTCTTGTCTGTCACATTTAGACACTGTTTTACTTTATGTATGTCAGACTGCCTATTTCATTTATTCTGGAGATGCTGGCTATTCACATATCAGACTGGCATTTCCACAGGCTTTCTAGGATAATGGAGAGTCATTCTGATTTAGGCCATGTAAGATGATTTGCCTTCTCCTTCTGACTCTAGCAGCTGCTGTCTTCCATAGCTCTGGCTCTGGGGTTGTTACTAGTCAAACTATGTTTTCTTCTTTATTTTGCAAAGATGTCTTCTTAGTATAAGACCATCTAGGCTACCATTTATGATGCTTGCAGCTGCCAGTAAAAATCCACACCCAGTAAAATTCTGGGTGCAATGGATGTAGACAAAGTATGCAGGAGATACAAAATAGATGTGTCAATTGTATTTTCATGTCAAATACAAAAAAGTGGGTTTGGGGCAGAAAATTAGAGGCATACTGTAGGTCCCTACATCTGTGAAAAAAGAATATTCACGTCAGAATTAAGGTTCAATGCATCTTTGCACTGAATTGTGAGGAAATTGATAACCAGTGTGTATTGGACTTGACTAATTTTAATCTAAGTAATTGCATAAGGGATTATTTATTTCCAAAAAACCAAAAAATACATTTAAGAGTAACTCTTTCTGTTTTCTGAGTTGATGACCTAAGGTAAACCTTTTAGTTGTTTTCTGTAGATTGCATGGACATAGCTACATTTCTTGCTACTGAATGGAAAACAGTAAGTGCTGAAACAAAACAGCTTAAAATAATATGTAGAAAACAATTCAGAGCCTTGACATTAGTTCCACTCTCTGCTACTAAGAAGCAAATTGAATTTAAAACTGTCAGATAAGGTACAATTAAAAAAAAATACTGTACTAACTAAGCATAGAGTATTTATAAATTGCTCAGGAAGTGATGCAGGAACCAGCTGCCTGAAAAAGTCTTGCTGGTTTTCTTCCTTTCCAGTCTTTATTTTCATCTACACAGGGAACAAGGGTGCAGGGGCTGTTTGTAAATTATGATTTTGTAGAATCAGGTGTGCTCATGCTTATACTGCACAAAGCAGAGAGATATGCCTGAAAATCTAGAGTCCATGTGGGGGTTTCAGGAGTTTGGTATCAGTCTGAGCAGGTGCTTCATTACTTTTTGCTAGTGCTTGCTTGGTATTGTCTGTGACTTGTTTTCTTTCTCCTCCCAGCAGCACTGTCTGTGTGCTCAGGTTTTAGGGAATGGTCCCTCTCCTTCAAGGTATTTGTTTGTAAAATGTGCTTCCTCCTCACCGTGTCATACATGCCAGAACACTATTTACAATATTTCACCCTCCCTTATTTGTGAGCCTAATTATATTACAGAGGTAATGAACAACAAGCAAGGAAATAGGTTGTCACAACAAAGGAAGTATTTGGGGGTTTTCTGTCTTTTTAATTTCCAGTAAATAAAAAATCTTGATTTGAGGTACAGTGTGGTGTAGTATAATTTTAATAAAACACCTTTAGCTTGCTGCAGGGGAGGTTTATTATTTTTATTTGTGTTGGCCCACCAGAAACACTGATATTTCAGGGGCATCTGAAAAGAAAATATAGCATTCCAAGCCACTGTGTGGCCTTTTCTGGATGTCTGTATGCAAAGATTTTAAAAGAGGCTAACACAGAAGGTGAGAAAAAAGAGGCTGTGTCTTATGAAGGTGAACCAGAAGTTGGCTGTCCCTGAAAGCCTATGGAGAAAAATTCTTCCATATGGCTGGTTTGAAAACTGTACATCACAGAAGAGCAGCTAAAATTTGGAAAGATGGTCAAAGAGGTAAAAAGTGCAGCTTGACAGCTAAGTTGCAGACCTGTGACATTATTTTCCCCTGAACATGGAGACCCACTGAAATGAAAGAAAGGACATTGTCACCTTGTCCCATTGCTGGAATAGACTATTGTCTGATACAGGAGCCATGAAATATGAACTAGAGACCACTCTTAAAGACATGAAAGAAATTTGAAACTGTCACAGATTTACATCCACAGCCTGTCCCATCTCCTTTTGAATTGAGAGGATTGAGTCCTCTCAATTTCTTATCCCAGAGGAAAGGCATTTACAGTCATGGAACTGATTTCTGGTGACTTACAATTTTTCCCAGTGTTATTTACAGAAGAAATTGTTTGACTTGTAAAAGGCACACAATTATAGTTTGATGTTGGAAGTACAAAATGTGGAAGGGAGGCCATTAAGCACTGGGGGAATTTTTTAAATTGAGAAAAATGGTTTGATTTTTCTTTGTAAGCAGTTCTATGGGTTGTGGCCATTTGTGATCAGGTCAAAACAAAATGATTTTTTCTGTGGGAGAAAGAATAGCATAAAAAGTATGTCAAGGATGGATGTCACTTGTGATGAACTGACCATAACCTCCATTCCCCATCTCCTTGCACTGCTGGGGTCATTGAGGTAGACCTGGGAAGGAGGGAGGGGTAGCTGGAAGGTGTTGATTAGATTTATTTTACTTCTTATTATCCTGCTCTGATTTTGCTGCTAATAAATTCAATTAATATCCTCAATTCCAGTCTGTTTTGCATTTGGTGAGTGATCTCTCCTGGTCCTTATGTCACCTCGTGAACCCTCTGTTATATTTTCTCTCCCATGTCCAGTAGTAGAGGGGAGTGATGGAGTGGCTTTGGTGGCACCTGGCATCCAGCCAGGGTTAAAACACCAAAACACCTGTTCACTCATGCAGGCTTTTGTTTACTTTTCATTTTATAGCCTAGCTGTGGAGATTGGAAGGCTAAGCCTGCACAACCCAGATATAGTCCAAGGCTTTTTATTACATTACAGAGAAAGCTGAGGGACAGTTGTAATTCAGCTTTATTTTCCTCTGAGAGTAGAAGTAATGCAGTTACTACTTTTTTGTTTTATTAAATTTATGAAAAAGTGAGTCTGTTCTGTCTTTCTGAACTATGTACTTGTCCTGAAGCTAATGACTGCAGACTTTGTCTATCTCCTTTAAGCATTCAAAACCCATACAACTGGTATACAAAAAAAACCCCTTACATTTAAAGACTTTTTTACAATACTACTCCTTTGGAGGAATAATTTTGTTTATGTACCTTTTGAATTAAGACTTCCAGCTTTTCACCACAGCCAAAATAGTGAGAAAGGCACTTAAAAAGTCTAATAAAAGTGAAAGCTGAATTTCTCCTGAAATTGCTTATTTAATCAGCTGAGTACAAAGCCAATAAATACAATGGGACTAAAACCAGAGAAGATGGCAACACTTTTTCACCATAGTTTGATTTTCTTGATGAGTTCTTTTACAGTTTCTTGTTTGCTGAGAAATGTAAGGGCATGAAGAATTCACATTTAGAATTTAGGTTTTGTTTAAAATGAGCAGAAATTTGTTTCACATTTTTTCCTCATGAACCCAGCAGGAAATGGCAAACTAACAGTAGAGATTATTTATTTTCTAGATATATATGAATCCTCTATGACAAGTAACAAGG
The DNA here is from genome assembly GCF_029582105.1 of Oenanthe melanoleuca. Taxonomy (NCBI): domain Eukaryota; kingdom Metazoa; phylum Chordata; class Aves; order Passeriformes; family Muscicapidae; genus Oenanthe; species Oenanthe melanoleuca. The sequence goes on from NC_079336.1 coordinate 30,038,261, forward strand.
AGTTAGCCTTCAGATCCTCCCAAGCTGAAGCTTTGGTCTATGTAGGGTTTTTGATGGAACAAAACCAAAAATTTGCACCTTTAGAGAGAGAAAAGAAATGATTAATATTAGTAGAAAATGTATGGGAGTTCTGTGGTATCTGTTGGATAAGAATAGATATAAATATTCATATGCAAATATAAAATAGATCAGAAAAAATAATCTTACGTATTTAAAAAAAAATTGTATCTTACAGTGTAAATCATACATATGAACACATTTGCACACATTTTAGAAATGGCATGTGCTTAAGCGCTGAAATTAATCTATTTTCTGACTCATTTTGGTCAGCAGTTGATCTTGATCTGTCTCCTTAGCTGGAAGTTTAATTTTGTCAGTATAACACTTTTTGTGGTGTTTGTAACTCAAAAGCTACAATGCTGGCTTGCACATGGACCTAGATTCTATCAGTCAGCTCCTCTCTGAGGGAGTGTTTTTCTGCCCAGAAATGCAGATGTGGGAATGTGCCTGCTCTGGTGGCACGTCAGTGGAAACAGGATGGTTTCTGGGTAGACCTGATGATCCCACAGTGTCTTTTCTGCTGCTTTGTCTCACCCCCAGGACAGCTCAGGAGACAGGGATCCTCAAGAGTCAGCAATCTGCTTTGATTTACCCCTGGTACAAAAGCCATGAAATGAAATTGCCCAGGTGGACAGCTGGCCAGCACTATGTTTTGTTTGTACTTGGCCAACACTGGGCTCTTCTCCAGTAACGGGAAACTGGAAATAGGAATACATGTACTAAAAGATGATTTAAAAAGAGATGAAAAATCCAGGCCACCCCAAGTTTTGGTAAAGAGGGAAGGTATTAATTGCATTAATTTTGTTGTGCCTCTATAATAGTAAAAAGATTCAATCCCAATTTTGCATTGTTTTAAATCTTGGAATAGAGCCTAGTAAATTTACAGTGGATTTTTAGTCAGAGCAAATTGCATTTTGAGGCTGTTCTTTAACTAGGCTGGTGAAATTCAAAAATTGAGTTTCCAGAAGAACTGTGCTTATTCAGTGACCTCTCTTTTTTCCCAAGGGATACAGAGGGAAGACTGTGAATGGAAGTGGTTGGGATTATATATTTGTACCAGAGATCTGAAGGATGGCATGAGGCAATAGCAGGGAAGAAAAGAAAGTGCAAGGGCAAATACATCCACTTTAATTCAGCACAAGGTCCTAGATCTGGATGTTCTGTGGATGGATTTGTTCATTGTAACTCACTAAGCAGATAACTGATACTAGAACAAGAGGGTTTGTGTTGGCTATTTTTCTTTCTTTCTGCCAGTGGCCAGCACAGGCCCCTCAAATGCAGGTTTATTGCCATTGCATGAAAACAACCTATATAGGGTATGCTTGCTGTACATTTGCATTGCCAGCCTACCAGAAGAAAGCTCTTGCAAGGGCTAAGTCAGATACTGCCACATGCCTGATGTTGATGTTACCCACATGACTTTCCAACACTTGTTTAGCCTTGTAAAATTTATAGTTTTCAGTACTATCAATGGATTTCACAGTGTGATTGTACATTGTATGAAAAATTGTTTTTGTATTGCATTTCTCTTTCCTATCCAAGTTTTCTTTTCCGTAAGTAACTGATATTCTTGCATTCTAAACAAGGCAAATAGAAATTCCTGATAGATATTCTCGGTAGAAATAATAGCTTTGCTTATTTTATCATGTTAATTTCTGTTCTCATTAGTGAAAAGACTTAAAATTTTCATTTAAATATTCAGTCATGTATTCTTTTTAGTTTGCATTTTGTGTTCATGGAAAACTCATTTCTGCTCCATTAACCATGAGACTAAGTGATGGCAGTCCAACTGCGAGTGAAACACTGCCTGCTATTATTTTATTAGAACAATTTTGGAATTATTTTTTATCCCATTCTTCAGTAATCTTGTTAAATATTTCCTTTGCCTCCAATTACTGCTGTACACAGGGTGAAAGTCTTAATTAACCAGAGTGCAGTGACATTCATGTCTACTTCCTGACCTGCAATCATTATTTAAACCTTAAATGTGGTTAAAATATTTCATTGTTTCACCTCTAATGTTTGTGTTTACTGGTATGGATGTTCATTTGTCACTATGATTCACTTTTCATGTCTTCTGAAGGCTTTTCATGCTGCTTTCTGATTCCAACAGAACTGTTTGATTTCATTACAAACTCAGCTTCTTCAGTATTCCCTCTTGAAACATTCTAAATCACATGCATGTGTATTAAATATCAAACCTGGCACAGAAGGTAAAGATACATCACTACAAAAGTATAATGAAGGAGGAGATATAATGCTGTTGAATCCTTTGATTTAATTAGAAGTTACTACCCAGTCATCAACTGATGATTTCTTTTTTTTTATTTTTGCTTTTGCCTCAAGACTACTTAGTTTTTCTAATTGCATTTTGTGGATCACCTGTCAAGGTTTATCAGTACAAAAAAAGCTTCCAAGTGACAGTAAGGAGATGGAACACATTAATAATTTTTGTTTAAGTCTCCCTCTCCTTTAAGACAGTATAATCAAAGGAAAAGATGAATTTTTTGATTAAGAACTTCACATATCAACAAAATATGACACAAGTCAGTAAGTACTGTAAACAAATGAGTTGTTTTGATGGGTTTGTAAATACACATTCAAAAATAAATGTGTGTATTGATCTGCATATCACTGCATATCTATATCTTCTTACAAGTATGATTTTGAATCTGAAAATATACTGGAAGTATCTTCATCAAAACCATGACTAAGAATTGCACCTGCATTTATACTATATAAGGAAAAAAAAGGTCAGTAAAATTTGTTTAGTCTGTTTTCAAATCCTCCTGTCACTCTTCTAAGGAAATGGTAGCTAACTTCTCATGCTCCTTTTTGAAATTGTAGATGAGATGCTGGTACCAATGAAGTCAGCAAGAGTCAAGTTGCACTGATTTAATTTGGGTCATTGTTTCACTCTCAGCTTAAAACCAGTGGTTTTAATTTAAGTAAATACTGTATTATCTGTAAATTTCTTTTGTTATGAAGGAAAGGAGAGTAGATAAAGGGAGTATTACTAACCCCTGAGGAAGAGGGAACAGTTCATAGAAGAAATAAGTAGAGAAGATACTAGTTAAGAAATAACTGAATGAGTTTATAAATTTTTGTGTACACATTTGTAGTTAAAAATGTTACCATTATCTGAAATATAACAAACACAACATACAGAGAAAGCTAAGAAGACTTAAACAAAGACATTCAAGGTACAAATTCTTCCAAAATATTTATTTTGGAGAAACCTCATTAGGAACTGCAGGCTGAGAAAGATTGTGTGAACAGGAAATGAAAGAACATGCGTTCCTTAACAATTCTGCTTTTTTCCTGTCTGACAGTTTCTATGGCTTAGAATCCTTAGAAATTCATAAGTAAATTGCTGTTTTTCTTCAGGGGGCTGATTGTAATGTTAATCTTACTTTAATTTGCTTTTTTGTACCATATAGCATAGAAATTTTTGAAGAGAATGAGAGGAAGTTAGTCTTATATGCTGGCATGATTTTTTAGACTAATACTAAATAAATAAATAATAATTAATATTTATTCAAGAATTTTAGAATATAGATTAGGTTTGATGAAAAGGAGAATGGGAAAAGGAAGCAAAAGAAGTGGGTAAATAGGAGAAGATAAAAATTGTAAACTAAAATAGTTGTATGATGAATATACCTTGACGCTGAGCAACTGTAAAGTTTTCTACAGATAAATATGATTTATCTGTAGCATGTTCTTAGCCTCTGTTACTTGTAAAGGGATCTAGGTGAATTGCCTAAAATACTGCACTAACATCACTATATCCTCACAAGTTCCTAGTTATGAACATAGTGGGAATTTGATTTTTCTCCTTCACTCTTTATTTTGATTGAATTCACTTAGAAGTGAGTATACTTTCTGTTATTCTAGGTTATTGATGAACACAGTTCCCAGGCTCCATCCTAAGCCTGTGTGCATGTTTCCTATAACTAATGAGCTTTAGAAGAACTTTCTGATTAGTTCTCATAACTTTTTAAAATTAGTCTAATTGATTGTGCCTGCAGAGTCACTGCTTAAGTGCAACTGGGAAATGATTCAACTGAAACCTTAAGGTTGCTTTGTGATTGTTTTTTTTAATACACACTTTGTTGTGTTGCAGATTTGATAATAACAGAATTTCACATAAATCTGCTAAGCACTTTCCTAGTCCTGAGGCTTTTCTGTGCCTGCACTTCCTTCAGGTTATGTATTCTTTACAACTCAAGGGTGTTTGCTGTGAATTGTTCCCATGACTCACAAACTGCCTAAAAATGCAGTAGCACTACGATGGGGGAGAAAAACCAAAAGAATCAATTTTACAGGATTGTATTAACCTATGAAAACAGCAGTGTTAGTAGAAACCCCTTTGAATTCCCCATGAAAGTGCATATCCTCCAAAGGTGGGAAACAGGATTTATGCAGTCCCACATTTGGAAATCATACCAGCTCTTCAAGAGTAGAGAGAATCCTGTTTGATGGTGATTGACTTGGAAAGGAAGCCTCTAAAAAAGGAGGCTACCTAAAGCAGACACTCAAGTAAACCTCCTTGCCAGTCTCTCAGATATTCTGAGAAAACTGGGTCATAAAAGAAAAGACCTGGATCCTGTTACCAGCTGGTTTGGTAAAACCTCTCTAGGAGTGATGCAGAGATGGAGCAGTCAAATGTAAAAGATTTGACGTTTACTAAAAGGAAAAAATCTTGGGTGGTCACATTAATCACATTCTGCTTTGACTGTGATGTGTGTTCCACTAGAGGGAGAGGGACCTAGGCTCCAGTACTGCAACACAGCAGCAGGATTGTGGAAAGGCTCATAAGGGACTTGCACTAAAGGGAAAGCCAGAGCAAGCTGCACATTTCCACCCCACCTCTAAGAAATTCATCTGTGGGAAGTGGTGAGGGGAGGAAATCAACAGCTAAGGGTGGTGGAAGGAAAAAAAAAAAAAAACAACAACAAAATCTGAAAGTAAAATACATGATTTGACCTCACCTGATGACATTGATTCTGGAATGAAGAGCAATCTAGGATATAGGAAGCTGATAAGGCAGAAGTTGGATTCTATCTAATTAAACACAGCCAAAGGCAGAGTGCATTTTATTAAAGAAAGAGGACTGACAGAAGCTAAGACAGTTTTTTTTTACAATTTGAAAGTTTTAAGGGACAAAACTTTTAAGGCCCAGAAACAACAATATGATAGGAAGTGATTTGAAATATAAAGCATGCTTAACTTCCTCCAGCAGCAGAAGCTGTTATAGAAGGGAGGCAAGCCCATGACTATTGTGTTTATCTACTTCCTTATTTTCTGTGACTCTTGCTTATAGATTAGAAGAGCTCAATCTTCTTTCTGAGATCAAAATGATTGTCTAATAAATGCATGGACAAAGATGACATCATTTCATTAAGCATTGAATGGCTGGTTTTTTGGGGCAATGAGGACTTCTGATTGCATTCCGATGGTCTGTCATTTGATGTACAGCAGCAAAGGTAAAAAAAGGATCACCTTTATTTAATATGGAAGAGGGAGGGGAGGATGATGACTGGATTTATGCTGGTAATTAACAGAGTAAGATGACTTGTCAATGTCCCTTCAATGACACCAGGAGTTTTTCCCATCTTCCTTAAACTTGACATATATTGTACTATTCAAGCAGTTTCATTTTCTGGCTGTTGAAATGAGAGGACTTTGCTCAGGCTTGGAGCAATGACAAAGAAGTGAAGAATGAAGACAATCAGCACTAAAAATAATGGGCAAAAATCAAGTGCCATACTGTAGATGTTGTGAACATCAATTTCTAACCATGTTGATGTGTGCCATTTGTCTAATGTCTGGACTAATTTTCTTAAGTATTCAATATATTGTGCCAGCATGAGCTGAAATAAATTAATGTTGCTGCTTTTGCCCTTTTCTTACTGCTATGAAGAAGTCCAGTTGTGTCCAATATCAATAAAATTTGTGCTGTCTAAAGGTTTCTAAAGGGAAGCCACTACTTGAGTACAATTAAGTAAACTCTGTCAATATATCCTTGAGGGAAAGCTGACAGGCTCACTGTGCAGTTCTGATGAGCTACCCATTTTCACTCACATCCACCTGTTAGCAAAGCCTGCTGAGCCACACAAAAGATCCAGGCTAGGAACATGTCAGGACATATTGTTCAGTCATCATTTTGCAGCTCTTACATATAAGATTTATGAGAATCTTGATCCCATAATTGCTCAGCGTGACTGCAGTTGATGCTAGAAAAGACTGTGGATGTTTTTCAGAACTATATAAGGTCTTCTAACTAATATATGACTTTTTCTGGTTGCTTCCTTCACAAGCTTGCATTCTTTTACAACTAAAAAATAACAATTTTTACAATTAAAAAATAATGTTTAAAAAATGAAAGTTAAATGTCACACCTTGCAGGACATAAGACCCCTTAAATTAAAAAAATGTTTCATTCAGGACACTATTGGTGTGTGAAGCTGATACTCTAAACAATAGGTGCTGTATTGAGAAAAGAAACAGTCTGTTCTTGGCACAAAAGGATCCAAGAACAGCCTAGGAAAAGAATGAGTAGAAATGCTACATGTCTGAATAGTGCTTCTGTGCTTGCATACAGCCTGTCTTACCAAGCAGCAAAATTAATGCCTTTGTAAAAATGTGTTCTGGACAAGGCAGGTCTTTATCTGACTGCTCAAGTTACCCAGTGGAGAACTCAGGATCATTTCCATGGTGCTTGTCATACACAACACAAAATATTCACATGTATTGGAAGTTATGTGAATATCATGGTACATTGTACATAACTTTTTCTTCCTGTATCTAGAGGTCTGGCACAAAAAAAAACACTGAAGTGCCTCTAACATCCAAGGAAAACCAAAGAAATAGTGTGCCTTAATAAGCATACCAACTAAAAGAGGATTGGGTTTGTGTTTGAGGGAGAAAATTCAATTAAATCAATACTCAATTAAAGCAAAAGAATAGTTGAAACAAGCTAAAATTAAATACATTTGAGGTGTGTAAAATTTCCTACATCTTTATGACTGGTGCAGTGATATCTATTTAAGATAGTTACAATATTTTTTTCTGTGAGAGACAATGGCATCTCTGGCATTCTCTTGAAACATGCTCTACCATTACTCAGTATCTGAGTATAAGACAGATACACTAGTGATTTTCATAAATTTTCCCCCATAACTGATTTTTATTGCTATTTTCCAAAGACTGTTTCCCCCAACAGATCTAATACTTGCAGTGTTGAACTGTCACATTCAAAAGTAGTGCATTGCAGAGGTGATTCTTGTGTAAGTAATTTGTTGGTGAATGTTCTCTTCAGACCAGTCCAGGACAGAGGTCCAAGTCTGTTCTTCTGGGGAGCTTCATTCCTTTTCACCTAGAAGCAAACACATACACTCCAGGAAACATGTCTTTTCCTACATAGAAGGAGAATGATCTAGTGAAAATAACCTGAATTATATGTGACTTGAAGAGTGTTGATGCACTCTCCTACCTTGTTGTTTGAAAACTAGTCAACAAATAAACACCTGAAAGATTTTTACTCAGAAAGAGCACTCTGGAATCCTAGGAAATCTACAATCTTGAATCCCATGATTCAGCTCATAAGTGTTTTCAGAATTAGAATCTGGCACTGTATCTGTCTGCATGTTGGGAAATGGTTCTGCAGGCATCCTTGTATGTGAATATTCCTAATTTCTAGTGTTTCAGCCTCTTTTAAAGAGCAATCTTGCAGACAGATTCAACTGAATTTGTGCACTCTTTGTTGTGGTTCCAAAGATCCATCAATCAAACTTCTTCAGAGGTACTGACTCATTCTTATTCCAACCACTTGTCTCTCATCTAACAGTGACTGAGGTAGACATTTATCACTAGGGAATTATGGTTCCATCTGATGTTTAAAGAGTTGCTGGAAAGAATAAAATGAATGCTAGTCTGATTAAAATGAGTGCTGGTCAAATATGACATTTTTATTGCCTATTAACTTTGACATGCTTGTTAGTTCTATTCATGCTTAGTGTATCACCAAAGAAAATAACTATCATGCATCAATATAAAAAGATAGTATCAAAGGAGGATTACAATGCAAAAAAAGAGCATAAAAAGTGGAAATCAAAGGTAGACAACTCAAGGAGTACCTAAAGGCATTATTCAAACATTATGGGGCAAAGGAGAAAGTCCAAAGCTCATTTGGGGGAGGTGGTTTCTCATGTCTTCTAGCTTATTACCTGCTAATAAAATTCTGTCTTCCTCATGCATTTTTTCCAAATTCCTTTAGAAAGCCATTTTCTGGGCAAAGAAAATGCCACAGGTCTAATATCTTGGTAGTTCAGTGATAAATTTCATAGAAATTTTCATATACAGAAAAAAATTGTCTCAACTTTATAAAGAAAGGTATTCAGAAATTCTTCTGTATTGGAAATGACAACAGCTAAACCATGTCTTATTGAACAGAGCAGAGCTTGGTGTTTGGCACTTGTCAAAGATTCATTTTGCTACAGATTTTATCAAAAGTTTTCCTTAACATACTTTATTTATACTAATATTAGGAATATGCTGATGACTGATGACATGAAATTGGACCACTGTTTATGTAGTGGGGAACTGAATCATCATAGGTATTATATTTGGAGGAATGGAAGAAAAAATAATTGTATAGTTATAGCTAATACACTTTTCTTTAAAAATAGAAGACCTCATCTGTTTGAAGTGATGAAAAGTCCAGTAATCTGATTTGGTTCAGGATGCATTTGGGTGACTAAGAGGACAAAAGAAAAGCCAAAGAGATCCTAAGACAATTAATTTCTGGACAATAATAGTGTCAGTTTACTCACTCTTGTGAGATGTCATGTAGAATGTTATAAACAAGTCAAACTCTGGACAAAGCAAACGGTTACTAAGATAGCAAGGAACAAAGACCCTGTCTAGGAGGATGAGATTAAAAGAGTTTATCATGTTTCACTTTAGATAAGTTGTCCAAAAGTGAATGGGACTGCTCTTTGAAAATACAGTGTAGCATAAACACTAAGAAAATATCAGAATGATATAAACTGAATGGCAACGCTACCAGAAAAACACCAGTATAAACTATTCACAATTTTAGACTAAAATGTATGTAAATATTTCAAATTATTGTATTATTTAAATTACATAGATATTATTTTGTGTTATTTCCATTTTAATATATTTACATCGTATATATATGACATATATATATATATATGACATATATATTATACAATAGGTACTATGTATATGATGTCTACTGTAATAACAAAAGAAAATGTCTACCATATATATATATACATATATCTTTAACCTTTAATATTCTAGTTATTGGAATTTAAGCACACAGTAGAATCTTATTGTACCTTTAATACATGAACTTGCCTAATGTTATTGCAATAAGAATATGTCAGAAACGTTTAATTAAAAAATTATATTGTTGAAATATTTTATTTGAATACTTGGCACATGCTCATTTTTTATAAAAGTTTTATTTTGTAAGTCCTCAGCCTCCTAACATTTCAATTCTGCATAGGAATTGTTTGCAATGAAACATTATTTAATTTGCCTTCAAAATGGCCAGGGATCATTTGAAACATTATTTAATTTGCCTTCAAAATGGCCAGGGATCATTTCATCAATTTGAAATGTGGAAAGGATCACCTTGTGGAGCCAAGGACTCTGTCTCAGCTGTGGGTAGAGTATTGGTACAGCCAGAGTTTTATGGTGCTCTTTAAATTGATTCAGGCTTTTCATGTCCCACATAAGTTATCAAGTAGTGGTTGATTTAAGTGATTTTTATGCTCCTGATTGCACTGCAGCTAAATCTAAACTATCTCCTTAAGAAGTCTTTAAGAACACTTACCTTAGTCCTAATGCATCCTCTAGGCTCATTCTCAGCTAAGACCATTCTGTTTCATATTAATGACTGTAAATTTTTTATAATAACTGGTTCACAGAAGCCTCACATATTCAGTTGCTAATTGTTACATCATGTTTACTGGAGTAATTGATTGGAAAATATGACTTCATTACTGCTGCTGATTTACTGTCTTCTGCAGTGCTTGAAACTGGAGCAAGTGTAGTGGATGACTTTGTCTTCTGATTTGGATGGTGATACATTTCCTTAGGTTGAATTTAACCCTCAAAAATACCAATATAATTAAGCAGATGTACTTATTTCACTTGGTATTCCCTACACCAATAATACTGAAGCAAAGAATGCTTACAGTATATACACTGAACAAGATTGCACCTTTACTAACAGAACACAGCATGCAGTTATGTAAATTAACCTAGTGGTAAATACTGTAAAGTGACACCATCCATGTGACTCCTCCCTCCATTTGTGTCAGAAATTCCCTAGAGGGATGAACTTGAATTACACTCCTGTCACAGAATTCTTTGTTCATACAACTAAACCTTTTCCCTTTCACCCTCTACCATTAATTTACATAAGGATTACTTCCTCTTCCCCCCACAGGTAGATAATCCTGACCATCTGCTTCCATCACTGTGACTGAGATCTCTTCTTTGACAGAATAAGCTCTAACAAGGGATTGTTAATAGCCTTAGTTTCTGAGCAGCTAACTGACAGCAACATTTTCTTACTGCTAGCAGTTATTACTGTAATTACATGTTTGTGCTCATATTCTGCTCATATTCTCATATTCTTCCTGGCACACTCTCATATGCCAGGAAGAAGGGTGCTCTAAAGGCAGAACATAAAGAGGCCTCATAAAAGTTTCATTATAAATCCTTGTGTCCTGTGTAGCTACTGAGACTGTGCTGACTGTGCTTCTGCCAAGGCATGGCTGCATGCAGAGAGGTATGGGGCAGGATCACTGAGCACTTCCAGGACTACAATTTCACTGCACTGAAGAACTTTTCTTCCTTGATCTTCTTACTTCAAGATAGGGGATATGTTGCCATAGCTATCACAGCTTACCCCTGGGGATGAAAAGGGGAAAAGAAGTGGATTTACTTCCCAACTCAGGACTTGCACCCCTGGTGCTTACATTTTAATTGTAAAGTTTCTCATGTACTTAGAGCTTGTATATGATGATAAGTGTCTGTCTTTCTTGGGCTCAGCATTTTCACAAACAGCACTTCCACTTCCAGTCACTCCCTTACTCAGTCCCTCACAATAATTTAAGGAATTAGTCCCAGGGTATCTGAAAATCTTGCAACAGGTTTTCAAACAGTAGGGGGAGTAGAGATGGTATGGACCTTTGCTTAACAAATAGTAAATACTTATGTCTCTTGGAAGAGAGAAATTCCTTCTTCAGTTTTAGGGAGTGGTACAAGATTATCTTCCTGGGGGAGGTCTGCTGGTTGAGCCAGTTAAGAATGACCACAGAGGCTCCAGCTCCTCCTGTCTATTGCCCACATGTGCACTGGTGCAAATGCTCTGCAGCTGCACTATGGATGCCAACATCTTTTGCGGGGAAGAAGACTTAAATCCTGATTTCTACATGACAATTTTCAGCCTCTTCCATGATTTCTAGCACATCAATAACCCTTGGGTCTATATTGCCATAGGGATCTCCATGCCCTGACACCACTGAGGTGGCAGACCAAATGGCCTTGCTGTCGTGCCATAGTTCTCACCTGGTGAGCCTGAACTAATCCCTTTCCCCATCCAAATATAGTTTAAAACTCTTTCAACGAGTCCTGCTGACTCCTGTGCAAAGATCCTCTCCCCCTCTTTGAGAAAGGTGAACCCTGCCTGTCGCCAGCTGCCCTGATGTCCTGTAAAACAGCCCATGGTCAAAAACCCCAAAACTCTACCAGGCTCAGCCTGTTGGCTCTTCCTGTTTTTTCCCTGGTCATTCCTTATAACTAGAGAGAGAGGAGGACACTATTTCTGCTCCTGATCCCTTCAATGTTTGTGTCAAGCCACTAAAGTATCTTGTGTTTGCCCTCAAACCTCTTGTTCATCACTGTCTACCTGAACAGTAACCTGAGAGCTGTGCCAGGGCAGGAGAGGTTCCCATCACGTCTTTAACCTGGACCTCCCCAGGAGATGGGTCCAGTCTGCATGTGGGGTCTTCTGTCCCCTCAGAAAGGATTGTCCTATGGCAACATCCCATCTTTTTTTAATTTGTGGAAACAGTTTTGACCCCAGTGACACCTCCATACCATTGTCCTTGTCATTGTTCAGCTCTGTGTGCAGAGCTTCAGACCAATAATGCAAGGGCAGTTCTTAAGAATAAAATGAATAAAGCAACTATAAATACAGCAAAAACATAGAAAATTTGACTTGAATAAATATATATAGGTAATAACCAATAAATATTAAAATGGGAGTAAAAACATTGTCCTGAATGTTTTTATAAAGACATACAAATCTCATATTGTAACCCAATTGCTTCTACTTCTTGCTTAATTTTAGCTGTTCTTCTTTTCCTAATTCTTAAGTTAATTAAACACCAATATAATTTTATTTTCTTTGACATTTTATGGTGTTCAAATAAAAAGCAGGAAAAGTTCTCAACCTAGATAATTATTTTGGTATTGATGCAATGTATTTTCTGAGGTTTCTGAGGCAGATGACTACAATTCAATACCTCTTTAATCATTATTCTACAGCAATAGAACAGTAATTATTATTTCGATAGAATCAGATTTATGTAATCCTCTTTGATATTCTGGGTGTCACAGAGATTTTATCTTTCTAGATAAATCATCTTGAATTACTAACATTTTTTAATAAATTATCTCCTATGATTGAATTATATTTTTATTATAAAATGATAATATAAATGGGACAAGAATACACATCAAAATGCTTTGAAAACCTCCTGTCTATAATTTTTATTTATTGAAAGAAATGGTAATATTTACCTCATGAAATCTCCAATTCCTGAGTATTTATAACAATCTTCACCTTCTAAAAATCACATGCTGGATAGGCATTCCATTAATAATGCAATAATAAAAATATCAACCCAAATCAAATTCAGAAAGTAAAATAGCAGATGGTGAACTATTTCTTTCCTTGGCAGAATGGCATTCTGAAGTTGCAGGCATGTCTGTAATCAATATATTTAACTGTGTTTGCAGTGCCTTTTGATACTGTAAATATAGCTGCCTACTTTTAGCAAACAACAGATGCACGATTGTATTGGCTTACTTATATATGATGTATATGTGAATATTCAGAGGATTAAAAATAATTTTTCTTTAGAATTACTGATGTGGCATGAGCAGCATTTGTTGGAGGTATTACATACATCACTGGGAACTGACTCAGAATGTATCTAGAACTGTCAGCCTCCCACTTTTATGTAATTTGCCACTTAAATAACAAAAAAATTACATTCTTTCTTCCTCTTTCCAACCCTGTAAACACTTGTGTTTCAGTTCAGTAAAGGTGTGTAAAGATAGAATGAATCTTATCCAGAAATTTCAGATGTGGTGATTACCAAGAGTGTAAAGTAGCCACACTTCAAGGCCAAGCAGGTCTTCAGAATATTCCCTATAATAAGGATGCCCAATACCTTTTTTAAACCAAATTACTGCAGATTACTACAATCACTATGTGTAGAAAGGTGTTGTCAGAAATTGAAGCAAAATTAGTAGCTTTAATTTAGGGTGCAGAGGAAATCATGGCTTTCTTTGCTTCTAATTGTTTTAAGCATTGGGATGGTCATTTTTATTGATGATAAATGTAACACTGATAATGGATCTAGACAAGTATGTCACTTCACCTACATTCACAGATACCCTTGGATAATCTCACAGAAAATTTTTGCTATTAGGTATCTTCATGTCTTTAAAAGAGAGGCACCTTTACAGCAAGATGTTCTTGCATGTGTCAGCATTATTAATGGGCTCTAGTTTAAAAAAAAAAAAAAAAAGAGTTTTTATCATATCTCTTGCTACTTATTAAGAATCTGACCCTATCTGCAGAGGGTCCAGGTGACAACTGGCCAAGTCACTGAAGATTCTAGATAGTAAAAGGGCTACACTGATTACTAGAAATTTTGTTTAACTGCAAGCTATGATAGTTTCTTGAAATTCTCAGAGGCAGTAAACTACATTAACTGCTAGAAATCACAGATAACAATAAACTATGCTGATCACTAAAACTCAGATCACAAGAAAGCTCTAATTTTAACTACAGCCCTGCAAACATTCCTCATTCTACCAAAGGAGCCCCTAAAAGAACCTGCCTGTCCCAGTAGTGTTGGGTGGCAGTCCACCCCTGGTATGCATTTCCACTGGTTCCTGCCAATAGCTATTGCTAGGTGTTTCCTTCACCATCAATGCCCAAATCTTCAGCTCCTGCTATGCATCAGTGAACTTTCAGATTCCATTGAATTGCAGCTACTTTACTGCACCTTCTGTTTTCCTTCCCAAGAGTTAATTGGTTTATTTCGAATGTAAATATGCATCCAGGTGACAGGAATAATTTGGTTCCCAGCATGCTCTGCTCTCATTTCTTTCTCCTTTGGTACATGGGAACTGTCACAAAGGATCAAGGTAAAGCTAAACATCAGCTGCATCTGAAAGAAGAAACTTTTTAGTAGGTGTTGAATTTTACATATTTCAAGAGAATTAGCTGGAAATTTCAATGTGAAGATTCATACACTGTACCAAACCTCTTGTATAACTACCAAAACTCTATACATTGTTATCTAACCTTTTTTAGGATTTAATCTCATTAAGATTTTGACCTCAAATTTGTTGGTAATTAATTCCATGGGTTAAGATTGCATTTTCCATCACATGTTTTGTATTGCTTTGTGTTACCATTTGGAGAGATTTCTCCTATTCCTCACATGTTTCCTCTTATAACTTCTTTCCAGTTCAGCTTTATTCCTTTTCAGTTTTTCATGCCCACATGTGTGAGGTAGGTTGTAAACCGTATGGTCTGGCACAGTGAATTTTATGACATGGATCGAGACTTTTTTCTCAGGTTATAATTACTACATCAGAGCCAGTGTCAGGGCTGTATAAAACATCTATTCCCCTTTGCTCCAGAAAAAAAAAAAAAAATCAAGCATACATATTTTTTAATGAACTGATTTGTTTTGAGCTTGAGTAGAAGAGGCCCTGGTGTCTCTGGAGAAGAGGCAGACACTGTCCTATGTTGTGTCTAACCTCATTTAGCCTCCAACTTCATCTTGCACACTAGCCTTACTCTTATCCAAGGGAAGATGGGAATCTGGAGACATTAGCAGTGATTGCTGTAATCAGACTGGAGAGTTTTAGAATAATTTAGGTTGGAAGGGATCTCCAGAGTTCTTCTGATCCAGCATCCTGCCCAAAGCAGGCTTAGGTGGAGCAGGTGGTCAAGACTGTGTCCAGTCAAGCTGTGAGCACCTCCCCATCCTTTCAGGGCAGTCTGCATCAGCATTTGACCCCTCTTACAGTGATGTTCTTTGTCCTCCATATTGCACTGAAGTTTCCATGTTTCTACCTGTGGATGCTGCCTCTCGTACTGTCCCTGTGCACCTCTGAGAACAGACTGGCTCTGGCTGCTCTGCACTGCTCCTTTAGGTACTTGCAGACAGCACTCAGATCTTCCTGGGTTTTCTCCATAGGCATTTCCATAGGTCTGTGGTTTCATTCTCCCCTCTACTGGGGAGCCCAGGTCTGGACCAAGCACTCAGTGCCACACTGGGGCAGAACACAGGGAAGAATCACCTCTCTCAGCCTGCTGGATGTGCTCTTCCTCAAACAGCTCTGGGGGCTGTGGCTTTGCTGCAAAGCTGTTCTTCTGGCTTGTGCTGAGCTGGTTGACAACACCTTTAGGGCCTTTTTCTGCCTTTAGTCAGCTGGCCCAGAACCTGTACTCCTGCAGGGAGTTAGGACATGCCAGGTGCAGGATTTGTATTCATCTTTCTTAAGGCTCATGAAGTTCCCTTTAGCCCACAGCCCACAAGTCCATCCTGAACAGCAGCCCTGTCCTTCAGCTTTCTGACAGCTCCACCAAATACAGCTTTGACAGCAAGCCTGCTGCAAGCTGGGATATGTTAATTGCACTTTTGTTAAGAGGGAGGAGGTAAGGGTAGACACAGGTTCAGACTTAGGCCAAACTCACAGTGTTGGCATAATAATTTCTAAATGTATATTTTCAAGCTATTGTGAAAATTTTCCTCAACTCTCATCTGCATAATTTTCTTGCTTAGTCAATTGAAAACTAAAGTTTATTTTCCTGCTGTCAAACTAACCTTCACCAGTATTTTCTGTTCACCTTGTCATTCACAGTTTTTTTAATTGAAATTGTCGATTTCTAAATTTTACACCAGCTTTCTAACTAATCTTGCTGTTTCTCCTTTATTGTAATTGTTATTTCAGCCACCTTTTATACAACAAGAGTGGCTATGAAAAAATGGAAAGGATGTAAGCAGTGATTGCAATTGAAAAATGGGCATAAATCCCCAAAACATTTTGGGTGTCCCCTAAGAACAGGTAGCTCAACTAATATGTGTACCAATTCTGGAACTATGCAACCAATTCTGGAAACTCAGGCCATTCAGAAATCTGGTGGGTGTATTGATTTGTGTCATAGTACGTCAGGCAACTAATTTTATCCAGCCTAGAGATCCAGTAATATTTCCTTGTCTCTTCTGAGCCCTCAGAATGCAGGTGTCAGGCATTAAAATCTCATTTGGGTTTAATGCTGTTATAGGCTTCCTTTTAAATTGCTTATGAAGGGTACTCATTGCAATTGAATCATTAAAGTGGACTTTTTATTAACAATTGTGTCAGGTCACTGATTTTGCATCAGAAGCTCTCCTGCAACGTCAATGCTACATGTTTCATAACGATAAAGTTTTCAGAACAGGGTCATATTTTGTATCCAGGATGAAGGCTAAGACCATGCACAGTTGGATGACAACTTCCTGGTTTTCTTCATTGTACTACCAAAAACCTCCAGCAACCTTTATGTATTCAGAATTTTCAAAGTATTTCTATATAGCACTACATGCCTACACTGTGCAGTTCGGATGAAAAAGAAGGAAAAAGAAAAAAAAGCTTTATTAATACTTTATTATCTAGCCTCAGTGGAAAATTGAGGCAAAACCCTCTGATTCCTGAGAGTAAAGATACTGTATGTCAGAAGCACACAAAAGCCCCCCACCCTCTTTAACCTCTGCAGCAAGAGCTCTTCTCTGAGCCTGCTAAGCCAAAAAGATCATATGTCTTATGAGAGAAATTCAATAAAGCAGTCAACGACAGCTTTGTTCATATAATCCCCCAGTGCTGCTAGATGGATAATCTGTCATTATTCCCTGCTGCTGCTGGTAGAGAATTCCTTGTTGCAGTAGCCTGTGATGGCATTCATCTCACCCACTGCCTAGACACGTTCATCTCAGGTTGTTGCTGTAAGATCTGTTTATAGTCAGGAGAAAGAAAAGTGCTTTAAACCCCATTTCATCTGCTGTATTTTGGGTGAGATGTAATCAATCATTTTTTGGAAGAACTTATTTGTAAAGGAAGCATCATAGTACAGGTCTAGATACAGCAGGTATCACAACAGCTTTGTCCCACCTTTAATTGCTATTTTGCAATGCCTAATTAGTGTAGAACACTAAGTAGTCCTTCATGGAGTGGGTTTTTCTATTAAAACCTCAGCTTCATGCCATTTCAGCTGCCTCTACATGTGATAACTGTCTTTACATTAAAATGTGAAAGGTCTTACATGGCTGGTACTTGAAAATTTCCTTCATTGCAATAATATGGTGCATAGATACAAACCACTCAGGACATTATGCAAAATTGTATGAGATGAGAAATTCTCACTCAGTTGAAAACTTCTCAGTCATCAAATTTCTCGTTGCAGGGAAAGTCTTTCACTTTGTCTTTCAGCTTTTTTTTTTTTTTTTTTTTATTTAATAGAGCTGTTAGAGTTTCCCAAACCTTAAGATATCACAAGTGGCAGCACCTCAAAAGTTAAGCTGTGTATCTTTTGCCATTAGTTGGATTTTTTGAGGCTTTTCAGAAGAGACAGTATTGCCAGGGATCCAAGAGCCCTGTTGCAAGAAGGAAAATTTTCAGGCACAGAGCACAGAGGAATTTTCCATCTTGCTGAAATTCTAAACAAATATAAGCAGCACTACTGTGGTGGTTGTCTACTCAGCCTGGTGAAAACATATGCTGTAACAGGTGTGTGCACCTTGTTTTAGAGATCTTCAGAAGAGAAGGTATTGGGTTTTTTTTAACATAAAAGACCTTAGTGAACAATCAAACTATTGATTTCTCCCAAGGATATTTGCAAGGTGACCTCTACTGTGGACCACTGAATCAGTGAACATGGTTTCAGTTCAATGGGTACAATATATTTCTGTGTTCTCAAGCTCTTCAATGTTTTTTTTTTCTTTACAAAACAATTAGGGGGTTTGGGGATTTCAGGCTTCAATTTCTCCCTGGTTTTACAATTTTCTGCTTGAAAAAAATCCACATAAATGTGGTAATTCAGAAAAGGCATCATTTTTGATTAAATAATATTATGTATTCATTACCTAGTTGAAAGTCCCTTTTATTTACTACCCATTAATATTAACATATGTTGTGCATGTTGGGCTCTGAACCTTTTGAAGTTTTTTGTCTCTGGTTCTACTGCTGAAGGAGAAAGAGATTTAGAACAGTTTGTGCTTGGGAGACTAGAAGAGAAAGAAGTCAGATGCTAATGAGTCTTCTTTTCAGGCTGTGAGGCTATCTGGGAAGCAGCCCAAGCCAGCTGGAGACTGGCAGCACAGCACAGGGCCAGAGAACTGAGCTGCCCTCTGCATCCTGCCTTTTACACAGCTTAAAGATCTTGTTTCCATTACTCAGCTTGCATGTAACTGTTCTGGAAGGAAAACAAGAGCAAAATGTTTACACTGTCACTGGCAGCTTTATCCAAATCTATGGATTGAAGTGAGGTCCTGTCACCATGAGCTGAGGCAGTAAACCATGGACCAAAGCAGGCAGCCAGGGTTTATGGAGCCCAACAGCTCCATTTAGGCACTCCAGAGGAGCCTCCTCCTGAACATGGCTACATGTGTGTTTGCCTTTCAGCAACCAAGAGCTGTTTCTGGAGTATATGACTGGAAGTAAAATAAGGCACCTAAAAAGTTCAGAGAAATGCTCACAGCCTTCAGAAATGGCACTGAGGATGGGATTCACACCAAATCTTAGGTGCAGTCACTTCAGGTTTGCAATGCCAACAGGGAGAGGTGCACCTCCAGGTGCTGACATAGGTCTTTGTTGGACCCCCCTGTATTCTCTATTGCAGTGTTTTTTATCCTTTTAGTATAAAGAGGGGTTTTCTAGTTGAAGTTAGTTGGGATGAATCCTGGCCCAAGTAATTTATTTGGCTTACTATATAAATGTATGCTTTATATTTCAATGAATTTTGAGCTCTCAAAGGAATTTTTATTAATAATATGAGGTGTAGTGTAACGAATGGAACATAATCTTGAAGAATTGCTTAGAATGTGGCCATTTGTTTTCTGATAACAGCCTGTGGGCCTTGGTGATGACTGCAGGATCTCCTTATTCTGTTCATGGGGAAAATGCTGGCAGACAAGACTGCTCTTGCCAGTAAGACAGCCAGCCATAATTTTAAAAAGCCTTTAGAAACATCTGACATATATGCATGTGTATATATCTGTGAGTTTATAAATAATCATGACACCAGCAGTATTTTCACATTCGCTCCTTAAGGATTGTAGCTGCTGACTGCTGATGCAGTATTCTTGTTTCCATCCTGTATAAAATTAATTAGTGTTTTTATATATCTGTTCTATCTTCTCAGGGTAATTATCATATCCTACTGCTGCATATATACTTTCCACCACATGCTTCAGTTGGAGACATATGGAAAAACAGTATAGATAAATACAAAGAGAGTTGTTTCTTTGGCATGTATTTCCAAATGGATAAAAGCAGAGTTTTTGACATAGTATCCCCTGTAGCACTATACATTTTTGTTTTACTTCAGTTTTTCTGGAGTCCTGTCTAATTTAATTATTGTGTTCTGGAAGCTACATAACTCTCCTGGCACGAATACCAGCGGCATGAGGTTTTCACAGCTGTCTCACAATGTCAGACTAAATCTTTCTATACAAATAATTGTACCACTTTTGTACTGCTCCTTACCTGCATCAGCTTCTCTGTTAATCTTTGCACCCTTTTTTGTTCTGGCACCATCTTTACATGTTATTCTTTCTTTCTCAATGTGCTTGTCTGAAATCAGGTGCAACTCCTCACAGCTACAACTGATGGGCATATTGAAATGCTAGGAGTCACATGCATCTTACAGATGTCTTTCTTTGTTGCTTCCTTGACCCTGTTGTCCTCTGGAGAGGACAGCTCTGCTGCTGAACTGGAGGTGAATGTTCTATATGGTATATTTCATGTCGAAAAGAGAGCCTAAAACACTAACCTAAAAGCCTAATTTCAAAATCTCATAGTGTAAAAATAAAAACCCAGCAAAAACCCAAAAAAACCCCCACCCAACATCATTTAGAGTTGATGAAAATATTTTATTTTGACAAAAATGCTATGAGTTTTGATAATTTTAAATGTTATGTTACCGTATTCCATACAAAATAAAACAATTTTTAAAAATCACTTTATAAGAAAATGACAAAATATTTTGACAATATCTGAACATTTTCTCCTCTCCTCTCCACAATAAAATTGCAACAGAATCTGCAAGATTTCCTTGTTTGATGCAATTATATTTCTCTGTGAAAAATATTCCAGCTAAATTTATTTCCAGCTGACTTTTGCCCAAACTGAAAACTGTGAAAATCCAAGCTCTATCAGTATAAACATGAAAAATTAATTTATTATATAACTTGCAAATAAGCAAGAGGAGCTGCCAAAGACATCTGAAATAATTTCATACTCAAGATCTGTGTCAGAAGTCCAGGAAGAAAAAGTTGCCTTGCTACCTAGGCAGAAACCCAACCTGAAACTGTCACAGAAAACATCTTTTCACATGCATATTAAACTCTTTGGAGAGCATTGGGAGTCAATATACTTCATTATGTGTTATTTACTGGACATACTGAAGCAGGGATTACCATAATGCAGGTCTTGGGACACTTGAGTCTTTATGCTAGAGTTCTTTATTCTATAGTTTGCAGTCTTGTCCCAGATGTAGTGGAAATTACATAAGTTTGGGGTTTTTGCCCTGCACTGCATGGTTTCTGGTGGGCAGGGAGTGAATTGGCACAACAGCAGCCAATGGACTCAGATATCAAAGAAGAAGGAATCCAATGAATTTCTGGCAGATTGCATGGCAGCTGCCCCAGCATGTGGCATCTGTACTGGTACATGATGCCTTCAGTTCCAGGTTTACAATGTCATTTAGCTGCAGAGACTGTGCAGAGCTGGAGATCAGGGAGCCACAAACGAGGCCAGATTCCATAGCAAAGATGTTGCAGTGCAAGGGAAGTGTACAAAGACATGGAGGTCTTCTGGGAGTGCAGCCACAGCTGTTTTGCCTGTTTCTACAGCCAAGTGCATGAGATCTCAAGCTGTTCCTCTCTTAAATCCATCACTGTTGAGTCAAGCAAGGAAGATTGAGGAGCACAATGCAGTAGTCACCAACAGGAGGCTTGTGCCATGAATATTAGTCATACCAACATTGTCTTTAGTGAAATTCCACCTTCTCTTTGCAGTCGTTTGAAGTGGTCACATAGTTGCTCATTATTCACATCCTGTGGGAGTTTTTAACCTCCTGTAAGGTGAGGCGTTATCACATGGCACCAGACCTGGAAAATCATACTTAAGAGTGTTCTTTCTCATTTCCAGGAAAGGGTCTAACTTCCCATGGGATTCTTTACAATGGTGGAAGAGCTAGGAGAGGCCTAGGTCACTGCTCCTTTCCCTGTGATGCTGAACTTTCAGCTTGTCTATGATGGGTGGCACTTGCTGCCCAACTAGTATTCACACGTTTCTCACTTTGATGTGTTAGAAGACTATGGAAAAATGATTAATCCTTTACACAAAGTTATATTTTTCAGGTGTTTTCCCCTGAAGGACTTTTGGGAGCTAGTGTGCTTCATGCAGCCTGGAGTACTTGGTGCTCAGTACAAACCCAAACCTGGTCGTGTTTGGTCTTTTCCTCGTTTTCAACAGGGTGAGATTCAAGTGGCCATCAACAAACATCTTCTATAGTGCATGCTGAGCACTTTTCAGGCCCATTTACTGCACTGAGCAGCAATCCATTCAGAATAATAGGTGCTTAGACAGCTAGTGTATATATAGGGAACTAATTTCAGATGCCCTCATTCCAAACTGGATCTCACTCAGATTTTTTCAGTAGCACATCTTCACATCTTTCAGCTTCCTGCCTTGCCCTTTTAATGCTCTGGTTCTTCATATTTGCTGCAACAGAGTAGTCATTACAAGATTTGTGCCCTATGGTCCAAACAGGTACAAAATTATTACAGCTCTCGAGACTTTTCAGTTTTGTTCTGTAAATAACCACTATGAGCCTTGATGCTGCTATGAACTTCCTTATCTTATATAACAACAACAACAACAAAGAAGGTTTCTGCACTAGCAGAGAACTGATAGTGATCAGATGGAGAGAACAGCAGCTGATATTTACCAAAATGGAATTTTTTCTCCATATGCTTTATATTCATGTAATAATTCTATATCTCCTCATGTTTCTAAAGAGATAATGGATAAAACAAAAGGCAAATAACTTTTACATGGATTTGAATGAATTTGAGTCAAGCAAAATGGAGAGATGAAGTCTGAGTGAAACCATCCCTCAATTTCACCATTAAACTAATGGGTGTGAAATATTTATCTATGTTTACATATGCACCTTAGGTTTTGAAGTATTAGATTTGAAAAAAGGATAATGGACAGAAGTTGGTAACTTGAGGGACCCCTCTCTGGCAGCAATTAACATCGCACCAAATGGTCTCATCTCTTAAAACAGATTTATGAATAATTTAAGGATGTTTCATAATGACAGCATTTCAGAAAACAAGGAAATGAATATGCATCTCACTAAGTGTTCAGTTAAGGCTGTATTACCTCTGTGTCAGTGGCCCAACTCATTCTGGTAACCCAAGGAGTTTCTTACATTAAGTTTCCTATACCTGTTTGGGGTAAAGTTATGTGATATAAGGATACAGTGACACAGAAGAAATCTCCAGGTCACAAAGTAATATGTCCTTAGTATTTGGAGAAAACAGCAATTTTTAAGTGTAAGATCCCCACGGAAAGAATTGCAGTATAAACTTGACTGACCTGAGATTATTGAAGTCACGGGTAATTCAAAGATATTGATATTTATGGAGATATTTTATATACAATCTTCTTTTTAACTTGTTTGATCAGATATAACTGGAAGAATTCACAGAGACACAGAATGGATGAGGTGGGGAAATATCTCTGATATATTATGCTTCTCTTCAAAGCATAATGAAATGAACTAGTACAGGTAATGCAAAACCATGTTCAGCTGAGGTTTGAATATCATCATGGAGGTTCTGTAGCCTCTCCAAGCAATGTGTTCCAGGTGTTTGATGACCTGCACAGTAAAATAAAACAAAACAAGACAAAACAAAACAAAACAAAACAAAACAATACAAAACAAACAAAACCAAAAACAAACAATCTGTTTTTTTCTTATGTTTAAATAGTATTTTTTGCTTCCTGTAAGTATTGTCCCTTGCCCCTGCCTCTGAGAAGTGCCAGGCTCTATCTTCTTTATTATTTCCTATTAGGAATTTATACTTGTTGATATGGTTCTCTTGAGCCTTTTCTTGCCCAGGCTAAACAGTCCCAGCTCTCTCAGCCTCTCCTCGTGTGTCAGATGTTCTAGTACCTTAATCATCCCCATGACCTCTGATGGACTCAGTGTGGTATGTCCACATCTCTCTTGCACTGGAGAGCTCAGAATGGGATTCAGAACTCCAGATGTGTTTCATCTGTGACAAATAGATGATAGGAATCACCTCCTTGTCAATGTTTTTCATCATGTAGCCCAGGATGCTGTAAGTCCTTCTATAAAAACGCATCTTGCTGGCTTATGGTCAACTCCTTATCCACCAGGACTCTAGGGATATTTTCTGTCAATCTGCTTTCCATACAGTTGGCTCCAGCATATATGCTGCATGAGTTTCTTACTCCCTGGATGGAGGATTTTGCACTTCACTTGTCAAGTTACATCAGCAAGAGATCAACAATGAAGTTCCTGCCAACTAATTTCTTCAGACCACGGGGTCCCTCTGAATGGCAGCACAACCCTTGATATATCAGCTACTTCTTATTTTTCTATCATGCTTGTGAAGGATGGGCTCATTCTCATCATCCAGGTAATTCATTAAGCTGTTGAACAACATTGGCTCCAGTATTGACCTTTCACCACTAGTGACTGGCTTTTGAATGAACTTTATGCTGCTTTATGCTGATAACAGCTTTTTAATAAAAGCCACATGTCAGACAATTTTCAATCTGTCTTGCTGTCTGTGTGTCTAGTCTGCATTTCATAATTTTGTCATTGGGGATGTTATGGGGACAGTGACAAAAGTCTCCCTAAAATCAGTGTAAATAGCATCTATTTTTCGGTCTTATATCACCTATTGAACTCATCATGTCATTGCACAATAACACCATTATGTTCATATGTAATTTTCCCTTCATAAATCCATGCTGAATATTCTAAATTACTTTCTTGCCTTAAAAATATTTGGAAATATTTGCAGGATTATTTTTTTGTCACCTTTCCAGTGATTGATGTGAAGTTTACTACCCTCTAGTTCCTGGGATTCTCCTTCCTGCCCTTCTTGAAAGTTAAAGTGATAGCTTTCTTCCAGTCCTGAGGAATTTCTCCAAATTACTATGATCTCTTTGAGATAATTGAGAGTGGCATTGCTTCCTCAGGCAGCTTTCTCAGCATTTCCAGGTCTATCTCATCAGGTCCCATCGATTTGTGTGCAGTTTATTGAAATGTTCACCCACCTGATCCTCCTCCACCTTACCTGTTGCAAACTTTCCCTCTGTTCTCAAGGACCTGGGATCCCTGAAGGATGGTATTACCTTCTGTCTGTAACTGGGGCATGGAAGCCACTGAGTACCTCAGTCTGCTACTCCTCTTCAGCATCAGTCCACATTTCCCTTAGTTTTCCTTCTGCTGTTAATGTAGAATTTGCTGTTAAATGCAGAAGCCCTCTCTCCAGATTTCTGTCTAGCTGGACTTTGGCCTTGCTACTCACACATGCAGAGAATGTGTCTGTATTCCTCCAGAGTCATCTCCCCCCTCTTCCACCTCTATTGTCAGGAACTCCTCGTTCATTCCTGCAGGCTTCTTGTTTTGATTGATTTCCTGTTCATCAGGATGTGCCACTCTTGAACTTGGAGAAGGTGATCCTTAAAAATTCTTCCTCAACCTCTCTTGTCTCAGGGATCATAACCCATGGGATTCTTCCAAGTATGTCCCAGAACTGAGCAGAAGCATAGCCATACATATGAGTCTGAGTCAGACACAAAATGCCTTGCACAGTATTCAGAAAGTAGCAGACCATGTAGGACTCCTTTAAAAGCTAGTAACTTGAAAAGGAAGTTGTTGTGAATACGCAAGAGACAACATGATATTTAAAATTATCAGAAGAATCTTGATACTGCCTCTTAAAAAAACATGTTTTCTGATAAATATTTATACTGTAAATACATAATCTCAAAGGAGTCAGTTCCATGCCCTAAGTATCCTAAAATTGTGCAGCTTAGCATGTCACTTTAATGTAAATTTTATTGAAGTCATCAGCGTGAAATCTACAGAGTAACTTTCCTATAAATTGTCCCACAGATACTTTAAGAGATTGTGGGGAGAAAAAAATGAATCTAATTATACTGGAGATGTTAAAATGATGCAGACAAACTAAGAAAGGCATTAAAAAGGCAAAGATCCATGGGCTAAGAACCAGTTCCATAGAGAAAAATCTCAGCATGGCTGGAGTCCTGAAAGAGACTTTTTTTTGGCTATGCTGCCATGTGCCTTAGTTTTCTTCATTAAACTGTCTTCATTAAACTGTCTTTAACTTGAACCACAGGTTTTTAGTCTTATCTTCTCCCCCTAAACTGCTGAGGAGGGGAAGTAAGAGAGCAGCTTGGTGGGAACCTGTTTGGCAGCCAAGGTCAATCTAGGAGCTCAAGAGAGGAACTCTAGAGAAATTCAAGATCATGACAGTAATTGCAAGATAAACAGGCAAAACATGGACTTGGCATTTCCAGACTGCAGAATTATTGAGGGAATTTTGGTTGTAATTGAGATGGGGGGATGAGGGTCAAGAGTGTGTTAATTGTCATTAAACATTTTTTACAGAAGACTGCAACCTTCAAAGTATGTACTGGAGAAGAAGTTCTTAAATAAATATAAGGCCAGCTTTTGCCTTGATACAGCAGGTGGCAAGTCTACTCACCAAAAGAAACCCCAATCCAAGGAAGTGATGCCCCTTTTGACTTGTCTTTGGTCAGTCATATTAGAGAAAATTAATTTTATAGGAAAAGAAAAGGAGTTTAATTTGCTTCAGCCCCAGTGAAATTCTTGATTCAATTGGTGTAAGAAAAAAATATCAGGTTTTCTTAAGAAAGAGAAGCTGGAGGTTAGCAGAATAATTGAAGACTCAGGTTTTCACACAGAATATCAGATGAACCCATATCAGTTACTGATTTCACAAACTTAAAAAAGTGTTGTCACTTCAAAGGAGAGCTGGGTTAGCATTCAGGAAGAAATGGGTGACCCTGAAGAGTGAGAAAATTAAAGCAGTAAAGCACTCAGTAGTGCAAACCAAGATTTTTTTGTAGGAAACCTAAATCCCTAAAGATGAAGCTTGATTTGTTTAGGGAGTTATTAATTTGGTATGTTTTCTACAATAACTTGCAATAAATCTGAGGCCTCTGGTGCTCCTGAAGAGCACCTTTCTCTCTTTAAAGGCTTTGTTTAACCAAGCATGGGTAAGTAAAGCTGCTATTAGTGCTGGAAAGGCTCATACTGTGTTTTAGAGAGGGTGTCACTTCTATGGGTCCTGTGAAAGCTCTGAGTTTACACTTAAGGTAGCAGCCACAGAAGGATAGGTAATACCAGCCACCCTTGGCTGAGTAAGGGTCAAATGTTTAGCCAAGGCTAAAAATTTAGGCTTTGAACAATTTGGTATGTTCACAGTCCATAGGGAAAGAGATGGTTTGCTGTTAACCCCTCTACTGCTCTGCTTTAATGCATGATGTCTGCCAGCTCAAGCTGCTGCACACAGAGCACCCTGAGCATGCAGAGATCAGAGGCATTTGTGGTTTTCCAGATTTTGGCTTTGGTAATGTATCACTTGATTTGAAAACACATTTCTGGGCAATAAGCATTTGCAGATTTGGGTCCACATGGCAGCTTTATCTAGCCTCAACATAGCCAGTGCTTCTTGCAGTCTCAACACTGGAATTCCTAACTTCATTTTTGTATTTTATATTGAGCTTCTGTGAGCCAAGTCAGACAAAATGTGTCTCTGTGTCCTGAGATACCACTGTTGCTGTATTTCTTATAGAACTACCTCTTCACTCAGTTCTGTCCCTTCAAATATCTGGGTTCATAGGTATAAAGACCTTTTTTTGCTTTAAACTTTGTTCTTTAGATCAAGTATCAATCAGTTTCATGGCCATGCAATAGAGGACTGTAAGTTTCTTTTAATGTTCAGCTCTCAGACCAAAGAGGAAACTCATATTTTTTTGCTGTAAAGCAGGACAGCCTTTACATAAGACAGTGGAAGGGAACTCTTGTCCAGACATAACCTAATTTCCTTTCTCCTTGAGAAATACTTGGGCATGAACTGAAAATTGTCATTGGTTTCTATTTTGCTAACCATTTTTTTTTATGTTGAATCTGCTTGAGATTACAAACTTTAAATGAAAACACTACTGAATTAGTGTGTTCTTCCTATTTTTTGCCCACAATTAATTCTTAAATGGCATACCTAAACAATTATGCAAAGATGGTATCTTTATACATACTCAGCATAACCAGTGATGTTCTTTCCCAGAACATCACTCTGTCCATTCCTCACTATTTGTCTCTGTTCATTCAGCTTCTTCTGCTGTCTTCCTCCTGAAAGTTTGGAGGACTCATCCCTGCTCCTTTCACAACCAGAGGAGGATTTATTGCTTTGCATGCATTGTTTGACAGAAGTAGATATTTGCTTTATTCCACTTCAAGAGTAATTCAAGAACATAAATGTGATCTTCATCTTTAGTCAGGCAGAGCTCAAATCACAGCAGTAGATTTCTTATTATCTGTTTCAGAAAGCAAGGGCAGAGGAGAAGCATCAGGACTGAATTATGGTACATGTTTCCAAGACTGAAATGGTATTCCTAAAAGTAAGGTGCTGTGGGTTAGCCCAGTTTTGGTGATGCTGCAGTCACACCTGCTCAGCTTATACTGGAGTTTCTGATCTTAATGCTTTTCTAAGATGTATTTCACCATTCAGCAGAGTGACCAGGTCCTAGGGATGATGGAACATATCAGAGCAAGAGAAAGAGATGAGAGCTCTGTCTTTTAACACAACAGCACCCAGTGCAATAAGCCTAAGCTACACTGTTAACTCACCTTTATTTTAACCTCTTTTTATAATTTAATTCTGTGGAAGGAGACATCAGGATCTGTGATGATATCCAACTTTCCAAGGACAAGCTGGATTCAGCAAATTTCTATGGTTCCAGACAAGGAAATCCTTTGCCCCTTCTCTCCTCATTCTGGGACTCAGAGGGTGCCACTAAATAAAAAGACCTAAAGGATTAGAGGGCCAGACTGCTATGGGAGTGGCAGGATCTCTCTGCCCTGCTTCAAACTGACTCAAATTTTGGAACTTAATCAGAGCAGGATTTCCTGAACTGGTGCACTGCACTGGGCCAAACACTAACATTTTTCTCATATTTGTTTCCTTAAATGCAATATTATTGGTGAGAAAATACTTATTTTATTGTTTTATCTCTGGGTTTCTTCATATGCTTGTCTTTGCATTGATGCAGCATCTTTGGCTCCCACTTGCCTATTATGCTGATAAAAATGTCACACTGACCTTCAGAAGTGTAGCTGCTGTCTGGACACTGTCCTAAGAGCAGTTCTGATGCCACTGCACACTTTGGCTTGTTTATTAAGCTCTTAACTCACAGAACCTGATGTTGTATCAGATCATCTGCAGTTAATTGAAAACTCCACCTGACAAGAAGAATAGAAGGAAACCTGCAATTCTTATTGATGTCAGCTGGATATTTTATATCTTCACATGACTTTACAGGGCAGTTCACAGGAGAGTTTCTGCTATGCATAACATAGAAGAAAATATATCCTTTTGTTGATTTCTTTGCTTTTTCTAAAATTTGAATGTTTCCCTGCCTCCATTTCTTCCTGCAGTGCCAAAAAGACCTAGACCTTTTTGACTCTTTATAGCCTGAACTAAAATCACAAAGATCCAATTGATTAGGAATTCTATTGAAATAGTGTTTTGCATTGAAGCACTGTTCACAAGGAGAGGGTTTAAGAGCTCCAGAAATAGCAGTTAATGCTTTAGATTCACTTGATAAAAGCTCCCTTAATTCATAGATAATTGTTCTGCAGAGAACTGGAGAAAGAATTTCTTCTTCTCTGGGGAGGAAAGAAAAATAAAATTTCATATAAGCTGAGGTTTTTGTTTGTTTAGAGGTTTTTTTCATTTTTCTGAGCTAGGGTATATTTGTATAGGGTTTTAAATCAGTGCAAAAAGCAGGCATAGCTCTGGCTATTGTTTGTTTATTGCATTTTCTAGTTGATATGCATTGTGTACCAGCCCATCCCATCCTTCCAACCCTTTAAAAGAGGGAAACTGGATTTAAAACAGGCTAGCAAACAGTGGCATACCTAATTTTCAGTTTTCAGATTTTCAAACAGCTTTGTTCATGTATGCAGACTCTAGGATAGACAGTCCCACAGGTGATCACCAGAGTCAAAATCAGTACACAGCTTCCTCCTGTTGTATGTATTGAAGGAGTTGCTGTAGATGAACCTCTGAAATGTGTTTCATAAAGTAAATTCAGAATGTTACCTGGAAGCATGAGTGCTCTTAAATCAAGGTTTCCTGAACTCACACCTTCTGAATCATGAAATGATGAGAAAATTACAGAAGAGAAGGACAGGTAATAAAACAATTTCTCCCTCAAAATCCAGGTCAGGGCCTTATGTTAATTCTTTATTCACCATCCTATTTTTCTAACAACGTTCACAAAAATGGAGAAGGAGAATGAAGAGGAGTGATTAAATAGCACATCTGGCCCTGAAATATTATTTCTTAATGTTATAACTTGAAAGAGGACTACTACAAATAGCAATTGTCGTATAGTTACTGTGCAATAAATTCTACTTTGTGTCAGCACCCTCTGAGCAAGGAAGAGAGGAGGAGACTGAATGAGCCTTCATCTCATCCATACAGCTTGATTATACATGAGATTTAAATCCAGCTCTCATTCCACTTTATATTTTCATCCCCATTCAGTTTCCAGTGGAGTGTTCCTGTGTTCTTGAGAAAAAAGGAGGATGTGATTAGGTAAGAGAGTAAAGCATGCATTCAATTACAGAAAGCATTATCATCTCTTC
The DNA here is from genome assembly GCF_029582105.1 of Oenanthe melanoleuca. Taxonomy (NCBI): domain Eukaryota; kingdom Metazoa; phylum Chordata; class Aves; order Passeriformes; family Muscicapidae; genus Oenanthe; species Oenanthe melanoleuca. Next base: position 30,068,910 of record NC_079336.1, read on the forward strand.
CCTAAACTGATTAGTTATTGTTCCCTTAAGTAGCACTGACTCTGCTCATGTGCTCTGCAATCCAAGCCATAAGGCACAGGCACTGGCCAAATGCCAGAGCAGCACCCACTGATGCCATTCATGGAAGGCAGAGCCTGAAAAGGCTCCAGTGGAGATCCTCTGAGGAGCCTGAAGCTTTGGTCCATGTTTTTCAGGAATCTTCTTTCTGAGGAGGTTTCTTAGTGGCCCTGGTCGCTGCCAGCTCATGCTCATTCACCAGTCAGTGCCATGTAGGAAAGGAGCCTGTGGTGTCCTGATTAATTCATTTCAGCAGCCTGATTTTAAACAGTAGAGGAGTGCAAGCACAGCTGTGATTAGGCTTATCTTGAGCTGATTTTACACAAGTTTCTGTATGCTCAATTATTTTTTTCTGGAGAGGTTGCTTATGCCATAGCAGACACCTTTAGAATTTTGATCCAACACTGCTGTACAGGAATGTTTCATATTTTATATGTCTCACTGAGGTAATCACCTTTAGTAACATAAAATTGAGGGGACAAGGATAAAAAGAGCAAAGGATAATGTCTAGGGACAGCCTTCTCCTGTATGTCAGTTTGGAGAGAGAGCCTTTAAGCAAAGGCAGTCAGCTCCACAGGAAACCTCTTCCCCTGACAAGAAAAAGCAGCAATCTGCAGATTTTGGGCTTCTCAACCAGTTGCCTTTCACAGGAAGACCTGAGAGCAGCAGTGGCCATGGCAGGGGCAGACATTCACTGCCTTTTGAGTGTCACCATGTGTTTTGGCCTCAGCAGGTAAGGAGGGATCTATGGACAGAGACAGGGGGTTCTTCTAGTGTGTACCTCTATATAAAAATTTTTAAATGGAACAAAGGGAGACATAAAAGTTATTAATTGCTTCCTCTGTCTGCTATTGTGCTCCTGTCTGTTTACATAATTAAATCATTGGAGTGTGCCCTGTCTTCCGTTCTTGTAGCATATCTGATGCAAACTGGAGGCTGCCTAATATTAATTATTAGTATTATCCATTAATTACTATTAAGTATTCATTATTAGTATTATTATCCAGTAACTGGCTAAAAAAATGGTGACATTTGATAGAACTTATTTAAAATACTCAAAAATAGAACATAATCACATGTGGTTGTTTTTTTACATAAATATTTGCGGAGCACAAAAATTTCTTTATGTGTAATTTGGAAGTATGAAATTGCCTGACAAACTAATATCTATCCAGAGGTTATTTTACTGTGCAGCAAGCCCTACAGAAAGTTAATCATGAGAAGATAGATTATATTTTGAAATTTTGGTCCAGGGCCTTTAAAAGTGAATGTAAAACAAACGCCAACGTTTTCTACTTTTACAAACTTCAAAACAAGTATTGTTTGTGTTATCTGCATAACAATGAGGCTTATATATGCATATTCCAGTATGGCCATCTCTAAAAATGATCCTAAACAATAAGATCAGTTAGATAGCACAGTCATCAAATCATTTTATGATCTAGAAAATATCCTGTGAACATATCAACAAGATATTGAAAAAAATCTTAAAAAAAAAAAAATACAGCCTTTACTTGTCCTAATTTAGTCAGTATTTATTTAGTAAAGTAATATCACCATGAGCAAAACTAAGAAAAGTGAGGGTTACATAGAGAGAAACATGTCGTGAGAATTCTTCTGGAATAAACTGACAATGAACACTAATATGTCACAACATACCACAGATCAGTCAGCCTCAGATATAATGATTAGTACAGGTGGTATTTAACTCTGCAATTTGCATACTGTGGATTAATGCTCGACCTGGGTGGTTCCCATAACTAAGACTTTCATCTCTCTCCTACATTCCTTCATCTGCAGATATTCAACTTAGTTCCCAGTGAGCAATATTCACTACCATGATGAGCAATAGGAAGCGAAAAGTTAAATCCAAAAGCAAAGAATCATCACTAGGTTTATGAATTTAGTATTCAGATCAAGTAACTTACACAAGTCTGAACTGAAAACACTGTAATTATTTATATCTCCATGGGAAACTTATTGCTTCCATAAAACATCTAAATATATTGACAACCAGTAAATATTCATCATTTGAAAACTACTATCCAGCTTCAAGTTTTGCAGTAATTAATTTAGTTCTGGCAGGGTGAGCAATATTCTTGAGTTTCTTTAAGACTTAAAAAAAGGTCAGATTTGATCCTCATATTTTTCTTGCAACAGAACTGTGGAAATATATATTCAAAGAGAACCAAACAGATTTGCAGGCAGCATCAGGAAATGTAATGATGGCATACCAGACACATATTTGATTGAAAAATATGTTTTTCAAGCTTTTTACTTACTGGTTGCAGTGGTAGGTGTTAAATGCTAAGCATAAAAAAAAATCTAACAGATTCTTGAACTTTGAGGAACTCAGCCTGGAGATATTTAGTATTTTAAATAGTTGTCTTAATATATTTCTCGAAGTTTAGAGAAGCTAAGGATTTTCTGGTAACATATGGAGTTCTGTGGTTTTGGGATGCAGGCATATTTTGTAATTGTGATCAGCCATTAGGGTCTATAATGTTTATCATTCTAGAAATTTCATCTTTATTTCAAAGGTGGATGTATTTATATACCAGGAAAACTATGGGTCCAGATATATGGCTACCAATATTCAAAAATCCTAAAGCCTTTTCTGTGCTGTGATGTGCTATTATCTTTTAGGCAGTGTCTTCTTGTTGCTACTAAACACTATGACTTTTAATATTACCTCCAAAATGCAGTAGTACCATATTTTCAGGGGCATCATATATTTCAGAAATGTATCCTTCAAATGCAATTTCTTTCTACAACATCCTGCTCTGGTGCAGGGAATTTCACAAGGAAAATAAAACAGCAAAATGCTGATCTTTTGCATTCAGCTAACCTTGGATCATAATATCTGTTTTAGGGATTTCAGTACACATCCAAGTTCTAAAAGGAGTCAGAGGAAACATCTTCTCTTGTGACTGACTGTGATGGGAGCAGTGTTTAAGGTTCCTTTCTACATGTGTGTGGAAGAAGTCTTGATGAAGACCTGGCATAACAATATTGTGTTTATCTGACAGACCATGGACCAGACTTGTTCACTGCCACCCCTGCCAGAATTCAGCTCCTTGAATCTCCAGAATGTTTTTACTTTAGAGAGATTGTGATCAAGATACACAATATGACACACGGCTGTTCTCACTGCCACTTTACAGCATGTAACTTCATGCCTCAGTCTTCTCACTCATTGTGAAAATTCAGTGTGTGCCAGCAAAGCAACAGATAGGGAAAAAAAAAGGAGTTTGCTCCTTGTACAGTACTGTGAATGAGAAAAGCAGCAGTGAAATATTCCTGTATAGAAGCTCCTTGGTGGCAGAGACTCTTCCACATTTCTTTGTATCCACTCTAAGGAAGTTCTTCATACACAGAGACAGTCAATTTAAAAGAAAAAACTCTCCATTGCCTGAAAGACAGTTTTCCTCGTGAAGGATTGCTATTTTTTTTTCAAATCCATACCTTCTAACCATAGTTATAGGAAAGAAAATTAATCTTAAAGGGTATAACTTTTTCATTTGATGTATGTGTTGCTGTAATTGTCCTTTTGCAACAACAAAAATGTTTAAATTTGTGTTTTTCTTTGTCTGAAGGAATAGAGCCCACCTCTCATAGCATTTGCTGTTTTAGGACCTCCAATGATTACATGAAAATATACTGTTTAAATTGTACTCAGTGTGAACAGAGTGCAAAAGCCAGTACCAAATAGATAAGGGTTTAAGTGAGATGTTTGGAAGACTTTGTTTTGTTCTCTAATGTAGCATAGGGTAGTCAGCCTCAGTCTGGGAAATAACCTGCTTTTGTCACAATGTTTGCAGCTGGAATAGAGTTGACTCCAATTGTAAAAAACAAAATTGAGTTTGGAATTTACTACAGAGACATTGCTTATTCTGTCATAAATGATTACACAGTGACAAATTGCTGATAGTAAAGTCATGTATACCTTTCCTTCCTTCCTCTTCTGTTCCTCCTTCCTCTTCTGTTCTTTCATCTGTTCTCTTCCCTTCTCTCTGTGATAAGAGAATCTTAGCAGTTTTCCTAACTAGCATTTTCTTCCCAAAATATCTTCTGCTGTAAGGAAGATTGCAACCTCCTCTCCAACCCATAGATTTATTATGCTTAGAGAAAAGCAGAACGCTTAGGAAAATTTGAGAGCTATTTATTTATTTGCTTACTTATTTATTTTTGGTGCTCACATAATTACACCTGCCATGATTAGTTTTAATATGATGAATTGCAAAGATAGAAGTGTAGCATGCTTTGTACCCATTCATTTCACTTGCAAATGCAGCATAGATCTTCCTTATTGCCTGTTGTGCAATTTCACCAATAAAACAGCTTTTAGAGAATGCTGAAGTCAGTCATCTGAAACCTGTAGAAATGTGACCAAGTCTGCTATGAACCCTGCAGGTTTTTCTTTCCTTGTTTACTTGTTCTCTGAAACCAGGGCCTCAACTACAACAGATGGTTCCTTTGCCCTAGAGTGCCCATGGTTCAATTCTCAACAATGAGATCAGGAGATAACAAAAAAGGTCTGATATCCTCTTTGTTTAATATATATCTGTGCACATACTCTTCTGCAGAGCATTGTCTTGGTTGGATCTCGGCAGGTTGTGTGCTGTCTTCCAGTGACCCACACACTTTTGCTCAAAAACAACTCAAATGAAACAAACATGATAATTTCAGGACCTCAGTTAAAAACGGTTTCCTGAAACTGAACTTCTCCCAAAGAACTTGGAGATCAGTTCCCTAGGTTCTCTTCACTGAAGGTCGCTCAGGAGAGGAGCTGGATGTATATCTCCACAACAACAGGAGGCAGAGACCTTTTCTGTGACATCATCACTGTATGTGACATCAATGCCTTCTTTTCTGAAAGGCTGTGGTGTGTATAGCTCATAATTTCATATAAACTGTGAGTCAATGTTTCTTTTGTGAGTGTAAGTAGATAACAAAGCCATTTCTTTGGTGCTATAGATGGATCAGATCAATAGTTTATATGAAAAATAAGTGCAAGAAGTTAAAGAGTGCTTCCTTTGTTTTTTCTTCTTTACTCTGTGGTTTGTTGGGTGTGCTCTGTGCAGAAGGCTGGTGATGAAGGCATAGACAGGATTAGTAGATTTTGAAAACATTTGGTTATTCCTTCATGTTCATTTCCAGGTATTCTCAGGTCAAATATGGTAAAACCTTAATTGTAAAGAAAAACATACTCATACCAGAAACATGATTTTGAAGTTGTTTTTAAAAATCAACATACATAAAAACTTAATTTCTTGCTAATGTATTTCATGTGTTGTACAAATTAAGCAAATCAACATGAGAATGCTATCAGTTTTGATAAAAAGCTATTAAAAACTACAATGCCATAAACTTGTGTGCATCCTGCTAGACCTGTAAGTTACAGCAGACTCTCAGTCTCTGAGACTGATTTGTTCTGTTTCCTTAGTACTGAGCAGAGGTACAAACCCTGAAACCATAATTATCTCTTTTCTCTGAAATCAAAATTAAAACAAAGGCTTGATGTATTCTTAACAAAGAAGCTTCCACCTGAACAAGACCTAACAACTTGCAAGGAACCCAAGAAAACAGCAGGACTCAACAGTGTTTGGCAATAACTTGAGAAACAGTTTTCTCCAAAGACTTTCCCTTGCTCAGAGACAGCTCAAAGCTAAAAGGAAGACTGGTGAGTTTCATTCCTTATTTTGAGAGCTATTTCTGACATCTGTCTTGTTATCTAAATTTTTAACTAATTCTAGAATTACATCCATGTACTCAGTCTTAAATATGAGATTTAATGTACTGGTTATAACTTGGTTGGGTGACTTGCTGTAACAAGGTCTGTTTAGTATAGCAGCTCTGTGGAATACACAATAAAACCTCTGTAGCTCACAGAGCTGAAGGAGATAATTTCTTCAGCCTGTGAGTTTTGAATCTTTAACCAGCTCTTGCCTTCATTAGAGCTAGCAGAACTACCTGAATAGTGAAAGGAAGCATAAATAATCAGCCACAAATGACAGCAGCAGTGCAGTTCTTCACCATGGGACAAGCAGCACAGAGCATTAAGTCAGGATTAAGTCAGGATCTCTGCTTTTGACATACAACCAGTAGCCCTAACTCTAACCTTAATTATAGCCCAGGGTTCCATCACCTCAGAAAATATGTACATAAGGTATGGGACTTAAGAAATACCTTACCTCTTCCTGTTCTCAGGGCACTTATCATTCAGCAAAGAGTGTATTTTATATTTTATATTACTTAGTTCTAAATCTTAGTGTAATTAAATACAGCTGAACTACCCCAGCAATGAAAAAATTAATCTCATACTGCTTAGAGTTGACACAAAACTTCTGCCTAACTCTCAAGACCTACAAGTTTCTTCCTCTGGATTAGGAAATTCTGACACCATTCCTAACTTTAACCTTTCTGTTCTAGCCAAGGGAATCCATCTTTTCTGAAAAAATGAATATTGAAGGTGGCACCTGTCTTCTTGCCATCAGTAAGAGCCATTGAGCACACAGCAAAAAAGGGAACTCTTCAGATGTAAAATTCCAAACCCTAACTCTTATTTTCAAATTCATTCTATGCCAGGGATCCATTGTGAGCAGTAAAACCATCAAAACACTGCTTGTCAGAGGCATCTACTTTAATTTGAACTCTGAAATGCCATTCAGCTAAAACCTTAAATTGTTAGATCCCAAATGCTAACACTACCTGTTCAGCTTGACTTTACCTAGAGGAGCCCTTTCTTCTGGAAAAGTGGATATGAAGTACTGTATGAAAGGGCCTTTGCATTCCTCAAATGTGACTTTTGACTGACTCTTAGAGTCATTCTCTGAGTTAGAGTCTAACCTTCTCTCTAGCAAAGAAACCCATCCAGATGGTGAAAGGGAGGTAATTTATTGGCCATGACCAGCTCTAACCTTGTCCTCAGTGGTGGAGATCATCCAGTCTTACAATGAGTTCTTCTGTCTCCAGAGACCAAAATCCTGTTTGTCATCTTCACTTTCATTCCAGCCAGCTGAGTCATCTGAATAATAAAAGAATGCATAAAGATTTACCACAACTTTTTGCCAATAGATGACCATTTCAATTTCAGTCTGTGTGGGTTCCAGAGCAGAAAAATTACTTTTTCAGGCCTTAGATTCCCCAACTCCTAAAACTCAAGAGCAGGAAGAGCCAGGCTGACCTTATTTTCTTTTGTTGGGGGCAAGCATATCACACATACTAATTGAAGATCTGCTAGGTTTCTCTTTTATCTCTAGACATACCGACTCTATAAAGTTTATTTTAAAGTGTTTTAAAGCCACTCATAATTTACAGGCACATACTGGGTCATGGTGCTACCCACTGGGCATTTCATGAATGCTGTAACTACCTAGTATAGCAAGTCAAAATATGTATTGTATTTGTACAAGTCCTTTGGCAAAACTGTTGATGAAAGAGGCCACTGTTGTTCTGGCATCTGCTTTTGCAAAGAGTTTCTTGCAGTGATGACTTAAGATTGCTTAGATATTGCTATACTGATCTGGTGTTCAGTAATAGATAAATTCATTACTTCCCAAGATCTTCATTCTTTATCTCTGATCACTCCTCTTAGGTAAAAATCTGTGTGAGAGAGCATGGAAAAGACAGATTGAAAATCTGAATGTTAATGAGGAAGTTAGTGTAGAGGTAGCAAAAAGGACTTCTAAAATACAGCCCAGCAATCACCAGGAAGCAATTTTACTTCTTCTAATATATATTTTGCCTTCCACATGGTACTGTTGAGGATAAATTGATTGATGTTTAAAGTGCTTTTCATTTCTTTGATGTAAGTTGCTATGGAAACAGAAAGCATACTTATTAGATATTTGCAGTCACTTTTTGTTAAATCTAACTCTTCTAGGTTCTCTTTTACTCAGAGTCTTGCTGCACTTCTCAGCATCTGCTGTCATTAGCAGACCCACAACAGGAGATCTATGCTGCTCTGTGTACTCACTTTCCATTCTGTATATTTTAGCTGGATTCCTTAACAGCAGAGCTGTAAACTCAGCCACTTTCAGCACTGGAGAAACCTCTGCCAGTCATGCAAAGGATTTTCATGATAACACATTAAGCAGTTCAAAGGTTGAAAAGGCACTCTGTTGTTATTTTAAATGTTTATAATATCTATTGCAGTATGTAAATATAGTTAAACTATTAGCCTTTGGAACACTGGATGTGCCTGTCAAGGCATTTGGGGCACTGCAGCTGTGTGCATACAAATATACACATTATACACAATACACAAATATACACATTATATGCTTTTAGCCCTTCAGGACTTTGTTGCTGCTGCTACCTCAGGACTGTCTTTCTCTTTCCAGAGCTGTGACAGCTGTAATCAATAGAAGAGAGGAAGAAATCTGTTTTTCTTTCTGTTTGATTTTACTTGCATTTGGGTACTTTCCTTGCTACAACTCTGGTTACAAGTTTTGAAGGTTTTACTGATTCATTTCTGTATTTGAGAGACCAAAGCATGATTTAATCATAAAGAAAGGTGAAAGGACCTATTTATGTTGGCTTTTTTATACTATTTTTGTGTCTTCAAGGGAGAAATTTTTCCATGATGCCACCAAGAAAAGCAAGAAAATAGGATTAAAAGAAAATCCAGCTTTTTAATAGGGTCTAACTTACCCCTCTGAGGCACAAACACAAATACTTTCCCAGCATATCTATGCACATGCACAGACAACAGACCTGCAGGAGCTCATGAAAAAGGAGTGAAACTTCACTGGGAAAGCACTTGTCAAAAAAAAAAAAAAAAGTTCTTATGTTAAATATGGCCTTCTATTGTCCTGGAAGGGAGAGGTGTTGTCTTTAACCTTAATAGTAAAAGGTGCAGTAGAGCTGATTTGCATTCAGAGCTTTCTGGGGGGCTGTGGATGGCTCTGGATCAAAGACAAGTAGGAGGTTCCTTTTCCCAGGTGGGGAACATTTCTTCTTTGCAGTCATTCTCATCTCTCAGCTCCTTTCATGTGAGTTCTTAAGAAAATATTAGAGGGTAAGGGAAGGTTGTGTTTTTGTATCTCTTCCTAAATCTATCATTTGATGAGTCAAGAGCCCCCTTCACTTTGTTGCCCATCTGTTAAAAATCTTACAGTATAGTAAGAACATATAACTTATATAGTAAGAATATAACTTATATAGGAAATACAAGTGTTTTACTATCTCTGTTGCTGAGACTGCCAGTTTCTTAGCAGTAAAAGCAGAAAGAAATAAACCCATTCACAATGAGGGGAGATGCGATAAAAAGTGACCTTCATCTATATTTCATTTTTTTTAAAGCTTCAAGAGAAAAATAAAAAGCTTGTGGCTGGTTTGTCACAAGCACCCTGTAGAACTGCTGAAAGAAATTTGCTTTCAGGGTGTATTTCTACTTCCATGTACCTAAATTCTGTTATGTATTAAAAGGTGTTCTTCTCTCTTATGGATTTGCATAGAGATTGCTAGAGGTGGACTACACTTCTCCATCCAGACACAGACACACATTCAGGCTGCCTAATTTCAATACTGTTTTCATCAAATTGTGAAATATGCACTTGCATTGTGTATTCTGCAGGACTGATTGTGAACTGTAGCTAAGGGTCTCAGGGCACTTCAGGTGGAAGGCAGCAGAGGAGAAGAAGGGCTGTGGAAAGGTTGCACCAAGTTGACTCATTGCTTGATTTGCTGTGTGCTGAGCAGCTATGAGATAATTCTTGTCTACATCTCAAAGGTCTCCCTTTTGTCCTTTACAATGGATGAAAGAATAAAGGGGCTGAAGAAGTTATACTCAGTGCTTGGCAACCTCACTAATTCAGTCTGCATCTCAGTTCCGGCTGCTCCTTTTATCCTATTTTTTGGGTGACTGGGTGGGTGGAGAGATCATTCCTCTTTCAACCCTTTTTACACACCATTATATTTCCCCTCTTGTAACACCTCCAGTAAAAAAAAAGAGCAGTGGCTCTGGTTCTTCTATTCTCACATAATCTGCTTGGGCCCCATCAACGTCCTTGAAATGGAAATGCACTCACTGCACCTTCTCCAAAAATTTGGAGATGGAAACTTGCACTATCCCATCCTTGTGCTGGAGCAGGAATTCCCTTGCAGGCTTGTTAACATTTGATGTCTGCCTTGCTGCTGCTTTGGTTATTTCTGGTTTCTAGTAGATGTTTATTGAATAAAGACCTACAGCTGGGGTGCTTCATAGGGTGAAGACATCTTGGGTGGTTCTTTGCCTGTTTTGGGTGAAGAGATGTTTCACACAGTGCATAGTCATGGCCTACATGAGACTTATGTATGGGAAGGGGCAATTTAAAACAGAATCAATTCTAAATTTGAGTGATTTCATTGCAATTGTACAGTAAATTTGTTTGTAAATGTTTGGTTTGTTGTTGGTAAAAAAAGTAAAGGGAAAATCTCATTTTCTCTGACACTATCAAGAAAACAAACTAATCTTCAAGGCAAGTGCTGTTAATAGGGAGGCAAGATACTTTAACAAGAAATAACAAATCTACAGTGCTGAAAAGTCCATTTCAGTACCAAAGGATTATTAAAAGTCACCCAGATTTATTTCACCAGTCTCAATTCAGCATCAGAATATGCTGACAAAACTTTGAAAATTTAAGCATTGGCAGCTTTTTCAGATATAGCTAATCCATAAAAGATGATGGGAAGGTGTATGACATTTATATGCTGAGAGTCAGTACATCACAGTATTGTTCTACTGATTTTCAATGTCACTTGAATTTCTCCATCTTTTTGCTATAACTCCTTTTAAGTTTTGAGCTCTAGAGGCAAATACTTCAAGAAAATGGCCATAATTTCTTCTGTGAAGTTGGTGAAGTCTAACAAACAACTTGCTTGAGGGTACAGCCTCACACCAATAAAATACGTGATCCAGCAATATAAAAGGTGAATGTATGGAGACCACCCTAAAAGTTGAGATAAAAAGTGTAAGTATTAGTATTTTTATTCTTTTCATGAGGCATGATAGTAAGTGTTTTAGCTAAAATAAGGTCTTTCAGGTGCAATAAAGAGATTTGAAGAGTCTCATAACAGTAGAGGAGATATTAAAGTGCTAGATGAAGCTCTGCTGCAGGCAATACCTACATAAGTGAGTGCCTTTTTTTTTGCCTCAGTCCCTTCCCAGTAATAATGGGAAAGTTCTTTAGTGGCTATCATCAAGCAGATCAATTAGTAATTAATGTAACTGGACTATAGCAAGAAGTTAACACTGACCATGTTGAAAACCAGTAGCTGAGTAACTGACAAAATATTTTAGACTAGAAAACTCCTTGATTGATGGAACATATTAAACAAACAAACCCACACTACAATGTGCTGTAGCTGCATTTAAGTTCAGAGGGGGAATACTTAAGCCAGGAATTTGTCTTTGTTAGCTAGCAATAGATGCTACTTGTCAAAGTTCAAGAGTAATGAGTCCTTTCCCATAGCAGAAGCTTTCCTTCAAAACAGGTATTGTTTTTTGCTTCACCTCATAGATTATTTCCATCCATGGGTGGGTGTATTGTTCTGTTTGGTTCTGTTTTTGTCTATGGTACTTTGGGCCAGAAGAGCAATAAAGGATTCCAGTAGCTGGGATTACTGGACAAGTTTAGGATTGCTGTTGGCACTTGGCCTGAGATAGTACAATGAGTGAAAGCCTTCAGGTGGCTTTTTGGCAAAAAGAGCTGTGGATGTGCTACACCTCTCTATTATTTGTGGAGGTAAGTACACCCTTAAACAATGATGAAAGGAGTTGAGGGCTAGTCTAAATAATTCAAGACTATCTTAGTGCAAATGTAGTTTTTTTTTCTGCATGTGCCAATGAAGATCTCATCCTAAAATGAGGACTTCCTGGAATCCATTTAAAATCTGCATTGATTCACAAAAATACTGTCTTTGCTTCCATCTTCCTCAGTAGTTGTTTCTTCATGGTGTCTACAGACAAATACAGAGGTGTTTTATCTTTCAAGTAGTATGTGCAGGAATTGGAGACCTATAAAACATGGTCCTTCCATCTCTGCTTCGGTAAGAAATATCTTTGTGCCACCCCTAACTGAAGGCTGTGTTTATCAAGTTTACAAAAGCTGTAGATCAGACAAATGACTAACACAGACAGTTCTTAAATCTAACATACATTTGCTCAGAGTTTGTTCCTTTTTGTAAGGGGAAGATGTAACAAAGCTTGCCCCAGACATGCACTCTGATCCAGCCAGCTGGTCTTAAATGTAATCAAGAAACTACTGTGAGTAAATAATTGTAAGTAGAGATCTACCTGTTTCTGAATTATTACTAAAAATCTGACAGAGACAGAGCTGGAAGAATTTTCCAGACACCTTCTTCAGTATTATCCACTGGGCAAAATCTCATTCTATGCACTTGTCCAAGGCAGGTGCACTGGGTACCATGCCATCTGACATGCACTCAGGTATGGCATGCTCTGCCAAGGAGACACAAGTCAGATTGTCACATTGCCACTTTCAGAGATTCTGAATCTCTGCTTCTCATGCAGTATGTTTTTTTTGTTTTTCTAAAACTTCCTCCAAAACATCACCTGTAAGATATATAGCTGTGTTTTCACAGTATATCTCCTCTTTCTGTTTTCTGCTTTGCCCAGATCTTAGATAAATCTTTTGTAATTTCACAGAGAAAAATAAATAACTGAAAAACTTCTTCTCATTATATCACAGCAAATTCAGGTCTTACTTGGATGAAAAACATGTTTTCCAACTGCACTATTGTATTCCTCATTTTTTCTTTGAAGGTACCTAATGTGATTGGAAAAAACAGTGCCCAATCTATCAGTGTGGTGTACAGGCAGTAGCTAGACAAATAAATTTAGCTCTTTTTGAACATATATTCAGTATCAGTTGCTTTGCTTCTACAAAAGTTAGAAAAAGTGCAGGGTTTTTTCTTTCTTCTCTTTTTTCCCCTTTAATTTGCTTAATGTGTTTGGAGAGAATTAAAAATAGTTCTTTGTGAAGGGAACCTAGTGTAACAATGTAAGTCCTGATCTTTGCAATGAGCTCTGATGAGACTGTGTACTTACCAGCCAGTTACAGACTGCTAATAGTCTTAGACTCTGAGCTATTCTTAGTTATTGAGAAACAGTGTCTAAAATCAAGGAAAACAAATCTATTTTAAGTGATTCCTAACAAGATGTTGTGGCAAACATAGATATTCTGACTTCTGGCTGAAATGCAGGTGTTTGAAGGCAAGTATTTACCTTTTAATTGTTGCTATAAATATACAGTTTATGCACACTCACTTGTGAAAAGCAAGAAATCCTTCTACTACTGATCAGTGAGGATGGTCCAACCTGTGAGAGTCAAGTGGAAGACAAATGCACTGTTGAATGTCCTTCAGCATGTAACACCATTAAAACAGGATTAAAACATGGCAGTTTTATTAAGCAGCATTAAGCCCCTGTGCAATATGTGGGTTATACTCTGCTACACCAGCACATCACAGTAGCAGATGTCCCTGGCTTTAAACATCTCAGAACTAGTCTGTGCTGACAGGTCCTTAAACTGCCTCAATCAAGCTGCATTTAATTTCTTGCTCTAGATTTAGTAGACAATGCTAAAGCATCCTCAGAGGAGAAACTAATCAGGTAAAAAACTTATTACAGTTTACATGAGAGCTTTGATTTATTCACTTTGCTAAAGCCAGACTTTCTCTAGTTGTTTTTGTTAATAAAACAAAAGGAAAAACTGAACAAAAATAGCAATTAATGTACCTGTCATTCTGCATCCCCACATGCATTATCCTGTAGTTCATTTTCCTGTTGCTCTTTGCCTTCAGAAGCACAGAGTAAAATACAACTTGTTCTTCATTTTTCCTCGAGATGAGGTAGAACAAATTAAAAAATGAACAAAGAAGTATTGCAGATGTGACAGCTGCTACTGGCTTTTATTAGTTAATTTTTGTGTATCTATTAACACCTGCCTGTTTCAGAGATCAAATTTAATTTTACTCTGAGAATTTCAGTGCTGTGGTATCTAATCTAATATACTCCAATCATCTTCATTCTCATGACCTTTAACAATTATTTGGCTTTATCTATGGATTCTGAGTGTATTTTACATTAAAAAAATATTGTACTACTCCCTTCATTATTTAATTATTCATAAACTCACCTGGGTGATTAGAAATTTTGATTGAAACCAAGGTTTAGCAAAGGGAAATTTGTTTCTGGACAGCACTAATGACTTGAAGATTGTCTAAAATCATTTTTATTGTAAATTAATTAGCAATATTTTAAAGACTAAAACTGCAAAATACTTGGAGAAGAAGAACAAAAACCCCATATTCCATTGAGCTTTTGACAACATTCATCTACTAAAAAGATCTTTTCTTGCATTACAAAACGCTTCTACTTTTCAGTTATTCTAAAATTTATTAATTTCTAACATTTCAAATTTTTTCTGCTTCATTTTAATTGAAATAATATAATTGTAACATGATGATTCCAGAAAATTCTTTTCTTGATTTAGGCTATTAGGGATTTCAGATGCGGGCATAATTATTTTCTTTTGGCAGGTCCCACAATATCAAAACATTAGAAATAATGAGACAGATGGAAAATAAAGGTGTCCTCATCATGCTTTCAAATAAATATTCACACAGCACTGTTATGACAGAGCCATTTCAATTACCCCTGCTCTCAGTTCAACACTTAATATTTGGAAATACTTGAAATAAAGAGAACGACATTTAAATGTGCAATAACCTGTACTGTACTGGCTGTGCACACAGGTCTGTTGGTTCTGTTTGAGTCAGCATAAAGTTTCTGTGTTTATTCCTAGATTTGGAATGTTTAGACCCCATATCTGTCAAATGAGAAGTGCCTCAATAGATGAAGAATATCCTTAAAACAAAATTTCCATTCCATACGCTGAACAGAAGAATGAGTGAAGCAGATTTTTTGCTGAGGAAAAGATGATTTGCAAATAAGTTCTGTTGATGGTAGAACACGAAAATTCCATAGTGTTGGGCACTCATAGAATCCCTCTTGCTGCAGGATTTCAAGACCGAGGAGGCAGAACAGCTGTGAAGGTGTGGGCTGAGGTTGGTCCAGGTGACTTCTGGAGATGCTTTCCTGCTCTGTAACTCTGCACCCCTACTGCCCCAGGAATTTACCAGCAACCCACTAAAGCACAGCCAAGTCCTGCCTGCTCAGCTCTGTGGTGCACATCTAGCCCCATGGGCTCTCAAACACCAAAATCCTTTGTTGCAGCTATTGTCACAACAGTATCTGTCCCACAAAATATCCAGTGAGAAGAGAAACCCCATTTCAAATGGCATTGCAAAAGTAGCAGCACAGAATTCAGAAGGATGGTGGTAATTGATGGATAGAGGCAGCTGCTGGAAGCAGCTGAAGTTAGTGTAAAGGCAAAAGACTGAAGACTGTGTTGCCAGGAGTCAGAGCATGATTTGATTAGATGTGTTTTTCCAATAATTACACGTTGTCTGTACACCTCTGTGGATCACAAGGACTGCTGGCCAAGCTGCCTGTGGCTTGTTTTTTCTGTTGTTTACTAAGCTTAAATTAGTCTCCTGGCTCCTAGCATACTAGACTTGAAATCCAAGTTTCTTCTTTATATCCATCCCTGTTAGGATTAGTATACTCACTCACTGTGAGTATAAATTAAGAAAAATAATACATTCCTGGAATGTACAGCCATTTCTCTCAATATATTTTAATTAAGTAATCATTGGAATAAAGTGCTGCCATAAATTATCAGAAATTCAGGTGCCTAGAATCCATGCTGTTTCTTTTTTTTTTGTTTGTTTGCTTGCTTGCTTTGGTTTTTTTTTTATTTTTTTTTTATTTTGTTTGTTTGTTTGTTTGTTTGTTTGTTTGTTTGTTTTTTGTGTGTGGAAAGAGATTATCAGGTTTATTCCACATTGTCTCAGGAAAGGAGTTTTTCCCCCTGTTATGCATTGCTCCTTTCCCATTAGGTTTGGCTACATAAAAGATATCCCCATGCATATAAGCATTAGTTTTGGTTCTCTACAGAAAAATGCCTAGAAGCATACAGTTAGGGATTTGTTTATTAACTCATTTTTAAAGAAGAGAAAAAAAAAAATTTTCTTAATTGTAGCCTGATTAAGAATTTGAGAAGGAAAGCAGATTTTAATGCAAGTCTGTTCTTGCACCAGTGAATTATCTTTGTTCCTTATCTTGGGTTGACCAGTTCCAGACAAATTTTTCAGGTATGATAAAAGCTTAATAAAGATGAGAAATTAAGTGTCTCTGCATTCTGGTTTCAAGCAATATTGACCATGTCACAAACATCTGCTACTCCTTTTTTCCCAAGCATAGGAGTACTGCAGCAATCATGCTTTCTTTACCTGATGGAAATCTTGGCTGACACATTACAGGAGCCAGTCACAGTGCTTTGGACAGGGACTAGTTAAAAAGAAGTTGACAGAAAATTAGTCATTCCTTTTGCACAGAAATTATTAATTCCACTGTACCAGTCCTTGAGTCCACTCTAAAGTCCTTTCAAATAAATCCTGTGTCCCATGCCACCTAGCTAAGTAGGGAAAAAAACCAACATTTAATTAATGCCAGTATTAAGAGCAAGAAATGAGACTGCTGTTGTAAATGTTTCCCTAGGGCTCAGTAGTAAATGTTTGTGTGAAGAGTAGAAATTAAGCTAATAATAATAAAACTTAGCCTTTGCCTCTCTCTAAAGTGCTGATAAGTCTGAGAAATCTTCACGCTGCTGCTGTGAGTTACAGAAAAATAGACAGCACAGTGTTGAGAAAGGGTTAGTTTTTTCTCCATGCTGACAAAAACCATGTGAGGAGTGCATCTGCACCTCCAGCCCCTGTGTTGCTTTTGCTTCTAGTGTGCTAGAAAAAAGGCTGCTGAGAAGAGAACTTGCAAGGACTTATTTCTTCTGCTTTTTATGGCAGCATTCAGCACTGAAAGGATGAATATGCTTAACTGATATGTAAGTTCAAAAGCAGTATTCACAAATTCAGAACCCCCCTGTGAACAATGCCTTTTAATTTTTTATATATCACTAGGAATATTTACATGAAAAGGCTGCTTATTTCTGCTTCTTAAGCATTTATCTAATCCTGCTGTGCTGTCCTCATCTGTTACAGTTTTCAGATGTTCGTTTCAGAATAATGTTTCCCTTTTTCGTTTTGGAGAAAGGCAGTGTCAGGACTGAAGTGAGAAAAGAAGGAACTTTGTACTTTAGGTTGTGTGAAGAGGTTTGAGTGTTACAGAGTGAGTGGAAACAGTTTTAATGAGTTTATTCTGGAAGAACTATACAAGCACAGCACAGCTTTGGTGGTTAGCAGCACATCTTCACAGCTAATGGTGTTGTGTTGGATGTCAGCCTTTCCAGAAGGTCTCTGCTTTTCTCTGCAAATTCAAAAATCTGCATGGCACCAACTGGTACTGCACATCAACACTTTCACCCTTTAAAGAAGGAGAGCACCCCTGTCACTTGCGTTTGGTGTCTGCTGTGCTGGACATACAGATGAAGTAGAATCCACTTTGTGAGTGTTTTTCCTTCATTCAATACATTAAACTCATGGTTTTGGTTTTGTTTCTGGAGCCATGCTAAATGCAGACACTCAAGGATGACTTCAGCAGAAGGCAGGCTTTTGGCTGGATAATTTGGAGATTTATGACTAGTGCTTTTGGGACATAACCATGTCTGCCCTTCGTGTATAGTCCAGAGTTAAACTGATGACTAGATTTAGCTTGAGAAGAAATACTATCTTCATAAGATTAACAAGGATGTTTTTAAGGGAGGATGTTTGTTTGTTGTGGTTTTTCTACAGTAGAACAGAGTACAGTCTATCTGAAAATTATTTCTGATCAATTCCCAGTATCGCATGCCCAAAAAAAGGTGCTGATGTTGCTGCTATTGTGCTTTACTATTGGCTTTATATTTGCTCTAAACTGTTCTGAGATATAGCATGGATGTTTGCTGAACGTTTTGGAGCCACTTAAACCTTTTGTTCCCACTTTTCTGTGAGGTACAACTCTATACTTAAAACCACATATAACAAACATAAAACCTGGACACCTTAAAGTTGTTTGTATTGCATTTCTGTCCTCCAAATCTCCAAGTAGATTTAAATACTCGAGTGTTTTAATTCTGTACCTTTCTGTTACTCACATTTTTTTTCCATTTTCTTCAGACTTCTTTTCATATATGATCATTGTGTCTCCCAGTGTGGTGTCTATGATGTTAGTAAGAACATAAGAACTGTATGGGAAAGGATTTCAATGTGTGGGATGAAAGTTACAGCACAAAATGCTTTTAGTAAACATGCCAATTTTGGCATTTTATTGCAGTTCATGGGGACTGTCCACACACTACTACAAGCAGTTTCTCCCTTTGTCTTGATTTTCCTAGCTTTAAGTGTGTAGAGCATGGTAATAATTCATTGGTGTAAAAAAAGAGGCTTCTATCTCACACTTCAAGAAGTATTCTGCTGAACTTTAGCTGATGTTTGATGTTGTATCTGTAACCTGTTTGTGCATATGGACTGGCTTTAAGCAAACTGTGACTGGTGCTGAGGATGGCACACTTGTGACATCCTGGATGCAGACATCTAAATATAGAGATGGGCTCAGAGACAACATTATGTCTGAGAGAAAAAGTGAAATTAATATATGGAGACCTCACATTTTCACATTGGATGACTGCCCTGTAAAATTGGCTCTGCATACAAGTTTAGATGGATTTCAGATTGCACTGAACTACACAGCTGTTCTGTTATGGACAAAAGAGCAAATCAATTTAAGGCTATTCAAGTCTAGAGAAGTGATATATGCACCTTCTGTGTTGTACTGTGGGTATTATGGCTGTTGGCTACCGGTGTATTTTTGCTTTTTAGAAAATGCATGCCCCCAGTGGGAAAATAAGCAGCACAAAGTCTGAAGATCAGCAAATCAAGGTTGGATGGACAATGTTAAAGGAACGACCATAAAGATATATTTTTGTTGGAGCAAGAAGATGACTTTTCAGGAAAGAAATTTAATCAGATTTTGAAGTCTGTGGCTTAGAAATTACTCCTGAGAGATTTCCCAGTGGTAAAATTATACAGAAGACCAGGTAGGACTTAATTTTAATTCTTTTTTTAAATCATTAGAATTAAAATCATTAGATTCCTCTGGTGTTTTGATTTGAAGTGTCAAGGCATATAGACAGTGATTCAAATATAACTACGAATAAATTTCCCTCAGAAGTTTGGCATACAGAAATGAGTCAAATGGCAAGATACTTTTTATAACTAACTGACTGCAAAGCTGTGTGTAGATTTTAACCAGAAATGCAGAGGTCAAAGATTCTGTATCTCATTCTGTTCTGCCCACACAGTTACACACCTTGTAGTTTTTCCTATTTAATACTTGATTTGACCTCTTGTACCAGAACTGATGGTGACTGGGTTTTTTTCCTCTTCAGTATTTAATTAAAATTTTCAGAAATGAATGAAGACTTCTAAACCTGTAGTAGCTGCTTGTGCAGCACCAGAGCATGGAACATGGAGGCAATATTTTCTTTTGATTTACTGTGAAATGGAGGATGTGAAAACAGCACGCAGAGTGATGATGGGGGACATACCTCCACTTGCTGGAGGTACCCAGTGAGAGGAAAGTCCCAGCCTGGTGTGCTCCTTAGGCAAATAAGCTGTGCTGTGTGGGAGGGGTGCAGCAGCCTGGCTGGCATGTCACACTGCAGCAGCTGCTCTGCTCCCACTTTGCTGGCGCTGAGCTCGAGCTGCTGCACTGAACCCTGGAAGCACGCAGAGCATCGAGCTTCATCTCGGATTGCCTGATGTCTCTTCCTCAGAAAAACATTTCAAGGGCCTTATTACGTCTCAATATGATTATTTGAAGTGGTGACTTTCCCACATAACTGATGTGGTGCCAAAACTGGTAGTGTTAAGGTCTCCATTTACAACAGAAGTCCTAGAATTGTATATAAGTGGGATCTTTAGACAGATGCCCTGGTTCCAGCCAGGGTTAATTTTTGCAGTAGCCAGGAGGGGGCATGGCCAGGACATGGTCATTCTATATCACCTCACATGATTGCTGGGGCAGGGGAAAGAGACTCTTTTCCAGGGAGAAGGTGTTCAGTCAGGTGGAGGGAGCCATCCAGTATTGTCTGTTACAATCTGGTGTTTTTCTGCATTAATCGTTTCTTTTCTTACACTCTCTGACATTGCTGTTGTTGCCATTTAGGGTTTGTTTTCTTATCTTGTTGTTTCCAGCAAATTGTTCTTATCTCAACCCATGATTTTTGCCTTTTGCCTTCCAATTGGAGAGCTGGGGGGAGCAGCATGTGGTTTTAGTGAGAGTGCTAACTTGAGGAATACCATTCCTAAACCATGACAGCATAATGGAATTATATGCTACTCTTCAATATTACACAAAGCTACATGACTTCTAGTTGTGTCCTTTGCATGCAACAAATTTGCAGGTCTACTTTTGAGTTTCTTCCATAAACCTATTTGTGGTGTCTACAGCATGATCATTTGAAAAGAGCTGGTGGCATCCATCCACTCAGTGAATCTGCTGTTGCATATGGTGGATTCGTGGCTGGAAGTTTCTGAAGATGTTAGATCTGACAAGTGTGGAAGACCCAGGGGTGAGATTTCCCTATGGCAATTCCCATCCCTGCCATCATTCCTCCAGTGGCTTTGGCACAATCACTCATTTCTTCATTCAGCACAATTTCCCCCAAACAAACAACAGACTCTATCAAGAGTTTCAACCTTTTAATGAGCATGAACTAATTACTGTTAAGCCTGCAAATGTGGTTGGTGGCATCAAAAGAAAAGATTTACAATATTAATTTTGAGCACGAGAACAATTTCTCCATTGACATTTGTAACTTCTTTTGGTTGTGGTAAAACATTTAATGTGGCAGATGTCTTAACTCTTCGGGGCTTTTGGGAGCCATGCCCCATTTTTGGCAGGTGTAATTCTGTCTCCTGGTGTCACTGTCTCTCCTAGTGTCACTCTGTCACTGTCTCTGGGTGTGGCATAGATAACAGGCAACAATGGGGGCTTTGCAATGAGAAAAGGAATATAAAAGGTAGCTGGGTGGAGTTGAGAGGGAAGTGAGGATGTCTTTACTCCTGGGAGATGCTGTGACAGATCTGTGTTTACCTCTTCATCAGTGAATAATGCATGAAAATGCCATGGCTTTCCTCACTTTCTCTATCCACTACTGCCTTTCTGTGAAAATACCAACCATTTTCTATTTTCATTTAGAGTGTTATCAAGTGAAATGATATCAGGTTTAAAAAATTTAAAAAAGGAAAAAAGAAAAAAGAAAACCAAGAGAATTTGCAAATGGGAACTGCAAGAATTCCCCCACGTTCTGGATGTTTGTGCCCTTATTTCAGTAACAATGGAAGCTTTCTGAGATAATGGGTAAGAAAGGGTGTCAGGATGCTGCATGGGGTAGCTCCCCCAGGGCAGAGGAGGCAATGAACTCAACCCAGGCCCTACACATGAGAAACCCTCATGAACAGCCCTTTCTGAAATGCACTGATTTTGTTTTTCAGGAGAATATTTCTTTTCCTGCAAGAGCTGGGAGCTTCTCCTGTGGCCACAGCATTTTCCCATGACTGTCCCATGGGCACTCCCTGATTAGCTCCAATGCCATGCATGGATGGGAAAATGCATGTAACAGGCTTCTGAAGGAGAATTGCTTGTTCATTTTGCTTCAGCAAACTGGGGATGATTTCCTAAAGGCATAGAATTAAATATGTGGTTCTTCTGTAAGCTAAAAAGAAAAAAAAGAGGAGAATTTTTTTTTTTTAAATTTAAAAAGGAATGGTCTGCAAGAACCTTTTTGTACCCTGCTCCTTTCATGAAATCAGGACTATTCTGCTTTGGGGAGGGGAGGACCACTGATGAAAACTCCAGCAGTTCAACTTCAGTATTCTATGGGATATCCTAAATATCAAGCATTCCAGTAATATAACCCATTGGTCCTTGTCATATCCTCAGTGAACAGGCAGTGCATTTCCCTGATTTGTTGGCCAGCTTTTATTCAATTGATCCTTTTGTGAAAGAAAAATTATATGAATATTTCCTTTACCATGATATCCACATAGCATCTTATTGAATTTTTTTGTCTGTTTGGTTTTCATAAGCCTATCTTATGAAACAATTCTTTTTTTCCTTTTAGTTAGAAAAGGAGTACTTACAAAGATTTGGGGGAAAAAAAAATCTGTGAGAATAGCTGCTAGCTAATTTCCAACCTAGCTTTTAAGAACTGTTATTTTCCTCCACCCTGTTTTTCCTTTGAAATGAAAGTGGTAATCATCTGTATAGGAGGGACAGGGAAGGAAAAGTGTGGGAAGAACAAATATGTGTAAATGAGATTTAAAGCAGAAGACAGATGCCCTTTTACGCCTATAGATTTACTATAAAAAATAGATCCCAGAAGTAAAGGAAACACTCAACTAACAGATCTTAACTGATAGTTAAGAAAGAAGAAAAAGAAAACATAATAGCTAAGATGTACAATTAAAATAAGATGAAAAGAGAGAAGAGAAGAGAAGAGAAGAGAAGAGAAGAGAAGAGAAGAGAAGAGAAGAGAAGAGAAGAGAAGAGAAGAGAAGAGAAGAGAAGAGAAGAGAAGAGAAGAGAAGAGAAGAGAAGAGAAGAGAAAGAAAAGAAAAGAGAAAAAGTTTTCCTTAAACAAAAATGAAAAATTATTCAAATTTGGTATAACATGGGTTATCCTTTTCCTGTTTCATATAAGAGATGTAACAGAAAGAAAGAACTTTTTTCCATAAGAATATTCATGACAACACCATCTACCACCTATTTCAATATTTAGTATGAGAATTATCTGATATATATGTATGTGTATATATATATCCCCATTTATGTGGAGTATAAGTGGTCCTACAGTGCTGTTGTACCTACTGCTCTCAAATTTTCATTCAAGAAGTGCTGTCTTGCAGGAGAGATGGTAGCATATATCCTCCACGTTGACTCCTGTGATGCAGGGTCCTGTAACAGGGATGTGATGACACACATTTTGCTACCAGAAATGGAAGTGAAACTTTTTCTCCCTTCAGAGATTCTATAGTAAAATAAACTAGTTTTTATTCTGTATAGCATATAAAATATATATATATTTTTTTTTTCTGTAGGTGATTGGTGTTTTGCTGCAAGATGCTAAATAAGGAACAGGAAAAGAGGATTACTATTTCTAGGTAACCCTTGTAAAAGAATGTGTTAATTTATAACTACAGTGTAATACATTAACACTTGAAATGCTTGCTCAGGTGGTACTGGTGCCATTTTTCCTATATTTTCAATAGAATAATAGACATTTATAAGGTAGAATAGTAGCATAACAAAAGTAATTTTATATACCTGAAATTTATTTACACTGGTCAGTTGAAGCATTTAAACTTGAGATATGAGGTAGCAGACAACTGTAGCTAGTTGCCTGGAATGGATATTTACACTAAAGCTGCAAGACAATAGGAGACTAAAAGACCAAATTTGTTTTAGTTTTACAAGCAAGTCAGAGTAATTTTTGTTTTATTGAGTATAGTTGAGGGAAAAAATCCTTATAATGAAATATTCACTTCAGGCTGTTTCTGTTCAATCATATACTGATTGCTTAAGCAAAATTATAACTTCTTCAGCAGAAAAATGGAAGCTATTTTGTGAAATGAAATATTTTTTATATGCATTTACTTGGGATAGCTTCAATTATTTCATGTTTCAGCAGATGAGTCCTTCATCTTCAAGAAACACTGAACCATTCATTACTAGTCTTGGTTCTATAAAACCAGCAGACATGGTCAATTTTCAGGGGAAAGAAAGAATAGATGGGCATTTTCAAAAGCCAGTATTATTTTTATAGAGAGTTGTGGTATCTGAGTCATTTAAACACTTCTGAAAGTCTTCACCTGCACAGAAATTATTTTTACTCTCAACTATAACTTTTTCCTATATAAATGAGAGCTATTGCCCCTATAAAGACCCCTCTGCAGAGACAAAATAAGGGCCTTGAAGCAACACTGAGGGAAGGAGAATGGCCTCTGAAAAAGAACAAAAATGTTCAAGATTAGGACATGGTTTAATGATAAACTTGGCAGTGTTGGATTAACAGTTGGACTTGGTGATCTCAATGGCCTTTTCCAACACAGGTGATTCTATGGCAGTGAGACCCTTGATTGATAACGAGACTTTGTTGGTATTTGGTTCAATCTAGAGCTTCATTATTGCTGTTTGGATTGTGCTTTTATTGTGAAGGAACAATGGTGAATTCCTAGAAGTTACTGGCAGTGAGCTAAAAAGTAACAGACCATTTACAGGGAACTTTTTCATAAAAGATACCATGAAGCCCAAGCATATCAAGTTTCTTTTCTGCCTCCTTTATTCATACCCAGTTATTGTTAGTTCCTTTTCTTCCTCACTGAGGGAAAGCTATTCTAGTTTTACTCCTGCTGGCTGCAAACAAGAACTCAGTTTTGCTTCTTCCAAAACAGTTCTTTCCTATTGGTCTGCTGGTTTAACAAGGACTCAGTTCGTTCCTGTGAAAATGACTCTATCAGAAATTCACTTACACCAGTTCTATTCAATCTTCAGAAAATATTCTGAGCTATTTTATTTAAAAATTAAACCAATTAATGTAGAGCTTTGTAGCTCAGATGTGATTCTGGCCCACATATTTCTTGAATGAATAAGCAGATGCTGAAAGTACAATTTAAATGATATAAACTTTTTTTTTTAAGAAAGTAATATTCATTTTATATCTAGGCTGAAGACTGAAAAAACTTAAAAATATATAATTCACTGCTTAAGTCAAAGGAAGATTTTTAAACTGAAACCATAAATAATGATTGAGTCACACATGCAACAAGTAATAGAGGTATTTTCAATGTGGAAGTGTGATCAAGTCAAACAGAGTTTAAAATAGATGCTGCTCCAGTACAGCAAGGAGAACAGAACAAGTGAGCATTGCAGTTCTTTTTGCTTGCACTCTGTGTGCATGGAGCCTTTTTTTTCCACTAGAATATCCTTGGGAAATCTAACTATCATCACAAACTGTTCTTATAAATATACATGGAATGTGGCTGCTAGAGACCTCATCTTAAGTTTATTATGGCATGGTTTTTTTCACCAATCCTTCTTCCAGTGTGATGGAACTTATACAGGGGTACATTATCTCACCCAGATTAGCTAGCATATCTCTACTTTTGTTTCTCATTTCTCCTTCTCTGTTAGCAAACAATTGATACCCTAGGAAAACTCACTCCTTGAGGACCACCTTAAGGTCACTGATGATGACTGGAGGAGTGATAGAATGTGATTGACCAGGGTGATCAATCTTAAAGTGTGTGTGGGGGAAATGTCTCTATGTATTTGGATGAAATTCAGACCATCCTGAACTCCAGGGTAAACTCCTGCAGGGTATAATGGAAACAATTTCGAAGTACCAAATAACAAAGATTAAACTGCACTGAATATTCATTCACAAGCCACAAAAAATAACATAGATAGGAGAAGAAGCAAAACAGATAAGTAGGGCTGATGACTTGGAAAAGTACGGCTACCAATGAGTTCTTCAGGGGTTGGTGCCTTGCCATATCTCTGGGATCAACAAATCACTGCCATTTTAGCAAGGACTGCAGATTTTTTCCCATCTTGTGGTTGCTCCATATGTAAAAGAGTTGTGGCTACAGCTGTATGTTGGTTTAAAAGGTGGATGCAGGAGATTTAAAACCCTTTCTGATTTAAGAAACATGAACTCAGCTTGTTTCTATATGATTCTTCCCTCATGCTGGTTTTAGATTTTGAGAAGCACATGGGATTTCTCCATACACTCACTCAGTGGAAGTATTCAGCATTGGCCAGGGTTGTAATGACTACTCAGGAAACTCAGATTTGTTAGCATAAATATGCTTAGCTGTCAGACTAATCTCTATTCAGTGGCCACAGTTCTCCCAAGAGACAGCATGTGTCTGTTCCTGCTCAGGGTCCATCTGTCCAGTGCCCTGGGGTGAATTAAGGCTGCACAGCAGAAGTAGCTGGGTCCTTCCTTGCCTCACTGGATAAGGAACCCAAGTGTTGTGCAGAGAATATGGGTGATGACAGCAGAGTAAAGACTAAAAGGTTAAAGAAAATGCATGTAGCCTTGGGAAACTGGGAAACTGCCTTCTGTCCCTGACTCTGCCACAAAGTAAGTATATGAGAAAGGGCAAATTACTTAAGCAGAAATCTTCAGAACTGGACATTGAAAGTGCATTATCAAGGGATTCCATTCTTGATACCTGAATCTTCTTTTAAATAATTGCTGAGCAATCACAGCTGCAGACAGAGTTGCTTGGAGATGTGCTTTGAATATAAACTGTTAAGGAGATTTTTTTTCTGCATCTTAAAGACATGGAAGTATTTCTAACCTACTTCTGCAAAGCTAATAGTGACTAGAATCTCATTGCTTGCTCACTAGCTGTAAAAATAAGAAAAATAAAGTTTAATCTTGAACCATCTCCTTTTTGCATCAAAATACATGCCCAGAAGAAGGTAGGTGATATTGTATTCAGTTTCATTAGAAGAGCTGACAGATCTAATGACTAATGCTGATTAAAGAGTTAAAAAGATTGGATAAGGATAGTCAGAAACTTTTTAGAAATCATTTTTCAAGAAAGTGTCAAAAAAACTTTGCTAAGGCAGTCACATAATTTACATTTCTCAGCTTTTGAATAATTTGGTTCAGACACATCCTACATTCTTTTCATTTTTTAATCTTCTGGGTAAGATACTAGCTGGAGTAGAGAAGATTTGGCTTCTGTCTAGAAACTTTGTCTTAATAATGACTTAAATTGCAAAATGTGTTTTACTTTGGTTCATCAGCGCATGAAGGTGGTGGGAAGTGACCTCTGGACAGGGCTGGTCCAGCTTGTTACATCCAATATCTACCCTTTTTTTTTTATTCTGTCTTCAGCTGTTTTGTGAAGCCATTTGAGGTTAGGTCTTTGTTACTGGGATCCAGAAAGCGCCCTGTGCCCTCCCCTCCCACCACCCCTGCCCTCTCCCCCTCACTCCCCAGGCTCCCAGCTGGCTCATCAGCCCTCCCAATATCCATTAATTCCCACTTCTCTCTCACATAAAGGATGCTCACCATCCTGCATAACTAATAGCAGAATTAAGTCATATTAACCCAGTAAGGGACATACCATCAGCATGCTTGTCAGAGGGCTAGGGTTTTATCCTAAACTGTGCTTTAAAACATGTTTTCTATTAGGATAATTTACTTCTCAGTAGCAGGTCCAGTTAATGACTTGTTCTTGCAAGTCATGAAAAAGGCTTTTGAAATGCAGCTAAGAAAGCTTTGACTGAGGCTCCCCAGCCTCAGTGCCAGCTGTCAGATTTGGATGCAATTAATCAAGTGAAAAGGCAAGGCATAGAAACTCTTGAGGCCAATTGCAACTTCATCATTACAGCACCATACAGCATGTGGGAAAAACACATTGTTACAGAAGGATATGGCATGTACAGTGCTGAAAGTAGCTCTGACATGTATTGGGAGAGATCTTCCACTCCATTGCCCTCCAGAAAATTTCACCTGGGCTAATTTACTCAGACAAATTGAAAGAAAGAGAATTTTTTTTTTTTTTATATGATAATTCCCAATTTTTTTTTTTTATCTCTCTCAGCAAAATCCTAAGAAGCTTGAAATTAATCTGGCAGCTTTTCTTTTCCAGGTCTCTGCCATCTAATGAAGGAAGCAGGAGTTGTTTTGAGTAATGCAGGTGATCACTTGCACAACTCAAAATACAAATGATATTTTGATATTTTAATGAGTGCCTATGGTAGTGTTTGCTTGTATAGAAAAAAATCCATTGCTAAATTTTTCTTGAGTTTATCTGTACGACCTGGTTAAAAAACCCTAGTCAATTAGAAACAAAGATAAAGGACAATGTTAGGAGACATTTTCCATCAAAATAAAATTGCACTCATCAGATGACCTGCTGATGGGTCCAACATTAGAGCAGTCATATTTTACCTTCTACTTACAACTTTTGTAGAAGTGCCAGAAAAACCTGTGGCAAAATTTAAATAAAGCAGAAAACCTGACATAAGGTCATATGAAAAATGAGGTGACAAGACCCCAAAATATCTTCAGTTCAGCCTCCCACTCCAAGCAGTAGCAGGTCTGAGATCAGAAGTTGCTCAGTGATTAATCTAGTCAGCCTTTGAAAACTGCCTAGGACTGAAACTACACAGACTTTCTGAGTGATATTTCCAGGGTCAAATCAAACAGGTGGAAAAAATCCTACAGCCATGCATGTGAAATTGCCACCCTATTAGCAGAATGAAGGATCTCCACAATTGTCTGTCCCTCAGGGTTCTCAGGAAAGGCAGCCCTCCAGAGTCCCTAAAGGGGCTTTATCTGGAAAAGATGAAATGAGCAAGTATAGCAGATCACAGCAGTGATGCCCAGAGCAGGAAGTACAGCAGCCTTTCAAACATTTCATTATTGGAGGTAAATTGTTACCAATGGAAGAATTCAAGCCCTTACTTTTCATGGTTCAGACCTGATTTGAAATTAGATCCATGTAATGTAGGTTCCAGGCTCTGTTAATTTTGGTGTGCCGGCCCCATTTTATGGAGAGAAAGATAGGTAAAGTCAACCAGAAGTGATATGATCCTATCACACAGGACACCCTTGGAAGAGAACCAACTGTAATTCATATCTCTGCCTCCATCCTGCTTTGTGCAGGGCTTTTGGCAGTGATCAGCCACCCTCATAGTAAAAAAGGGGTGTTCAGGCAGAGCCTCTGGTGTCACAGTTGGTGCCCTTTGCCTCTGGTTCTGTCACTGGATGTCACTAGGACTCCTCCTCTGCCTTCTGTACATCCTTCCTTCTGATATTCACATTGATAAAACTCCCCTGAGCCTACTCTTCTCCACGTTGAACAGCCACAGGTCTCTGGACCCTCTCCTGGGCTCTGCAGTCCCTCTGGATCTCTTTAGTACTGGGGTGCCAAAAAGAGACTTTTGTACTGATCCCACACTCCCAGTGTCTCACCAGTGCTGAGCAGAAGGCAAAGATAAACTCACTTGACCTAAACAAATGATTCAGGTTCTTCAACAGACAATCCTTGTTGTCACATTTTAAAAACTCTGGCAAATTCATGAGAAGGTTAAGATGTTAACCATGGAAGCAGGTGTTTCTAGTTTTTTATTCTAGTTTTTATTACTGAATAAGTTACCTAGATAATCTGTAGAGGAGAATTTGCAGGGAAAACATGAATCCTGTAACAATCTGCCCTGTGTAGGATTTGCTTTAGTGCAGATTGATTCAAAGAGTACATTTCAGAGCAACTGGCTTGTTGTTGGTTGAATACTTTTAATATATCTCTTCAAGTGCAAATGAAATCTGAAAAAGATTAGTGTGACTAATGTTCCTTGAATTACTTCAGAGACAGATGTTTTAGATCCAAATTCTGCAAATTTTTCCTTAAGTATAACTTGGCACTTCTGAGGACTGATAATTTTAGTGATTATTCTGTACCAAAGCTTTCAGCTGGGGATAACCTGACTTATGAGAAAGAAGTCTTTGATCTTTCTTTCAGTGCCTCCATTTTAAAAGTGTAAATAGGAATAGAATTCAGCTACCTGAAAGTTCTATTGTTACTGCAATTGCCTTTTTTTTTTTTTTTTTTTTTTTTTGGTGGAAGAGGCGTAATAATGAATTTTAAACTAATTTGCTTTATCTATGCAATGGTTCTAAACCTTTGTTCCTTTGGGCTTCAATAAATTTGAATCTCAAACCCTCCATGAAATAGCCAATTTAAAAACTGGAGAAGAGTAAAAAGGTCTCAGACATGGGGTGAGTGAACCTCTATGCTCCTTGATTTTCTTTGAATTGGATCTATATCATATTTACATAAGTTGTGAAGCTACTACATTTTTATTCAGGTTATTGGTCTCAGAGATTGTGGACATTGATTTCACAGGACATGGCTTGATTAGGACACCATGAGAGATGGTAATATCATATTTTACCCTAAAAACTATCAACATTACAATGTTTTTTGGTCAGGGCCCTGATGCTGAAGCATGACTGGAAAATGGGATTTTGCTGCATATGAAAATTTACAACATGGTACTTTTAAAGAAAAATATTTTGAAGAAATGTTACTTAGGCTTACAAAGTACTCCATTTACTTTTCCTTAACAAAATATCACTTCTTGAAATCAATTTCTCTATGAAATTGTATTTTAACAACAGATGTGGGCCATGTTTCTGTGTGTAGAATTTGCAACCCAGTTCAAGAAAAGCAAACCTGTTCAGCTTTCTCTTGGTGCTCCTTCAGTACAGAGACTTGCAGGCTTTCCTTAGAGTCCTCCTAGCAGTGACTCCAAACTCTGCCAGTTTAACAACGTGCAGAGATTTATATGCCAGTTCTGAGGTCCCCTGGGGTTCTGCTAATTGTGCTCATTCCTTGCCTCCACAATAGAATGCATTTATAATCATTGTAACCCGCAAAAACACTAATTTATTAGTGCTGAACATGAGTTGTTCTACATTAAGATAAAGTAACTAAAACTGAAGTCAGGGAGAGACTTTATTCGAAAGGCCCAATGAGCTGAGACCCCCTGGATATATTTATGTATCCCAGACACCTCAAATTATCTTTAAATGCTGTAGATTCTCCCTTGATTTGTTCAGAAAGCTGTACCACTTCTGTGGAACTCCACTGATTTGATTTTAACTCTATTCTATAGGGGTTTTTACTGAAAAAATATAGTATGATTATATGATAGCAATTCATTTATCTATGGGAATTTTCCATGAGCTTGAATATATGCATTATAAAAACTATTTTCAAACTTGAGTCTGACTGAACTGATCAGATAATTGTTAGTTGAAAACAAGTAGCTGTTTTCTTAGTATGCAAACACTAAACACATAATTTTCCCCCACACGGGGGTGAATGACAGAACGCATAAAAAATGTTCTGTTCTATTTCTACAGATAATTTTGTTTTCCAAACCAACCTAGAACAATATCTCCCCTTTCCTTCTGCCTTTTCTGTGTTAAGAAGCAAAAGGCACAGAAGCTCAGCCTGTAGCAGCTCTTTAGCCCACATCAGCAACTAGCACAGGCAAGATGCAGCACTTGGTTCAGCAACTCCTTTTTGCACATTGTGACACACAACTTCCTTCATTTTACAGCCAGATTGCAATTTACAGAGTTCACAATCCAGATGCCAAAGTAAAGAATAGGAGTGCTTGCATCCATCCATCATCAGTTAGTTGACATTTTAGACTTACTGCAGTTTGCAAATGACCTTTGGAGTGGGAGAAATGTCTGTGCAGCCACCACTGAGCTGCCAGCTCTGCTGTAGCCCAAAAATTCCACTTAAAAATTTATCCCAAAAGGCATTACCGCTTCCAGGAAATGAATTAACTGGAATTTGTATTAATCTTTCCCTCTCCCCATCCCCCATTCTAGCTTCCTGTTGAAAGTTTGAAGGAGATAAGTTTTACCATAGCACTGAATTTCAGTTAAAAAAAAAAGTTTAAGGCTTTGAGTCATTCACAATATATTTCCACAACCTAACCATTCCAGGTGCTTCTGAGAAAGCAGATTAAAAATTTTAAGGATCTAGTCTTTTGTGAGCAAGTTCTCTAGAACAGGTCTTGTGTTTTGCTGAAAAAAAAGCAGTTTTTTGTGTTGTGGGGAAAAAAAAAGTCCCTGATTCACAGTCCCACAAGATGACCTTTGCATAGAAAGTATACAGAAAAGTTTATCACATAATGTAAGGGAATAATGGAATCTGCCCACCAAGACAAAGCATCTATTGAGTGGTGAGGGAACATCTTCCTTCATTGTTTTTTTCCTTTTCCTCTCATTTTTGTAGTTTCATGGTAAGAACTTGAAATTTGGTGGAATTTCATTAACAGTCTAGAGAAACTGAGCCCCTGTCTCAGGCCAATTTTATTAAATGTCAGTAAGGGTGGTATGTTTTCTTTTCCCCTTGGCAGAGAGTGGTGGGAAACACACATACAGGGGATGCAGGAAGGGCAGCTCCAAGTAAAACTTTGCCAATGATAAGGTTAACAGGCTTGTTGCCATAATAGTCCAGCAGCTAGAGGCTCTCCTTGAGTTGTGAGTTATTATAATGATTTTTTTATTTCTACAGTGACCTGGCTGCACCTAACAGCCACTGATTTTTGCAACCATCTGCCTAGAGTTTGCCATCTCAATTCTTTATTATTCATGGTGACCAGAAGGTATTTTTTCAATTTCACTAGCAGAAGGATAGAAAAAAAGTTGTGTTGAATTCAAGTTAATTTATCAATCCTACCTAAACACTCCTTTTTTTTTTTTTTTTTTTTTTTTTTGACTTAGTTATATAGTTCTAGTTTACCCATCTAGGAGATGAGATTCAGGTGTTTATGACACTATCAGCATGCCTATTAGTGTTTCTTTGAGAAAATATTTAGAAACTCTGGTTACTACAAATTTCCTTTACAAGACTTGTACGAATGAAGAGTTGAGAGTTTCAGAAGTTTTTGAAGTGTTGTTAATTTAATACATCTTCTGCTTATTCTCTCTCTCATTGAGCAAAATTGATGCTTTGTCTTAATATGTGATTTTTGGAATTGTTTTTCTTATGGCTGTATTTAAATTACAGGTTTGGATCTTATTCTGCATTTCATCAGTTATCATTTAATTGATTGTTACACTTACAGGCAAGGTAGGGAACTAAAATATCTGCAGTGAGAAAAAATATGCTGCAATGCAATTATTAAATTATGCTTTTTTTTGTTAAAATTAAAATGCTTTCAGCCATTTTAATGTGGATTGTTCCCTTAACTGCTTTTTGAAACAAACCCGTGTCAAACCGGCTTTTAAAGAGCAAAAGTTTATATCTCATGACATCATGAAAAAAGAAACAGGGAAAAATCATTCAACATAATCTTTCACTGGCATAATTTATTGCTTTTTGATTTAAGTTTGTTTTTGTCGTGATTTTGGTTTGGTTTGTTGTGGCTTATTTTGGGTGAATTTGTTTTTTTTTAATCTACATTTTATCTCGATATGGAAAAGAATAAAAGAGTGTATAAGAACAATGTTACTGTTCATATGTTCCTTTTTAAAATATAATTACTTTCTGTCTCTTCTCTCTTTCTGTCGTGCTATGGAAGTTACATTTTGGCTACACCTCATGCCCAAACCTGTTTGGGTGGGGGAGAGAGGCAAAATACAAGGGTGCATATCTTGGAGCATATCTTGGATCAGTGAGGAGGAAGGAAATCTAGGAAATAGTTCATCCTGTCCCCAGCTTGTGTCTCTATTCTGATGTGTGGATGCCTTCTCTGAGTGCCTTTCACCACTCTGAGCCTGAGCCATCAGACACTTCTGACAGTCTGTTTGAATGTTCTTCACCCCTGTGGCTTCCAGCAGAGAGGGGAAACATGAAAGGCAGAGAGACTGGCCAGTGCCTTTCACTATTGTGCTTTCACAGTATTTCTTTTCTATAGGACCCTGTTGTGATGATTCAGGAGAGTCAGTTGTGTGTCTGGCAACGGGAGCAGAAGTGCACATCCCTACCTGCATTCCCTTTTGTTTGTCTTGCCTTTGCTCCCCACCCCTCTGTGCTGCACTCTCTCCCCAGCCACACTCCTGGTGCTGATCCCCAGGTTTGGTACCCTGAGCATCTCCTGTTGTGGCTGAGGGACATGGGCAAACAAGCACCTGGCAGAACAGACAGTCTGTCCTCTCCTCAGAGTCTCAGGGACTTTGGGAGAAATCCCTTTTGATAGCTGATGTGAAGGTAAGTAGGAAAATGGAGTATATTTATAATTTGAGTTTTTGCTTGAGCTGTTCCTTAAACTGTTCGTAAAATTTACAGAAATGCAAATTTTTGATTAGGCTGATTTTTGTTTTTGGTCTTCACGTGTAACTGTGGTGGCACACAGCTTGACATGACAGGCAATCTCATCTAGCTGTCCAGAAATTGGCTAGACTGACCACTGACATTTTAATTGTGTGGAAGCATCCATAAATGTTTCTTCATTAGCTGAAGAGAAATGCCAAAATCACTCCAGGGGAAGGATCTCAATTTGGCCAAGGAACTCAAAAGCTGGTGTTCAACAGGATTTTGGTCTTCTGTAAATTTTGATGAAGACAGAATGTTCTCCACTGAAAATGCTGATGCCGTATAATTTTTAAATTCCTGAATATTTTTTAAACAAAATCAAATGTTGAGAACTGTCATTATTCCATGGCAAAAGCAGAATCACAGTAAATATCACAATAAATTCAGTGTTAAGTATATCTTCATGAACAACATTTTAGAAATGGAAAAAAATGTTTTTTTTCAAAAATTAATGGATAGAAATTAAGAGAGCTGCAAAAATAAACTTTCTTGAATTTATGTGCATACAAATGTATGGACCTGCAGTAGGTCAATCACACTGGGATTTTCTTTTATGTATTATGTATTTTATGTATGTAATTCAATGTATACTAACTAAAGTATGTAATAACTGTAATAGTGATTAAAATGTTTCATATTTTTACATTACTATAAGTCCAAAAACCTTGTGGCAGCAGAAGTCTGATTTTTTCCATTCATAGCATTCAAATAATTTAACTTGCTCAGCAAGGTCAAGTTTTAATGTGCAGTAGACATCCATGAAGCCCTGGAGATTTGTAGACCTTGAGATCATGACCTGTTTGTAAAACCTCTCCAGGGTTTTAAATTGATATTCATAAGAGCACTTATTATGTTTTCATCATCTGAAAACATTTAAGCATGTGATATCATAAATATTTTTTTTCTAGAAAGAAATATTGACAAGTAATTATATGCAAAATCTTGCCTTTAAATGGCTTTTAGACTTTCCAGAGCAAATTGGCCAAATCAATAGTTTCAAGATGGAAGAATGTAGCAATAACAACAATTCTGCTTGATAGAATAGTTTTATTTTGTTTAGCTAAACTATCAAGCCAGGTAATGATAATGATGATAAAATCTTAGGTTTGCACTTATTTCACATTTAGTTTTCATCCTTGATAATGCCATGTGGTGTTGTATTTGAACATTGCAAATGGCTTTATTGGTTTTACAAGGTCAGAATAAGCCAGTTAGGTACATGGTCATATTTGTAATCATGTTATTGTATCTCAGAAGTACAAGGCAAGGGTGAAAAAAAGGGTCAAATAATCTAATACAATACTACAGCTCTTGAAAATGTCCTCTCTAAACTATTCAACTCTAGGTCGTTTATTATGTCTTTATTTTGTGAGTATTTATTATAATATGATGTATTAAAAAAAATTTCTGAATTTTCTCCTTCCTGTTGTGAATAGTGATTAAAATTATCTGAATTTAGATTGAACAGTGGTGTGTTTACTTTAACTTATAATCTCATATGTGTGTAAATGGATTTTGTCACAGTTTCTAGTTGTCACTTGCATATATAGTGGCAAGTCACTGCTGCAGCAGGGTGGGTTTGTCCTTGAGTCACAGGCAAAGGAAATAATATTATAGGTACCTAGTGAGATCTGAAATCTACATTTCTGCTGAACTGTATGGATCCCTTATTTGAATACAACTGAAAGTATTTAATCTATGGGTCAGGAAAGTCCAGTTTTCTTACAGCAGTCTCCACTGTGTTTAAAGCATGTCCTTTGTATTTTTTGAATATGAAAGATTAAGTGAAAAGAATAAGCTTCAGAAGGAAGGTGTGTTACTGAAGCTGTTTGTGTGTCTGTCTGTGGCTGCCCACGCAAATACTGGAAGTTGTTCATCAACACTTTACCACCTGTATTCATTTTCTGCTTCAGCAGTGACTAATCAATTGCAATTTGACTTGAATATGTCACATTGTTCGTGGATGTTTTCTCTTTATGCTGTTTCAGTGTTTGGTATACATCTTTCACATCCATACCTACTTATTTTCTTGGCTGAAAAATTCTAAGCTGCTGTTTAGCACAAAATTTAGGCTATTAATATAATAAAAATCAATGTAAGACCAAACCTAAGGCAAGGTGAAATTTAAACAAAACTTATTTCCTCTCCTTCATGCTCATTGTCTCACAGGTTTTATTCCCTCTTTCACAGCATGTTCTTAGGCACTGTGATACATATATGTGTATAAATACCTGATGGAGGGAGCAACGAGGACAAAACCAAACTCCTTCTAGTGGTATCCAGTGATGGAGCCAGAGGAAACACACACAGTTTGAATTAGAGGAAATTCCATTTAGACATAGGAAGAAGCTTTTTTCTTTCTTTTACTGTGAGGCACACTGGCACTAGTTGCCCAGAGACATAGTGAAATCTTCAGCCTTGAAGGTGGTTAGGAAAGCCAAAGCCCTGATAGAATTAAATCAGGCCAGGGGCATGAAGGACAGCAAGAAAACCTTCTATAGGTACAGTGGTGATAAAAGGAAAACTAGAGAAAATATAGGAGCTCACCAGAAGGAAATCCAGGTTGCCCAGGATATGTAGAAGACTGAGATACTCAATGTCCTTTTTACCTCAGTCCTCATCAACAGGTCCTCCAGTCACACTGCTCCTGTCACAGAAGGCAGAGGAGGGGACTAGGAGAATGAACAGCCCAAGATTCACCTGAGCTTCAACAAAAAGGATTTGTATTCCTCTGATGTCAGTTTCTTTTTTTCTGAACACTCATTCTGTTGAGATCCCTAAAAAAATTACAATTATATATGTAAAATGTGGGGTTTAGCCCAAGCTAAGTATTCACTCTGAAGTATTCATTTACAACTCAGAGAAAGTTTGGCAAATGGACCAAGAGGTACTTCCAAGTGCCTATATAAAGGGATAGAATATCAAGTCTAAGTAGTAATGGTTTGCTTTGATTTTATATCATTGTAAAGTTGAATCCTAATCTTTTAAAAAGCTTTTAATAGTCGTTAATGGAATAATTTGCTATCTGCTTCCTCACTATCTTACAGATTTTCTACCAGGATTTTTCAGAAGTACACCAGCAAAAATAGTGACCATGTTATGACTGTCATTGGAAAGATTTTGATTAAAAAAATATCAGAGAAGTTTATGTTGTCCTTCTGCTATAGGGTAGCTGTTGTACCATGTAGGCCCATATAATCTGTGGTAGAAGCAATTCACCAGGAGAAAGATTTTATGTGTCCCTGGAATGTTCTTTTGCCATTCTGAAACAAATAGGTTTTATATATGGCGTTATATATGTGGGTCTTCTTTGGGAGACATGTATCCTCTGTTCCCAAAATATTTATCTTTCAGTACAGAGATAGATGAGGGATCCTTTAAAAATACAATATATGGCTCCAATGTTGGAGAAAGAGAATGAAAATATTGTATTTAAAAATGGCTGAAGAATTTGTAATTTATACTAATTTAGTTCTGAAGTATTTTTAAAAGGCATAGTTTAATTTTTTATAAGATGTATACAGCTTCTAGAAGATAAACACTCAAGTCATCAGAGCATATGGCATGTTATATCTACCCCTGCTGAGGTCACCTGCAGGGTGAATGTTTCCTCATCCTCTGCAGAGACTTCTCCCTTGAATTAACAGAGTGTCTAATGGAATGTGACAAACTGTTATCACTGGACCTGTGCTCAGGGAGGGCAGGGTGCTGTGTCCCTCATGCCAAAGCTGCTGTGCTGTGCTGCTGACAGCAGAGAATGGTGAGCACAGAAACTTCTGTATTGGATCTACATTTGATCACTGTTTCCTCCAAGGCTCACGTGTTGGGTCTTTTCCCTTTTCCCCAGACTGTCTTGTATTGCAGCTTCTCATCCCTTCTCATCCTTTTGCTAAGCTCTTTGTGTTCTTATGTCTCCTGGTTTACAGTTTATATCTCCCAGGCATTTACAGATTTCCACTTTCCTACTCTGTTTTATTCTTCTGTTACAGATTCTTGCCCTGCTCCTGACTACTGCTGCACTCATTCTTACCAAGAGGTCTTGCTCTCTCTCCCTCCCTTCTTCAGCTCAGCTTCCCCTACTTCCTCCCCACATTCACTGAAAGTGCTGTTTTGTTTCTGATTCCACCATCATCCTCATTTTCAGTCTTCCTCATTCTTCCTAAACTTTCTGGAAAGGTTTCCTTTCTCCTTCTGCATTGCCAGTTATGTGGCATCATACCAAAATCAGTGTAAGAGTCAGTGTGCAGTAGGCTGAGGCTACACTGGGGATATAAAGAAATAAGTGACTTCTGTTTCAAATTTCATGTCCCCAATTTCTGTTCCAGCAAAACCTACAGCAGCTCACAGCAATCCAGGGCTGCAGTGGCAGAGAAGGTCCCAGGAGTTTGAGTTTGCAGAGTGACAAATCTATGTAAAGCCTTCCCTGACAGCCAGCACTTATGAGGAGCAAAAGGGAGATGTGAAATGAATCTGCAATTTGGACAGTCTGCAATTTGGACAGTCTACTGGAGCTTTTTAAAGAAATGATCTTAAACTACCTACAAATGGCAGGTGAAATTTTGCCTCAGTTCAAGTTTGGATAAGTTGGCTGAAAATGAGGCTTTGGAAATAAGGGTCAAAATGAATACTAATGCTATAAATTCCAGCTACATAGTCAGGAAAAGTAGAGTATTAAGCATAGATATAGTGCTGAAAGATATAAGGCTCTGATTTAAGGGCTTGTAAGAACAGAAAAATGTACAATCAGAAGGAGAACACGAGTAATAATTGAGAAGTGTTAAGTAACTGCAATTCTTAGTAAAATAAGTTTGTGCAAGAAGTACTGGAACAATTATATAATGGAATCTGATTTTAAAAAGAAAAAAATATTCCTAATTGGTAGAACTGTGCATCTAAAAATTATTTTATTCAGTCTTTATGAATAGATGTGTGATCATACCACATATATTTGGGTAACCATCTCTAAATTATTCAAAGGACAGGAGAGGGGAATTAAATAAAGAGAAAACAGGCAATATGAAGACATGTAAATTGGGTTGTAGGAACATGGCAGAAAATGGAAGAGAAAAAAGAAAGCTGATTTTTGTAATGAGAACATTTTCCTCTTAAACTTGTTATCTCATCTTGTCCTGAGTGAATATTGGGGGAGAAGATTTTTATAATGCATAATTTTCCTGTTCTATTGAAAAAAAAAAAGACCATTAAAACTCCCTAGAATTTCCTCAAAGGGAGAAAATGAAATAATAAAGTTCAATCATTTCCTGATCTTGTACTGAAGTTTCAAGGCTAGATGCATTAAAATTCTTCTCTTTTCATATATGCATACATATGTCCCCAAAGAAAATTTCAAGTTACACAGTCAGTTAATGATGCAGATTCTTATAGGAAGACCTTCTTTTAAAGCTGTTTTATTTTGTATTCGTTGAGGTCACCCTGTGTCTCTCATCTGTGCAAGCAGCTCTCATTCATGTCACAGGCAGTTTAATGAGCTTAAGCTCCAATAACATCTTCTGGTCCCAAATGCCTCCTGACAGAGCACCGTGTACACAAAGCTACCAAGCTCTGCTGCAGATGAAATCTGCAACAAACATCACAGCAGAGAACTCTACAGAAAGAGATAATAGATAATAATGTACAGTAACAGTAAAATCCTGATGGTGGGATTGGACACGTGGACTCATGCACTACCATCTCCTTTATGGTCTGCTCATGTTTTAGACAGTCCTGCTTTTCTCAAAGCAAAGAAGTCAAAATACAGCTGAATCAATAGATAGAATAAATTTGGGGCTTCTAAAGTGTCTTCTTGCTTGTTTCTTTGTAGGCAGGGTGCACTACCTATCAGGTTTGTGGAGTATTTTTGACATGTGTTACCTTCAGCGCAAAGTACACAAAAAAGCAGAAAGTAATCCTTCTTTCGTTATACAACTTTCCTGTGAACTTTGCAGGATCAAGAAAGCTCTTAACTTTAATGGGAGTCTTTATTATGCAAGTGTTATTGGTTTGAAACCAGGGTGAA
Source organism: Oenanthe melanoleuca (assembly GCF_029582105.1). Taxonomy (NCBI): domain Eukaryota; kingdom Metazoa; phylum Chordata; class Aves; order Passeriformes; family Muscicapidae; genus Oenanthe; species Oenanthe melanoleuca. The sequence goes on from NC_079336.1 coordinate 30,108,916, forward strand.
GAGTATTACAGATTTTTCTGAATGTTAGTCAGAGATGGATGGGAAGATCCTGCAAAGCAGGTTGGCTGTCCATTTATTTTTTCAAGCTCCAGGATAATGACATTCTTCAAGGCTTTGTGAGATTTCTAATATTTGTTAGATGTGTTTGGTGTCTTTACATCCAAAATAATCTACATTAAAAAGTATGTTTCACTGCACAATCAATTGGCTGGGAATGAGGAAATATCTGAAAGGTTCTTTTAGGCACTTTTACCTATAGTGGTTACCTATAGTGGAAAAATTAAAATGAAATGTCCCTTGGAAAGGCTGTATTGGGACCCTATGAAGGGTCTTTAGCTTTGTTGACTATATAATTTCTGTTTCTTCTTCAAGGCAGCTTGGGCAATCTGTCATAGCAGCACTTGCTGCCTCTTGCCTGCACAGACACACACAGCCAGGCTGGCTGTATGCTGCTGAGGGAGCACAAAGCAGTGCTGTGTGCTTTGGGGAGGTGGGATGGCTCCCTCAGTGGCCCTTGTCATTTCTTCCCACATTCTTTTTCACATCCCACGGGAGGGTCTGTCCTGGCCCTCTGCTATGGGGTGACTTTCTGCTGCAGAAGTAGCCTGGAGAACACAGGCAGCTAAGCCAGTCTTTAGGGACAAGATGCCATCAAAGACCAGATCAGCTGGAATGAGGGATTGAAGGCTCATGAGAGATGTTAGATAGCTCACCCTACTTGAAAATCAGTGCCAAACTTCACCTCACTGCCAAAATTCTGCTGACATTTTTGAGCCCTTTTCTTTTGTACAGATCTCCTCATCCCTCTAAAACAAATAGACAAGCAAATCCAAACCTCACTAACACTTTTTGGACTCCTGCAGTCCCTCTTTCCACTAGTAGTTATCCTACAAGATTAACTGGTCTTTAAAAATGAACCAGGTTTGTGTAGTGCATGATGGTCTGGTTTAGTCTTTTTGAAAAACAAAGCAAATTCAAACAGAGCCAAGAGCAAAAAGTCGGTTCTTTCACAGTTGGCCACTAACTGTGAGTTAGTTTTGTATTTCTGTGTGCTCAGCATGAAATATCCAGGAACAGATCTGTGGGAGCCTTGAGCACACAACTGCAGCTGAAATCACTGGAAGTTGTGCTTTGAACATCCAAGGTCCTGTGAGATGCTAAGTGTTCAGGAGGATGATGGCTTTATGCTGTTAAATTAAGTGCCCCATATTAGTGAATGCTTTTGACAGTTTTGGGCCTTAGTTCCCAGGGGGTAAAGTGACAATAAGACCAGGTAATTGGTAAAGCTGTCAAACTCAAATAATTAAGGCCTCTTAAGCATGGGATTTGTGATGGAGAAGACGAAACAAAACTCATGCTGAGATCAATGATTTAGTGTTCAAACACTAACTGGTCTTTCTTTCAGAAGGATAAACTATTATTTCTCCATTCAAAACCAGTCCTTTTTGTGATGTGGAAGATGTTTTCTTGCCTGAGCTCCAGGAAGCCTATTTAAACCTCCTGTATTGAATCCTGCTTAGACCAGACCCTTGATATAATTGGTTCAAGTTTGGAAAAAAAATTTAATGCAATGGGAAACATGATTTAACAGGTAAATGCCATAGGATGCCATCTGTAGCTGTCAGAAATGGATTGGACTAGGTTGTCTTTAAGGTGATTTCCAGCCCAAGATATCCTGTGAATTGTTGTCATTTTGCCTTATGTATGTGTGTGTTAATGCCATTATGAAAGTTTACAAAGCCTGTGTGCCTGTGAATTCATAACTGCACCTGTCCTTATCCCTCTTTACACTTAGGATAGGATCATAGCAGGGGTGGGATCTGAGAACTCACAAATGTTTTAATGCAGGTGAAAGTCACTGTAGAGAAGCAAGGAGTTTGAATCCAGACTCTTGCCAAACTGCTCATCTGTCTCCACTGACCTTGTGCTGGGGCAAGTTCCAGGTTGTGCACAGGACATGGTCTAACAGATGGAGACTCTAACTCCTCATTCTCTAATTAATATAAAATATTTACTTGTTATAGTCTACCAACACCCCTAGGCCTGATAGGACTATTTTCATGCTCACTCAAGAAATAGTAATCAGTATATTGTCAGTAACTCTGAAATTTACACTCATCTAATTTTCAGACTCACTTAATTGTCAGCTTTATTTCTCAGAAGGCTGCCATTTGATAAGCACTGTAAGATATATAAGCTTTACCTGACAGTCCAGAGATATAAAAGGACAGGATCTTCACTGCTGTGTTTTATTTCTGAAAGAGAAGTTAAACTTGTCATGAATTACAGTTGCCAGACCTACATACAGTAGGGACTGCTAAAATTTTATAGCCTTGAAATTGTCACTCAGCAGTTTTGCTAATGTTAACAGCCATTCACAACCAGATAATAAAACACAATATGCTCAGAAAAGCTATGAAATTTTGGGCAAATCTTGGCACCTGATCTGAGAACTTTTTATATTGAGTATGTTCCTTGTTGTCAGTGGTTCACAGAAGCTTTCAGAACTAATTCTGCTGTGGAGAAATTACTCCTCTCAACATATAATTCTTTTTAAATCCATTGATACTGACAAAGGGAAGGATATGTATGTATAATATAATTCATATCATATCAATCATATCATATCATCATATCATCATTAATATGATATACAGTTGCTAGCTGGGGTAAGGAGAGATTAACACTGCTGATCTTTAGTACTTTAAAATTATAAATGCACCTAGAGTTAAGTAACAGGATAGTCAATTCCTGAGTCATACTAATTTCCCACAGCTTTCACCTACAGCAGCAGATATTGTATTCTGCTTCTTTATCAAATAAATAATAAAAAATCTCCTCATGCAAATCTGATTCCAAATTTTGAACAAATTGTCTAACTACTTTGTAAAGAGATGTGTGATCAACTACCTATTTAAAAGAAACATGATGTGCTGGATATATTGCAGAAATTATTTTGAAAAGTGCTCAACTAAGTTACCTGTAAACCTGTAACTGTTTTGAGGCTGATAACATGCAGTCTCTGATTGGCATTTAAGAGCAAAAAAGAGCATCTTATGAAAGAACACATTCCCCATGCAGTATTCTCTGATTTCATCCATTGTTCCAGGTGACTTAGATTGTAAACAGGATTTTAATAAAGGAAAGGAGCTATGACTGTAGCTTAAAAACTTTTTTCTTACAACCAACTCCAACATAGTTTAATGCACTGCTGGTTTGCAAAACACCCTCTGAATTAATTTGTGAATTCTTAAAGTAGCTGTGCTGTACTGCTTTAAAAACCACTTTATAGGAATAGTGTGGCTCTGCTGTGGCCTGGAGTGAAGTGTTATTGGAAAATCATGTTGTACTCCAGTGGAAATTATGAGGATTCCCACACCTAACCTTCATCACCCAGGAAAATGAGTAGTTCAAATAGTCCAGCTGAAAGGAAAAACTCATGTAATGCTGTAATCCTTCTAGCTTGGAATTAACCTCTCATGGGCAGCATTCTCACCAGACCTAAGACAGATCTGGAAGGAGAATAATCACACTGACTGAGCACTGAGCTCAGGCTAAGTCAATGAGTTTAAGTCAATATTCCTTGCTCACCTGGACTCACCTGACTTAGCTCCATACAGATTGTCCACTGGCTGTGAACATCACCTGCACATAATTGGAAGTTGATGATGTTTTCAGAATTGTATAGCCATTTTTTCAAGAATAAAACAATAGAGTTTGGGTCTTGGGCAATCTTAAAGATTGTTTTCCTGTGCTTCTATCATAGAAATATTTAGCATGTGCTTGTAGTGAGCAAAGTTGACAAACTGTTGGAGCCTGACCTCCTTTTCAGAGCAACCTCCTCACTGTGCCTGCTTCAGGAAGCCTGTACTGCCCACATAGACTGCAAACAAAGGGTGATTAATGAGCATGGGGATTTTTTCAGTGGCTTGTGCTATATCTGCTACAAGCCCACAATCTTATGTTCTTGGAAAGTGCAGTGGGACATGTGTAATGTGTCTCTCTGAAATGGCTTACTCTCAGCTTCTGAGGGATGCTTCCCTTTACATTCCCAACTTACTTTAATTTCAAAGGCAGTTAGTCTCTGGTGACCACAGACTAGGAATGAGTTGTAGACCATGCATGAAAGTGCTTCAGTGGATCTCTGCTGTTGTGTTAAAGCCTGCAGAGAGCTATTTTCTGAGACAGCTAATCTCACAAGATTTCCTGAAGGAGAACCAACCTATTTCAAACTGCATTTATGAGCAGATCAAAGTTCTGCTCAGTCAAAACACAGTGGCACATGACAAAAGTCACATCATCAAGAGCAGCACCAAACAGTTGCTGTGGCTTCCAGGAAGTGTTAGTGTCAAGTCGCATCTAAACAAACTTAACCACAGATCATAAAAGCAGAGGGAGCTAACAAAATTTAAAAACCTTTGGCTAGCTACCCAGAGATGTGAAAAGCCTGTGAAGCTGTGGTTACAGCCTCAAAGAAGAAAAGAATCTACAGAAATTAAATGCATGTTATTCATAATCAATGCCGTAAGAAGTGCATAGATCCTGAGAAGGGTTCTTTGTCCTGATGGAGATGGAGGAAACTACAAACAGATGCAGTGCAATTCTGTGCCCCATTTTGAAGCTAAGTACAGCACACAGTTGTTGGTTTTCATTCATGAATGGGTAAAAAGGTAAAAACATTTCTCATTCAAGAAACTCACATTTTACTGCAATTAACATGAAGGTATCTTTATTTTATTAGGGACATATGCAACTTAATAATACTAAAAAAAAAAAAGTTTTTATTCCTTATCATCTCCACTCATCCTGTCCTATGCACTTCAGATGAAAAGCAACCAAAGAAACCACAACAAATCACACAAAAGATAATGTGGTTTTAAATTATGGATTATCCTTCCCTGCTTCCTTCCTTCCCTCCTTCCCTTGAAACAGCCAAAAAACTTTGAAGAATGAAGACATTAGGATGAAATGTAATGGTATTAATTAAAATATTACAGAGAAGGAACCTCTGTCTTATAGCACAAATTTTTTATTAATTGAAAATAACAAAGAAGCAGCACTGAGCATACTCATCAGAAGATGGTGACAGCCCACTGATATAATGTGGGCATGGAAAATTCAGGGGTAAAGATATGCAAACAGTGATAAAACATGTTATATAGTTGAAGGTGAATACTTTTTGAGACTGAACATTACTCCAAATCAGAGTTCAGTCAGTTCTTGTAGATATCAAAAAAAAGTGAGTTAATCTCCTTTGTTTGCCTTCTATCACAGCAGTATGTAGGACTTGTTTTACAAAACTTGTGCAGTTTTGCAATATCATATTCAAGGAAGATAACTCAAGACAGATTTTTAAACAGTGCTTTTAAATTGCACATATCACTGAACATCCTACTTCAAAAATATGGTAAATGTTTGCTGGCAAGCAAGCAGTCAAGTCACTCTGGTTTACTAAGTTAGAACTCATCAGATGAGTGATCTGATGGTCAGATGAGAGGGTGGATTAAGACAATGCATCTTCAGAAAAGATGAATGCTCAGCATGTGAAAAAAAAGTTTTTCTTGAGTCTCATAATGAAAATGAGTCTGGGAGTGGATGAATTCTGATTTTAGTTTCCATTTTTTAATGAAAATATATCAAGATTAAATGGCAGCTTGTTGTGTTAAGAGTGGGTTCTTAAGATTCATTTAGCCAATTTAATAATGGAACAACATTTGAAAGTGAAAACAAAGAAAACAAACCTTATTGCTTCAGGATTAAAATCTGATGTATTTATATGTAATTTATGTGTATATTTTAAATTTAAATTATATATATGCATGCAGTTATATATTTTAATATATCTTATTTAAATCTTAAAGCAGTATGTATTTAACATATAATGCATATGATATATAAAGTCTGAATTCTTTGTGATTTTTCAGATTTTTTTCCCTGAAACCAGGACACTACTTTCTGAGAACTTTTGAGGAATACCTCTTTTTGCATGCAATGACAGTTGGTATTGCTATTTTATATGATGTTGTATGAGTATTCAGCAGCTGGTTAGCAGAAGTTTGTATTTTTAGTAAAACTCAGTTATGAGAGTCACTGTCTTAGAACAGCTGAAGGAACACCAGCTAATTCTGTGAATGAAAAACCCAGATGCAGCAGGATTATGGGGTGAAACAACATTATCTGTATTACTACTGGTATTAAATCAACTACAACCTGTTCTGAAGAACATGTGGTTTCCAACACCACCTGTGGGGCTTTGATTAAAACAAACATTTCTTTCCTTTTTTCTCATTTAAATGTCCTGTGCAGGTACAGGAAAAAAGTACTGGTTGGACATATTCCAGATTCTAAAAAATGCAAGATCTGATACTCATCATGCTTCTTTCAAGATAACTATATCTCAATCACATTACTCAAGCCTGAACTCCTGGGTTTTATTCAGGACTGAAGTTTCTAGTTGTTTTTTTTAGTACCCACACGGACCATGATGTGGTCAGTATTTTAAGAAGAAGCAGTATCAAAGTAAACAGCTAAAATCTGTATGACACAGAGTAAAAAATGCTTTCTTTTCAGTATAAGAATTGTCAATGCTGATGGGCTCAGCATTTACTCAGATCTGAGTCAATATTTAAGGTCTTAAATAAATGGGCCTACTGATCTTCAGAGCTGCCAGAAGTGAGCATGATGCAGATTTCTCTTGAGAGCCACAAGGGACCTGGATAGTTGATGCTGAAAGCTGAGTTGTGACAACAGTGGCTGTTTTTACAAGTGTAATGTTGATCCAAAATCAGTTTTATTTACATGAACAGGCTTCAGAACTTCAGACTTTTTTTCTGAGCCTTGATAGATGGGGATGTGGCACGCAGATGCAAGATTGATGGGTAGGATTAATGCTAGTTTTATGTCATTTGTGCTCTGCAGCCACTCTCTGCCTATCTTGCTGTCCTAGTTCACCAGCTGAAGAAGTGTCAGTAGTGTATTCTTTACTGAGTTTTGGCTTCCTCTCTTGCTCCAGTTCTGTTTATTTATATTTTCAGACGAGTCTCCTACTTGCACACCACCTATCACAGTTACACCCATGGTTAATGGATGTCTCGTACTTTTTCTCCAGCCCTGGAAGAAGGGAGAGGGTCTGGGAGATCCAGTAGGGAAGGCAAGGTGGAAAGGGGACATAGTGATGTAGCTGGGAGCAGCTCAGGCAGTTTCCTTCTGAAGACCTCTGTGTGCATGAGCATGAAAGAGTTAATGTTTTCTTTGCAGTAACTCCACAGTGTCTTCTTTTAGCACAGTGTCTTCAGATGCAAAGAGAATACCTTGTGAATAAACCCCAGAGCAATATAATAATTTATTTGATAATCTACTAAACTTGCAATATTTTCCTTTTTGAGTATATGTGTTTGCTCATGTGAATGTTTTCAGAGCTTGAAGCCCTGGAAATTATCAGTGTATAAGTGTAAACCACAAACTTGTTGATATCATTTTTTCATTACACTTTTGGAAATTAACTTTGGTTCATTTTTATCACACTAAAAGGACAGTAGTAGAGAAAATACCTGTGTCCCTTGGCTTTCTCTGGAATTAGTATGGCATCCCACACTCAGCACCTCTGGAGAAGCTTTGTATTAAGTGCTTGACTTGAATATCATGCAGCACAACGCTGTGGGTACTGCTAGGAAGACAAAGGCTGTGGCATTGAACCTTCTCAGAAAATGCCAGCAGTGAGGGCTAGCATAATAAATGCCCCAGAATTATAACAATCTGTATTAGTCCACTGCTGAGAAAGGTGAGAAAGGTTAACTCACATCTGTAAAAAGTTTTGCCTTGTGTTGCGGACAAGTCTCACTGTGATTAACTCATTTCAGAGAGCAGGGAACAAAATGAGACTGCTTGTTTGTTTGGGGTCTTTTTTCCTGAATTTTTTTTTTTTTTTTCTTTTCAATGATTTTAAATTCCAGCTACTAACCTTTACAAATGACTAGCACCTTGCAACAGCTACAGATGAAAAGCCAGGATATTTTTCAGGTATTACAGGTCAGGTTGATAACCTTAAACACTTCAGAAAGGAACATTGTGAGATAATCTTCCTGCTGGCATGTGTAAGGGGGCATTTTCTGATACAGGGAGAGCTGCTCCCTGCAGATCTGATCCTTTCACTCCAGCTGCAAAAATGCACAGTCAACTCTGCTAGTGATGGATGAGGAAGAAGGTGCCCCCACGGGTAGTTTACAGTGCAATAATCTGCTGCAGTGTCCATTATAACAGATGTGTCAGAGAACAGTGCTAATTTTATCCTGAGGAAGGTCAGAGAAAAGAAAACCTGGGTGTGAGCTGCACCTTCCATTGCAGTTCTAATTAGTCAGACACTCCTCTATGCCCAAAGTACAAGGGACTTCATAGTCTCTCTACATAGCATCATGTGGAGCAGGTAATATTGTTTGTGGATATTGTATTTGGCACACAACAGGGGTGCAAAACAAAACTGATAGACAACCTGAGTGTAGGCACAGGTATAAAGCTCAATGTGATTCATTGTGGTTATTTGAGGGGTTATGAAATGTGCTGCATACAGCACTCTGCATACTCTGCTGAGGGTAAGCAGGTCATGAGCTGCTCTGAAGGGAAATTTTTATCTCTTCAAACTCCCATCCCTTTACTGTGGTATTTCCTGAACACTGTTTATATTGCATGCTTCCTTTATTGTCCCCACTTTTCACACTCCTCTGGGACATGTTGTGTGTGGAACTAGTTATGACTGCTGTAATCTCTAAAGTCTTTGAGTTTTGCAACAGACTCTGGTATCATTAAAGACATCCTTTCACTGGCCTCCTGCCATGCTTTTCAAGGAAGCACAAAGGTGAGAAAGGTTAGTACTTCAGTACAGATAATAGCTAAATGTGTCTGAAAGGAATGGAAGGTTTTGTGCCTCTGCACAATGGTTATGTCTTTTCTGCAATAGAGTGCAGTGCTCTTGCATTCTGATATCCCAGGAGCCTGCAGCAGGCAAGCTTCTCTATTTTATTTATAAACCCCTTTTGAATCCCAGATAGCCGAAATCACAGGATTTGCTTCCTGGAGTTCAAATGATTTCCAGTTGCTGCACAATCATATTTCTCTGAATCATCATTTGCTTGCCACTTTATCCTTACAGCACAATCTAGACCTTTGTCTGTTTCGAGAATATTAGTCTTGACACTACCTAACTTTATTTAGAGGTAATAATCATGATGATTCCTTCAGTGAAATCAGCCAAAAACCTCAGGCCATGCCAGAATACATATGGCCAGACCATCTTTTTGTAATGTGCATTTCCTGATGTATCCTTGGATTCCTTGAGTCAGGATAATTAGTGCTTTTTATCAACCAAATCTCCAGTCTGTTTTGTGGCTCAGAAAAAAGACTAAAAATATTCTATTTGTTTTAATGTTTACAGAACTGTTATTTGACTCTTTTTCTCTTTGGCTGCGTTTCACTATCACATTTGTGACACACAGTTAGCTATCCCTTTTATAAAGCTTTGAGTGTAGGAACAGTATTGAAGTGTTCATTAAAATGTTTGTTTCTAGGGACACATACTGCCAATACTTCTCAACTGAGAATCCCTGCATTTCTGCTTTCCTTGGCAGGTCCCATCCTTCTCTCTTAAATTAAGAATAGATCATGTCTCAAAAGGAGGCCAAAGGACACTAAAAATTATTAGTGAACAATTCTTGTCCTTTCTTTTCAGCTGATGGAAACATCTTTGACATCTGTAGCCACAAAACCTTGACTTTTTAGTGCCTTCAACTACCAGTGTTTAACTTAGTACTTTTCCCTGCTGAACCTTTTTTCCATTAGGAAAAAACCATGTCAAGGTATGAATTTTGGATTAATAAAAAACCTCAGTTAAGCTTACCTCCATTGAGAGCTAAATCCTCTACACCAAAGATAAAAAGGTCAGGTCTTTGTGTAGCACGGGTGAAACTGTATCCCCTACCTACACCATATTACAGGAGTTAATACTTTTGTGAAATTTCATGCTCCCTGTAGGTCTCAGCTTACAGCGGTCAGTTGACACATGTAAAGACTAATTCATATCCCCTTGCCAGATTGTCTTTGGCAGAGGATAAAAAAACAAGCTAAAAATAGTAAAGGACTGCAGGGGTCCTAACCTGGACAGGGTAATTGTGTCTATCTTTTCCTCTTAAAGAGATCACACGGATCTAGAAAACTAGCTTGGAATTTCAGCTAGGTTTTAGGTGAATATGAACAAGACCAGTGAAGAGGTAGCTAAACCAGTTCTCAGGGTAATGACTAAAGCAAAGACAAGAGTTTGTACATCAGTTAATTGTCAGACAGCTTCTTCCTCTTTGGGATTGATCTTAAAGGACTTCATGCATGAGGTGGATTCTGCATAGTTGTCTGTGCATCCTAAAGGGAAATCTTTCTGTCATTAGTTACTGCTGGGAACCACGGAAAAAGCAGGCTGAGGAACCCAAGGCTTCAAGGCTGCCTTTTCCCTGGTTCCCAGCAGTATCCAGTGACAAATTTCCACTATTTTTGGAAGGACTGGCCTTAGGTTTCCTCATTGCCATCAGTCTCTATCTCTGTGCTTGCATGGCACCTCTTTTTTTCTCCAGTTTCCATCTTTGGACCCTGCTTGCTCTTGGCATGCTCAGCAGTTTCCATGATAGACAAACTCTTGCATTCTGTTCTGGGGGATCAACTTGATTCAAAATAGCTGCCAGGACAAGGCTTCCTCCCTGCACCTTGAAGAAAATGCAGCACAGGACATTGCAAATGATGAACAAATTAACCAAACACCACGCATGACAAACCCTGGACCCAACCTGGAAGATTTGCAGAGGTTAAAAAAACCCATCAACTTTACAAGTTGCATTAGGTGACAGGATGAGACTTACCTTCTTTTAAAGTAGTATCTGTCTGGAGAAATGAAAAAAGCATCTTTACCTGCCCTGAAGGTTTATACAGAGGACAGACAAGAAAAAAAAAACCCTTCAAGCAGTAAAATAATATGCAATTTTCTTCTGTGTTATTAAAGTAACTTAAAAGCACAACAGTGATAAAATGTATTATCTACTTGTTGCTTACTAGACAGACAATTTGCTTTTGGGAAGATAAAAAGTACATTCTGTTTAAGGGTGTTTCAAGGCTGCAGTCCTCAATCTGTCTGTGTCATGCTGCAGTGCTCCCAGACTAACCATGTCCTGGCAAAAAAAAAAAAAAAAAAAAAAAAAAAGAAAAAGAAAAAACAAAAGAAAGGTACATCCTATCCTGGTCACCCATTCACAGTCCATTCACAGTACTTGGTAACTAACAAGATTACTGATGTTTATTATAAAATCTTAAATGACAGCATCCAGCATAAAACAGGTTTCTGTTCTCAAGGAAAATGCAGGGTAGATTGTGTAATGCTGTTTTTCTCTCTCTTCTCCAGTGTTTGTTATTGATTTCAATTTGAAAAGAAGCTGTGAATATTTTGAAAATAGTAAATCCCCGTCAAAATTACTATTGACAAAAGGCTTCAGAAAGTGAACAACCACAATTCAGAAGGTAGAGACTACATGGTGTCAAAGGTTTAGAGCAAACTAGATAATGATTTTTTCCAGACCATTGAAGACTTTTTTCCTTTCTTTCTGCTAAGTTATAGCTTATTAGAGATGCACTAAAGCACTGAGGCATCACACAACTAATCATACTGACTGTCAAGGCAAAGTATATGCTTGACAACTACCATTCAGTAAATATAATTTAACATTAAATTATATGTTTTGAAAAGCAGCATTTCCTTCAGGACTTTTTAATCCATTAAACCTTCTGTCACAAAATATCACTGATGCCAAGAATTTACTGAGTATGAAAAATGATGAAGCATTTATATGGATGAAGAGAACACCCATGCTCACATTAGACTGGACAAAGATTATTATTATTTTTTTATTAGGAATGTGGTATTTAATCATCTTGTTAAATTGGTATGGATGGATCAGGACTGTGAACTCTTGTTCAGAGAATAAACCAGTCATGAATTTTATGGAGTAGAGGAAAACAAAAACCTCAGCTGTTCTGCAGCTGTTTACTTTCTGTCAAGCATGTAGCATTTTCCAGGTTTAAGGGAAAGGTGATACATTACTTGCAAACCATTTCAGTAAGCATAAAGTCATAAGTATTGCACCTTGAATTTCATCCATCTCTTGACAGGTTCTATTATTAAGATTTGTAATTTTCTTTTCCTCTTCTGTTCCTGTCCTCCAATTTTCCTTCATTAATTTCTCTTAGTGATATCTGTGAAGCTATTTTGAAATATATTCAGGTTTTTCTTGCCTGTATTATGTGAAATTGTTACTCCTTGTATTCTTTGTTTTATCATTTGCTCAAATACTGTGGGTTTTTTTTAATTCTAAGCTTACCTGCTGTTATTGCATATTTTTGCAATATTTAGACATATTGCATATGTCTAAAAACTTTTACTGATTTCATATTTCATGATGTTAGACTCTCTCTCCTTTTTCTCAGAAAACTCATATGGTTTGGGGTTTTTTCTGTCACTCCTCTCAGGAAAGATTTGATTCAAACACTGCTTTTGAAAAGCTTTAGCAGAGGAGAAATGAAACAGAACATCCTTAATTTTTCCTTACTCTAATGATATATCATCTTCTTTCCTCATTGCTATTCTCATGTGGCATCCTTGCATTGACAGTGGTAATAGCACTTGTTAGTACATAATGTTCCTGTAAGCTTATTATGGTTAATAAGCTGCAGTTCTATGGTTAACATACTGAGTGTCTGTATAGCTCCTGTGGGTTATTCGAGATTCTTCTTTCATGCACACAAAGAATTGAGGACTCCTGTCTGTTTCCCTGGTAGAGAAATTTTCTTCTTCTGTTGTCTTGCTCAGAATTTGTACAAAATTGTAATTTGAAGGATGAGTTTTGTCTTCTGCACTTGCTCTTGGAAACTGCAGTAATGCCAGGTGCCCCAAAGGTGCCCCAAAACAGGAATACTGGGATTTGATGGCAAAAATAGAAAAGAATCCCCACTGACCCAAGTATTTTTATTGGCTTTTCAGTCTGTCCTGCCAGGCTCTGTCATTCTGCCTTGATTTCACCAGAAGACTGAAGAGGAACATAAACTTGCTATACAAGTAATTGCTGAATCAGAAGATGTAGATAGCCAAAATACGATGGGATTCTCATTTAGTATTATACAAATTTTTGATAATGCAGTCACTAATGGGTGTGAATCAGGACTCACTTTTGTGTGTTTCTCTTCAGGAAATCCTTGTGCTACTCTAAGTCTTTACCATGAGGAGTATGTCTCTTCTGTCTGCTTCATTTCTATCTCAGCAACTAGCCACTCTCAAAAGCAGGAGTCTGGATGTATGAGTCTTTGGAGAAACAATTGCTAGAGCATATTTGGAAGCTTTCATGATGACCCTCTTTCTGGCCTTTTTTCTTGATCAATGCTTGTCCTCCCTTCCTAGTTATTCTTTTTCTGAAATTAGACAAAATAACTATTTTGAATGTAGAATAAGAACCTCTCAAAGATATGTGTTTTGGGGTTTTTCTCAGTAATCAAGTGACTATAAATTAGAAAACCCTGGTACTTAGGTGGGAGGGTATCATCTATATTTGCCTTCATTAAAGAACATTCAGATGCTTTTGTATATCTAAAGATATATGTTGCTTCAGGCTGCTTAGACGCTCCTGAATCTGCTAGGGAAAAAATATTGTCTAGCAAAAATGGCTGTATTCCCTTTTGCAAAAACTTTTCTCCTTCCACTCTTAGGCCAGTGTAATTTTCTACTAACCATCTCCTAGTTTTAACTATTTTGACATATGTGGAATTACATAATTTCATTTGTTACCACACATAAAGTAACAAAAGAGTGTTCTCAGAAGGCTAAGGAGTTGCTGTTTTAGAAAATGTATACATGAGTATTCTAATAGTATCTCCTATATTGTTCACAGGCTACCTAATCATTAAAATACTAAAATAAATTACACTGGTACATAAGGGCTGAGAATCACGAAAGGTGAGACAGGTGAGACAGGTAAGCCATAAAAATATTAAGAATATGATCTTTAAGGGCATAATGCAGCCACTCAATTATATTCAATACTTACAGAACACAATATCACCTTCTAAACTCGGAGACCAAATGAACAGAAAATTGAGTGTGATCTGGGGGAAAAAAACAAATCAGTTTTCAAAATAATGTAAGGAAGTTGTCAGAGCGATTTTATCAAGTAAACTGCATGTTGCATGATGATACAATTGAGAGATGAGAAAATATAGAATGCACATGGCAAACAGTTTAAAATGATAGTTTGGCCAACCAGCTCTATCCATTTGTCTATTCAACATGTATTAACCAGTAATTTTTGTGATTCACAATGCACTTACAGACCCATGTTTGAAGCAGCATGTAATTATTTTTGTTTTATAAGAAGAATAGTTGAGCAACTGAAGTGAGCCTCTGGAGAAATATCAAATATATCTGTCAGAAGCCCCCCTGAAACTTATGTTTCTTTTTGAAGACTACCACCCATAAAACCCTAATAATGCAGTAGCATCAAAGGTGGTTTGATTTTAAATTAGGTACTGAAATTGAGGTTTTTAATTCCAGTTGGATGAAACCATTATCATATTGGTTTATAGCAATATATTTGTCCTAATTGTACATTTTAAGGAAATTCCCATGACTGAACAGAGTTGGACTGTACAAGGGCATTGAACTAGGTGACCATTAAAGATTCTTTCTGATTGAAATTATTCTACAATTCCATGATCTCCTGATCTCAGTGGGTGCAGCTGCTGACACATGAGGAGCCCAGTGAAAAGATTGCCTGTTCCAAAAAGTAATGGCACAATGAATTTTTCTTGCCCAGTTTTATTCTAGCTTTATGTGTCCTCAAAGTGAAGTATCCTACCAAGCACAGAGTGTGGATTTAGTGTTGATCCTTGGGCTGTGTTGTGCTGTGTGTCATGGGGGTATCAGATTAGGAGGAAAAGACACAGTCTGATTTTAACAACATCTCCAATGTTTTGTTAAAATGCAGATCAAAGGAAGCCTGAAATAAAGGAACTGAATGAGCAGAAAGTCATTAGTGATTTTTATGGAGCTGTGTCAAGTTACAATTGTACTAGGTGTGAATGAAAAGGATCTGCCTGGGGTTGTGGACAGAGAGTGAATTAGCACATGGAGCAGTGTCTCTTTTTATACCATTGGATGATTTTCATAGTGCCCAAGAGGATGAATTGAGCAAAGAGTGGTCTCTCACCTATGCTGTATCTGTTTGGCATTCAGAAAACTGGACAATATCTTTTTAAGACAGATGAAGAAAAAATGATTGAAAATTTTGGCTTCATCAGTTTGCATGAACAAATATCTGCTGAGGTCAGGATATGCACTGGAGAAGACCCAGCCAAAACTCTGCTTGCAGTATCTCATACAGCAAATATCTTAAAGCTAGTTAGTCTTGCTGCTGCAGAGCATGGGGTATTTAAATAATTTACTTGAGTATATACTTATGTCTTTCATTAGGGAGAGAAGTGCTGTCTTTCTCTTAATCAGTCAAACTGGAGCATTTCCTAGGGAAAGGCTGATTTTTAAAAGGTGACTGCAGTTAGTCTTGCAGTTCATTTGACAGTGTGGTCCATTGCAGGCAGATTTCTGTCTCTGCAGTACTAAACATTATCTTCCAAAAGAAGGACATTTACATGCATCTCAAGTCTTTATTTTCTTGGTTTCATGCTTCTCTAGACTAATTTGATTAATTTCTGTGGTATGTCAGATTAAACTCACTGACAGGAATAATCTGAAAATTTCAGTGTGGTCTTCATCTCAGTGCTCTCACAGAAGACTGCCATTTTCTCAAAAATTTGGCTCTGTAGCATCTGAAATATCCCCCTCCCACTTTAGGCACAGTTTTAGTAAGATTTGATGGATTTCACTGATGACAAAAAGATGCCACTGGCTAGCTCCAATAATAAAAGAAAGCTTTCTATGAGTGTTTTGAAGTGAACTTCTAGTCAAGGTTATATTTAATGCAAGGTCATCATTGCTTGTGGTTTTTTTCTGAGGACTGAAAGGAAAAAAAAATCATTGTTTTAGTGATGACCTGAAGAATCAGGGGGCAGTCTCAAGTGATCTGTGGCAGCAGAATGATGAAGTACTCAGAAGAAAGTCAATGTCAGTGCTGAACTTGGAACCAGAAAGGTAATGCTTGAAGTCTTCTAAAAGAAAAAGACAAAACTGAATTCTGTTAAAGCTGTCAGAACTGAGCCCTAATAAGGATTTCCATCATGTTTTGTCAACATTTTTGGGTAACCACAGAAGACAACATATGTTGTGGGGATTTTTAATCCAGCTTTATGAATTTTGGTTTATTTTGCTGATGTGAAAAATAAAAATAATTAAAAAATTAGACCCATTATCCTTTGTAAATAAGAATGTTCAAAAGATCCACTTTAAGGTAACTAAAGGTTCCTGCTGCTCAATTTGTATGCATGTGTGTCTTTCCCTGTGTTTTGTTTTTCTCTTGGAAAACTATGAGAAAATATTAATGTAATATAGAGTGTGATTTCTCAGTTTAAGCGTAAGGTATAATTTTAATTACATCTTTTTAAATATATGTTTATGGGATGAAAAGGTAAGAGATTAAAAACAAAGAGTAGGAAAAAATATGCAACATTACTAGAAAGTAGAATTTTACATTTTGTTTTCAATTCATGTACCACTTCTCACTTGTGTAGCAATAGTTGTTCTTCCTTGCCATTTTTACTGCATTTTAATCTGGAAACACTTTCAATGATGGCCTAAAAACTATTTGGAATTTCAAGTGTAAGCTGTGTTGTATGTACAGCACAGGGATCAGCAAAATCAAAACCTGTGAAGAAGACAGACACAGCTGACATGTTCAAGCAGCCCCTTGTTTTATGCTGGCTCGTGAGCCTGTGTATGATGTGCTGTGGTTTCTGTCCAGAATTCAGTTCTGGGTGAACACATGAAAACAATTCTTGTTGCTGTTGAGGAGAAATTATGATGTTTCAGAATTAGACTTAACAGGACTGATTTTAAATTTGGCTCTGACAACAGACAGGATATATAACTCTGTATCAGCACAATGTCAAAGTTTCAAGGCAGTGAGCTGGTGAATCTACATGTTTGATCACTTCTGATTAATTTCTTGAGAGACTGTTATAGGTAGAGTAGCTAAATGGACAGGATTGGGACCTTCCTCATAATCCCTGATATTCTTTATTTACTCTCAAGAAATAAAGCTGACTGTTTGTCCTTGAATATAACTGGAGAAATGGAGCAGCCCATGTAGGAAGGTAGGTGGTAGAAGAGGAACCATGGCATATTGTACCACTGCCCCTGGGAAGCCACTGAACAAAGACAATTAAAAGAGCCACTCATCACCTTGGTGTCAAAAGACCTTTTGGTTAGTAGGAAAATCTGCCATGCCCTGTACAAAGTTTTAGAACCTAAATTAGTTGAAAGTCAGAGATAAATTAAGAAAATATCACAAACAATTGTTAAATGTCTTATGAGTATTATTTTGATTAATTTTAGTTGAATAAATATTAGTTAGACACCTATTCAAAAATTGCATTGGATGCAATTGTATAATTTCATTAATTTCATATTGGAAAATATGTGAATAATATTATCAAGATTTTTGTTTTAGAACTAACTTTACTTTAATCTATGGTAGGGCACATTTTCTTAATTGTCATACTAACCATTTTCTAGTTTTCCCTAGGGGAATATCTTTTCTTTCTCAATCAGGACATTCCATGGTAATGTTTATTGCTGCACTTTTAACCCCTCATATCAATATAGTTTTCAATGCTAACTGAATATTGTGTATATAATACTGGATATTAAGTAAAAAAGGATTATGAAAACCAGATATCAATTGCAGATTTGTAGTCAATTCGTCACAGCTTTTGTTGTGAATAAATTCTTATATATAAGATATTTAATTTCAGTGTTTTTAAAAATTTTTAATAATTTCATAAAAACCCACAATGAAAAGGAAATAATCTTATGGCAAAAGCTTTTAAACAAAGTATTTTTATTAACCTATTTATTTTCCTTTCTCATTCCTTTTTAGCACTGCTCAAATTCTGCTTAAAATTTGTTTCAGTCAGTGCAGGCCACTCTTCTCTTTGCTGTTCAACGAGCAAACTGAAACATCCTCTATTCCCTCAACTCTGCCTGTTTGCAAATTCCAGCTTTTTATGTCAGCTTTACTTCATCAGCTCATCCATTTAAAGGCCAACAGAGATCACTAGATCACTTAGACTGAGCTAAATATAACCCCAGCTATTGTACCAGCAGTACAATTTCACCTAGTAAAGCTCTGCAGTAAGCCAGATAACTTGTAATGGGCTCAAGCTTGTCCCAGAACATCTGTCAGTCTTGATTTGAGGATTCCAACAACTGGGAAAATATCATTTTACTTGATGGCTCTGATAGTTAATCACCACTGCAATTAAAAATTGCCTCATTATAAGTTTGAATATGTCTAGCTGCAAGCTCCAGCCATTGATTCTTGTTATGCCTTTCTCCACTGGATGAAATAGCCCATTGGTGTCCAACATTTCTCTCTGTTCTGCATAAAGTCTGCAGTTTTAGGTCAGCCAGTGCCAGAATAATGCAGCAAGATTCAAAAGATGTCACATTTGAGAACAGTTAGGCACCGATGTTTGGATGCTCTCTTTACTATTTAGGTTCTGCAAAATCTACTCACAAAAGAAAACTTGGCTGTACTATTTGGCATCTAGTTAGAAACACCATCCCTGAGAACATAATTATGTATCTTTTAACCTTGCTTTCTAAGGAAAATGGGCTTTGTAAATCATGCTATATCTGTTCCTTTATCTTCTCCCCTCCTTTCCCAGAGAACCTGGGAGCTGACTGAATAATTCCAGCTACATGTGACGGTTCAGTAGAGATCAGAAAGCTTTTGTGCTCCTTTAGTTTCTTGTAGAAGGCAGAGGGAGGAGAGAGATTCTGTTCAGCTTGCTGTCCCCTCTTCCCTCACCCACAGAGGAATAGCTTCTGCAGGCTGATAAACTTGGGCTGATGCCCACCAGCCCATCAGGCTCATGGATGGTTCCATTTTGGATGTGACCAGGAGCAGGATGCCTTCACCAGCCAGGAGCTGTTGGAGCAGCTAAAATGATGATGAGGAGAAAGGGTGCTTAGGGCTTGGTGGGAGGAGGAACTTCAGGAGACAGCAATCTCAAGGGTAAATGCTGGAATTCCTGAACTGGAGCTGCTTGGAAGGGATTAGAGGGTCATAGGAGGTTTCCTGGAAGGAACCCATTTTTCTTTAGTTTCTGACTCAGATTGTCACAACAAAATATATCTGTAAAAAGTTAGTGTGCTAGCTCTGAATGTGTCAGCAATCCCCAAAATATATTTGTCATGATCACACCAAAGCGTCTTTTTGTTATATTCTGCAGCTTCTTATTCTAAAGGTAGTTTCAGGTTATTTATATGTGCAGTTTATAGCCATAAGATAAATTTTTGATGTCCATTTGGTATGCAGCATGGTCAGAATGCATTTTTTAAAAGTATTTTCAATGCTTTAATCCTGGATTTGTAGCACAAAAAAATACAATTTGCCTTGTGCTGTCATCTTCAGAAACTATTTTTTAGGCCTAAGATATAACTTTGCCAATCAAAAAATCAGTTTTCTTGCTCTCTTATTTTTTATCTTTTCTGTCAGACTTATTTTACAGGTTTCCTTCGTAACTAAAACATGTGAAAAGAAAACAACCTTTCAGGGCTGATTAATAAAGATGATACTTGGTGGATGAAAATATGTTTAAAATAATTAACTGTGCCATTTACTGGTAGGAATTGTCATAGTTTCTTATAGCTTCAGTGAAGGTTTAGCCCAAAAGTTTTGTTAGGGTTTAAATAGAAACAGAAACTTATAATGATCTAATTTTACTTCCAATTCAAAGCAGTTTTATTTCCAAAGTCTTCTCTACTGTTTATATCTCATACTGAAAAAAATGGCTGAAGAATTTAAATCTAAAAAAAAGTTTCTTTACTGGGGGACTCATCTTCTGTGGGAAGAGCACACTTCTCAGCATCATCTGCTACATGTCAGAGAAAGCTAAATAAGTATGGGAACTGAGACATGAACTCCTGGCAGAATTGCTGCATTGGCTGCAAGAGCAAATCTCATACTTCAGAGTAGTATTCTTGGGGTTTCTGAAAAGAGATCATTTCAAGTAGGTTTTGGGTTTTCTCTTTCATTCTTTAGGACACTCATGTCACATGTTGTTCTTCTGTCTGATCCCTCAGAAAAACAGTGAACATTTTAAAACCATTTTCCAAAAGACTATGAAATAAATTTGATAGAAAAATTCAGATTTGAACCTTTACTGTTAGAAATAATATATTTCTCAATTGCCAAAACCTGTAGACTATTCCAACAATTTTTAAGAAAACTTGAATAGGAAAAGTAACCCTCTATCCTTAATATTGTGCATATCCTTATTCAGACATTTTTGAGACCTCAGACTAAGATGTACAGAAGGTCAGGTGAGAAGCATTTTAAACTGGCTTCTATTTCCCTTAATCAGCATTAACTTCAACACCAGCTGCATCAAACTCTGGCTATTACAGACCAATCTAAATATTCTTTTAATAATCAATAGAAACATTTCTCTTAACTTCATTGGTGCTTGGTCTAGTCCCTAATTCAAGTACCAGCTAATTACAGACTTCCATTGCCACAGCTAACATGAAATAATGTGTCCCATGTTAATCCTCATCACCCAGCTTTTCAAGCCCTTGCAATGAAGAACAAATGGACTGAACTCCACTACTGCATTTCTGAAGCAGCCTCTTTTCAAGATGAGAACAGTCAAACAATTACACAGTTGTAAATAATACTAGAATTGTCCCTTTATTTTTGCAAACCACTCTGTCATCTTTTTGTGGTGTGTTTAGTTTAGTCAATACCTGGATTTCAAAAGCACATAATTCAAGCTTGTTAGATCATTAAAATTTGCATTAAATTTCTTTGCACCAGTTGCCTCTGATTGCAGCCAAAGGAGGACAGAGGGATAATGGAGCATGGCAGAGCCAGACTACATGATGGCTGACCAAGGAGCTTAGTTTAAAAGGGACATTAAACCTCCAATAAACAAAGAGGAATTAAAATGTGACAGTGGATGAAGTAATACCATTAAGAAGAAAATGAAAGATCAATGAGGAAGACAGTGCTAATATTGATAACAGCAAAAACTGTGCTGCAATCCAATTAGTGCCTAATGAAATATGGGACAGAGAGTGGTCAGTTAAACACACCAGTATATAAAGAATTTATAAAGCAATTGCAAGACTATAGGCAACCAAATGTTAGAATTAACAGGAAGTGTGGACATTCAGAAATTCAGTACAGCATGGACTTAGAGAAACAGGCCTGGGAAGCTATGACTGAAGCAGAGCCATGAACTGTGTGCTGCTCATGAGGAAGGGAATAGTGGGCTGCCTATCCTCTTCCATTACCTTTAACTGGCAGCACAGAACTGGAAGCATTTCTACAGTTAAAACAGAACTCCCCAAAAAGGCATAGCTGGGGGAAGAATAAAGACTGCTCTTGCAGAAGGGAATGATTGGATCCTGCTGTTGAATGCCACTATCAGACCTGCTAGTTTTTCTGAGAGATGAATGCTGTTAGAAATGCCATCCTTATGAGAAACATTAACTTCCAAAACACTTGTTAGCAATGCATACTATCCCTAATATTAAGGTCTAAAATTTCTGGTTCTAACAAGACTTTTCTTTTTTTCATTGATGGAGTCATAAGGTAAGAACAGGTAACCCTATCTTGGCCCTGCTTTAGTTAACTGATTCATCTGTAATCTAACTATAAGCAAAAGGATTTGGAACAACATTCTGCAAGTTGTTTGTTCAATTTTGGTGCAAATATATACATGAGAACTGGTTCCATCCAGATTTAAATTTACAGAGGAAAGTTTAAAAAAACAAAAAGTCTGAAAGGACTCAGCATTTGAGTGCACAAGAGGTCCAAGGTTTTCCCAAAGTCAAGGGTGTTTATACTGCTAAGCAACTTTATCTCAATCAAGAGAAGAGTTTTCAGGGGAGGGATCCAGAGGAATAAGGGAGGACATTAAAAATAATTGGAGCATATTTTGAGAATAAGAAAGTCTATTAACTATTACAGAAGGCTGCCAAGTTGTAAATGAACATAGAGATAAGATGAAATCACCAGAAAATGATTAAGAGAAAGGGAGGAAGGGCACACAAAGGGAAGGAGAGAAGGGAGGATACGGTCTGTAATGAGGAAACATGGATAAGTTTGTTGGAGAAGAGTCAACATGGCTCCTACAAAACGCTTCAGAAATCTGTCTGTTTGAATTAACCGTGGGCAATGTGATCAAACAGAATCTGTGGGACATCTGTCTGTTCTCTGAGTGGTAGCTCGAAAAGATTCTCAAAGAAACTTGGGTGCTACTGGGATTATAGAGATGATAACTACATAGATAAGTAGCCCATTAAAAATAAGAACTGGAATTGGTGGTCATTTTTCTCAATGCAGCAAAATGTACAGAAGCACAAAGTTACCTGGGGTATGAAAAATGACAATCTATTGCAGAGTTACAGAAGGACATTGTGATACTGTCTGACTGACTGACTGGAATAAAATGACAGGTGAAACTCAGCACAGATATATTCAAGCTATGGAGAGAAGAAAATCATGCCTTTTAGCTGTTCTGTCTGTCACCTTTCCAGAAAGAGATCACAGAATCACAATAGACAGTCTTGTGGAAGGTTCTACAGAATCAGCCAAATCCAGCAGATGTGCAGGTCTGGCCACTAGCAAATTACTGGCACATATAACTATGGACCTGTGACTTACAGCCTTCCCTTTCCTCATCTTTGGTTCTTTCCATAAATATTTTGTGCAAATATTTTACACAATCCCACAAACTCTTTCTGGAAACTCATCAGAAACTTCACACAATTTCCTTGAAGCATTCTTAACTCTCATGTTTCCATTCCTTATCAGTTACACTGCTCAGGGCAATTTTTAAGGCTGTGCCCAAGCAGTTCCCTTGATGGCCATCAAACAGTCCCCATGAGCACCTTTTCCTATTTCAATGTATGAGGGAAAGTGTCATTATATTCTTGCATTTGTCATATACTTTTCTCTCTTTATCTTGTGGCAATTATTTTAGGAGGCATAACACTGGGATAGATTGACATTTTCTTGAACTTATTATAGCTAATTTATGTAATTCTGTGGAAAATGAAGATTCATTTGGCTAAGCTAACACTGAAAAATACCTTTTGTTAGCAGCTTCCAAAGGAATTTATGCATGAAGTTAGCCTCTTAGTAGCCAAAATCCATGTATATCTGGCATAGATCTTGTTCAGAGTGGTCAGAATACTTTCATATCCAAGACCACTGCAATTTAGGGTGTGGAATACTTTATTAGTCACTCACATATACATTACTGGGGTCTGGAAAAGGCAGAAGAAAATAAATACATTTGTTTTCAAAATCCAAAATCACAGAATCAAAGAACAATTTGGGTTGGAAGGACCTTTAAAGACCATCTAGTCCAATCCCCCTGCAGTGAATAGTCAATTCAGCTATAAAGGTGTGCAAAGACCAGTTGACCAAAGAGGAAAGATTCATGCTGAATTTCCTTATGAAGCAACCAAGACAAAATCCCAAATTAATCCCTCTTGTGAATCCTTGTTTCTCTGTATACAAATATGCTGCTTTTGATGTACTGTCAAGTGTGTCCTTGCACACTCTGTAGCCATATTGAATTCCTGCATAGAATTGACTATAGCATTTGGCAATTTTACTTGGTTCTTGGGCTTTTCCCAATGTTTGATTAGAATGTAAAAAGTTGTCAAACCAGTGTAAAAAAAAAAATTATTATTCTAAGAGCAGCACTTTTAACATGCTGAATTTTAAATTTCATTTGACATCTGTAACTTACTTCTAAAATGTCTTTGGCAAACTTCAGTCACATTTAATAGCCTGTCATTTTAAGGTAAGTTCTTTCAGCAGTCCAGATCTGAACTGGATTTTCTTTAATTCAGTTTTTCCCTAAAATTCAGTAAAAATAAGTGCTTTAATATTAGCAGTGGATGTTGACTTTTGGTTTAGAAAGCAAACCAGATTAATTGTAGTATTTAATGAAGGGTGTCTTTTCTGTGACAATATAAAGTATCTCTTGTATGGAAACTCTTTACTACAATACTGAATTATTTGCTGAATAACCCATATTAAAATCAAGTTTTGGGCAATCTGTCACTGAAATGGAACAATATCATACAAATGTTGATGTTGCCCCAAAAGCCAGATAGTCTTCATAAATCAGCAAAGTTTCTGAAACAAAGTTGTTTTCCTGTCAAGACTGGTCAATATGAACAAAACAGAGTCAACAATAACATGATCAGTTCAACAATGGGCTGAAAGCAGCAAAAGCTGATTGCATGCATTAAGAAACTGGTAATTATAAAGCTGACAAAAAAAAAAAAATAAGAATAAGAGGAGCTCAAAAGGATCTCACATCGAGCTTTTCTATTGTACCACAAGGGGTTTATAATAATTTGCAAATGTCATTTTTCATCATAAAACATTTCATGCTTAGAGGCTCTTGAGCCCTTTTATTTTACTGATATTGTGTTTAAAAGAATGTATCTCAAAAGCAAAGTGGGATTGAGGCAATAAGTGTAGATTTGTAGAAAGATAACTGCAGATATATTAATGTCTACTTTAGTCTCTGCTGCTCCCTGAGATCCTTTTTTGCTTTCAATCAAAGATGTTTCTTTTGTGATATTTGCTCTAAATCAACACAAAGTTTGTACACTGTGCACACTGCAAAGACCCATGTCTGTGTCCACAGGTGCTCACTGTCTGTAGGATATAGAGAAAAATTGTATCTCTAATTTCCCATATAAAAGTTGCAGAAAAACATGTATGAAAGAGACTAAGGTATAAATAAATATTAAAGAGAGTGTTCCTCTCTAGTGACTGGAGAACAAACTTTCTGGACACCTAATTGAGAATCCAGCTGGAGTTTGTTTAAAGTGTGGTAATACTCTGAAATGCCACACCTTACAGTAGCCAGAGGTGCATAACATATTTGAGGATCAGTCATCTTCCAATTGTAATGTTAAACCACTTGAAAGCCATCTGTAGACCTAAGAAATAAACTTTATTTCTAAAAGAAGAATAAATGTGACTATTCCCAACATATGGTACCTAAATATTGTGCCAGACAAAATAAGGGAACATCTCTTGCTCTTTTATTCATAGATTTTTTTTTTCTTCTTGCAGGAAGAAAGCTAGTAAAATCAGAGCAAAACCCAGAATTTTCAGACAAATTTGGTGTTTGTTTTCATGTACCCTCAAAATCTCAGTGTGATAAGAACATCTCTGCAGAAACCTTTACATCTTTGCATTGAAGGCAGCCGGGGACATTCCAGATATTCTGAGACTTGAGACTTGCATTAGTGAGAGGAGGCTCCTTTTTGAATGCTAACAGGTTTTTCATGGTAGCTGTCTATGCAATTTATTTAATATATGTTTCACTGGAAGGAGACACCACTGCCCATTTCCCCCACTTCACTGGTTCTGTAGGACTTTTACTTGATCTGGGATTGGAATTGGGATTGTAATTCTGAAAAACTACATAAACTGTACGAGGTAAAGCAAATGAATACTGTTTCACTATTTTCTAATTAAAAATTAATTGCCATGAACATTGTTTAAATGATGGACAGAGCTTGGAAGAAAAGGCAGTCCAAAATTACCACCAGACTGATAATTAAAATGGCTACTGATAAGGTGGTTTATTATTATTTTGAGAGGTTTCAGTGGATGTCAAGAAAATTATCATGGAGCTGTGTCTTATTGACAAATGTGAGACTCTGACCTCCACAGAATCTGAGCTTGTGTTTTATTTCACAGCAGTTCATCCTCTTCTCCCACTGTTCCAGATATATTTCTCAACCCCTTGCTGTGATACCTTTTTCACCTTGAATAAAATACAGGGGTTTTCTGCCTGTGTTCAGAATACCCCTTTGCATAACAAACCTGCATGCAGCTCTTCGTGCTGCTTTGCACTACAATAATACCTTTTTCTCCTTGTTTTAGCTTATACCTTCATCTTTTGGTCTTATCTGTTATGTTTAGGATAGAGTTCATTATTAACAATCCCAGACCAGGAGCCTTTAATAGACTTTTCAAGCTTCTTCAAAATGCTCACAGAAGTTTAACTCGTGTATTCTTGTGTTGTCATTTTGGTTTAATTATATTCTGGGGAGACAGGAGGAGAGGTTGATGCCTATTATGTACTTGTGATTCTTTCTTATTGAAAAGAAAACAAAAAAATCACTTCAAGAGGGATTACTAAGAACAATTCTAATAATGACTGTTCATTTAATAATAAATATCTTTCGTAGTTATGCCATTTTTTGTGTCCTGATGCAAAAGCTTGACATTGGTACACTTTCATTCAACATCTTGATTATTTTGGTGGTAATAAAATCCTAATTTTTAGACAAATATCATTGCATATTTTCCTCAAATCTGACTCATATACATCAATCGCCTCTCAATAAAACTGCTGCTAAGCACTCTGGATCTTAAGAATAAGATAGATTTATTCCTTTAAAAGGAATAATGAAAGACTTTTGAGGCTAACAGAATCTCATCTATGTTTTTCTGTTAATTTCTGATCAGCAAATCCTTTAAGGATCATGCATGACCTGGGTGTGGAAACACAAATATTTAATCCAGCAATAACTGTATTCTCTACGAAGGTGTCTTCCTGCCATTCTCTTCTATGGAACACAGAGGACTGAAGAAAACAAATTATTAGGGCTAGCTCATGATAATCACCTTATACAGTACTTCCCACTGGAGTTCCTTAGGAAATCACTAATTGAAATCAATGGGGCTTTTGAAGGTGTAAGAAATTAGACAGGAGGTGCAAGGACTTTGCAGCTTACATTTTAACTCCTCTGAAATGATACTGGTAGCTCTTCTGAATGATTTCCTTATAGAAAGGTTTCCTTCTTCCAAAAATGTGAAGTCTATCTGTGTTTCTTGTGATGTCATAGTTATCACCCTTCCAATTCCTGTTGATCTTGTTGATTGAATGCAAACTTGTTCTTCTCAATGGTGTGCTTTACAAGACAGAGTTGGTTTTCAGAAGCTCCCCTTTTGACTCTCTAACTACTTGCAAATCAGTTTTTATTCTGATTCTTATATTCCTCTGAATTTTCACATTCTTATTTAATTTCTTTCTGCCTCTGTCTTTTGCATTAAATTTTGGTACCAAGACAATAGCTATGTTCAGTGTTCATTAGTATAGTAGTCCTAGATAAAAAAATTGCTTCATGAAGCACTTGAGCTGAACTTTTCACCTTGAGTAGGAGGTATGTTTTTTATGCAAAATACTGACCTATTTAATTCTGTTTTGCCTTGTCAGTAACTGCAGCAGCTGTTGGTCTGTCTTCAGAGGCCTTTCTCTATTCAAATTCGGGTTTAGCTCTTCCACTACACACATGGCTCTTATGTGATTAATATGCAAAAGAACAGGTTTGGTTGCACATCTTGAGTACTGCAAAGAGTATGAACCATTAATATTCTTGACACAGAAGTCAGATTTGAATCTTTAGTCTGAAGATTGAGGAGTTTCGGTACCTGAGATCTGAGTCTTTACTCCTGTCATCTCATGCAGGAATTGCAGAATCAGGATTGGAGAAAAGACTGGGAGAACAACTATAAACATAACTGCACAACTCAAGCAGTAATTCTGCAGCCACGAAAAACCACATGGGTGATAAAGCTGTAATCTTGCAAAAGGAGGGAAGCAGAGCTTGTGAAAACAGTATGTGGATCCCTGAGGCATTATGTTTTCTCCTGGAGATGAGTGTCCTGTGTCCTGAGACACATTTGTGCCTTGTCCTAGAGAACAGTGTCCAAGAGCCATAACTTCACTAGAGCTATGATGATGAATAGGTACATGATGAAAGAGATTATTTGATAGTGCTTTATTAGCATGCTAATTTGGTCATAAATCATCTGCCAGGTTTTGTACAGCTGTTATAGATTGCAAAAGATGTCTCTGGTTTTGGTGTCTTGATACCAAAAATGCTGTGCTAGCTGTAGTCTTCTCATGGCTTTCTTAACCACCTGGGAAAGGCATTATGAACAGTTTAGCCATGGGAGTTTTTATATCTATCATAGTCATAGAATCATAGAATGATTTGGGTTTGAAGAGACCTCAAACATCATCTACTTCCAGCCCTCCTCCATGGGTAGGGGCAATTTCCACTAGGTATCATTAAAAAATTAATTCCCTCTATTCAAGAGAACTATGAAAATTAACAAACTCTTTCAGAAGAAAATTAATGCAGAAAGAGCACCTTCTGGCCAGGAAGAAACTGCTACTCAGACAGCTCCAAGTGTTTGGCATTCCATGCACTACAGTACCTCAGAAGCATAAGCAATCTCATGACTAAAGGTAATGCTGTAGTGAAGATGCCTACTTTATGACCATTTTAATGTATATTTATGGCAATCATTTCCACATTTGTTCCTTTTTTTTTTTCCTTGTCTTTACTAGTTAATTCTTTTTCTAAACTATCTCCCTAACTGGTGTATGTTCTAGTTCAAATTCTCTAAAGAAAATCTTTATTCAGCTGTTGCTCAGACACCAGCTTATCTGCCTCTGCCTTTGGACTGTGATCTGTCAGCACCAGCACACACTAAAACTGCACCTGATTATTGGAGAACACTTGGTTTTATTGTGATAATGCCTGTCTAATTGCCCTTATCAGGACAGGGCATAGAGAATTCCCTCTCCACTTGTAACCCGAAGATCTTATTATCCTTTCTCCAGTCAAATGTAATTTTGTTTTCACTGCCTTTCCCAGGTCACATAAATGAGAAAGAAAGTTCCCCTTTTCATTATATTTGATGTTTTGCCCTCTGCTTCTTGAGGCAGACCATATGTTAAAAAAATTAAACATCATTATGCTTGTGGGGAAGCTGCTGAAGAGGATAAAGGCTCCTTTTCACCTTCCAATACTTGAAGGAGATTTGTTAGAGACATAGGGACAGACTTTATAACAGAGCAGTGATAGGAAAAAGGCAAATGTTTTTAAACTAAAGGATGGTAGATTAGGTATATGAAATTTTTTTTGTTATGAGGGTGGTGAAACACTGGAACACGTTGTCCAGAGAGCTAATAGATGCCTGTTCTGGTTCTGGCTGGGGTTCAGTTAATTTCCTACAGAGTGGCTAAAATGGGGCTGTGTTTTGTGCTTTTGCTGAACACAGGGTTGATAATATACAGGTTGTTTTTTTATTGTTGAGCAGGGCTTGCACAGAGCCAAGGCCTGCTCTGCTTTCATGCAGCCACACTGGCAAGGAAATTGGGGATGCTTGGGATGGTGGGAAGAGACACAGCTGGGACAGGTGACCCAAACTGACCAAAGGGACATTCCAGACCATGGGACATCACACTCAGTACACAAAGAGGGGGAAGGAGGAAGAGGGGACATTTGTACTGATGAATTAACCATCACAGGTGATGGGACAATTCTCTCCTGGGCATGGCTGAACACTGGCCTGCCCATGAGGAGCACTGAATCAACTCTTTGTTTTGCTTTCCTTTGTAGCTATTAGAATGTCTTTATCTCAACCCACGAGATTTCTCTCTTACCCTCCCAACTCTCCCTGGTTCTGTGGGTGGGAGACAGGCTGCCACAGCAATGTCCCATCCCTGGAAACACTGAGAGGCACATTGGAAGGTGCCCTGAGAAACTTGATTTAGCAGAAGATGTCCCTGCTCATTGCAGGGAATTGGGTTAGACCTCTGAAGGTCTCTTTCAACACAAACCACTCTGTGATCCTTTTCTTTAGCCCATGTGGAGGGTGGCATGTCTGACTCCCTCCTGACTACAGGAGCCCCAGTTGCTGGAGGTGGCATTGGTTCTTCATAAACAGCACCTTGACCTTTTAGGTCAGTGCTGGAACATGTTCCAGTTTGAAGGAGGGAGAGCATGGGGAGGCTCTTGGAAAGGGAAAGCAAGCTGAAGCTTAACTCTGTGGGAGCATTAAATATCTCCTAATAGAATTTTTAACAGTGTTGCCAAAAAGAAAGATTGCTTTCCACAGCAATTTTGAAAGGAGTGGGGACACTGGGGAAGGAGTACCTTCACAAAAAAACTCTGTTTAATTTTCAGCTGGTACAAACTTCGGCTTATTTAATGTATTTGAAGGAACTTTAATTTTTTTTTCTACAGAACAAAAGAAAATAACATGGGAATAATATAAAGTAAATTAATTTACATCTTTTACTGTTTTGCCTTAGTTGTGGAGGAAAGAAATTATTCTTTTGCCTCTTGAGAACTAAGTTCTATCCTACTGTATCCAGCTTCCTCTTATGTGAGATTGAAATTGGATTCAACAGTAGCAATTGAAAACTATGATGTGGATTTGGAAAGAGTTCTGCAATCTTACTTTGAAACTTTTAAATACCAACAATTTAGGACTCATCAAAAACAGACAAAATTCTTTTTGCTTCATGTAGCCTATGTTACACCTCTAACATTTTTACAGATAAAAGATAAAAATATGAATGAACTTGAAAATATTTGAAAACTAGCGTGACATCAACTTTCTAAATGTCAGCACAGTGAAGAGAGTGAATTTCTTCCTACTTTGGAAATTTTGGAGGAGAGAATAAAACAGAATAAGGAATGGTGACCCACTGCTCTGTGTACTGAACACTTCAGGGGCACACGGTGCAGTATCACAATCCAGAAAGAGGAATGGAACTTATATGGTTTTGCAGTAAACAGAAATTGAAAAAATGCACAGCAGAGGTGGAATATGTCTTCAATCCAGTGAGATAATTTATGCAGAATTTCATAATGCACATTTTAAAAACTTCTGTATGGGAATTTCAGTCCCAAAAGTGAACACCATCTAATATCACCAGCTCAAATAGCTATGTGGATTTTTTTGTCTTTTATGAGGACTATTAGTGGAAAGATCTGCACTTCAGAGACAAGTGTATGTTTTACAGGAAAAAATTCATGCAAGAGGGTAAGACCACTTCAGCATGTCAAAAATAAGATTATTGTTTTCAGACCTCTTTTTAAATTTTTTTACCTAGTGAAGCCACCACAGATAATACATCCACTTGCTCCTTTCCAGCCCTTTCTCTCCAAGACCTCCTTTACTCAATGAAAAACAGCACAAGGACTTCTTCCAAAAGAGTTTCACACACCTTATCTTCTCCCTCAAAGCCAGCATCTCCACTGCAGTTCCTGCATGTCCCAAATCCCCAAATGCTTCTCTGTGTTTTTCCTGGCCACCTTTCCCTCCCCACCACTGATGCTCCCTCCTCTCTGCTGGAGCAGCACTCATACCTGGGAGCTGGTTCGTGGGCATTTTTCTTACTGTGATAAGGACTCTGTGTAAGGTTTAGGGGTGTTTTTATCCAACAAGGCACTAACACCTGTAGCCAGCTGTGGTCAGCAAGGAGAGTAGAGCTTATGCTGACCTAGAAAAGTTGTGGGTCTGCTCCAGGTAAGCTGGCAACTGTGCTCTGTCATGCTGCTTTAGAGGGCTGGCTGTGATCTAAGACACAGAGAAGGGATGGGAAATTATTGCCATCCTTCTTTTTTTTAAATGAATGCCCACCAACACCTTCCTAAATCAATACTTCTATGGTGATTTAAGCCTGTAAAGTGCAGGGCTCCTGAAAGTTATGGAAGAACAGAGCAATATCATCAAATTTAGCTTTTGGCTTCATAGACTCACATAGAGACAGACTTGGATTTAAAAGGTATTTTTACAAAAACATTGTTTTTTGTATAAATGAACTATTAAATCATTTGAAAAGTTAATCAGTCTTCTCTTAGCCAGTTATTTATTTTGCAGGGTGATGGCAGAGAGAATTAACTAGAACCATATATGCCTCTGTAAATGTCATTGATGGTGCTCCTGCTGAAATATTTGTTTCTATCTGCTACTTGGCCTATAGAAATTCTAGTTTAAAATGATGTTGATAAAATTATTTTGAATTAATTATTTCAAATTAAATAGAATTGAAAATTTTGGGAGGGATTAAATATTATGTACAACAGCATCCAACTTTTCTATAGAGGGTGTTTTTCAAAGTTATATTTATTATTCAGAAAAATCAAAGACATAAGACAGGATCAAAGTAGTTGCACTTCAGAATGACACAGAAGGAGGGCAGTGGGAAGAGAATTAAATATTCTGACCTACTTCAAGGCCTCTGGGCTCTCTTTATATTTTGGTTGAATGCATTAGCAAAACAATATCACATTTCTAAAACCCAACATATTTTGGGGTAGCTTATATCAATATTCATACTTGTTGAGACTGTGATTTTCTGAAACTCTGTGTGTATGTAGGGCTGTTATAGTCACAGAAACATG
This sequence comes from Oenanthe melanoleuca, assembly GCF_029582105.1. Lineage (NCBI taxonomy): Eukaryota > Metazoa > Chordata > Aves > Passeriformes > Muscicapidae > Oenanthe > Oenanthe melanoleuca. The sequence goes on from NC_079336.1 coordinate 30,141,425, forward strand.
GGATAATTTAGGATGTCAGGGGGTCATTTGCCCAAGCTCCTCTCAAAGCAGGGCTTTTTTTGTTTTATGAGGTTGCTTTTACATTTGATTTCCATAAGGGAGGATCTTAACCACAAAAGACAAAATTCTGGTCTAATAGTTCTGAAATTGTATCTATATTGATTTATGTCTGTTGTGAATGGGCATGTGGATTTGAGATGGTCATGGAAGTATTTTCTTTTGCACTGATGTCTTTATTGCAAGCAGTATTGCTGATTAATTAATTACTGTTAGTGTCAGCCAATATTCAGGATCCAGTACATAAATGCATACTTACACTGTGATGTCTTGAAAATAATACTGGTGTTACCATTTGCTGACATTTTCCCTATTATAGTTGTATTATCTGTAAGCATATGTTTTGTATCTCACACAAAATAAAAAATGAATTAGTGTTGTTCTTCAGAAATGAGCAGGAAAAAAGTCTATGTAACTTACACTAAAATCTGCAGAACTAAGATAACTTTTTTGTAAGTTTGAACTTCCCTAGGCTTACATCAAGACTACAATTTCATAGTTGTTTTAGAGGGCTATGAAGAAAACCATCCTTTCTTTTTTTAATTTTCCTGTATGATGCAAGTACAAGTCATGCATTATTCTGCTTGGGCCCTGCTGATCCTACAGAAATTAGTTTTTCTTTTCAGCCTTGGCTAGAGCTTTTCTGATAGCTGACAAAAACAAAAAAAAAAAAAAAGAAAAAAAGGATGAAATTGTTTAATGTGAGAAGAGGACAAAAAAGAAATATATTACAATAGCTGCATTTGATAAGATCTTGTTTTCTCTGTTCTAATACACATAAAATTCTCTTTCCCAGTTTTTCCAATTATAAGTATCAATATTCTCTTGATCTGACATAATACTTTTACACCTTGAATCTTTGCATTGATCCCATTATTTTGTTGCTGACTGCGAGATATTCTTAAGTTCTAGTGAAAGTCTTATTGATAATTTGAATTTTTCACTCTTATCTCAAATCCCTAGTCTTTTGTATTTTGCTCTGGATGGAAAACTTCCTTTTATGCCAGGTACTGGCCTGGCTGAACCATCTGCTCTTCTGTTTCCCTGAAAAACTAGGCATAAAGAGGAGCAGGTGAGAGACTCAATCCTTACTTTGGTCTTTCCACTTCTTTTCACAAAGTGCAAGTTCTTTGACAAGAGATTTGGGTGTGTAGCTTGTCATATTTTAAGATCCATTCAAATTTTAATAAAATAAAGGGAGTGTATACTTGTTATAGGACTCAAATGGGGCAAAAGTTACTTCAATATTATTTGATTTTAAATCTCTTTTTGTGGTAATGTTTCTTTCTCACTATGGAATATGGAACTTCTGACAATTCCATCCAACTATTATCAAAACAGGAGATTTTGTCTAGGGTATTTTGGTTGGTTGGTTGGGTTTTGGTTGGTTTGATTTTGTTTGGCTTGGCTTAGTTTTTTTTTTTAATGGGGAAAATTCAACCTCTTATCATCAAGTTTAGCCTTTTACACTAACTTCTACAAGCAAGAAATATCTAGGCTGGAAATACTCTACATAATTTTTATAAATAATTTTATTTTGTTCATTAAAAAAAAAAATTCTTTATTTTCAGTCATGCCATTGAATGTTGCAAGAGGTTATTATCATGAAGCTTGAGCTGTTCTGTTTTCTTTTTTAGGGAAAAGGACAAGGTACTAAGCTCCCAAACTGGGAAGACAAGGTAATAAGAAAATTGTCTGATATAAATATTCCTAGAATAGGAGTTGCTTCTTGTTTAACCGGCTGGCCATGTTAATGAAATGTTCAGGGAGTTGTCCCTGCAATATATTCTTGACTCTATTTCTTTGATCAGTCCCTTACCAAAAAAAGCAAACCACTATGACATTCAACACTGCAACACAAACCCCCCAAACTGGGGCATGAACTAAGTCAGTCTATTTCCACCTGTTGAAACTGCTGCTTTTTCTTTTATTGGCCATCTTCCAAGCTCAATAATGATTTGTGAATTAGTGTGTAGCAAACATTTGTGATGTACAAACTTGGCTGTTTCCAAATCTAAAATGAATGCAATCACCAGGAGGCTTGCAACTGCCTAATTATTTTCTCCAGAATGGCTAATTTGATTTCTGCATCCACGGGCTTGACTGTCAGATATGAAAGAGTCAAAGTCACGGAATCCTTGAGCAGATGACCATCCAAGGCTCACCCCACTGCCTGAGCTGCCAGCATTCCCTGTCCATGCCATCAGTGCAGTGCAATGGTTGTGCTGCTGCTGCTGTTTACAGCATTTAGCCCCTGATGTGCCTTCACAGCTGCAGGGATTGAGAGAACTGATAGGCATCAGGAACTTCCTCTCAGTGCCCTCTTCATGAACTCTTTTCATTTTTTATATTTTTAAAACTTCCCAGAAATGTCACATAGGTCTCAGCATGCTCCTGCTCCAGTCAGGATGTTCTTGAACCCTTCACTTCCTTTTCTGTTTTAGCTATCTCCAATGATCCTTCCACAGCTGGCATTTTTCTGTCCTCCCCCTTACCTGTATGTACCACTGCAAAAACTGCCTCTGGAGAACCTGCAGGCATCACCACTTCTCCTTCTGTCCACTTGACATTAAGAACATAGAAAAGCCTAGATTTGAAAGGAGGATTGGAACTATATTTTTCAACAGTGTTTATGTCTATCTCACAGCTCCCCTTTTCAATTTTCCTGATGTATACACATAGCCTCTAATTTTGAAATTTATCAGATGGAATGTTGGAACAGACCAATAATGCTGTTTGGTTTCAGTTTCTTGACCAAGTGGATAATGTCTTTTTTTCTGATGCTGTGGAGTGAAATATAAAACCAGACTTGATGGGCAAACCACTTTATTTCAAGAGGAAGTCTGGGCAAAGAAATTGCACCAATGCATTATTTGTCATTCAGATTTTAGGCAGATGCCAAAAAAATAATTCTGGTGCTACAGGCTTCTTACTCCATTTTGTACAACCAAGAGTGAGATCTTGCATCACTGGCTTGTTCAGCAGACTTATGAGCAGGTGCTGTACTTTTACCAAAACTCTTATTTATTTAAGTGAGAGGAGCAAAAGCTGACATATTTCTCCTACAAAATTTTTGTAGCATTTTGTTTCTACATCTCTCCTTATGTGAAATTAAAGGCAAAATGTTTTGTTGGTGCTTAGGAGTTATATATTTGATGTACTTCCATATTGTGTGCTATGAATTTCTGTATGGCATATCAGAAAATGCAAGGCAATCTACATGTCAAAAATATTCTATTAAGCCTTGAGGCACTTGTGGGGCACATTAAATGATCCTGGTGTACATAAGCACTGTATTTCTGGCCAAGTGACAATGAAAACATCATGTATCTTATACAGTGACTCACAAGACCTATCTAAGTATTTTTTTTGCTGTGTCTCTACTTTTTTTTGTAGTCATGTAAGGAATTTTTATGTAATGTAAGGAGCACTGATAGGACTCATTGTCAAGTATCCATTTTTCTTTTTTTCTACTCTTCTTGACTTTGTTGTCATTATTAAGAATTTTCATTCCATAAATGTGAAAAAATGCATCTACCAGGAATATCAAGATGTTGTGGGTCAAGGACATTTTATTCAGTACTACAATAGCTCTATGTTCAGTATTTCTTTGTTCATCACTATATAATTTTAGAAAGAGAAGTCGTGGATATTTTTATATTAGATTCTTTTTATTTATCATCTAGCACACTTCCCAAGCTTCAAAACACTTATTTTTTATTAAATAAAAGCAGAGGTTCTTAAAGAATCATGTGACTTCAAAGCAAGGACTTAATATAAAATATTTACTTTTTTTCAAGGCTCACTGTAAACATACAAGACGCAGAAATATTTATTTTCCCAGTAAAAGACTTTCTGCTATGGAAAAGGACAAAAAGTTGACCAAAATTAAAATATCTTAGTTTGCATTCAGATTATTGCACCAACAGATAATCACAGTAGCTGTGAGGAAATCAGTGATATAAGAGTGACTATGATTTGTTACCCTAATGAGGTTTTGTGATCTTCAAAACTACTCCTATAATATCTTCTAATGGCATTATGCCTCGTGATATCATGATAATAGAATCATAGAATCCTAGAACGGTTTGCATTGAAAGGGGACCTTGAAGATCATTCAGTTCTAACCCCCCTGCCATGGGCAGGGACACCTTCTGCCAGACCAGGCTGCTCAGAGCCCCATCCAACCTTGATTGAGCATTTCAAGGGATGGGGCATCCAGCTTCTCTGGGCAGCCTGTTCCAGTGCCTCCCCACCCTCACTGGGAAGAATTTATTCCCAAAGTCTAATCTAAACACTGACTCTTTCAATTTGAGCCCATTCCCCTTTATCCTGTCCCTACATGTTCTTGTAAATAGCCTTGGCCCCTCTTTCCTGCAAGTTCCCTCCAGGCACTGATATCTCTGCTAGGGAAACACCTGAGAGGTGCCATTATCAGTTTGTATGTACGACTGCACAAAGAATCAAGGCACTTGCTGAGGCCTTTGACAGAATTCAGTGGACATCCTGATGGAATATGGGAGAACTTGACAGAAAAATGTATTTACTGAATGAAGCAGAAGTCTAATTTAGTTCAGTACCCAGGGATTGTCTCTTGATTTCTAGCAGTCTGAAGCCCAAGCAGTTGCTGAACTTCATACATCATGTGGCATTCTTATCTTTAAGGCATTTTTTCTTCCATGAATATTTCAAAGGTTTTTTGAACACATATTAACTAACAGCATCTCCTGCACACAAAACTGTGCACTAAGAACTTGCCAAGCAGTTCACTATATTTCATATATTTTATTTCTGGTAGTGAAGGTGATAACTAACTGTTCCTTATTGCCTGCACATGTGTCACTCATAATTGTTTTATTCTCCTTTATTTTCTCTTTTTCCATGTCAAAGAGTCATTGCTGAGTATTTCACTGTTTGTCTCTATATTATCCCTTCTGTCCTTCCTGGTTTAATTTACAGTTTTACTGTACACATTTTGAGATGCATAGACCAGCAGTGTATAGAATATTCAAGATGTTGTGGGCCTTGCACAGTCTTAAGATAATTTTTTTAATTTGTTTCTTTCCAGCTTCTACATCTTGTCTGCACTGCTTAGTCCTGATCAGGACTGAATTAGCATTTTCATCAAAATACTTCATCCACAAGAGTCCATTCCTGAGCTGCACCAGTTAGTGCAAAACCTGTCTTCAGTCTGCAAAATTAAGATTGTTTCTTCACTATGCACATTATTTATCCAAAGGAATACAACACTAGCACAGAAATGCAGTTTAGTTTCACTTCCCAGCTTCTTTTTGATCAAAGGATATATCAATTTTTTTTTTTTTTTCTCATTTATCCTGTTGTATTCTTCTATTTTCCCCTTAACAAGAGATTGTTTTGGGGGGAAAAAGACAGTGCCATGTGAAACCTCACAGGTGACAGGTAGGGTGGTTTTGCTCCTGCTGCAATATTGCCTGTTGCAGAACAACCAAAATCTTACAGGCAGGTCTAATACATGCACACCACAACACAATGCACTCCAGCAACCTTCCAAATGTGAGAGGTGTGAAAAAATCACTGTCATTTCCACCCTTCAGAATTAACTCTCACAAGGATCTCATAAAGCATGCAAAACAGGGAATTGCCATTTTATTATGAAACAATACTTCTCTTGCTGAACCTCAAGGGAGAGATACAAACACCTCCAGAAAGACAGGAATTAGAAAGCTTCAACTATATGAGACACTAAAAATCCTAGACTGCAGAGGAATATTAGTCTTAAAGAACACTGTAATCTTCCTCCCTGCTCTTGACAGCCCCTCCATTTACCACTGGTGATAAATACCCTGTCTGACTCTCTTATCTCTAGGAGATAATCTCTTTCTCACCTTTGCTGCTGTTGTTCTCTGCTGCTCCTACCCCCTGCATAATGCAGATACCTTTCCCCTTTGGTGGCTGATCCAACGTTGTCTAGTTAAATTCAAAGCAGTTCTTCTCAGCTTATAAGTGACTTTGAAATTTTTGGTTTCAGGGCCTTTGGAACCCAAAGCTTGTCTATTATTTTCTAAATTGACCAGTAGGTTCAGACCTTTTCCCAAGGACCCTTAGCACCCTACAGTATTGAAGGCAATCTGTTAATTAGTCTCCTTCCAAATGGGTGATTGCTTCAGAAGACACTAACCTTGAGTGCCCCATCTCCAGGCTCCTGTTAATATTCAGAGTCAGGAGCACTGATTGCTAGAAACCCCACAAAGGTCATTAAGCAAATCAGTTACTGGTACTAACTAATTGCACTGCATAGTTTGAAGGGTACGTGTGGGTATGGATGATTTTAATAAGTAATTTTAAAGGAAACATACAAACAATCTTCTTTTTTTTTTTTTTTTTTTTTTTTTTTTTGTGTGTGTGTGTTTCTTAAGATAAGATAGTAATTATTCTGCTTTCTGAAGGATTCATCTCAGCTATGGCTGAGTTTTACTTGCCTAAGGGGCATTATGAAAGGGGCATTATGAACAGGATCCTGATAGTCCCTGCAGACTGTGTGACAAATGTTCCTTTTTTTCAGGGACAAGGATTTCTTTTCCTTCTTTTGCTTGATATTTTTGCATCTTAATGAAACACAGTGTTCCAAACAAACTAATCTTATCTCCAGCACACCTCTCCCTGCTACTAATACTATATATTAATTTTAGCATCCAGTATTAGGAGATATGCTCAGAGAAGTTGTGTTCCTTAGGATCAGTGCCAGAAGGCAGGAAATGGGCCTCTGAGACATGTTTAACTTCACAGAATTTTCAGTTTCACCAGCTCTGACGGCCTTTTGTTTACATAATTTCACAAAGAAGAAATCCAGCTCGGAGTGACATTTTCTGGCTGGGAATATAGAAATGTTTCCTGTGTAGACTGACATTTTGAAAGCTGAGGAATGGCTCATAAGTATCAGAAGAAATCAGACAATATAGCAAGCCCAGGTAGGAACTCTCCAATGCAGTCTGGTCACAAAACAAATTTAATTTTTAGTCCACACATCAAACTTGAGATCATTGTTAGTGCTCAATCTACAACAAAGATAGTTTTCTCCTTCCTTTTCACTCTTCAGATTGGCAGTGCAAAACAAAACCAAGCACTGCCAAGAGCACAGGAGAAAGGACAGAAAATTGCACAATTGAAAAAGTGCTCAGATTGTAGCAAAAACACTGAGGTGATAGAAAACATGGGAAAAAAACCCCTTAAAGTTTAAAAGGTTTTGTTTTAAGCTATCTGGTATTTCTAAAAGATTCTGAAAAATTACTACGAAAATTACTACAAAAAATTAGAAAATGCAGCTTCTCAACACACCCTTTTAGGGAATATTTTATGCTAAGATAAACAAAATCCCTATGAAGAAAATAGAGAAGTTAGGTCTGAACTAAGGTGCAGATTCACAGAGTGGAAGAGACTGGCTGAAAAGAACAAACACACTTTTAGGCAGAAGCTGGAATCAACTGAACAGTAGACATAAATAGTCTCCTGTCAAGTAAGAAGATAGTGAGTAATCATGTCCTTTGAAATATCAGAGCAGAAATGGATATTGTAAAAGGTTTGCTCAGTTACGTGAAAGAAACAGAGGAGCACAGAGTTGGCAATATTGCTGGAAGAAACAGCATTTTTTTTGCTACTTGGGATATTTGAAAACTCTGGAAATGTCACAAGTGAGCAGGGGATGGCAAATCAGGCCATGTTAGCACTTCAGAACCAAACTGTGCTGAACTTAACATTCATTAACAGTCTACTTCCCCAAAAATAAATTTCTCAACTTTTAGCAATCGTTGTCATTAGTTATTCACAGCACTGGGTCCTCAATAGTCATATCCAAAATTAGCTGTGAGTTGACAGCACCAGGGCTTATGTCTTACAGCTACCCTTGATGACTAACTTAGTGCTCTTAGCTGGTCCTTGGTGGTCTGAGTTGGTGAAACATTACACTGTGGCAGATGTCTCCAAGTGCTTTGCTGAACCACACATATGCTGCCACAGGTTTTTTGTTTTTTTTTCTCTGCAGGCAAACAAATGTTTGGCTTAGGAGTGCAAAGCAGCTAACTTGTTGCTAGTTACTCACTGCTGGAAAGAAGCAGTGGTTATTAGAGGTAGACAAAAACTTCTTAATCTTGTTAGAGGGAGTGTTTAAGAGAGCAAACATTAAGAAAATAGTTGTACCTTGAGATGCTACAGACTAGATTTCAACTGAGATTGGTAAATGAGAATAGGATCTAAGTGTCACTAGACTGCCAGCACAAATTCTGTAGGTATACATGTGAAAGAAGGTCCATCCAGAATGTGCCACACAGAAATCACTGACATCCTTTCTGTCAGGCCAGTAACCTGAAAGCCTCAGGACAACTTTCAGGTTTTACCAAGGGATAAAGAGAACAGACTGCCAGGGTCAGTTGTTCTGCCAGGGAAAAGAATAAATGAAGCATGATATAGGTTTTTTTATTTTCAAAAGTTCACTCTTCTGGTGATAAAGTTAAATGCTTCAGTGACTTTAACTTAGAAGATATAAATTATGCATGTATTGATTGTAAAGTAGCTGATATAAGCAGGTTTTAGACATTTGATTTGGCTGACCCACATCAAGGTATATCTGAAAGTGTGATTGTTGCAAATGCATGTAATTTCTTTTGATCCCCCTTTCTGGAAGCTATTACAGTTATTGGAGCCTCTCATCAGACATTAGCTTTAACTTCTAGCATTCCAAAAATATCTTTTTTGCCTTGAACACGTGGATTTGCAGAGCAAAGGAATATTTGTAGTTATTTTAGTTTATTTGCTTGTTTGAACAGCTTTTTTCTCTTTTCTGTATGTTTAAATATTAGTGCATTAAAATTAGCTCATTTATGCTTCTGTGAGATCTAGGAATACCTAGTGGGAAGGTTTCAAGACCTTGCTCATGCAGAATAGTGCTAAAACAATAACTCTAGTTCAAAACTATCAACATGTGAAAGAGTATTTTGGCAACTCTGAGAAGTGCAGAACCTCATTATTTGTTTTGGACATTAATAAATTTGGGCCTTTTTGAGAGGGATTAAGCTGATCTGATTGTAGGATTTATCTTGTGAAAATCCTTGTCTTTCTCTTTTGAAGTTTTTTGCCTTTTCATTTCCCTAGGTGCCTGTTATAATATATAAAATGAGAAATAGAGAAGCATTCCTCATTTAAAAGCTTTTTTTGCAAATTGAGAAGCCCTAATCCTTTCTCTGGACATTCCTGGTAAGCCTTTCTACTCATTCCTCCAGCTCCATATGTGCCCTTGTTTTAATCAGTCATAAGGTTTTTGTATCTGCACCAAAGAGATCTACTGAGGAAGAATTAATCTTTCTGCTTCATTCTCCATTTCTTACCTAATAATTCCTATCTTTGTTTTTACAGTTTTGATCATGCAGTTGTATACTCCCTGAAGTAACCTTTTTCATGCATTTCTGGACTTTAACTGATTTTTGCATTTGCAACCCTGCTCCTTTGTTGTATCCTTTAAAGGCTATAATAATTACTCATTTATACACATTCAAATATATTTTACTTATCCTATTTTTTCAAACTTCAAGCTCAAAATATCCTGTCAGTCACAGGACACCTCCTAAAGTTCATTTTAAAGTCTGATGGTATGTTTGCCACCTTCCATCCTTTGGCACAGGTTGCATGTCATAGTTAGTATTTCAGCAGTGTAACACTTCAATAACTTCAGAATAGTCTTGTCTAGCATTTTTCCTCCTCAAGCTTTCTTCTTCTTCTCATACTTCAGCTGGAGTCTACTTCTCCACAAAACTAAAACCTTCCCACATTTCTGGGGAGCAAATAGTGCTACATTTATCTTGGTTTTCAATAATTCTACTTCCTTCCTTCCTTCCTTCCTTCCTTCCTTCCTTCCTTCCTTCCTTCCTTCCTTCCTTCCTTCCTTCCTTCCTTCCTTCCTTCCTTCCTTCCTTCCTTCCTTCCTTCCTTCCTTCCTTCCTTCCTCCCTCCCTCCCTCCCTCTTCATCCAACTCACATCTCTTTAGTACTTTTGTTTTTTAGCAGCAGGTAAAAAATCACAACACAGTTATTTCACATTCAGTTTCACAAAATTGATGTTCCTCTGTGTTTCTTCCACTACTGGCATTAATCAACTTCCATACTGCCTGCAAACTTTTAACTTACTATTTGGATTGTCTCAAAGGTAAGAGCCTTGAAATACTCTGCAGTTGGTTGCAATATTTTCAGATTCTTGTTGATTTCTTTATCACATTAACATTGTGACTGCCAAGAATGTAGTTTTAGTAAGCAGCTGCAGGTTCTAACAACACAGCTGTTAAGAATGGTAATTGCTAGAAATTTGAGGTGAAAAGAAAAGCTTTCCACCTATTTAAATAGAAATCAAAATTTTGTCAAAATGTATCAGTGACTCCAAAACCCCACTCCCAATTAATGTGTTTGTCAGTCATTGAATTATTTAAGGCTGTGTAAATTGTTAAAACCAAAAAGATGTGGGAAACAGAACTCTTGCAAATCCTCTGTGTTTTCATATTTAGAGACCTTGTGTCAAATTACATTCTCTCTTCAAAGAGTGGTCCTTGGTGGCATGAGCTGCTCTGTTTTTGTGGTGTTCAGATGAGAGGCAACGTCCATGTGACAGCACTTACAAATGCAAACCATGTATTTCAAGTCCACGTGGCATTTCCAGAACTCAGGAACATGGTGTCTCAGTATTCATTTTTCTTCTCAGACCAGCAACATCAGAGGAAAATTTGAATTCTCCCCTAAGGACATGTGTGACTTTCCTTTCAGTAGAAAAGAAAGGCATAGAAACAAATCTGAAGCAAGCCATTGCTTTTTTTTTTTTTTTTTTTTTTTTTTTTTTTTGTCTGCTTTTCATCAAGATCAGATTCTGATTGATTATAAAGCTCTCAGCACAAATTTGACTTGAAATCCACTCTGGTAAAGAGAAGTTAGGGATTTTTTTTAAATTGTCTTCATGGTGTATTTTTGTTTCAACTAGTGCATTTTCTCCTCCTAGTCTTGTGTAACCAAACCTCCTCCAAAGTCATGCATTCATTGCTTGAGTCCTGTAAACCAGTAATTTTGTACTTTGTGTTGATATGTTTAAAAGTAATGGTGGTGTTTAATACTTGATTCACAGGGCTTGATTAGTATTTCCCAACTTACATCAAACCTCCTTTGTCTATTTTACATTCAGAATTGACTGCATTACTGACTCAAGCCTTACCTGTAGGCGTTAGCTGTTCCAGGGGAAACATTGTGCTCTGAGAAAGGCCCACTAAAATGAGCATTGTGCAAAATGCTCCAGGTGGCAGCACACTGGCAAAAGAAAGGATGGCAAGGTATATCAAGAAGGCAGAAAAGTGAAATTTTATGAAATTAGTTGATAAGAGGTCTTGATTACTTTTCTAAAATATTTTTCTAATATTGTAACTCTAATTGTAAGCTTCCTGTTGACAATGTGAATGGAAAATAATATTACACCTTGACAAATTCCCTGTACTGACTGTCTTTTTTTTATTTAAAATTGGAAGGGATGGGGGACAGGAGGTATTACTTGTGGTATTTTTCACTAATTATAGCTACTTTTCATTTTTTTGTCTCAATTTTTCTAGTCTCAGATTGAAAAACATGGGGTTTTCAAATCAAGGTGCCACTCAGCTTAAGTTCTCTTCCTTCTGTGAACTTGCATAGATTAGTGAGGTGTAATCAATAACAGAGGTAATGACACAGCAGCAAGAATGGAGTCCACTATGAGACTCCAGTCTAAGGGATCCAGAAATAATTAGTTCTTTGAACTTTCTTTGAGCAGTGCAGCAGGAAAAATTGACAGAACATGCTTTTAAGGTAGCTTGAAATTAATTATTTTGTTTGCCCAACAGAAATATTTGGACATGTTGAAGCAATCTTGGAGTTATATTCTTTGATGGACATATTTGATTATGTCCTTATGTCCAGATGTTTTATCCTTGCAAGTGTTTTAATGAGAAATTCTGTAGGGTGCTTTTTGGAATAACCTTTGATGGTTCTTTTGCTCCACACCTTTGATCACTTGACACAAAAGTTAACAAAATGTCTTATAGAGAGGCAGTAACTTGCAGGAAGAAGTACAAATGGAATATAAGTACAGATCTGCTATTGTTTAATTGATAGCATTTGCATGGATTATTTATTTATGATCAGCTGAATATCAGCACAACTCACACTCCAGAGAGCAGGGGGGATGCAGAGCACTGTAAGCAAATGCCAGGCAGGAGATGGCTGCTCTTCAGAGATTCTCAGTGTGGGAGGGGATTGGATGGAGCTGAATCCCCTAGAGCTAACCCCACCCAACCATAAAGGGTCATCCTTCCTCACAAGGGTACATCCCATCCCATCCCAGCCTCATGGTGCTTGTGAGAGGCACGGGAGATCTCTTCAACTACCACTCTTTAGGTACTACTGTCTTTGGCAAGATGAAGAATAGGAATTTTATTATTCAATTTACGTATGCAGTCACACTCTGTGAGAGAGGTTTGCATGAGGAGTGCCAATCCTGTTCTGGGAAGGGCAGGAACTTTATCTGCTTGTTGTGGGAGTTGGTTCTGGACAAACTCTGTTGGCTGAATGGTGCTGCAAATGAGTATGTCATTCTCTTCTCACTGCCTTCTGACAGTTTTTTAATCCTGATAGTCATTACTTCCTTACTACAACTTGCTCCCATTTCTTTTCTCTAAAAAATAAAAAAACAAAAACTGAAAAATCCAACCACTCCCCCCAAACAAAACAAAACCCACAACCAAATGAAACATTGCATTCATTCCTTTATGCTAAAATAATGAACCTTTGAATAAAATGCTAAATCTGTAAAGTCCTTATGTTCCTTTCCTGTAAACTGACTGTTACCTATTTCTGTTTATTTTTACATTAATAGAAACCTATTGTTGAGTTTTAATTTTCGGAATGATAACAAGACTCAATGTTCTTTTATCTTGAAACAGAGCCAGATGATAGTGTTTTCCAAAAGCCTTGTACTGGACATAGAAGACATAGCTATAGAATAGAATGCACTATTAGCTGTGTTATCATGTTTAAGTGTCTCTATTAGTTTATGACATTTATTGTAGTGAAAATATTATTACTTCATTTTAAAAGAGCTTCTACATATTATATATATTTGAAATAATTTGAGCTCTTCCCTTTGGAGAGGTGCCTGGCCAGTGCCAGGGGAATATATTGTTCATTTTACAGCTGGGGAAGGTGAGGAATGCTGGTGCAAACTCCTGTTGCAGGGCTGAAAGTAGAGAGGATTGGGAGTGTGCAAATAGGAAATGGAGTGCTCTGTGTATCAGAAATGAAAGCAAGGCAAGATCTGTTTGGACCCAGAAAATTTCTTTTTTTTATTAAATGGTCCTAAAGCCTTTTTTTCATATTTGTTTGTGAATATAGAAAAGTGATAAAGTGTCACCCTTAGAAAGTTTTTGTTTTTAAAAGAGATTTCCAAGATTTGGTTCTTACAGCAGGTATTTGAAGATTTATGTATTCACTGTGATCTTTATAGTGTCATAAATATAGAAGCAATAAAATATGCAAATAAATTACTTTTAAACGAATTGAACAGAGTATCCCCCATTTAAAAAGAATTTATGACCCATTTCAACTGTGAGTATGCAAATTAAATGGCTTGGGTTATGAAAAGATATATGTAAGTGATCCCTTCTTGCTTTCTGCAAGCTGACATCTTTAACATCTCTCAGCCAATTTAATTTTTCAGGCTACTATTAAGAGGGTGAAAGGCACAGAAAACTGACAGCAAGTTTTTGTTTTGTTGGAGTTCAATTTTTTGTAAGCAGTGCTAATATTCCTGCTTGACTTCCATTTAAAAACAGGATTTTTCTGTAACAGATTTAGTGTGACAGTTGAGGAAGGAACCTAGCAGAAATGATAAATACAAACTGGTCTCAATTTAAAATGACAGACAACAGTGTAAGAGCTTCCCACAGTGCACGTGGATCATAAATCTTTAGTTGTCAAAATAAACCATGCCCAGCTTACATGTTCTCTTGTAAGAGGAGAGGACCTGAGAAGAAATACTATAAACCATAGTTCAAAACAGGTTCTTTTAAGAGCAGAAGTGTAGCATAGGAAAGGGAAACTTCTTTGGGGAGTTTACAGATGGGATGGTGTCCATCCTAAAGAAAGGCAGGTCCCTGTCATTCAAGCAAGAAGATCTGTTCTGTGCCTCCAAGATTCAGTCCTCAATTTAATATTTGTCTTGGTTCTTTTTTTCTTGTGTGTCTATTTTTATAATAAATCAATCAACAGATGCTAAACTAATCTATCAAGAAAACAGCCTGGAAATTTAGCCAGTCCTCCTCATGAAAATGCTGAAATGGGAATCTTTGGGAGCAGATTCCTAAAAACTCTGCATTTTCCTCATGTACTCTGTTTGAGCCTTTTGTGCAAGCTTTGCAGGCTTGGAACAATATGTATAAAAATAATCTCCTATCTTGCTTTTGGATTCTCATAGTACACCCAACCTCTGCACACAACTTGTTCTCTCAGCCCTCCCCATCACATGCAATTCCTCTGCACCTCTGACTAACTCAGCTTTTCCTGCTGCCAGGGTTGGCTGAAAAGACCCATACACCTACTCTCACACTCCCATCCATACTTAGGCCTGGCAAGAAATGTGAAGTTCTCCAAGAACCATAAGGAGATGCTGAAACTTGCCTGAGAATGAGATTGTTGCCTTATGGCTTCAGTCAGAACATTTTTTGAGGGGGTGTGGATTGCAAAGGAGGGGTGTGAGCAGTGTCAAAGCTAGACATAGAAATAAAATGGGAAGTAAAAGTCATGCAATACTAATCAGCAACCCATTCAGCTTCATGAAACATCAAGAAGTAAGTCAAGCATGTTGCCTGAGGGAGCCAGAAGGGGATAGTTAATAAAGCACTTCCCAGAGCTGCACGGGTCTGTATCTGATTCAGATTGTGAAGCTACAGATCCCTTCTTTAAAATACTTCCTGTTTGTTTTGCTCAATGGTTCTGACAATCCCAAAGGCCTCTTAAAGCTAAAGAACTGGAAGAGAAGCTAATTGCTCACTGAACAGATGCTGTGGTTTGTGACTTACATCCCCAGCAGATAAAACACCATTCTTCCTGGCACACCCAGGCCCCTGCTCAGTGTGGACAAGAGCAGCAGCACACAGAGGTGATGAGTGCCAGCTGTAATTGTGTTTTGCATAAAGCAAATCTTGTATCTGGAGCATACAAACCCTTCCAGTGCAAAATGGATGTTCCTGCAAAGCAAAAAGGAATACATGTATTTAAATAGGGAGGAAGAAGAAGTGTGAAGAGAAAATTTAGATTTATTTCACTTATGGTGCAGCAGAACTCCACTGTTAAGTGTAGAGTTCTGTGAGCTTGTACAGAGTGTCTTAGTCAACTTCTTTACTCAGAAAAGGCCTATGAAGGACTCTAATCTCCTCTCTATATATCTTAATTCCTTTAAATCGTGTAATGGCTTTGTGCTTGAAAAAAGGTGTGTGCAGCTTATTCCTGAGTTATCAATAGTAGTAATCTTTTTAACAGATGGGAAGTTTTAGCAAGTCCTGAAATAATTACAGGATAAAACCTTCACAATTCTGTATGTGTTTGATTAATTATACAGCTCTGACTAAAATAAAAAGTCAAACCAAAATAAAACAAAAAAAAGTGCTTTCTTTCATTACGAGTTTCAATCACAAAAAGAATACATTTGCTGAAATTTCAAATCATAAACCCTGAAATTTTGGTCCCAGGGGAAAATATAATCATATTACTACTTAAATATTTACACTGATGTTTTTCTCCTGCTCCTAAATAAAAGTACACCATGACGTTTACAGCATATCTAAAAATCTGTAAATATATAACTTTGGCTATTAAAGTTTAGATGCACGTTTCAGAACATTATTGATATTGCATAGCAATGTCCTTGAGAGCAAGGATTAGGATGTTTATGTCCTCACCTTCAATCTCCTTCTTCACACTTTGGGGTTGCAGTGAATGCAAACTCTATCCCTTGTGGATAAGGGAAGTTAATCCCCAGTATTTCTGGCAATTCATACATATATATGATAGATACTTTCCAAAACTGCTATTAAAAATATCTATGCAAGCTCCAGGTGGTGAAGGCATTGCATGTGCAGAGTTCTCCCAGTTAGTAAACATTATATCTTCACAGGGACTCTGCTCCCTAAGACATACTGCCAGTGAAGTTCATCAACCTAAGCTGAATTTGGAGCCAGAATGTGACACAACAACTTAGGCCACACTTCCACTGATCTCAAGAGGAAATTTGGTTACTGGAGCTTGACATCTATCTTGCCTTTCCTTTTGTCCTTAGTAAAAATGGTAGCACCATTCTGTTACATTTAATTGCAGATATAAATAATATCAATTAGCTCTCTGACTGTGTGACTGTGCTACCCAATCAAGATAATGTTTCTCTGCTAGTATTATTGTCTATAATTAATAATGTGTGATGATTTCTTGACCACAAAACAATATACTTCTAAGAACTGCCTTCGGTCATTATTCTGAATTACTTGCATGGCATCCTTTATCACTATTTTTTTTCTCTCCAAATCTTCTATTTATCTTTCATCAGGATCAGAAGTATCAGTGAATTAATTTTTTTCTCTTTTTCAAAAGGTATTTAACACAGAAAGAATACAAAATTTAATTTTGACACTATTTTAAAACACTCACCTATTCTCTTTTGCTTTTTTTTTTTTTTTTTTTCTTTTGTATTTCTGCAGATATGTTCAATCTTATGTTTTTGGAGTTTTGGGGTTTTTTTTTTAATATAGTTTCCAGGGCAAAAAGAACAGATATTGAATTCCTGTACTAAGCTATTAGCTTTCAGGATAAATTAAGTGTTGAATTACAGTAATATGAGAAGACCAGTATAATTAAATGAGGAGAAAACATTAATTCTTCTACGTTTCTCCTCTATGTAGAACAATTATGTGTCCTAAATCACAGGAGACCATGGACACACTATTAAAGGAATAGTTCTTCTCCATTTGCTCCACCATCTATTTGTAGCTATAATAATTTCACCAGGGTACATAGAGGTCTTTATTACACCTAGAGGACTCTTTTCATCCCAGGCCATTTGAACTGTAGCACTCGTAATGCAAGAAACTTTCTATTGCTTGATGAGCATTTGTACTCTCGAGAGGCACTTAATAAAATTTCTGCTTTTGATTCTGCCTTTTGCCATCTCATCCCAATGACATCAAGGTTAAAGCATGTGGATGTTACTACTTTAGTATGCATGTTTCTACATTGAATAGTCTAAGAGAAAGTATGCAGGTTTGGTAAACGTTTAACAATTATCAGAAATATTTTTTATACAAAAAATAAGCAAAGAGAATGCAGAAAGATATGATGGCTGGTAACACAGCTTCAGGGGTCCTAAATGGTTTTTCATGCGCAAAAGTAATGACAAATGGAGCCTCTTCCTTTGTTCTGTCCTTAAATGACACTAAACAGTGTGAGGGGCTGAGCTGGAGCACACGACTGTACTGCTCCCTGTCTGTGGTAAGAGGAGAGTTACATTTCCTCTTCCATGCTGATCTATAATTCGGGTCCCCAAAGTGGCCTGGGTGAAAGATGCTGTAGCCACACTATTTTAAGAGCTACAGAGCTTTAAAGAAATTGTCTTAATTTTAGTGTTGTCTTCCAGCAAATAGTTGAGCCTTACTGACCTGATATTCATAAATAAGGCCATTTCCAGTTTCAATGAGGTGAGGAAAGCAGTTTCTGATAGGAAGGATCTCACAGGTTCCTGAGCCATAGCCAGTCTCAAACTGAGTAGGTTAATGAGTTAATATCCTTCCAGAGCATGTGAGGGTTGTCACACATAAAAATACATTCAGGTTTTGATGGTACTTTGTTAAGATAAGAGCTAAGTTGATGCAACCAATTAGTGTGAGTGGTTTTCAGCTGATTCACTAATGGCTAAACTATGGTAGCACATGCCCAGTTTCAGGAAGTCCCATTTTTACCTGGGGTTGGGGCATGCTAAGTGAACACAGTCATGGACTCAGCCAATAGACACAAATAACTCAAAATTGTTGCCACTGCAACTCAGAAACGTTTAATTCTGTTTGTAACTAATCCTTGATCTCTCTACACCAAAGCATTATTCAGACTGATTCTTTCAGCTTGCCTCTAGCTCTCGTTTCTTAATAGCTCTCAGCAGAAGAGAAAAATAAAAAATGTGATGAGAAGAAACATTTTCTCAGTGGAAGCACATGAAGTAAGAAAGACATCAATCACTACCACTTCCTCTTCTTTACCTGGGAGTTATTTCTTCACTTGTACATACTTAGAGAGTTGAATGTTGCTGCAGGCAATGTGTGATGTGAGCCCTGATTGTGATGCTCCTCCCATTGACTGCACAGCAACAAACCAAAAGAAAATCCTTCATCTTGTTCATTGCTGCTCTCATGCTATGGCACATTGTCACCCCTTTGTAAACCATGAAAGGGATCATGGAAGGAGAACAAGGTAAAGCCTTGAAAGAATCTCTTCCTTTTTTCTTGTGTTCAAAGGATACACAATTTTTCTTCGAAATAAAGAAATGTAACTGCAGCTCTCTCTAATGCCTCCCTCAGGAGGGGAAGAAGTAGAAACTAAAGCTTTAAATATTATTTTGATTGTGGTTTAAAGCACCTTCAGTGTAATTGGTTCAAACTATCACTGCAAGAAAGCACACACATTAGTCAAATAATATTCTAAACCTGAATATGCCTAAACTACTTAAACTTACATATGTGTGCTACTGCCAGGAGCTCATGCTGATGAGACATTTCTGGGGTCAGGAGCAATGTATAAATGTATAAAATGTATAAAAGAAGTCCTTGGGGAGTGCTGGTGACAAGTAGTGCTGCCAGCAAGGGCATGGTGTGGCAGCTTGGGCAGCAGCTCACGTGGAAGAGTGTGCAGGAAGGATGCTGAAGCCTTGCCAGCTCAGCCCACAGAAAGCCATGGCCTCTCTGAGCTCTGCATGCCCCCTGAATGCCACAGCTGCCCAGGGAGAGCTCCAGGGCCAGCTTGCTGGCACTCAGGTGCAGAAGGGACCAGGAGCACAGCAATGCTCTCCTCCACCCTCCCTGCTGCAGAGAATGATGAGAGAGGAAACAGCAAGAGACAGCAGATCAATACCTGACTTCCAGCCTGGTGTCACTGGCAGAATTTAGGGAGGCTTTTTGACTGTGGGTCAGTTTACAGGCCAGCAGGGCTGCTGAATCAGATGGGGTACACCTGTCTCAAAGGGGGGCTAAAGCTTCAGTGCAGTGCCTGAGGCCCCTGTGCTCCAGCCTCATTTCACAGGGCTAAGGTGTGGAGAGCAGGGACCACCCATTCCTTGGCACCCTGAGGTGCTACAGTGGGCAAGGTTAACAGGTGGACTGCAGCAAGTGTATTTCTTTCCTGCCTAGAAAATATTCCATACTGATAAACCTTGAAGTCATCAGATAATGGAGCCAGGTAAAAGATATGTCTCCTCATAATCCTCTTCTCTTTTTGGGATGTCCTGGTATAGCTGTAGGATGTTACATATTTGGGATCACAATTTTGTAGCATAAGAAAAATAGCTCTCCAAATACTATTTGGGTAGGTGGAAATGGAGAGAAGGGGCATTGATCAGCTCACTGCCATGGTATCAAGATTTTTTGATCCCACTTTAAAACACTGCATTTGAAATGAAATGAAGAGCCTGTGGAGACTATTCCTAAAAAACCATAAATTTAAAAATTGCCTTTCTTGTGTGTTCAGTCTTTAATGTGCAAATGCATACAGTTTTTCAGATTATTTTAAGGTGTGCTGGTCTACTATATTTGCTAAATGTACTGTTTAAGAGATGATTTTTGTCCCATATTTAATCCCTTATGTTTCTGCCACAGCCAGTGATGTGATTTGGTTTATTTTGCTTGTAGTCAGAACTAGTTTAGTTTAGTGAATTATGGACATACAGTTTAGTGAATTACGAATATATGCAGTTATGGCAAGATAGGATTTCCCTGATGTGTATTATCCTGTTTGTCCACTGAGTGTACATTCCTGCTGCCAGAAGATTGAGCTGCAATATGAGAAAAGCACCCTCTGTAAATATCCACCTCATATTTATGTTTTTGGGTTTTGGTATTCTCCAGCTAGGAAGTTGTGAAATACTTGGCATATTATACCACTTTTATTTCCTATAAAATATGGAAGGGATTTCACTGGGAAAGCGAGCTGACCCCAGTGCAGTAAATTTGATTGCACAACTGCTAATATATTCTCTATTACTTCAGTCTTGGGTGACTACTGAGCAGAGGCTTTTAAAAACATTGAGCATGCAGAAGGCTTGATACATTTTTGGTGTGTATGACTGGAAAAATCATATGGCCTACAAGCTAATTTCCTTAGATCAACTCAGAAGTGACAGGCAATTGCACTAAAGTACTGCTTCCTTCCTGCTGATTAATAGGAGTTCTTGGTACCTGGTTCCATATACTCTTTGTATATCTTTATATTCATATTTTACCCACTATATCCTATAAATCCCAAACTAGTATGTTCCTCAAAATAAGTCTTTTCCAAACTCACCTCAAGTTTCCCACTACCCCTTCTCCAAGGGTCAGCTGATGGCCTCTGTATGATGTCTGCCAAGAATGTGACAGCAATGAAACCTGCAGTCAGTCTTTGGGGTTCTTGGGCTTAAGGATCCCCACAGAAAACTGAGTGACTCTCAGTAGTGAAGGAGCCTTTTCCAGCCTCAATGAGTTAAACAAATGGCTTTAAATTAACAGAGCTTTGGCAGAGCTGTAGAAGAGAGTAACCCATCCTTCTGTGGAGCTGTCAGAGAGCAGAGCAGAGCATCCACATCCCAGACCAGGTCAGTGGCAGGAGCAGGATGGTCCTGTGCTGGGAGTGGCTACCAAAAAGAGTTCACTACTCTGTCTGGAAGACTGTGCTTATGAAGCAGTGCCTGAGGTGGCCTTCAATGAAGTGGCATGGACTGACTGCATCCACACTCCACCACAGTGGCTCTGAGTCTCCTCCCTGCCTCTGTGTGATGCTCCTGTGATGATGCTATGATGCAATGCTTGTTGTCTGTGTATATATTTTAGGTTTTTTTTTTTTTTTTTTTTTTTTTTTTTTTTTTTTTTTTTTTTTTATTCAGAGTCTGAAATAATGCTGAAGTGATGTCCAGCCTTTCAGACTGGTTTATGGTGATTGTTTTCATAGCATGAAACTGGAGCTATTTGGGTTGTGCTGTGGAGGGATGCAAATCTCTCTTGCCTATACTGTATTTGCAGTGGTCTGTGGCATCCACTGACCCTTAAACTGGACTCAGGGACTTCAGTGTGCTAGTTTTAATTTAAGCTATTCCTCAGTGACACCCAACTAAGACAACAGTGTGCACTCAGTCAAGCAGTAGGGATGAAAAAGATGCTTCTCCCACACTCTATTTTATTTGGCTGTATAGTCAGAGGAGTCCAGCTGCTGAGTTGCTGCCCCCTTGGCACAGTCTGCTTCCAGATCTGCTCAAACCTACCTTAGGATCACTGGTATCTGTTTTTTCTACAGAGGCCACACTGGGATTCCTGTGCTCAGAATACAGGTCCTGCTGACACCGTACTCTCTGTTTGCCACTGCTTGCTGATAGTCTGCAGCTGCTTTAGGTGGCTCTTAATTTTTATTCCAGTTTGATAATAACAAGAAGTCTGCCCAAACCACACTTCAAAGAAATAAGATATATTTGTCATCATTTCCTTCTTCTCAAATAGCCTGTTTCCCAGAGTGGGGTCATCCTACTGAGGCAGATTCAAACATTTGCTTAATGCATAAAGATGGCCCTACTGTATGTTTCAATTCAGTTTTAGTTCTAACTTTAAACAGTTTTTGCACCAGAATGGTGCAAAACCTACGTAGCCATGAGAGTGCCCTTAGCTTGAGTCAGCTCTTGTGCTCTCCAGCAGATACCTTAACAGTTTTATTTACCTGCATTCAATCTTCTTATAAGAAGTTTCCTCCTTCTGCCCTTCTTTTTTGTCTGCATGCCTCCAATTTTGTATGCCATACCAACCATTCTGTTAAAAATGCACTCACATTTCCTATGAACACAAATTTCCTCCGAGATTAACATAGTTTTGGACAATCATCTGAAGACTTTATGAATTCTTGTTGCCTTTTCAAATTAAATGGAAATATTTGCAATATTTTATGATAAGGAGACATGGCACATTCCTGTTTCATCCTGATTCAAATATTTGCTGTATTGTGATTAGGCTCCATGAGGTTTGCTGGCTACTCTATACAAGTTCTGCTGACAAGCTTTCTTGTACAGCATCTGACTTCTGTGGGAGTTCTTGTGAAATTTGCATTTCTCAAACAAAAAAATTTCATTATCTGCACCCTGCCTAAATTAGCATGGCACCCAAAAAACCTAAGCTTGCCAGCTTCTACTTTCACATTTTTGTCTTCCAATATGTATGGAGATTTTTGTCCCTGGCTATCAATTTTTTAAGAGGTTGGAAACTAAAAGAGAGAAAACAGAGGGAATTCCCCTCTGAGTACATGTAATTTTCCATATAATAGCAGAGGCTTGACATTTTTCATGACCACTGTACCTTGTACAGACATTAAAACTTTGAATGGCCCCATGCAGTGCAAAAAATTATACCCCAGTTTTGCTCCTATGTTCCAAATTTCAGTTAAAACCTTTTATATGGAGCCCATGAAACCCTATCATCAAAGCTGAAAAGGCAAATCCTTCATCACATATTATTTAAAAGAATATTAGAATTTAATTTCCATAGATTCAGAACTCCTCTGTAAATTACTGGTTTAAGGTAAAAAAACAGATTTTCCATTAAATCCAGATTTGTGCAAAATCAAGATCAAAAAGAGTGTGAAAAAAATGCTTTAGAATTTCACATAATTTAGGAATATTTTAACAGCATCTCTATTGAACACCTTCTATTATTCTGTATTTCAGGCTCTGGGAGCCTGCGTTGGCTATTAAAGTATTATTTATTGTGAATTTTTCACATTGTAAGTATTATATCTTTGCTATGTTCTTGCTAGCTACTGCAGGATCTTTTTTGGGGGGGATTTTGGTGTTAGTGGTGAGGGGAGGGGATGATTTGTTTTTTCCAGATGATCTTCTATAAGAAATCTGTTGTATACAGTTGATAACTGCCATAATTAGGCAAATGGGAGAAATTAATGAGTTGTCATTTTCTGAAAGAATAAGAACATTACTAAAACATGCACATTTAAAGGGATGAAGGCAGCCTGCTAGGAGGTTTATTTTCACTCAACAAGAGATTCCAGTAAATAAATTAGTTTTCATTCTTAGTGAACATATTTCTTCTCATCATTTTCATAGTAAAGGCAACATGAACTCAGCAAAGAGAGATCTGAGAATTAGTAAAGCCTGGAAAATGCTTTTTAGGGATTTTTGAGTCAGAGGCAGATTTTATTAGGCAAATTATAATTAGACTTGTATGAGTGCTTGAGGCATGCCTGCTTGGTCCCATGCCTTTTCCCTGCCCTGTAGGAAAGATGATCCCTGTCTGTCCCAGCACCCCTAGAGCAACTGTGGGAGAGAGACCATGGCCATCAATTCTGCTTGCCCTAGCAGAGGAAGGGTGGGATACAGCTCTGTCTTGTATAAGACCAGCTGTGGGATTCAAACTGTCAGACAGTCTTGTCATCCAAAATATGTTGAAGCTGCCACATTCACATCCACTTTCCCAGTGAGTCAGAGCTTATCTGACATCCCCCACTGACGGTCAGAGTCTGACTTATGGCAGACTCTGTGTTAAAGTCACCATAAAATCCCGTGCAAGTGTCACCAGCCACAGTGCCACAGCTGACAGAACAAGCTTTGAATAAGGATTTTTATTTTCAAACTCATTAATGCCCACGAAACAGGGTCAACAGAAATCACTGCATTTCTAGAAGGAGCACTGCTCATTACCACTAATCACAGAAATGAATCATCTGCAAGCTGCCTGCACTCACAACTGTCTTGCTTAGCTTATTGGATGGCACAGTGCCTGCTCATGTGTTGTTTAGACGTAGTATAGGGAATAGGTGTCAGAAAAAATGATTTTACCAGGGTAATTTAAATAGAACAACAACTGTTATCTTGTTAGCAATAATTTCCCTTTTGGTGACAGAACAAGAAAGCATTGCTCTCCTACGAAGCTTTCCAGCCTGCTGGCACCTGCTCCCTGCTGCAGCACCAGGAAGTTTAGTCAGGCAGGCTCCTGGACTGCTGTCTCTGAGATGGGGCCCGTTCTTGCCAGGGATACCAGCACATCAAGAGCATGTTTTCATCTTACTCAAATTGCAATTCTTGCTTTGATATCAAAGACTAGGAAAGTACAGAAGAGGAAATATTTCCTAGCTAGCAGTATGGGGTGTGTTCCTCTTCTGTCTCTTGCTGGAGCTAATTCTCCCCCAAGTTCTTCAGCTTTTCAGCTGGACAAAATGTTCTAAACGTTTTACATTAAAGTTTTTGGGTCTTCTTTAAGACCCATCTAGAAGGGGATTTCTAAAGAAGTCTAAGCACATCCATTGTTTCTGGTTTTAAACACCCTGAATCAGTTATGAGTGATATACTGTTTGTCTCCTTCCAAATGGGTCAAATAATTGGAATTTGAGTTTAATTAGCCCTTTCTCTCTATTTTCTTTTTTTTTTTTCCCTATTCAAATAAATCAGAACTGTAAACATAAAAAAACACCAAAACAATTCTTGCTCAGCTTCTCATCATAGTGTAACACAGTCCAAACCACTTCTCAACTCCCACTCAAAATTCAGAAAACAGAGCATCTCACACAGAGCACCTGCCATCTTGCAGAATAGTGCCATATGTGATTATCTACAAGATTTATGTAGAGATGTAACACCAAACTTAAGACAGAGAGGAATGTTTCCTCTTACTGGGGGCTCTGGTTAGACACTGCATAAAAATTGTGCAGGTACCTCCATGATCCCTTTTTTGTCTTGCATATTATTTTAATTATTGAGAAAGCAAAAGCAGGATCAGTCAGAAAAAGTAAGACTGCAGTAAGATTAAAAATACTTCAGATGGGATTTAAATTATTGCAGTATTCTACCACTGCTTTGTTCTTGCCTTCATAATTCAATCATATATCTTGAAAATGTCATTTGTTTAGTCATTTTAAGCATGTTCTGATTTCCAAAACAAAATGTGGATTTTTATTATCTCAGAAAATATGTGAAAATATTTTTGCAAATTAGTTTCCATTTCAGTTAGCAAATTTGTCTGTAAAGTACTCAGGCATCCAACATCTAATCGAGTTTTGTAAATTTTTAAAGAAGATCCAGAGAGAGGGCAGTATATATTTGTTTCATAAACTGCAGGAGCAAATGTTCTAAACTATATGTATTTAAAGAACTGACTGAAATACAGGCAAATTCATGACATTTTCCTATGAATCATTTAATTTGTTGTCATTATGTTGGAGAAAAAAAAAAACCTACTAGATTTTTTTAACAGTAGCTGCCACCAAAACTGACTTCTAAGGAGAATTCATTAAAGTTTTTCCTCACATTTATTCTAAAGAAAGTTAAGGAAATAATGATGCTATACTTAGTGGGATAATAAGAATGAATATGCTATTCATAATAATCTTCATATCTACCATGCATTAGCAGATGAACAATAGACATCTAAAATTTTCAGCTGCTTCCTTAATTCTCTCTCTCCTCTTTGTTTATGGGACATGCCGTTATTTTGAATTTTTACATCTCAGTTGACTATATGACTAGCTAAATACTGATATAACTAATCTGAAAAGTTTTAGAGTTCTGGAAGTCGGATGTATCATCCAACTGACCAACTGGAGAATTCTCTGGAGTGTGGTTGCATAATGACCACAGAAGATTTATTAATTAAAATAATTTAATAATATAATATAGGTACAGCTTTTGCTGTAGTCCCAAAGCTGCAGTAATTTATCAACTGGAACAAGTGTTAACAGGGACCTGAGTTGATTGATTGAAATGAACATGACTTCATATTCATCTTGAAATTCTAGCATAATTCTCTAGTGCCATTCATCTTGGTGACAGAGAAGAACTTTCCTGATGTTCTGCTGCTAATAAATACTATTTAATCCATCTAAATTTGTTGCTGGTATAATACTCTGCTTTTAAATTTAAAGAGCTTAAGCAGATGTCCCAAGCATGAAGGAAGACCTGTTCAAATATTCTCAAATGAGAAGTCCCAAATGTACAGCTACGCAGACTCCATAGATCAGGGAGAGGAAAATAGCACAAATGAGTCTTTGAAAGAATGGAAAAGTAACGTGGCTCCTGACCTGAAAACAGAGCAATGTTTTTGATTTTGATGACAATTTTAATGGTATTTGTGTTAACATTGCTTTAACTCTGCTTGAGACTTGTCCAGGCTCGACTCCCACAAGCATACAAGAGCACAGGGCTTGTAAGAGAAAGAGAATTAACAAAATGGAAATCTATAAACTGCATCAGTGCCAAATTGAACTGGTAGGTGGCAACATGAATCCAGTCTTGCGTATTACAGAGGAGGTGAGAAAGGCAGCACAGTTTCTTTAATCTCACGCTTTCTCTTCCTGCTCATAGGAAGATCCCAAGTGGTTTTCTCACAAAAAGACATCAAACTCTTCCCAACCGGTTTCTATTTTTTTTTTTGTAGGGAATGAAGCAAGTGGGAGGAAAGAATACAGCATTGTTCTGCATGGACTGTAATTTTTTCAGAAAAACTGTTTTACCTCATCAAACATAGCATCTTCAAGTCTAAAACATTTTGTGGAAATATACCTAGTCTAGAGCCAGAGGTCCCCCAGGATCCACAGAAGGAAATAAATTTTCAGAGGAGGTGA
Organism: Oenanthe melanoleuca; assembly: GCF_029582105.1. NCBI lineage: Eukaryota > Metazoa > Chordata > Aves > Passeriformes > Muscicapidae > Oenanthe > Oenanthe melanoleuca. The sequence goes on from NC_079336.1 coordinate 30,168,398, forward strand.
ATTATCATCCCAGGAGATGAAGGGCAAGTTCCAGTGGGAAATTTATAGGCTGCAATGCTCAGTGCCACAGTTGTTGGTGGCCTGATGCCAGTCCCAGGTGCAGAACAGCTTCAGGAGTGGCATTTGCACCCCTGGCTCAGGCATATGTGCTTTCCTTGTACTGAATGCAGTGAACACAGGGAGCTGGGATGCTGAGGAGGTGGGAGCAAGTCACTAAAGTTGCTGGGAAGGCATGTTTCTGAAGGCATGCAATTCTTTAGGACACAGGTGAAGTTTCTCACCTACTTTTCCCTATTATTTTTTTTCATTAGCCAATTTCACTTCCATGAGGATGCAAGAAGAGTAGACTTCCCGAGTTAGACTTTATGTAACATGAAGCACTTTCAAACAGATGATCTTCAGCAATAAAAAAACTACATCTACGTGTTGCATAGTCTCTGGGTGGCCACCAGGTACCCACTTATCCACTCTATCACTCCCCTTCCTCAACTGGAGAAGGAAGAAATTATAACAAGAGCATCATGACCTGAGCCACCTAAACCCAATACAACCTGCCATGCCAAAACAGAACAAAATGAAGCAAGCAAATAAACAAATAGCAAAAGCAAAGGAAAAAAAACCTACAAGCAATGTCTCAAAGCTGGGAGAGCAACAACCATTCATTTGACCATCTGCTCTGACTGGTGAAAGGCTGAGGACCTGGAAAGGATGAGTAGCTGAAGCTCTGCCTTCCAACATAAATTGTGTTTCTTCAATCCTCTCCACCAGTTTGCTGTATTCCACGCTGCTGGCATGGTTGAGGAAGGGAAAGGAGGAGGTGAGTCATCAGTGGCAGGCATGGAAAGCGTGCAGTGAGGATGGCTGTGCTGCAGAGTAAATGCTCTCCTCTGTGCCCCCACACAGCTGCCCACAGCACCCAGCTCAGCTCCCCAGCTCTGCTCTCGTGCTGGTTTGCAGTTAGGTGATGGCTGAGGGCACAGGGACCAGCATGGCTGGGCATACAGGACTGCCTGGCCCAGCAGACACATCCACTGACACCTGTCTGAAAATCAACAAGCCACGTCTGGATGGGGCTTTGAGCAACCTGGGCTAGAGGAAAGTGTCCCCACCCATGGCAGGGGTCTGAAGCAAGATGATCTTTAAGATCCTTTCCAACCCAAACCACTCTTTGATTCTATGACCCTACAAGCACTTCTCACTGTGAGGGTGTCTGTATCAATCAGATCCTGAGCTCTGAGGCAAGCTGGGGAATGAATGTGTATTAGGAATTTATTTTCACTTCTGTCAGCAGCTCCTGCGTCAGCAGTTTGCCATTAGAAGTTGAGGTTTAATTGGTGAATAGCCTGCCAATCACATTTACAAAATGCACAGGAGGTACTTTTAAATTTTTGCATCCTTGAAACATTTGTTATCTTTTTCATTTATCTTTTAGCCTATCTCTCTCTCATTACTTGAATAAAAGAAGTGGGAGGATGAAAAAGAGAACAGCAACGGCTTGAGAATCTTGTTACAAAGATACAGAACATCATCTGTAGGTGGTGATATAAAAAATTACAAGAAATGTTCCTCTCTATTGCTGTATATAGATTTGCCTGGTCAAAGTCTGCCACTACAAACACCAGGATGTAACCACGTCGCTGAATGTCACCATCCTGCTGACGTTGAATTCCTTAAGTCTTTCTGAGTGGTTTTGGCTGTCTCAAGAATTAATTTATCAATCACTGGCTTTTGCAATCACATGCTCGCTCCAGCTAAAATTGCACTAGAAAGTTGTTGTCTGAGTTACTTTATATGTACTTCAGCTCCTCTCCCTTTGAGTCAGTTGGATGTCAATCTGAATTGTGATCTGGTGTTTGCTTTAAATGCTGCCACTTGGATGGTTTTGGTCTTATTCTCTTATTCTTCACCCTGACTTTACAGACCACTGCCAAATTTTTTCATCCTGCTTTTTATTTAAGGGAATTTTTGTCTGATTTTTTTTTTTTGGTTTTTTTGGTTTTTTTGCCTCACCAGTTTGGTGGCATTCTATTTCCAAAAACAATTTAGTCAGAAGTAAGAATTCAACCTTTCAATCAGTATCTAAAAAAATTTACTAAAACATGCTACCAATGCAGAAATATGCATCTATCAGTTCATATAAAAGACTGTTTTTTTCTGTCACTTTAGGATTATCCAAGAGAAAATAGGACTGTCTGGAAGGACATTTTTGCAATGAGTTATTGATTTTGAGGAAGTTTTTGCAACAAAAATGTTTATGAGATCCAAGGCAGTCTGGTCACTTGTGATGGTGGATTGGAATAGAGATCTGAAATGGTATTGATCTGAAAACAATGTCTTCAGTAGGGTGCCCTTTTTGAAACTAAAAAGATAGTGTATTGTTCCAATGCAAAACACAAGCCCATTTCCAAACCTTAAGATCTCATAAAATTGCCAGACTCTTAGTTGCTAATGAGTTACATGTCAAGAGGGACTTGTGGTTATGAAGATTAGATGGGTTTTTTTAACTCATTTTTTCCTAACAGAATGTTCTCTCTGAAGAGGGGAATCCCTGAATGGCAGGAAGCAGTGGTGTCATCTCTGTCACAGTGTTTACAGAAAATGGCTGATGCATCGTCTTTGCTCTCAAGACAATGGCACTTTGAAGGCAGTGGGAGATGACTCCATCTGCTAAAAGCATCCTGAAGTTCAAGGCTGGCTACAAGCCTGGGCAATCCCCACTGCTCCCCAGGAAAACAGACTATTGGGGCATCAGCACAGCACAGGCACTGCTTCCAGCTTCTCCCATTGCTGACCCCGGGGAAGCCGGGCTGCCCCTGCAAATGCAAGGTGTGTGCAAAGCAGGCAATCCTGGGAGGAGAGGGCACACAGCATGGGAGCACGCTGTCAACAGCACCAGCAGGTCCTGGGTCTGCATCCCTGCAGGTGTCTGGAAAGAACAGGACCAGCAAGCTGGATTTCTCAGGGCTCTCACATTCTCTCTGGCTCCCCCAGCTTTTCCTGTGCCAGGAACAGGAGCATAATGGCTTTGTTTCAGGTCAATGAAATTGAACTTTCTGTGCTTTCCTGAGGAGGCATTTCCTGTGCCCCAGCTCTGATAAAGACCTAACATCATCATTAGGGACAAAAACAGTGTGGTGGGTTGACCCCAGCTAGCAGCTAAGCCTCCACCCAGTTGTTTGTTCATGTCCCCACAGCAGAAAGGGGGAGAAAATCACAGGAAAAAAGTTTGGAAAACACATAGGTTGAGATAAAAACAGTTTGAAAAGTGAAGAAAAATAGCAAAAACAAAATGAAGTGATGCAAAGGCAATCTCTCACCAGCAGATTGTGCCCAGCCAGTCTCAGAGCAAGGGCCACTTCCCTGGGCTGTAACCCTCAGCAGAGTGCTACAGCAGATGGAACATCTCTTTGGGCAGTTCAGGCCATATGTCCTGCCTGAATCTTCTCCCAAATACTTGTGCATCCTCAGCCTACAACAGCTAAACCACCAATGTGCTGTCAACACTGCTCTGGCCACAAATCTTGAAACCCCATGGGCTGCTTACCCTAAGCTATTTCCTTCCCAGCACTCTTAGGGGCAGCACTGGGAATTTTCAGGGAAATATTTATCAAGACTAGCAAATAGGGGGGGAAAAAAAAAGGTAGTTTAGGATAAAAGCTTAAAATGGGGTCAAAATAAATTTGAAATATTATATTGCTTAGATTCATGTTTCAATGTGGTTTTTATTGCATATAGAAATACTGAGTCCCTTCTATGCTTCAGAATCAGAATATCACTAAGCATTTTTGCAAACCTTTTTCCTTTTTAAAGTTGGAATGAACTGAAATATACTTTTGCTAGCAGTTGGGAATTGGACTAGCAAGGACCAAAATTTATGAGTTTAATTTTGTGCTCAAAATATTCATGGATTTGCAAATATTTATTTTGTTTCCTTTACTAATGTGGCAGACTTTTTCCCCCTATTTCTTCTAAGATGAAAATATTCTCACTAATGAAAATTCATTTACTTTTATTTTGCATCCAGTTATCTTCAATTTTTTAAATATATTTTTGATAAATATGATAAAACATTTGGAAAACTTTTTTCTCACTTCTGAGATTTTTTTTTTATGTGTGTTTTTCTTGGGGTTTACATCTTTCTCCAAAGCACTGTTTTGTTGCACTGTGGACATACATCATAGTAAATGAATGAATAAACTCTTTGCATCAGGCACTTAACATCACAACAACCCACTCACTTGTCTCTTGAAATATTCACTACTAACATCATTGACACTGTTAATTGTTATTTCCTTTTCCTAGTAGATGTTTAAGAAGGGTGCTGAAAAAAGAATTCTGACTTTTTTTCATAAAGGGTTTAAAAAATTCCTAAGCCCCCAAGAGACATTAGCCCCTGAATTTGAAGCCTGTGTAGGTGGCATTACTCTCAAAGTAAGGTTTTTGTTCTTTAAAATGTGTTTTAACAGGAGCTCTCTTTGGGGACCATTTTAAGGCAATGAAACCAAGCAGAGCCTTGACAGCAGGTGCACTAAGTATGGATGGGCACATCCCAGGGACGAAGGCAATTCTTTCTGTTTAGTCTATCTTTTGAAGCTCTCTCTTCTCCTAATCTTCTGGCAATACTCTAGCTGTCGCCTTTGAGTAAATCTTGCAAAGATTTTTTTCCCCCTAGTAGAAATAAACCCCCGTGTTCCTTAGGAGTGGAGAAATGAATGCAGGTAGGCAGCCAGGCAATCTCCCAGGCTGTGCTGTGCTGTGCCATAATTGAGGGATGCTGCATGCTCAGCGACTGTCAGTACAGCTCCTAGGAGCTTTAAATTGCTCTCTTGAAATCCAGTTGCAGGGGCTCGTGTCTTCTGCTTGAGTATGCAAGCTGAAGCAAGGCACATAGCAGAGGGCTGAGCTAAGCCCAGTCACTCTTAGTTCAAATCCCAACAGATATGTGGGGGAGACTTAGTTAAACAGAAATGCCACTTAGGAGAATTTGTAACAATTGTACCCACTTGAAAAATTTGGATCCTTCCAAGTACTTAAATGTACCGTAAAACTTTGCCTGATTAACGCCTGCTTTATCCTAATTCTGGAACCTCATCCCATGTAATTTCATCTCTTACCAGGACATTATTTAGTAGAAATCCCTTGGGGAAAATTCAGCTTCTTATAAGGTGTGTTAGAGTCCTTGGAATTTTTTCCTATGTTTTTAAGGACTTCAGCAGAAAAGATATTTTGCCTCTCTTCTTATTTGTAATAAATAGCTATTCTGAGGATGATTAATCTACTTTGCTAATAAAGTTTTAACTAACTTTGATAAGCATTAACAACATATGTTTGTGTTGTTACTAGATATCTAAAAAACTTTTTATTATTTGTCATACAGTACAATCAAGCTTTTAGTCATCATGAACAACTGACTTAGCTGTGGAAAAAAGTACACATTTAGAATTGTGATGGTATGTCATCAGCATAGAAACATGAGGGCATTGTACTGAGACATAAGTTTTTCATGCTTTAAAGCAAAGTCAAGAGACTACCTATAGTATCTACATTATGGAACAAAGCATGTTTATTTATTGAATAAATTCTTCCTGTTTAAAGTACCTCTTCAGAATGGCTCTGATGGAAAATGCACTAGAAGAAGAAAATGAGCAAAAAGAATCACATTTCTTGTCACATCATTGGTAGAAGACACTTAAAGGTAAAAGGTGGCAGTTTCATTTTGGATGGCATGCCTGAGAACAGGAACAAATCTGTGTGGACCCTCCCTCTCCTGTTTCTGGGAGTCACTGGTGGCATACACAGCTATGAGACCTGAAAGAGTGCCTCATCCTTGTATTGATTTAAAGGGCTTCAGAATTTCTAGATTTTTGAGAGGTCCTGTTTTTCATATGAAAGCACAAAGTTAATTGGAATTGCAATTCTAGTGATGGTAGGTTTGCTAAATTAGCTTGAAAAAAACCCAAACAAAACACAACCATTGACTACTTTTTTATTTTCTGACAAAGGAATGTATGAACTAAATACTAGTACTGATTGTTACTTTCAGCATATAATGAATTATAAACAACCATCTGGGGGTTTGTTAGTGCCCTTTTATTTTTTGCCCCCCCAGTCAGTGCCTTTCAGACCTTTCCTAACTAGGGAAGATAAGAATTTAAAATGTGTCTGTAAACAAAAATCTTTCTATATGCTCCCTACTACATATTTATTTTCTTTTCATTTTCATTCTGATGCTTGTTTGACCACTCTGTTCTTTCAGTGCATGATGTTACTCAGTTACCAGTGAGACCTGCAGCATCAATGAAATGGGGTAAGCAAAAAAATCCCAATCCTGTTCTTACAAAGAAAAAAATTTAATCTGCAAATCATCAGATCTCTGAAGATTGTATAATATATACAAGCTACTCTGGAGTGGTGCTTTTGCATGTACAATACAATTACCACACCAACTTGTCACATTTCATTTACTATTACTAGGATTCAATATTTAGACTGTGGCAGTCTTAGTCTGCAGATGCATTCTGCTAACACAGGTTAAAAAAATTTAAAACAAGTAAGGGAAAAATAATCAATTTTCTTATAAATGCAGATGACACCTAGCAAATGGAAGTCTGGAACAATACTAATTTTGTTAGGAATTAAACCAATATTCCATGTCTTAAATACTGATTCCACCTCAGCTATTCTATTTGCCAGAATCATTTGGTATGATTTAAGAGCAATTTGCTGTACAAATGAATGTTTTATCACATTCTTTTGCTTATACCTGTAGGACTTAACAATCTCTTTTAAAATGTCCCTAGCTATGTCTTATTTTATGTCTCTGCTCAGGTTGGCCAGCTTAGGAGTCTGTCAGTACTCATGTGCTGTAAGCACAGCTGTGTCCCCACTGCTTCTGCAAAGTAAACTTGGTTTTGGGGTGACCCCAGACTTCTAGGTACATCTAGCCAGCTGCCTTATCACCCTCCAGTCTGCAGGAACATGGGTGCTGCTGATGCTCCTTTTTAAAATCAAGTTAGCATCCTGAGCTTCATGTGGGTTTTCATTTAATTTTATAATTAATATATGGATAAGCACTTGCATATTTTAAGCAACATTGTACTAAGTGAATTTTTTGTCCTTAACAACTAGAATTATTTCCCTATATTTTCTTCTCCAAATATTCATATTATAATAATGAAAATTACAACCCACTAACTAGAGTTTCACCATCAGCTGCTCTGTGTTAGATACTGACTTACTGAAGGCTCTCAAAGTGACTTTTTTTGCAATGTAGCAAAGCTCTAGGGGTTTGCAAAAAATTATCAGATGTGAACCATTGGTAATAGTTTTAAACAGAAAGAGAGTAAGTTTAGATTAGGAAGAAATTCTTTACTGTGGGAGTGCAGGTTGCCTGGAGAAACTGTGGACACCCCATTCCTGGAAGTGTTCAAGACCAGATTGGATGGGGTTGGGAGCAACCTGGTGTTGTGGAAGGGTGTCCCTGGCAACAGTAGGGGGACTGGAACAAGATGATCCTTAAGGTCCCTTCCAATGGAAACTGTTATGTAATTTATATAATTAATTATATAAATCTATGATTTATTTTTTATAAAAGACTTGGAAAAAAATAAAGAGAAAAGTTGCTCTTCAATGTGTAGAAAATTCAATATAGGGTGGGCAGGTGGGGTTTTTTTTGTTATGGAATGGAAAAATATTTTTCATGACCTCCATTTTTACCTGGAGAATTACGTAAGTTTAACATCTATTAGAAATGGAAAAATGTAATTTCCCTTAAAATACACCAAGATCTTTTCTATGTGGATAATAGTTTTCTAACTATTATCATTAATACTATTCATGGAATAAAGGTATAATTCATGGAGTAATATTTTTGGAAATATTATTCACGGAATAAGAACAACTGGTGTGCAATTGTTTTTGCTCATTCAAGGAAAAGTGCCTTTCTGATTAGATCCCAAACTATGTCACATATTTGCATAATGGTGCATTACATGGCCACATTAGAGACCTGCTGAAAATAACCAGAAGGCAGGGTCTTACTTGTTCTAACATTTGGTTCATCAGCAGGCTTATCATTTTAAGGCTAAGCTAGAGAGATACATGCAAATATTTGCTATTCTTAATTCACTTGCCAAACTATCCTTGTCTCATCTTGTTTAAAATCTGACAAAGTTGTGCAGAAAAAACTAGGGGACTTTCTTGATAGCAAGCTGATCATGAGCCAGCAGAGTGTCCCTGCAGCAAAAGCCAGGAGCACCCTGGGCTGCATGAGGAGGGAAGCATTGCCATCAGGTGGAGGCAGGTGATCTTTCCCTCTTCTCTGAAGGTGAAACACATGCTGAGTCTGGGCTCTCCAGCAAGAGAGAGACATGGACATACTGGAGCAAGTCAGCGAAGGGCTGGTAAAATCATGGAGGGCTTGGAGCAGGGAGGCTGGGAACCACAGGAACTGTTGAACACCTGTGGCACTGTGATAAGTTAAGTTAGAATCAATTTGTTTGGGCATAGTACTGGGACATGCCCTCACATTAATGCTTTTTCCTAAACCTCTCCTGTCCTTTTTTTTCACCCTTCTGATATTTTCATAAATAAGGTCATATTCACTGAAGCTACAGAGACTAATTGAGTATGGAGAAAAGTATTTTAACAGGGATGCTCCTTGTCCTTTCTTGAGTATTTCGTCAAAAGAACAGATGATCTCTGATTCACCTCTCTGGGATTAGAAGCTGCCTTCTTCCAGCAAGGAAAAGCTTTTTTCAGATAGAATATAATATATATTGTGTCTCTACCCTCATAAATTCCCTGACATTCTTCCTAGATTTCTGAAAATCATTTATATACTATAGCATGTATAACTCCTTTTGACTTCTGTTTAACATTATCAGTGTTGGTCCTGATGCCAAATTACATAGGCTAGAAGTGTCACATTTTTCTCTGGACCTCTTCTTGGGCCCTCCCAGGACTACAATGTATAATGTGACTTTCTGATTTGGGAAGGGAGCTATTATTTTATTTTATTTTATTTTATTTTATTTTATTTTATTTTATTTTATTTTATTTTATTTTATTTTATTTTATTTTATTTTATTTTATTTTATTTTATTACTGAGGTGATGCTGGGATTTTGCTGTAGCCATTAGGAGAAGATTTGATTAATGCAGTACATCCAGATCATGGCTGAAGACTGCATGGATGTTTGGTGGTGACAAACTCCCTGCAGCTGTCTGCAGGACTGTGCAGGGTAGACAACAAGACAAGAAGCAATGGGAACAAACTGATGCACAGGAACTTCCACCTGATCATGAGGAAGAACTTCTTTACAGTGAAGGTGACTGAGCACTGGAGCAAGTAGCCCAGAGAAGCTGTGGAGTCTCCGTCTCTGGAGATAACCAAAAGTCATCTTGATACAATCCTGAGTAAGGTTCTCCAGGGCACCCTTAACTGAGCAGGCAGATTGGACCAGATAACCTCACCCATGGCATCCAGTGAAACCCACTGCTCCTGATGCCTACTGGAAATAGTACCTGCTGCTCTGTGAATAGCTCCTGCTGCTCTGTGAATAGCTCCTGCTGCTCTGTGAATAGCTCCTGATCCTTTGTGTCCCCAAACTTTGCCTAGCACTGCCCAGAGACTGCTAGTTGGCTTGGACCAAAACTGTGATAATGCAGGAGAACAAGCATTCTGGAAATCAGTAATTTGAAGTCCAGGTTCACTGCCCAGTCTTGTTTTTATTGTCAGCATAGATGCTATCTCAACTAATGAGTATCAGGAAAGAGATTTTTTTTAAAGCAGATCTTTCAATGTTCTTCTTAATGCATTAAAAAGGACTGCAGACTTTTCCTGCTGCATCTTAAAGGCACTGCAGGTTTGGGAATGACTTGTAACTCTTGCAAGGTTCAGATTAATTTTGCATTCAAGCTGTAAACTGAAACAGTCTCAGGTTGGTTTTTAGCTGCACTCCAGTGGTGCAGGTAGAACATGGATATTGACTGTTGTTTGCAATTATAATTGTTTTTTCATCATTTATCAAGACATTTTTCATAATGGAGTATACAGAAGAATGCAGAGTTATAATTCATGGTAAATTAGTTATGTCTGAATAAAAGTTTCAATGTTAAAAAAAGTAAAACAGATCTAAGCTCAAAATTAGTGACTGCAGCTATTTGTAATTTAAAGGGTACTGACAGTACTTATTCCAGCTGAATTTGATTTTCCTCTAAAATTGCTTCACTGAGTTTATAGATTGACTTTCTACCAAAACCTAAAACCGTGTCCACACATCTTACTTTATAGATTTTCCTTTCAAATTGTTGTTTCTGGGCAGATTTAGTTTTTGAGTGTGTGATGGACAAGTTGTGCTTCTGGTGTTTTTGGGTTTTTTTAAATAATTTTCATTTCCCTTTTAAGATTTTGAACTACCATGACACACACTTTGATTAAAAAAAAAAAAAAGAAAATAAATTAGATATCAGACAAGACTTATTTAAATAAAAAGAGTAGGGAAAATAAGCACTTATCTAGTACACCTAACTAAACTAAATTGCTTTATCATGTTGATTAGCAGTTTTGGAATTCAGATAGAAATTTTAAAATCTCATATTTTATATTTACAATGACAGCTTTATTTCAAACATAAATGACCAAATTTACAGTTGTTTTAGTCATGGCTTCAAAATGAGTGTATCACTTGTTTAGTATTTTGATTTGATCTCGTGCTTATATTTTGATATTCCTGGGCTTGCAACTCTGCTCCTGGAGCAGTAGTTCCAAGTTCAGCCTGTGCCTTCCTACCAATAAATAAATCCTTGTACTGGACATTAGGTAGTTATAACTGTGATCACCTCATTCCTCTGTGTCAGTAATAGCTTCTTTTCTTGCAAATAGATATACTTTCTCCCTCTGTAGTTTCAGTAAGACTGGAGTGGAAAGTCAAGCTGCTGAGTCTCAGCATGGCTGTCCAAACACTGGACTTGAAGATGTTTCTCTTCTGCTTAGAGCTCTGTCGAGCAGTCAAAACATCCACACCAAAATCACATCCCAGACTTCTGTTGCTGCATAAAGGGGTTGAGTTCAGATAAGAGTAAGGGAATAACAGACAAGAAAAACTGATAAGAATTCTACAGGTTTTAATTTCCTTTCAACTTTTTTTTCTTGTCCAAACTGTTGCTAAATTTAAAATTCATTAAAATCCAACCTAAAGCAAGGGGCTCATAGGTCTGCCTACATTGTATTGCTTGAGTCTTCAAAAACTGATCTGGAACAAGCACTCTAATAAAGAAGCATAATTTATATTGTCAGGGGAAGGATCAAGAATACATCTAATGAAGACAGGTCCAACCCTTGTGCAGCTCTTGTGGGGAAAAAAAAAGGAAACCGGAGTTCTAGTCATTCTAGAATTCTTTCAAAATATTCAAAAGGGTATTTACTTTAGAAAAAGATAGGGGGGAAATCAGGGAGGCATTTCAGACTGTTGGTTACTGCACTCCCCCAGAGACTGTCTCTGTGACTGTGTTTAAGTTGCTGGGTTATAGCCAGACTGGCAGAGAATGCCTAACTTGTCAAAAACCTGACTGTCTGGCTCTTCAAGGTCTGTGCAGCTCTAGTTGCCAGTGTTTAGGCAAGGTGAATTCAAACCAGGCTATTGTGATACTTGTGTAAATAGGGAGTCTAATAAAAAATGGTAGAAGAGCTTGAATTATTCAACCAAAGAAAAGAAGAGTGGAACAGATATGCTTATCATTTTTCAACATACTGAGAAGGACAGATAAACACCAGGGAAGGAAAAGAGCTACCTAAGGACAGTTTTGCCACTAGTACATTTATATGTTTAAATGAGCCATGAATAGATTTAAGTGGGAAGTTCAACTGACATTCCTAATTAACAGAGTATAGTAATACAAAAAAAACCCCTTTCACTTTGAGAAGCTGGGAAAAAAATAAAGCATTTTAGAGTGGAGTTTGATCAGTTTATGAAAGGGATTATGCAATGTAGTTGCCTGCAAATCCGTCTTTAGGCACTGGCAACAGTAGGCAGTTACTTAGCTTATCAGATTTATTCACAGGGGTTAGGGAGAACAAAATTTGGCTCCAGACCTAAGCCCTTAATGCATACTGTCTTGGCTTTTAGCTTTTTATACCCTTAAATACTACAAGCTTCCTGACAAGCAGAGGCAACAAGCTAGTGCCTTAAATACCTCTCACTGACTTTGCTCTCAGAGGTGTTTTACAAGGCCTCCAGGGTGGGCCTGTATCATACCCCAGCATCTCCAGCACAGACCCCAGGCTTCTCTTCCTTCACTCCCATGATTTCAGCACACAACTCCAAAATGTGTGCTCAGTCTTGCTGCTGCAGCCATCAGAGGGGTCTGCTGAGACCAATGGCTACTTAAGTCTGCTAAAAAGCATCAGTGTGCATGCATGAGTGCATCTCTCCTCCAGCCTCCCTCCGTGCTGTCCCTGTGTTGAAGAGGGACAGCTCTTCACTTCTCCAGCAGAACAGGATTATCTGTCTGAGTGACACCATCATGGGATGCTGAGAGGGCCAGCTCGAGCTGCAGCTGCCAGTGTGCACACCCACAAATAACAGTCTCATTGTCAAACTAGATCATGTTAATTTGGGAAAACAGATTGCTGTCAAAGGTTGAGGATATTCCTGTCCCCATTCCAGATCATGTCTATTTTCCATGACTCCAACCCAGCCTCATGCTAGGTTGGGTTGGACTCAGGCATCACCTCAAGGAGTGTGCCACCATCGTGTCTTGATTGGTTAAGATGTTTCTCCAGTCATTGATTCCCGAATAGTTTGGAAGAAAATTAATTCCCTCTGAATTGCTCTTCTCCTATAGAATGAATTCAAACCTATTTTGTATTGTTTTGGTTTTTAGGCAAATTCCCTAATAAAACTGAAGTATTCCAATATGAAGGGCCTTGAGGGGAAGGTGTGAGGAGCAGCTGAGGGCACTGGGTGTGTTCAGCCTGGAGGAGACTGAGGGGAGACCTCACTGCAGTTACAGCTTCACTGAGAGGGGAAGAGCAGGGGTAGGCACTGATCTCTGCTCTGGGGGGACACTGACAGGACCCAGGGAATGGCCTGAAGCTGTGTCAGGGGAGGTTTAGGTTGGATATCAAGGAAAAGATTTTCACCCAGAGGGTGTTTGGGCACTGAACAGGCTCCCCAGGGAGATCACAGCACCAGCCTGATGGAGCTCAAGAACTGTTTGGACAATGCTCTCAGACACAGGGTGTGACTCTTGGGGATGGTGCTGTACAGGGCCAGGAGGTGAGCTCCAGTTATCTGTGTGGGTCCAGTCCAATATTCTGTGATTCTGCAATATGGCAATATTTGAAATGTGAGTAGAATAGTAAAGAGTGTAGATAGAATAAAGAGTAGCTAAGAGTGTTTCTTTTGGTAGAAAACCTTCTCCTTGGTCATTAGCTGTTGGTCACATGCTGCCAGTTTATACTGGCCTGGCTGCTGGGCAGGTGCACAGTGAGTCAAGCTGGGGTCTGAGCAGGGTTAGAAAGAGCATGGGAAAACGTGGATGCATTTGCTGAGCTCTTTCACTATATGGCTGTATAAAACTGGTGTAGGAACAAGTGAAGGAAGCAATAATAACTCCTTAAACAAGAAGGAATTAGTTGTTAAGCTACAGTTTGAGGTGTAACTGAACTGTTCTGTATGAAAATTATCTTGGGGCTGAGAGACAAGTAGAATAATAGACAGTCTTCAGCAAAATCCTTATTTATGGGAAAAGGGATGTGATAGAGGCTAGTTAAGTTGGCAGCAAATGAAGCAAAAGGGTGCTGTAAAGGGTGAGTAAAGAAAATGCTAAAGAAAGATTAAATTATTGCCAGAAAATAGGATACATCAGTAAACATAATATTTATGACACAGGTAAATTATTATCCATCTAGAAAATAGAATGAAAAGTAGCAATTGAAAGATGCCTTGAGGATTGCAGATACAGCTGCTGTGAGTAGACATTGGGTAGTACCTCATGTATGGATAATTGGCCTCAATGCATTTCACAGAGAAGTACATTTACTGTTAATCATATAAACAAAGTCTCTGGCATTCAATTTTATCTATTTCTTCATCTGTCTGAGAATTATTTACAAAGTACAGAGTGGTATTTCATGCAGAAACTGAAGATGACAGGAATTTTCAGTGCCAGGCTTGGCATAAGCAAGATACAACATTTCTTTAAAATATTTATTCAAGGAGCCAGGGAACGCTTATCAGATTCACTGTCCCTTAAAAATAACAATTCTGTAAATATTACTTAAAATCATGATTTGTAAAACAGTCACTTCTTTTGGGTAAACAGTTCTGTGAGACTAACTGCATGTAATTCACCAGCAGAATAATTATAACTATACATCCCACGATGACTTCATGTGTGGTAAATGTCATGCAGGAAATGAACAAAGAAATAGAATTATATTAGAAATGAAGTGTAACTACAGTGTCTTAAAATCACTTTCTCAAATCATGACTCTCTGGTCCATACATTACAGGAGTTTGACAGTCCAGGTTATAACTTGGGAAATTATTTCTATGCCTCTGTTTTATGTAAATTACATCCTTTCCTGGGCTCAGCAATTTTGGCACATTTTATCACCCTGAGTAGGTTGGAGTTCGTTAGTTTTGCCTGCTTAAACTAAAGCTGGAGGTTTTAATGAGTACTCTAGTAGTATATTAGGCTTTTTCCCCCCCCCCTGCTTATTTTAAAATGACTTTTCATAACAAAGAGAGTAGTAAAATAGCCCTCTTGTAACTGCAAGGGCTCCTCTGGATTAGAATATCTTATCAAATGGTTTCTGAAAATCTGGTATATTCTCAAGAGCAAAGAAGCAGCATGAACCAGCACCCTATCTAAGCATCTAGCTGTTTTAAGTATTTACAGGCATTAACCAGTAGGTGCACTGGATTTTAGTCCATACCGCACATTTTGGCTTTGAGCTGTGGAGAATGCTTTAAATATATACATCTTTAGGTAATCAGAACATCAGACAGGAAACACTTTAAGCTAGGTAGCCAGGTTCTAGAGGGTAGCCCATTTAGAAATAGTGTTAGGCTAGTGGGGTTACATTTTTGGAAGTGATTTGTAGCCCAGGTGTAATAGGGAAAGCCTAAGAAAACACAGGTTAGGAGTTAAAGGACTTAGGTTCATAAGGCTAGGCATAGGTTTAAGATCTGATTAAAAATAAAAAAAAAAGCAGGGTTCAAATCTTAAATGGTGTTCAAGAAACCTTGGAAAAGTAAGTAAACTCCAAGTCTCCAAGGACATATTTTCCTTTTTAATGGGAAAGATTGATTTTCTGAAGTGTTAATGACATTTAAAGTGAGAGATGACTGCTGCATTTCTTTCTTGGCTCCTACTGTATATCTGCTGAGATATATGGTATATAATTGTCAAATACCTTCTAAAAGCAAGGTGATAAACAAATATATGTGAATCACCAACCCACAAGCAATCTATCAAAAGGATAGTGATGTACTGGATCATTTTTCAAATCCTGCTGTATTTTGCAGGCATCAAATGATCATGACAGCTTAAGGTAAAAAAAGGTCCAAGGCTGTGGCCAATTTCAAATGTGTCTTTTCCTTCAGAAATTGTCTTTTCAATTTTCATTTTACATCCTTATTATAATATTACTGTAAACTAATGTAAATTATTATATAGTCTGTGAAAAGACCTTTCTATAAAAAAAATTTATGTAGTTTAGTGGAAGTGAGTTAGAGGTGATGGTTTGCTCTTATGATGTTCCTAAAGAATTTGATCAGACTTTGGAATAGATTATGAATATTCTGCATGGAATACTTAAGAGCAAATCTAAGAAATGATAAACAACTTATTTTTACAGTAGCCAACATTAGTTTCTACAGATCCTACTGAACTGCATCACAAAGTTGTTACCAGAGCAGAGTTCAAAGGCAGATATTTTGGGAAAACAAAAGCACTCTGTGGTCACAGAATAAGAAATAAATCTCTAGTGCCCTTTATTTAAAAATAAAGAGAGAGAGAGAGAGAGAGAGAGAGAGAGAGATCAGAACACCTGAAGATTTTGTGTGTTTACCTACAATTTTGTATGTTTAAAACTTTGCTGGTCAAAATTGGAATGAATTTCTGTTACAGATCAAATGTTGAACTTGTCATGATGCTGAAGTGGGTGCCTGTGCCTTGTGGCAGAATGAAATCCAGACTGCTGTTTGGCCATCCAAAGAAAAGTTGTGTCTGAAAGATGGTCATCCAGGCTTCTTTGCACTGCCCCAGAGATAAATTCTATTGCTTTCACTGAATTACTGCCTTATAAGAAAAGTTCAGATGTCTTCTAGTACTGAATATCTTAGTGGTTTTATTATACATCTGCTAAAAATCCTGATCATCAATGACTTTTAGATAGCTTCCAATAAAAAGAGCCAGTTCTGTTATCTGGATCAATTCTAAATGTGATTGATGGGTAGAAATAAATATCCCAGCATATTCACCTCCTCAAGAGCATGAGCTATGAGTTGTTTATTGAACAAGATTCTTTGTGTTGCTGCACTTCAGCTATTGAGAAGGACAACACCACTCAAATTGGCACAGCATCTGTTGGGTTGTGCAAAACCCTACATATTTTATTTTTGTCATAGAGCTGCCAGAAAAATGTTGCTTTTATTTGCATATAAAAACCTGACAAGTGTGGTTTCAGGAAGTGGTCATGTTTTTAGTGTTGGTTTGTATCCCTTCTGCCTGTGTGAACTGTGTGAGTGTGAACAGGTCACTGAAGACATCTAAATTAAAAAATACATATACATACATATATATATATATATATATATATACACATAAAGGCTGTGATCAGGCCTGCTAGGATAAAACACTATGTTCTGTTTTGCCTAGGATGGAATCTGGCACATTTTTGATATTTTTTCTACAGAACCTTCCAGCAGCACTGCATTCAGAGTATCCAAAGAGTGAGAGTGAGGCCACCTCTGCAGGCAGAGGGCAAATTCCTGGGAGGTATTTTAGCAGCACATACCTGTTTGGTATGTTTGGTATGTTTTGCTTGCTCACCAGCTGTCCAGCACAGGTAAGAGAGTACAAGGCAGGTGGTGCATTTTAACTTATAAATTGCACTGAGCAGCTACAGCACATTCTGAAATTTGAATTCATCACAAACCTTTTATAACTAACAGGTAATTCAAATGTGGAAGTGCGGAAAAAACCAATTTTTTTCTAGAATATTTGATTTCTTTCTGCTTATTGTACTTCTAATGTAATTGCTAATATCTAGGGAATAAAACGTGATTGTTTTAGCAATAATTTATTTCAAATTTATCTCCAAAATAAATAATTCAATCCAGTATGCTAAGTTTGGGTTGTTTCCAATAGATAGTTTGGAAAGATACAGTAGGATTTGTAAGTAGCAGTTTCCAGCTATGAAAAATTACTAATTTATAAAATGCTTTACATTTTTCCAGATATAACTATTGAATTTTTATCAACACTGCAGAATTACAGATTTTTTTAAAATTATTGTTTTAAGATTAATACTATCAAAGAATGCAGAGCATTTATTTGTTTTCCAAAGCACTAAGAGAGTTTGACAAACTGTCACTGAAAGGCAGAATGCAAGCTTTGCTTCATACACACCTTTATTTCTTTATGAACGAAAGCAACTCACAAATTTACTTTTAAAAGAAAGTTACTAGTAGCAGTTTCTCATGTACATTATTCAAAATCGTGTTTTTCCTAACATGTAAGCAAGCTCATTATTTGGAAACATATATAACATGCATTTAATCTGGTACAAGGACTGGTGGCATTCCAGTATTCCAGAATGGAAAGTGATTCCTTTCTCAGCTGTTATAGACTGAGTTTTACAGATGGTTTCCTCTCCAAAAATTGTTGAAGGGACATGAAGTCCCTCAGTTACCCTGAGTCACATGTTTGTCTAGGCCAGCAATCTTCCTTTCCCTCGGTGCTAAGGATTGCCAGGTGGCACAGGAATGCTCCAAGTGTTAATGTGCAAGTCTGATTCACTCAGTCTATATTTGATTTCAGGTGTGGTTTTACCCCGTTGAATCTCCTCACTCTCTTGATGTCACAGGAATGACTCCCAAATCACACTAAATTATGCCAGTAAATAAAAAAAAAAAGTTTAGTCAGCCTCTTCTCACAGTGAACATGTTGTTAACCTAGGATTAATCCAGTAAAACCCTCTTTCCATTTACAAGAATGTTTTTTACTATGTCTTTTTCACACATGTACATGTGTGAGACATGTAACAATCAGCGCTGTAGTTCATTGTTCTATCAATTTCTTAATCCTGCTTCTTTTCCATTATTATTCCCATAACACTTGCAAACTGCTAACCTGGAAATATTGTTGACATCTCTTTAATCTTTCCTGTACAATATTAATACTTCTTGAGTCCTTGAGATTTATCTGATGTTCTAGGATTCATTATGAATTAGCATCAGAGGTCTTTTCAGGTTACTGGATGGTCCAGCACTTTCAGGGATTCGGGGCTAGTTCTTTAATGTTGATCTTCAGATGTTTCTCTCTGTTCTTGACAGAAAATATTCTGTCGTTCTCAGATGGAGAAGAACTTAATACAGGGGTTTGGGTGACCACTAAAAATCTGAACAGGCATCAAAAGTAGGCATAAGGATTAAACCTGCTGATTCTAGCAGGTTCTTCTTTGGATGCAGCAGATTGGCTTCCACCAGCCTCCTGGACTGATTGGGTGGAGACTGTCCAGGATCCTGAGAGGTGCTTTCTTCCACAAGTGTTCAATACAAGGAGTGCCACCAGACATTCTTTCTCTTCTGCAAGTCTCTTAGAGCCAGATGTCTGCTGTTCTCTTGGAGTCTCAGTCTGTTTTCCATAATCAGGTTCA
This sequence comes from Oenanthe melanoleuca, assembly GCF_029582105.1. Lineage (NCBI taxonomy): Eukaryota > Metazoa > Chordata > Aves > Passeriformes > Muscicapidae > Oenanthe > Oenanthe melanoleuca. The sequence continues at coordinate 30,187,289 of NC_079336.1, forward strand.
TTTTTCTGTCCCTGGAACGTCTGAACAGCAGTTGCATGGAGAAAAAGCCAGAGGAAGTAGCAGTATAAATACATTTCAAAGTTATGACTTAATAGACCTAATAAAGACCTAATGGGATGATTCATCTAGCAGGAACATTCATATAAGCAGCAGAGTTTGTTCGGGGCATGTAGAAGAGAAAAGGACGTAGGTGTTACCTTATATGTTAATGTACACACAGGCATCTCTTGCTCTGAGGTTAATAATAAAGAGGCTCAAAAGCTATCTCATAATTTCTGAGTACAATATACAGGACAAAAAGTGTTGCTATCCTGATGGGAGCCAGTAGTCAGACAGCTATCAAGGAAATCACATGATGAGCCTTTTGTAAGAAGAATTATCCAAACTCCAGCACTCAGTGCCATCAGCATACTTGGATTTCAAAATCTGCACATTGGGGAAGGAATAGAGCTGCCCTCAGGCAGTTGGCTAATTTTTTAAAAGTTTTAGTGGAAATTTTCTGTGTAGAAGTTGGGAAATGCAAAGAGAGATGACATTTTCCAAATACGATCCTCCTAATTTGGTAGAACCTAAAGGAAAAAGTAACAGTTAAAAGCAACTCGGCACTTCTTGAGCAACGATGAAGCAGCAGAATTCCTGACAAACAGGAAGAGATGCAATGTGCTTCAGCAGAGCAGATTATAGGAATTGAGAGAACTAGTAAGTGAGATCCTGTGGGAGACAATTCTGAGAGAGAGTTAAGTGCAGTAGGCAGATCTTTAAAGGAACTATGTTAAATGCAAGTTTATGCAAAACTATGCAAAAGAAAACTATGGAAAATTGCAAGTTATGACAGTGCGGAGGAAGGGAAGGAGCTGTAGATCACTCACCAAGGAGAAGAATTTAAAGAAAGATGAATGGATGAACATGTGAGACCAAAGAGAGAAAATTAAAAGCAGAGAGTGAAAGCATGTGGTGCATAGGTGATGCATGCTTCTCAGCATGCTGGTGCACCAACAGGCAGGGGAAGCTAAAGAAAGACTTAGCCCAGTTCTCTGCAGGGTGAAGGACGTTTGCAAACAATGCCTGGAAAGCTGATAGATTCAGCTCCTTCTTTGTTTCACTCAAAAGGTCAGTTTTAAGCAGATGGTACAATGACAAAAAGGGCAAGAACCTAAAAGGAGAAAGAAAACACTTGAAGTTATGCAAGCAAATGAGTTGTTTTGTGATCAGCTAGTCCAAAATGTTACTCTGAACATCCGGAAGAGAGAAGGTGCCTATCTTTGAAAACAAATAGGAGTGAGGTTAAAATTATAACACATGGAGTTAATTTCCACTGTAGAAACAGTGGAAAAAATAACATACTGGTTATGAACATTTAGAAAATAGTATATAAAGGAGTGGTCAATAAAATCCATATCAAGCCAAAATAAATTTAATCTCTTGTAGGATAATGCTTCACAAAAACATTGGATACCACATCTTGATTTTAGTGAGTCTCTGGACACTGTCTCCTAGAACACTCTTGTAAGTGAGCTGGGAACATATGGTCTGGATGAAAAGGCTGCAAAGGAAAGAAATCAAACTACAGTAATATATTGAGTGGGATTTTTTCAGGAATAATCTGTGCTTGTTCCAGAATTAGTTGATATTTTCTTCAATGACTTGGCTGATGGAAAAGTGTGGATGCCTTATATATTTGCAAATGATACCTAGTTAGGAGGAAATGCAGGTAGCAGATTAAAACTCAAAACACTCATGACAATTTAGAGAAGAGATGCGAGGCAAACTGGAGGTAATTCAATAGGAAAAAGTCTGTGATCTGTACTTGGACAACAATAGCTATCTATCCAATTCCTGGACAAGAGTCCTCATGTGGTTGTGTGTTTTTTTCAGAAAAGGAGTAAGGAGCTCATAGAAAGTCATGATGAGCACAAATTGGTAAAACATGCATCTCTAAAAAACCACTTGCCATCTGCATTGTGCTGGTAATCCTGGAAGAAAAGGAACCAGTTTTTCTAGGGTCTGCACCTGCCCTGGTTTGACCCCACCTCCCTTGCAGTCTGGTGCTGGGCACTGGTGAGATCCTGTGATGCCTCAGACTGCAGATACCCTCATGAGCAACCTGTGCACTATCTCCTTTTGTTTCTCATCTAATAAGTCCTGAACTTTTTAAATTTAGAACTGTCAGCTCTCTGGAAAACATGCTATTCCAATATGTATGCAGCAGCTTGGTCCTGCCTGGGAGTGTAGCATCCTGCAATTGTCCTACTGACTAGCAATGTCACTAGAGTGTATTACAAAGAGGGCCTTAGAACTGGACTCAGATTTGCTGGAAAGCAAATGGCCTTTTTTAAAAAGTGTATAATTTCACTATTAGAACTACTTAAAACTTTTCTTAAGGAGTTTACTCTTTTTTTTTCCTATTAAAGGTTTGTCCTTGAGTAGGTGTTTACCATCACCTTCCAACAGCTTTACTCATTATAGAGACCTGCCCATTAAGTAGCTTCTGGAAGCAGATTTTGGTTCAAAGTCCATTTCCAGACATTCCAAACCCCAAAAGGCCACCATGGTTGAATGTTATATTCAGGGGAAGGTGAGACAATTAAAAATAGTGTCACGGCGCAATTCAGTAAAGATAGCTGAGCTGTCACTGGGGCAGACTGCTCCAAACTCCAGCAAAGCCTTTCACCAGATAGATACACTCTAAAAATATGAGAAATTTTGAACTATGCTGCCACTGCCATTCCCCATCTATATCTTTTTAACAGAAGTGAAATCAGCTTTCAGAGCATTGCTGACATCTGGAGTGTTATTGTTCCACACCAGGTTGGAGCATGTTTTGTTTGTGAACTATAATGTACAACAAATGTTTTCAGGAAAGTTTTGAAGGCATTTATTACTTACATTGGAATAATTTTGGATTTCCTTTTATTCTATCAAAAAGATGGTTGAGTTGCAGTACAGCTAAACAAGTTCATCTCTAAAGGGGAAATGTGGAAGTGCTATAATGGGAGACAGCACTTCTGCTATGTGACCAAGTCACTGTATAATGCATTACCTTATCCACCCCCAACCATAAAAGTCAGAAATGGATTTAGCTTCTGAGTCCTAAAAGAATAGGGCCTTAAAAGTGGATTTAACATTAATAAATCACATTAAATCCTCCATTTCAAGTCCTCGAGACAACGTCTTTGGGAAAAAGCATGTATTTGATAAGAAAATGGAGAAATACATTTTCTAGCAGACTACTCCTCTAAATTTGTCTTATTATTATCATTTTAAATCTGGAAGCATTTGGAAGTTGCTTAAGAGGTTGGGATGTTAAATTAATCAGAGATGACAGATTGGTGGGCAGATGAGAACAAGTGCTATCATGAATTGGTGTCATGTGACCCTGAAATTTAAGGTACTGTCAAATTGTGCTGTTAGTGTATCTAAAAGACATTTATAAACCAGAATTTCCACAGGAAGCAGATGTTTTAATACCATTTTCTTCCTGATTTTGATGTTTTCTTTTAGAAGGAGATCATAAACATTCAGTAACTTTATTAAAGGCTTTGAGGAAATCTATACATTTTTCACAACTGTGAAAATCTATTTATTGCTTCAGCAGGTGTTCAAAAGCAGCACATCCACCAAAACCTCCATGACCTCCAAAAGTCTGCATCCTGCCAGGCTGGCCCTGTGAGATGAAGTCCACATAATGGACCTGCCACTGAGGGCCAGCATAGAGATTTGTGCAATGGGCTTGAATCTTCCCCTTTTATTTTTTTTCCCCAATGTGTTTCTGCACATTTTTCAGACTAGAAGAATAGCTAATAATTGGATATGGTTTATGGGACTGAACTAACTTGCTCAAGGAAAAAAGCTACACTCAGATATTTTTATATTTTGAAACAGGTTGCAATAAGAAGTAATATGCTAGATAAAGATGAATAAGAACTTGGGTTACACATTTTATTAAATAGGCAAACATAATTGCTTTGTTCTCTGGTTTAGGAGAACAGATGGATTGTAAAACAGGTCAGGTGAAGAAGGCTCAAACACAAATTTGTAACAATACTTTAAAAGTCAGATTCTAACCTGTAAGTATGAGCCATGTGATATAAATAAATGATAGCTGTGTGGCACATTTGAGCTAGATATTGGATATAAAATAGCAATCAAATGTCTGGAGAGCAGCTGCTTTCCTATCTATAAGACATCTGGCTCTTTTCCTCAGTTCAGGAAGAACTTGCTGCTACAGCCAACTGTTGTGTTTCAGAGACCTGTTTTATTTTCCAGCATAAAATCCAAGTGCAATGTGACACAAAGCAATTTTCCCTTTTAAATTGCTTAGAATGTTTAGGTTCCTTCTGTGTGGATTTATGCTGCATAAACCTCTGCTTCTTTTGCCACCCTTCCTATATACCCCAAACTCCTAGTCAGGCATGATCATTACAATTGGCATAAGTTCTCTGTCTTTAAAAAGCCTGCTGCTTTGTCTTAAAGACATTTTTATTATTTAACACAAGCCAGGGAAAATCACATTAAATGCTGCTTTATGAGACAAATGCAGCTCCCTGAATGCTGGGAGTCAGGAGGCTGCAGCTATTCTTGTGTGCACTGCCCTGCCTGTCAGTGCTGTCTGCTGGTGCCCCTTACAGCCTCGAGCTACAGGGCAGTTTCCTTTATGTCTTTGCTGATTTCTCTCCCTTCAGAGGAATGCTGAAGTGTCCAGAAAGACAATACAGAGGTATTCTTTCTCTGAGAGACACACGGTACAACAAAGTCATAATTTACAAGCTAAAATCTTTGTTTTTCAAGCAATATAGAGGATTTGAATTAATTTTTGTCTCTTTGAAAACCACTGAGCTAGCTGGAAAGTCAGAAAGCCTTCCACTTCTATCTTCTACTTTCCTTTTCCTGTTTTCAAATGTTTCCTGGAGCACTCACTGATAGAAAATGAAGCTGAACCTAAAGATCACTCAGTGCAGCTTGTTTGTTCCAGGGTGGCTGGTGAATATATAGGAAAATGTTTCTTGTGAATTTTTAGGAGCTATCTGAGGTGTAATCTGGCATTCTATTTGTCCATGTAGAAATCAAACCAGTTTGTTTTTTGGTTTTTTTTGGTTTTTTTATTTGTTGGGGTTAATCTTTTTCCTCCCTCCCTTCCTCCCTCCCTCCCTTCCTTCCTTCCTTCCTTCCTTGCACTTGGAATTCATCCATTGATGATTTTTTTACCTAAAGACATGATCTTTAATGTGGCCTTTTACACTTGCTGTCAACTTCTGGTTTATAATATGTGATTTAACTACAACACAGATAAGCACACTGTACTCTTACAAAGTAGAACCTTGATGGCAATCCATAGAACATGCACCAAATTCACTTTAGCATTGCTAAAATGAAGACCTTAGAAAATTCACTCCTAAATTATCACTTTAAATTTCCCATTAAGTTATAATAGCAAATGAATTCAGAGAATGAGATAACAGATTATATAAGGAGTTACTCAGCTATGTTATGTTAGCCTATAAGTGTTCCTTTAGAGTGAGAGAGAAGCTGCAGCTATAGCAGAAAAGTTTCTCCTTTCACAGCATTCAGTCTGAAGCCTGTTTATTTTGGAAATTTTCTCCTTGATTGTGGTGCAGTGGGAGGAGTTTTCACAGTGGGCAATTAATTTTAATCAAAACCATCATCTATTTTGGCCTAAAAAAAAATCTGTGTTTGATAGGTTTAAAGGAAGAGTGAACCCGTTTGTCCTTTAAAAATACATAATCTGATTTGGCAGGGCACATTTGTGGTGTCTCTGTGGTAGATTTTCTATTAAATTTATTTTAAAACTCCCATCCCTGAGAAAATAAGCTACATGAGCTGGTTTGAGACCTTCATTAGAGGCTACTCCAAAGCATATTTTATATGAAAAATGGCTTTGCTACTGAGAATGATTGGTATGTCAAGAATTTCATTTCAGCCAACATTTTTGTTATTAGAAGAAGCTTCTGTTGTCTGCAGAGGGGTTTTGTTCAGAAAGATATAATGCAAGATAGGAAAAAAGCATCCTTCCAGTGTTCTTATCTACTATGCAATACTTCTATTGTAAGCATAGATAATAACAATTCTAATATTTTTTTCATTTCCTTGGGTGCTGCTTCTTACTCACATCTTATAATGGTACTCCTGATTTTACTGCTGCTTCTCTGGGAGCTAGAAAAATAATCAAAGAGCTTGTTTTTCAGTGTGTTTATTGAAACCTTAGAAGTGGATGCCTTAAAGGTGATCCTTTAAATCCCTTTTACCTGCTTGTATTTCCCGTGTAAAATACAATGACTATCACATTAAAACATGTTTTTCTTATTGTTTTTTTTTCATCATTAATTCAGGCCCATTTCTCTTCCATTTCCTTTTGAAATGGCATCAGCTTCTGAAGAGTGGAAGGAGGAAGGATTTCAGTAGGTCACAGCCTTTGGTAACATAACTTTGGCTGTCCTTTCAAACTATCCCAACAGCCAGATTATCCACAGATTGGAAGGAAAAGGAGAATCCAATTAAAGCCAAAATAAACAGACCAACACTTTGTTCAGTAGGTTTCTGTGGTTTCTGCTGTTTTGTTCTCGTTTGTATCCTGTCCCACCCTCACCCTTTTGGAAACTTTATTACTTTTTTTTACTCTGATAAGCAAGTTTTAAAATTCTCCCAAATCAGTACAACTCTGCAGTGCTCGACTCTACAGGACCATTTACAGGTTTCTCTGGATAGCAGAAACAAATGTCTCTGCACCTTTGAAGACATCTACCATATTTTATTACTACTGTGACTATTTTTACAAAACCCTTGCTTCCTGAGCAGCAACCACATTCCCAGGGACTGTTGGCATATGCCAGCAACAGATAAAGTTAACACAACTGAAACAACTAAGGAATGGCAGGAATGCGCTGAATGGTGCTTGCTCTCTCATTTCTATTTTTGGTTGGTTTTTTTAAAAGTCTCCTACCTCATCCTGACAAAAACAAACAAACAAAACCTGACTACAACAGAAAGTGAAAGTGTGTGATGCTTGCTGGGAGATAAAACACCTGATTATTTTATGTTGCCACTGACAATGGGTTTTCAAGGTAGTGATCATCATGAATTCATCACAGCCTTTGGAAGGGAAGCACCACATCTCCTCACCTGATCTCATGAGCCCTCAGGATCTACTGTGAAACCATTACATGGTAGCCAACGACAACAACTGATCTTCTTAATGCATTTTTTGGCTTTTCATAGTGGTGGAATGTGCAAAGAGAAATCCAGTCAATAGCAGCCAAAATACCTGGAGCATCTTGAAACCCAGCAATTCCTTGGGCACTGTTAGACAAGGCATCCTAGAAGCAAAGGATACAAAACAATGATGAAAGAAGAAGCTGGGATAACAGTGCCTGCTCTCAGGTCAATGTTAAACACAGCAGGGAAGGGCACAGAGACAAACTAGAAATATTCTACCCACCAGCTGAGTGAGCTGGATACTGCATCCTTAAGGGTGCCCTGGAGTATGCTTTGAATATTCCTCTACCCTATCTCTAACCAACAGGATCCTGTAATTTCCAACCACTTCCCTGCTTGCCTGTTGCTGAATGTCAACAGTAGGTACAGTTGGCAAACACAGAAGTTGAAGCATTTAAAGGATGTGTCATATTTTGCTGGAAGTTTATTATAATTTGCAGTTGAACTTGATTACTTAGAGGTCATCTCACTTCTGTACATAATCAGTTTTCTTTGCTCCCAATTTTACTAAAACAATTTTCAAATTAAAATATTGTCAAACTAAAATATGGGGAAAGAAATTGTTTTCATGTACCAAAGACCACAGAATTATTAAACAGTTGAGGTTGGAAGAGACCTCTAGAGCCCATCAGGGCCAATCCCCTCCTCAAGCAGGTTCATTTAGAGCAGGTTGACCAGTACTATGACCAGATGGCTTTTGAATATCTCCAAGGATAAAAAAAAAAAAAACTCTCTGGGCAACTTGTGCCAGTGATCAGCCACTCCCACAGCGCAAAAAAGTTTCCTTTTTTAAAATGAAACCTCCTATTGCAGTTTGCACCCATTTGCCTCTTGTCCTGTCAATTAAAGATAATGTAATGCTCTGCAGTGAATCAAGTAGATGGAAGCTAATTCATATATTTCATTGTATGTAGTATGTAGTGATGCCTAAAGATGAGAGGTCTGTCAAAATCATTGGCTCGTTTCTGGGAAAGAAATGAAATTGCACAATGAAACATCCTCAGCAGTGCCATCCTCTCCTAGATGCAGGTTTGGTGTTGGACATGTCTGTAATTTGAAAACTGTAAAACATTTCCTTCAGTCAACTTCAAATGCATCATTCTTCCAACATCTAGTCTTCAAACCTACAAATCTCAGCAGCAAGTACCCCATAAATCTTCAAAAGTGAGCAGTAGGTAGGACCTACTTCTTTCAATTCTCTTTCTACCTTTGCTCAGCTGCTGTCCTTTACTTTTCTGCTACAACTACTTAATCTTCCTCTGTAACATTACTAGTTGCCCAGATTTTACTATAATGATTATTCATCAATTGTTTTGCTCTGTTGAACAGTGAAGAATAACAGCCATGTCCCAGTGATGCAGCACCAACTCAGACACCACCCTTTGATGCCGTGGCTGAGTCACTGCAGGTGGAGTTCTGGGGGTGGCAGGGGTGGCAGGGGCTGATGCCCAGGGCAATGGGCAGTGGCTGCTTCTCCTTTGTTGCTTCTCCTGTCTAGTACATTGGGTGCCTGGACAGGGCTGGAAACAGAAACCATGTCACCTTTCTGTCCTCCACCTCCCCTGACACTCTATTGGAGAATGTTGCAAGTTTCTGGAAGGATATTGATCTAAGGATAAGAAAACACACAGTCCTGTAGTCTGTAAGCTATCAGGGTTCTAGAGCCACCTGGAAAACCTTTACAATCCTGGATTAAGGGAATTCCACCCTATTCTCTCTCTCTGTACTCATCCTGGTCTTACAAGGAGTAAGCTCCCCAGAGCCATGGATGAATAAAGCTCCTCATCACCCACCTTCTCTGAGTGAAACTTGCCATAAAGTTTCTGATTCATGAACCCATTGGCGGCTTTTGGTTTGTGCTGGTTTTTCATTGGAAAACTTTAGTGCCTTTTCCTTTTGCATAGCAATTGCATAAGCCTAATTTTTTAAATAAAAGATCCCCCCCATGTCAGGCTTTTCTATAGAGACCAGATCCTCAATGGCAAGGACTCACCTTTCAATATCTTTCACCCCAATATCTATTTTCCTTTTTAGTCATATTTTTCCAGTTGGATAGGGTAACTTGCTACCTGACAGCAAAATTGTTTTTTTTACCCCATAAGGTGGGAGTTTCTTGCCATTCCCTTTTGTTTCATGCTCTTTATTTAGTGAGAAAGGGCAGGTTAGGGACTCTGACCTGAGTAATTCAAGGATATTTTAGGAAAATAGGCTGAAGATAGAAAACAGGCAGGCTATTTTGTTCTTCTTTTATGAATCCAGACCAGAAATTACTTTCTTATATGAGAAAGCACTGTAGTGGAACAGAAGTCAGAATATAGAAATACCATGTGGAACTTTCCTCCCCTTTTTAAAGAAGGGTATTCAATAAATAGCATAAGGTAGGTAAAATAATTTAAAAACAATGCTGTAGCAGAGGCAGGGTATAACACTTGGAGATCTAAGGTAAGGCACAGTGATTTGCCCTAATTGCTGTTGTACTTTTATCATCCTTACTCGTTTTTATACTATTCCAATTTTACCTGGGGGCTCCAACCAAGGTTAAGGTTTCAAAACTTTTTATATGTAAAACATATCAAATAAGATTGCCCCTTCTCACTCACTGCAAGTTCATTGGGAGTTAAACACAGTACTGATATTAATGATAATATCACAGAAAGATGTTCACAGTAATTCCTTATAACCAACTCCTATCATAGCACTTGGCACTCTTAAATTTAGTGGAAGAATTTGGCTCCAAAGAATAAACAGTCTTTATCCAAGTCTATCACTGCACTAAATTAACCAAGACTCCTGTATTTAAACACAGAGGTCTTGGCCTGCTTTCTTTGGCAAGATACTGCCATGAGTAATATGGAATTAAACACACAGAATTCAAAGAAGTACATCAACAAAAATAATTGAAATATAAGAGATTAATTTCATCAAAACTGATAAACCTTTCTATCTTTATGTTTTTATGTAAAGAAGGATTTCTCAAGATATGTTATTTGATGTTATTGAGATGGTGTTAGGAAGATAATAACTGCCTTTTTAGGGAAGAAAAGGAATAAAGTTAATTTAGGTAGACTAAATCTGCTCTCATCATTTGCCCTTGCAGTCCTGCTTCTTTGAAACCAAAGCAATAAAAATATATGTGCAAAAAAGAAAGGAAAAAATCCTGCAAAGCAAGAAAATGTAGCCCTACTTTTCTAATGTCTCAGACAGAATAACTGAATTGAAAAAATTCTCAGGCTACCTCTAAGCAGCCAGCACAGATGTTAGAAGTGCTTTAATTGTGTTAGCATAGTACTCCCCCAGGTCTGTTCTCCTGTCTGAGCAATATCACAAGCCCAGGGAAAGCACCTTATTAACACAACTGCACTTCTCTCAGGCTGAGCCAGCCTGTTCACATTTAGCTGATATTTTACAAAATCTAGGCTTAGACTGACTTGGACCTGCTGCTGGAGAAGAAGTGCAGAGAAGCACAGACTGGTGGATTTTGGCACAGGGTGGGAAAAAACAAATTTCATAAACAAACAGGCTGGTTGCAATCTGGTTGGTGATGAGAATCTATTGCAAGGGCTCTTCCAGCAGCACCTTCAGCTGGATCTGGAGGCACTTCCCAAAGTTCTGCTCTGTTCAGCTCTTATAGTCAGCTGAACAATGGTCCAGAGTGACTGCTCCAGCCTGGGCATGATCCATCACTGAGAACCTTAAACTAAATAAGAAGCATATCCTAGATATTCTATCTACACAACCATTTCAACAGCTGAAGGACCAACTATTTTCAGGTATTTTATATTGCATAGTTTGATCAATCCTGCAGTAAGAACCTCCCAGAGAGTCTTTGGGATGGCCAGATGCTTCACACAGGATATTAACCTGTACACTGAAGATGTGTGCAGACTAAGAAAGTGATTAATACAAATGTCTGCTACCATCTCAGTATTTCAGCCTTCAGTTTGCCTCTGGAAGCTCTCATACTACTCTTAGTTTCATCATGTCTTACCCAAAATACATCTTGGTCCTATAGGCACTGCCAGAAGTCAGTGAGCTTTTACATATGGCTTTAGAAAAACAATTTTTTCTTAAAAATATGTTTTTAAATCCCAAGTTTGGATAGTACTGCATACAGTCTTTAACTTCTACTGAGTTCAACAACTTTATGTAGGAAACTGTGCTATGATCTGTCTATGACAATAAAGCCCAGGCCTCTGCTTAACAGAATTATCCTGACTTTGGTGTTATAGAAGTGATCTATCCACTCAAATATGAACATTTGGCACAGAAATTATTTTAGTATATTTAGAAGTCAAGCCAGGAAGCTGGAAAATGAATCTCAACACTTCCTTTCCTTTAACAACAAGGTTATCTTCTTCAAAAATTGGTTGCACTATTTCACTTGCACTTGAATCAGAAGGAGTCTGGCCAGTTGATAAATTTTCATTTTCTGTTGCTTCTGGCTTCTCAAACCTATTTAAATTCAGATATTTACTTCTTAACTTTGACATGGATTTATGACATCTTCATTGTCTCAAAATTTGGAGAATAATTTTTTTCTTACCAATTTGGTTGATACATATTTGATACAAGCATTTTGACAATCCACAGTGAAACACCTGTATTAGTTTAAAATGACTTTTGAAATGTTGAAGTCTTTAAAAATATACAAATATACTATTATATACTCTGTCCCTTATCCCTCTACCTGGGACATATTCATATGTCATTTCCAAAAAGCACATTAGCATAATTAACTGTGTAATCCGAATTCCAAATGTTTATCACACACTGAATCACAGGATGGGTGAGGTCACCTGGTCCAACATCCCTGCTCAAGCAGGCTCCCCCAGAGCACCTTACTCAGAATTTGTCCAGATGCTTTTTGAATGTCTCCAGAGAAGCAGACCCCACAACTTCCCTGAGCAACCTGTTCCAGTCACCTATACGGTAAAGTTCTTCCTCCTGTTTGGGTGGAACTCCCTGTGCTCCAGTTTCTGCCATACATAGTCTCTCACTGTTATTGCTGGAATCACTGAGAAGAGCCTGGCTACATCCTCTTGGCACCCTCCCATCAAATACTCACATACATTAAGATCCCCTCTCAGTCTTCTCCTCTTCAGGCTAAAAAAATATGGAGTGCTTCACAAACTTGCATATCATATTATATCATTAATGTTACTTTTTTTCTTCTCCTGATTTATTGTGGCCTTGTCCTGGAAAAATAAGATGGTTACAGTCTCCACATAACCAGCCTTCTGGTTGAGAAGTCCCAGCTGGACCCTCCCTAGCCTTTTCATTTTTTCTGTCACATGACAGCAGATGTGGTTAGTATCCAGCTGATTAAAATTCCTTTTACTTATATAGTGAACCAATCAGTACCTCTATTTAATGTAGAGAGCTGTCATTAAAGAATATTAACTATACAATACACCTATGCAGAATTTCAGAAGAAAATGTACTTCCTGCCAGTTTGGAAAATGAAAAAAAAATACAATACTTCTGTTTCCACTATTTTACTAACCTATATCAATAAAGCTACTTTGCAGCTTTGTATGGTAGAAACCAGACAAGAATAGATACACAGAAGAGCTTTATCTGTAGCTGCCTTTCAAACGTAATCCTAGACAAAAGGGGTGAAATTTATTAGTCAAAATTATATTTAGCATCATTTTAAGACATCCTTCCTACTTCCTTGTTCCAGAAAGACGGAAGACTCACATAGGTCCTATATTATCTGGCAAATTATGTGCAGGTGTCTCAGATACTCCAGGATGTTTAAAAGGCAATCAAAGGCCTGAATTCAACTCCAAGTGCTCCTTGTATTCTTGGTATTATACTACAAGGTAATTCAATTTTAGTTGAAAGTTAAGTTAAAATAACAACATTGATTATATTTTCATTTTTGGCTCCATTTTCACGTATTTTTTTATCTTTAGCCTCTTGATATACAATAATTAAGGAAAAAATTGATGTGTATACTGCTGAAGCAGAAGAGACTGGTGTATAAAGCCCAGAGAGCCAGAGCAGAATACTGGCAGCACTTTGAGCAGTCCATGCATGTCTAGCCTTCCTCAGTAGTCATACTTGAACTTTGTTTTGTTCAACAAACTTCAAATACTGGGATATGTTTGAAAAACCTATTCCAAAGTTTTCCAGGAAGCCTTAAACATTTTTAATCAAACCCTTTTGGTTCCCTTCCTGGAGCTCCTTGTCTTTTTTCCCAGGCCAGTAAATGAGGGCATGTTCATGGTGTACCCAGTCTACTGACTTGGACTCACTCTCTTTACAAAATGACATTGATACCAAGCAGTGAAGTCTTAACAATAACCTTCAAGACTTCTGTCCACACATCCAAATAAGCAAGCAATTACCTTTCTTGGCTTGCCCAGAGTGTATCAGTGTTTGGAGGAAGAGGTTATCACCAGCTGCTCAGAATTTCTTTGACTTGCTATCACTGCTGAGCAGCTTCCTGTGGTTCTTGAGGAAGAATGAAATGAGGCATCTAATTGCATTATCCACTCTTTCTTCAGAGCACCACAAAGTAGCCAGGAAAGGCCAATGTCAAATCATCTGGGGAACTTAGCAGAATACCAAGAGTGAGAGCAATTACCTGACCCAAAGTAATCTTTAAGCAGTTTGCTGAATGAAGAATGTGTTACCTTAAATCAATTTCAACACTCCTTTCGGTAGACACAATTTTAGGTGGTAGTACTGAGTCCCAAAATAATGATTTTCAAATTAATTTCAGTTGTTTTTGAGGTTTTGCATGAACTGCCAAGAAAAGAGCACTTTCCTGCAGGATTTTTTAGTTGCATCCGAAGTGTGGATAAGCTCTGCTGTGTGCAAGTCCTGCATATAAAGTAACAAACACATTTAAAAGCAGTGGAGTGAGAGAGAACCTTTTAAAAAGGTGTATTTATTTTATCAGCAAAATATTATCTCAGTTGTCAATATATTCATAATTTTTATTATAAAATTAATATATAATCTATTTTCCTCAAACTTTTTGTGGAAGCAAGTTGAAATAACATTTTTTCCATACAGCCAAGATGGATTCATTTTAAGAAGAAACAAGGCTAAAAGCACTAATCTTTCACCAAAAGCTTGTTTCTGTTTTATTGACTTTTTTCCCCCCCTCCCAGATAATCAAAGAAGAAAGAAGAGTGCTGGAACTCACAAATGGAAATGCATTTGTATTTTACAAGCTGTACCTTTCTACGGGAATCTTATTTTCAGTTCAAATATAAGCATCACATGAGCAAGCAGTAGGCACAATTAAACATGTAAATCTATTTAAATTTGAATAACATTGTAGAACATCAAAGGAAATATTTCATGAGTAAAGTTTGTCATGGTTTAAAATAGGAAAAGCACTCTACATTAAGATTTCCAGTTTGATTGTTTTGCTTTCAGTCATTAAAATACATATGAGTTTTTCAACTTGTAAAGCAGTCTTAAAATTAATGTGTTAGGAAAGTAAAATTATTTTCCTGCACTTTGCATCCTTTTCTTCTTATCCAAGAGCCTTCTAGCAGCCACCTAATACCAGCTAGATTTTCAAGTGTCCCTTCTCCTTATTGCAGATAATTGGAAGCATCTGCTCCATTGTTAAAATGTGCACTCCTGTGCTTACAGCAGAAAACTGTGATCTCAGCATATCCAAGCATCTCTTCATCTTCCCAGCTTCAATATAATTTTCTAGTTCTGATCATGTCCTGGAGTAAGGAGTTGGTTATTGTAAGTAGTTATTCCTTGATTTATGTCAATTTGAAGAAATTGCAGAGCTGCTGTAATTTTCAAGTCAATTGTTCCTCCTCACACCACCTGTGAACTAAAAAGGATGTGCTGTCTAAAAGATATTCAGTGCCTGATGCTCAGTTGTTGGTTCCTTGGCCATTCCTGAAATTTTTTAAGAGCTGCATCTTGGCTGATACACCATCAGCACTTCTGTGGTACAGAAGCAGCCAAGAGCTGGAAACTATCAGTGTGAGCATGCTGTTCCTTTCAGTTTGTGAGGATCCTCTGAGGCTGAGTGCCCTACATACAATCCAAGAAAAAGAGATCCTTACACGTTGAAAGGACCTGGCAGGTTTATCTCTGGTACTTGTTTTTCCAGCTCTTGCTGGTTACAAGGGCCAAGAGCCCGACTACAGGGACTGTCCCAATAGTGACAGGTTTAGTAAAAGTGGTAAACAGTGGAAGGGGGCTTGCAAACATTCAGCAGAGGTTGGTATCCCTGTCTCTGGAGGACACTTCTTTTGCCTATGCACAGTAGCTCCTGTTCAGAAAAGTTCAGATACAAAATGCAAGAGGTGCTGCTGCAGGACGGCACTGGGGAAAGAAAGCACTGTTAAAAGAGCTTGGACAGTAGTGTAGCTCTTGCTTACCTACATTTGATAAGTATTATAGACATTCTAAAAGATTTCAAGAAATACATATCTGAAGTCTAACTTGATAATGCAATTTTTACATTGAGAACCATTAAGATTCTTAATTTGTGTCTATAAGCAAATTAGGTTCCCAGTGTCCCACACAAAACCAGTCTCCTAGAAAACCCACTGGTCCAGTAAGTGACTGCACTCAGCCTGAGGTAGAGTCTCACTCCCTGGGCTCTCCCTACTGGCTATGAAGAGAGCTCAGACATTTGGATCTGAAATAGTAACACCCATAAGTAGATGGCTGGGATGGGTTGTCTTCATTTGCAAACTGAAGGTTCCCTGAATCTCATGTAGTCTCGTGAAAGAGATATTCTTTTTTAGGGGTTAATGGTGCTGCACATGAGTGCTTGGGGTACTCTTGTCGAAAGTAGGGGACACTGTGGGACTTCTTAATCCTTCTTCCCACTACTGGTCACTTATTTATGAAGCAAAGATTAAAAGGCCATTCACTTTCCCATGATCCTGTTACAGAACATAACCCTTTCTACCATCCTCTCTTTCTCTTTAAATCACCATCATTTGGAAGCTGCTAGCACATAGGGAGTTGTTTTCCCTAGTTTGCTTAATGACTTCTGTGTTTCAAATAGCAGTTTAAAGGATGAGTGTAAACAATTATATGGTAGTCTGAACCTCAACTAGACCCTTTTTGGCAAGTATCCAAACTTTGCTTCCCATCCCTCTACAATCTTGGAAGTCCTCACTACTTTCCACGCAGCTTTTGTGCTATCTATCTCTCTTTAAATTTCTCTTTCTGCTTAAACACTTCCACCATTACTTTCATAAGTACCACAACAGTTTGAACCCAACACCCCTTAGAGCCCTTCCCCTGTAGCCAGCATTTGCTGACACAATTTTTCCTTTTCTTGAAAATAATGTGACCCCTTTTGTGAACTTCTTCCTGCAAAGAACACTTCTGCAAAATAAGATTCGTTAGAAGCTTCAGCCTTTCAGATAAAACCTGCTGACAGATTTGATCAAGTGGCTTTTTTCTTGGACACTTTTGCCAACAGTCATGCTGGGCAAGGCTGCTCATTGATGGCTGTACATAAGCAAAAGCTGCACAATTCATGTAAATCAGGCAAGATAAAATGCTTTCTGGTGAGAAAGGGTATGTCTACACAAGTGGATGGCTGCAGGTGCAGTATCTGTCCAGTCTGAAAGATTTGTCTGATATATTCTGCTTCTTAGAAAGTCCTGACATCATATGAGCTTGGCTATCCGATGTCCACTAAAACAAGGAGTCTCTGTCAAAAGAAACTACATCAGTCTACACAATGAAAACTACATTCATCTATCAGTTTTATTTGATTTCCCTTTTGTGTTATCTAGCTGTGCTGCTGTCCATCTCCAGCTCTTCCGTTTCTTCTGGACATGAAATAAAGTTTTCTCTTCTGAATTTTCTCTGCTATTTGATGCTTTTTTTCTTACAAAAAGCCTAGGCAGGTCTAGCAGCCACTTTTCTGAGAAATAGGCTAGTACTTTTTAAAGGTACTTTAAACTTCAGTGCACCAGACTTGCTAATAGCCTCTGCAATTTGAATACAGAAGTAGATAAAATGTGGTTAAGCCACCAGGCTGGTGGAGGCTTGGTATCAAATCAGGTTCAAAGGTGATTAAAAAATAAAAATGAAAACTTAGAATACATTGAATTGCAGTCCATACCTATTCCTAAGCCTGCTAATCACACCCAATTTCTTTTTTCACAGCTTGTCTTCACTAATGGTTGGCAATACCAGACCACTGGTCTTAGTTTGAAGAAAATGTCAGCTTAACCCAAGCAGAGCATTTAATAGCTAAGTGGCTTTTCTTGAGTAACAGCCCACACTTGTAAATTAATCATTCTGCAACAGTCTCACTCTAGGCTAACTCCACACACCAATTTAACTCATTTTCTGTGTTCTGAATGTGGAAACATTAAATCTAGGTCAATATTTTCAGTAAATTCAATAAATTATTCACTGAGTCAATTATTTTCTCAAGATATTTTGTACCACAAATTTTCTACCTGATGCCACGGAACCATTTTAGCATTCAAGGAAAGAAACCATTCTTATCTGCAAAGGAACTGTGCAGTCATGCATCTTAATTCAGGATTTAACATCACTAGGTACAGCATAGCAGGAGGGAAGCAAATTTCACCCCACCACACACTTGATTATCTTCAGACTGAGATGTACTTGTGTCTATATCTGCTTATTCATGAAGTCAAGAAGGTGAAAATACTAGATTAATGGAATAAAAATTGTACATTCCAAGAAGCAAATCATTAAGCAATTTGTCTGACATTGGCTGTAAGGTGTAATATAGCTTCAGATCACTTGCCTGACCCTGTAAATCAAAATGTACTCATGATTTAACAAATCCTGATTTTTTTGCTCATTTCCATTTTGATTTTTACAGTTTACATGTAGTATTAGTAAAATCACACTGTAGCAAAATTTGGAAGAAAAAAATAAGTAAAAAAGGGATAATAATTGGATAATGGATAATGTCTCTTCTAGACAGAGGCTTCTGACAAGTGAATTGTAAGAAAAAGTTGAATTAAAGATTTGGACATTCACATGAACAGGTGAATAAGCACTTCTGAAAATAAGGGCTGGGCAGATGAAAGAAGAACAAAAATGCAGGCAGGACACAAAGAGATGGTTTGCAGGGAGCACTGGCAATCCCGCCAGCATGGGGAGAGGTGGATTTAGACACACTGCCATAAAAAATTCATGGAGCTCAACCGTAGTCGATCCAAAGCAAAAAGGACACCTTCCAGTGAAATCCTGTCAAAACTGACATGCTCAACATTCTACTCCTTGCAGAGGCAGCCCCAGCAGCTGCACTGGTAATGAATGGCTTGAAGTGAGGTACTGCCGTGGAAGTTCCTGTCGTGTTGGCCAAGGGATGCTCATCGGCTGCGGCAGGCGGTGAGGAAACCGGCAAAGGCGTCCCACTGTGTCTGTCAAACTCACCTTCCCTTCTCCCTTCAGGGTCCCTTTTGCTTCTCATCACCCCCATGGCCATGCTCCAAAACAGCTCCTCTTCCTCAGAGACAGCTCGAGAGTGCCACGCATTGCAGGACCACACAGTCACAACCTCCGCTCCCACTCACTCCCAAAAATTAAACCTTTCTCCCTCTCTGCAGCCTTGACCTGATAATTGTGCTGGTGGGAGGAACAAACAGTTAGTGCTGCTCCACTGAATTAGGATTTTGAATGTTCAGCATGCCACTCATTAAAACTGTAATTATTAATGTTTTTTTCTTTTTAAATGCATTGGTGTCATACTTTTTGTGTTTTTATTCCACAGCTTTAATCTCATGACTAAGGAACTGCCGGAAGGAAGGGAGGTTCTTTTCACAGTGGAAAGCATTTGGATGTGTTTAAGCAGAATTTTTTTATCTTCAAGATGAACAAACAATTCCAAAGAGCCTTGCTTTTAAGGGGTTTTCCAGTTATATTGACTAATGTACAGAGAAGAAAGGTCAAGTAACAACTATTTCCAAATAAAATTAGATTCTACTGAAATCATAATCCATGATTTTCTTAGCCCTGAGCCTTTTTTCCTCAAGCCATTCACTATCAGAGGTTATCTAATTATATAATATATTACACAATAAATGCAAGCATTGTGCTTTTTTGGCATATTTTATACCTCCATTAGAAGAAGCTAATTAGACTGTATTTTTCATGTGCAGGGTGAATATGCACCCATATGTACCCAGACACGTGGTGTTGAATGTTAGGGTGATTAACAGTGGTTCAATGTACAATTAGATATTTTGGATTTGAGTGTCATTGGTAACAACACAAATAGTGTACAAGGTTTTCCAGTAACCCACTGAGATTTTGGAACAGTGAACCATTAACTCAAAGGCATTTCCCTTCTGAGGACCTAAGACCATACACAGATCCTAGTGTGGCCTCATTCTTGATTGTCCCCAAGTGCTTTTCTGATGCAGATATTAATCTCTGAAAGAAGTCAGCAGATGCATCATGTACCAATTCTTCCTGAAGCATGGACACATCATGAGCCACATGGCAAATACTTAATAGGATTTCAAGTACATTTTGCTAAGCAATCTGTAAAAAGCAGTTTGTTGCTTTTAAATGGCATAAAAGGTTGAGTTTATTCTAAGCTCTATACCATGTATGACATTTGGAATTTGACACAAAAGAAGAGGAACAAACTAGGAGATAGCTCTGGTACCTATTTTTAGCAAGAAGAAATCCTTAACACATTGAAGCTTACATGACAGGGCCATTTCCTGTTGCAGGACACTCCCATCAGTAATGAGAGAGAGACTGGGAAAGCCAGAGATGAGAAATTAAATCCCTGAAACACTTCTTTTGGAGAGCAGGACAGGAAGTGGTGAGAACAGACATTTATTTTTATACTGACTGTCTCGGTTCTAGGGAAATGAGAAAACGCAGTGTGAGTTGTATTGGCAAGCAGTGAGTCATTGATTCACTTTGTTGATAAAAGTATGGAAAAAGTATCCCTCAAGGAGGAAATAAACTGTTGAATTTGAAGCTTTACTGGCAGCAGGGGCAAAATTCTTTTTCTGCAGCTCTACTGTTGCACCTGTCCACGTGAAACACTGCAAAAATTATGAATTTAAATACATAATGGAAAAGAAATAATCAAGGAATGACAGCTAATCAGCTCTATTTCCCCTATAGCCCTTTTTGTTCTATCTTTGTGATGCCTGATTTAGAGTTTTTACTAATGGCAGTACACAATATCCCAGTTTCACAGTCATTCTACTGCGTGCGGAAAATATTTGCTGAATAAGTTATCCTTTAGAAAAACATAAAAAAGCTATAGGCACAGTTCCCCAATGGCATAAAATGCATGTAAAGATGCCTCTTATGTGTTTTTTCTTGCCATCACTTGAATCCCCTACAGCTCCTTACAACCCTAATGTAGTGCTTCCTACCCAAGAAGCTCAGCTGCAGACCTGCTGATTAACAATTTTATGGGCAGAAGAAGAAACATCAGGATGCAGTCTTCTGCTGTAATCTGCCATGAGTTTGCACCAAGGAGCCCTGGTAAGGGACAGGCTCTGCTGTTTGCCAGAGAACCAGGGAAAGGAGAGTGTCACACTGCACCAAGGACCTCTTGGAACCTGTGTCTATCCTTTCTCCTGTGGGACTGAAACATGGCTGTGCTAGCTCTGTCACCACAGCCTGGCTTCCCACTAATGTTCCATCAACCCTTTTTGCAGCCTTGAAATCCAGAACATGCCATTAGATTATCCACTTTGGACCTCCTCAGGGGTTTGAACCAAGAGACAAAAAATTGGCTTCTGCCCCACCTCAGGCTAACTTGGGTGGTATTTTTCTACATCATTTCAGAGCTGTCTAAGAAATTCAGGACTCAGAATTTGACATGGAGGTTATTTCTTCCTCAAAAAATGTTTACTATTGATGCTGAAGCCTTCCTTTACCACATAACAATAGTGAAGAAGTAGCTAGAAATAAAGAGAGAACACATCCGAGAGACAGAGAGAAGGAGCAGAGAAGGAAAGGGAATTATCAATATAATCAGCACTGTAGAGATGGAGCTGTTCCAAGCCTATATCAGGGCAATTGGTCATTCAGCTTGAATTTGGATTTGTCAGGAGCACAGAGCCTAACCCATCATTCACTGAGAATACACTGTTCCCCCTCCATTGACTGCATTTTCAGAAAAGTCAGCATTTTCCATGAGAAAACTTTTACAGATGCTCTAGGGTATTGAAGAATACCAGTCTTGCCAAAAGAGAAGCCTTAGGTTTCTTGTTATTCCCAGGCTCTGACTCCTCAGAGTACCATCTTTCATCTTTCAAATAATTTTCTTGCCAGAATGTGACTTTTTGAGTAGGGCTTTTTCCCCTTCTGTCCAGTTGCTTTTACATTTTTATCCTTCATATTGAAGGGAAAAGTTTTATCTTGGATCAGCACAGGTCCCTTTATGTTTTGCTTTCTATTTCAGCAGCATGTTGTATTTAATAGGAGACATTTCCAAAAAGGCTGAGGGTCAGACTTTCAAGTGTGCACTTAAGGGCTGCATGTGTCTGAACTGAACATCCGCTCAGACAGGTTCCCTTCAGCAGACTGAGCATGGCCAGGAAACACAATGCTGCTGTGCAATTCCCAAAGAAAATCCCTGTGAGCAGAGCAGCCATTTGAGACTCAAATTCAGGATTTCTGTGCCAGAGTCTGGGCAATGTAATCATGCCTGCCACAGCACTTCAGGTCAGCATTGCACTGGCTCCATGGCACTGCCCCTTGCAGGTGGGGAGCTTATGTCCTGACTCAAGGCTGGCAAGGAAGGGGTGCTTTTCCTTTGAGCTTCCTGCACATTTTGGATGAGTGTGACTTTTGTAACAAAGCTCACATTTTAATCTCTTATTCTGGTCTTTAAACAAGCCTGATCAGCATTTTAGGCATAATCATTCATAGATATGACTGGAGTATCTGTTAAGGTCAATGTGCTTCACCAGCAGCCTAACTTGAAATTCCCAGTTCACAGTTGTTGGATACTTTTATTATTATTTTGATTAAGACTGAAAGTGAAAATTTCTACTGGCATACCAGAATCAAACTCATCACTTGTAAACAGAGAATTTGAGTCCCAAATTATTGAATGGAGTTCTCCTCTGGGAAGTTTTCTTTGCCATTTCCTAAAAAAATACTCCAAGTGTCTTGTATGTTTTGCAGTGGACATCCTGTCCACGACAGATTTGTTATCACATGTTCTGAATTTTTCTGCATTTCTGCTGCTATCCATGTAAAACTATCAACTTATTTTGCACAATGTATCCACAAATAAAGCAAAACCTATGCATTTTATAAATCATCTGACATTCCAACAGCGTGCTGTTTTCTGACTCCAGATGACTCACTGTCATATTCATTTGTTAGCTTGTTCATCTATTAAATGTAACTTGCTCTGTGACAAGTGACCCATTTAATTTTCAATTCTAATTATGCCTTTTTGGACCCTCCTAGTTCATTTTTCCTAGTCTTAGTGCCAAAGGTTAATGTCTTAAAATTAGATACCTAAACAGAAGTGGGACATAGGCACTGCTAAATGAGTAAAGCAATTATAATCGTGCAGCTTTAAGCATTTGTTCTACTAACTTTCTATAAATAAAACTTTCCTCAAAGGTTTCAGCACAGATCAATTCTGAGCTAATACTAGCTATAAAAGTTATTGTCAAATTAAACTAATTCTGGAGTTATGAGTAACAAGACAATTACCATGGAATTCTATAGAAATGTAAATTTTTTAGATATTTTGTTCAAGTTAGAATACCTGACCCAGGTATTCTACATATACAGACATAGACTATAAGCACAAAGAACATTTTTATATCATATATTCTTGCTGATTAGTACATCTTGAATAGCACATATTGATGGAATGTGATCATTGATGCTATTACAAAGCACTTTAATAGCATTCAAGACTGTTGATGTTTAGCAAACTATAATTGCTTTAATGTTTTATAGCAATAGTATTGCATTGATTTCTTTTTGGTATTTTTCTCTTCTGGATCTACTACAGCTTCTTTACTATTTGTGTCCCACAGCTTTCAAGACCTGTGTGCCTTCCCTCATTCTACACATTTGGTTTTCAGCTCTTCCACCTCTCTCCCAAGGCCAGTGTAAACAAATGATTTCTGAGGCCATGGAGGCTGTGTAAAATGTCTGAATGACAAAGTAATGAACACTCTTTGTGACTGGAGTCAGCACAAGTGTTTATTGCTAAGCAACAAAGACTGATGTCAATGAGTTTTGCCAAATGCAGATGGTGAGTAGGTTTGTTGAAAAAATGAAATCACTCTAACATAACTCTTTACAGCAGATACTAATACAATAGAAATAAAATGCACTCAACTGGTCAGAGTGAAGCGCTCCACAAAGAGAAATGAGGTTAATTTAATAATATTTTCTGATGGCTCAGTCTGTGTATTATGGAGCTGCTCATATGTGAAAATATTCCTAACCTATCTCAGCAAGATCAAGGAAGGAAAAACATCTGCAAAGCTTTCCTAAAGTGCCTGCCATCTCCAAAGCTGTGGTTCAGAATGCTGTTGTAAACAAAGGAAGGACACAATCCACTGTACCTGGCTGCTGGGGAGGTGGTGCTTGGGATATGCAAATACAGCATTACTGGACACTTCAGACTCTCACAGCATAAACAACTTTCAGTCCTGTTCAGCAGATGCCTTTGTCTTGTCTCTCTGAACAACTCTCCAGGTGTGACTGGTGGGCTGAGATTGATGATTATGCCACTGTAAAGCTGAATCTCTTCCCTGAGGGGAATGTCCATCAAGTTCCTTTTATCCTTGTTTGAGACCAGATCTTTTACAGTGGAGAACACACTCATTTATCTGCTTTGAGCACCTTCATGAAAACACAGTAATCTTTATGCACATCCTTTAGGCAGAGCTCAATGTCAAAATCACATGCAATTTTCCTTCTTCCCATGGACAGTGCACAAAAGCAGAACGTGAAACTGAATAGGTGTTAGTTAGCACTCAAAGAATTTTAAGGGCATTTTGTTCTGTTCAGCCAAACTGCTAGAATAATTTACTATAACTCACCCCTGGTGCAAACTGCACTAGAAAGCAGCTACTCCCTTCCCTGGAAATCCAGAAAAAACCTGCTTGAACTCAGCTTGGAAGATCAGTTCTGCTGCCCTGCTCTGTATAAAGAGACCCAATGTTCAGCCTAGAATTTCTGCTAATTCCCTGAACTGGATGGTACAGAAAGGCACATTCCCATGATCTCAGCCTCCACAGGGAGTGAGTTACCCTTGCTGGCCTGCACCAATCCTCAGGTTGGTGCAGATCCTGGAATGGTAGCCTGTAGTAGGAAAAGTACACAATGTGAAGATAGCAATAAAGTAAACACACACACACACACTCACACTCACATACACACAAAACCAACCCTACTTCTTGTAGAAAGTGGCTTAATTTGCTTCAAAGTAAAGATGTTGCACCTCAGGCAACTCATTAAACAAGTCTCTTGTGTCTGAATGAAAAATGTAACCTGCATTAAAATTACTATCTTAACTTGAGCAAAAGAAAGATCAGCCAGAGCTCATGTGGGACTCAGCTGGGAAAAATCATCTTACCTGAAGCTATTTTTATTTCTTTTAGCTGTGTTAGACAACCAGTCAAATTATACTGTACAGCTACAACAGAAAGACATGAGTGGCTGCTTAGAACTAGGTAAATTCACCTAAAAAAGACATTAATCTGTTTCAAACAGTGATTGCATTTGGGAAAGATTTTTGGAAATGTTTTAATTTTTGGCACTTGCTTTACTGCTTTTATGTATTGTAAGTGTCTTGGGCTTTTTCAGGGGTTTGGTATTCAAGGTCAGCTGCTCTGCTTGCAAGTGTTCATAAACTGGAAAGAATATTTCAGGACTTGAGTTTTTCAAAAATGGTTCACTTCTGCAGTTCACTACTGAACATCTGACCACTTGGTAAGCTTCTGGTGTCTCATCAGGCAAGAAAAAATGGTGGGGTGGTGAAAGTGACAAATGCATACCAACTCAAACAATCTCTGAATTGATTTCTTGGTTTTCGGAGGCTTTAAAGATATGTTCAGGAATACTGAGTCATTCAAATATTCAGGATATTGTGAAAAGTTTAGTTTAATTTCATGCCTTTAATCAAAAATTTCTTTATGAATTTGTTTGGACTGAGGGGAAAACCTCCACTTTTTCAAACAGTCCTAGCCACTGTGCTTTTTCTCTTCATCACCAGGCATGCACACAAAGCCACAAAATTCTGTTTTCTCTGTCTCTAATGCACTGCTGAGATATCTAGCACTCATGTCATTTAGCCTTAAAAGCTGTTAATGCACTTGGTAAAGATGAAAAGTGAAATATGAAATCTTGTCAAGCCTACTGGAAGCTTTAGTTAGACTTTTTTAATAAATGTTTTTCAGAAACTCAGTTTTGTCTAGGATAAATGTGCTTTTTCAAGTACAGCACGTTAGATTTAGTATTGAAAAAAATCTGTTTACAGCAGCTGGATTCTGAACTTTTTATTTAACTGCAGAGCATCCAAAGTACACACAAAGCTGGCATAAACTTTCCAAGCCCATCCAAGTTGTTTGCCCTTGAACCTGCAGATGTGAGAGGACCCTGCCTTTTCCATGACCACTCTGCTGAGCCTGGCAACAAGGGCTTGAATTAGTGCCAAAACATGGCAGAGAGTATAAACACTTAGCACTGGGGGTTTGGTTGAGCTCCCACATGCCACCCGAGTGCCCAGACTGCAGAGTGTCCTTTGGCCCAGCCAAGAGGTGCTGGCTGCCACAAGTAAAGGGGTGACACCAAAGCCCTGGAGACCCCCCCAGCCCAGCACCACCAGCCTGGGTGTCTGCACTTGGCAGGGCTGGGGGGCATGTGCTCACACCCTGAACCTCCACTTCCTAAACCCAGCTTCTGCAGCCACAGGGCTCCTGGAAATGGTTTCTCACCCAGCATGCCCAAAGCAGTCCCTGGTTTCCTCTCCCTATCTCTGTGAGAGGGCTGCAAGCCAAAGGGAAGCTCAGTATGGGGCAAACCCTTTGAAGCTGAGGACTTAGCCCCATAATTTCCCACTGACTATAGTCCTTCTCTAAAATAGGTTTATTGAAGTAAGTGCAGAGTATTTTAAGCTGCCTTTTTCCCCAGTCACATTTGAAGCCTGTATCTCATCAATATTGGTTGTAAGATTGTTATCAAAGGACCTTAACAGCTTTATGGAATATAGAAATTTGCCATCATTGTGCTCTGAATTTTGAAAAAAATGGATCTCATTTCAGCTTTTTAAAAGGCAAACCCTGCAGTCCTTGGAAATAACTTGAAATTTAAATTACTATACTATTATTATTATTGTTACTATTATTATTATTACTAGACTACTACTATATTAAATAGACTTCAGAAATCAAGATGTAAGTTGAGATGAATAACCAGTCTCAATTTACTAACTTTCCAAACCCAACACAGAACCAAGGTCTTTTTAATTGCAACTACCCATAGGATTATTTGCAGTTTGAACTACACTATACATCAGGCTACTCTTGTCTAATCAGGTGCCTTTGTATTTGTGTGGTAATATTGCCCCACAGTTAATGATGTCTCAGCAGACACTACAGCTCTCTTTCAACCAAAAGCAAACATTGCAAAGGCCATTTGAAAATCAAATCCTCCCCTCAGTGTAAGTGAGAATCTGGAAAATATCACTAAGTACAGAAAGAGTATAAATATACAGAAGGAATATATTTCTTAAGTGTTAATAGAGAACAATGTTGGTATATTATAGCACCCTTAAAATAATCTAGTATATTAAAAGACATTAAAATGTTATGAGCTATTAAAGTTCTGATATTAATTTGGTGTAAGTATCTTTTGGCTGCCAGCCAGTATTGTTGAAAAGCTGCAAAATTATCCTGTTCAGGTGTGAAGATGGAAAAGTTTGAAAACTTTATTTTATTTTTTTTTATTTTATGTGTCTTACCCTCTATAACATTAATATGAGGCTGCAACACAAACTGAGGGGTTGCAAAATGTGGATACATCTTCCTTGGAGAAAACAGAGAAGGTCATTTGAGAATAAAGCTGCTCCTGACTGTGGCCCCAGAAGCCTTCTGGTGAATCTGACTTTAAAATTCAAACTTTCAGCTATGTCAGGATGTATCAAATGAAATGCATTTATTTGGCTCCTTGGATGTGCTGTATATTGAAATGTCTGGTAGCTCACTAACAAATTCATATCTTGTCTTTTTAGAGAGATGCAGGAAAATAACGGGCCTCAAAGGAACTACCTTTCAGAACAAACATGTTCTCTTGTTGTTTACTGAGAGAAGGAAACAAGGAAAATTAAGTAAAAGCAGATGGCATTTTATGTCAGAAAACAATCTCACAGAATCATGTCATCGAAAAACTCAATAACTCAGTTACGTGTCTGCTACAGAATTTATGTTTGCTATTAGACCCATGAGATCCTCCACCTATTGCTGTGAAAGGTTTGAGGGAAATGAAGTCAGGATGTCACGCAAAAATGGGAGATATTTCATAATCTGTCACAACAAATATTTTCCACCATTTCTTATTGAAGTCTTGCTTGGCAGAGATCTAGAGATCCTCTTTGACACTCAAGTCAACTTCTGAAGGAAATAAAGTACCATAAACAGAGAAGGATGGCAGTATTGATCTTTATGGTGATGAAAATTAGGATACCAAAATGCCAGATATACTGAAATGCCAAAATTTTGATTGACTTTAAAAAACTTATTCTGGGGCTTAAAAACTTTTTAATTCAACCACATAAAAAGGTCAACAGAATTTAGCTGCTCTTTTAGAAAAAAAGGACAAAAAATGTCAATGGGTCTTTTATAGCTCCCCAAGACTCAGCCTTTAAAAATCTGCACCTTGTTTAATAATTAGATAGCTATATCATACGTCCATATTATATATATATATATATATATATATGATATATACTTTGTTTGTATGCTGACATGCACAATTGGATTTAAAGTTAATCTCTGTGTGTGTGCACAGTTTTTCTCTGTTCCTTGTCTACTTTTTCAGCATGCAGACCTTGGTTCCTCTGAGGGTGGGACACAGGTCCACCCTTGCTGC
Organism: Oenanthe melanoleuca; assembly: GCF_029582105.1. Taxonomy (NCBI): domain Eukaryota; kingdom Metazoa; phylum Chordata; class Aves; order Passeriformes; family Muscicapidae; genus Oenanthe; species Oenanthe melanoleuca. The sequence continues at coordinate 30,215,570 of NC_079336.1, forward strand.
AAGAAGCAGAGAGGAGCCAGATTTCCCTCTGCTGCAGGAAGGAGGTCCCATGAAATCACCCCCAGCCACTCCCTGGTCCAGCAAAATAATCTATTATTGTTTTACCTACATTGCAATAGTTGGGAAGACTATAAAGAAACAATCTCAGAAGCTTCAGCTCAGGAAAGATCCAGAGAAAACTGAGGTGATGGTAGGTTTTTATCCAAAAGCAGCATGTGTGAAGAGTGATGTGCTAGGGTGCAGTTTGTTCAGAAAAGATCTATTTTTTTCCATTGATGTTAGGAAAAAAAAAAAAAACCCTGGAGGAAAAAACCCAGAATCTTAATACTCCTTTAATAATCTGAACTTTGGTATACAATAGAACAGCACAGAGATGATGGTACAAAGCTGTTAACAATGTCACAAAACTACCAGCACAAAAACCCCTAAGCCACTCTATTAACAATAAGCACTACTCACTGCAATGGTTCCAGTAACACATTTAGGGAATTGCATGCCAGCTAACTTTGAAAAACATCTCCATATGAGATGAGAATAAGACATGACACACAGTTTATACCAAAAAGAGAGGACTAGCTGCTTCTATGCTTGCCTGAAACTGTCTCAGCTAACAAAGCTCAGCAAGATGCTACAATGCTGGTTGCTGAGACAGGTTATGGGTTACACAATGTTATAAACTTATTCCTGAATTTCCCACTCGGTTTATGGTGTCACAATAGCTAGTTTCCTGCCTTCACAGAGACACTGGACTATCAAAACCTCTGAAGCCCATCACCACTCTCTATCCTTCTTGGAAGTAACTGCAGTGGGAGATTGCCACACATGGTTTGTAAGAAGCTTGTTGGGATCATATCACCACAAAATGATTAATCACCATTGTGTCTACTTTCAGTCAAGACCCACTTATCATGGCTAGATATTTGTATTGGCCATTTTTGGCATATACCTAATATTAGAGAATATAAAGCAAGTTTACAATAATTTCACCATGTAAGACTGAAAAAGGGAGGAGGAATAGAGAGAGCTCCCAGCTCATACAAGTTATTAATTAGCTAGTCAAGGACTTTGTTCTAGCAAGAGACATTTGCATCTCCAAGGAGCTGAAGTAAAAATACTTATTTTAATTGAGAAGAATGATCAGATGGTTTCTTAGATAATGAAGCAAAACAATAAGTTTTAGGAAGATTAGTTTTATCTGGACTCCCTAGAAGGTTTTGAAGGAGAAATTTCTCATGAGACAAAATTTTGTCCAAAAGGAGTGAAAATATAAGTATACACCACAGGACTAGCTGAGTCCTCAGGGTATGCTGAAGGCCTGATCTGCTGGATATGCCCTGACCATGTTCCAGCTCTGTTTTGGGAGACCTAAGCACCACTCTGGTCCCCTTGGAAGTTGTGGGGATATCCCCTTAGGCTCAGAGAGATTGTTGTTTCTGAGGGCAGTACAGAAAAGTCACAAAAAGACAACAGCATCACAGACATGATGTCTAGGACCATGTAAAACCACCAGATTCATGCTTCTCTTGAGAAAAGATAGTTTGTGGCATAGAAAATACTGTTGGTGTGAGAGCAAGCCTGCTTCCTGAGCAGCAGCCACCAGTCCCACTCCTCCTCTCTCCCAGGAGCAGCATGCCCAAACCCCAGAGCTGCCTTGCTAGCACTGCTCAGGCTCCATCTGACTTCCCCAGTGCAAGAAACCAGGCTCCCCTCACTCAGCCTTAGCATGTCAAAATTAACATCTGCCTACTCCACTAATGAGCCTTGAGCTGGTGATTGAAAATGCATTGGCATCCCTAGTTTCTCATTAAAAAGGCTGCTTCTGCAGGTATGAAGCCCTTTATGCAGCTCTTGTCTGAATTTCCTTCAGTTCTGCATCGTGCTTTCGAGCTGCAGCCAGCCTTCCAGTAGCAGCATTCCTAATTCTGCAGACAGGGTCCTTACTGCCCCTCTCCCATATAAACAAGGAGACTTTGCCTTCATCTTCAAGAGTATTAACCCCTTTTTGTTTGGATTCAGGCAGGGCAATTATGCTTATTTTGATAATTTATTGATATGTCAGTTTCTTAAGTGTCACTGAGTGTGTGTGTGGATCTGTCCTATTTAAAAAGTCTTTTGTATTTGTTTTGTTCTGGTGAGGCTAATGCTGCCAATCCCTTCTATCAGAGAGACAAAGAAGCAGCTTGCAGAGGGAAGACCAAAGCAGTGCAAAGGCTCAGCAGCTTCAAAGTGGGGCTGGCTGGCTCTACAGCATATATACCTGTCACAGGGACTGTGGCAGAGTCCATGAAATAACATCTCAGCCACTGCAGTGCTGTTTGCTAACTACAGTATGGTCCAGAACTGCATCCCATCTAAATAGAAATGCAACCATTAATAGTGGGTGCAAGAATACAGACTGTGTCAGGAATCCTCTTTATTTGTAAGAGACAACATACCAGGAGGCAGAGCTTGAGAATATGGTTCTCAGGGTTGGATCAATAAAGCATGTACATGGCAAATTGTGCTGTCTGTGGAGATCTTTGTATCAGCTTCAGTGCTTCCTCTGAGAGCTGAGAGGTGCTCCAGAATATCTCAGGAGTCAAAAGCAGAGAAAAGGTAACAGAGCAGGGGGGAGGACAGAGGTGGTTAAAAGCAATTAGGAAGCTCCCTGCTATTCAGGAACTTGACAAAAGTTTCTTGGAGCACAGCAAAACTCCCAGTAGGAACTGCTCTTTTCTAGCTGGGAATGGATTTCTGAAAAGTTGAATAGCTCTGTAAAGCTGGCTGCACAAGGCCAGAGGAATAAGAGATATCTCTAAGGAGGGCCCTGATGTTCTGTCTTATCATTCCTAACTGTACTTTGTGCTCAGAGTGTCTTCCCAAAACGCTGCATGACAACCCCAGAAAAGCAGCTCTGAAGACTATAGGAAGGATGTGCTTTTGGAGCTCTACTGACACATGCTGAATTCAGCACCTACAGATAGCTTATTTTTTTTATCCCCTCCAGCTAATTATCCATGAATTCTAAATTTAATCACCATCAGATATTTTCTTATTTTGATTAGCTCTACTTCAAAATAATTTAAATTAAAAGTGAACCTAAAAATGTACCCCTGGGACCTGAGCAGGTGTCCTCCTACAGGAATGGTTTAAGAATAACCTACCTTGGTGATTTCAGCTGACCCAGATGACTTTCTGCTGAAATAGGCACTTACATTGCCTGTTCTGGCATCTTGACTATAGGGAAGCCAACTTTTCCTGAGGACAGTATTTCCTATGGTGCTTCAAAAAGACCCCCAGGAGAGATGCCTCACTGACACAAGGCATCACCTTTTCATAATCAGCCACTGCTTTAGTGAAAATCAGTTTAAAAAAAAAATCAAGTAAATAGAAAACTCTGAGAAGTCTTGTGCCTAGATCCTGAAACACAGGACCTGAGGACCAGAAGCATGCATTGGATTGGACAACCCAATAATTCAGTATTTCAGTAATTCAAATCTGTACTTGTAAAATATCTGGACTGAAAGGCGGGTTCCTCAAAAGCAGTATTTTAATCCCTTGAAATCTGGTTTATAGTTGTACTGTCTTTTTTAGGGATGCTTTAAATATTATCAACTTATGCTATAAATTTGGTTACAGTGAAAATAGACACGCTCTTGTTCCTTTAAATCACAAACAGGATTTGGCCATTTCTACCTCTATAGACATGACTCTCTGCAGGAAATTGGTTATTAAATGGGTAACATTGATTCAGGATGCCAGTTCTTCTTTGTAGTTGGGTTATGTATCATGGAGTTGATGTGCAGTTTCCAATTCACTTGACTGCTCTTCCTCATGCACCTGCAGCACATTTGGAAGTCAGAGAGAGCCAGGTTGTGTTTAGAAACAGTGGTGAAGGTGTCTGAGGAGCCCTGCTCTCACCCCACTACAGCCAAACAAAGCAGCAGTGCAGGTTGCAGTCCTCCACAGGCACTGGGCAGGACAGGCACCATGAGATGCCCTTTTCATCCTTGTTGATCCCCAGGTGCTGTGGCTCAGATGACCATGCTGCAGGTCTGTGCTGCCACCCCAGCAGGTGCAGCTGGCAGGCAATGCAAGCCATCCCCAAGGGAAAGCATAACAATATGTTCATCTCCTTGGTAGGCAGAGGCTGCAGGAGGAACACTACCTCTGCACAGTGCTGATGAGCCATGAAGATGTAGGTCTCCAAAAGTGTGGTGATAATTTCTAAGAGCTTCACAAAACAAATATTTGAGAAAGGCAAACTTGTTGTAAACTCAGGAAACACAAACCAGAGAAATGGTAGCATCTCCACACACACAAAAAAATAAACCCAACAAAAAACCATCACTGAGAATCACTGAGCTAGGACTCCTCTCAGAGCAGAAAAGCATTTCATTTTTTCATGACTTCAGTTCAAAAGGAAGAAAAGGTATTGCAGCATTCCTGACACTCCTGAACTTTTGGAACAAGCTATCAATAGGATTTCAGACAGCTGCCCTGCCAATCTGATGCCCCTGGGAAGCAGGAGGAGCTGCTGTTCTCACAGGCCTTTGACCCTGCACTGAAGCTGAGGAGCACAAGGGCTGAGCCTGCTTTTCCCATTCCCAGAGGACTCTGCCCCAGCACAGGATGTGCCTGCTCCCCTGCAGTGCCCCTGGCTCTGCAGGGAGAGGTGAGCTGGCTGCCAGGGAGCAAAGGGAAGCATGGCCAGCTTGCAGCCTCTGCTCACAGCCTCGTGGAGCAGACAGACCTTGCAGACACTGCTGGCCCATCCCTGCCAGTGCAGCAGAGTGGCAGTGGCTGCAGAAGGTTCTGTCCATGCACACCAGGGCACAAGGCTGTCATTGCAGCACCCAGACCACAGCAGCATCGTGGCACAGCCCTGCTGCTGTCTGAAGTTCCATGGCTTTGGCACTGCAGTAATCATCACCCATCACTGAGACCACGTCTAGAAGATGTCACTGATGAAATGATACAATAGAACTCGAGAGACTGAACATTTATTTTAAAAATGTTTTATTTTGAAGCCACTCTGTGCAGATGACAGCACCTATGGATATAAGGTAGACAGTTTCTTGAGTTATGAAACAGACTTTTGCTAGCCTCATTATCAGGTACATTAGAGCAGCATCTAAGATCCCCATTTAGGAGACATGCATGCATAAGGAAAGACTTTGCCAAACAAGCATATGAACAACAGAGACAGGACAGATTAAAATATGTTTTGTTACCTCTAATACTTTTACCTCTTTCATTTTAGGGAAACTCACTCTTTAACATTTTCATCACTATTGCAACTTTATCTTTCAGTGCTGTCTACAATATCTAGATGAGATTCCTCTTCCATACAAATTAATTTGTGCCTTTTGTATTCCTTTCAAAATCCTTTTGAGACAACCTCTAATCATTTTTGATCAAGTGGCAAACCTGGTGTTTAACCCACCCTATTACTGTCTTCTTCTTAGCAGCAGAATATTCTCACTTGATGTCTGTAACTTAATCTTCACACAGTTAACCTTTTCCCTCTGCAATTGCTCCTGTAGCAGAGATCTGAAGGTGCTTATTCATCTTCTCCATGACCTGCACTCAGCAGAAACTTTGCAGCCTTACTCCCTCTATGCTTTTTGCCCATAAATAAGCCATACTGGTAAATAAAAAATCATCTATCATTTTTAGGTCAGTGACCAACAGATTTATTACCCATCCATGGACGTGTCTCTCTTAACTTAAGCTAAACTAATAGTCTGCTGCACTGACATTTCCTCTTAGTGCTCTGACTTAAGACTATAAGATTTAGTGTGAAATGTTCAAAGCCAAATCCTGTCTTTCTTCCCATTACCTTTAGCCTTACCACTGGAAAATACCACAAAGACTTATGATTGTGAATAATCTTAGATGTGACCTCCTTATCCATGTCTACCTTTCAATTCTCATGGCATAACACTTCTTCACAGCAGAAACTTACAACCACATCACTCACTCTCTTATTACTTTCTTCCCACAATATTCTTTTCCCTGGCTTTGACAAATACCATCTTGCCTTGCTTCTAGCCTGTCAGCAGCAAAGTTAGTTTTCTTAGCTCATTGTTTTGACTGTACCATTCTTCTCCTTGTATTCTGTAACAACAAACATAAGCTGCTCAGAGTGCTTTGAAGGCTTTGTGACTGATCTATCCTCTCCCATTTACTCTATTACCACATTTAAAGGCCACATGCATGTAATCAACCTTCCCACAGGTTCTCCCCCTCCCCTATATCTAAACAGACCAGTTCAAGGCCCAGCTTGCTTTCTTGGTTTTTTTGGCAGGCTGAAGTGTGGAACCACCTTTTCCACCTGAGCTGCAAGCCACTTGATTTGAGACTGGTCAAGCCAAAGGCTGCAATGAGCATAATTAATGGATGATAGGAATGCCTCAGGAGATCAGTCATAGTACAATTTGCTGGCCTCAAAAAACCCCAAGAAAACAACCCCAAACTGCACATATTCTTACAGTTTCCAGCTATGTTTATTAGCACAAATTCATTTCAGTCATTAGAATTCCACTCCTCTCCACTATCAGTTTTCAGTATTTCCCATTATTTAAGCACACAGTATCTTTTCAGTGATATAAACTAAGCCTCCCATTGACTCAGTGGGAACAGCAGTTTCTCTAGGTGCCAATCCCAAAACCAAATGGTGAATGCAAACATCAGATGAAAACCTAAAATAATCTTATTATTAGGTGAAAGAAATATAAGAAAAGCAACTGTGCAGCTGAAACAGAGTTATTTATTAAAAGGCATGGTTTAGAACAAACTTGAAGGAAAGATTTAATTTAAGGACTGTATTAAGATAGAAAGAAAGGACTGGCTAGGGCTAAATGCAATCAAAGATCAGAAAAAAATTTCAAATGTAGGTACTGATATTAAAAAAAAAATAACCAACAAAACCGTGTAAGCCACCTATTGCTTGCACCTACTCAGGGTTTGACTCATGGGCAGAGGTACATTCAAGCAAATGTTAGTCTTTCCTCTCTGTATCATGCTCTTCTAAAACATGAATTCTTCACTACAAGATTTTTTTCTTTAATTGATCTTTTGCAGTAGTTTTTGAGGGAAGTGTAGTAGCTAGAAAAATCTGAATGCTTTCAGTTGGTAGCACCAAAATAAGATTTTTTATTCACTAACAAATATTTCCTTTTTGGTTTGTGTGTGTGTCTGCAGTCTGACTGCAATATGTTGTTGTCCAAGTAATTATTTTCAGATGACATCCTGAATGATTTTTAAACTGTCATTTATTCTTTCCTCTTTACCAAGAGATAGAATATATCTTCTTTTTTATTTCTTTTGATCCTCATAATCTGCACAAATTGTTACTTGCACTGCTTTCTATCAATGAAAAGGTGAGGTCCTCTTGACTTCTTTCTGTGGCTCCAGGTTCAGGAGTTCTGCTCTTTCTAAGAAAGCACAGTGTGCACCCAGGGGGATGTAAATATGATTCTGGCTCAACACTGTGACATCACTACTCACTGGAAAAATGGCACACCAGATCAACATTTCAGTCAATGGCCCTTTGACTTTATATTATATTGGCCCTTAAAATCTCCACATGAAATTCAGTCCTCAGCTGGGGTAATCTCTGTGATAAAGTACAGAAGAGGACTGGACATATCAAAACATTTTGCAGTCATAATAAACAAAGTGTAGAGGAGAAAGAAGACTTACAGAGACCAGCATGGTGATTTAGAGTATTCTCAGAGGTAAGAGAGAGAGATTGGGTGTACAGTTAACCCCAAATGCACCACTGCCCCAAAGTTACTGTCAAGTCTGCTCTCAGTTAAAAGCCATTAAGGAGCCTGCACCAGTCATATTTCCAACTTTTTACTGCTGGTTAGAGAATTTCACTAGACATCACTGGTCCCAAGAAAAATTTTTTTCCTCTCCTAAATCTTGTGACAAATTGCCAAAGAATCTCTAGAGGGATTTATCCTACTGCTCTTTAGATAAGAGAAACATAATGTACTGTGTAACTCACAGTGCCCAATATCACAGTTTTCAGATTTGTAACCAGCCAGGGTAGGGAATGCTTTGCTATATGTCAGAGAACTAGCCAGGTTTATTTCTTGACATGATTACTGATTAATACATAATTAAGAAACATAGGATTTCAGTCAGGAAATCAAGTCACAAAGGATAAAATTACAGTGGCATCATTAAGATTACATTTAACAAGATATTCTCCCTAACTGAATTCAATAGCAGCTATGTTGCTCCCCTTTTTCTCTTAGGTTGAAAATTGAAAATTTACCCACTGCCATCAAATTAAGATGGGATGATTTTGTCATGATGGCTCTTGCACATGCCACAGACCTTCTTTCCACACTCACATCCTCTTGCACATGAAGAGCACAGGACAAAGGCTGAAAACCCCTTTCTGACTCATCTCAAAGCAGAATAACTCATCTCTGGAAGAAGGTTTTCCTCCTCTTTGCTTGTGAGTGATGCCACACAACACTGGGAACCAGGAATTACTTCACTCTTTCCCCACCTCATCTCCCAAAGTTTCCATGAAGATTTTCACTGTATGTCCCAATTAGCACATTCAGCCTGTGTGTTTAACAACCATTTAAAAACACATATGTAAGCCAATGCAGGGAGGAAATATTTATAGATACTAGTCATTTTTAGCTGTATTAGTCTTATTCTAAATGAATAAAAGTAGATAACAGTTTGAGTAACACAGATCCAGCTTCTTTCTGGATTTTCTTCTACCATATCAATTGTATTTGTATTGCTGGGTACTGTGGGATGGTTAATATACACATATATAAGAAAAGCAAGGATCAATGGATGAAAAGGCTTCCTTTTTAGATCTCTGTTCAATAGGAGAACTCTCAGCAGATTCATGATTTACTAGAAGTTTAGTCAAGCAGAGCAGTCCCAGTGAACTTTCTTTACTTACTGTCTAGACCAAGCAAAGAACTGCAGCAGCTGAACACCCAAAGGAGAGTAGCATTTCCAAAGCTAGGGGGAACAGAAAAGAGCTTTGTCAGGAAGAACAAGGGAGTCAGGACTCTTTCCTGGCTGAGTTGAGAATGAACCAACTGCTGGAAATTACGAGCATTTGCCTAACTCAGAGTTAGACCTGACTGCAGAGTCCTGGTCTGTGTCCAGAATACAAAAAAAAAAGTGGGATCTGACACTTTTGGAGTTTGCCAAAAGACAAGTGGATACCAGCCCACAGCAGGGATAGTTATATGAGTCTCCTGTCTGAAACGTGCAGGGTAAAAAAAAGTGTTAAAACTAATCAAAAGGACTGGTAAGTGTGGAGTTATTTACTGGCACTCTGCACACATGCACTTATTTCATTCTGTTGCCTAATGTTGACACATATACATCAAAATATTTCTGTTAAAATTAATTTGACCTTTGGAGTCTAAAAGTCTTTAATGGCAACACATTTTATCCCTCCATCTTTAACATTCCTCAAAATCAGGCTCCTGGGATACTTTAGGGACAATTTGTGAGCTTGTGACAAAGAAAACACAGGCAAGAAAGTTTTGTAGCATCCATCAAGGTAGAGGAGAGCATGCACAAACCCTGGGAGTTCTGAGGAGCAAGTGGCACTCACACCTGAGATTAGGGGCTTTGGTATGGAGCTGCAAGCTCTAGGGGACAAGTGGACTGCTCTGCCTGGTATTGAGGTCAGGCTGAACTTTCCATCACTTTCTGCATTAAAGATGGGTATTTCTGGGTTCTGATATCTCCTGTATTTTGCTGTTTCTCAGTTAGATTGTAGGCAAATCACCAGCTACTCTCAGCATCATTTTGCACTGTAAAAAGGTAGCTCACAGCAGAGAAACTTGCCTTGAGGTACTGAGAAAAGGGATGAGTGCTGAACCTTTAGATCTGGCCTAGAACAGGCCAGAAAACAACATCATCTGATTGAAAATCTCTGCTGTCATCTTATATCACATTTTCTGGAACTGTGGGTGGGGTGGGAGGCTGCAACTCATCATTTTTGTTTCTGAAACACTAAGGGCCAAATCATGTGAGTACTCTGATGAATTCATGCTCCTTTGGAAAACAGCTCTCCTAGGACTGACACAAACATGTTCTTTAAAGTAGAGGATGATAATAAAGCTGATTTTACCAAAAGAAGATTGGTATCATTGGCTTCCTTAGCAGAGGAGATCTAAGGCACAGAGTTACTCAGGGACACTTAGCAGGTCCAAACCAGCCCAGTGTTTCTTGTTTCCATGCCCAGCTGACAGTCCCTCTTGGGCAGCAGACTGCTACAGGGGGAGCAGGGCAGTGCCCAGGAGATGGGTGCTGTGGTGGCTGATGTGCAAGGGAAGAGCACTGCAAAATACAGCCTGGGCAACCACTGGGGCTAGCTAGGACTTGGGTCCCCTGGGGAAGGTGAAGAGTAGCCACACACAGGGTGCAGAACAAAAAGCATTTTCCTGGGGTAGGAGGTATGAGGAGAGGTTGCATCACACTGAATTTGAGCATTTCAAGAAAAAATGAAATCCATTTAATATCTTCTTAGATCCAGTGAGGATGGGAAAATGAGCTGTTAGGCTGCTCATCGAGGTCAAGCAACACAAAAGTACTTATCTATCTATTGTTTCTTTTGATCATAACATTTTGAAGTGTCCAGACACTCAAACACAAGGCTTGTTTGTACTAAACATCAGCTGTCCTTCAGACAAGCCCCTCACCCTGCCTCTGCCAGATGCTGACTAAATGAAGGAAAAAGCATTTTTCTCTACTTTCCTTATTCCTGGGCTGCTTGCCAAGTCCTTTTCCAAACCCTCGTGACTCTCTCTCGAGAGATGGAGCTGGTTGTGCCTGTTCCCCAAAAGCAGCAGGAGCCATCTCAGGCACCCCTGCTGACCCCAGATGCTGCTGTGGGAGCCCTCAGCCCCAGCCCTTCCCAGCCTAGCGTGGGGCTGTGGACCAGCTCCTGAGCTCCATCAGTCCCAGAGAACCTTCCCAGCCCTCCCTGGTGTTAAGGTGCAGCCCAAGAGCAGCTGACTGAAAGCTGGCTGCTTTCACCCCAGAGCTTTCTGGACAGAGAGCTGACTGATTTACAGATCCAATATCACTGTCTGCTGGCAGCCAGAAGTCTAAAATCCTTCCCAAATAGTGATGCTTGGTCACTGATGGAGCCCAGGATCCCTCAGTCAAAGGGAGTGGTTTATCCTCCACTGCCTCCAGCAGCCTTTTATGCAGTACATTAAAGTAAAATTGCAGTAATTTAAGATATTAAAGGAAATAAATACATGCCAATATGAACTCCACAGCAGTGCTGAACAACTCTACTCTTTTCATTAATACAGTGGGTCTGAAAATACAAAGTTTTGAGCCAAATGAGACTTTTACCCCTGAAGTTTTCCTTGGGGCTTAGGAAGCAATCATGTTGATACATGCAGGTCCCTCAAATAAAGAGCTGCTGCCACATTCAGGAATCTTTCAGAGAAAATATAATTTTCCTTGCCAGTATCGATACTCCTTTGCATTTCCTTTCTCATAATTTTCAGCTTCATAAGTAATTTTTTTAGGAATACATAAGACATTCGGAAAGGGCAGGACATAAATCTTGGATTTGAAAAAACTAGCTCCAAAAACTTCAACCTTTCAAACACCTGAAACACTTAGGATTAGTTTAAAAGCATTTAAAATCTCCATGTTTTTTTTTAATTTTTTTTTTTAATGATTTTTTCACCTCTCCACAAAACTATCTGCATCTATATAAACCCCAGTGCTGCTGCCCTGCTTAGGAACAGCTGCTTCATTAAACACCAGGGGAAACACTGCATCATTCTTTCTACTGTCTTTTTAATATCAGGTCTGAATCCTTATAAGCAGGAGTATTGTCTCCAGGCAATTCAAGGATTTAACCCACATATATTGCTCAGGCAAAAATCACATATGTAGGGGAAGTTGAAAGAATGTGAAGAACCTCCCTCTATTAAAAGAACTAGTAACTGTGCAGCTTGGAAAAAGCCTGGAGGAATTCCTTTAGGATGTTACCCTAAGCCTGATTAAAGGAACTCAATTATATCTGCTGACAAACCACTCAGAATATTTTGTGAACTGCAACCGAAGTGTGACTGAAACTTGTCATTCAGGCAGAAATCAATTCACTGTTCCTACAGCAAAAAGTAAAACTCCCAGTATTGGTAACTTACATTTAATTGAAATAAATAACTTCAATTTTAAAGACTAGTTGGGCAAGAGTATCCTACAGGGTGTTGACGTCCAACTTCTTTTTGTGGAAGTTGAGTTACAGTAATGACAATTTATGAACTAGTGAGAAGGGCTGTGATTTAATTAAAAACAGAAGAGATAAAATCCTTCCTTCATAAATGAAAGCTAATGCCCTGTAATTGTGTATAGCTGAGTTAAGAATACAGAGGAGCATGTGTGAGCCTTCTTTCCTTACAATACCCTGGAGTCTCCAGTTCTGGGAAATTGCACAATGACTACCCTTTTTTTTTTTTTTTTTTTTTTTTTTTCTTTTTTTTTTTATATTTCATCCTTGTGTTTGTGTGGAGTATCAGGAACTGGGCCCTGGATTTTCAAAGCAGTGTCCCAGCTCCAGAAACCTCATCACTTGGATGCTCACCCTGCAAAACCCAAGGTGATGCTTCCTTTGGAACAATCATTATTGTACCATCCAGCATCCATTTTTTGGCTGCAACTTTACATATATTAGAGGAGCAGTGGCTGGAAAATTGTCAGAATAGTCAAGTACCTTAATTCCTCTCCACCTAATGCAGAAGCAGGGCAGGATGGGCTGGGGAATCAGCACTCACCAGCACAACTCAAGAGAAGAAAGGTATCAGTAATGCTTCCTTCCTTGGGATTTTCAGACCCAGAGGAATCAGACCAGCAGAAGTGCATGTAGAGATGTGTTGCTTCCTATAAGAATGGTTGCACTCTGGATGTGCTTTCCCTTGCTGTGCTGTTGAGTTGTCCTTGCATGGCACAAAGAGGAAGCCTCAAGTACCATCTCAGCTACCTTGGCAGCTGGAATATGAGATTCCTTGTGTCCCAATGAGGCTTCAGACACATCCTGAAGACACTGTTTTCCTGAATGTTTTCTATTCTACCACGTCATTTCTGAAGCAGGTTTGACCTTCTTGTAGCATGCAGGATACAGGACACACAATTCACAAGTTGAAGAATTGTTGTCTTCTGCCTTGTTTTCTATATGTAATCTTTTGTTTGCTCTTTTGACTGCAGTTGTTTTCACAGAGAAGTGTTCCTACCGTGTCTAAAGAAAAAAAGTCTCCGTGATTTCATTGTGCATTCATAAGTGGAATTTTTTTCCCCCAAATAACATTATTCTGCCCTTCTCAGCATCACTTGCCTTTGTTCACTGATTTTCCAAGCCTCTCAAGTGAAAATGTTGAATATTCTATGTGTCATATACATCTGTGGGACTTGGCTGTTGTCCAAGAGGAGGACAGTGCTTCTCCTGAAGGTTCCTGTGAGGCCCCAGATCACACACTTGAGATCATCTCTTGCTCTGTTTTGAAAGCAACATTGTTATTGGTGTCTTGTTTTAGCTGCATGTAAATATACTGCTCAGAAGTATATTTAAGTCAGTATGAAGAAGCATATTAATGTATAAGAAGTATATTAATGTGAGTACATTAAGCAGGCACCAGTATTGACCAGTGCCCTACTGGAAACCTCAGAGAAACTAATGGTGGCTCCTTCTAAAATTTTTGCCAAAGCACAAGTACATATAAATGAAAAGGACTGATCTCATGATGACTCTCAATCATCTTCTCCATTAGTGTGGATCAAAGTAGAGAACCTTGTATAGAGCACTTCAGATCTAGCTGTCTGATATAAAGGATCTAATCCTGGGAGATGAAAAATCTGGTTCTTACCTGACACAAAGAGACCATTATTCTTCAAGGTCCCAAAACAGAGAATCACTCTGAAATACTCTTTTGTGAGCTGCTGAAGATTGCTTAGTGGCCATATAAATAATCACACTTTGCTTATGGTGGCTATACATTCACTGAACATGAACACCTCACAAGAGATTTTTTTTTTTTTTGCTATATTTTGGTGGGTAGTTTCTGACATGTAATTAGTTCAAATCAAATTAGGTATTTAGTTTTCTGACATCTGGAACAGTGGCTGCCAGCTATTTTCCTTCTATTTTTTCCTGAAAGAAAGGAAATGTCAGGTTGCATGGTAAAAAGCTTATTTGCAAGCTCACAAAGGAGCATAGGGACAATGATGGGTGAGGCAAGCCAAATAATATCCTCCCTCAGCTCCTCCCAGACCCATCACAGAAGGGCCATCAAAGACCCATCTCCAGAAGCCCAGAAGAGCACAGATGCACAGTGGCAGGTGATTCCAGGGGACACAAGCTCCTGTGCCCAGGCATAAAACCCACTACAAGGGCTCAACAGGAGCACTTTTACAACAGGAGGACATTATTCCCCATGGATAATGGGATACATTATGAGATGCAAGGGAAGAGCATTTGGGGATAACATGAGATTTGGAATTCAAATGTTTGGTGGAGAAACCAAAGCTGAGGAATGGGAGGGCTCAGGACCATTTGCAGAGGAACAAGTTTAGGAACAAATGACATGATGAGTGACAAAAGGATAAAAGTGGCTGGCCTTGTGTAAAGAAGTGCTGATTGGTATCAATTGTCTGGAGATTCCCAGTCTATCTTGTGTGCACATGTGTGGCTGTGGGTCTAAAAGCCAGTAACTGCAGAGGGCTGGTGGGTGGGAGGTGCTGCTTGCCTGCAGTGCAAAAACTGGTGAGGGCAACACGAATAAGTGTGTGATCACTCTGAAATAATAAATCAGAGTAGCCAGAGAGTGGGTGAGGTGCCCTGGGAGCCAGCTGCATGTGTATGTGTGTGTGTGCAATGACCTGTACCAGATGAAAAAAACTGGACACTAGGATTTGGTATTTGAGTCACAAAATCCACTAGGATTTTGGTATTTTCTAGAGGGATCCACCCTATATATATGCATAGATGTAGATAAATATCTATATAATTACCACTAGTGGACCTCCAACCTGATTAGCCAGAGAGGTGAGGACCATGAAGCCCTTGGGGCTGTTTGTGTAGTGTGAGCACTGAGTGCCCCTGTCTGTGCTGATGTGTGTACCTTGCAATGAGTGTGTGTTTGTGTGTGTTCTGCACACATATCTGCATGTGTTTGGGGAAACATGCTCAGCCTCACTACTGACTGGACCTGGGGCACCACAAGGCTGCTGGATTTGGGTCCTCTAACACTGTTCTCCCAGTAGCTCCTGTGTCAGAGCTGCCCTGAGCCAGGACCATGCAGACCCAGGGCAGAGAGAGCCTGTGGAGCCCCCAGGAAATCCATGTTCTTCACCATCTCTCACCTATACACCACCCTTTGAATCTTTCTGGACCCAATAAATGCAGAGTTTTGGTATGACCCTTGTGAGTCAGTGAGACCTGTCCCAATAAGAGCTTAGCACTGATGCTTTCCTTCTGCTGCCCACACACCCAGCTGTTCTCTACATCTGCACTGGTTTATGGTCCAGCTGCCTCTTCCACATCCACCTGAGACTCTTCTAGGAACCAAGTTCAGGGAAAAACAGCTTTTGCCTGTAGAGAGGAACAAGGAACCTTGCTTGCTTTTGCACTAATTCTCTTAAATCAACATTCCTTTTGAAAATAATATTTCTCATATTTTCAGGGACTGAATATTAAAAGGCTGAGTCCAAATGAGATTTGTGGTCTAACCACAACATACAGGTAGGAAAGGACATGAATTGAAATCTTAAATCTACAGGAAAAAGAGTGGATGAGCTTGGAAAGTATATGTCTTAATATAAAAGCAGACATGAATGTATTAAAAATAATTGGAGCATATTTGGGAATATCAAGATTTTTAGAAATGGCATTATACAAGTAATATTATGAAAGTGGGACCCCCGAGGCATCTGGATAGAAGGAAAATTCTAATTTAATTTTCACTTTTCAAAATTCTGGAAATATATTTATTAATTTTGCCCCATTCAGCCCTAAACATGTTCCTGAAATGTCATATAAGACCATTAATGCCGAATTTTTCCAGATCTTTTTTTTTGTCATGTTGTTCATATTTTTGCCTTGGTTTGCATAAGGAAAGAAATATCAAAAAGGGGTTGTTTTACATAATCACCCCCTGCTCATCTTTCCTATTTTTCTATGACCATTCAGCCTAAAAGATAGAACATATGATTACTTGGTGAAAGCCCTGCAGCCATGAACTCCATCTTTTTGTAGCCTTCAAAGTATTATTTGTATAAAGATAATAAAAAAGTCTTGTTCCTTTATAAGGATGACTGCAAGTAGTTTGATCTCTGAAAGAAACAACAAAGATTTTCTTTCTCCAGCTCTTGAAAATGACTCAGTACAAGATTTTGATCTCTATATTGTAAATTTGATATCCTGTGGATGTCCTCCTCATCTCATCTATTGAGCTGCTTGTTGTATTACATCTTTCAAACCTAACACGTGATTGATTTAAAAGCCTCATTTTCTGCTTGCTTTTCTATATCATTATTCTGTGCTTCAATGTTTCAAGCTCGTTACCAGCCACACACACTTCTGTAAGAGAGTTCACTTAAACTGCTTCTGTGTTCAGGTACTAACTGCTGGAATGCAGAAAACTTAATATCAGCCACTAATCATTGTGTACTGACATAGAGGGGTGTTTAAGAATACATCTCAAATATGTTTGCTTCCTCTAATGACAAAAATATTCCCAACACACAAAATGGAGTTGGCATCTACTTCATTTCATAAATGCACACTTGTAATTTTCTTACATGTCTCTGGGCATGGTTCTTCTTTCTGAAACTGTCTGCTCACCACTCTGCTGGGGTCATGAGATGCTGGAGTAGCAACCTTGGCTTTTCTCCTTACACCCTGGTCAAGGCTTGGAGATTTTGGATGGATTCCTCAAAGTCCTTCTTTGCTCCAGCCTCTCTTTGGTGGAGAAACCTGTTCATCAATCTCTGCTACCTTTCAATTTGAATGGAATTTTACTATTTGCCTGCAGAATTGCTCTCAGCCACATTGCTCAACCTGATTTGCTGCTGCAAACCACAAATGCTTGTTCTCCAATGTTGCTACTACTTGTCATTTTCACTTGGCTTCCAGAAAGAATAGCTTTAGACTGATCTGGATTTTCATGTCAAAGTGCTTACTTTTGACAATATCCAGTCCTTTCTGACCAAGAGAACACAGCATTTTCAAGTCAGAAAGCACTTGGAACGTTCTCCTGATGGAATGCAGAGTGGCTTTTTGCAGGCAGGGGCAATGGAGGGTGGAAATCAGCTGCTCCAAATGGAGTTGCACTCTACATGGCCCTGCTGGAGGCTGAAGGCTAGGCCAGCTTCCTCAAATGCTTTGGCAGGGAATATGGTGTAAACATCCAGACATTTAGTTGAGATCCCTTTTAGCACATGGAGACTTGCCACATTAGTAAAGGCATTTTCTTCTTCCTATTCATGCAGAAAAGGCAGAACTTTGTTGGCTGCTGCACGGCTATATGAAGGTTAATTGCAAGGGATTTCCCCTCTTGATTTCTATATTCAGCATCTGTGTTTTATTAATTGGAAAACTGAGAAATGCCTCTTAAATAAAACTGTGGAATACTAGAATAGTGCAGCTATGGGGCTGCAAACAGCTGCTCCCACAATGGGAACTACAGCACTGGAGTCAGCAACACTGTCACACACACATCCCTTACTATGAAATGTAGGAAACACAAGGTTTGCAAGCTTGTGTTCAACTTCAAACCTCAGTGCCCAGCAGAGACTTGTATCAAAAGCATCACTGTGTCTGAACCCATGGCAAGAAATAGATGAAAGACAGGCATGCTGCTTCTGTAATGAAAGACTGGAACAGCATGGGATTAGGCACCTTTGGAGTTTACCTGCAGTCATGAAGAGGCTCCCGTGAGAAAACACCCATAGGCAGGATTCACTGAGCCATTTCCACAGGAACACAGACAGGTTGGACAGAAAGGACAGCCTCTCCTACTCAAACTTTCAGAAGCTCCATCCTCCCAGGGGCAGAGTGCAATGACCAGGCACAGCAAGGGAGCGAGAAGCAGGACAGCAATACTCTCAGACCTCTTCAGAGAGAATCAAAACTTTACCACCATATCCCCTGAGCATCTTTTAAAACCCAGGTTCAGCCAGGACACGCTCTGCTAGTCACAGAGATGCTAAGCTCACACGGGACACTCTTCCTGCCCTAAAACACTCTGTGAATCTTGGAACACACTTTACATATTTATATTTTCTGGCACTGAGCGATGTTTGCCCTACATTTCTTCTCTTTCACTGCGAACAGCCACGTGTCCTCACTCTACCCATCCCCCTGTATAAAAGGTTTTCTCAAGCAGATGCTGCTGCTCCAGGAGCTCAAGGCCTTTACCTACCAGGTACCTCAGCAGGGCTCGAGCCAGCCTCTTCTGCTCTGTCTCCCAGTCCCTCAGGGCAGCTCCACACTGCCTTCCCAAGAGTGAGCATGGCTGTTCGCTTGTGCAGAAAGCTCAGAGCCTCAGCATAAACTTAGAAGGATATTTTCCTGATGAGTTAGCTCCTCAGCAAAATGCTCACATCACAACAGGGAGCTGGGAGCACTTGCTGCCCATTGTTGAAGATGAAGTGCGAGGAACTCAAAGTCCAGCTCCTGAAGCTCCTTGCTCTCCAAGCCCCTTAACTTTGTAAAGCTGACAGAACACTCAACTCTCTGGAAATGCTGAGAATACTCACTTCACATCTCATTTTCGGTTTTTCACACACGTAAGAAGCCTAGCTAGAAATAATTTGGGGTAAACAAAATCCATTCTACATGATCAAAAAATGACAAATGAGCATTGGTTAAGCATTGTTTTATGTCATCTTCCTTGCTTTTCTTCACACCATATATGCAAAAACCCCCATAAATTTCAAATTATTATAGGCATTTCAAACAAATAAGATAACATTTTAGAAAACTCCTCTTACCCCATTTGCTTTAATAATTTAAGAGACTACTTTCTAGAACCATAGTATAGTAGTTCTCTTTTTAAGAGGTATGCAATTTCAAGGCAATTTTTTGGATTTCTTCAAATTACTGAAAATGTTCATTTTCCACTGTTTCTTACAGACTTCCTCCTGCCCATGACCAGTAGAAGCACAAAGGGTCATGCACTTTCTTTACTATCCAGTTAAGTAAGTCCTTATTACTTGAATAACTCTCTGAAGAATAGCAGGTAGGTAAGTCATGTAAGATTTCTTCCAGTCTTTTAACAGCTCCCATTTAGAATACATACACACAGCTGTAAATGAACATTGATTACAGTATCCACCAGATGCTAAAGTAAGTTTTGTTTGCTTTTAAAGGAGTAGGAAAAATATTTGTGAAAAAAACAAACATTTTTTCTGACATTACTTGAAAATAGTAATAATTATGCCTAACAGAACTAGCTACAATGAAAGTAAAGCTGCCTTTAAAAAACTGACAACCGATTGAAGCTTGTAATTTCAACCTTCATCAATTGCTTTCTTGAGTGACTCATCAAATCAGTGTTACCTAAAAAGTCAGCACTAAGAAAGAGGGCAAACCAATAAATACTCCTTTCAGTCACACAACTGCTACCACTCTTGAGAACACGGTCAAGCGTTTTATTGTTTATACTCATTTTCATTTACACATAAGAGGAACAATCAATGCAGTTCTACCACAGCAGGTGGACCATATCCTGAAACTCTGCTGAATATGCACAGACCTGTCTTAAGGTCCAATCAGGAGAGAAAAAAAAAAAAAAAAAAAAAAAAAAAAAAAAAAAAAAAAAAAAAAAAACCTAAAAAACATGGGGGAAGTAGGGAGGCAAGAAATTTCACTAACATCAGTTAATTCATGATTCATGGTATTTATTTTGCAGGTGAAATGGCTCTTCTGAAAGAGCAAACTGCTTCACTTCTTTACAAAATACACTAAATAATGTTAAGTACTCAGAGAATTCTAAATTTCGCAGTGGTTCATGCGGTAAGGGTGTGCAACCGACACACAATGGAAAACATGGTTACAGCATCAAACTGCTACTTCTATTCCCAGCTGGTTTATGGAAAAGGTCATTTGACTTCTTGATTTCTGCTCTTATGGAGTAAAAGCAAGAAGTATTTCCTTTCTAAAGGCAACTATGAGGACAGACTACAGATATGCAGTGCAGTTGAACAGGTCTACAACTCTTGTTTCTAGAGCATTTGCATTTACTATTTCTGAAATACAAATATAAAACTTTTGCACACTGTCACTTCTCACACATGTTCAGCTGAAGGAGTCATTTACAGAATTTACTGCGATGCTCCAATTTCAAACGTGAGTTTTTCTCCTCTTGGCCTCATGGGTGAAGAGAGCAACTCTTTCCACTGAAAGAAAGAAATTACAGGTGTGCAGAAGTACAACTATGCTACCAACACAGACAGAGACAACTGTGCTCTTGTGCACACCCTTACAACTGGCCGGAGAACAAATTAGGAAGTTAAGCCTGCAAAATAAATGGATTTTACTCTCAAACTTTTTTTCTTCATTCCAGATGAATTATAGACCTTGATTCGAGGCTGCCCTCTTTTTTTTTTATTATTTTTTTGCAACTGATCTGCGTGCCTATTGGAACAGCATCTCTGCCAGAGTCATTACACTGAAACGCAGAGCTGAGCAGTTTGGTGGCAGAATGTATTGACGTTTTTGCAGCATCATGAGTCTGGCAACTGGGCTTGGGGAAGTTTCAAGCAGTGGGTCTTTACAATAGCAACTTGATTCTGCAGACAAAAAGCAAAAGATTGGCAGAATTATTAAAGTATCACAACAAAGGCATGTATGCATTCTGCGGAACGTGGCGCTGAGTTTGGCGATGAGCCGCTGCTGTCAGGAGGCGCGGAAAGGCAAAGCCCTTCCGCGTGTGAAGGGACACACCGAGGTGTGGAGCCTCCCACATTGCCCGGGGAGCAGCTTTCCATCGGCACGCTGCTCGCAGCCGGCTCCGCTCCCGCAGGAGGGAACGAAGTAAGGCTGGACTTTGCCAGCAGCCTTCACCTGGGGCCTATCCTACCTCCCTTCCTCACCAAAAACAACCCCAAAAAACCCAAACACGCCAACAAAAGCGCTGTCTGCGGGGTGCACGGAGTCCCTGCGGGGGCTGCGCGGCCGGCGGGCCGGGAGCGGCTCCGGGGCGGGACCCGGCTCCCGGGGCGCGGCTGCGGGCTGGGGAAGCCAGCGCCGTTTAGCACTAATTGGCCGAAACGCGGGCATTAGCATGCGAAATGGCGGCAGATTGCTTTAATAGGTGGAATTAAAAGCAGATTGCCGTGAGTCACTCCCTGCGAGCTGGCTGCGGGGGGAGAGGGGGGCACACTCGAGGCGCGCAAACACAGATTGCGAAATGTCAGGAGCGCGCAGCATCCCCGGCGCACTCCGAGGGTCTGAACGCAGCTCTTGGCGGGGCCGCACCCCCCCCGGGCCGTTCGCAGCCCCCGCCTCCCCCCAGCGCTCCGGGCAGGGCGGGGTGCGCGGACCTACCTGTGGCGCCGGGCGCGGGCGTGCATGGGGGCTGCCGCGGGGAACACATCGCATTCAACATTTCAGCCTGTGCATCGGAAACGTATGAGTTTGTGGAAAGCTTGTTTGAAGTCTTCGTTAGACATAGTATAGATGACGGGGTTGATGAGGGAGTTGAGATATCCAAGCCAATTGAAAAAGTCAAAGATGGCCATGTGGAACCAGCAAGCGTCCTTGCAAATAGGCATCACCAAGCTGATGATGAAAAAGGGCAGCCAACACACGATGAAGGCTCCTAAAATAATCCCTAAAGTCTTTGTAGCTTTCCGCTCTCTAGCGGCCGTCAGCTTCTTTTTCTCCAGCAGGGCGTCCGAGACCTTCACCTTCACCTGGTTCATGTACACGGGGGAGCCCGTTTCGCTGGATCCCTCGGGAGCCTTGGAGTTTATGGACGTGACGGAGGAGGTCGACCCCGGGGAGTCTGTAATTAACTGTGCCCGCGTTAGTCTTTTACCTGCTTTCTTTGGCGTCTGCTTCAAAATCCGCGACCTGGCTTCCACGTAGATCCTCCCGTAGAGGGCTATCAGCAGCAGAGTGGGGAAGTAGAAGGCTCCTACTGTGGAGTACACGGTGTACAGGACGTGGTCCGTGTTCACCACACAGTGAGATACTTCCTCGGCCTTCGCCTGCCGCCAAAACAAAGGGGGCATGGAGATGCAGATGGAGAAGATCCATACCAGCGCGATCATGCCCGCTGCCCGCTTGGGAGTCCGTTTCGTGGAGTACTCGACGGCGTCGGTGATCGCCCAGTAGCGGTCCAGGGCGATGACACAGAGGTGCAGGATGGACGCCGTGCAACAGGTGATGTCCGAGGACAGCCAGATATCGCAGACGATCTGACCCAGCGTCCACTTGCCGGTCACAGTGTACATGGTGCTGATGGGCATGACGAGGATGGAGACGAGGAGGTCGGTGACGGCCAACGAGGCGATCAGGTAGTTGGCCGGCGTGTGGAGTTTCCTCGTCTGGTAGACCGTGGCGATGACAAAGGCGTTGGAAAGCACCGTGGCCAGGGTGACCAGCGCCAGGACGACGGCGAGCACGATCTTCACGGAGAGGGGGGTGGCATCTTGGTAAATCACTTCCTCGGCGCTACAGTTTCGGTAAGAGTCGTTGGCGGAGCCCAACTGCGCCCGGCAGGGGCCGGCCGGCTCCATCCCTCCCGGCCGCCGCCCCCGCAGACGGCGGGGCTGGAGCGGCACGGCGGGGCCGCTACCCGGCAGGACCCCGTCGGCGCCGGGGGAGGGCTGCAGCATCGCCGCGCCGGCACCACCTCCCGCCCGCCTGCCCGCCCTTCCGGGCGCTGCGAGCGGGCTCCGCCGAGCCTCACTCCCCGCGGGCGAGGGAGCGGGGCAAACCGCGGACCGGGCGCGCCCGCTCGCCCCGGCAGCTCATCGCCCCGCCGCCTGCCCGCGGAGCGCGGCGAGCCCCGGGCATGGGGCTCCCGCCCCGGCCGCCCCTAAGCGCAGCCCCGCCGCCCGCGGCTCCGCGCCGAGTCTCGACGGGCGCGGCGGCAGCGCCGCATGCCCGCGGGCGGCGGCCTCGCCCCCCGGGCTGCGGGCGCGACGGCGGGGGCTGCGGGGGCAGCGGAGCCGCCCCGCCGGGCCGTGCCTTCACACGCAGCCCGCCGCTGCAAGTTTGCAGCCGCCGCCGCGGGTGGAGCAGGAGGAGGAAGAGGAGGGTCCGCGGGAGGCAGGGGGGGAGACCACCTCCCATTGCGCCCCGCCGCGGGCCATGCTGTCGATGCCCGGCCTCCGCCCAGCACCGGCAGCCGCGGGCAGGGGCCGGTGCGAGTGAGCGCCGAGCAGCCGCCGCCCCTTATATAGCGGGCGGCGCGGCTCCGCCGGCACCGAGCAACCGGTGCCGCTCTCGGGCGGGCTGCCCGCCCGCCTGCCCGCGGAGGAGGAGCCGCCGCCGCCTCCTCGGCCCTCCCTCCCGCACCCACAGCCCGACGGGGGGGTTCGGCCGCTCCGGCCCCGCGCACCGCCCCGCCGCCGGCCCCCCGCCCCTGCCCCTGCGGGCGTCGGGAGGAGCCCGAGCTCGGCCCCCGCCCAGGCGGGGAGCGGCCCCTCCCTCTCCAGCCCGACGAGGGATGCCGCGGCACGGGCGGATGCAGGTGTTCCTTGGTCCTGCCGTTGTTCCCATCCTATCTAGCACCGTGCCCGCTGCGCCGTGAGGCTGGGCGATGCCAGGCTCCCCAGGGAGCCCGGCGGGCCGGGGGTACTGCCCGCTGCCACGTCCCTCGGCGGCGGTACAAGTGCCGCTCGGCGCCGGAGCTGGGCGTGCGGGGAGGGCCGGGACGGTGCGGGACGGAGCGGGACAGGGGCGCAGCCGGGGCGGGACAGGGGCGCAGCTGGAGCGGGCACGCATCTCGGCACCGCCCGCCCCGACCGCCGGGCGAGCCCCGCTGCAGTCGAGGTGCGCGGCCCACCGGATCACATCTCCTGTTTACACTTCTAGTAATCCCTTGTCTTCCGAGCTCATGCTTTCTTACCCATTTTTTCGCTTCCTTTTATATTTTCCCCGTTATTTTCCCGGTGTGCTTGGAGGGGCACGCCCGCGGTTGAGCAGCCTTGATGTGCTCCGCAGGCTCCTCCAGCGCTCGGCAGGCGGGGACGGGCAGCGGGAGCACGCGTTTGTCCAGGTCCCGCAGCTCCTGCCAGCTTTTGTTCTCAGCAGCCGCAGGAAAGTTTTGCACACAAAGGGAGTGAAAGCTTGCTTTTTGCTGGATCAGGATAATTCCAAGCTCGGTGAAATGTCTATGCTCCAGCCTGATTAAATCTCCCGAAGACACCACGACAAATTCAGTTAAGAGGAGGCAGTCGTTTTCAGTCTGCAAGCATGTTTGCACGCATCTCCACGTGCTGCTACGTGCCTAAGTTCCCTGTAACTCCCAGCACTTCCCTCTTGGGCATCTCCTCCTGGCTGTTTCCCTCTGTGATGGAAAAACAAACAGTTTCCCTGTGGCCCCGTCCTTTCTGGGCTATGCCAGCCCCACACAGGGACAGGCACTGCTGTGTTGTGCCTGGGACATCGAGCTCATGGACGCGATGAGAAACCACTGCGCCCTGTTGGACACCCTTGAGCAGGAGGGACTGGCTCACCTGAGAGGGCGCAGCTCAGGGAAGTACCACACGAGGAGGCTGGAGAGGATCCATTGTAGCCCAGAAGGTTTAGGAAACTCTAGGAAGAGCAGCATTGAACTGAAGAAGAGCCAGGGCTGTACAGCAGCGTGGGAAAGTCCGAGCCCTGCAGGGACAGCCCCTTCCTGCTTCGGCACAGGGCAATGGCCCTGATCTTGAGATGTGCTGAGACCCACAGGTCCCCTGAGATAAAAGAAAAACAGTGGTGGTGCTTGAGACTTTGTAAAGTCTGTCCCAGGTTTTTTGTTAGCCTCTCAAGAAATGAGGTGGGAGAAGATAGTCTTGAATTAAAGAAAGTATGGCAGTCCAGGTTTGCCAGCATTCACTGAACTGACAGGAAGATAAAACCTCAATAAGCCTTTCTGTTTTCCTGAAAGAATATGGGGATAGGGTTTGGTCTGTTTCCGTGTTTTTATTTTGTGGTGCCTCCTTGTGTTCAAGCAGGCACCACCTCCTTTTGGTGCCTGGTAGTTGGTTGGAACCTCTAGACTTTACTGCATTAAAAAGAATAATACAGAGCTGTCTGCATTCTTCTGATCTCTTTGATAGGCAGAGATTTTATAATCCTGGCTTCTAATACAGTGTGATATTGCTTTCACTTCTGCTCAGCATTTCTGGCTTAATTTAGTTGTTCTTAAGTTGGGAACTGCCCTCAAGCCTCTGTAACTCAACATTCTTCCCAAACAGGGCTACATATCTGAGAGGAATTTAAATTTAAAACACCAATAATAACAAGAGGAAAACCTAGCCCTTCATTCAGTTTTGGAACAGTTTGCCGGTTGTGCAAAGGCTCTTCTGATAAAATTATAGAGCTTCCAAGGGCAATGTTCTAGGCCCTAGCCACTGTCATCAGCCATGGTGTGTAGTGTAGACAAGTATTATGTGAATGGGTAATGAGTTCTGGCCACACTACTAATGTCACTGTTTATCCTCATTCTAAAATATTTGTGTTCTGTGCACAGATTTGCTGTTGCCCTTCTCCATTAATTCTGGGTCATTATTCATCAGTAATCATTGTTCATTGCTTCCCTCTTTGTCTTGCCAAGAAGATTTTTTTTTTTCCATCCCTCATTTGTTTTCTTCCATTGTGCATGCTGGTTTCTGGTTTGTTTCTGTAGCACTGCTGTGAGTGGTCAGCAAAATGTTGACCCAGCATGTGACAGGTCTAGCTGTGGTGACCTCAGCTCACCTGAATTCCTACAGGGACCACCTGGGCAGGCTCAGTAAGCATTCCCCATGCTTCTCTCTAAGGCTTCAGACTTGGGTTATGAACAGCTGCAGGAAGAAAGTAAAGCCAGCTTCCAGTCCAGTGGTCCATGTCATGGTGCTGCACATGGTCACTGCTGGAGGGGCATGCAGAAAACATGTCCCCACCCAAGCACTGGAGCTGCTGCTTTCTTCAGGCTGTGCATGCTGGCTCCAAGGATTTGTGTCACAACCAGGGGTGCTCAGGTTTTAAGACTGCTCTTGCTCTCTGCTCTGCCAGGCTGCACATAGCCCTCTGTCACAACTGGGCTCCCAAGGGCCAAGGCTTGATGAAAGCACCAGACTCTACCTAGATGATCAGTAAGAGGTGGAGTCCTGGAGTGCCAGTCAGACAGGTATTGTGAGCCATATGTATTATCACATGAGAGATCATATCTCCCTGCTGTGCTGTTGTCCAGAAGCTTGCATTTCATTGTTTATTTTCTCCTCTCCTAACTGCATCTGAAAAGATGCTTATGAGAAGAGATCTTATTTCCTGAAGCTTTTGGCTTCTGTGCAGAGGCAGGCATAAAATTAATTTCTTTCTGCTGGCATAAGACTGTTAATACTTCTTATATCCAGATTCTGATGTACTAAAATACCCAAATATAGAAACTGCAATGAAAACTGAGCCTATTATTGGTTTATTGCTTCACAGACTGCCCATGTATGGCGTAAATATCTTATAAATAAATTAGAGAGAGAAGACAGACACATAGAAACAAACCTAGGTACAGAAAGGAAAAGTCCTCATTGTACAGTCAGATCTGTCCTAGCCACAGATAATGTTGTGTGGGTTTTGCCTTTTGCATCTTTTAGGTATATTTGAACACGGGGCTCAGTGCACAATACAAACTTCACCTCTGCTCTTGACTCAGCTGGCAAGTTGTGTGTAATGGCATCTGTAGCCTCCTGCACTGTGATGAGATTCACACTCATATTTTAAGTAATGAAATTCAGAGTCCTTCTGTTAGCAAAGATAACCTTCACTATCAACACAGTGGTATTTTGTTGAGTTTGCCAACGGGCAAATAACACTAATATCTGTGTGAAGTTTCTCAATGTTAACTTTGAAATGCAGCTAAG
Organism: Oenanthe melanoleuca; assembly: GCF_029582105.1. Classification (NCBI taxonomy): domain Eukaryota; kingdom Metazoa; phylum Chordata; class Aves; order Passeriformes; family Muscicapidae; genus Oenanthe; species Oenanthe melanoleuca. Next base: position 30,242,636 of record NC_079336.1, read on the forward strand.
GCCATTTAAATGCCATCACTTTTAAGTCACTAGTCAAAATAAAATCACCCAGCTTGAGTTACTGAAATTTAATTATAAGGAACAGCTGGGCCTAGTTTTGATTTTTACTCTGAGGACCCAGGCAAAGAAACAAGCACATGGGCTCAGAAGGCACAAATGCACACTGAGTTTCTCAGCCCGTACTGGTGAGGCACAGTTACTGAAAAATGCACTCATGCCCTCCAAAGAGCATTCAATTGCCCTGAGTAGGCAGCTCAAAACAGCCCCTCCAGTCCTCCCTTGCAGTGTCTCTAGCAGCTCATCTCCATTCATTGCCATGATCCTCACACAGTTCATGGAGGTAGGGTTGAGGTTGGTGTCTGTTCTTCATTCATCTACAAGGTATTTAATTTTTAATGATGTTCCTAGAGATACTCCACAGGAAACCACTTCAATCCTGCTCCTTCTCCTCTCACTGAACACTGGCCATAATCTTCCTGCTTTGGTGCAAATCAGAAGAATTGGCTGCTTGTGTGAAAAGGGCTGTGGTTTCTGTCTGAGGCTGCTGGAGCCTCTAATTCACACTAAAATCAGTGCAAATGCCTATTTTGGTGCCAGAGGATCTGGCTCAATGATCATCCCTCCAGTTCAAGCTGTCTCCAGTTATGTATCTGAAGGGATTTTAACCTACCTGCTATAATATGGGTGGATTGTAACCTGCTATAAAATGCATGCATATCCATTGGGGAATGATCTGTGGAAAATAGCCATGACAGCATGACATAAAGGTACAGCTGTCTAGGAATAAAAGTCAATGGCATAACCTTTAGCACCTGTTCAGCATTAAGGGAAAGTACAATGCATTTAGGCTTTGTGGGGATTCAGATGAAAAAAGGTCTCAGTTTCTCATTTGCTCAGTCTGGCAGAAGATAAATTCTCTTTCAGATATGGACCTATATCAGTTTTAAAGCATTGTCCCACTTCAGTATGTTCCACCCTTTCTGTCTGATTTAGAAAATGGAATCTCTAAAGGTCTCCTTTCAGGATCCAGAGTTGATTTCAAAGGGGTCCCAAATATCAAGTTTTCAGAGGCAAAACACAGAATTTTGTGTTTTAAAAAAAATAGACTGAACACATTTTAAAGCAACAAGCTACTAATGCACAAAGCTTGATGAAAACTTGTGCAATGCAGTGAATCACTGCAAAGAAGTAAAACTGCTGAAAATTAAGAACCAAATCTTTTCCTTGTGAAATTATCATGTCAGCGTTGATTTAAGGGGAGCTACAAAGATTCCTTCCTATTAGAGATCTGCTTCTTCTGCATGGCTAATTAATATTTATCTAGGAAAGAAGGTAACATATGCTAAGCCCACTGCCACTATTTATAAGCATGCTCCAGTCTTTGTTCCCGGAGGTAATCAGAAGCTGGGAGCTTTTGCTGGCATGCAGATTTGCACTGCTAATTTAATAAAATGCATCATCCATTAATTTGAGTCCTTTTAGGATGTTTACTAGTTGACAGTTTCTTTTGCAGTATGAGACTTAATTGTAAAATTTAGTTGTCTGTTCTGCTTAGCAAGAATCTTAGAGAGAGGTGCCTCTCAGAACCCGCTGAAATTCAGGAACAGAAGCAGTTTTGAAGGCCACAAAGGTCTTGTAGGTCCACTTTCATCAGCAGATTAGTGTAGCAGGACTGAGCAGCAGTGAATGATCATAGCATCATCCAAATATCAGAGCTTTAGGAGGTCAAGAGGCCCTTTGAGAGATTCAGGGTATGTACAGTTATTCTCAGCAGCACATGGCAAGGTAGAGCACAGCAGAATATCTCATTCTGGTCACAAGGGACAGTTTCTGTATACCAATTAAATCCAATATAATCTGATCTTGGAGAGAGGCTGTTAGGAAACTGATGGTCCACGTTGCAAAGTGTGAAATCCATGAGTGAATTTACTAAAAAATAATTGAGTCAGCAAAGGCCATCAGCATCCAGCAGTGCTCTGTGGGTAGCTCTTTAGGGAAGAAAACAAAGGCCTAGAAGAGGTAGGTAAATAAAATTCTTCACTGGAGGCTTCTTGCCAACACAAGGTATCCATGCATCCCACTGCTTGGAAGTAGAATGTATCTTATCTGGCTTTTCTCAACCTGACCAAGTAGAACTACAAAGCCAGATCAGCAGCCTGGATCATCATTGTCCCAGTTGTAAATATTTTCATATTTCTTATTTTCCAATCTTTTCCTTATCCAAAGATTGTTTAACTAACCATCCTAACAGAAGCTGTGAAAGTGCATGTCTTTATGTCTTGTGTTTAAGGTTATTTATTGGGGAAGGGAATACTTAACTGTAAAATATAGATGGGGTCTTTATCATATTTATAAGGGTATATGTTAATTCTCATTACAGGAAGAAGTCAGTCTTAAAGGATTCAGATCTCAGGTAGAATATACCCATAAAGAGTTTTGAGGTGATCTGAAAAATACTTTGACTTCTAGATGCAGCCTTTAAAACATTAGTGGATTTTTAAAAAGTTGAGATGTGTACTTATTTGCCAGATGTTCATGTCTGTGTTTGTTGAAGCAGAGTCAGATAATTTTATTTTGTAGCTTTTAAACTCCAGTTGTGAACTTCATGGGTTTCTCTTTCTTTCCTTAGGCAAATCCTACTATGTCCTTTCCGAGTTCTTACTCTCCATAGTTCCATCTCTGCACTCTAGGAGCTCTACAAAGGTACACCCTGGGTGCACAGTTCACCTCTTTAAGAGCAAACCAAGGCTTCCAAATATAAGCAATCTGCTTCTTACCAACTGCTATAAAAATATGCATCTATTATTAAAACAAAACAAGGCAAAACAACCAACCAAACAAACAAAAAAGCAATCTGAAGCTCACTCTTGGTTTTCTCATTACTCTCAAACATTTCTGGACTTGGCCCACATCTGTCCCCACATCCCCATTAAAGTTCATGACTTTTCATCCTAGTGATGGATTTTCTCCCTCTCATTTCAAAACTGGCTTCTCCATATCTTGCTCTGCAGCTTGGCACACATCTGTGTGGAAGCCTGACTTGTGCCCTCACTCTGCTCCCACTACTGTCCTTGGCAAGGAGGAGGGAGAACACCTTGCATGTCCCCTCAAGACCCAGAGTCTCTGTCACTTTTAAAACAGAGCCCTAAATCCTGGGGGATTTCTACACTCCAAAACAATAAACCCCCATCTATGAGTCTAGAAGATATCCAGGTGAAGTTATCTCATGTCCAAGTGGCCCCTTCTTAAGAGCAGCTCAAAGTTAGGAAGGTTTAGTTGCTAAAACTGCCATCCTGGTTTCTATAATGCTTCAGCTATATTTTTCTCATCTTGGAAGTTGCAGTATACCTAACTAAATGCTATCACACAATTTCATAGCCTGCTGTTGTGGCCATGACCCTCTTCTCTCTTCATCCCTTCTTTGTGCATCCTTTTGCTTATCTCACTCCTCCATTAATACCTCACTAACAAGCAATTTTCTTTACATGACTTTCAAAGCCTTTGGTAGTTAATCTACTTCTCATCACATATTCAGGTTAATTACTGCCTCCCACTAGCCTCTGATGCTGGCCCCTCCCACAGTATTATTCAATTTCAGTCAGACATCTTCATGCCCTCCCAGGCTTGAGACAAGTTTCCTGTAGCAGGCACAGACATCCTCATTATAAAGGATAAAAATCCTCCCTTGCTGTGATGCCAACAAAACACACTTTACACGAGTCAGGCTGTTGATTAAACTATGACTGCTACCTATTACTCTTCCTGGTAGTGTTTTGTTTGCTGATGTTTTCCCACCTGTGTGCCTCTGCTCGTGCTAATCTTAGACCGCAGTTCTTTCGAGCAGAGACATTGTATTTGCTTCTATGAAATAAGCTTTGAGGGTCCTCATTCTACACTTTGAGTGGCATGGAATAAACTCTCTGTCAATAGTAGCTATTAATATCTTTTCTTGTGTTGTTTTTAATCTGTACAGTTCAGAAATCACTGTCAAGATCTAAGCTGGGCAGGGGAGAGAAAAATATAATGAAAGGCTTGTGGGTTGAGATAAGGGCAGGGAGAGATCACTCAAGCAGTTACTGTCATGAGCAAAACAGACTCAACTTGAGGAAATTAGTTTAATTTATTACTAATCAAATCAGAGTGGGGTAATGAGAAAATAAACCCACATTTAAAAAGCCTCCCCACCACCTCTCGCTTCTTGCTGGGCTCAGCGTCACTTTTGCTTCCCCTGCCTCCTCCCCCCAGGCAGTCAGGGGGATGGGGAGGGAGGTTGGCGGTCTGTTCATCACACATTGCCTCTGCTGCTGCTTCCTCCTCAGGGGAGAACTCACACCCTGCCCCCGCTCAGCGTGGCGTCCCTCCCCTGGGAGACAGTCCTCTGTGAACTTCTCCAGCGTCAGCCCTTCTATGGGATGCAATTTTTGACACGCTGTTCCAGCATGGATCCCTTCTGCGGGCGCAGTCCGTCAGGCACGCCCTGCTCCAGCATGGGTCCCTCACAAGGTCACAAGTCCTGCTCCAGTGTGGGTCCATGGGGTCATCCAGGGGTCCCAGCCTCCTTCAGCTCTCCCACCTGCTCCAGCCTGGGGTCCTCCAGGGCTGCAGGTGGATGTTTGCTCCAGCGTGGACTTCCATGGGTTGCAACCTCTACTCTGGCATCTGGAGCACCTCCGCCCCTCCACCTTCACCCTCACTGGTGTTGCTTCATATTCTCTCACTCTGCTCTTCTGCTTCAGTTGCAGATCCACAGGGTTTTTCTCCCTTCCTGAGTACATGATCCCAGTGGCACTCCCACCATCTCTGATGGGCTCAGCCTTGGCCAGCAGCAGGTCTCTTTGGAGCTGGCTGGCACTGGCTGTGCTGGACACAGGATAAGCTTTTAGGGCTTCTCACAGAAGCCCCCCCTGCTACCAAAGCCTTGCCATTCAAACCAAATACAGCAGCAAATGGCTGATCCATGTAAACTGACATGATCAGTACAGTGGACAGTAAGATCAACCAGGACCTGCAAAATAGGAAGGATCCTCATTTTCTGTTTGAGTAAAGCAGCTTTGCTATATGTTCTGTTAAATTTTAAAGATAAGAAGTGTCCCTTGTTTACCTTATTCAAGTAGTGAGAAATAAACGAAAATAAAAGAGCAGGCTATTAAAATGTAATGTTCACCTGGTTGTTTGCTTCTATTGCAGCTCTGAATTCTGAGCTATAGAGATGAAAGGGGGAAAACACCCAAACCTACTAGAAATTATGTTCTTCAAGACTGGGGTTTTGAGAAGTAAAGAACATGATTACCCTTTCCCATCTGCTTCTTACCTGCCCTAAAAGATTAAGTTCTCCAAAGTCTCCCCAAAGGATAGTATCTTACTTAAAGTCTGATTAAAAGAATTGGGGGTTTCATCATAAGTGAATCTGCCTAACATGCATACACTTAATATAAAACTTCAAGCACCTGGTCAAGGCAGACAGGACTTCTACTGACTTTCCAGGCCTCTTCCTCTCTCCTTTCACTGTAGAGCAAATATGGGCATTTATTGTTGGAAATGTCTTTTATTGGGGTACATTTCTTGCCTCAGCAGACTTTCTTACTGGCTTAGTACTGTATGTAATATTAGGAGTTAATTTACTGCTGTCTTCTGCTGTGCTGCCCTATCAATGACCTTTGGACCAGTGGTGACAAACCCAGTAATGTAGATTGCTCTTTTACATGGTTCTGAATATAAATCTGATAAAACCTCAGCAGTGCTCCCACTTCCTACATCTCACATTTACATTTACACTTTGTAAATTCCTGAGAAAAAGAATTTTTAGTTCCATGTTCTGAGAGAGACCTGCAAGAGTTCACTAGTTCCCTTTTAAAAAGAAAAGCATTTTGGTAGCATTGTTCAGTCTTTGACATTTTGGCTGCCAGTAAGTACACAAAGTCCTTTGAGACATCATCCTCTGAGGAGCCATGAAACATGGGTCAGCCAGTTGTTGACAGTCTAATATTATCTGGCTGAAGCAGTATGAAGAAAGCTATTCCTGGAAGCTGATCATTGTGTGCACTCCCTTTCTTGGATTTCTTTCATGAAAATTATTAGAGCGAGTTTAGATGTCCTCCTTTCCTTAATGACAGGAAGTGTGTTAAATTTGTTTTGGAGATCTTTAGCATAAAATCCTCTGCTGTCTTCCCACTCCCTTTTCTGTACTCAATTCTCCTTTCATTTAAAAGGTTTAGACTGCTGCTTATCAAGGATCATTTGGGCTGAAAAAGACCATCGATTCTACCTGTTAACTGTTTTCAACCCCTCTGACATTCCCTCATGTATTAGCAATTTCCAATTGATTGCCAATCAGATTTCCTAGAAGCCAGAGAAATGAAGAAACTAGTTACTTGGATGTCTAATCATAAGCATGTTTAATTAATGACCTTGAGACAGGAGGACTTGATGCAGTGGTTCTAACAATCTTTTGTCAAAGTCTCTATGTTTGAATATATTTGAAGCTAAAGGGCACAGTTTTACTTTTTGTAATTTTAAGAACACTTGGTGGGCACAGCCAGATGAAGAAAAGCAACAGAGAAATTTGAGGATATTTATCAAACAGTTTTAGATAACTTCAGTCTTTGCATCTTGATAATAGTAGCTCATACAAGCGGTAGCTTCACTAAATTATACAAAATTCAGTTGGAGGTGATTTGCAAATAGATGTGTCTCTGTAGGAAAAGTTTTGTGTGGGTTACTCCAAAAGCCAGAAATGTGAAAATATAGAAAGCTAACAGCAAATGATCTCAGGGATCAAACCCAAATCTTGACGAAATAAGGACTAAACCCCGCTGCCATTTAAGCAATGTAACTATGTACATTTACAATTAAATTCCACCCACACTACTTACATACTGGGTAGCATTTTCTGAATATTTGTAACTTGCTAAAGAATTTGAGCATCCACCTATTGCAGGAAGAAAAAAGTAACAGATTTTTAAAGACCCAAGTGTTAGGGATCTCTTCCAATAACTACAGGTCACACAGTTTTACCAGGCAGTAGTCTGACTCAAGAATTTGTGGCTGGAGCAAGAATCAGGTCATAGAGGAGGAAGGCAAGCAATATGTTTTATCAGCCCAGCTGAGACAGCAGGACAAAAAGCAGAAAAGTCCTCAGGGAAACAAGAAGTCTTCAGCAGGTCACATATTCTGACCCATCCCAATTCATTCTTCCAGATCCCTTTTTAGTCTATTCCACTGGTGAAATGGGGGTAAAAATCTGGTAAAAATTTCCATCGTCTTTTTAGCATCAACTTGTATGGTTTAGGTATCCAACAGTTGATCTTTCCATGCTTCTGTCTGTTAAATTAGAGAGTGCCTGGTATCAAATGACTTCTGCCTATATATTAGTTCTGTATAGCCTTCAACCAACCTGCAATAAAGGTTTGTTTTTAACCTATTTCCACTGGTTAAACAGACTTGCTGTCTTTAAGTCTTTGTGCTCTCATGCCTCTATTTTCTGATATTTGACTTCCCTATCTCATTAGTTTTCCTACACTCTTCTCCTAAGCTTTTCTCTTATGTTACTTGAAGTTGGTGTAAGATGACTGACAGATACAGATAGATATTGGATATATTGTATGCACATATATCCTTATATATATTGATATATAATAAAATTATGTATCTGATAAAATATGTAAATATATATAAACATGTGAAAGGCAGTCACAAAAAAGAAGGGAAAAATCTATTGTTCACAATTGTGATGGTTAGTATAAGAACTCACATAAAATCAGAGCTGCACATTTTATTTAAAAATATACAGATATATAGCCTAGCTGCTCACTAGTAAATTGCAGATGTGCTCTATCATTATACAAACTAATCCATGGAAGCAAGGTAGGGGACAATTTCAAAGGGAAACCTCATCTCTCTTTGCTGCATTGGCAAAGCCACAGGCTGACCTGACCCACTGCTGGCACTGCTGTGCTCCCCAGAGGATGTCAGGCTGGATGACTTCCAGAGCATCCTACTCCTGCCAGCATCTCTATGCTTCTTTGCACTAATGCAGAAGGATTTCTGGACACAGCCACGAGGGATTAATAAATAGTGATGACTGAATTTGGAAAGGTAGCTTTGGTTATCAAGGCAGTGAAAACTTGCCCTTTTAAGTATTGTATATAAATGGGAGCAGGGAGAATCACCATATGTATTAAAACCCCAGCACAATTTGGAGCCTTCTTGTCATGCCACTGGCCACCACCATGTGTTAACAAAATAAGGATGACCTGATTTTGGAAGTGTGCTCTTTGGCTTTCAGCATTAATTCCTGTAAAAACACAGGAGTTAGAGAAAATAGGGATTGGCCTAATGAAGTAAGAAATATGGGGGATTGCCAGGAACGTGGAAGAGCCCAGCAGAAAACATTAACAGACAGCATGAATGGAAACAGCAAGCTTTTCACCCATTCAAGTTACAGGAGGGTACAATGTGTTGGAAAGCAAAATTGATGGAATAAAACAAATCTGGTCAGATTACTGATCAAAGCAAAGTTTTGCCTTAGCATGTATGAAAGCAAAGTGTTACAATTCTGCTACTATTATTGTCGTTCTCTTAATTATGCAATACAATTGGATAAAGATTCCTACTGTGCTAGGCAAGCCTCATGGAACCTATGATCCTCCTAAGAATTTTCATTTAGCAGGAATATTCTGTGCCTTTTGTCCTATTTTTTTCATGCTAATAGAGTATTCATATGACAGTACAGCTCTTACATATCTAAGAGTTTAATAAAAGGTTTAATTGCAGAGGCATTTTTCTGAAAAGCAGAAAGATATTTATTTGCTTCTCAAATAGCCATGAGGAAAGTTGAATTAAGAGGTTTATAGTATAAGATTTATATTGGGTTTAAAGGATACCTGGCCACTTCAGCAGAAGTGGGTTTGGAATAAGCAAAATGATGAAGTAAAGAATTGCTTCATTTGTTGCGGACAAGTCAGAAATTCGAGGCTTTGGGAAGCTTGGAAATTAGCCTGAAGTTACAATTGAGTTCAGCTTCTGTCTGATAACCAGCTCTCTGATGGGTGATGTGACTGTATGGTGCAAAATGCATTTTTGTGATGTGGGAGTCTCAGCGAAGTCCCAGACCTGTTCACCCTGTCTGGCTCCTCATTAGTGAGAATGAGAGAGTCACAATCTCTCTGATAAGAGGGATCTGGGGGTCAACATCCAGCCAGCAATGTGTGCAGAGAGCCTGGGGAGGGCTGTCACTGCCTGTGCTGGGCAGGACACAGGACTTGGTGCTGCACATGTCAGAGTCTCTGCTGCAGCAACAAAAACCAGGGAGGCTGCCTTAGTCTGGTTGCCCCTGCAACTAAATACTTGTGGAAGACAGTAGATTTTCCCTATAAAAATGTCTCTCTTGTCAGAATGATATAAAGAATCCAATGTAAATGAAACTCAACCCACATTGCACACTGCACTAATGCTGACTTGTTACAAAAGGAAGCACTGCTATTCAACACTGTGTAAATGAATGGTGAGGTGTATTCATTTTGAAGTGGGGAAAGGATGCCAAAGCATTAGGAAACAAGGAAAATTAAAAAGACATATTTCTTATAAAGCAATGTTAAATAGGGGCAGTAGCCTTTAGCTGCAGTTCTACAAAATTCAGATTTACTCCTCATTAAGGAAAAAAATATAGGCTTTATTTGTTGACACCTAAGTTGGTACCAGAAGTGTCATTTAATGAATCATAATTAGGTTTTCTTAGATGTAAACTAGAAAGGAAAACAAAACTGCTGAACCTCAATAGTGTGGGCCATGGAAACCTGATATTTTACCCTGCAAATTCTCAAGATTTTGTTCTGTTTGGCAATTGTCTTTCTGTTATTCTGTTCTCAATTGCTTTTGCAGTGCAAGTTGCAAATTCCACCCTTATTTTTATTTAAGGTAATAGTTTCATATGGCAATGGCAATCAGAGACAGAACTATGCCTGTAAGACCAGCCAAAAGTAGGAAGTCATAGTGTACCCCACTTGAGATTTATGTAGCTGATAATAACACAGTTACTTGTGGAACAGTGAATGGAAATAAAGGCATTTCTTACTATGGTGACAATAAGGCAGTGATGGCTTTGAGAACCTGGATATTTTTAATGATTTGAATCAGTCAGAAAATACTTCAAACCTTTGAAGTAATCTGAAAAAACTGAATTCCTTATGTAAGGAAAATTGTAGATATCATAAATCATTGCTTTTCTTAATTAAACAATTAATTTGTTTCTTTTGAATCTATTATTAAGAAAAAGGAACTGACATGATTCACATGTCTACTGTTTTGTCAATATGGGCTACTTTGTGATCCTTCTCTCTCACAAAAGCAAATTGAGCCGATTTCTTTCTGTGTGGTTAGGAACTTCTACAGTTCTGCACTCCTTCATTTCCCCTGTTTAAGCATGTACTGTTTTGCTGAAAACTCCTTCCTCTAACCATCTCACCAACACTTTCCTCCGGGCTACAATCTCCTTTTTTCACCTTTCAGCTATGGCTTTGATTTTTTTCCTTCCTCATTGGCTTTTTTCAGTCACATTATTGCTTTCAGGAAAAGTCTCCTTGGCACATGCCTAGGGTGTTCTTGAACTTTGCATCCTCTCATGTCGTTGCGTCATTCCTCTGCCTGTTCTTCCATCTGCACATTCAGAAATCAATCAGCTCCAATTACCCACTACATCTACAGGGGTTCAGAGCTGCAGTTTTTAAAGAAAAATTGTGGAGGAGTTCAGACTTCAAGGGGGTCTCATTCTGTTGGATCAATTTGGACTGAGAACATTGGAGTAACTTACCATTCACTGAAATGAATGCTTCCACCAGTCAATAGCTGAATAACTCAAACCTTGCATGACACATTCCACTTCCAACCAGCAAAATGCCTACTTTGTCCTCTCTGGAAAAAGCTAAATGGTATCAGCAAAAGCAAGGGAATGCTATTAATTTTATTATCATCATTGCTGGCAAATAAAGCACTGGAGAAATATAAAGGTTTGTGTTCACAATCTGGCATATTCAAATAATGCAGATGCTATCACAGAAAATTATTTAAATGTCTAATCATCCTATAGACCCAAAATAATAAGATATTAAGCTAAGGAATCTTTGGGGTCACATTGATTTGTTTAATAGTTGATGCATTTTGTATAATCACAGCAAGCAAACAGAATTGATTTAGAGCTGCTATTTATGGAGATCAGCTCACTGGCAGCTGTAACCATTCAGCCTCCTGGAGAACTGTCTCATGACAAACTTTTGTGATTACTTACCCTGTTACCCACCAAGAGATTTGTACCACTCTGCTTTTCTGGTAAACTTTATCCTCCTGCTTCTTTGCTTACTGCCAGCAGATCATAAAAGAGTTTCTAATTGTTGGAAGTCCAGCTTGAATAAGGAGAAATGAAAATTCAGGAGGCAAGGGAATTAGGAAAGCAAATTTTGACAAGAGTGGAAGTTTGAGGAGATGAAAGCAGACCACTAGAGCATGTTGCTCTTAGCACACACCTAATGTTTAGGAACTCACACATCACTAATAACAGACATATTTAAAAAGCAATGCAGACTTCTAAGTGCCTGGTTCTCTTGGATAATTTTGGAGGTTTCTTGAAAGTTTTGAAAATTGACTTGTCATTAAAATATGAAATAATATGAAATACAGAATTTATAAAAGAAAAGGTGTGTCTGGTATGCTGCATTATGTTGCCTTTGAAACCCAGCCATTTGGGAGATATTGTAATGGGATCTACTGCTTGTCTAGCTTGGGAAAAGGGTAATGTGCACTCGTTCTTTTAAGTTGTGTGCTACACCAGAAATGTTAAAACGTTCGGTAGAAGCATTTTAAAAATACATTCTTTGAACTGCAGTTTGCAAAAACAACAGTTGGTGGCACTTTGAAACAATTTTTATTTCTAAATGCATTTGCTTATTGTAGGTGTGTACAAGACTACATTAAAATATTAAATCAGTAGTCTACAGTGATTCAGATTACAGTAACGATACAGAACTTATCAGCTGTCTCTGCACAGAGCTTGCTCAAACTGAATCTGAAGATCTGCATTTGTAAAAACAAGGGAAGGTGTTCAGAGAGATTAATTCTTCTTTAAAAAGTCATAGAGAAATTACCAAAAGACAGAAAATGGCAAATGGAAAATAGGGAGTGACTGGAAGCAGCATGGCTTGCCCTGGTCTGCAGAGGCACCATGGGCTGCACAGTATCACGTTTCTGTGGGCAGCTTGCTCTCACTGAGTTCACACTTTTTGCCATGGCATTGATGTGCATGGTATGTAACGTGTACAGATTTCTGTTATAACCATCCTGGCATTTCCCAGGATTTTAATTCCCAAGCAATGTGAGGATGAAGAGCAGAGACTGCCATGGGCATTCCAGAATAATCAAGAATTTATCCACGGTGATCCCATCAAACAAGTGAAATCACACCCCTGCACAGGAACTGCAACACATTTGAAATCACACAGGAAACCTGGGCATTACTGGAGAAAGCTGATGGTTTGAAAGATGTTCTCTCTCTGTTATCACACACATTGTCTGAATAAGTGACATTTATAGTAGCTGACAAGCAAAACATCTTTCCTTAGAGATTATATACAAGTCTTTCTTTCATGGACCAGTTTCTTTTGAACCATTTCAATTCCAGAGGGGACCCATCGCCAGTTGGTCACAGAAAAAGCCCTGAATACCAAGATGACTTGCTGCATTAGCTGTGGCCATTTGTTTAAAGGACAGAAAGACCAGGCTACAGCTGGTACTTGGCAATCTTTATAGCTTGGCCAAAGGCATTTCAGTGCCTTCTGTTTTGTCTCCGATTTTTGCATATTGGAAATGAGAAGTCTCTGTCAACAGAGGGTAAGAAATCTGGAGCCACTGCTGTTGCAAATGATTCTTGTTTGCCATCTTGGCCCTGAATGTGTTGGTCTCAACAGTATAACCCATAAGTGATTCTTACTTAGTTTACTAAATGATATGTTTTCCAGTTATTAGTAGTTCTTGATATTGGCCAGTTTGGGTTCTGTGGCAAAGTGTTTTGCTCAGCTTCTGTCACGTTGCTTGATGCATTTACAAATATGGTCTTTCCTGGGACTGTTTTGCTTCTTTCCCATTTGATTACATGGGGCTGTTTGTGCTCAGGGGAGAGCTTGCAATATCCAGTATGCTAAGGCAAACCTCCTTGTTGTGAACAGTAACACTGCCTGGCATTCTAAATTTTCTGTAATGTTCTGCTAGATTGGGTGTGAGTGTGAGCTAAATACTTATTTGAAGTGCTTGCTTTCATATACTTCCATGTTCCTCAGCTTTTGCAATGTACTTCAGCTGTATTCACATGGTGCTTAGGCAGCCCAGCAATGCCTACAAGTTTTGTGCCTTAGTGACTTTCTGAATCCTTGATACCCCCACACTCCCCTACCTGCAGCAGTATACTTTTTTCAGTCTGAGAACATAGCTCTGCTTCAGTTTGAGATAATGTTTTGAGGCTTTTCAAAACAGTTCTCTCCAGTGCCCAATTCAGGAATCTGTACCTGGACCAAAAAAGGGTCCTTTGCTGATGCTAATGTGCTGATGCTGTTCTCCTGTATGCCTGATCTTGTATTTGCAGAGGGCTCAGGAATCTTTGTTTAGGTATTTTGCATACCTGAATGCATAGCTGATCAATTTTCACACACTGCTGCTTTCAGTTCAGGTGCTGAAACACCTATTTTCTGACTTTTACCTGCAGATAACTTATGACCCACTCTTTATCTTGGCTGCTAACCAAGGTAGTAATTTTGGGCTCAGCAGTAACTATCCTTCCATTACATTTCTGACCTGCAGACTTGATTGTTTTTATTATCGAGATATAATTCTTTTGGTCACATTCTCTCTTTGAGCAGCTGTATCAGTTGTACAACTGTGTACCTGTTATTAATACTGGCTCTGAAGTGCCTGTAGATGTAAATCAGTGTCCCCTCCAGGGATTTCTGTCATTATATTAAATGAACTGGATCACGTTCCTCCTCCTTTATCCCTTCTTTCTCTCTGTCCTTTCTTCTCATTCCTTCCTCCCTAGGCCAGGTGCCAAAAATGCTGGAGAGGCAGTATCTCAGCTGTCAGCTTCAATTGTCAAACTGGCATCTACCTCTTTCATTCCAGAGAGCACTGTGATTGGAATTCCTTTTAATTTAGGCGCTGGTAGTATTTTAAACTCACAACTATCTAAAGAATTGGCGATAACACCGAACTGCTTCGCTGTGAAGGGGTGGTTACAGACCAAGTGAGGAAATGTTTGCATAAATACTATGTAGGCAGATTCCCACCTAGAAAAAGCCACTGTTTCTGCCAAAATATTCAGAATCTCTCTGGCATCCAGCACAAGACAATTGTCAGACTTTATTGGTCTGATCAGGAAAGGCTTTTGCTTTCATTTGGTGCCAGCACATTTCCCTGGCAGTGATGTGAGAGGTGACCACATGTGTTTGCTGACCGTGGAGATGCCTACACAGGGAATCTCTCTCCTTCTTCAGCAGAGGTGAGTGGAAGGCTGCAGCTGCTCCCAGGGAGGATGGACTGCCAGCATGCTCAGTTTTTATGAGCTCTCCAGGCTGCATGGGCTGGCATTAATGCTTAAGCATTGCAGATGACAGAATGCGTGAGTCCCAGCTTTGCTCTGGAGCCAGAGCTCTGAGATGAGAGCCCCGTGTCCCAGCTGGGGAGGCTCAGCTTGAACTATGCTTTCTGCCACATTCCTCTCTTTTTATCAAAAAGGCTAAAAAATCAGGGATTTCAGGGACATTTCAGGAGTCCCAAATTCCTGTTTAACATTTTGTTAAGTAGGCAACAAGTAAACTCTGACTCTTCATTTACTAAACCATAGAAACTTTACTAACTTGCTGCACACTTCTGTTTTGTCAGGCATGAGGAGGGAATAGCAGGGAAAAGGAGAGACTATAGATTTTAACATTTCTATTGGACCTGGCTGTGCTTGTTCATGGCTAACTTCCAGATGTGAATGTTCAAACTGTGGTTCTGCTGTGGGGGGATGTGCTTTGTTTTGTTCTAAAGGTGAAGTATTGCAAAGAAAGTAGGACTCCAGTGACACATGCTTCAGTCCTTAGAATGTCTTTCTTTTCCAATTGTTATCAACTAAGAATATTCAGAAACCTAGGGATGAGGCTAAGAGGGGAATGCTGACTGGACACAAAGATGGTTTGCCTCAGATAACTTAAGGGATGATTTGCAGCCTGAGTTATTGGCAAGGAGAGCTGTGAGGCATGGTGTTACCTGGTAAGGCTGACTGGTGCTCCTGACCTTAACAAGAAAAAGAAGTATGATATAAGAAAACCATACTAAGTGTGTAAATTGAAGTTTATCGGACAACAAAGAGTGAAATGCGATCTCTTTTGTTTTGTTAATGAGGAATTGCTGCACAGCACGTCTCATAAGCAGTACAGCAAATGTCACAAAGCACTCTATGAGAGGGAAAGTAGAATTATCCTTTGGCAGATGGGGCTATTGGGCAACTGAGCATTTCTCATGTAGGAAACCCTTTGTACAGAGTCAGGCTTGATTGGTTTGTTTGGTTTCAGTGTGACAATATTTTCTCAACACTCAGATTTTTTGCAGAACTGATACTTACTTTCTCAGCCAACTCATTAACTGCTGTGTTCTCTGTCTGAAAATATCTATTTGAACTCATTGTTGCACCCTCCCAGCAACCTACTCTGATAAATAGCTCCCTGCCCAGGTGATAACAGAGATGTGTTTGACTTTTGCAGATCCTAGAATGAAATACAGAGTTCTATTTCATCACGAATTCAGCTGCCAAGGCCAGCATCTTTATCACCCCACTTTAGCATGCATGAATGCTAAATCCATTATTTATAGGCGAATTTCTGACAATGACTATTTGTATGTCTTTGGTGGAAATTCACCTATGTGCTCCCTCAGAAATAGACTGACATTATATAACTTCACCTAACCAGCTGTAATACTATCAGAACATGTATGCAATGCAGCTCAAAAAGAAATGAAAACACTTTTATGGAACACTTATTTTCAGGTACCAGCATATGTTATGGTTTTAAGTCTGAAAGAATTACTAGCTGACTTACAAGGTGATATGTTTTTATCACCTACTGCTCAGGATCCAGTCTTCATTATCTACTAATTTCAAGAAGACAAGCCACTAATGATGTGCCTGTAAAACAACTCAAAGAAATAGTAGCTGATTCCTTTAGGTGGTCATACATTAAAAAAACTTGAACAGCTTCTTCCAAAAGAGAAAACTGTGTATGGAATGTGTAACCTCGCCTTAGAGAACATGCTCACAGGTCCTGGTGTCTCATCTGCAAAGGGTTTCCTACCTGGGGGAGCAGTGGCACTGCCACTGAGGGCTGCTCACAAGGAAAGGGCTGAGAGTTATCCAGTTGTCTCTTGTCGATCTAAACCCCAAACAAGCAAACAAGTTATTTGCATAAAAGAAGGCTCTTAAAAACCCAGCTAAATAAACAAAAACCCATACACATATGAACAACAATATGGATTCTTTTAACCCTATTGAGCCCAAAAGGTCAACAAAAAAAAAACAAAACCAAAAAAAAGCTTCCTATGTCTCTGAAAAAGCACAGGCTCTTGCAGCCACTGAGAGATTTTTCATTTCACTTGTCTACCTGGGTGAGACAGTCACTCAAAAATGGGATCAATGACTTTCATCAATACCTCACCCAATATTGTGAGAGGTCATCTATCACTGCCTCCCAGCACTAGGGCAATTTGCAAACAGACATTCCTTGTGTTGGAGTCGTGCCCAGAGGGTTTTAGCAGGAAGGGAATCCCTCTGTTGGCCAAGCACAAAATAAAGTCCACACTTACTGCTGGAACAGGAATGAGCTGTGACAGGAGCAAAACACAGGCACCAAAGGCTTGGAGGGAAGGGGTGAGTGAACACAGAGGCAGAGAAATGGTAGAGAAAGGCAAAGCCTTTGGGCCACTGCTCCCTGGGGCTGAGAAATGGCTGTAAGGGGAGCAGCTCATGAGAAGACCAAAGCTGTTCCCAGCACCTAAAGCAAGTAGTAGATTTTTCAGAGGAGCTGGTGACTGAATACTTCAGAAAATCTCCTCATAACATGACCGTGGGAGCCACAAGCTCCTGAAAACATGGCTTTGTGTAGTGGTTGACATGGAAGCTAAAGCCACCCAAAAGACTCTGTTTTGGTATCACTGCTTGCAGTGTCAGTGCTTGTTCCTCCTCTGTCAAGTGCCAGCCCCTCTCATGTCCTAAATGTGGGAATCACTGATGTCATCAAAGGTTAATAGCTAAAGAAAGAATTTCATTTGCAAGTACCCCCAGCTGAAAAGCTGCTAGTCATATCCCAGGAGAGCATGCCAGCTTGCATTTTTGAGGATGCAAGGAAATGTTACTGCCTAGTATTTTTTTTTTTTTTTAATATCACTGCATAATGAGAATGGGTGTTTTACTATTTTATATAGTGTTCAGATATAAAATATAGCCATGTCTCACTTGACCTGTTACTCTGGTTTGATACAAATTTCAGGAAAATGGCATAAATTTATTATAGTCCATATATACAGGAAATTCTAATCTTTGATCAGGTTATTGAATTGACTTGTGTGCCAAGGGAAAACAAAATGTTTGCATATAAAGATAAAAAATGAAATTAAATTGAGATTCACAGGATGAGATGGATTTCAGGGCTGGGAAATCGTAACTTAAAATTAAACATTACATCCTGAATATTATATTAATAATCATAATTGCTTTAAGTATAGCATATCTGGCATAGTGGTATTGTTGTTTTGCTTTAGGAGCACATTTAATTTCTTAATTGTCTCCTGAGCAACATTTTCAGTGAAGTCAATATGAGAACATCCTCAGAAAGGAATCTAAAATACTATAATCCCTTTCATCAAATGCCATGAAATATTTATTATCTATAGTGTGTGCAAGTACATTTATCTGACTGTCACCAGGATGCAGATACACTACAGGATAGATAATGAAATTGAGTTGCTTTGTCTCCAAATTTCTCACTAAACATTTCTTCTTTTATGGAGAAGTCTTCTGTGATGCACCTTATGTGATGGTACCATGATCAAAATTCAGAATATATGGCAATGAATTATTGACCCTTCTTGAGCATCCTGAACATTGAAATACAGCTCATAGGGCATACAGGTGCTCAGATTTCTTCAAATAGTGTGAGATACTGCCAAAGCAACACTAACTCCTCTGTACAGGTTGCAAGAATTTTATCTTTCTTTACATTCATTGAGGGTAAATAAAGCTGTGACACTGCAAACAAGGAATTGTGGCAAATCCATCAGCTGAATCCTTGGCTCACAGGCATAACTATATTCAACAATTATATAAGCTGAGCTGGACTTATTTTTGTTGAAAAGTTACAAATAAAAAAATAGATGCAAAAGAAAGCAGATAATAGAAACACATACTCTTTTAGGTCAGTGTAAATGTGAACATGCAATAGCAAATAGACTATGAATGTTTATCTCTTAGATTCTTAAATATGTTAGATTCATAAGTAAGTTATGCCTATAAACAAGTCATCGTTGTGCTAGTAAATTCTATAAGAATCTTTTGTTAAATTGTTTAAATTAGTCTATCAGTTCAGTGCTGTTAAAACCTCTAAGCCTAAACTGTTGGTCAAGTCCTGGGCTAAGTTTGGCCAGGAGGTCCACTCTGAACCTTATGATTCCACAGCAGAGTCTCCCTTATTCCTTCTCATCTTTACCCTTTTTCTATCCCAAGCCTCCACATAAATCATTTTAGTTTATTTTATTTTTAGATTGATTGATTTTAGTCTGGTCAAGTAATAGAGTGAACTTTGCCATACTTTCCCTTTCATATTAAACTGCTCCTGCTGATACCTTTGCTGGGGATTCTTTGAGCAACTTAAAACACTCATTCACAACAGTCCTGAAATACCACATGGTTTTTCAAAATAGAAGCTCTTTACAATACAACTATTGAAGCCTTTTCAAGGTAAATGAGTGGAAGACTGAATCTGTATCCCAGTCCTAGTCCAAGATGCCAACTCAAGTTAACACTGTTAATCTCTTGTCAGTATGCACCTACTAAAACTTGAAGGTCAAATTTTAAAAATAAGAATCTACTTGTCTCCAAAACTGAGTAAATGATCCCAAACTGATGTTTGAATAATTTAGCAACTTTAAAAAGATATTTATTAAACACTTCCAGATACAGAAAATTCTTATGTGCCATAAATTTGTTTAAGAAAATTTGTAACAAATATAAAACTCTTAAAAGAATCATTCACCATTGCACCAACATGTTGTCCAAGAGGATTTTGTTTGAGGAAGTTAGAGGTAAGAACTTTTTATTTAATCATGAAAAATTTATTGCAATGTTAACTACAAAGAGCCCACTCCTACTCCATAACCATTAAAATGCAGGAAGTCACCTATTCAATAATGCAGAATTGTTGTGTATTAAAAATTTAAATCTATAAATATTAATAGAACACAGGTCAGTCTCTTAACGAACAGAGGTAGTTGTACACACAGCCATTGTTGTAAGCCTTAAGGGGTGCACATTAGTTATGACATAGAGAAAAACAGACATGTTAAAAAGCGGTTGTCCAAAAAAAGGAAATTTCATTCCTTTTTTCAGATGAAAGACAAGGACAATGAATCCTATACTAATCCTGGTGTCTGTGCTTGTCCTTTGGGAAGGCAAAGTTCCTATTTCAATGTAACGAGTTGGAGTCATCTTTACAAGGGCATGGTGTAAAGGTGTTTATAACTAACAGCAACCAAAGTCACCTTCTGTAGCCTTGCTCCTTTACAGCACTTTGGCTGTATCAAGAGGTCAGAAACATGATACTGCTTTTCAAGGGACTGAAAAGACTGGGACAGAATGTGCCAAATGTATCCAACATCAACAGATAAGCAATTGCCGTGAAGAAAACTCTCAGGTTATCACAGTCTGGGTATTTATAACCCCAGGAATGGGGAAGCAGAGTGGGTTGTGAGGGAGTTTCCAGTATTGCCTATCAGCATAAAGCAAACTTGAAGTACTGGAAAGCTACATCTAGCTCATAGCAGGGAATCCTATTAGATGTAGTCAGCTCCTGTAGCAGATATTTGTGGCAGCTCCCAGCCTAATCCAAACTGACCTCAAGCACTCCCCAGCTCAGCCAGGGTAGCCAGTTAGCAACACACACTGAGAGCTTGCAGTAATTATGTCAAGACAGACATGACTGGGATCATCACCAGCCCTTTATTAAAAACTTTTCATGCCTTCTCCCAGTGGACTTCTCTCAGGCAGCTCCACACAGCTCTGATTCCTTTTCTTACAAGCAGCTCCACACAACACTGACTCCGCTATGCAAGTTTCCTTCATCCTTCTGCATGACTGGCTAACCCCAACCTGTCCCTTACTTGACTGCCTAACCCTGTCCCTCCCACAGCATCTTCTCACCTTGTCTGTCCCTTGCACAACCACATGTCCCTTCATCCTCACAGCACAGCCAGCAGGCTCCATCCCAACCTCCAGCAGACACTGGGTCTCGGTCTCCGTCTCCAGCTCCAGCTGCAGCTGCACTTTATTCTAGACCAGCTAGCCCATCCTCACTGGGCAGGCAAGGCTGTCCCACTTCTCTGCAATCAGTACAGCTGTAATTCATTAGGGAAAATCGCCTTCTGCACTATCCTTGCAAACCATCTTCCCATATCTTCCCAGGAGTGCTGGCCTGTGTGAAAGGCAGGGATGTGAGCTGACAGCAGAGCAGAGCTCGGACAGCACACACAGCACAGGTCTGTCCAGGCTGTGTCTGCACAAACGTGTTTCCTTCTTTACTTGCAGCTCTCAGCCCCTCTGGGAAAGCACTGGAACAAGGCCATGCTCTTACACAGCCTTACCTTCATGTGCCACTCTGCTGACTCTGTGCAGTGCTGCAAATGCAGGAAGGCACAGCTGCCTGCCTGCAGCTGCAGGGTGAGCTGTGCGTGCCTGTGTGTCCTCTCCAGCTCCGGGGACAGCTCTGCTGTTTGGGGTCAGAGGCACTGGGAGCCCTGCCCTGCTGCTGTGCCATGGTGCTTTGCTCCCAATCGTGGCTCTCCCCTGGGGTAACACTGACCTTGAGCCTGTCTGCAGCTGGGATTAGGAGCATGTGAAGGTGCCCTGCAGTGTACTCTGGAATGGGCTGCTGAAAGGGGTTAGCATCCCACACTCCTCTTTGGCAACCTCTCCCACTGCCCCTGTCAGAAGAGAAATAGGAATAGACAGATCACTGGTCTGTCCAAGGAGGGCATCTTTCATGTGCCTATTTCCATCCCTTGCCTGATTCAAGATCCCTCCCAGCTTTGTAAAATTACAAATGCAAAAATGGAAGCATTTTCCTATTTCTTACAGGCTGCCAGTTCTTCCTGTTTCCCCCAGGTAGAGCAGTAAGAATCTGCAGGCTAGAACATAGGAATAATTCTCCAACACACTACAGGGAAAGCTGATCTTCTCACATGCTTTGTCCTTTGGCAGCACATCAGGAAAGCACATCTGTTCTCACCATTTCTCACAGTGGCAGTGTTGAACACTTCACACTGCTCTGCAGGGTGCTCCTTCAGCCCTGCTCTCTGAGAGCACCTGAGGCTAGAGGACCCATGCCATGGCTTCTCTGCTTCAAAGCATGATTTAATATTAGGCTTAATTCAATTTTAGACTAATGACAGTCATAAAAAGTATCACAAGACCAGTGGAATGAGGAAAATACAAATTTGGTGGCGACAACACTTCAGTTAATGAAATGTTTTGAATTAGAAATAGTGTCTTGAAATAGAATGTTTGTTAGGCAATCTGGGCCTTTTTAGAAATACTCAACTGTATTTAGTTGAGTTTGAATGTGAAAAGCAATTTCCTAGCTGTGTGTTTGTCCTAAACTTCTTCATCTGCATTTCTAAGGGCTCTTGGTATGCTACTTTATTGAATGCTCCCTGCTTTTAATGATGTGACAGCTCTGCAAAAGATTGATGGCTGCTATTAATATATAGGAGAGCACATAGGTCCCATCTGTATATCTGACTGTTTCAGAATAGAAATGGAACAGATTTGGCCACATAGAAATAGAAGAGATCTGCTGCAGCTACTGCCAGATCTCCATTCTCCTGACATTTTGTCCCTCTTAGGATGACTATTTCTAACCCATTGTGACATTTATCCCATTTCTGATTCCAATTTTTTGAACTCTGTAACACCAAAGCCAAATATGGCACATGAGTTGTTCTAACGTAGATCTCAGCAAGATAAAGAATTCAGGATGTAGCAGTAGTTAATAATTTTGAAGTACAAGGTTAAGTAGTCTGAGGTTATAGAGGAAGAGATCAGCAAAGTACTTTTTATTGATTTGGTACAGACAAGCTAACTGTATTCATTTGTAACCAGCATCTGTACAATAAAATATATAAAAGAAACATAAAAACCTGTTATTTTGTATGTTTTACCCTGGATTGCTCCCAGGACTTCTCAGTTTCTTCCACTTCACTATTCCTTTTGGCACACACAGGTTCATACCATCTCATGTAACTGTGCTTGATTGACACCACTGCCACTCTGTATTTCATCATCTCTTTAATTTACTAGGCTTTTTGTTCTTTCATCAAATAAATAAATGGATCCTGTCTTTTTTTTTTTTTTTTTTTTTTTTTTTTGTCAATTTACAGTATTATCTTTTAGAAACACTGAACCTGGTTGTTCCTTATGCCCATGTTCCTTGGCCTCATTTTCTTTATTTTTTTTCTTCCTTCTTCTCTTCATGACACATTGTGGCTTTTAGATATTAATGTTTGTCATATGTCTATTGTTGGACAATTTTCATTAATAAATCCAGCTTTATCATTCTGTGTGCACTCACACAAAGTGTGGGCATGGAAGCAGGGAGGATGTGGCTTTTTATTTATGGGTGCTGCTTTATGGACAGAAATTCCCCTACCTCTGGAAAGCACAGATATGTTTAGTGTTGGCTCCCTAGAGAGACTGGGAGTATTATCTGGATAAACCAAATTCCCTGCTAGCAAAACTAGTGGGATTGCTCCAGGAAAAAATGCAACCTAGTGTCTGTGTGGTATTTCAAAAGTTCACATTTTTGCATTCTCAGCTTTAGTCCCTTCAGAAGAATACAAGGCATTTAACAACTACCAGTCTATCAGTCTGTTGGGGCTAGTTGATGGCTTCAGTGAAAGTACAAAACTTGTGATGAATCTGAGGAGTTTATTCTTTTGTCCTTTAGCTGAAGGCAATTTTCTGAGTGTATGCCCACACCAAAACACCACCTGACAGGAAGGAGAACATTGAGTAAAGAGATAGGCCCAGGCTCCAAATCTGTGTGGAGTTGTTAGGGATGGCCACTCATTGTATCTTCAGCTTTGTGTGGCTTTTGCTTCTGAGCCAGCAGAGCATCCCCTCAGTATCTGTCCTGTCTTTGCAGGGTAACGGGGCAGAGCTAAACTGTGCCGTGGGTTTAACAAGCTCCAAGCTCTGTGTTTCACTAGAAATCTTCATTTAAAAAAATCTGGATTCACAGTGACAAAAGCAAGCAAAACCAACAAATTATTATATAGGGTTATAAATACCACGACATTTAATTTGGAAGACAAGAGATGTGCTTACCTACGTGTCCTAGATACAGAGGCATAAATGCTGAAACTTTTGCATTTGAGCATGTGTCACAGCAACAAAGTGGAAATTCTGTGTGAGGAATATCAGTAGGTTTACTGTATAATAGGTTTTATTTAAAATATATCTGCAGTCCTCCACAGCATTCACAGTGATTTACAGGATTCCATTTAAATGCTTTTTACAATTTACACTATTTGTTGTAAGCATGGAAAGTTAACTGGAAACTATTAACACCTATTTATTAGAATATTTTGTGCAGAAGTCAGATGGTAGTTTTACCTATATACATAGCCATTCCTCCAGCAATATTCAGAGTTGATTCAAAAAACAAGAGAGAGAAGTTATTTTTTCTCTTTGTCATTTACCATGAACAGAAAAGTCGATTGCATAATATGCAGCTACCGAGGCATATTTGACCAGCACTGGTGATAATAAATGAGAAGGGAAGCAAAAAATCCAGGTTGCCATCCATCTGCAAAGGCATTTTCTAAATGGGTAAATATAAAGCCATTTAAGCAATTTTGGCGTTAGAAAAAATTCCCAGGGAGACAAAAAAAAAAAAAAAAAAAAAAAAAAAAAAAAAAAAAAAAAAAAAAGTAATGTAAAACATGATAGAACAAGATTGTTCCTTCCCTTCAATATCTGAAAGTAACATTCCTGACATAGATATATACTGTCAAAGAGAGGCAAAACTTAAAAAAAACCAACTCATTCAGATTCTCAAGTACATTTATTTTTTAATGCTTTGGGCAGAGACAAAGTAGTATTAGATTTCAGTAAGCCAAACATTACAGTTTATCATGTCATATATACAATGCAGTATTTGAGTTTTTCTAAATAATATTATCAATTTACAATTAGAGACACTTTTACAATGAGATGGTGGATTGACTTAGCCTATGGATGTGTACTCCTGCAACAATGCTGATCTTCAACTCAATAATTGGACAGCTATTAGATCAGCAAACAGGGATCCACATCCATGGAACATGCTCTGTGTATGTGTGTGCCATGCATGCACTTCTTATATAATTTAGTTTCTTCAAACTGTAAATTAGTTGCTGTTCTCAGAGGCACTATATCAGACTGCTTGATTAAGGATCCAAGAAGTTTTCCTTTACAGAAATGATCTATACTCCTGCTTTCTCAGGGGGAAGTCCAAACTGTGGTACACAGTGGTACAAGTAACTATATTTTGTGCTGGCTTCTAGAACAGGCTGGGTCATACCTCTGCTGAGCAGGCACTACTTGTTCTGGAGTAGAGGTGGAACACAGTTTGGTATTTAGATATAATAAATATAATAAATAATATAATAAATAATATAATATAATGTAACGTAATGTAATGCAATGCAATGTAATGTAATGTAATGTAATGTAATGTAATGTAATATAATATAATATATAATTAATATAATATAATTAATATAATTAATATAATATATAACAATGTGGGACTAGCACCAAGTTGTGCTTCCTGAGCTTAGCTTATTGGCTCACTTACTGGCTTAAATTTAAACATGTAAGAAAGTTTAGTCCAACCTGATGCAATACTGTCCTCATTGCCCAGCTCCTCTCTCATCTGTCCTGCTCATATCACAGTATGACCACTGTTAGCATGGTCTGACAGAATCTGTGCCACTGCTGTAAATGCTTTGTTTTTCTGTGCATTGAGAATTTGTGTATTGAGAAATTTAATGGAGAGTTGCATATTAGATTTTTTGCCTGTCAGTCATATAATTTTGTATCTCCAGCTCAGCTACAAATACACTTAAAATTTTCTATATTTTACCACAGATTAAAATGTCATTGGGAATAATTCTACCATTGTCTCAATTAGATTAATGTACTCCTGTTAGTCAGTTAAATAACTCTCTTATTGTGTAAATAAAAAATGGCATGCATTAATTCAAATTTTTTAATTTCAGGAGGTATTACCACAAATAAGACCCCTTGGGAACACATCTCCCTGCTGTTGTGTTCATGATTCTTTAATTTCAATGACTTCTAATCTCAAAATTCAGGACAAAAGGGCTTGACTGAAGACATTTTAAGCTGCTGGAAAGTCTAACCAATTTCAAAATGCTTGGAAGTGGCCTTGCTAGTCATGTCTAATACTGTCACAGATTCATAGAAAATTGGAGCAGAAAAGTCCTTCATGGGGTCATTTAGTAATTTAAAGAGAATCAGGAGCTGTCACTGAGCTCAGTGACAGCAAATCACATCTTAGGAAATATAGTCCCTGATGCTGAAAAATTACTCATTATGAATAAGTTTTTAGAGGGGTTGCATCTTTTGTTCTACAGGAAGAGATATTTCTCATTTTTCATTTTTTATACTTCCTGT
Organism: Oenanthe melanoleuca; assembly: GCF_029582105.1. Classification (NCBI taxonomy): domain Eukaryota; kingdom Metazoa; phylum Chordata; class Aves; order Passeriformes; family Muscicapidae; genus Oenanthe; species Oenanthe melanoleuca. Next base: position 30,268,653 of record NC_079336.1, read on the forward strand.
CCTACCCAGTGGATGAAGTGTTTTTCCAGATGCCAGGTTCTTCCAGTCAAAACTACTTTTCCCTTCTAGCCAGCTGTAATCTTTCAGGGTACCCCAGAGTCACAGCAGAGCTCTGCTTCTCAGAGAATTCTGTTAATCCCCCCAAGCATAGTCCAGTCTGTAAACATCCCATTTTGCTCACGTTTATTCCTGAGTGAGGAGCCCATCCACTTAACAGATGTGCTAATGAGGGGGAAAAATGAAACTGTATTGCCGTGGTTTGACACTGGCCAAATGCCAGGCACCCACAAGAGCCATCCACTCACCCTCCCCTGGTACAGATGGGCAGAGGAGAGAAAATTTCATGAAGGGTTCATGAGTTTAGAAAAGGACTGGGAGAAAACACTCCAAGGGGAAAACAGGCTCAACTTAGATGTACAAAGTGAGTTTATTATTAACAGAGTCAGAAGAGGATAATGAGAATTAAAAGAAGCCCTTAAAAACACTGTTTTTTTCCCTCAGCCCCTCCCTCCTTCCACCAATAGTGCAGGGAGAGTGGGGATGGGGGTTTGGTCAATTCTGAAAATCACTGAGATTTTCTTCTGCTGCTCAGGGAGAGAAGTCTTCCCCTGTGAGGCCATGGGGTCCATCCCACAGGAGACAGTTCTCCATGAACTTCTCCAGTGTGGGTCCAAGCTCACAGCAGCAGTCCTTCAAAAGGGGCTGTGGGTGGATCTCTGCATCCCCCTGGATCCCACGGGCTGTGGGTGGATCTCTGCATCCCCCTGGATCCCATGGGCTGTGAATGGATCCCCATGGGCTGTGGGTGGATCTCTGCATCCCCCTGGATCCCATGGGCTGTGAATGGATCCCCATGGGCTGTGGGTGGATCTCTGCATTCCCCATGGATCCCTGCATCCCCCTGGATCCCCATGGCTGCAGGGCACAGCTGCCTCTCCATGGTCTCCCCACAGCCTGCAGAGCAATCTCAGCTCTGGTTCCTGGAGCAGCTCCTGCCCTCCTTCTGCACTGACCTTGGTGTCTCCATGTGATTCCCTCACATGTTCTCAACTCCTCCTCTTCTTTGACTGGAATTTAATCTATGCTACTGCTTTTGTTTTGATTTCTTCTTAAATCTGTTATGATAGAGGTCTTACCACCATTTCCAGTTGGCCCAGCCGTGGCCAGCAGCATGTCCATCTTTGGAGCCATCAGGGATTGGCTCTGCTGGACATGGTGGAAGCTTCCAGCAGCTTTTCACAGAAGCCTCCCTTGTGGCCCCCTGCTACCAAATACCAGACTGTGCAAAACCAACACACCAGTGGAAAAAAAAAAAAAAAAGGCAGCTTTGAGTGCTTAGTGATTCCTCTTGAGCTGTTTTCTATGTAATTTCTTCAGAGAACAAAAATTTTTCTTCTGTGCTGAACAATCTACCTTGGAGTTTAAACCCCAGATTTGCTTTCAAGTGTATACTGTCACTCATTTAGGTCCCTCTTGCCATCCACTGACATGTTTAACTGCCTCCAAAGTATCCTTGCAAACTCTTTTGAAGATTTTTGTTAAGCCTATACTCTGCTTATTGCACTGTTATTTCTTGCTCTGGGGTGCAGCTGGTGCTTGTTGCTTTGAACTTCTTTGGCTTTGTAAAATTCTACCTATCCTTTCAGGCTGGGAGGGAATCAAACATTGAGACCATTCCATAGTGTGCTAGGACACCTTGTTCAGGTTTGCAGAAGTCTGAAAATCCATATTAATACATAATTTAGAAACTTCTGGTCGCTAATCCTAAATCAAGGTGGTAAAGGATTCCTTAATGGAACAGAAACCAGAAACTCTTCCATGGAAAAAGCTCAACTCAGAGTACGAGACCTGAATGTACAGCAGTGCTGCTCTCCTTTTATGAATTTTTTTTGCCCATCATTGGTGGCAGTTCCTCTGCTTGTTCTGGATTTATTGCTAGCTGTGACTCCATCAGAACAGCTGTGCTGGTACCTGCTAATGGTACACTGGTTTCATGTTGTCAGGGTTTGATGGACATTGTACACCAAAGTCTCTTACACCTCATTTTCCAATCTGAGTGAAGTCTCACAGCCTCACATTCTCACAGGAATGGATTTTGCATCCTCTGCATTAAATTTTAGAGTTTATCTGTAGAAACTCTGGATGACGTGTGATTAACTGCAGGACTCTCCTTTTGCTGCAAAGTTCACTTTGTGTGTAAGACTCCCTGCATTGCCACGAGCACTGTTGACTTCCATTTAATTGCTCTTTCTTCTAGCATCATTAACTGCATTTTCAGCTTACACTTGTACTCAATCCACCAAATTCAGGAGTTTATCAGTACATCATATCTGCCTTAAGGAAATGTACAGAAAACATTACTCTGTTATTATTATTATTATTATTATTGTTATCATCTAAATGCTAAATATGCATTGTTTGGTGATACCTCAGAAAAGCCATATACAGATTTCAGGTACAGTAATGGTCAGAGGGCTGGAGCACCTCTCCTATACCTGCTCTAGGGACACCTTACTGCAGCCCTCCAGTACCTAAAGAAGAACTACAGAAAAGCTGGGAAGGGACTTTCACAGGGGCATGGGGTGATTGAATGAGGAGGAATGACTTTAAACTGAAAGTGGGCAAATTTAGATTAGCTATTAGAAAGAAATTTTACTTTGAGGGGGTGAGGCACCAGCACAGGTTGCTCAGAGAAATTGTGAGTGCCCCCTCCCTGGGTCGGTTCTAGGCAAGGCTGGATGGGGCTTAGAGCAACATGGTCTAGTGGAAGGTGTCCCCTGCACTTGGCAGGGAGTTTGGAAACTAGATGATTTTTAAGGTTCCTTCCAACCCAAAACATTTTATGATTCTATGGTTCTAATTTACTGTTTCAGGGTTGTATAGCACTGAGGATAAAAAAGTATATTTGACTTGTGATAAATCTTCTGGCATAGTCATCCAGAGCTCATAGATTTTTGACTTATGCTACATTTGTTGACATTGTTCCTGGCTTCTAAATAATTTACTTTAGTTCCCAAATGCAGCCTCAGTTGAAGTATATAGTTGAATGAAAATATAACTATGTGCAGTTAGAGCCTGTTAACTGACCCCATGCCTTCAGGAAAGGATAACTACCATTTTGTCACTGAAATTTTTAAGGAAATACCTGAGTAAGCATTTAGCAGTAGAAAAATGCCGCTTTCATTAGTGCATGGAGTAAAAGGATTTGGGAGGTTTGGGTTATTTTTAGAGGGGCAAGCCAGGTGCTGCTGCATATAATGGTTGCCTGGTAACACATCTAGGATTGCAAGATAGCAGGGTCATTGATGTAGGCTTATTTCATCAGTAAAAGAGAAAAGAAAGGAAAAAAACCCCAAACCCACACCAGCAAACTGTTCCTTGGCAAGTAGTGCTTTTCAGTGCTTTGTGAGCAATTCAGTAATGCCAAGCTTTCAGAAATACATGCTCTAGAAATGAAAGACCAGAATAGAGGCTTGTTAGTCATTGCTTTTGTTGTATCAATAAGAAACCCAGTTTTGCCTTTGGGCTTGGATTAGGTTTATTTTCAATTGCCTTGCATGTCAGTTTACAAATACTCAAGGAGCTTTACATGATTCTCTGTATGCCGTTCCACTTTAATAAATATTTGTTGATATTTTGATTGTAATATCTTTGGAGCTGATCCTAAGAGGATAACTGGTACTGAAAGCAAAAATAATTTAATAACATCACTCATGTATTCAGCTATTACCTCTCATCGTTAAGAGTGGCAGATTAGGTTCTACATAACTGTAGACTGGTGAGCTTTTGTACAGATGGGTATTTAAAGATATATTTAGGTATTCAGTTGCTGAAAAAATACCCCAGTTTGCACAGTCATTGAGTATTTGCAATGAACATTGTTTGTCATGGGCATTTTTGATAATCACAATGCCTTGGTTTTGGCAACATTGAACAATTTTGACATCAAAATATGCTTTAAATTGTTGGATAGCAAATATAGTTGTCACTGCCATATTTCTTTTTTCACTTTTTTTTCTCTGAATATGTCCTACCTTTCTGCCAAAACCACTTCTTCAGTGAAACTAAGGACAGCTACACAAGTTACTTTGTAAGTGGCTTCTCAGAGGCACAAACTCTTCCTTTGAAGTCTTTCAGCTTTCCCAAAATTTTTTATTCCAGTCAGGACTGGGAACTCATCCTACATCATAACTTGTTTGTTGCTGTTTCTTTAAAGCTCTGGTGTAAGCAGAAATCAATAATGACTGATGATGAAACACACTGGCTCTTGAGTTTCTTGTGCAGTAATATAAATATTCCTGGGGTTTGCATATATGGACTCAGCCTGTGACTTGCAGCTGTGACCTGTGCTGAAGCACAGCACACTGAATCATAAAGGACCTTGTCATAGATTTGGCAGGGGAAGGGAGGGAGGGAGGGATTCTCTTTTACTGCCATCTGGACTCTTTTCATAAGGAACCAAGGACAGACTGGAGAGTACTATCCTCTAGACCAACATACTTAAATAGCCAGAAGGCTCAGCCTGCAAAGAAGGGTATTTTGTCATATTTTTGTTTCCTGATCTATTCTCTCATACAATCAATAATTGTGCATTCATAGAATCATTTAAAGTAAAGTGAAGACCTCCAAGATCATCAAACACCATCATGAGAACTAAACCATAGCCCTGAGTGCCATGTCCAGTCACTTGTTGAACACCTTCAGGAATGGTGACTCCACCACTTCCCTGTGCAGTCCATTCCAAAGCTTGGCCACCATTTCAGGAAAGTATTTCTTTTTTATGTTCAACCTGAACCTCCCCTGGCACAACTTGAGGCAATGTCCTTCTGTCCCATCATGGGTTGCCTAGAGAAGAGACCAGCCCCCACCTGGCTACAACCTCCTTTCAGGTAACTGGAGGGAGTGATAAGGTCTCTCCTGAGCCTCCTTTCTTCCAGGCTAAACAACCTCAGCTCCCTCAGCAGCTCCTCAAAGGATTTCTGCTCCAGACCTTTCACCAGCTCCATTGCCTTTCTCTGGACATGCTTCAAAGTGTCAATGTCTCTCTTGAAGTGAGAGGCCCAAGTACAAATATTGCCCTGGTCCTGCTGGCCACCCTATTTTTTTATACCATCCAGGATGCCATTGGCCTTCTTGGCCACCTGGGCACACACTGGCTCATGTTCAGCTGCTGTCACCAGCACCTCCAGGTCCTTTTCCACCAGGCAACTTTCCAGGCACTCTGCCCCAGCCTGTAGTGCTGCAGGGGGTTGTTGTGACCCAAATGCAGGAACCTGAAGGACTTCATCTTACTGAATCTCATACTGTTGGCTGCAGCCCATCAATCCAGGCAGTCCATATCCCTCTGCAGAGCCTTCCTGCCCTCCAGCAGATCAACACTCCCACCCAGCTTGGTGTCATCTATAAACTCACATTGAGTGAGGGCACTCAATCCTGTCATCCAGATCATAGATAAAGACATTTAGCAGGAGTGGCCCCAATACTGAGCCTTTGGGAACCCCAATAGTGACCAAACACCAGCTGGATGCAGCTCCTTTCACCACCACTCTCTGGGCCCAGCCATCCAGGTAGTTTTTAGCCCATCAAAGAGTGCACCTCTCCAAGCCATGGGCTGCCAGCTGCTCTGGGACAATGCTGTGGGACCAGTATCAAAGGCTTTGCTGAAGCCCAGGTGGACAACATCCACTAGGCAGGTCAGCAGATGATGAAAGGAGATCAGGGGGGTCAAACAGCACCTTCCTTTCCAGGTGGAATCTTCCACTGGAAGATTCTAATATCAGTACTTTGCCATGTCTGCTAGGAATAATTGCAACATCATATATGGAATGTAAATACATATCCTAGTGAAAAGGAAAAGGAATAAAATAGGCAAATCACTGATTTGAGCTTTTTCTAACATCCCATTCTTATTTCTCTCTTCTCTTTAAGTGGAAACATGCATTCTCCCTGAGAAGCAGAACTGACTCCCACTCACCCCTTCTTCACAAGACAAATCTTCATCCATTCACACCACTCATGCTTGTGCCATGTTTTGATCAATATGAAATTGCAGGGTTTGATTGGTAATATTTTATCAGAATGAATAGGTAAATGAAAATTCTGCCCTCATTATGAAAACAGAGCAATAAAACCATTGCCTCATCCAGGTATTGTCATTCCATCAGTCCAGGTTTTCTCTGTTAGAAGCTTTGTAGTTTGTAGTTTTGGTTTCTGCTAACAAAAGTCTTCACTTTTAGAATTTTCTTTGTTGCTTTTTTTCTAACCAACATTCTTTAACGTCTTGTTCTAAATACTATTTCATAATTAAAATAAACAGGAGAATCTCTTCCCGGATTTCCATCTCCACAGAAAACAAAAATAAAAAGAAAGTTTTTCTCTTGAGTATTCTTATTCTTTTAATTACTGTCTCAAATTTGATTTAGGTTTTTTTTGTTGTTATTGTTATCATTGCTCAAAGTAATTTTGCTTGCCAGCAGTTAGAGATAGGTGTTGTGCAATAAACACTGGGAGAAACCTCAGCAAAATTGTTTCCATGGTGTTTAGTCAGATCTGCATAACTGTTGCTTAGTGAGGAAAATAAGACAAGAGTACTCCAGAGCAGAAAAACAGGGGTCAATTGAAGTTCTGGTTTTCAAACTGGCCACACCTTCCGTCCAGCCTGCTGAGGTGGTGTGCTACAGCATGGATGGGGTATTTTACCAAAGTGAATTTGTTCAAAATTCTCAGTCTGAATGACAGATTATTATATTATTCTGTTTCCTTTTTACTTTGATAGTTATGAAGAATAAAATATGCTGAAAGCATGATTTATGAAGAAGTAGATCTAAAGAACTCCCTTCTTCAAAGCACACCTTTCTTCTCTCAGCTCACTGTGGCATGCAGGAGGATTTCATGCCTGGAAAAGCATCCCTGAGCCTCTTTGGTGCTGCTCCAAAGCTGCAGAGTCACCAGAAGCTGGAGGCTGGGTACTGCTTGTCCTGGAGCTGCAGCTCAGGGAGTCACAGCTGAAACCAGTGAAATGTGCTGCAATTCCTTAAAGCTGGAAATACCATTTCTTGCTTCTCCTCCTCAAGGGAAGAAGGGAAGAGGGAAGCCTCCCTGCAGAGTAATCTGTATGTGAGGCAGGTTCACTTATAAAACTATATGAGCACTAAAATTTTGGAGTTTTTTGGATGAACTTGTAACTTGGACATCAAACTGTACTTACATAGGGTAACCTCATATGTAGGAGTTCCCACAAAACAACCTGGAACTTCCCTCAGAAATTAAGCCAGAACTTTCCCTCTCAAAAACAAACCCAAACAAAAATAAACAAACAAAAAACACCCTACTGAAACAAAACAACAACAACAACAAAACCAAACAAACAAAAAAAAAACCTCACGAAGAGAAGAGGAAGAGAAGAGAAGAGAAGAGAAGAGAAGAGAAGAGAAGAGAAGAGAAGAGAAGAGAAGAGAAGAGAAGAGAAGAGAAGAGAAGAGAAGAGAAGAGAAGAGAAGAGAAGAGAAAGAGAAAGAGGAAGAGGAAGAGGAAGAGGAAGAGGAAGATATAAATTTGACAGATCAGAGGCTTTTCCCATGTTTGTGTGGGGCCATACAATTCCTGATCAGTGATTCCACCTGGGAGCTTTTGAAGTCTGTGGCTCTGCCTTGTCCCCATGTCCCTTGCAGCTCTTGCTCACAGGAACAGATGCCTGCACCTTGTCCATGGGGCAGATGAGTCAAAGGACAGGGGATGGACAGCTCAATCCTGTTCTGTCCCATGCTCCAGTGGGAATAAGAGTATGTTTTGGTGGCTTGCAGCAAAGGGCTGCTTATGGGCACACTTGTCTCTGCCTGTTTATCCACTGTCACAAAGCAGAGCAGCTCCAGCAGCAGTTCCCAAAGTTTCACACAGTCCTGGATCTCCCCAGGCTCTTCCCCACGTAGCTGGGGTTTTATCTATTGCATTACACTTCACATTATCAGTCCCTGTTAACTCCATCTTCTGTATATACAGTCTTTCATTTTGCTGTCAAGCTAGTAAAATAAAATATTTTATGTGTTAAGCCAACTTTTGTCCACAAGCACTCCATTAAATCCATCAAATCTATTTTGGTCTTATTTCTGCCATCAGTTCTGCCACATTTTTTGCCAGCTCAGACCAGTAACTAAATTATTAAGGCTTGGAGTCCTACTCAGATAATATAGGCACTTTCTGGGCAGCATAGCACAAAGGTTAACAGCAGAACAAGCAGTGGAAAATGAAGCACAGAGGGGATGTAGCATAAAGATGTTTTGTAGCCAGTCCTAGCATTAATGTACTTACTATATTTTCCATGTCGTTTATACCATCTTCCTCCCAGTTAATTTTGTAATCTAAATCTGAGGATTCAGGCTGGGAGGAGAATTGCTTTTCTGGAAAAGGGGAGGCTATTTTAAATATTTGAGAATTGAAGTAGAAATAAGGAGCATGCAGAGAGGGAAGGCTTGAAAATTTGGTCTGGGGAAAGGAATGTATTTCATTTTACTTTTTTTGCACGATAAAATGAGTGCAAAATGAACAAGATTAAGCAGTATTAGTTTAGAATTATTCCAAAGTTCTACCCAAATGCAGCTGGGTTTGTTTTCAGGAGAAGCTTCATTTTCCATTGAAGAATTATATGATGCCAGAAAATAGGAACTAAAGCCTGGATTTGCTCCTCCTAAATTACAAAGTGTCAAGATACCATACTAGAGCAAGAAAAGCAATTTTCAGCCACTGGTGTGCCTTTCCAGCTCATGGCATCCAGAGTAGGGATCCTAACCCCCAAGCCTTCCCCCAGATCTTTTGTATTTGATTTATTCCCCTGATGTGAGGAATATGACCATCTGTACAAAAAGAACTCACCTCATCCTGACCCTTGTAAACAAGAAGGAGTCGAGTGAAAGAAATATTGAGGAATTTTTTTTAATGGGCAAGTGTGAATGTTCAGTAAACTAAACTGAAGTGTCTTGGAAAACATAAGCAGGTTTTAGGGATAGAGGTTGAAAAAGGTTAAAAAAGAAAAGTGAGTTTGTTGGAGGGTTTGTCAGCTAGTCTGTGTGGAGTGCTGGCAGACACGACCCAGGGGCAGGAAAGTGTGTATGCCAGTATTGGAAAGCTCATGGGGGATGCAAGATCTAGCTCAAACACACAAGAGCAGCTCTGTGTAAAAAAGTGGCAGAGTGCAACCTTCTATGATTATCTGTCAGTTCCCTGCCATCATTGATCTGCATGGTCCAGATTTGGTTTCTTCACCCTCTTCACCTTCAGGGAATCTCCCAAAAGGGCAGCTATTTCATTACAAAATCCTAATGGAACTTATTGTATTTCATACTTAATGCTGCTCTGCTTGGTGCTTACTGCTTTAGGGACAATGATTAAGTGTTCATCAGAAGAAAAAATGCACCTTTGTAAAAAATTCTGCTTTCCTTACGAGAATATTATTTAATATTTATAGATCGTCACATTGTTTTGTTTGTTTACAAAACACATTTCTCCTCCACAATCTGTGTCAGAAGCATGAAAAAGAGAAGCACACTTATTTGTGAGATTAAATTCCTTTTATCTTCCTCACCCCAATCTTCACTTGGATAAGATAATGTAGGTTAGGAATTCTCTGTAAAGCATAGAGGTCCAGTTCTCAACTTTCTTAGTGCAGAATTCTGAGTCTCTTTCTAGTCTTTCTTATTACTCCCATCTGTACCCTTAGAATAACTATATTTTGAGATAGGCTAACCTGGAGACAGTATTCCTAGCACAGCAGACATAGCTCGATTTATAATGGGTTTACAGTCTTTTTTTTCTTCACACCAGCCTTTTGTAGCCTAATATTTACTTTCTGATTCTCATCTCTGTTATGCAGTGATCCTTAGAGAGCTGTGATTAGTAATTTACAACTGCATCCAGAGTTATTGTTGCATTAAATTTCTTATGAGCTCATTGAATTTCTAGTGAGTTACCTCACTACACTGCCTCTTTCCCCCTATTGGTCCTAGTTTGGACTGAGTTTTCTTGACCAACATAATTTTGCTATCTTGCTGTTTATCACCCTCCCCAGAACTGCTACACATAGACAACCATACAAACCCTATGAATATTTTTGTTGCACCTCAGCAGTCATTTTTTTTAGACAGTTCTCAGTCCATATCAACAAATTGTCTCTCACCTCGATCCTTCTGAATTTCATTATCAATGTGAGGAATAATATGAAAGACAGTTTCAAACTCAAAATAAATAACATCAATTAATTTTCCTTCTCTAAAAAATATTTTCCTGGCTTTTTGAAAGACTGTTAAATAGGTAAGAGGACCTTTCTCCCTTCTAGTGTATCTGCCCCTACAGAGCCATGTGGTCAGAAAGCTGAACAAAGGACATACATTATCTCAATAACCAATTCACAAAGTACAAATTCATAGAATTATAGAAAGATTTCAGGTTGGAAGGCACCTTAAGGATCATGTAGTTCCAACCCCCCCACCATGGGCAGAGATGGCACCCACTAGATCACGTGGAATTATTCTAATAGAAATACATATTTATTAGACACTAACATTGTATTTGAGTAAGAAAAAATGCTTTTGAAAATTTAATGCTTTTGATTTATTTCTCATTATAAAGCAGCATAAAATACAGGCATTGTGGAAACTTACTGCATTCAGAGGATAAGTTTCCCCTCTGTGAGTCATTTGTGCAGTCATTAAAAGGGATGCCACATGGTGTTGTGTTGATCTTTTAGAACAAGATAATCATAAAGGAGAACTCAGTGCTACTAATTCTTTCAGTTACAGCAATCTTGTAAGAAAAATACTCTTAACATTTAGCAAAGATTTTCTTTGGGACCCCTCAGTTGTTATATGGACCTCTTATTTTTCTTCACTTACTGAAGAACATGTTAAAACACACTGGCATGTATAAAATGCTTGACTCTCTCTGCTTTAGTGTTGATTTAGAAAAAGTGTCATTAATGACTGTAAACCATCAGTTTGAACAGTCTTAAAGACTGGCAGAACGGATTGTCAGACTAAACAAAAGTCAAATTGCCAAGTAGGCAATTAAAACATTAGATCACACTTTGCCTACAGTTAACTTCTATAATGCTAGATCATTTTTATAAGGGAAAACAAATGCCCATATTCTTTGTTTAGCTGGTCAAAACGTGTCCCCCCAGTATGCTGAGGCAAATTTTTCCACATTTTGGATTGCCAGAACGTCTTATTACAAAGAGCTTTACTTCACCTCATTCTAAGCAATGAATAATTTTTCTGCACATTGTTTCCTTTTCTTTCAAATGGGACAAGCTTTCCTAAACTTTGGAAAAGCCCTGGAGGACCCAGAGTGAAGCACAGTCTTTGAGAGGATGATTCAAGCCATCTTGAAATAAGCATGAGGACAGATAATGTGCATTGCCTTTGGGAAGCACCTCTCTCCTCACTGACTGTGGAAAACAAGCACAACATCTGCACTGTGCAGTGCTGCACAGACACCTGAGCTTGGGCTTAAAACCAGAAGCACAATGGCCATTCCACCCTCATGGGCAGTCATTCTGAGAAGGCACCAGTGTGTCTGACACAGGATCTCAGTGTGCACCTCTGGCTGTCCAAATAGCCTGGAGACTTCTCTGTGGCAATGCACTGCAAAGGCTCGGGCAGATGCCAGGTGCAGATGGCAAATCCAGGCTCAGAAGCAGCCAGGAATGTGATTGTATTTCGTCTTTGACACTACCCACAGAAGCATGAGGGTGTCACACAAAGGCTGAGATGATAAGGTAATGCTAGAAAGACTAAAGAGAACCTTCTGACTTCAGAATTATTAAAATGGAATCAAAGAGAGAATAGAATTGCTCCAGCAAATTAAGGATTTTGAGGTTTTAACTGATTATAAAGACATTTTTAAGACGTGGGGTTTCATTTCCATCTTTTATTATTGAAATCCTTTCCATTTCAATGTGTAGATTTTCTTTGTGTACATAGAAAGACAATTTAAATGAACTTTCATTTTTCATTCTAACAGAGAAAACCAGATTTGCATGGTGGAACGACACAAGAAGAAAAATCTAGTAAAGAATATGACTTTTACTAATCTAGGAGAGCTACTTATTATTAATTCTATTGTCATAATGGATTTCTTGATAGAATTAGGGGAAACAAAAGTGGAAGCTTCTCTAATCTGTCCCCATGTGCCATTTTATTCAATTACAAGCTTGCCTGGAGCACAGGTTAGCTGTTTGCTCAAGCTGATCATAGATACTGGATTTATCCTAAACATGACTAATGCTTTTAACCAGATGGCTGTACAGATAGCTCTTTTTCAATTTTTTTTCTGTATTTGTTTCCTAGGTCTCTTGTTTATATTTATAATAAGATTTTATCACCATATGTCCATTTTTTATACCTTCAGTTACTTTGACTTGGTACACAACATTTTCTTTTTGAATGACTCCACAAAATAGTGAAATAACCAAATTGTTGCAATTCATGGTCACTTTCTTACTGTAATGTCTTTTTCCATAATCTATTTAAAAGGAATTCTGGTGCCTTATTCAACTAATACTGCATCCTCTGAGAAATTCCAGAGACATTCTCAGAAAACACAAAATGTTTGTCCATTCATTGAGCAAAATGTTGATGAGATGGAGTTCTCCATCTATCACATGCCTAATTTTAGATATGCAAATCTCATCATCAGATGACAAAGGTAAGTGATCTTGTTCCTACATAGAAATACCATAATTTTCATCTATAATGGAAATCTGTGTGAATTAACACTAGATTTTGCAAATAATTATCGTGACTGCACAAATATGTTCCCAGTTTGGGAGTCTGTTTTCAACTCAGATATTTGCATTTACTTATGTGAATAATGTCATGGGAACTTTATTTTTTTAAAAACTTAAACATCCTACATGTAGAGTGCCTTACTAAGAATATCTATGCACAATAGTATTGGCTCTAGTCTGTTCTCTAAACAAGAGTTACAGATAATTACTGAGGTAATCTACAATAGAAAGAAAATATTTTTAATATATGAAACCAATTTCTTCAGAAAAAAAATTCACCTTTTATTGTAGTCCAGTAGCCTGAACTGAACCTAGATATTACTGATCCAAGATATCTTTCTGGATGTTGCATGTGGTGAGTATTTACTCAGTGCCTCCTTCCATGAACAGAATATTGGCACTCATCTATGCTCTCATCACCTCCAGGCTGCCAGTGTGAACATCAGATACATCAAATTATTTTTCTCAGTTCAGGCAATTTTCTTTGTGCTGTTTTGAATGAAATTGAAGTGGAAATTGAAGTTCCTTTGGAGTGGAAAGCTCTTAAACCTTTCCCTTAATTTGCTGCTATAAAAGTGCTACCCACCAAAAAAAAGTCAAAATGTATTGTGCTCATGTAAAAGCTGTTAAATATAAAACACAGCTTAAATAAAGTCTTCAGATTTCTAAAAGACTTTATCTGAAGAGTTTCTTAGAGGAAAAAACACTCATACACATTAAATACTAATGGCAATGGAGTCACAAAGAGAAAACAAAATTTCTTCCTTATTGTCAAAAAAATGATACTTTTCTACTCATTAAATCAGAAAGCTGTCATCTTGCCAAGCAGTATAGTTCTATGGTGCAAATACCAGATTCTAAAACCAAATATAAACAGATTGTAGGACATGTTCTGGACAGCTTGTTCTCAGCCTGTAATGTGATGTGCCTCTCAATGAGTGGTGCACCCAGGCTGTGCCTCCAGAGGCTGGGAGATGGTCAGTGCAAGAAAAAGTGTGTCTCTGGGTGACAGAGACATGTCAAAAAGGGAGGAACTGTAGCCCAAAGAGATAGTGCTGGAATGAATAGAGAGCAGAGTAGCCCAACCCCTGCTGTGGCAGAGAGAAACCCTTCAGAGAATGAGCTGGCTGTAAATCAAACCCTACTGGGATCACAGCAGCCAAAAAGGGAAGCAAGAATTTGCCTGTGAGTATTTGATAGATGGAACAGGTTTGGTTATATACAATTTCATTTCTGTTCCGTTTTATTTAGTTATTCTTAGTATTCTCTCTTTAAAAGGCTTCTTATTTTAGTTTATATTTTAATAAATTATGGCTTTGAGTTGAAACAGATTTTAGGTCTTCCAGTCTTCACCATAAGGCAAGGGTCTCAGAGACATGCATCTCAGAGATTCACCTGACTCTCACTCCACTGCACACACATCCTTTGCTTAACAGTGTGCAGCATTTGAATTTATCATAATTGACTGCAAATTATTGTTACTTCCTGTGAAAATACCAGGGTTTCAAAATTTGTGCTGTGTTAGATGGAAGAAACATCAACACTTTTTACACAGCTTCCTATTCTTTTGTTTTGTCACTCTAAGCTAAACAACACTTCTGGACATTTTCATGTACTGGGTTCACAGTGAGTTTAAGTGAAGCCTTTAGTTTCATCTTCCTCTAATTTACTCTGGATTTTGAGCTGCTGTAGACTCCTGAAGAGCTGTGCCTCCACTCTACTTTAACTCAATTGTAATAGTAAGTTTTTGAAGTGAAACTTAACCATCTCTGTGTTGTGTAATGCAGGTCCCATAGTAATTATTTTATGACCCAGTGGCAAGCTGAAATATTTCAACATCTGCTTTTGGGTTTGAGTTTGCAATTTCTTTGGGTTTTAGCTTTGAAAAATCCCTAGTAAAGTCTATATGTCATTTATAAAAATGTTTAGCTTAATTTTAGAAGTTCCAAAGGAAGAAACTCCTCAGGTTATTTAATAGTTACTATATTTTTTTTTATCCTGGCAGTATGGGGCACTATTGTTTGGATTCATTTATTTTTTTCTCCCAATAAGTTGCTTTCCTACTTTGGATTTAGTCTTACACCATCCAGAAACCTGGGAAAATTCTCTAGACATTCTAAGAAAGTGATTTTTGCTCACAGAAATACTCCTCCCTCTTCTATCTCTGTCTCTCTCTCTCCACCCCACCACCCACTAGATATTTATAATATTATTGATTTTGTAAAGTATTAAGTTATGAACATGGGAATGTTATTAGGTAACTTATGAAGTCCATGCCTTTAAAAATCCACAGTATTCTTTTCAGTAGCCTTCTAAAACCAGGGATCAATTTCCATTTCTGGGGAAACTGTGCTGGTTTTGGACTCTGACCTCCTGCTTCTCTGTTGGATTTCTCCCACCTTATCTCCTCCTTCACAGCATTTCCTTTCTTCCCCACTAGGTTTGTGTGGCTGTTTCCACTCTACCCCCAAGTACCACAAATATGAGTTCTTGAGAACTTGGACAGGGTCACCCAGAGAGGCTCCTTGGTACTGTGGGAAAGGCACAGATAATCGTGGGTCATCACAGTTTGCTACTTGTTTATTTATCTGTAGGTTAAGATCCTGATTATGTAGTCTGAATTGATTCAAAGTGAGCTAATGGTCAAACTCGTTTTGGCCAGGCACTTGAGATGATTTGTAATTCATGTTTCTCCAATTTTAGCCAGGGTCAAACACTTAAGGGAGCTATGGCTGGGATGTTAACAGGTTCCTAACCTAAAGTACACAGGAATATTTTTATTATCCATTCTTCTTTTCTTTTTTTTTTTCCTTCCCTTCCCTTCCCTTCCCTTCCCTTCCCTTCCCTTCCCTTCCCTTCCCTTCCCTTCCCTTCCCTTCCCTTCCCTTCCCTTCCCTTCCCTTCCCTTCCCTTCCCTTCCCTTCCCTTCCCTTCCCTTCCCTTCCCTTCCCTTCCCTTCCCTTCCCTTCCCTTCCCTTCCCTTCCCTTCCCTTCCCTTCCCTTCCCTTCCCTTCCCTTCCCTTCCCTTCCCTTCCCTTCCCTTCCCTTCCCTTCCCTTCCCTTCCCTTCCCTTCCCTTCCCTTCCCTTCCCTTCCCTTCCCTTCCCTTCCCTTCCCTTCCCTTCCCTTCCCTTCCCTTCCATCTGAGGATAGGCAAATAATTTAAAAACATTTGTCTAGAACCCTTTGTTTCAATGCATTGACAATTTGACTTTAGATTTTTTTGTTATCTTTTGCTTTCACAGTATCGAGTCATGATAGACTTAAATTTATTGAAGATATTTTCTTTGAACTTCTGTTACCAAGGTCTCAGACTGAAAAAAATTCAATATTTATATGGAGAAGAGATGGTATTTTTCAGAATGTGCCAGTCTGGAAACTATATTAGTATATAAAGTGCCTTTAAGTGGACAGGTACTTCAATTAAAATAATATCTATCTGCAATGTGACAGGCTTGAAATAACTGGATTACTTGTCTAGTAGTCTAATTTGAAACCCCAGAGGTAGCCTCTGAAGTCCACAGGAAATAAAGCTTAATTTGACTATGTGACCTTGTGTGTTGATTTAGATTAGTGGTTTGATGGTTTCCAAAACCTAATCAGTTTAACAGCCCCCTGTAATAAGCTCCCAGTAAACAATTCTTCTTCCTCCATCTACCTATTTTTATTTTGAAGAAGGCAAAAACTGGGGAGATACAGAATGAAAACTAAAAAACAATGCATCAAATGCACTGCTTGTACAGCTAAATAGGAATTTGCAATGTCACATTACCCAGACCCTTTATTCTGTTTTGATTGCAACTCCTAACTGCTGCATACATCTAATTTAAATGCATGATAACTCTGCAGATATATACTACATATTGCTACTTTAGAACTGTTTTCAGTTTTGCATGATTCCTTCATATTTCTTATTCCAAAGAAATAGATTTGTTCTCTTGCAAACAAGTTTGGTTTTGTTGTTTCTATGTTCTTTGCCTGATCTAAAGCTAAGAGCCTTAATATACTTAATCTTCACTCTATTTATTAATCTGTTTGATTGGTTAAACAGTGATCACACATGCAGATCTTCCTAGGATGTGTTTTTCTTCTTTTTTTTAATGAACTTGAAGACCTGTGTGCTGTATATTTATCAACAGTCATCTTGGTGAGGTCAGTATTCAATTACAGGACTGTGTGTTTCACTTCCCTATTTGAGTTAGGTGATTCCATCCAGAAGGTTATTATCCATTATCATGCAAAATACTATTTCCAAATAACTTTCTTAATTTCTTGTCTATAATGTACTTTCTCATGGCCCTTTCTGACTGCTTCAAAATTTCTTTGTTCAAATTCCCATGGTCTGAGTCTTCCTTCAGCACAAAAACAGGGCAACCTGGACAATGTAACTAAGTATTTTGAAGTTCCTGGAATTGTAGATCCTGCTTTCTTTCCCCCAAGCTTTACTTTCCTATACCTCCCCCTGTGTCATTATTTCAGCAAACTTTTCTTTGGACATTTTTTCAGATCCAGCATCCTGTGAATCCTGTGTGTTTGTGGTTCTTTAATGCCATTTCTCTTATCCTGTTTCTCCACCTTGGAAGACTTCCAGTACAGCTCTGCCTCTAGCAATGAAGTTGTCAAGATGTTTAAAGACTAGAGAAGTTACTTTTTAGCTCTTTACACTTTTAAATGAGGCTATCTTTCTTGTACTTTTTTTGTAGAATTTTTGAAATACAAGGAAACTTTTCCAGCATCTGGAAATCATTACACAGAGGAGTAAATGCTACAGCCTCTGTGCCATGAGTAGGTTGTCTGGATGCCAGTGAAAGGTCTGGGGACACAAAAATGCTAACTGCTTGACATAAATCTCTGTGCTTCAGGAGCTATACATAATATTAGAAGTTCTTGAACTCCCAGACCTTCTGATAGCAGCAAATTAAGATTTTGGCACTATTTCTAATATCCAACCATGAGAAGGGGCAATTCTCAGGAGCAAAAAGGAAAATATATGCATATGGTTGGGACCAGTATGTTTAGTGGTTTAGAGCCATCTTGTCTACTGAGCACCTGGGTATGCCTTACAGAACTGCAGATGGACAAAATCCCCATCTCACCTGAAACCTCAGCAGCTGCAACTTAACCCTTTCATCGTACAAGTCATCCTGAAATGGGCTTGAGAGGGTAGAGCCTGAAATCCAGGCTTTTTGCAATGTTACAGTCCTTATGCAGGTAGCAACTAGGATTTGCATGAAAGGGCAAGGAGGGACTTTATAGAGAGACCTTGTGTTTGGGAAGTGAGCATTAGGAACCTCTGGCACAAACCACCACAGACAGTCCAGAGAATATCTGCTGTTCTACCCAGAGAGGGAGTTCTTGGGGTTATTGCTGGCTGGTAATAGGCCCAGCGCTGTAAATTTTCTTGCTCCATAAAATTTTTGCATTCTTTCAAAGGAAATAATACATCTTTATGGACTGCTGTAAACATACATCTGATTTGACCAGATTTACCTGTGAACAGAGAAAAGGAGACAGCAAAGATAGCTAATAAGGTGTGTCATACTGAATAACTATACAAACCAAAAGGGAAAGCACTATCTTTTAGATGTTAGATCTTCTACATACTTATTTCACATCTGCAACACTTGGGACCTGTGCAGAACAGGATTTGCTTTCAGACCTCCTGGCCATGATCACCCATTGTCTTTAATTTCTTTTATCCTCCTGCATTCTTGGAAATACATGTAAAATTCTGCTGGTCAATCTGGATCTGTTTTTATCGACTGATTCTTTCCTGTACAACAACCTGAAACATAATGAAAATACAGTCACTAATGGGTAATCAGTTTGTACTGTCCAGGAAAGACAAGATTAAAGTGTGGGACTGAGAATTATTGTGGTAATAACCAACAGTGAAATAAAGATTTAATGGATTAAAACAGAATGGATTTTGGTCAGTTGTGGAAGGATTGCAAAAGAGGTTTCACTGAGCCAATCTGAAATACTGCACAGGCAGGTAAATAGGTATCTCTATATTTCCAGTAAATTCTTATCAATGTCATTACAATTTTCCAGGTATATGCTGGAGGACATGTATAAATAATAATGATAAAGCTCAGTTATTACAATATAGCCACATGTACAGGAATAAAAAACAATGAAATAGATGGGATAGAGGTTTTTGCTCCCTGATGAGTTGATGATTGAGTTCATAGAAATGGGACAACATTCAGTGGCACAAAACACAAGGCCAAGAATTAAGGAGTAGGATCTAGAGTTTCTGCATCAGCTCAAGTCACTTGTTGGAACAATACAAAAAAACATATCTAGCAGAGATCCTGTGATAGCTTGATGTGATGCAGCCATATAGAAACATCTTCTTGTGAATAGAAATGTACTAAACAGTATTCTAGGAAGAGTTTACCTGGAGTATAGTGTGCAATCCCACAAGAGAATTAAGCATGCTGAAAAGCAGAGAAAGGCATCTAAGATGCTTAGAGGGAAGAAAGTTTTCACATGATCAGGGGCTTGAGGTACCTCTCCTGTGAAGACAGGCTGAGAGAGCTGGGGTTGTTCAGCCTGGAGCAACCTTATTCCAGCCTTTCAATACATAGAGGGGTGGGGTGTAAGAAAGAAGAGACTTTTACCAGAGTCAATAGCAATACAATAGGATGAGGGACGATGGGTTTGAACTAGAAGAGGAGAGATTTAGGTTAGATGTTGGGGAAGATGTGCTTTACTGTGATGGTGGTGAGTCACTGGCACAGGCTGCCCAGAGAAGTTGTGGATGCCTCATCTGTTGAAGTGTGCAAGGCCAAGTTGGATGGGCCTTAAAGCAACTTGATGTGAAAGATGTCCATGGACTAGATGACCTTTAAAGCTCCTTTCCAACCCAAACCTTCCTGTGGGTTTGTCTTCCAAGAGGAAATTTGCTTTCAAACAATATGTTGCATGTCCACAATATTGCATGGTAATACAATGGTAATACAGAGAAAAGCCATTTGAACTAATAATAGTCACTGCTGGTATGAGAACAAATGGGCATAAATTGGCTATTCATAAATTTATCCTGAAAAGAGGTTCCTAAGCATCAGAATAGCAACATTTTGGAACAGTTTTTCTAGATGCAGCACAAAATTTAATGTGGTTAAACAGCACAATCACAACATGGATTAAATCATATGATTAACCAACTAAGCAGAACTATGCTTTCCTATGGCCTTTATTACTAGAGGGAAACATTATACAAGGTTTTGGGCAGTAGAGGTATAGATCCTATATCTGTAAATAAAGTTCTGTGTTCAGTACACCCTGGAAAATGCATTTGCTGCTGATGATTTTTTGTGCTATACTTAATGCTTAGTTTCAGTGTCTGTTGTTCATTAACACTTGTGGATTTAACTGTACTTTAGTTTTACTACTGTTTAGGTACTTAATTACATTTCCATCATTAAATATTCACTAATTTTTTAATAGATATATTTTTAAAAAAATATTTTTTCAGTAGATTATATTTTTCCAATATATTGTGAATTTTGTTATGCTATTACATTTCAGCTTGGCATGCTGTTGTGTAATGTCCATTCCTCTCTTCTGTTAGGGTTTTATTGGTTGCTATAGTTACTGACCATTGCTCCATTCATGTCATTTATGTAGGCTAAATTCTTAGTGACCCTAAATCTGTTATCATTCACACCTTCTTGTGTCTATATTGTGATATGTCAAGGCATCCAACATGTCATGAGAAAGACTTCCAAAGAGATTACTAGAGCTTGTCTGCATGACAGTGTGGATTCACTGGGCTGAATCCCTCCATGCATTGCCATATTTTTAAATCCACCTTAAATCAGGCAGGTCTTGTACATGCTGTAACACAGCCTATCTTGATATTTATTATTTAATCTATTAAAGCATTTGGCTGTCTCCACACACAGTTGGGGGACCAATTAAAAGTCCAGAAAAGCTATACAAAGTTTCTCATGTAATTAGACGTTTCAGGGCATGCTATTAAGGGCCATCTGTTCTCCTGGATGACTGAGTATGACTGAGAAATGAGATGTTTCCTTCTGTACTGGGGGTTCCGTCTGTCTTGATTCTATATTTGATTAAATCTGTATGGGGGTGGGGACTGAATTTATTTATAATGGTCTTAATATGTACAGCAGGTTAAGTATGATTAGGGCAGGATGTTGAACAGTTTTGCATTCTGAGATACCCTTTATTGTTTCAATTCAAATAACTCTCTTGAACATATTTCTAGGAGAATGTCCACTGCTTTTCTGTTTACATTCCCCCACCGACTGTTTTTTCCTTTGTTATCAGTGATCCAATTTTGCCACAGAATGGTTTCAACTAGAGAAAAATCACTGCCACTTTATGCATTTTGAATTTGGCTAGTAAGGCCAAACAGATCTGAGCAGTGCAGCAAAACATATGCTGTGAACTTATGAGCACTGGCTTCCTTTCCCCTCGGTAACATCTGTGCAGGCTCACCAAAGGTAACGTAGGATGTGCCAGACTGCCGCCAAATGTGGAGATACCCAGATTAACTTTTAATTTAGGTATTTCTGCTGCTCTGCCAGCTGTGATGTGCCAATGCCCTCAAGAGCAGATTTCAGTTGCTTTTTATCAGCGCAGCTGGCTGCCTGCACTTCTCCCTCTAAGTGCCTCTAAATCCTAACAGAGCAATGACATGCAGCAATACTTTTGTTTAACATTTCTAACAACAACTGATGGCTTTATCTAGAGTTTTGCATTAGTGCACACACATTTAAAACTTAAATCTGGCTCTAAATAATACCTCTGCTTCTTTGTATAAATTTGTGCAAATAAGATCCAAGGTCTCTTATGCTCTGCATATAGCAAACTATTTACAAATCTGTGCCAGGCCAAGACATTTGGTCATTGTGTTTTGGTTACAGCAATGTGGGTTTTTATATCTTCTAGCTTTTCTTTGGTATTTCATCCACATTATGTACAGCAACAAGTACAGGTATATCAATATTCGAACTATATGTTCACTTATTCACACAAATGCAATATTTGAAAAATTAAACAAGAAATAAGAGTTCATGACACCCTGTTGCACACTTAGCACTGCTAATGTCACTGCCCTAGCATCACCCTTAGGCATGTAACTCCTGGCACTTTCCCAGGCTTCCAGCTGATTTTAGGAATGGTTATCATAAACAGTTTAAAACCAGTATTTGACAATAATTGCAGGTCCTTAAAATCTAAATGTTGCCAAAATTTAGGTACAGTTAGCAATCAAGGAGTGTGTTACCTGTCTTTCACTCCCTTTAGTGTCAGCAAAGAATACCAAGGAACTTTCAACTTGAAGTAGTTTTTCCTGACTTAGAGGTGTGTAATTAGGTACCTCACTTGGATTGAGATGTATCACCCAGGAACCCACATTCCTCTTCACTGTGGAGAGCTCAACCTTAACTCCTCTTTTAATTCCTTGAAGTTAACTTCACTGCTCCCATATGTTTCCTTGGCCTGCAATGTGATGAACTCAGTATTTTTCAGCAATTAGTATCTGACTCTAGAGACTGCTTCTTTTTCTCTCTTGAGGAGAAGGTGCATGGATCTTTCTACAAAGTGCAACTACCGTGACCATGCAGCTACAGCTGTTAATGATGCACACTATAGTGAATGTGATTCATACAGTCATCTGGAATTTATTATCTGCTGTGAAGGAGATGTGGACTTTTTGTGTAATCAGAAAAAGAATATAAATTCCTTTTGAAAGAATTTTTCCTGAAATGAAAAGCCTAATTTCTCTTCCTATTATTATTCAAAGTGAGTGAAGTTGTTTAAAGAACACCACAAAAGCGATTAAAACTTTGACAGATATTCTGGTGAAATGTGAAACTGTTTTTTTTTTACCTTCAGGAATAACATTATTTCATAATTGTGATAATTCTATCAGAAAACTGGAAAAATTAACTTTGATGGATTTTTTTTTCCCTAGAATGTTTCTTTCATAAGAGAACAGCACAAGACATCTGGAAGCATCAAGATTTGGCAAGAAATTAAATCATTCAGAAAGTGGAATTTTAGTCCTTATAGGAGATCTACTTAAAGTGTCATCTCACAAATGTGTTTTCATCTTGGGAATGGTCATGTTGGCTGTCTGCTCCTGTGACAATAAAAATGTACATCTGTTCTCACAGTTTTTATAAAAAGGGGGATAGTATAAATCACTGCAGATTATATAATTACTGCATCGTAAAAATACTGAGTTTATAGATGTTTTTACATAGTTTTCTATGTATTTTAATATGTGTATTGTTCATGTGCTACAGTAGTGGCTTTGCTTTCTCAAAATTTAATAATAACCAGAAATCTTTCACATACTTCTTTTAATTTTTCTCCATTTTCATCATAAGAATGCATGTTCTGTTGCAGAGAACTAAAACAAAAGATATGCACATGACAGTCAAGGTTTGAAAAGCATATATATATGTCATGTTCCTGCTACACTATGAGCAGGTGGAAAAAGATGAGTTTTCTGTCCCTCTTTGCTTTTCTGTGCCCTGGTAAAAGTATCTATGTTTTTCAGGCTCCTTCCCTGTCTCAGCAAATTCGTTTAGAAACATGGGACAAGTTTTCTTATAATTGAGACAGTGAAGTCTCTGCTATTCAGTGGTGAGTGTAATTTTCCATTACAATACTTCACCTATAGACACAGCAGATCCTTTTTCTCTCAGGATCTAAATTAATTACAGGGCTTTATCCTATGTAAAAATTCCTTTGTGATAATCTGTTGTTTTGCATGGAGGTCACTAGAGCCTAATCTGGGTGCAAGCACCTGTGAAAAGTTCAGAGCTGTTATCAGAGACAATCCTGTTCGTGGGGGAATTGCAGGTGAAGTCACTTGTCCCCAATGATCCTTGTGTGTGTCCCACATGTGTCCCTCCTGCCTCAGCCTGTGGAGCCCTGAAGAGCCTGGGTGACTTGTGCCTGGTGCATTTCTCCACAGGATGAAGCCCCAGTGGCACAAAAGGGCTGCTACTGCTTTGAGGAGCAGCTGTCCAAGAGATCCTTGGGGAGCTTCTGCATCAGTGGGGTTAGTAGTTTTTGGGGGGTTTAAAGCATGTTTTTGTAGAGCAACAAATGAGGGTAGATATGTGAAAGCTCTCCTGTTAGGCAGAATATTATAGACTCTGTGTTCAAGCTGTATTTTAATTAAGGGTATCAAAAATAGAGTGTCATACAGAATGCTAGGAATTATTTAATAGACAGAAAGAACAACAAGTGAGAGCTTAGCAAACTAATATAGGCTCGGAAAACAAGATTTGATGACCTTTTAATCACTGACTTTCTCAATATGTAGAGGGAGATAATTTATTTTCCCAATGTTTCAGTTTTTTTCTGTATGGTGGGGACAATAAAACTGCTTGAAATAAGCCTTTTAGGGAGAAATGTTAAATATTGGCAATTGCTTACAGCTTTGATCAAAGAATCACATTGGCTATTTACTTTGGGAAAATAAATGCTATGTGTAGATACAGAATTTCAAGGTATAATAGGTCACAAAATCATGATATGGTAAGGCATTCCTCTCAGACCTGTGAACTAAAAAAGCCAACTGGACATGAAAGAGCCTTTGACAATCTTCAGAGGAAAGAACAAGTTAGCACCTTTAAATCTGAAATTGCAGATAAATACATTTTCCTTCCTTAAACCCCCTGTAGTTCCAATTAGGGATTCTACTTCTCAGTTCCCTCCCAAAGCGTGGCACAATGCTGCTATGCATTATTGAACATGCTGCTGTGCCTTCCTTGACCCCAGAGGTGAGTGCTGCTTGGCACTGGATGAAACGAGTCACACAGATTCCTTGAGTGCTTCACTGAGAGATGGTGACTGGCTTAGTTAGAGAATGCTCAAGAAGGGTTCTGAGATACTTGGATTACATGCATTATGCATGGCCAAATTAATTATGAGCATTAATACAAATTGATCTAAAGAGTGATTTGAATAAGGGATGAAATAATAAGATGCTTTTGAGTCCCATACAGCATGCTTTGCTTTTCCATGTAAAATATTTCCCACATAACTCAAAATATTTTTGTGGAGCAGAGCAGGGCAGTGCCACTCAGAAGTGCCAGGAAAATGCAGTGCCAGATGTGAGTCATTGCTGAACTCCAGCACTTGTTTCTTCGTTCACCTTTCAAGCACAAGACAACTCATTCCCTAGGGCAGAGCTGCCTGCAGGTGCCTTTTTGGAACATGCAATGGGGAGCCTGCCAGACAAGGGGGGGCTGTTAGATTTTTTTTTATGAAATTTGAGGAATCATCTTCATTTCCTGCGAACACATGAGGTGACATAGGACAACCATCCTTTATCCTTGGGTGAAATCCTGGCATTTCTGAAGTCAAAGAAACCAAAGAAATCTCCCATTTCTCTTTCAGTGGAACCAGGATTTCCATCAAATACATGTTTCCGTGCCATGTTCTGTCAGGTAAGGAAACACTGAAATGCTGGCAATTACATGAATTTATGTAGCCATGTAGTCAATTTCCCTACAAAAGTGGAAGAATCAGACAATGTAACTGACTGATCACCAAATCTGTCTTGAAAGCTGGATGGCCAGCATGAGTTTCCACAGCAGCTTTTTGCATGGTAAGCTTCATATACTTTGTGGATATCTACGAAGTTTGGTAGCAGGTTTACTTGAATGAAATCCTAACACAGGGAGATCAGATTTCTAAGTCTAAACTTTGCATGTTTCTAGGCTGGATTATTTTAATTAAATACATATATCCACAGTATATTTAAGACATCTATTCTAGAATGAATTAGTTACTCCCTAGATCTGCACTGACTCTTAAGGGTAACTGACTACAGTTAGTCACATGAATTTCATGCTTTTACACTTATCCTTTGTAAGTACTCTGGGGTTTTAATGAAATGGGACTGGAATACTAAATTATTTAGTGTTACTGAGCTAGTTACCACAGAAACGTGAGCAGAGAATTGTATTTTAACTTTAGAAGCAGTGTATCTCCGCAAAATTTGCACTTTGATTACTACAAAATGAAATATTTCAGTTGAATAACCATTTTCTTTTCAGGTATTGGACAAATATCTCTAACAGCTACTCTTCACACAGGCTCTACTTCCAAAGCCAGAATTCCACATGAAGATTCCCTTCGAATGTAAAACTTGGGGGGACTGTCTAAAGTCAAGCATATAAATGGCATTCTGAACATTTAGCTCTAGTCCATTTATTTTTGTTTACTTCTGTGCTTCATTATAATGAGATCCACGTTTTTTTTGTATCAAGGACTATAATTACTTGTGTCCATAGAGCAGCTCACCAGAGAGCACAATTATTGCTCACATGTCAGCTCAAGGCAAGAATTAGACTCAAAAGTCTGACACGGTCATTACTCCTACATTTTAATTTGTTCACCTCCTGGTAGCACCTAACAGATCACCTATGCCTGTCCTAATTTTTCAATACAGAGACTGAATTCCTGCCTCTGTGTCCTTTTCTGTGAGGGAGATAGTCATACCTGAGAATGAAGCTGGCCATAGTCACAAGGACAGGACCACAGGGCAGCACAGGGCAGCACTGCCAGCATCACAGGCATGTCTGAGGCTGCAGAGATGTGACAGATGGTCCTGGGTGCACAGGAATGGAGGGTGTTCTCTTTCTTCAGAAAAATCAGACAAGGTCTTGGGGCAAGCTATGCATCTGCCACAGCGGGAAAGACTTATTCAGGCTGGAAGTGACACAGCCATTGCTCATGAGTCATGTGTAGATGAAAAACTGGTTTGATGTGGCTGCCAAAGACCCCTCCAAGATGGGCTACAGCAGGGATGACCAGAGAGCCTGCACTGCATGCTCTCTGCAGAGAGCCCACTCATGCCCATCTACCTCCAAGTGCAACTTGCTCCAGAATTCAAATGCACTTTTAGCACAGGAATACACTGGACTGTCCCTTACCCACCTGAGGAATTGGACTGGTGCTCAGCACAGGTACCCACCCACTGCTATTACACTGACCCTTCTGGTTTCTTCTGTTTTCTGTCTGGGGTACCATTATATTTCCTGAGAACTCTCACAGTTCAGAACAACAAAAATCTTTAGGCTTTGACACAGTGCATTGAGTTTGTGGTTTGTGCTATTATGTTGGGCAAAACCAAACAAGTTA
The DNA here is from genome assembly GCF_029582105.1 of Oenanthe melanoleuca. Classification (NCBI taxonomy): domain Eukaryota; kingdom Metazoa; phylum Chordata; class Aves; order Passeriformes; family Muscicapidae; genus Oenanthe; species Oenanthe melanoleuca. The sequence continues at coordinate 30,295,575 of NC_079336.1, forward strand.
TACCCAATAATGCAACAAAAAACTTCAAACATCCCTCCTTTGCCTATTACCAGTGAATCTGGGGGTCTCTAAATAATTTAAAAATATCAGGCTTTTTTGGCTGGCTTTCTCTGAGTTTGTGTGAAGACTTTCCTCCACAGCAGGGAGCCCTGGCCATCTCAGTGTTATATTGCAGGGCATGTATGCATGCATTCCCTCTTTTGGGAATTACAGACAGAGTTACAATGCTACAGTTGGCCAAGATTTCTCCATAAGGCCCTGGTAAGATGCATGAGCCTAAACAGAGATGACTACCCTGCTCTGCCCCCTATGATTGAGTGAATAAAGGAACCAGTTTTTCCTCTACATTCATACACTAATTACAAAACAATAATATTTTTTCAGAAAATTGTCTCTATTACAGAAATGTTGGAAGTGGTAGGGTGGGAGTGAGACAGTTGTGAACATTAAAAATTCTGTTTTAATATCTTTTAGTAATAAATGTTCATAAACAAGCATAAATTAAGATTGTTCTCTGTATTTTAAATTAATTTTTCCTCTTCAGTTTGTAAGAGTCATGTCTCACCATATGATTTTAAGTGGTTTCACAAAATTGCTTCAAAAGAAATGATTCAGTAGAGTTTGCATATACTTGATATATATCTTTGAAATTATTTGTTCTTGTGCATGTTTTTAGTTACAGAATAAAGACTGCTTAAACTTTTATTGAGACAATTCAAGTAATTTCCTTATAACTAAATGAAAAGCACATCATTAAAAGAAGATTTAATGGTGAGAAAAAAGCCTTTTATGAAAGCACAACTCTTGAATAATTACTTGAGCTCTGGCAGTGAATTCTTCGTTATTTAATGAAATCTTAGTATGCAGTACTTTATCCCAAATGTGTCACGAGTTTTCAGTGACAGAAAATGAACTTGGTCCTAATGTGTACTCTGGGAGTGAGAGGCACATGGCAAATATTGTAGCAGGTCATTTTAAATGTTATTTGCTCAGGTGTCTCAGAGGTATCTCGGCTGCCAGTAACAGCAATTTTGGGTTCTCTGTCAGGAAAAAATGCGTCACTGTCCTTTCCACCCTCACCCATGGATGTGGATGTCTCATGCTGATACCCAAGCTGTGTCCAGCACCCCTCAGTGACTCAGCTGAGGCGCTGCCCTGGGTTCCATGTGGTGCTGCTCTGTGGCATTGCCACACGGCCCAGAGTGCTGCACAGCATCTGCAGTGAGGCTGCAGCTCTCTCACCCAGCCTCAGCTGCCAGAGCTCAGAAACAGAGACACTGCTCTATTCCCTTCCCAGCTAATGGGAGGAGACAGGAACAGCTGGCCAGGATTTCTCTGGGTGGACCTCACCACTCTCCAGAGTGCCTGTCCTGCACCTACAGGGACATCAGCTGGCCAGCACTAACTGCGTGTGGCACTGCCAGCTCTCCAGAGCTTGCAGAGACACAGCCTGACCTTAATGTACCAAAATGATTTCAGCATTAGCAGAGCCTTCTTTGGCAAGCACGTTGCTCTACATGAGGAAAGGTCTGCACGTGGTCCTCCCATAGTACTTGGGCCTAGTATTTCAAATGCTGCAGACTATAAGATGCAAGAACAATACAAACAAAAAAGTTTTCCCAGTGATGAAGAAACATCATTAGAAGCTATTGAAATACTTTTCTAAACCATTCTAAACCATTTTGCCAATGGGCCAACTGCAAGCTAAATTAACTCAAAAGGAAAACAAATACTGATTTTTGAAAATTAAAAAAATAAATAAAACAATACTAACATTATCTGAGCAAAATTAAAGGTGGAACCAAGAAAAATAGAACAAATTATGTGTATTGTAATTGTCTTTCTTAAAGACAATTTCTGCAAGTATATTTATGTCTCTAAGTACAAAGGGGAAATTGAAAATAATATTATTTATATCTCAGCACATTTAAAGTAACATTACATAAGTAATTCCAATGAGTATAAGTCAAATTAAAAGCCATATAGCATAGAAGAACAGTGCTCTCATTTTGTGAAGTGCTTCCTAATAAATAAGTGAAACACTGAGCAAATTCTTCTCATTCATAACCTGCAGAAGACAAGGGTAATCAGTAGGACAAAAAATATGTCAGCATCCAATACAAAGTTCTTGTTTAGTGCCAAATTAAACTTTCTCAGTTTTTGTCTGTCACTATTCTTTGATTTTTTAATGTTAAAGATATGTTTGAATAGAAAGCCATTTACAAATATTAAACAATTTAAAATTTGATTAGTTACATTTATCCAGGTGTGATTTTGAAGACCTTGATGTTTATTGAATGGATTTTAAGCTCTTTGGAGAAGAAAATAAAAAAGTTATTTGCTTTCTTTCTAACACTAACACTTACTTTTCTACAAATACACTTTCTGTGCCTTATTTTTTCATGATGGAGCTGTTTTGACTGATGTGACAATTTTAAAAGTCAGTGAAAAATCTGTTTCACTGAAGTGGAAGCCCTGTTTTTTTCTTTTTAAACCTGAAACAAGTATAAAAGCATATCTCTTAGAAAATTTAGATCAACCTTTTTTTACTGCACATGAACAAAGAATTCAGAAGTGGAGGAAAAAGAAAAAGGCTTTCTCTGTGACAGGAGACAAAGGCAGGGAAAAAACCAAGACAAAACAATAAAAAAGCCCCATCATTTCTCCTTGAAATCCTTAGGAGACCAACTTTCCCTCTCACTTTGTGTTTTCTGGATGGAGAGGTTTGAGCTGATTGGTGACAGAGTTGGGTTAGCATAGGGACCATTTATTGAAGTGAAGAAAAGTAGCTCTTCAGTCAAATATTTCTACATCTTTTGCTTTTTCCAGTGGCTCCTTTGTATTGTTTTCTGAAACAACATGACTATGTTGATTACTGCTGCAAGAAGATTATTACTGTAAAAATGTTCAACTGACATAGATTGCAGAGTGTATATTATCAATTTGTATGAGTCAGACCTTTGTTTGCAAAATCTCAATGGAATTGCAAAATACAGTTTTCCAGCTTGGCAGTCTTGTACAAGACGTGTACAACTCTAAGCAGAATGTCAGTTCCATGCATCAGAGTAAAGGTTTTCAGCGTGTTGCAAAGCAAAACAAAACAAAACAAACAAAAACAGAAACAAAAATAAACAACAACAAAAAACCAAACCAAAACCAAAAAAAGCCTAAAAATTGTGTTCATTTCAGAAGATGCAAAACAACTGTCTGAATGTGAGTGTGTAAACACACACACACACACAACACATACACTTATCCACACACATGCTCTAACACATACATGCAATATCAGTCAGGCTCCTAATATCTACACCCAAAATTACAAAGGGACTGTTTGACACAAGACTATACAAATGCCCATGCTGAACTGAAAAAGTGGGGATATATTTTTTAAACTGATCCTGATACTGCCACCACTGACATAACTGACAGAACTCTCCTATCTATCAGCAATTAATTTTTTAAATAGCTGTAGGTGAATGCTAGATTTAAACAAAAGCCTTGGAGGCATGAATTTTCATATAATACTTCAGTAAACAGCCACCTTCATCAGTTTATATTTCATTTACTTGTGAGGAAAGTATCCAAGAATGTGGAGATTTTATTTGAGCTGTTTACAAAAATTTACAGATAAATGATAAAAATCAACAAACAAAAATTAGAATTAGAGAAGAAATTTAAATTAAAAAGTCCAAAACTTCCAAAATTTTTAGAAGACTGGATTTCTTCTAAAACCCTTTTTTCCTCAATTTAGCACTGCTCATAAAATGGAAAAGCTATTAAGCTAAGTGAATAAACTAGCAGAAGCTATCCACTTTTTGGTGAGTCAGCATATCTAGTGGTAACAACAGCCCTGGTGTCAGATTAGGAAAACTTGTCGATCTAGATAAGATCTTAGAGGAGAAATTTCAATGTCAAAATAACAAATGGTTTCCATGTAGCTTTAAATTTTTATTTTGCTTCCTTAAATTATATAAGGAGATGAAATTTTATTGTCTCATAAACCAAGGATAAGCTAGGCAAATTTAGCAACAATATTCAGGATGGATGGTTACACATAACATACTGAGTATTGCAATAGGATGTGACACGCTGCACATGGCAGATGACATACATCATTAAATGTTTTAATGTTAAAGGCTCTTAAGTAATTTATGCAATTTACTGGTTGGTCCACAAGTCAGTGTTTCAAGATTAATCTTGTACTGCCATGGGCTGTTGAACAATGTCAGTGGCCAGTTCCCTTCTTTTCCCACTGCCTTATTTTGTGGTTGTCATTAGTGGTATTACTTAACGCTTTATTGAACCTCCATTTGCCTGTTTTCTCACTATGTAGATATATTTCTGTTCCCTGCAGCCAAGTACCCACAGAATAATAGGAATACTGTTATCTTTAAAAATGAAGTGTCATTATAAACACTTGCTTAAGCACACAAAAATTGCTTGGGTTCAGAGGGAAGTAAATAAGGAGTCAAGCCAATCTCTGGTGCTATTGTCAAAGTCTTCTTATTTTTCTGCTTAGTTTTCTACATACATGGAATGATATGATTGTGTAGTTCAAAAGAATACTGGGATCACATTCGTAATTTCTGTTGGTTTTGTAACAGTATACACTCCACTATATCATCTTAGGAAATTAAGAAAGGAAAAGAGAATTGTGGGTTTTGTTCATCACTGTTCAGCATACCAAATGTTACTCCAATCTATTTGAAGTTCTACCTGAAAATTTTGGCATTGAGTGATTATTGAAATAGACACAGAACAGAAAGGACAATCCTATAAACTCAATTAAAATGGAAACATAAATGCCAAGCACAAAAAAATCCCACAAATTTTTAATTATTCCTGTAAAATCATCCTGTTCTATAAGGCAGCTATGAAAGTAAATTATCTCCTTGGAGGAAATACCAAGCCAAATGCTATTACTTTACCCTCTGAAAAGAAGATGCACAATGCCAAAATGTTTTATTCACAAAATGTATCTGACATTTTATTTTTAATCATGCCTGTTTGTATGTGTTACAACATTTATTTTGATGAAATGAATGGAAAAAAAAACAAGGGGACAGTAGAAATAAAAATTGAAGTCAAGGCAAAAATAAACTATCTATAGTTTATTAATTTTTATAGTATATCAGCATCTCAGTGTAAAAACACCAAATATCCCTGGCACTGGGATAATAAGCTGCTCTGTGTGACAAAGGATATATAGGAGGCACTACCTCACCACAAACTATGGGCTTTTATTGGTGGTATCCAGTCTTCTGAGGCATTCCAAAGTCCACCTGAAGAGAAGCTCCAGTTCCAGCTGCAGGTGCACATCTCTGTGTCCCTTGACCTTGTCACTCATGTCACAGGAAATCTTCAAGGTTTGCATGAAGTAATTCGTGCTTCTTTAGAGATGTGGGACAGAAACAGCACTTCCTAGCTGGAGATGGTGCAAAGCAGCGTTTGTCTCATTTTTTATATCATTATTACCTTTTGTCACCCACTGATTCAAAGAATGCAATTAGAAAAATACTAAATAAGAAGCCACTTCATATTACATCTATGAGCAGTGTTATTGTAATATAAATTCCTGCCAGTGAATGAGGATGGATAAACAGAGATATTTTTCTTCTGTGCATTTGTCGCATTAACAATATCAGTGAGCAATTTCAGTTGTCTTCTTAGGCAGGTTAGGGGACATAAGCAACTGTGGCTGTTCATTATCTCATTTACCCAAGTAGTCTTTGTTAAATAGGCACATATTTTGTACCTTCACTGCACAGATAAAACAACATTGATGGAGATCAAAAAAAAAAACCAACCAAACAAAAAACCCAAAGACAAATCCAGAGGGACCACAGGTATTTATTTAATCAAAGGACCATTTACCTTATTTTCAAAAGGTATTTGCTCATTTGAATTCAAAACATTCATAATAAGGAATAAGCAATTCACTGAAATTTGAGAATTAGACATCAAAATAAGTCTTTTTTTATGTGTTGAAGTAAACTGAAAAGAAAATTCCACAGTGTCTGGCACAGTCAACGGTAGGAATCTTTCCCCTTTGTTACCCTCCCCCACACAAGACACCTTGTCTCCAGGAATACATCACATGAGAAAGAAATTTGTCAATTATCAAAACTTTTAACTCTAAGACTGTGATTAGAGAAAAAATAGAAACATGTTTCAAAATCAATGCAGTAAAGAACTATGACAGTAATAAAAGAAGCCTTGTGCTTCATTTTAATATTTCCTCATTTTAGTTATTGGTTTGCAATATCAACATCCCATTAGAGTCTAAGTTACAAAGACTTCAGGATAATAGATCTTCCTTTAGGCACCAGCATTTGAAGGAAAAAGGACAATTTAATATTCTAAAATCAGTGGAAACTGCGTGGGCAGTAAGAAAGAGGGACTTATCTGTAGATTTACTGTGAAACAATTACGCTCCTGCAAGCTCTAAATCCCTCTCCTACTCACAATTAAAAGCATAGATAACATCCTAATGTACAGCAACTGACAGATCAGATGATGAAAAGCCAATATCTATCACTCTCTGTTTACTTCTTACTTTGTATGGGGAAAATCAGCCATATGCAGAATCCATTCGGGATAAAGAGCTTGGGTAGCAGTGCATAGTATGAAATAGTTTCATCCATCAACTCTCTCCAGAAAGACAAGACTGGATGTTTCATTTGCAGGGCAGAGGAAGAGATACCAAAGGAGGAAACAATCAGTTCAATAAGAAAGGGAAAACTCAAGCAGAATTTCAAGCTCCCAAATGACTTCCTGAAAGGCTCTTGCTTAACTCCTTATTGGTTCTTTTGTTTGTCCTCAGAAAGGCAATTGCCAGAAACTTGATTTCAATTTGAAAGCTTTCATTTATAAACAATGCAGTGCCAAAGGAACAGTTGTGGGATATTAACCGGTACAGTGAATCAATCTTGAAGACTTTCCTCAGAGTTTTTGTGTTTCATAGCCTATAAAAACTCTAAACCAGACCTGGCAGAATCTTGAGCACTTCAGGAACCCCAGAATTTGGCCTGGTGGGTTTATCTGTGAAACTCTTACCTCCAACTTTTAAACAGTTTGTACATCTAAATTCAGATTATGTCACTAGTAAAATTAATCCAATCCACCAACAAAGCTTATATTTAAGGCACATTACTGTTCTCTTATGTCAGAGAAAGCTATGAAAGTGATCCTGCTGAATCCAAAGCATCCCATGGCTCTCCTAAAGCTCTTTGGAGGCAGAGACTTGCCCACTGCAGAAGGAGAGATTTACTGCCTGCAAACTCAACATCTGTGATACTTGGATTGCCAGCTTAAGTATTTTAAAACTTTCTTCTGTGTCCTTATTTTACCTGTTAATCTCTTATCTTATGCAATATAAAAAGAAGTCTGACAAAATAAATTGTACAAGCAGGAATCCAAATGAGCAGTTTGGCTTGCCTCCGAAATATCAGTAAAAACATCACCACTGTCACATTACTTTTCAAATTTCCGTATTCTTCCTTCTCCCCTTCTCTTATTTTCACAGGAGATTCCTAGCTGATCCTTACCTGTTATAGAGATTTTTTAAGGAATTTTTAAAGGGAGATTTAATTAAGATGGCTAGTAATAGCTCACTTTTGTTAAGTAAAGCATTGCCAGCAGGGCAAGGGAGGGATTGTCCTGCTCTGCTCTGAGCTGGGGCAGCCTCACCTCCAGTGCTGGGGCAGCTCTGGGTGCCCCAATGTAATACAGACATGAAACCATTAGAGAGTGTCCAAAGGAGGGCACAAGGATGGGGAAGGGCCTTGAGGGGAAGGTGTGAGGAGCAGCTGAGGGCACTGGGTATGTTCAGCCTGGAGGAGACTGAGGGGAGACCTCACTGCAGTTACAGCTTCACTGAGAGGGGAAGAGCAGGGGCAGGCACTGATCTCTGCTCTGGGGTGACAGTGACAGGACCCAGGGAATGGCCTGAAACTGTGTCAGGGGAGGTTTAGGCTGGATAGCAGGAAAAGTTTCTCCTCCCAGAGGGTGGCTGGGCACTGAACAGGCTCCCCAGGGAAGTGATCACAGCACCAAACCTGGCAGAGTTAAAGAAGTGTTTGCACAATGCTCTCAGGCACAGGGTGTGACTCCTGGGAATGGGTCTGTGCAGAACATTGATGGACTCAATGATCCTTGTGGGTCCCTTCCAACTGAGTGTACTCTGTGATTCTGTGACTGAAAAGACCGACATCCTTCCTCCATCTGCCAACACTTCTGGGTCCAAACCCCAATGCCTGATGTTTGGGACTTGGTGTATGTGCAAAAGTGCATGAAAACACTTGCACACACAGTGTACACTTATGTGTCTTCTTGCCTGGCCCAGCAACTACACAGAAGCCTGAGAGATTCCAGGCAAGAGCTGGAAAGCAGCAGGTCCTCTGTTGACCTCAGAAAGAAACATTCCAGTTTCCTGGGCGCTAACCCAAAGGCTCGCTTCTCTCAGGGATATGTGAAAGGAGCTGAATCAAACCAATGAGAAATCTTTCTAGAAAAAAGAGTCTATTCTGCTCATCTCCTGATAACACAAAGCAGCACCTTGACCTCCAAAACACTTACCTAAGGGAACACACTATCTCAGAAAATTATTCAGAAAATCTGAGTACCTTTCACAGTGTTATATCTCAATGACTGAAATGAAGTCAAAACCATTTTGTCAGTTGTGCTGCTTCAGGGTTACATTTCAGTCTCAGTGAGACTGGTGCAAACAAGTAAAGACATTAACACCTTACCACAGCAGATACCTGGTCAACAAGTAAGTTACTTCCTTTTTATTCACTGACCCATAGCTCAAGTGACTGGAAATCACCCTTCCAAAAAGTGGTATCAAAACAGCAGGTTCAGCAGTTTTTCATCCAACTGGCTGTTTCTGTTTAAGTCTGCAACAGTGTTATTATTTTTTGAAAGAGAGGATGCTTGCTTTGATCTTACAAATGTGTATCTTTTTTTTTTTTTTTTAATCAGTTCAACTGTACCCAAGTAGCATGTTTCTGTGCTTAAACATGTAGTGCAGATACTTGCTTAAAAGAAAACAATAAAAAGAATTGTAACTATTCTTGTTTCCAGTTTCTATAGAAGTTTCTACAGTTACCTCTATCTAGTTTGAGTCTTGGTATTAATTTCAGTTGTTATTATTAGTGACTATTAAACAAGAAGATACTTCTTTATGAGGCTTTTTTTTTTATTTTAGTGTTAGACATCAGAAGACAATGACCTGTTTGAACAGATTAAAAAGCATACTATAAAATGAGATGCTACTGTATTGGGTGTATCTGAGAGAGGGTTAGTTTTCCACATTGCAGCCTTCACAGTGCTGTGCATTGTAGGGGATTAAGAAAGGTGTTGGTAACACAGCATCAGTGCTGGCCCTCCAAGACTCCCCTACTGCACCCAGCAGACTGGGGGTAGAAAAGGTCTTGGGAGGGGACATATCCAAGACAGTTGACCCAAAGTAACCAAAGTATGGATATCCCATATCATAGGGCATCTGCTCAGCAATCAAGGCTGAGAGAAGGGTAGAGGGGAGCTCATTAGTACAGTATTTGTCTTCCAAAGCAACTGCTATTCATACTAAAGCCCTACTTGTGAAGTAGCTGGCTATCACCTGCTGATGGAAGTACAGAAGAAATGTTTTTGGTTTTCCTTTGCTTCCATGTTAAGCCTTTGCTATGCTTTATTCAAGAGCCATTACCTCGAATCATGAGTTTTTCTGCTCCTTAATTTCTCTACCTGCATCCTGCCAAGGAGGGAAGAAATAGGGTGTCTTAGAAGGCACCTAGCACCAGCCCAGATCAACCATCACAACTATCAAATATTATTACCATCTTTCAGAATCAAAGGTGCATTTACCCTTATAATTTTTGTCACATGTTTTTTGGTATTTATAACTAGGGCATTAAAGAACTCACTACCAAGCATGACTGCTTACTTTTTTTTCTGTCTTTGAAGTAGTTAGCAGATTGTACAATGTGCTAATCATCATGCAAGGAACTTTAGCTTCGAAGTGATGTCAGAAATAAAAAAAACTAGGGGAAAATAATGTACAGGATGGGAAGATTTCCAATGCACAGATCTACCCTGTATGTTTAGTGTAGGCTCAAAATTATTTCATGGTCTTATTATTTCTTTGTTTTATCTTGAAAATACAAATCCATGCTTTATCATTTTTTCAGTTTAGTTTGAACTGTTTTAGTTACCTAGCAATCAAATATTCATGATTTTCTGACATTAATAACTCAATTTTTCCTTTAAATGATTTCCTTTGAAATCTCACTGTCTAAGCCCTTATAAAAGTCCAATTTGAGTGGCATTTATGATTTTATAGTGAAGGACCTGTCAGTTTTTTAAATACAAAGTTTTATTTTCATGGAAATTTGCATCATCTTTTAATTCATTCAGAGAAAATTGAATGATTTTTTTTAGAGTTTCCTATATTTGACAGGATTTTGCAAGGTTTCTGTGAAGTACTTAGATACTTCACAGGGGCTTTCTTAGCCTTGTGGTGCAAGCTAACTGCATTTAAGTAATGCAACTGTAAATTAAGCACAGAAAATCTGTATGGAATGACATTTGATGCAGTACTGAATAGCAACTCTTTCAGTTACAAATGGTGTAGTATCCTGTGAGTCCTGTTAGAAAAATATAAATCTCCTGGATATGTGAAAATAATTTAGATTTGAGGAATAGTGTTTTGGACATATTTAAAAACCTAGTCTAATTATTTTATAAACAATTTATCTAAGCACCCAGTTTTTCAAACCTGAATTAACATCTCTAAAGCATAAATATATATATTTTTTTGGAAAATATAGATAGTGATGCTGTGTATGGCTGCAGCCTGACTTACAGCTGTCATTTCACCAAAGAAGGAGAAAAAAAAATTGCATAATTTCAACCCATCAAAATAAATCCTCTAGCAGAAAAGTGAAGTAAGGCTCTGCAAAATTTAGTTGATGAGCTATGAAGGGTAATATAAATGGAAAGCAGCCACTTTTGAGAAAGGCAAATTAATGGAAACCAACTTCTCTTTGATGTCTCCAAATTCTTTGTTGCTTCAAATTCTCTGTCAGCTTTATTGAAGTGCTCCCTTTTGCTTTATTGAAGACAGTTTCATCTTACTATCTTTCTTACTCTTACTATCTAAATTTAAAAGAAGTTTGGCATTTTATGCTAATGGAATGTCCATTGGCTATCAGGTGACTTATCTCTTGTGGATAATTAGCTGAAATCATCTTGACTATGATCAATGACACTTGGAAGGAGATATGGTTAGAAAACATTACTTATATTAGTAAAGACAATATGTATAAATTGCACTTTTTCTTTGAACATAACAGACAAGAAAACCCAGTGGATGATCTTCAAAACAAATAATACCACACCAAAGAAGGCTAAATAAATGAACATCTATGAAAGAAACTAGGTTAAAAAAAGTTGGCAAAATTGAAGTCCAAGTCAGTTGCTAATGAGTTTTTTCTTAATTACATGGGTCAAACAGGATAACTGACCTCATTAGATAGGGTGCTAGTAGAGAAGCCAGAGACAAAAGTTTAGTTCCCTCACACCGTGGTTGATCTTCTGTCTTACTCTCTTCAATAAAATTTAAGCAATGGCACATACCAAAAAGGTACAAGCCAAACAGAATGATCATAGAATCATAAGATTATAGAATAGTTTGGTTTGGAAGGGACCTTCAGGACCATCTGGTTCCACCCCCCTGCCAGTGTACTGACACACATCTCACTAGATCAGGTTGTTCAGAGACCAATCCAACTTGACTTTGAAGGGCATTTTCAACTTCCCTGGGCAACCTGTTCCAGTGCCTCACCACCCTCACAGTAAAGAACTTCCTCCTGATATCTAATCTAAACCAACTCTCTTTGAGTTTGAATCCACTCCCCCTTGTCCAATTAACACAAACCCTGATAAAAAGTCCCTCTCTCTCTTTCTTGTAGGTCCCCTTCGGGTACTGGTAGGCTGCAATTAGGGCACCTCAAAGTGTTCTCATTTCCAGGCGGAATAAACTCAATTCTTTCAGCCTTTCCTCATAGAAGAGGTGCTCCATCCCCTCTAATCATCTTTGGAGGTGGCCTCCTCTGGGCTTTCTTCAATAGGTCCATGTCCTTCTTATGCTGAGGACCTCAGAGCTGGATGCAGTACAGGAATAAAAATACTGGCCAGGAATGAAGGATGATCATTTACAGCAGTAGTGAGGACCTCAATAGTGTCTACAAGCTGAAACAGCACACAACAGAGAAAATATATGCCAGCAAGTAAACTCTAAAAACATTCTAACAGCCTTTCCCACTGCACTATATGAGAGACAAAACAGGGCTAGGTAGACCCTTGGCTTCACTTACTGAGGTGTTCATTATGTTTCCAATGTGTGCTTCCCTCCTTAGTGTTACCTGCTACTGAGGAGTTAGAGAGACTCAGGTGAAATGTATTGATTGACAGTCTAAGGAATGATCTGTGGGACACTGGGACCATCTCTTTGGCTCAGTATTGACTTTAAACTGAACTAACTCCCAGAGCATTCAGGCAATCTATCTGATCCGTTTTCCACAAATAAAATGTAAGTAGCAAGGACAAGTTCATCTTCATGAATATTGGCAGAACAACTTTTACCCCTGAAAATAAGTGCAGAAGTAATCCCTTATGAGGAAGAGAGGGTTTCTTAGCATATGAAGAAACGCCAGTGGTAGCATAGGTTTCTTTAAATTTTGAGAGTACTTCAAAAACTCTGGACAGTCTGAAGCATTTAAAAGCAAAAGGATGAAAAATGTCTGAAGATATTTAATAGCAAGGAATAGTGTTCTGAAGGCTACATAGATTAATATTTGAAATGAGGAAAAAAAGGGGAAAGCTTTTCTTATAATAGAACCTTGCAATGGCCGTAATTCTGGTTGAGAAGGTATTCAATTTCTAGTATGACATTTAGAGGTTTAGGAACATGATATGTTGTGCTAATATTGTTCATGTTTGTTCATTACCCAACTATAAATTATTATCAAAGTGTAGTAAAAATCCAGTCTAGCTAGTTATGGAATAACAGTCTAGTTAGGTATGGAATACAAACAAACACATTTCTGAATACTTTGAAAAATGTTTAGGTTGCCCTTTTAAACTCCAAGTCATGTAGCTTTTATCTTGACATATACCTGCCTTTGGCATGTTTGAAGAAATCTATCTGGTTTTGAAATAATCAAGTCTTGCATTTTAGAACTGCCTTCCCTGGTCACAAATGTGCCACATTGCATATTTATTGACAGCAATGTTTTCTCTTGAGAGAATTATATTCATATGTACATGGCTCTCAATGTATTCATGCACATATCTGTGTGTTGGATATGAGAATAAAGCATAAATAAAATATTAGAGTTGAAGAAGAAATAAAAATTATGAAAGCTATTGGAAAACAACTCCTCTCCAAATGCAAGATGCATGGGAATACAAGAGGATCATCTCCATAAATACATTTCTTATCCAATTTCACCTTAAGTTCTCACAGATCAGTGCAGAGCAAAACTTCTGATTAAACTTCAATTTAATTTTCTTACAGACCTTAAGGAAATTATATAAAAGCACATATATCAAGTATCACATGTATTCCACAGAATTCATATTTCTTTATTCTCAGATATGAATTATCCAAGTAACCTACATAAGAATTTCACTCTGCTGAGTTGCTGCTTTCATTGTTTCCTAAATCCTTGAGACAAGAAGTTATATAGTCAATCAAGCTTACAGTAGAGAGCAAATTAATGTCACTGTTGAAATGAAGAACTGTGAATTTTACATAATGTAACAGAAAGATCAAACAGTGAATTATTTCAGCAAAAGTATAGAATTTAGTTAGAACTAACAGAACTTAGAAGTGAATTTAGTCCATTTTATGAACTATATTTATACAGAAGTTTCAATGGATTTAAATGAAATGTCCTTCCCTTTAACAGGGGTTTTATGTTGTTGTAAGTCATGGCAACTATGTCTAATTTTTACACATGTAATAAAATTCAGGTTCCCTTTCATGACAGCCAATTTGATTTAATCACTTGTTTTCTTCATAATTACGGGGTTTGGTAATACTGGTTTCATTTTGGCTTTTGGGGGGAGGGGGTGCTGATTTGAGGTTTTTTGGGGTGATTTTTTTTTTTAATAGGATTTTTCTGATGTCTTCTACTCATTCAGCAGAAAAATGATTAAAGACAACACAGATATTTTGGCAGATGGGTGCTTACCTCTTTAAACCTCCTATGGAATGGCTATTTGTAGCAACTTATGGGCACATGCAACTTTCACCCCTTAAAATATGCACAGCTGAATCTTTCTAGTTCTAATGCGCAACCTGAGTCCCACATATGGACTTTCAGATTTCTGGACAGCTGCATGAGGACATAACTTGTACAGACAGATTTGAATTTTAAATTCTATCACTTGAGTCACATCGTGCAACTTCTAAATGGCATCTTCATTTGCACTTACTGGTGCTCACATTTGTGTATCTCCACCATTTCATATCAGGCATGGGAACCACAGTAATGTGACCCTCTCATGCTGCAAGCAGATGCTCTTCTTCTCTAAAGCAACAGCCTAGCTGGTGGGAGAAAAGATTTATATCAGTCCATGGCCCTTCCCTCATGAGTTCTTGGAGCCACAGAAAGCACAAGTTAGGAGTTTCAAAGCAGATACAATATTGATTACAGCTACCTCGATCTGTTAGAAGTATCTACAGCCCTTCAGCTGTAAAACTGAGTAACCACTGACCCAGGATATGTGATGGGATTTTCCTGAGGGAAGGAAAGGTTCATGTAAAGGAAATATAAGGAAGCGAGTTGTTATAGTTGAAACATACTCATCAGATAAATAAAAACTTTATATATTTGTATATGGATGCCTCTATAAATGACCAATTTATGAAGCATTTGTATTAGAAATTTCTTTTACTAGTCTAAAATATGTAAGGTTTTCTGAGGAGTGTTTTTTTCTTCTCCAATCTTCCTTACATAGTTGTGAGATACAAGGAATTCTGGGCTTCAAGAATCTACATTTTTAATATTAACCTGAAGCCTACATTTTGCACTAGGAAAAAAGGATGAATTAATGGTTTAAGCTTGTTAAATTCAGTTGGACATATTTACAATTAGAGCAAACTGACAAAACTCATTTTAAGTGAATGAAATGGTGACAATTACATGGCTGAGCAGATGGCACTCCCTCTCCTCGCCTACAAGAGCAGAACAGTATGGTCGTTTTGAGGAAAGACATTAGCATAACTTTGAAGACCAAACTGGACTGCACAGTTTGTAAGAACAGATTTATTGCACACTACTTATGTCTGCAGCCAGCCTGACATGCCAGCACATGACCATGATAGTGCCACAATATAGCACAGGTCCACAAAACACCTTCCACGTTGCTATGCAGTGCAAAGATTGCAGATTTTTTTAGCAGGAGACTTCTCAGCACTACTGCCAAGGATCTTGAGAGGGATGAAACTGGCAAAGGCAGGTGCCATGGGGGAGATTCTTGCATTAATTAAAAGTCTTACCTGTGTGTAAGATTGCCAGATCTCATGTGATTTCCCCCAACGTAGATCAGAGCACGTATGCCAGCATACAGCTCACAACCTCCAAAAAATCTCCTGTGATTTTACGTCTGAAATACTAAAATTATTACAAAATACAGATAATAGCTATGCTATCTGGTTTCTGTCCAATAATTCAGTAGTCAAAGGGCAAGCACACACAGACTCCTTTCACTTCTGTATCAGTGTTAAAGCCCACCTCTTTCACCTTGCAAACCAATTCACCAGATTACAGTCAATCTTCAGGTGGTCAGTGAGAATGTCAGAGCAGAATACTGAGTTTGGTTTTGTTTGATTTTGTTTGGTTTGGTTTGATGTCCCACTTCAAGTGAGACTATCACCAAGACAACACTGCTATTACAGCTCTTCCATCAAAGGAATGACTCTTTGGATGAGACAGCACAGGATCATAGAATTATTAGGAATCATTGGAAAAGACCTCTAAGATTATTGAGTTCAACCATTCACCCAACACTACCAAGTCCAATACCAAAACCATGATTAGAAGTACCACATTTGCATGTCATCTGGTACCATACATAATCCCTCACATGAAGGTAATTTGATTTTTTTTATCTTAAAATAGGCAAATTTCAGTTGTCTCTAAAGAAAAATACATGCTACCTGGACCAGGGAATCAAAACTGGAGCCCTCATCTTCCTGCCTGGTAATTAGTCTTTAACCATATTAAAGCTCCCTGTAGCCTAAAGACTAATTTCACTCAAAGCAGAGCATTTTTGGCAAAAGGTGTTGAGACAAATCTCTTCCAGAACACCACTGTGATTGCTGGGTGCAATGCTCCTTTGGGAAACAAGGTGCAAACTAGCTCAAGAAAGAAACTCTCTCTGTCTCCTTTAAGCTCTGAGCAGGTTACACAGGTGAGGTGCTAGAAGCAATAGCACAACCACTGTGTCTCAGGTGGGCACCTGGCCTTTCTAGTGAATTGTGATTAAGTCAGTATGTTCCAGGAAATGAAACTCATTTCATTGAAACTTATGTCTGACCCAGCTGAGTCAACAGAAAGAAATGGACGTTGTAACCCATGATTCAGCTAACACCTCATGCTTGCACAGAGGAATGCTAATCAAAATGTCTCGGGATTCAATCACAATAATGTGGATATTTTAAAGCACTCAATTTTCTATATCATGAGGCAGTTAGCTAGGACTGCTCACATGTTGTTTGGTTAAAGTTCTGTGTATAGAAGTGTATTTTTTATATCCCAGGACAGCTGTATCTTAGCAATTACCTATTTACCTCTTTGCCTTTTTATGAACTTCATGAAGAAAACTTTGTGGAACTACAATAAAAAACACTAAATTAAATAAAAACTCTTTATATGTTCGTACTCTAATCCTTCATTCTTCTCAGATGTCTGTTGCTGTATACAAGGAAAGTCTCACAGTAACAGTTTTGTTACCCTTAGATAAATGATGAAATGTAAATGCATAAAATTATCTTCTATATTGTCACATTGATTTTTAAGTATCATTCTGATTACTTGCTAACATGCTTTTATCATTTTTCTTACCTAGTGGAGTGAGAATCTCTCAATACTGATTTCCAGGCAGTGAAATTCTTTGAAGGAAATGTTTTATCTTTTCTTAGGACACACTGTATAGAAAGGAATGGAATCACTTGCCATCAATTTTATGTAAGTGATGATAAAGCACTATAAAATATCTATTCATAAGTGACAGTATGATGCCTATAAACGGTAGCAAGATTTTTAGCTTCCTTGTTCTCCTCATATCATGTCTAACTTTTTATATTGCTTTTATAGAACAAGGTTTTCATTGCATCAGATACTGAAATGTGATCCTTTTTTTCCTGATGACAATGCTTTGTTTCTGAATAGAAAAAAAGATATCATTGCATAACTCACTGAACATCCTGGATCAGATGATTTGTTTAGAATTGCAGATTATGCTCAGAGGGACTGCTTGAGCCATATTGGTTCCATCAGAATTACACAGAAAATAGAGCCATCACAAACACATTACAATCTTTTTTTGAAAACAGCTTGATGCTGAGCAATGAAAAATTACAAAGCCAAAATTTTTTATTTTTTGTTAAATATAGCACTGAAACACATGAAAAAAAGGCTCAGATGAGAAGATTTTGATGCTCCTGCTCATGATTTTCACATGATTTTTAAAAAGAGTGTATCTCTTGCCCCTCCTCAGCTAAACAAAATTGCAGCTATGATAGCTGAGATAGCATGTTTCACATGTGTTTTCAGACACTCCCAATTCTCAGGTAAATACACATGCATTAAAATATAAAGATGTCTTAAAAATTCTGACAGACTGGAGTTCTGCAAATGAAAATATATTCTTACATGCTCAAATTCCTGCTGATACTGTAACACCCAGTAAGAGCAGAGTATGCCTGTTTGACAGTAATGTAATTCATTTACTTTGAACAACTGATTGAAGCCTGTGTTTTTCGAGTTTGTTCTTAGTTGACCACTCAGTTGTTTGAAATCATTCAGCATGTGGATTGGTTAAATACTGAGAACTCATGACCTCTAATGTGATTAAACACCTCACTGCTTTTATGTTTAATTAATAGCAAAAGCAGCTAATTATTTTGTATGACCTTTTGCCACAAAGATATCCTCTGACTGTTCTTGAGATCACAAGACATATTAGTAAAAAGATCAAAAGAATTTATGTGCAACTAGTAGAATCAGCTTTTCTCACAAACTACAAATAGCTTATTTCAAATGGAAGCTTCATGTCACTGATGTCTCACTTGAGATTCCATACAGTGCTAATCACCCCACGTTTGGATAGCTTTTTTTTAATTATCAGCTATAACATGAATTTGCACCATGCCAATACATGAGCACAAACACAGTGTTCCCTTATAAAAACTAATTATGAGAAGTTAGATTATGCTGCTTGGACATCACAAAGAAACCCTTTACTGAAAAGATAATCAGGCATTGTAATGGGCTGCCCAGGGAGATGGTGTTCAAGAAATAACTACATGTGGCATTCAGTGCCATGGTCTAATTAAACAGGGTGCTGATTGGTCAAAGATTGGACTTGATGATCTTGAAGATCTTTTCCAACCCTAATGATTCTATGATTCTATGTAATCACTGGGAATACCCACTGAATAAAGTTAATGCAAGTTCTGCACATTATTTCTGAAAAGTGGTCTTCAATAGAATAGGAACACACATCTCAGTGATTCTGCAGTTGATTGTGCCCAGATTTTGCTGCTTTCAGGTGAATAAAAAAGTTGTTAGAGAGCTCTGTTAATGGTGGGAGTGCACCACGTTTTTTCCACCTTGGAAATATTTAGATGCTTCAACTCATTTTAAAAGCAAACCCAAAAACTGTAGTAAGTTGTACTTTGGCTGGAATTCTTAAAGTTATGAAACAATAAAGTGAAAAACATCCCTCCACGCAGCTGCTTAATGGTAGAAGGCCTTAGGATTTTTAGGTGCATCTCGATAAGCCTACAATTGCAAGCAGAATTGGTACTCTCAGAAAAAGCAAAGATTTTTTGTTCTTTTTTAGAACAGTAATAATGTTGCCCCTGGATTCTACTTTTTAGATTCAGCTCTCTGTATAAAGGTGACAGGTTTGCAGGTAAAAGCACTGATGTCTCTGAATCTTTTATTTCAGTCTCAGCTGAAAAGAGTATATGAAAACACAGATGTTCCAAACTACATAACGAATGTCCAGTTTGCAAAGCATCTGTATCACTTATATGCACAAAAGATGCACAGAAAATGATAATGTAGCTGCTCATATGTCACTGTAATAGAAGACTAGAGGATGGTTTTTGGTTTGTTTTTTTTTCCCTTGAGTTTCACTGAGAAATAAGTAGTGCTGTCAGAATGAAAATGCTCTCTAACTTACTCTGTCTAATTTATTTTTATCATTTGAAGCCTAAAATGAAAGTTCCAATGTGTTAACAGTTTTCTGTAGTTCGTAAGGTAAACCTTTAAAAAAAAAATTAAAAAAGCATACTAACTCAGAAATTTTCCACTCTGTATATTGATAAAAAATAAGTTTTTTGAAGAAAAGAACATCATAAAAATAATGCTGCTTAGATTATCCAAGAAATGGGGATGAGAGTTTTAAAAGTGTGTATTGTCACTTCTGAATACTTCTGTGTTCAGAAAGTGACCCTCCCCCAATGAAAAATTTGATGTATTGTGATAAGCCTAACTGCACCTAATGCATCCAACTTCATTACTCATTTCTTATCTCTCCTGTCCTCCCTCCTCAGCCTGCTCAACCAAGTATTTGTAAAAATTTCTTGTGGCTGTCAAGCACTAGAACAGGCTGCCCAGAGAAGTGGTGGAGTCGCCATCCCAGAAAGTATTTAAAAGACATGTAGATGTGGCACTGAGGGACATGACTGAGCAGTGGACTTGGAAGTGCTGAGTTAATGGTTGGAACTGATGGTCTTAAAGGATCTTATCCAACCAAAATGATTCTGGGCTTCTATGCCTCTATAGACTCTATAGACTAATTTCTGGCCTTATCAACAGCCTTTTCAGCAGATTGTGTAGAGAACATAATTTTTAATACAATTAAAAACTGGTGAGCTTGGCTCACAGTGTTTCCACTAAAAGGCAGTGTTAAAGAAATACTGTTCAGAAGTTTCATGATCGCATTTCCTCTTAAGACATTGTGCTGGTTTTGCTGGGATAGAGTTAATTTTCTGCACAGTGGCTAGGATGGGGCTATGTTTAGCAAAGTTTAAAGAGGCATAAGTTAATCAGCAAAACACTCTGGGAGACCTTCATGCAATTTACAGCGAAAGGAAGTGTAGAAGCGTGGGGGGTGGTTTCGGGTGGCCCGGGTGATGCTGAGCTCCGCCACCCGGACCCTGAGCAGCCCGGCGGGACCGGGCTCCGGGGCTGGGACAGGCCGGCCACGCTCGCTCAAAGCCTGCCCACAGCCCCGACCCTTCCTGCCCTGGCGGAAGCACCAGGGGCCTTCAGATGAATCCTGCGGGGGCCCATGGCTTCCCCCTCTCCGCACCTTCCCGACTGAGGCGGGCTGTGCAGCCAGCTGGCCTTCGCGCTTCCCTCTCATCGCAGCCCCGCAGCAGGCGGCGGGAAGCGAGGCCCGCGGGCTCTCCCGACTGCCGCAGGAGCAGCCGCGTCCGGCCCGGACAAACACGAGTGCGAGCGAAGGGCCGGCGCCGAGGAGCCGCCCCCGGGGCCGGGCCGGAGCTGTGGCTGCCCCCAGCGGGGCGGACAGGTCGCGTTCCGGCCCCGGGCCATGGAGCCGCCCGCCGCCGCTGAGGGTGGGTCGGGCGCGGGGCCGCCGGGGCTGCCGGGAGCCGGGAGGGAGAGAGGCCGTGAGGGCTCCGAGGGAGAGCGCCGGCCCGGGACACCGCCCCACCCCGCGGGGCCAGTGGCCTTTGGGGACATCCCTCCTGTGCGAGCCCTGTGCCCCGGGCCGGGTCTGGGACAGCCCCCTGGTTCCGCTGGGACACGCACCTGCTTCCCCTGGGACACCTGCCCCGTCTCCGTGCGGGAGGCCTCACGCGGTGATCAGAGAGTGTGCTGACCAAACCTTTCCTCAGGAAAGGCTGAGTCTATTTGGGAGGAAACGGGAGCCTTCTCGTGAAAGTTGTGCTGCTTTGGTTATTAATAATGAAGAACATCAGCTATTCTATTATTCTATCTATTTTTATAAGTTACAATTCTGAAGTTTTCTCCTGTCCATTTCACCTAAGTCACAGGAAAAAACCCTTTTGAAGTTTTGTTGAGTGTATGCTGGGATTCAATTGCTGTTCAATTCAAATGTTATTAGTGCTCCTGTTAAAAAAAAAAAGTTGCGTGAATATGCAGATACTAGAATACAAAAGAATTATCAAAGTTATCAATACTTTTACCTGATTATTTCTGATGTCAGTTTGCTCAAAATCCCATCTATCCTGATCTTGAACAGTTCCAGGGATGGAGTTTAAACCCAGCTGGCAACCACACAGCCTTTTGTTCATGCCCCACCCCAGTGGGGATAGTCATAAAGAAAAGGTAAACCTAATGGGTTGAGATAAGAATAATCTTACAACTGAAATAAATTGTTATAATAGTGATAATAAGTATGCTAATACTATGATTAATAAGAAGAATTGTAGTAAGGAAAGGAAGAGAGAGTAACAGAACCCAAGAGAAACAAGTGATGAACATGGTTGCTCAGCTCCTGATAATCAATGCCCAGCCCATTTCTGAACAGAGATCCCAAAAATCCTTTGGCCTGGCCTTGCTCACCTCCCAGCTTTCAGTGCAGCTCCTCAGTAGCAGAGCATGAGACATTATGAAGTCCTTTACTCAGTGTAAACACTACATAGCATCAGCCAAAACATCAGGATGTTATTAACATCATTCTCATACTAAATCCCAACCCACAGCTTTGTACCAGCTACTAAGAAAATGTCACAGCTAAAACCAAGACTGGCATCCACAGCTTCTCCAGGAAATCTGTTCCAATCTGTGCATGTCTCATCACCCTCACAGTAAAGAATTTCTTCCTAATATCTAATCTGAATCTGCCCTCTTGCAGTTTAGTCATTCTCTCTTGTCTTGCTCTTGTAAAAGTCCCTCTCCATCTTTCTTGTAATCCCTTCACATGCTGAAAGGCACCCTGGAGCATTCTCTTCTCCAGGCTTAGCAACCTCAACTCTCTCTCAACTTGCTTTCAGGGGAGAGGTCTTCCCACCTTCTGATCATCTTAGTGACTTAGATGTTGTCCTAATTTGAATAAACTAATTGAGCCAAATTAAATTGTAGGAGAGTTCTAGTCTATGGACTTGGCTGCGAATCCTTGGTAAATCTTTTCAGTGGTTTGCTGTCTTTTGCAACCTCCAGTTCTTCATAAATTAATAATTAACCACTACATATTTAAATGTGGTTATAGTTGTGTTAGTATCTATCATATGTATAAGGACTCATTCTTTTTTGCATGCTGTATTCTTACTGGATTTCTAGAAGTATTCCCTCTTTTCCTTGTCCTCTATTACAAACATTTCCTTCCTTCTGAACAATCAAATCTTTCTTTCTGTCTTTATTAAATTTCTGTAAGAAACCCAAAATCAAGATTTTTTGTAATGCAGGTGATGCATTCTGGTGGGTTACCTGAATGAATTAGTATCTCTTGTAGATTTAAAAATGTGCAGAAGCTGAATGTTCAGGTAAAAGCTCAAAGTGTGAAACTGAAAAGGAAATTATGGTGATATTTTAATCACTATATTTTAACATGGGAGGAGGAGATATGCAAAATAATCTTCATATATTCCTCTTGGTGATTGCCTTTTTTGAACTCTGGTTTGAAATTCTGCATTCAAAAGCTACTGTGGTCATTGGAATAGGTAAAACTGGGCGGATAGGCCTGTTTTCTACTTGTTGGCAGTGTATAAAGGCTGGGATTGTTCTCCACAGTCCCCAATGCCCACTGTAAATTTACTTTTTATGTAATAATTATTGTTAGCATATATGAAACTTTGTAAAAGAATAAGGGTCTAAATTTCATAGTTTCATAAATTTCATCTCATAAAGCTATAATGAAGAGTATATCCTCACTTCCCAAATCAAATGGATCTACACCCAGCTTATTAAGTGAGCACAGTTCTGTTTTGATAGTGGAAGAAATCTGTGCTGGCCTAAGAATAGATAAATCTACACCACAGAGTTATACTTTAATTTCTGAACAGCAGGTTTTTGAGAATAAATTCCCTATTCTGGAAACACATTCGTGTCTTTAGTAGTCAGAATGGTAAAGAGAAATATGATAATGGTACTGTGTTCCAAATTCATTATATATTATTGTAAGTGGCACATAAAAGAGGCTTGTTGGAGGAGAAAAAGGAGTGCAAAAGATTGTAGGGAGAATATATACACAATCTTAAACTACCATAAAATTCAGGCTTAAATTATTGTTTTCAAATGATCTTGTTGACGAGTAAGGCAAAGAAAGTTTGAGGAGCCAAACTGAGTTTTTATGCTCATATGATTCTAAGCATACTTGATGTTCTCCTGTCTTTAATTTGCACCTGTCTGCTATTTTGTACACTGTAATATGTTCACAAGGTTATTCTCACACATTTTTTCCAGACTTTTGGGTTTTCTTCTTGAAAGTTTTTATTTCCCTCCCCCAGAGATATTGAAAAGATCTAGAATTACAAACTTCATTTAAGGGCTGCTGTTGTCAGCCTTGCAAAATTTCTCTTGTTAGGTACCTCAAATAGGTCTTTGAAGGTCTCAGCTTTAGCTGCCTGTGGTGCAGCAGCTCATCTCAGTGCAGTTGGCAGTCCACAGTGCATGTGTGTGCATCTGATGTAGTCATCTTAGAACTCTTTTTAGTCTGTGGGGGGAAACAAGTGTTTCTGGGTCATGACTTTACCACAAAATGTACAAATGACTTGGCTTATTTTTAACATTAGAAATCTCTGTTTCTGCCCATTGATAATAAAAGAAGTCTAGGCAGCTAGCTCAGCTGTAGCCATCTAAATGTAGGTTTCTGTATGTAAGAGGAGATAAATCCCACGTCAGAAATGTTACTGAAATCGTGAGGGATTATGCTTGCTTATGTTCTTAAATTCTCTGAAATGGTTATAACTGGGGAACATTAGTAAGTTCTAAAATGTTTTTTTCAACTCAGTCATGTTACTTGGATTTGGAGAATTTGTAGGATTTGATTTTAAAAGCTAAAATTATTTAAAACTTAGAGTTTGGAGAAATAAATCATGCTGCATTTAAGTTTCCTTGTGCTTTTGACATAAAGTATTTTAAATATTTATTATTTTCAGTATTGTTTTACCATTTTCAGTCCATTTGAAAAAAATATGCTGGAGTTATTGTTAGGCTTGTTGTAGGAAAAGCAGGTTCTTCCCTCACTGAGTATGTCCACATTACATATCTTTGTGTATTATGAGCGTAGGTTGTTTTAAGGATGATACTGTGGAGTAGCCTTGGTTTAATATACATTTTTACAATAAAAGCTGCTTAATTGGAACACAAGACATACTTCAGTTCATCTTGATTATGTAGCTGTCCCATTATTATTGTTTATTATATACACAAATGACACTGTGCTAGGCATACCAATTAAATCAAGTTTGTTTTATTGTTGCTTAATGTTGTGGCCCTATGTGTCTGATCTCAGACCAGTTCTGCTAGAGCAATTGCAGCATTTTGTGCTCCATCATAATGAGTCAATATCTTGGTTTCTGTTGTATAAAGCAGATGAAGTTACAAAGATGTGGAAATTTTTTCACCTTTATTTGCACTGTGTAATTGACAGACTAGTTAAAGGAAAAATCATAGCAACAAAACAGTTTTTCCTTGAATATTTGTACCTTTAAGGTATTCTTAAATTTAGAAGGATTTTTTTTGAATATTTGGGGCTGTTGGAAGATTCTTAGCTTTGTAGTAGTGGTGAATGGCAATTTGTTTCTGTCCTGATAAATCCTATTATTTTTAAATAAGAATTTCACATTTGGAGAAAACTGAGGCCTGGCATGGCCTGGAAGTTATATTAATTACAGTCTATTTTGTATCTTATGGTATTAATTTTTTAAATTATTTTTAAAATTGACATGATAGTGGTTTGAATAACAAATGAGTGTCCCGATGTATTCAATAAGTTTTTGTCTATGACATTTGCAGCAGTTTCCTCCTTATTAGCCATGAATTTCATGGCCAAAGTTGGAAATCCCTAAAGTCTGTAATTCTTAGACATTAATGAGTATAACTCCAGTGTTGAATTATTCCAAGTGAGTTTAGGTTTTGTGTCTGGTTTGAGGTACCCTATAATTTTAAATCATATCATAACTTAGCTACTTTCTCCCCATTTCTCTGTGGCTTACCTGTTTCCAAGGTCAGTGAGAAAACTGTATGTACCACTCAGAAGAGTAAATTATATAAAATTTACCCATAAACATCCCTGAAAGATTTCTTAAAAGCTTTAGAGCTGAGGATTCATCTTCTTCAAATGGCTGATTCTTTGAGTCATTAAGCTCTTAACATTTCAACCTTTCCATATGAGCTGCTGCATCAAATGCAGCTGCAAAACAGGACTGGCAGGTTGGTGGATTAGGGTAATGCTTATGAATCAGATTTATCCTGGTTCTTTCTTTCCTGCTTATATCAAAGGTCTTCAATGGATCTTGCACCACATCTCAGTTCCCATTCATTATGTTACACAAAGCTGTATGGGACAGATCATCGCTTCTTTTGGAATTATTTCAGCAGGTGAATAATTGCTCAGCAGTCCTCCATGGCTAGGATCTCAGCACGTCTGTGGGTTCTCAGTGCCCTCTCTCTGCATGAGAGCTGGAAGCATGGAATGTCATTCTTGTGTTGGAAATCTGTAGACTTAGCCCTGTTTGACAGTGTTGTTAACCCGTCGTGTCCTCTGAGTGCTCTTCCAATATCAGTTTGTGGATTGAGGGGTTTGCACAGGGAGCCTGTCACCAGGTGGTATCTGTTTCTAGGGTGCTGAGCCCTGGAAGCTCTGCTTCCAGCAGAGTTTACAAGGGATTACTGGTTCTCTCCTTAACACTGAGCACTCAAGGAATGGAGCTTTGCTTAATTCTTGAACTTTTCTCTTTATGTCAGACATATTTCGCATTAGCAGCTAGAATTACACTGGTGACTCCTTTCTGCTCTTTGTCGGGTACTATTCTCAATCAAGGAAAGTTTTTGGTTTGGTTCTAAAGCTTTTTTTTCTGCCCAACCAGTGGTGTAGTTTCTGTGCTGATGGGAGCAAAAACATTATTGATAAAACTCTGTAGCTGCCAATATGCTTTCAGTGGAATATATTTGGTGGTTCAGCACTTCCTGAGAGCAACAGATTGCTGTGCAATTTTTGCTAATGCACAGTTGGCCAGCATCCCCATATTTCCAATAGTATCATCCGGTGTGTTATTTTCTAGAAGCCTTACATAGTAGTTTCTGAGAGAGCAGTTGTCTCTTTAGGGGAATGGTGAAAAACCTCAATCAACTCTTAGAACTTCTGCATTTCGATACACAAACTTCTCTTTTCCTAACCAGAAAAGAAACGAAGAGAGATGGTGTCAGTAACAGAGAGCAAGCGAAAGAGCTGTATATGCTCCATAAAATCTTTGGGAAATCCATTCTTTCTGGAAATGCATGCAGGAATGTTGCTATTTGTCATTAATTATTTGATTTTAAACCAGAGATTTTGTGATTCTGACAGAACAATTTCTCCAAAAACTACACTGTGTCTTGTTCCTAGTAAGAACCAGCTGTATTCTGTGATCTGTCCTTCTATTGGGTTTTTTTTTTCTAACAGCATATTTACAAGTAATTTTTCCAGAAAAGGAGTGATATTTTTCCTCCAGAGTAAGCATATCTCCCTAAACTCATGTTCATTCCTACTGTAGAAGTGAGTCTGTATAAGATGTTGAAGAGGAAAAGGCCCCCCTCAAACTCCAAATTGCATTAATTCATTAATTAAATGTTTGTCCTAAGTATTAAGGTGGAATGCTGTTTAAGATTCTCAAAGCCAAATTAGGTGATGGTTTATGTGGTTTATGTGTCTTACTAGGAATACATCTGCCTTAGAAAACAGCATTTTGGAGTGTTTGGGTTGAAAGATCTTTTACTTGTCTCCATTGCACCGTTACTTGTGCACTAAGGCTTTTGTTATGCTTAAAACACAATAGTCCATTTCAAAACAAAATGCAAAAATTACTCTCTTTATTTTCATAATGGGTGGTCAAAAAATGCTACCAAAGTAGCGTTTCACACTAGTAACATAGTGATAATGTGTCAGTGGTGAGACAGCAAACTTTGTATTTTCTTTGTATTTTCTTTGTATTTTCTTTGTATTTTCTTTGTAACACTATGTCCTATAAGGAGAAATAGAATAGGACAAGTAAGGTATTGGTGGTGACTCTGATCATAAAAGACACCTGTACATTCATGAAATGCTGGAATAAATACCACTCCCTGGCCCATACTGGAATGTTGGTCATTTTGCAACTTCTGCGAATGTAATTTAAGGGAAAATACTAATATTGAAAAAGCAGAAAGTAAATATGTGTTTGTCCTTAAAAGGAAGATGAATCAGAAAGCTTTGGCAGAGTAGTCTCTGGAGGTACCAAAATGTTAAACAAGCAGTGCAAGGCATTTTTGTGCCTGCCCTGATTTATCATTCTGCTCTGCACTGGGTCTTTGTAAGAATGGAGCTTGACAGACAATGTTTGAGTAATATCTGGGTGAAATTTCTATTGATGAGATAATTGGGAAACACCTTTCAGATTCAAAGTCAAATATTTCAGGTACTTTACTGTTATTATTTGAACTTCTTTCAGTGTGGTTCCACATATTTCATTGTATTCACAGCTTTGAGCGCAGTTCAATTACTTGCATGCTTTTGTATTTGTAAACATTTCCTTTGATGTATAAGGCAAGCAAGAGTCTTACACCAGTTAGCTGTCCCACAGAGGTGCTAATCCTTCAAGACTGAGAGAATTAACTTCTGCTTTTCACTGAAATTCTAGATATGAATTAAAAAGTTGTGTGAAATAGGTTTTCTTTATTAGAATTTTGCAAAAGTACCATTTAATGGATGGCTTTAAGTAATGGATATATATAGTATACTTCAGTTTCTAAAGGCTTACTATTTAGTTAGCTTTAAGAATGCACTGGTGGCTTGGATTAGGTGATTTTGCCCTGACACATGACAGGAATGGAGTGTTTCAAGTGGAGAAGAGGAGCTTAAAATATAGCTGTAAATAAATAAATCCCAAGAAATTTTTGCACTCTTGTCCACTGTGCTCTGTACCATGTAAAGTGTTGACTGGCTGCTATGTCTGAATGGACAGTGTGCAAGGAGTGCACAGGGATTGTTGGTGCATTTCAGACCTATTTGAAAGATGAAAGAAATACTTAAAAAGCAGTGCCTTCTGTAAGTGTCCTTGATGGATAAATGAATATATGATGATTTATGACTTATTATCCAAAGTCTAATAGAACCAGAAGAAGAAATCAGCTTACTGATAGCAGATGATCTGGTGAAAGGATGATCTAAAATACCTATTTCAAACCTGTGCTGAGACTATTTCAGAGCTGCTCAACACAACTTAGTGCTCAATCTGCAGTTTTGATGATAACAAGAGAAAAACAGCATTGTGAAAGAATTGTCGATGGCAAGGTCAGAGCAAAAGTATAGGAAGTGATTTTTTTTTTCTTAAATTATTATTTTGGGAGTGATATTTTTAAAGGAAAAGAATACATTGAATGACTGAAGGAAATTATGTGGAATTAGAAAAAAAAGTAACTTTGCTAATTAGATAGGCTGGTTGATATCAGTTGGTTTTAATTTCATTTTTTCCTCTGCTCCTAGGCCCTGTGCTGTTGCACATGATGTAAGCATCTATTTAAATGTTGTGTTTCTCTGACTTTTATAATGCCTTTTGCCCCATCCTCACTGTTTGTAACAAAGCTTATAAAACTGTCTTCTTCACTTACCTTACTAGCCACTTGCACCACTTTGAAGCTGTCTGCTTAGCTTTCTGCAGGCTTGAGGCTTAGTGTAGACTTAAAACTTCAAGGGCATCAATACCAGGTGTCCAAAACCAGAGACAACCTCAAAGTTTTGTCTTTTGAGCACTGGGACCTTTTGGTACACTTTCAAGAAATTATATGTATTGTATTTAAGTTTAAATAACCCCAAATGAATTCCTCTGTCATGGGTTCAGAATTCTTTTGGGAGGGAGGAAGTGTCTGGGTGGGTTTTGTATTGTGGTTAGTATTTTTATTTTTTTCATCCTTGTTTTAGTGGAGATAACATTTGCATTGAAATTTTTCCTAGGATAAGCCTATTTGAAGTGCTTACTATTTCTACAGTTATTCTCAAACACTGCCTGAATTGTATTTTTATAGCTGAGTGCAGCTCATGCATTTTCTGTTCTCACATTGTGCACAGATGCTTGTATTTTTATTCTCCTGGATGATTTAAGAACGCACCAGAAATGAAAGACTAGGTCTCACTGTTGAACAGTTTTCAAAGCCAAGAAAATATTGTGCATAACTTAATGGAGTCATAGTGAAGTAACCTTTTTGTTTTCTGTTTTTTTTAATGCAATAGAAATCAAAGATGGAAGAGAAAATCAAATTTGGTATTTGAAAATATCAAAACTAGCATTGGCTTTTGCAATTATCCACTCAAAGCCACCAGGGAAGAGTTCCAAAGAATACACAGAGTACCTTGCCAAAACTGTATCCGAACAAGATTTTGGATGGAAATGGAAGGTGGAAGTGCTGGAAGCTGAAGTTCTTCGATTACGCCAGGAACTTCTTTTGAACAGGATCTCTCCAAGATTCTACTTGGAAAACAGTAAGTTACTCAAATATTTTCTGGCTATGTTGCAATAGCAAGAAACCAAACAGCTTTCATATTGCCATCTTGTACCTAGGTATAAGAGTCTTCAGTGTACAGTGTTTTGTTTTTTCCTAAGTTCTGAGGTAGTGGAACACTTAATTAATTTCTAATGGGATTGTACTTGAGAATTTGATGTTTATGCAGAATTTATATGTTTAACCTTTAGAATCAATATGTACTATACAAAATTGCAGAAA
The DNA here is from genome assembly GCF_029582105.1 of Oenanthe melanoleuca. Lineage (NCBI taxonomy): Eukaryota > Metazoa > Chordata > Aves > Passeriformes > Muscicapidae > Oenanthe > Oenanthe melanoleuca. The sequence continues at coordinate 30,325,769 of NC_079336.1, forward strand.
AATTGTCAATACACAATGTTACTGTATACCTTTGGAAATACTAGTTTGTAAGAACTAGTTTGTTTTTACATTTGGAACTTGTCTTAAAGACATATTGTGTATTTTTTAACCACCCTACAGATTTTCAAATCGGAATTTAAGCCTAAAGTATCGGAAGTGCTAATCCCTAGTATGTGTAACAGGAAGGTAGGGCAGGCAAGGGACTGTATATCTGCTGTTTCTGAGAGTGTATTGAGACTGTGGATACTGTGAATGTTTTTTATGGCATATGATAAATTATTGTGAGTCTGATATTATTTGATTCAGAAAAGCTTTTAGTCAAAGAAGACCTTTTTTAAAAAGAAGAGGGTCTCAAACAGGACTGCTTCTCTGACTTGTGCCAGTCATGCTCAATTCAAGATATCAGTGGCACTGTGTGAGCTTGGAAATCTGTCAGTGGAGGGTTTCTGCAGGCTCTGGGGAGATACTTTTGTGGGTGATGGCTCTCTGGGCTGAAGGAGAGAAAAAGTTCACTGTTGAGGGGATCTTTAAAATCAAGATGTATAACTAATTGCTTTATGACTTGAGATTTTTAGAAGGTTCCCTTGTGGAAAACTTGATGAGGCTTTACCATGCTGCTTTTGTACTGAAACAGTAGCATCTTTATTGCCGTGCCTAAAGATTCTAATTGGTAACGTTGACTGATGGGGGGACCATTAGACTTCAGCTAGAAGCTCTAATAGTTTATGTATTTAATTAGTATAATAGACCTTTCTCTCCAGAGAAGTGATTTAATGACTATTCTTACTTTGTTATTGTCTATGTGTCTATTTTCTGCCACCTATTGCAAACATGACATTTAAGACTAAAAGTAACTTTTAAGATGCAATTTCCAGGAGGTGTCTTATGTTTTGAAGAACTGGCTGCATGTTATAAGAAGCAATTTATAAACATCTAATGTCTAGAGAGGATATTCTAATTGTGGATTAAGCAGAATACAGCAAACACTTCCAATTAGCAAAGCATAGCAACCAAATCAATTCACTTGCAACTTCTGTGTTCTAAGTCTAATTTTTGAAAGAGTCTCTAAATTCTCAATTTACTTTTGAGATAGGCAGAGAAAACTGTCCCTGGTAGATAGCACCTCTTGCAAAGGATGTAAATTTTCATTACCCTGGTCATACTGGAGTTTGTTCACAGATTTAAAATGTGGTAAATCTTTTCTAATTTTAGGGGTTTTACACTTGCACTATTTCTGCTGAGCGTGCATTCATGATTACAGTTCCACTGGAGACAAATGCTTGGTCACTTACTTTTGAGTAAAGAAAGATTGTTACTGGTACCTGATGGAATATCTGTTGGTGACATCTACACACTCCTGAGAATACCAAGTTGGTGATGTATGTTAATAGTAGAATATCTGTGGTTGACATGTATGGGAAGATGGTTGTAGAAGAAGGGCCTACCTGAAACAGGGCCCACTACACCACTGACATCTTCTGCCCCAAGATAAAAAACAATATCTCTCTTGTGTGTTGTGCCCCTCTTGAGATTTTTCAAGCCCATGGAGAATAGAAGCTAGAGGTTGGCTACTGATGAGATACAAAGGCACAAGGAGCTTGAATCTGTTAGGAGGAAAAGTGGTAGTAAGTGGTGTTTCATCCTTTCAAGTGAAAGTACTATAGACCCATCAAGCCATCATTATGGTTTCCCAGGTTTACCACCTAATATCACACCAGAGGTATTCTCTTTAGGGCTGAGAATGATAACTAGGATTGCTCTTAGAACCAAGTAATCTGCAGATATCATGGATCCATTTCCTTCTCCACTCATTTCTCCAGCCTCATTTTTGGAATTGGTGTTCTGCTTAAAATTATGCAGCCTCTTAAAAATATTTCAAACCCCTAGCCTTTCTGTGGCTTTCTGCTGTTTTAATTAACAACTCTTTAGATACAGGAATATCTGGGTTCCACAAAATCAACCATCAGAAAATCTCATGCAGTAAAGATAAGACTGCATTTGTTTCTGCTGGTGCCTCGTGAGAACTGAAGAGTTTGAGTCCTTCAGCCAAGCTTTACTTTGCAGCTGTATCTTCTTTGCTTTGTATCCCAAGTATGAGAGCTTTCCTCTCCTACCTGCTAATAGTAATAGGTCTTTCAGAGACTTCAGGAATGATTAGAAACTGCCTATGGAGTTTTATTACCCTGATGTGAGAAATTTGTGAGCTCTTTGAAGCTGTGGTACCTCTTTTGCCCCTCCACATACAGTTGAACATAGTACAGATGTGCAAATACATGAAGGATAAAGAACAGAGAATCTATTTTTAAAAGAAATGGTGCCTAAATTTCTTTGTCCCATCTGAATAGTTCTTTATCCTCAGAGAAACTAAAAAAAGTTGTAGGCTCCTAGTTAGGGGGAGAAGCATGCTTTGCTGCAGGCAAACTGCTTAGTGTTTTGATTTCTTACAGATTAATGTGGTTTTTAAGGGAAGTGCAGTGGTGAGTATTCACTGATTGTACTGTGTCTGGAAGTTCCTTATTTGACTTATTGTTCAGTTGTCTTTCTGAATACAAGGACTCTACTCCTTGGTGATGCTTTTGGCTGTATGTCAATCACACATGGAGGAGGAGAAGGAAATGTTTTTGCTATTATCTGTTGTTTTTCACCTAGATAATATTGTCCTGACAACTAAGCCCATGGCTAGAAAAAAAAGTCAAATTTCATGTTAAATCAAACATTCATGCCTTTCTTTGATTCAGATTAAAATTTCAGAGAAAGGAAGATAGAAACTTCTTAGTGTTATTCTAAGAATAAGCACTTATAGGAGTTGAGCATTCTGTTGTCAGTTTGCTTTGGAGCAACAAGAAAAGATAAAGGGTTTTACAAAGCATTGATGAATTGATAGGTTCATGGATTGAAGCACCTGTCCTCTAAGACAAATTCCTTCACTCTTACCAGTTCATAAAATCAATGGTCATATTGTTTCTTGGCAGGCTGTGTTAAAGAGCTCTGAAAAGCCTGCAGCTGTTACTCCAGCCCAAGGAGGCATAAATGCAGTATTCCACCCTTTTTTTACCAAGCATGTATTTTAGGAATGACAGTTTAGAAGATAGATGTTTATTACCTTGGTTGCTTCCAGCTGATACTCTTGAAGGTTCCAAATCAATTATTCGTGGTATATGTTTAGCAAAACTTATTTCAGGTATGTGTTCCTTCTTTTCCTTCTTCCTTAGCTTCTACCTTCAAACATGGTACTAATTTGGTTTATTCCCTTCTTATGCAGTGGGTAGGAATTTACTGAACTGCTTGCTCCTCTAGTTAAAATAAAAACTGGATTCTCTCTACTCTGTACCTTTTTAGAATTAGGTTACTCTTCCTTTTATAGATGTTTTACAGTAGAACTTCTTCTGCCATGACCTCCTCCTGTTTTTAGCCTCCACAGTAGCACATGTGCTAGCCACCCTACCACAGTGTGTCTCTGTGTTTAGGGAAATGCTGAACCTCAGAGTCACAATATGATTAACCTGAATCTCTGATTTTTAACTGTACCCTGGGGCTACGTTTCAGCTTTTAGGATACTGTCCCTAAATTCTATTCCAAAGAAGCAACTAGTATCTCTTTTGAGAATGACACCCAGAGAAAAAAAGAATTTTTTTATCTCCTGCTTCATTCCTTTACTTGGTGTGTTTCTTGAGGCATTTAGTTGTATGTATGGAAAAAGGGAACAACTTCCTTTGTAGATTAGTATGAATGAAGACACTTCAGTCTCATTTCCACTCACTGGGAGCTTATAGAACTGAAACCAGCCAGTTCAACAGCTGAAGTAAAACTGATAAAAGCTTTACATACCTACAGTTTACCACCAACCTTGCTTTGGGCCACAGAATTCATCCTTCTTTTCCCTTTTCATGGCTTGTGAATTTCTTGCTCAAAAGGGAGAGGCAGAAACTCTGGGTGCTCATCTTATACCCCAGGATTTCCTTGGTAGGCAAAGACAGGATCAGATAAGTCCTGCTTTGATGATGGGAGGAAAAATGATGACCAGTCAAAATATTTTCTGAATAATTGGATTTCTAACTTCTGAAAGGGCAAAGCTCTCCATCATGACTTAAGTAATGTAGCTTGTGATGTTTCCTCTGTCTCCTTACATTAAAAGGAGTGGTGAGAGAACATAATTGATAATAGATTTTTTTTAAGCTCATTTTCAAAGAGAAACCAATCAGATGAATTCAGAAAGGTCAGAGCAAAACCTGAAAATTTCCTCAGTGAGTATGTTATCTGCAGCCTCATAAAGGAGTCTTCCATGTTGGTAGGGATAACAGCAGTCCACATCTGACTGAATAATAATGATACAAGCACATTAGTCTATTAGGGGAAATTATCTCCCTCCCCAAAAGGTAGATGAAATAGTGTTTGAAGTGTTTTCATATTGTAAATAGCACTTAGCAACAATTTTAATTCCTATGACCTGGTAGTAAGGTAGAGGACTACAGACCAAAATTTCCAAGTTAATCATGGGAATATTTAAGGAAAAGCTATCTTTTCAGGTTGGTGTGTTTAAATGAGCTGCTGCTACAGATTGCTGTGTCCTGTCATCACTTTCTCCCCCTGGTATTTGGAAGGAGTACAAAAGCATGACAACTGCAGAGGAACTGTCAGCCTCTGAGGGGTATCTTTTACTTCTTTCTTTTTCTATCTTCTTTTTTCTAAGGTCAGAGGATTCTCCACTGGGCAGCAGTCAACTCTTAATTTGATGTTGCCATGGAAAACAGTTCTGATTATTTTTTTCAGGTGCTTAGGGATGTGATGTTTCTGCGTAAAGGCATTCTACCTCCCTACCTCCTGCCTCCCCATTCCCCCAAATAAAAATAGGTGCCTTTCTCTCCATACAGATCCAAAAGGGCAGCCCAGTGTGTCATCTCAACATTTTTTTTCTCTAAGGCATAGAGTTGTCAGACAAAAAGTAATTCAGAAATGTCATTTGACATCTTAAGTGTACTGGTGTACTCCCATGCATCTACCAGTGGTAATAATGCAAGTAGGCAGCATGGCAAGAAATGTCTCACAACCTAAGAAGTATTCTATGTTTTTACGAGGAGAACAAAGAAATGAGAGCAGATCTGTGAGATGGCAAAAATGAAGTTAAATTGTGTTTAGCACAGATTTACAGGAATATGGCTCTTGGAATATGATGATGAGATAAATCTGTTCTTCATAATTGTATTGACACAATGGGGAACTTTATGAAAGCTGAGGCCTTTTCAGGATAATTAAATAAGTTAATTTGCAATCTGTAAAAAGCACCAGCTGGAGTGTAATGATTTATTGAAATCTCAGAGTACTGCTCCTTCCATGGATAACAGGTCTGTTTTGGTTGTGGAAATTTTCTCACTTTGAAAGCAGCTGCCATCTTATCCAATGGCATTGCTACAGCTGTTCTAAACACATGTTTGTATCTTACGCATATCTTACACAGATATCTGTGTAAGGAACCCATTCAGAGGCAAAACCAACCCAATTTTCCCAGCAAGAGAAAGAGTTTGTTATTATTTTATTAATTTAAGATGCATAGGGATTATTAGGAATAAGATTCATAAAAGCAAGTGCGATTCATAATTTAGTGTAGAATAATTTCTTTTCTTCTGGCTAACAGAATGATAATTTTGGGGAAAACAGAATGTATATGGTAAAAACAGGGTACAAAGTGTGGCCATGGCAATTAGGATCCTTCTGCCTTTAAGTCTGCTGTGGGAAGCTAAGAATCAGTCTTTTTTTTCCCTGGAAATACAGAATCACAATATGGTGGGGGTTGTGATGCCTGAAAAGGCTGACCTGGAACAGAAACTAGACAGAGCAAAAGGAATAAAATAGGTATTTATTAAAAGGATATACTTTGGGCAGTGCAAGAGCCTGGCCAGGGCTACACCCAAATCATATCCAAGATGGATCCTGGTCACTAGTCTTCACACTTTTATAAGTTTTGGTTCATCTACATGTTGAGGTTAAGTGTCCAACCACACCCTCAGGCTATGAAGTCTCAGTCCCCTGGCTTGCCCCCTTTCCCTCATTGTTTTTCTTCTTGAGTGCCAGTTGTCCTAGATTCTCTAGCTAGAAGGGGATTGTTTAGTCTAACTACCCTATGAAGAGAGCATACTAACATTTAATATGAAGTTGTAGAGTTACACACTAAGCAACAGAGATTCTGAAAAATACAAAAGCTGAAACCCAAGGCAACAGGTTAACAAGTGTGGCCAAGACAATTAGGATACTTTTAAGTCAGCCTTTAAGTCTGCTGTGGGAAGCTGAGAATCAGTCAGTTTTTTTCCTGGAAATACAGAATCACAGAATGGTGGAGGTTGGAAGGGAGTACTGAAGATCAACGTGTCCAAGCCTCTTGCCAAGCATGGTCATTTAGAGCCAGTTGTACAGGACCATGTCCAGACATTTTCTAAGTATCTCTGATGATGGAGATTTCACAACACTTCTGGGCAACCTTAACCCCACTCAAAACTGGAATCTCGTTCCTCAAGCAGATCTTGGTTTGCATCTTTCTGGATATATAAAGACAGAAAACCCAAGCATTTACACCATGTTGTATTCAAGAAAAGTGATGTTTTTAGGAAGGCACACTTTAGCTGACTCCTTAAGGAGTTCACCTCATTTTAGCCTTCATCTCACGAAGTTGCATCCAGATCATTGCAGTCTTCATTGGCTACTATTTCCTGTCTCTTAGCAAAGCTCAGATTGTTTCATAATGCAGAGCATTTTTAATAAGACATAATGCTTACAGTTTAGTACTACCAATTAAATCAGGTAGTCTTTAGAGATAACATTAATTCATCTAGTATTTTGAAATATCTCCTATCTGGCTTAGAACTCAAATTTCAGTCACGTCATTGAGATGGTGAGTATTGTAAAGCTTGTCAGATCTTTTGTTGTCAAAGCTGCTTGATGAGTTTTTACCTGACCCAAATCTGTATGTTTGTTATCTGATTATTTATCCTTTCATATCTTTACTGCAAGTTTGCTTTATTTGACTCGAGGTACAGAAGATTTGTGCTGTCATCTACAGAGATCCCTTAAAAATGAATGTTTATATCCTCAAAATCCTTCTCAGTTCTTACTGAATTCTAAAGTTTAGGTGGTTTATTTAAGCAAAATCCCTAACAAATTGAAGTATATGCTTCTAAGCCTTTAGAGAAGCATTTAAATCCTAGCATTGAACAACTTGAAAATTGTACATACTCAGTCCTATATTAATTTCTGTGAAATTATCCCTAAATGGGATAAAATATGTCAGAATGCACCTTTAGCATTAAAAAGCATTAAAAAGCACCTTGCATTTAAACAAAGGACCTTTCTTTTTCAAGCCAGTTACGAAAAATCCCTCTTGGAGGTGCAGAAGCAAAGTGTGGGATACAAGGCTTCTAAGACTTTTTATTTGGAGAATTCTAATAATATTCTATAATATTATTTTGGCATTATTATTATGGAATAATGAAAATGGAAGTTTATCTTGATTCCAGGTCAGGACAACAATGGGATGCTAAACAAGAGTTCATGAAGGGGGACGAGTTGTTTTTTCCTGAACCAGTCAGCTAGCTTAGTAATGAAAATAGCAAAATAGAGACAGAGTTACACATGAAAGAAAAGCAAAGAAAATGTATGGGTTTTTAAATAAGAGAAAAAAAAGTTGATTCATTGTTCATGGAAAGGGCACTTGAAACAAACCAGTCAATGAAAATTAAGTGAAGAGTAACAGAGCCTGAAAAATGTAGTCGTGGACATAATTTCACTTATGTTTTCATTTGCTTTTAGAGGTTATTGACTGTACACCTACTTGGAAAGCAGAATGCCATATCATCAAAGAGGTTTCTACGAATATCTCATTTTTATTGTCTCTTGTTATTTCTTTTAGAAATGGAAGTGAGAGTATCAATTGGTACTGAGTTTTAGGAGAACTTTACATGTCTGATGTCAGTGGTTTTGATTTTCAAGTGATAATCTGTGTCTACTCATGAAATGGAAGAATATAAACAATGTCTAATGCTTGAAACAGAAATAATTTTTTCTTTGCAGAATTCAGATAATATCTTCACTTTGCTTCTCACCTCTGCCACCTTCAAGCCTGTTTTCTGTTCTGCAGACCCTGTTGGTAGTGGAACTGCAAAACTGCAGATTAAGTTTTTCAAAATACTTGAAGGTCATTTACCATTTCAGAGCAATTTCATCAGTTGAGGACCCTTCTTCCAGTTTTTAAATTTAAAACTGCATGTAGCATTAGGCCTTTCTCATTCAAATGTTCTCTGGTCTGAGGCAGCTGCCAACAGAGTATCTTAAGCAAGCATCTTCCACCACCCTGGTCCTACTACACAATCTTATACAAGCTGCCTCTTTTACTCTGCATTGGGTAGTGAGAGAATGAATGTGGTAGATGGGATTGACTTTGGTGTTCTTTAGAGCTCTGCTTCCTTAGGCCTGGCTGAAGACTCCCTAATCTCTAATCGTGGAGCTAGCTGGCATCTTATTGCCCTGATTAAAGCCTCTGGTTTTTTTTTACTGGCCACAGCAGTATGCACATCTGAGTTCCAGTGCCTGCACACCTTGCTGACACACTGCAATATGTAAGTCACTCCCTCCTCCCTTGAGTGGCTTCTGATTTTCAGGCCATCGTCTTTTAGCAGTACTGGATATGGACCCAAGGCTCTTTGTGGGACCACATCTTGCTTTGTTTGGGGATCAGGATCTTCCTTTGGTTTTCAGCTCAGGATCCTAATTTAGTAAGGAGCTAAAGTTGTAAATAGGAATTAGGAATTTAAATATTTCCTGAATTTGATGTGACAAATGTAAAGGGACTGTAAAATTGTTCACGACCAGATATTCATTACTTATGGTGTTGTAAAATTTGTGGTCGCTTTATCACACACACTGAGTTTTTATATTTTTTGTTCCAATACACTTGTAGTCAAATGTTCTTGAAATTAGTATTTAAAGTTTTTTGTTCATCTGAGGCAGGCTTAATGCCATTCCTTTTATTTATTTATTTATTTATTTATTTATTTATTTATTTTGTATTTGATAACCACATGATGTGAACACCAAGGCTGCTTTCTCGTTTGAATAGTAGGTAAGTACAAAGTGAGAAGTTTAACTTCTTTCACTAAATAAATTATAAGGTATTTCTAGACATTTTGAGGGAAATAATGAGTATTTCCTGGTGCGTTACTATTTTTTTTTTTTACAATATAACTGCAACCTCCTCCCCAAATGACTAGAACATATAAATGGCTTAACAATTTTAACATTTTGTATTACTTATTTAGCTGGAAATACACTGATTTTGGGGACTTACTGTAATAGGGTTTCCTGGAAGCTCATCATGGAGCAGGAGTTTGATATTGCAGTGGATAGGAACCTAACCATAAATGCAACATTGTCTCCTAGTAAACGGAGTGTTTCATTGGATATGCTACCTGTTTTATTTGGGAGCATCTTAAGTTTGGTTTCTATGGATATGATACTGCTGTGCTAATCTTCCTTTTTTCTTCTTTCTTTCTTCTCTTCTATTTTTTTTTTTTTTTCTTTTTTTTGCTTCCACAAGAGAGTGAGCAAACATACATATGGGGTTTTTGCACATAGTTCTTGCTTTGCTTCTTCTGACTTCTGACATGAAATCCTCATGAGCAATTTTCATGTTCTCCCACGGGATTAAGAACAGGAACAAAATAGCCACATAGTGGAACTCACAGTAGATTGATTCCCTGGAAGGGCTTATTTTCCTTAAATGCCACCAAAAACTGCTTTCAATTTTTTCTTCTGAATTATGTTTTTCTCAAAACCCTAGGGAGAGAAGACATGAAAGATGGATGCCTGTTCTTGTTTGTCAGACCATGGGAAGTGTGCTTTGCTTCTTTGCTTGCTTTCTAAATGTGGGTATGCAGGGCATTTGGAAACAGTGTTAATCTATAAAATGCTAGGCTAGCCTTAAATGTCCAGCTTTTCCTACCTCCTGGAAATGGCAGTTTCCCTACAGTTAGCCCTTTCATTTTGAGTAAGTTCGTACCAATACTGTAAAATTTTAAATATGTCTGAATGTTAAAGATGTGAAACTCAACAATAAATAAATAAGCCACATTTCCAGTTTTGATCTCTGTAATAGTACTTTCACTGGTATTGGTATGTTTTCAGAGATTGAATTAATGGACAGAATATAGTATGAAATGATGAATTTAATGAAGTCCTTATTAGAATTTTTGAGTAGTGTTTTATTAACATACAGAATACTGTAGGGTGCTGCTTAGGGATGTTTTCTGGGTTAAAAATGATTTTTTTAAACTTGCTATGAAATGTAACATTTGTTTCCTGTGAGGTCAAACCATCTATAATTTGTTTTAATTAATTTAAGAATACAAAAGCAGAGGAGTATGGTACTGCCTTGGATCCCTGTGGAAAAGAACAGTATAGGCAGGCCCCAGTAAGCTGGGCTGAGCCAGGAGTTGGTTAGATGGGGTTCTAGCCTTGCCTCATGGCACTGAGATGTTTATGTGTGTTGGTCTTCACTTCTCTGGCTTGTTTTGACTGTGATATTTGGCATAGATAGCATGTAGAACAGGTGCCTTTTGTCACCTAGAGCTGAGTTTATGTCGAGAGGCATTGCCTTAAATGTATTTATTGTGTGAAATGGGATGAAAGAGATTCTACAGTAGCACACAAAAGTAATTTTTTGGTGTGAATGTACTGTATACCTCTTGTAATGTAGTTTGTGTGTCTTTGAAGAAGATAGTATGAGATAGGTGATGACTGAAGTAGCTTTTGATTCTGAATGTTCCTCTTTGTTAAATAATGAAAAAATCAAACCTAATGTTCTGTTCAACTTTGACTGCTGTTAGAATTTCTTACCTGAGTGGGGAGAGAAAGTACACATAAAGAAGAATATTTTATTTGATGCAGTTATAGTTACAGACTTTCACTGCCTTTTAAAAGCAGTCTGAGTTTTTGAGAATAAAAGCAGTGAAAATGTTTGGAGAACCAGAAATCTGCATGCATTTTCTTCCCTGGAAATTAATGGGAGTATAGATATTCACTTAAATTGTTTGTTTACTTAAATGTTTACTTAAATGTCTACTTAAATTATATATAGGGAAACTTGAAATTTCTGACAGTTTAAACTCAAATTATTGTTCATGTTACTATGAGCATAAAATATCTTGTTCACAAGACATTAACTTCTGAAATTTTTGATTTTAATTTAAATATATCTTCTTCCACAGCTAAATTCTAGTAATGGGAAGTTCTTGGGAGCCAACATACACGTGTATTACATGATTTTGCATGGAAGCAGAAAGGAGAAAGTATATATGGCACTTTCAATAAGCATGTATTTAAGCATTGCACAAATATAATTTTCATGTTTGCATTTCAGAAAAACAGGATACCTCTGCTGAAACTCTTCTGGGTCAGGAATCTGTAAACCCTGCAAGTTGCTCAAGCCAGCTAGAAGATTCTGGATGTGATGTCTGTAATGACTCTGCATTTGATTCTTTAGGCACAGCTTCAGATTTTCACCAGTCTGAGCATAATGTCAACACTCCTAAACATTGGTTGGAAAGAGTTCCCCCACTGAATTTTTGCCATACTAGCAAGGAGCAATCTCTGACTGCTCCAGTGCATTTTTTGCAACGCTTGCTTGAAATAAGGAAACTGTCAGAAGGAGGAATTCTTCAAGCAGACTTCTCAGAGCTTGAGAATGATTCTTTCACCATATGCAATTCAGTGTCTCAGTTGCTTGATGGACTGACTGTTTTTTACAAAAGTCCTAAATTCCCATCTCCAAGTTTCCTTAATGAAGGTGTTTGTGTTTTGATCAGTTTAATAACTGATACTAAATTATCTAATCATGTTTTGAAGAAGTGTTTCAAGAAGATGGAAGAATTTAAGAAAAATCTAATTAAAATTATTTTAAGAAATAGGAGTGTCAATAGGGTAAGTTTAAAACATTTTTCTTTTTTCATATCCCACTTCCATATACTGTAATATTCTCCTGGTTTTATGCACTTTTAAAATACCAGTTTGTCTTGTATTTTGAAGAGTACTACTCAGAGATTTTTGTGATTGTTCTTTTCTGCAGTATGGATAATAAATGCTCTGAAGCACTTGAAAAAATTCTTTCTCATGCATGCAAGAAGTTCTAGCGTATTCCCAGGTGCAGGACTTTTAAATAACTTATAAAAATGCAGTTTAAAGCAACTTGATAGAAAATATGAGGGAAAAAACAGGTAATTTCTCTTCCTATATGGAGAGATATTAATTCCTATATGTAGAAATTCATTCATATGTAATGAATTTTTATTCTTTCTCAAGCCTCTAAATAAAATAGTTTGTTTGCTTCAGATATCCATCATTCTCTAGCTACTTGCAAATTTGTGTTTTAAAAATATATGAGCAAATGAGTGAAGAGTTCAAAAATTATGTCCCTGTCACAAACAGCAAATAGGACTGAATTGCATTTTGTTTGTATTCATCAGAGTGTCTTGTTCCATGTATCATCTTGTAAATTTCCTCATTCAACTGAAATATCCCTGGTCTGTCTTCACAAGATGCCCTACAGAAAGTGAATTTCATGGCTTGTCTTAGGATATTTGGTTTTCATTCTGGCTTTTACAGTAACTTGGAACAGGCATAATGGTGGTGTTTTTTGGCACTTAGATGTACCAGTTTAGTGTCCCCATGTAGGTAACTATGCTACCATTAGAGCAAATGAAGTTGTTATCCCTGTAATCTTTGGAGCCTAAAAAATGCTTACTGGGTACTAGGTCTCTCTTTTAGAATAAATTCTAAGGTTGCCTCACTCAAAATGAGAGCCTGGACATCTGGTATGCCTATGGATGGATGTACCCATTTGTCTTAATTTAAAATGAATCCAACTCATTTGTCTATACAAATGCTTTTTGACAGTAAGGTTAGATATAACAAAATTCTTAATATTTTTAAGCTGGAGGGATTTAAGCATTTTCCTGTAACTGAAATTCATACATTTTGTGACTCTTTCCAGAAGATAGCCTTGTAATATTAAGTGTAGCCACACTTAATTCAATTATTTACTGACTTCCTATTTAGTCTGAATGCTTCCTATCCAAAAAACACAGGTACATCCTTTTCACCTAATGCCCTTTTAATTTGGTGAGTTGTATTCATTTTAAATTTAGACACTACATCAGTAGTGTAAATTGTGTAACTAATTCTTCATGTGTTGTGTACCACACATAAAGTGCTCCCAGTGTATAAAGTGTTCCCAGGAACACTTTATACAGGTGGTGATTGAAATATTAAGATGGTAGGTTTTAAAAAAATTACCATTACTTACAAGGCAGTCTTCTGGAAAGAGTCACAAACTGTGTGAATTTCAGTTGCAGGAAAATATTTAAATCCCTCCAGCATAAAAATATTAAGAATTTTGTTATATCTAACCTATACTGTCAAAAAGCATTTGTATAGACAGCCGTGCAGCAATGTAGTATTTGACACAGCTTTTCCTTTACCATCCTCATGGTTAAAACTGTCAGGAATTTTCAAGAAGGACAAAGGGCTGTGCGAAACACCTTCAAAAAGCTCACAGAGAGACGTGGCTGTGGATTACACTTAATTAACTAATTATGTCTTCAAAAGCAATTTCAGTGTTTTTCAGGCCAAGTTAAATAACTTTAAATAATCTTTGAGAATTGGAGAAGGAATCATTATCTCTACCTTAGATGTAAAGAAAGAAAAACAGCAGCAGAATTACTTGCTGTAATTGTAGAGTCCTATTGTTTGAAATGTTTCTAATTATAAAGCATTAGAAGCTGTAAGAACAAGCAAAGATGTGTACTCAGAATTTTTTTCCTGAATTCAGCTGCCTAAAGCTGTGTGCTTTGGATATATCTAAACTGAAACTCCAAATTGACATAAATATCAAATGGAAAAAAAAAAAAGGTCTGTCAATTAAGGTATGTTACAGAAAAAAAGGGTAATTTTACATAAAATATTAAATTATTTTTCAAAAACTAAAAACAACCTCTTGAATTTTCCTTTTAAAAATTTTCTCCTTTCCCTCCATGTTTGGAGAGCAGTTGAGAAATATGCACACAGTTGTTAGACACACAATAATATGGAATAAACCTTCTGGAAATATCTCAAAAAAGGAGCCCAAGTCACAGCTGCTCAGGGTGAAGCATGAATGTTCAGAGGTTCAACCATGTGTGCAAGGCCTGACTTTGCATCTTCTGCTGGAATGTTTTTGTATCCCTAAATGGCTGCCACAGAAAAGCTTGTGAGGTTCCTGTGTCTTACTCTGGTACAGATGAGCTGTTGCTTTCATGCAGCAAAATGTGTGACACTCAATGCTGATCTGTGGATCAAGCACTTTGTTCGTTACCAGTTTTTGAGTCAACACTCAGATCTTCGGGGGTTTGTAGGGGTGTGTATTACCTTTCAGTTTGCAAATTGTTCATTTCTGTTGAGTCAGTCCACTGACACACTCTGCTATGTCAGCAGAACCACTGTTGTATTTATGTAGGTTCCTTGCAAGTCCTGCTTTCAAGCAGACCAAAGTGTACTGTAAAACTGTGAGATTGTATTCAGTTGGCAGAGCCATTGGCTCTGGCTTTCAAATGGACTCTACTACCTGACAAAACATGGGAAAGCATTTCACATGGAAAACTCTGGTAGGAGCTATAGTATGTAATTATAGTCCCAGTGGAGCAGAAACTTCAGAAAGGAAGCACTGGAACATTGCTTTTTGCTTAATCTACCTGTTAGATTTGACAATGTCTGTCTTCATCCACCTCCACAGAGACACAGCTAATGTAGGTTTCTACTACTTCTTGTTGCATCACTCTCTCACTGGAGCTGGAATGTGCCTGTTCTGTTGACATTTGTATCTGTTGTCCAGAATGGGTTCAAACAGGGGATCATTTCTCCTATATCAGAAAAATACAGCAGTTGGAGGCACTGGGGATTCCCAGCTCCCTGTGCTGTTTAGGGTAGAATATGTGTTTTGTATTTCTGGTGAAGGTTTTGGACAGCTATTGGCAGTAGAGCACTTCAGTGATGACATCCTGGAGCTTGCCTGGAAGCCTCCTGAGGTGAATCTGGCTGGCTCCAGGTTCATAATACAGGGAGTTAGCTTTAAAAGTCAAATCTGTCTAACAGAAGTTAAGACACATTATATGTGTCATATTTACATCTCTTGTACAACTGTGTGAAATGTGGAAACAGTTATTGTGAGGGAATACAGAGTCTCATTTAGATAGAAGAAACATAGGTTTATCTTTAGCCTCTTTCAGTGCAATTCAGTTGTGTTCAAAGCTGTCATGGCCAGGTACATCACAGAGTGCTGCATTTCATGGGATTTCTGTGGTGTGATCCTTAGTGGTGACACACGAGTTTGTCAGCACTGTAGTCAATTCAGTTCACTGGTTGTACTTCTTTTAGGTGTAGTTGATACTGTGATTCAGAGCCTGGCTAATGCATCTGTTATAGACCAAAAGATATGTATAGGCCAAAAGGCCTTCACCCTGGGTTATTACAGAGATCTGTGTCTGCTTCTTGGACCTCATATTTTAAGGAGTTAATCAAAACACAAAGACACTACTTTTGGGATACTAACACTGAGCTGTGTTGGTCTCCTGTTCAACAAATATCTTATCTCTCTGGCCCATCTCACTCATAATCTCTTTCAAACAAGAGCTAGAAGGAAGAGAGATGTGTTTCAGTGGTCTGTTGTTGTTTGCTTCTTCTCATGCTGTGTTTAAAACATCAGTACTGACTTTGAAGATGGTATAAAGTTATGAATTGCCTCTCCAGTCAAACAACACACACATGAATAAAGGTTATATGATATTTCCTTTTTTTAACCTTTTTCAGAAACTGACTGCCTTTAAGGTAGTTGTTTTGAAGTTACTAGCATTAACAACATCTGGAGGGACACTGAGACATTAGCATAGTTTTAGGAACTTCTCTTATCCTGTTTGGGACTTTACTGCCCATTTTAATTTTCCTCTCATGTTTCATCTAAAAGTCCTTATGTAAAATTTTGCCAGTGCCCAAAATGCTACCATTGATAATATTTAAAAGAAAAGCAAATGCAGGAGTTCTGAGTATTAGTTTAATGCCTTTACTGGGTATTTGTGTGAGAAAGAATTCACAATTCTTCGTGAAAATAACAAGTTGAAAAGTAATATATTGAAAAGCAGAAAGTGAAATGTTTAAATCTCAGTGGCAATTATATAATGAAATGTGTATGTGTGCTTGTGCAGTTAAAACAGCACATATTCATCAAAATCATGGTTTTGAATCTTTTCTTATCAAGGATACAATTTGTATGATTCATTAATGACTGAATTTTCCTGGAAGACAGTAATCATAAACTTACTCTAATGCTTGAATACATGCTACAATATGCATTTAATACATGCTGCAGCTAGTTGTGGGTGACAGTAAATTTCCCCAACCGTATATAGGTTTGCAGTATCTTTTGTCAGCCACAGCCAAGACAGGACTTAACTCATCGGTTTGCAAGAGTCTTTCCTGCTTAGGGACAAATAAGACTTAAAAATAGTTATTCATGTGGTTTTCAAGTGTAAAACGACCAGGCTTCAGTTTTCCTAATTAATTGAGTCCCAAGGGGAGTAATATGGGTCCATTTTCATCAGCCAAAAGATTTTGCTTTTATAGGGGAAGAGCACTTCATTTGTATGAATATTAAAACATGTTGCCTGGATTTTGAGGTCTAGTAGGAGTCAATGTTTGAATCTCTTGGTTATTGAATTAAATTTTCTCCGCAATCTGTTGTCCTTATGTAGAGAGTTATGTGAAATGGTAATCAAAATCCATTGTCTTGAAAATTACTGCTGTCTAAAGCAATCACCAAACTGACTGACCCTTATTTACTTCAGTAAAGTGGATCATAGAAGTAACTAGACAAGAATGAATGAAAGAAAATGTCCATCTTCCCCTCTCAGCCAGCCTCAGCTGATGCAGATGCTACAACTAAAGCTACAATTATGGAAGAACTACAGGACAAAGTTAGCTTGTCCAGCAGATGCTGGGTGAGCTGAAGCTCCCCATCAGGACAAGAGCCTGTGAGCTCAATGCCTCCTGCAAAAAGACTTTGTCAATAGGCTCCCCTTGATCAGGGCCTGTGGTAGACCCCAGTCACAAGGTTCCCTTTGTTGCCTCAGTCTCTGATTCCTGCCCACAGGCTTTCTAGCTGCTCATGGTTGTTCTTCCAAGACAACTCTCCACACAATCCAGCTCTTGATGCAGAGGGCAACCAGTCCACTTCTCCTTCCTTCCCTGTCTATCCTGAACACTCTTTAGCCTTCAATAATCATGTTCTAGTCATGAGATTTGTCCCCCTGAGCTTCTGCAATGGCAACAAGGTTGTAGCTTTCTAGCAACACAGTGGCTTCCAGCTCCTCCAGTTTTTGCCCATGCTGTGTGCATTGGTGTAAAGGCACCTCAGCTGTTGCCAGCCATGTCATCTTCCTGGAGGAGCACCCGTTCATTCCTTGGAGACCTTTCCCTCCCTGGAGTTTCCCCACTGGCTTCTGTTACCTCAGGATTCCCTGGCTCATGTCCCTAAGACTGCAAGCTTGCTTCAGTACGGTGAGCACTTTCAGAATCAGAAGCAGAGGATCTTCACTAGCACCCCATGGCTCTAATTTTTGCATATCACCCCACAGCCTGCCAAGGACAAGTCTGTTACTGACAGCCTGCAGCAGTGAAGCCAACTGATGGTTCTAGCAGAGAGCATTAGGTTCAGAGTGGAAAAAAGCATAAACAGGATTATGAAAGAGAGGAAATTTAGCCCAGGTATTAAGAAATTCTCTACTGTGAGTGCAGTAAGATACTGAAACAGGTTGCCCTGAGAAGTTATGGATGTGCCAAGCCTGGCAGTGTTCAAGGTCAGGCTGGATATGGCCTTAAGCAACCTGGTCTAAAGAGATGTTTCTGCCCATGGCAGAAAGGG
Organism: Oenanthe melanoleuca; assembly: GCF_029582105.1. NCBI lineage: Eukaryota > Metazoa > Chordata > Aves > Passeriformes > Muscicapidae > Oenanthe > Oenanthe melanoleuca. Next base: position 30,343,755 of record NC_079336.1, read on the forward strand.
ATGGGAGCAGATGATCTTTAAGGTCCCTTCAAACCTTTACATTCCATGATTGTATGATGCTGTGAAGGGGTAAGGGCAGAGTAAGAGCTTGAGATGTGGCCTGCAGAGCAGAATTGAAATAATATATATCAATTCTTGAGACTGATAGATAAAAGAAATATTGGCATGTAAACAGGAAGAGAGAGATACATGAGAACCATCAATTAATTAACAAAGGAAGCAATGTGAAAATAAGAAAAGAGGTGCTAATGTTCTCTGTATAGATGTGAGCCTTTTAACTGGCATTGATGATTGGGAGTGGAAGTCAGGTTGGACTAAATGGGAAAAGGTAATGTGATATCAAAGATGAAATAGTTTCTTTGGTAACACCTCACAATTTAGGGATACTGGCAATAATTATTTGCCTGTCCTGTATTGCCTAATTTGTCAGTTTATTGGGAAAGAGAGCTGTTACTTGGGACAAAAGCTGTAAATTAGCAAAACAGAAAGTAAGGTGCAGTTATCATAGTTGCATGGTGTTGTGAATCACACAACTTCATGTAGGAATTAAACTCACAAATTTTGGATATCCACTATTAAATAAAACCTAACATGCTGATAAATGAGTTCTAAAAAACTAATTTGTAAATTTTTTATGCTGTTTCCTGGGAAACAGGGCTTACAAGAGTGTATTGTCTGCTTTAGTTATCAGTCATTTCCTCTGTAAGTAACTTTTGATAGTCATCTTGAAATCATTTGGAAAGAAGTGAAAGGTCATCAGTACCTTCAAGTAGGCTTTAAAATCTGTAGCTGGTGAAGGAGAGACCGATAGTATGCCTGAGATAAGCTGAACATTGACATTATATATTCATTTTGGTCATAGCCAGGTCGACTATCCACACATCCTTCCTAGCTGCTGTCACAGAATTGTCCTCTCTTGTTCTGCATCCTAAATAACATGAGAAGACAGTAGAACCTGGGCTGTGGGAGGAGGGCTAGGGAGAGGAGATGCAGGACCTGAGCAGTAAACCAGGCTCCATTATTTCCTGTTTCTAATGGTATATTTTTTACAATCTAATTTTCTGACTGCTTTTACCTGAGGATTCCAGAAATGCATTGGTTTTATTTCATCTACAACATTAAATAAGCCCAAGGGATTAAAAGATTTCTTTTTCTTTTTAACTTTGGATAGATTTGAAAGCTGAACATAAGCTTTTATCTTTAATGAAATACATAGTATTAGATTTTCTTTTTTAAGTTTGAATGTTTCCAAAGTATAATTAGCAATACATGAGCATTGCTGTACAAAAAAGTCTTACTTTTGTTTGCTATTTGCAGATTTATTGTTTATATGCTATAAATTTATTCTGCATGCATTTAATACATACAGTCTACGAGCATTAGTTTAACCTTCTTTGTTGTCTAGTTTCTTTAAAGTATTCTTATAGGAATGTAAGAGATCCACCAAGATACAATATAAAACAAATGCTTTTAATAAATCAGCAGGATTTAAAAATCAGTAATAATATTTATTAAATATAATTATACTTTCCATAATATATTACCGTGAAATATTTTAATTATAAGGATATTTTTAATAAGAGTATTTATTAAATATTTATAAATTCACCAGTGGGATTTTTAGGTGCCATTGTTATCCATATGTTAAGTACTCTAAGTGACATCATTACAAAATCCAAAAATACCAATTTACTACTCTTAGTAGAGGCTGAGGCTTTAAATTTCAAGGTTTCCTGTTATCTAGTCCTCTAAAATTCCAAATAGAAAATGACAACTCTTGCCAAACCATAAAAGGTACAGAAATTTTGTGAAAGATCCTATTTTAGTTAATTCTCAGCTGCTAGCATTAATAATTGCAGAAAAAAACTCATTGCTTCATTATCTGTCAAAAAATTATATAAGCAAATGGAAGAGAGATTAAACAAGAACAACAATATTCATGTTTTACTGTGATCTTTGGAAAGGTTACCTTGAAAAACTGCTCTGGATTGCCTAGTTTGCTTGCTCACCAAAGGCAAATTTGCAAATATATTCAATGTTATACTCTGAAAATATAGAACTGTAAAATTTTTATCCCTTAATTTATTAAAAGAAATAAAATACAAGTTTACTGGAAAATGTGCTATTTTTTAAGCCTTTTTTAAACCTTGAGTTGAAGCAGTTGTACTCTTGGGAGCATGCATGCTCTCAAGTCAGAACTATTCAGGTGTTACAAACTTGTTTCTTGTAGATACTCTGGAAGACAATTTAAAAATTGTAATTCCTAACTTACTTTTAGAAAGAGGAGTTATTGTTTTGTTTGAAAGGGCATATATTTGCTGTATATTAATGTCTCATTTTAATTCATACATCCTCAAAGCACAGGTAGGCGCATGCATTACATTATCCCTTCATAAATTTTAATTGTTCAGAAATCTATTTTTATCACATTTTCATTCACATTTCATATTTATAGACCCTTTGGTGTATATGTTGATGAATTATTTTAATTACACAGATTTGCAAAGCTGTATGTGTACTATTTATTAATTCTTTTAATAGGAGGAGTTTACTTTGTATCTCTTCATGCAGATTTGATTCTGAATTTAAGACTTGGTGTATCTTTTGTAGATTTCTTTTGATACTTGTTTTGGGATTACATGCAGAAGTGAGATGATTGAGGGCAAAGTTTTATTGAAGTTGGATTGTTCTGACTATCCATAGGAGTCTCATGTTGGGCAGTTGATAACCAAGCTGATCCAGCTTTTCAGCTGGAAGTACCTGGCAGATAGGCATTGCATCAACTGCTGATCAGGCAGTCAAGCAAGAACTGTAAATGCAAAGCTACCTAATTAATGGGTTTTACAGCAAAAGATTTCAGTCCACCTTGCTGTCCACTTGCCTGGCCCAAAATTTGGTCAGTGACAATTTTACAAGAAATAATGTTGAATACCATGGTAAAATCAAGGTATATGTTTCCCCTAAATAAAATCATGTTGACTGCTCCTGGAACAGCTTCCTGCCTTTTGTTTGTTTGGAAAAGTTTTTCAGCAGGATCCATCTAATGCAAACTTGTAAATGGTAGGCAGGTATTTTTATTCATATATATGTGTGTGTGAACATATATACATATACATATACATATACATATACATATACATATACATATACATATACATATACGTGTATGTGTGTATGTGTATATATATTATATATGTATAATATATATATCTGCATGTGTATACATGTGAGTTGGCTGGAGGTATAATCTAGATTGTTAATAGGATGCAATTATCTGTTTTGAGTGGTTAAGCCATCATAGTTACTCTTAGGCATGCAAATTTGTGTAAGTATATCCTTTTATAAGTCAGAAATATTCATTTACAAAGAGTTACTGAATATTAATGTTGTAGGGGATATGCATTTATATAAAAATATAAGTTATAGTAATTGTATTTAATGTGTCTTACCTCTCTTTCCTGTGAAATAACTCCAGTATATTTACATACAGAAAAATCTTTTGTACTTTGTAGAGCAGTATGTTTCATTACATAATAACTATTTATTTCCATTTCAAAGAATAGAAAAAAAGTTTCTTTATTTTTAGTAGAATACACTGTGGCAGAAGAATTACTAACATGATTCTCATGTAACTCTACATCACTCCTCTTGTGGTTCAGAAGAAATGCTTTGTTAAAGAACAATATGAAAGTGAATTGTTTGAATTTGAAAATACATACTGATACATAGTGCGTCTTCTAGCAGTTAGCATTTAATCAAGTTTTTCCTGATAACTGTATTGATAGAACACCCTAGTACAGCTCTCAGCTTACACGTTTGAATTTCAAGGAATTTGTTCATTCATTTGTCTAGCTGTGAAAAGCAGAAGAACTGTATGTGCAGGGTAGTCACCAACTTGCTGTGTGAGGAGATGGGTATGATGACATCTGATGCTGAAAAGTGGTGTCCTGGGGAGTTCACACTTTTGGAGGAGTTTGTTTATGTGACAGTTTCCTGTAGTTCTAATCTTGTGAGGATGGATGTCAATTTCTCATAAATGTCATATGTTTGTAGTCAATAGAATTTTAAACTCTAAAATTTTACATTGGTCTTTTTTTCTTTAACATTTTAATATGTAAATCCCATTTCTGTTTAATCATTTGGAATAAAAGAGATTGAGATGCATTTTGAAAGAATAAACTTACTGTTATTTCTCTTTAGTTTCAGGCACTGAATTCTGTATCACAAATGCTGGGTTTGCTAGGAAGGAACAACATACTAAGGAATTCTTTAATATCTCTTCTCCTGTCAGAAGTTCGTCGGTTTGCTGAGCAGTTGTTGCAGGCTCACCAGGTACTGCCATCTTTTCTTTTTGAGAAAGGCCAAAGAGTGGTGTTGGGGAGTGTTTTGGCTGTATTTATTTGTTTCTTAAAATGTGAAGAAAAAAATCATTCTATAGAATATTCAGATTTAAGGACCCAGAAAATGCTAGGAGCTACCTTAAACAGCAAATTCAAAAAGAGAGGCATAAAGTAAGAGAAAATTCCATTTAGAAAGGTAAAATTATCAGACTGGATCATAAATAGACTGCATAGTTTTTTAGGTCATAATATATAATTTGCAAAATACTTGAAATAATGAGTTAGAAGACTTAGCATAATGTATAAATTGTTGTCTCTGCAGGCAATATGTCTTTGGTATTCAGCTGAACACACAATACTGCTTTGGTATTCTCTCTCCAGCTCATGTAAAACTGGAAAATCAGCTTCTTTTTTTAATTTAATTTCAGAATTAGATTTTATGTTTCACATTATTATTATTTCAGATTATTAATTTTCATTATGGAAAAGTTATCCAGCACATACTATTGTATTTAGTTTGTTACAATGAGTAGGAGGTAAAGAGGATAATAGAACTTTTGGTAAAATTTATTCTTAAATTAAATTTTTGCAGTAAACTAAAGAGGAAAGAGAGAGAGAGAGAGAAAATAGATGTTCCTTTAGCATTTGAAAAAGATATATATGGAATGAATAGGGGTTTCATAGATTTTTCATGTATTTGTATGTGTTGGTATGTATTTTATGCAAAATATTCAGCTTCATTTGGGATTGCAACTTGATTTTACACTATCTTAAAAGCTGTTTATTTGGTGGAAAATAAATTTATTTATACATCTAAAAAAATTTACCATAGATTCATTTTATAGTGATCTAAGCTAACAAAAGGCTTAAATGTTGCTCAAGCAACACTTAACTTTATTCTTTTTCTCTCTAGGATATGATGTAGTAGTAGGTTTGGACTGTTGGAGAGGGAGTATGTAATTGCCAAACCAAATTTCTAGTATGTTTGAATAATATCCTGAAAATGTCAGTTTTAAAAGAATTAGACAATGAACTGTATCTTATTTTAGATCACTGTTAGCATACAAGATTTATTGATGGGTGCCAAAAGTCAACAGACTTTTAACAATTGTAAGGATAGGGAAATGTGTATTTAAAAACAATAATTGATTTTTTTAAGTTTGAAGCAGTTATTCATTTTAACATTATTAAATCTCACCTGTTTAACAGAATTAGTAATTTTTCTTTTCAGAGTTTTGCCAGTGGCAATGCAGAAGTTCTCACAGTGATGTCAAGCTCATACTGAGCATTGTGCTTTGCAGAATTAGCTACCATGGAACTGTTTGACCTTGCCATACTGTAATTATTTTTATTGCTTTCATATGTGGTGAAGCCTCAAGAGCTGGACATCTGTCTATCTGTAGCTGACACACTGTAGGACTTTGAAAAGCTGAAGTACATGTAGGGAAAGTAACTGAAGTTCTGGTTTTCTTAGCTTGTGGTGAAGTCAGTGTTTTTAAAGTTCACACATTCTTGCATTTAGTCCAAATAGATGTATTGTGTTCATTTACAAACTCTCATATATTCTATATGTGATAATATCTGGAAATATATCATGATAGGACTCTAATTCTGATTTATGGACCTGCTTCCAGATGTTTCTGAATTTGTGTAGCATGACTTCTGGTAGGTACAATGCTAAAAAGGGTAAAGTATTTTTTCTTGTTTTATAATCAAATCTAATGGTACAAGATCAGTTTGAAATAAACAAAATGTCAGCTTGAAAAAAAACTCTTCATAAATGCTTAAATTAGAGTTTGAAGAAAGATAATACTTCATATAATCAAACTTCATTAGCTGACAAGCATCCTAATTGTGTTTTGTTGCTTAAGCAAAACAACTGCTAATTGCAAAGAATATCTCCCATTTAAAACAATCAAATTAGAGATTCTGAATTATGATTAGAGGTGTGGAAATACATGAGATTTGTTTTGCTTCATATTTTGTAAGTTTTATTATTGTTGGCAGATAGGACAAATAAAGAATTATTTAAGGCATCTATCCAGGTTAGTTTGCAACTAACTTTTGAACAGTTGATGGAAAACAGAAATTGAAAAAAATAGCTTATTCATCAAAGCAAATTTCTGTTTTATTTTTTTAATAGTAATATTTTTTTAAATTGAAGATGCTTTTCAACACTGACTTGGAATAAAAGCAAGTTTCCTTTTAATTTTTCAAATGAATCATCTAGATAGCTCAACATTTCTGTTTTAACTTCCTCATTAAGACATGAGCTAAGTTCCAAATAGTTTGTCAAATGACCAATTCAAGAGTATGCAGCTCTATATTCCATCATGTCCTCAGTAGGAAGTATGCTCAGCTCAATCCCTTGCAGGTATACATCTTTGATAAATATTGAAAATATCTTACTTTAGAATTCTGACTGCATTTAGAGAGTTTGTAGCTCTGCCCTCTTGCAACAAACTTATCAGTCTATCACCCACTGTTCTAAAGCACTATCTGTGCCCCACGCTTTACAAATTAAAAAATTAGGTTGTCTATTGGAGAGTGTTTCTAATAAACTACAACAGAAGAGAGATTACTCTGAATATTTTTATATTGTTGTCTAATTGGTTAAATCCTTTAATCTTACAATGTGGCAAAATAATATCAAATACATTAATCATATGGTTTCGTATACAGTATTTGCACATACTAATATGGAAGCTAAAAGTAATTAAGGAGCATGTAAAACACTATAGTTAACATGATTTTCCATACAGTTGAGTTTTATGTTACTAAACTCTCAAGTAAGTTAGTAGTTTGCTTTAATTCATTTAAGTACTTCATCAAGGGCTCAAAATAAATCTCACACTTATGTGCTTTGCTGCCACCAGCATGCTGAATTCTCAGTAAAAGCATATTGATATAAACTCAATTGGATCTCTTTATTTTTACAGATGTTGTATATGGGATTTTGAGTTTTATCTATAATAGGAACCTTTCATGCTTCATAAATACAATTTATAAGAATACTGTAATTGAACCTTAACTTACTATGAAATAGAAATTTTCTGATCCCCAATTGGATTCCTACTGCAGAACAGATAGAATTGTAAGATACTAAGATTTCAGAATGGAAGATTTCAGATACTGTGGAAGATGGATTATTTTTCAAATGTTGAGCTCCTCTTGTGATAGCAGATCTTCCTTTATGACAACTTTCAAAGTTGTCACAAGTTGTCAAGGCAGAGGACCAGAAATGGAAAGCACGTAGTGGTTTACTGAGTTACTTCTCATTCTTTATGTCCCTGGTCTTAATTCCAAGAATTATAAAAAAGAAAATTAGAAACCAGAAAACAGATTTTGAAATGGGAAAGAAAGACATACTATGAGGTTTTGGAAAGCTCTGTTATTCAGTAATTGCTGATGCATAGCTTGGGTAGCATTACCCCAGTTTTATATCACATTACTTTCTATATATAATTTTTACTTTTTTAGAACTTAGAAATAGTTTTATCACAAAATCTGTACACTGAATAGCTGTTTGTTTGGGGTTTTGTAATCAAAACATCAAGTTATATGTAATTCTCAATATTATATGTAAGCATTATGTCCAAATTCCAATGTGGGTGCTGACTTCTCACCTGAAGTGAATGACACAGGATATAAAGGGTGAGATTAATCCTCTTTAGTTTAGGTGTATGTAGTAGACCTTGCTGTCTGCTTCTTGTAAGTCAACCAAGCTGCTAAGGATAAGTAAAAATTTGCCAGCATGAAGATAGATAGTCAGGGAAGGCTTTGCTGAATATTACATAAATTCTTGAGAATCAGGTTCATTCCAACAAAACAGCTTTACTCAAAAGAGTCAAAGGAGTTAGACATAAAGTGGGATTTGTCTCACTTTAATTCATGTTTCTATGACATTTCCAGATGATTTTCTTACTTTAACTTTCCGTTGTACTTAAGGGAACGGAAAAGTAATTTCTTGTCCAATCTCTGTTCTTGTACATAATTATGATAATTGTCCCTAGAGTTCTTTGCTTCTTTCTTCTGGCTGTGAGAAAGGACATTTCAGTTGATAACATGAAATGTAGATATTTATGTTGTAAAACTCCAAAGTTATGGGATGAAAATCCCACAATATCTCTACAAAAATGTCTTTTTGGATGATCTGGGCAAGAGATGTTATTTGAGGAAGACCTGATTGTGCAGAACATTGTAACAGGTAGTCTACTGTCTTTACACTGACAAACTCATGTAAGTAACATTATTAGATGTGTGGAACAAGTTATATTTTAGTTACTACAATTAATAAGTTAACTTAGTTGCCAGGTACTCAAATTCTATTAGTATCCACAAGAGGCTGGTGGGTTGTAGAGGATATGTGGATTGGAGCTTCTTGTAAGATGCATTCAGCTATGGTGTGTCTGATGCATGTGCCTCTAAACAGGAAGACCCCTAAAACCTGTGGTCCATGCAGGCAATGTGTTGAGGCAGAAAAAGAACCAAGGGGAGCACAGAAGCACTAGGATTTTGAGTATTTCCTGAGATTTTCATTGCTGTTCAGCACTGTGTAGCTAACAGTCGTGTCACTGGAATGTCAAACTGCACAGGAACAGCTCTATATGGAAGCAAATGAAGGGCTGAAATGTTCCTGTGGCTGGAGAGCTTTTTCGTCCTAGCTGGCCTGCAAATTAGAGACATTGTGAATGTCAAGTTGGACTAGCTCAGTTGGTAATCAGTTCATCAGGGAAAATGGAGTTTTCCTGTAGCTGGGCTCAGCTAGATGATCAAAAGGTTTAAAGTGCTGAGTGCTGAGCTATTAATGTAAGAGCTTATCTTCATAAGCCTTTTGCCGTGTATCCATTCTGTATCCAATGGTTGCTGTGGGCGGGTGTGGTACAAACCACATGCTTTATTCCAAAGGCAACTGCGTCTGATGTGATGTAGAGAATACTTCAGAGAAGATCCTCTTTCCAAGAAGCTTACTTCATCTCTGCAGTATGTCTGATCTCTTCAAACATAAGTTTATATACATTGTAATAAAGGTTTCTTATGGGTTAAGAAAAAATGCTGTACTATTTTTTCCCAGCTATGGTAGAAAATGGCTAAAATAGTTAAGTAGACAAAAAATGACTGAAAATATTATGCTGTTTAGCTAGAGAAGCTAAATAGACTTTTGCAGTCTACTGTTCTTTGAGGTACTAAAATGGCTCTCGAGTATATTTGGCTTTTTGTAATTTCTACTGTTGACTTTTGCTGATGCAAAAGATTAATAATACTTCACTGAAGTAAGAAAAAGGAGATTGGTGTTATATAGACCTTATGAATATAATTTAACTTGGATCTGGACATCTGTTCATCTTTTTAAGATGCCATCTCTTTCCTTGTTATGCTTGTAAGCAGAGATTGTAGCATATTTCAAATTGTGAATTGTTAAAAATATTGTAAAATAGTGCCCTGAGTAAATGTAATGTAATTTTTATTCCATGCAACTGCTGGTGCTACTGATAACAAAGGAAAAAATGGATGGATAGAATAATTAATGGATCTGCATTTTTTTCTTTTATACCTGGTGTGGAGATATCTATCTGGGAATGTGTAAATCGCTTCCCTGAAAGACATGAATTAAAAACTTGGTATATGCCAAAAGAGTGCCATACACCTTTGAAGTGTATACCTGCTTTTGCTGCATATGTCATCCTCTATTAAAGATTAGACTTTAAGATGCTTACGAGTCTGACAGAACTGAAAAATGACAAATGGCTCATGTGGTTTTCTTTTCCTTCTCATAATATCTTGAAATGATAGCATTAAGGAGAAAGGGGTTTAGAAGTGTTCCTAAAGAACTAAAAGGTAGAAGGGCTTTGACTATTCTTGGGTGCTTGGCAAAATTGAGGATGACATGTAATCAGAAAACCTCAGATGTGTTTGGGAACAGAAGCAGCAAATATCGATTACATGAGGAGAATTCTGTCAACTAGGGTATTATTACTCTTAATATTGGTGAATCATGTCATTCATGGAAACATAATACTGGAAAAGGAAAAATGCTTAATTAAAGATACCAAAATATATCTCAAAAAGTTACTAAGAAATATTTCTGGTAATCTTCTTGTTTCAAACTGTGCATAAAATTCAGGCTTTAAAAAAAGCAAAACTAAGCTAAAAATTCCCAAAAAGCCAAAACCCAACAAAACCAAAAATAACATGATTATAAATTAAATGAAATTACCTATTTGAATTTCTGATGCAGTTAAGCTTTCATTGCACTTTCTTTTTTAAAATGTGGGTTGGTGCTGCTTTTGCTTCCTTATTCTCAGTGTTAATACTATCTTTTTCCTATTGCTTTCTTTGCAGCTCATTTAGCTCTTTTGCATGCTGAAAGCAGAACATGAATAAGGGCAAAGCATCAGATTTTTGTGGCATGTGTGTTATACCTGCTAGTCTGGAAGACCATTTGATTTTTTCTTAAACTTATGTCTTCAAATAGATAGTGTTAATGTTCCTGTTAAACTCCCTTCCTCACTGAGCATTCCTGCTTACAGACAATGATTTGCTAAATGGAATGATGTTACAGAAAATTGAGCACTGCTTCCTTTATGTGAATAGCATATATACCATATGTGCTCTTAAAAGTTCAATTTCCAGGAAAGGTGATAGATTTTGTTACAGATTTACCTTTGGCTTTTGATTTTGGAGAATTGTTTAACATCTTCATTATGCATGCTTTTAACACAGTTTCACTAAATGCTTTTTTGGGATATGTTATAAATGCACAGTTCCTGTATCAGTGGCTTTTGTAGTCTATTTGCTGCTTTAGTACTCCACATCTTCATAAAATGGAAAAGTAAAGAATTGTAGTCCGAGAATTTCAGACTTGGAATTGCTGGTAAAATGATTTTTTTTGTTTAAAAGTGACTACAGCTTATAATTAAAACTCTCTTTAAGACCTTAAATATATATAGTAAAATGTAAATGGAAACTATGAAATTATAGAGGATACTAATGTAAAATCATAACTTCATCTTTCTTTCAAAACATTCTTTTCGTTTTACAGATACATCAATATCTTGGATTTCTTAGCTTTGCACACACTTTTCTCTGTAAACAGGTGTGACAGATCTGTACGTAGTGACTTAGAACATCAGCTTGCTCCATTGAAACCTCCTTTGTTGGTGTCATTTAGTTTTGTTAAAAATACATTTAAAGCTGTGTTTATCTACCTATGGAGCTTATGCATAACCATCACTATTTTAAAGGAATATTAACTGATGTTTGTTTGGTGCTTTCTAATATGTTCAAGTGCTGTCGCCACAGTTGGAAGGAGCTGCTGTTCCAAGCATGACTCTGAAACAAGCAGAATTTGTCTCTCATGGATTTAACTGATGCAGAAGTTATTAACAGAGTAGGTTTATATCTGGGATGAAAGGTATTAGCTGCAGAGAGTTTGCTTTGTAGCTAAGACTGGAATAATAGTATTCATGACTGAGACTTGTGGAAGATGAAATCTGGTTCTATAGCATATTTTAAACTTAGTATATATTTTGAGTGACAGCACTGTCCCTGGCTTGATCTGGCAGGACAGCAAACCACCATTAATTCTGTGCCCAGAGGGGAAAGTGGGTTTTACAACAGGTGTCAGCAGCATGTCCTATTCATTGCTACATTGACAGCATTTCTGGTGTAGATTTAATTTAGCGAGATGGGTTGGGATGAGCTAAAGCTGAATATCTTTATAGAATGTATAGATAGATTTAAGGTTGTTTTGCTGTGGACTTAGGGATCTGGGGTTCAGCTTTAGGTAGGCACTGATGATATAGCCTCAATCCACAACTGATTCAGTGTTGGTGGGCCTGATAAGTGTCAGAGTAAGAGTGAGTTTATTAGGACTCATAGGGGCTTTGGAGATACGGGAATGGAATACTGGACTAGGTTTGTGCTGAGGGAGAAAGAGACCAACAGCTGAGTGTGTTTAGATATGCATGTTAATTGTAAGAGTTGCTGGATTGGTGTAAAACTTGGATGTCCAGGATTTGCTCAGAGGAACCTTTTGCTGAATTTGGAGATGTTCCTGAAAGAAGCTGAAGTGTTCTCAGGGAGGATATATTATTTCTATGGCTTGATTAGATTAAGGGTTAAGACATTGCTGGTTGAACTTGTATGAAATGCAGATAACGAGATACCTCTGCTGAGATGAACCAGAATTGTCAATGCACACTTGCACACATATACTAATACAGAAGAATTTATGGCAGCACAATTTGTATTGCATATCTTCTAGAATTATTTCTTTTCTGCTGAAGTATGCATTTGAAATGCATGTAGCACCAACATTACAGAAGTAAAAGTAGTTTTAGAAAATAACCTTATTGAATCCACTCCAGTTTAGATTCCTCTTATATACGAATGGATTATTTTCACTTAATCCCAATAGCAACTCACATAGGGAGAAGTCAAATGCATAGATCAGAAAAATGAGGAAAGTAGAAGACAAATATATGTTTGTTTCTCCTTTCTCATAGACAATGACATCCCAGGTTGCATGATTATAGTGCAGACTTTGAAGATGTAGCTTGTATGTTTTGAATTTCTTGGCATCTGTCATTCCTGGAATTGAGTTGGCAAAGCCCAATTAAACCTCTGGGTGTATTGTCCTGAAACAAGATCGTTTGGGCTCTGTTTCATCTTTATAATTAATTCTTTCATTAAAAGTTAGTACTAGTGTCTCTTGAGTTTTCAGATTATTAAACTTCTAGCTGAACTTGCAGTTTTCAAGAACTCTTTGTGGAGCCTTATCATTTAATCAAAGCCCTTTCACTAAGCCTAGCTACAACTTTAATACAGGATACTATATCAGATTGTGTATGATAAATATGAGACAGTGGAGTAATAGAGTTAAAAAATTAAGTAGTATTTCTGCCTATTGTAATAAGTTATAAAAGACTTAGTTTAGAGTAACTAATTTAACCATTTTGAGCTCTTCTACACAATTTGATTGTTTTAACTCTGATTCTGTCCTCTTGATTAACTTAAACAGAGTGAAATCACTGAATGATTATCAAAGGAAACATCATCTGGAAATTCTAGTATAACAACCTGCTCAAAGCATTTTTTGCACTTCCATTTGCAGCAACTCAGGTTTTCATTTTGACCACTTTCTTCAACCTTTTGAGATCATTCCGAATGGTAGCACAATCCTCTGGTGTGTCTATTACTTCTGCTGTTGTAGCATCTCTAAACCTGCTGCATTTGATAAATTTTTTAGAAGTGAGATTATGGTTTTAAATTAGTTGACTTCCTAAAAGAAAAGATGTTAAGTCATACAGAGACAAGTAATTTTCTACCTACAAAGGAGTAATACTGTTCAGGAAAGCTTGTAGGAGCTTCAGTAACATTCTAGGAGTTACAAACTAGTGAAGATAATAATTATCAGTTCATGGAAACATAAGGTGAATATTGAGACATGCTCTGAAATGCGTAATTTTTCTCAAACATCCTGTAGAAAATTTTTCATATACTTAAGAAACATGGAGGATAGCACATAAGCCACTAAATTAGCCCTTAGCCTTCCAGGGCTGAAAGATATTTCAGAGGGACCTTGAATAACAGCTAGAACTAATTATATTTAAGTATGTTCCATATATTTTCTCTTCTTATTTTTAAATTATTTTAATGAAGGAAGCAGTTTCAAGGAAAGCAACACATTAGCTTCTTTATTTGTTTAATTTATCACTTGCCTGATTTTAAGAAGGGTCTTGAATAACTTCAGTGAGCTAGCAAAATTACTTATCTAGAAACTAGTACTTGGATCTTTTAGGAGCTGCTTTGTTTTTCATCTGGATGTGTAGTTTAGTTGGGAAGCGTGCAGCTTCTATGGTAAGCTTGATGAACCTTTCATTGTGTCGTCTCATATCAAAGAACAGACATTCTTTTTACTTCTGGAGGAGGTAAAGTGCTGCTGTTTAGGCCGTGCAGAAGGAACAGGTAAATGACCCAGGATTAGTGAGGAGTCAAATTCCATCTAGAGCAGTGCTTGCCAGGAGCAGGAGTCATCAACATGGTGATCATTCACTGTGATTAACCTCCTTTCTGTATCCATCTAGATGTTCTCATTGTCTGCTGCTACTGTGTTGCTGCTAGGTCTTTGATGTTCTCACAGCTCTCTTCTAGCCACATAAACACCATCACAATTACCTCCCTTTTACTTCTCAGATCTGATTACATACCAAACCTTGTATGTCTTTCACAGACTCAGCTCCAGAGTAGCCAGGAGACAGTAACACCAGAAGTCTGGGGCTGAAGAGGGCAAGGCACTTTTAAGCTTGAAAACTCTTTCTCACTGAAAATAAGAAGTAATTCTAGATAATTGGTATGTTTTTCTCAAAAGCAAGTGGTGTATAATTCCAGTTGATATTTCCAATATTGATAGCAAAATTAGGCTAGTGGGTTGTGCTTCTGTCAGATAAATGCTGTATTGTTGAAAGACATTATTGTACCATCTGCTGAAAACAGAATAAATTTTCAGGTATAATGTGAAAAGAATACTTCTGTTGCTCAGAAGCAAAACAAAAGAATCAATTCTCACACAATAAAACTCGCCCACACTGTAGATCAGGTAAATGATAGTGTTTTCTATCATAAGAGCTTTTTTTGAGTTTGTAAATTTTGGGAGATGTTTACCATTCAGACTGAAACGTTTTTTTTCTGTATATTTCTTTCTCAAGCCATTTTTCTATGTGAAGAGGAAGACATAATTGTTCACAGTTTTCACAGAAGCCAGCATGGGCTTTGCTTTGAATTTTTGCATTTCTGTGTAATAGCAGGCATTGTAAAATCATGTCCTAGAGAGCCAAGAATGGATTAGCACCTACATTGAAAAGATTATTTCTTAAAAGTTGGAAAGCATTACCTCACTCTAAAAGCATTTTTGAAGTTAAAGTAATATTTGTGGTATGTGTGGGATTATAGCAATGATTGTCATAAAGAAAAGAAAGTATTCTGTATTCAGAGCAGACTGAATACCACACATTTCATGTCCATGCATATAACAAGAATGGAAAAAATACTGAATAATATTTCTTCTAATTGAGCATCATCCATTCTCTATAGTACATTCTCTATGAACCTTGACAAACCAAAAAAAAAAAAAACCAAATCACAGCCAAACACCTGTAGGCATAAAAGAAACAAATTAGGCTTGTAGTGTCATTATATGGATTTAAAATTGCCATTCCTATAAAAAGCAGGGGGCTAGTAGTACATTAAGAAACTATATAAAATAAATAAGATCATTATTTGCAATATTAAAGAATGTAATCTGAATCATAGACCTTAATTTCCTCAATGTTTCATGATTCTGCTAGTGAATGCTTTGGCCAACCTTTGGAATGTGTCCCACATAGTTTATTCTGCATAGTGGTTGCTCAAGAACTGCTCAACTCTACTTAGCTTGGAAGAAGAATCTACTTAAATTCGAGTGGCTGAATTTAATTAATTAGAAGTTTGTATCTATATTTTTGTAAAGTAGGAGCCGATTCCAGTCTGTGTGTTGTTTAAGATACAGTTTTCCATGGTCATGGGTTCTTAAAGATTAATTATTGTGTAAAAGGCAGCTCTTTCTAAACTGTACCCATCTGTTTCTCTAGAGTGTAGGTACCACAGTAGAAAAAGTAGAGTAAATTAACTTTCAGGGAACGAATAAAGCTGCTGAAATTCTCCTTATACATGATTTTGAAAGTCACATGGGAATTAAACTGCTTACAGAATTAACTTTTTTATGGAATAATATTTTGTTATTTGCTATAGAGCATTACTAATCACCTTTAAAGTATAACTTTTGAAATAATGGAAGAATTATTAATATATTTCTCAAAATTCATCTGTGTTCTGTAGATAGTGTTGCTAAATAGGCCAAGCAGTAAAAGGTGCTTTGTGGTGAGGACTGTGAAATCTTGCTCAATATTCATTATAACTGTAATGTAATGTTCATTATAATTATGCTAGTATATAACTAGGCAACATATGATATTTGAGAAAGAGTTGATGAAAGTGTCAAAAATAAATTATGATTACTAAAAAAACTTATTATTGGTTAGTTTGTAGTTTGGGTTTTTTTGAAAGTTTGCATCTATTTAAAATTAGTATAAATCATAGAATAAGGCATTTCCATCTTTTTAAAATAATATTCATGGGATTCTTTGCATGTTTGATGTGTTTAGAGATATTGTTGACAAAATGTCAGTTTCCATAAAATAATCTGGAAAAAGAGGAGGAAAAGAAGTTGCAATTGTCTCCGAGAACATGAAAAGTTGTTAATCAGGAGTAATCCCTTTGTGTACTGGAGTAAACAAGAAGAAATGTACTTGGTGATTAAGGTTAGATGTCAAACTTATTGAAATACTGAAATACATTCATGATGAGCATCTTTTGGAGGTGTCATAAGTATATTTGAACCTATCTCAGGGTCAGGGGTGGGATTAAATATTTCAGCACCCTTTCAGCCCTATATCTGAACTCTTAAACTCCTATTTATGTATTATATTAATATTAATAATGATAGTCAAAATTTTCACAAAAGGGGACAGCAGGCAAAACTATAATGCAGCTGCTTCTGGGTTCTAGAAGAAACTGAAAGTGAAATTGACATGGAGTTATTCTAACTAAGAGTGTGAATGCTAATTTTGGGGAGATTGGTATAATATGGATATAATAATTAATGCTAGTAGATCAGAAAATTTACAAAATTTGCCTCATTTTAAAAAACTACTAACACATCCCACTGTCAGGATTTCAAATTGCAGGAGGTTAAAACTCTGTTCTTCAGGAAGTAATAAAAATTAAGGATGTAGATTAGATGTGTCCTGGCAGGCATGTTAAACAGGTAATTTTTTTAGCAGAAGTGACTGGTTTGCATCAGAGGAAGCCTTTTGGGGATTTCATATTTGGAGTCCTGTGAATTCTGTCTTTCTCAGACAGATTACTTCTGATGTCCCTGCTTATGTTCAGTATTCACTGTAACACCTGTGTATAATATAATTTATGTCTAAAGATGTAGGAAATGGTAATCTTAAGAGAGAGCTTGGAAACTAGTGGGGGAAAAGTAGCTGAAGACTGGATTGCACCACTGATCAAGACCTTAGAGGGTTGTTCACAGTTACACATAAAGATCTGAGTAATGAGTAGATTACAGCTGTGTTCACTTGAATAGCATTTCAAAGAATATTAACTGTTCTAGGTTGTTTTATGCTAATGACAAAATTAATAATACTCAAGAACCTTTTTTTTCATTTTTGAATATATCTATTTATCATAAGAGCTGTTCTTCAAAATGTATTTTAGCATACATTTCAATTTCAGAACCTACTTTTTAACTTCCTTGCAAAATATTTTAAATTCATTTGAGAGTTAAATTTTATTATTGATTCATGGATTCTGAGGTCAGAGGGAGTCATTTAGTCCAAACACTTTTCTATAATGGCAATAGATTTCTCCAGATGCTGAATTTAAGAATGTGTTATTAATACATCAAATCTGAAAGCTGTTATTGATTCTGTTTATTGTTTACAATTATTATTCTCCTCATTCTTTTATAGGAGCTTATGAGTTTTGGCTTTCTCTATCTGAATTTAATTGCCTAAAATTAAGTAACAGTTAATAAAAAAACAAAACAAAGCAAAAGCCAACAAAAATCTCTGAGCAAGATTGATAAAAATTGTTGAAATAGTATTACAGCTGCATAAAGTTATATAGGGCTATATATATTTTTTAAAAAATGTGGTAAATTAGAGAAATTATGAAGGAAGTGTAGGCAATTGTCCAACCAGGTTTTTGTTGAATTAACACAAATCATTAATATTGACTAAATATTGTTGTGTTTTGTTGTGTATTATCTATTTGTTAAAATAGTTTTTTGAGGAAGGAAGCTATCTGCGGAAAACTAAATTTTTCCTAGAACTCATGGTCTAATAGTAATTCAGAATACTACTAAATTCAAAATTTAAACACTAGATCCAGAGCGTGTTGCAATCACTGGAGGACTCCATTTTGGTCAAATTACATTAAATGTTTGGATTTATACTATGATATCATTATATAGTTGTTGAGTTTGGGTACTCTTGAAATAATAGCATTAATTTTAATTTTAATTAATAGAATACATTCTAATACTTAGAATTAGTAATATTTAAGACAAGAATTAAGAATTTGTTCACGTAAGTATAATTGAGTATCCTTTTCTTCTATTTAGAATTCTTCCTAGTGATTTATAATTCTTGTTGTTTCTTCTTCTTCTTCTTCTTCACATAGCCTTTAATTTGTATCACTAATTTTTATTATGGCTGTATGTAAGACATGATTTCTTCATTTTTTGTTGTTTATGAAACAAACTCTTACCTAATGCTATCTCTACTTATCAGTGATGTCTGGCCTGGTTGTCTCTTCTACCTGATGCTCTAAAGCACGATTCTCTCCTCTGTCTCCTCATTCATAAAGTGTACCACATTTAGCAAACCTGAAGTATTCTATTTTCAAACTCTGTATTGTCCACTTTTGTTATGATTCCTGTAAGAAAGCATCAGTTACAGTAATATATATTCAGTATCAAACATAAATGTCTGGTTTAAAGAGGAAAGAAATCATTATAGTGTAAGATATCTAAACTGCTTTATGATTGTTTTTATGCCATCCACATTTTTCTTCTCTTACTGTTCTTGTTTGAACAGGTTTAATCTTCAGTGTAAGATATTCAAAGAAGAAATTAAGTAGATATTTTGAGGGGTTGTCAGGACACAAAGAAAAGGGTATTTGAGATTTCTCCAGCAAGTCAATCTTATTGACTCTTAAAACTGTTGGAATGGGGAAGAAATTTTTTTGTTTTAACCCAACCCCCACAAAGATATATCCAAAATAAGGTGTACTAAACACAGAAGAGTTCATAGTACAGTTGCCATGGTAAAGCTATTCTTTCTGTGAAGGAAGTAACTGAGAGGGCTCCTGATTTTCCATGTGACCCTGGTAGCCCATCAGTCTCTGGTGCTGAAGGACAGCACCCCAGAGAGCTGCTGCCAAGTCAGAGAGCAGCAGCTCTCCCTTTCCAGCCAAAGGATCATTTGCTGACTTGGCACCCTGGCACATGTTTTGTCATCCTGAGCTGCTTTCTGATTGATTCTCCTGCCTGAAAAGTGAAGGCAGAGGAACCAATGCAGGGCATTTTAAATATCTTTGCTGGCATCTTAAAAGACACTTTACTCTGACTATTGCAGGTATCAGAAATTCTGTCAGAATAGCATCATGCAACATTCCTTTTAACTCTACGTGCAGTGCCAGCATCTCTCCAGACAAAAGATCTCAAATTTTTGCTGGTTGTATTGTCTTTAAAGGTGCATTTCTCATGACCACTTTTTCTTCAAATAAGCAGTTCAGTGCTAGGAAAGAGTGTGCCTTTATTCTTCCACCTTAATCAGTATCCCTTTGCAGATTTCAGTTCTCTGTGAGCAACTGAGTGCAGTTCATGTGTGCAGAAGTAATCACTCCAAATGAATTTCTGCACATACGGGAACTGGAATAAAATAAACATGGCAAATTTTGTTGTAATCTGTGCTAAGGTACCGATTTTTAATTTTTTTTTTTTTTTTTATTGCAATTGACTCAGCAGGAGACAAACTTCTGGAATTTCACTGGCAAAGATAACATGCCTGTAGCCATTTGATCAGTTATATCTTACTTGTAAATTTCCTCCCTATGCTAACTTCCAAATTCCAAAGGCTTTAAAAAAGTAATAAAAATATCTAAAGCCAAGAGTCTAAAATACTGACATATTCCTAACGAACCTGTTTCTCCAATGGGAATTTAAAAGAAACAGGATTTTCAGTCAAATGCATCATATGAAATACAAAGACTTTTAGGAATTTTGTAGGTGTCAGTGTAGTTATGAAACTAAGTTGACAATGCAGACTGTGGATTTTTTAATGGACTTAATTATGTTGAAATTGAGGCATATTGATTTAATTGCCTTTATGGTATATTGAGGGTCTGCAGGAGCAGCAATGGACAATTCTCTTATCCAAGCATAATTGTTTCTATCACTGGCAAAAGATTTTTTTCTCCCAAGGTCTGAATAGTTAAATGTAAAAGCATTTGCATGTAAAAAACAAACTCAGAAGCAGAACTCCTGATTCAGTTGACATATTTCTAACAAGACCTTCAGGGCTTTGTTTCTATAGGGAAATATTAGCAATTGATGTGAAATTCAGTAAGTGCACATCTGTCTGCTAAGCTAATAAATAAAACATAGATGGGTTATATTAGGTGCCAATTGTATCCAGGAGCATAAGCAGTGAACTGTGATACTTGCTACTTAAAATAAATTAGCATCTTGCAAATACTGTTTGAGAAATAAGTATGGTCTCTGAAATGATTAGCCATAATAATAAATTTTATTTTTCCACTTCTTCATGCTATTTTAAAATTAATTAACTGTATAGAAGTAAAATTATGTTTTTGTAATTTAATCAAATATTTCTCAGTGCCAAGAACTTTTTGGGGTGGAAAAAAGGTCTGCTTCCTTTAATATGCTTTATTTGCAGTCCAAACCATGAAATACTATGTTTGTATTGAACATAGCACTTTTTACAGTAGAAAATTTGTATTTTCATAGTATTCAGTGTGGACTTGGAGGCCAGAATTGTGTTCTAGTCAATTCATAACTGTAC
Source organism: Oenanthe melanoleuca (assembly GCF_029582105.1). Taxonomy (NCBI): domain Eukaryota; kingdom Metazoa; phylum Chordata; class Aves; order Passeriformes; family Muscicapidae; genus Oenanthe; species Oenanthe melanoleuca. Next base: position 30,364,789 of record NC_079336.1, read on the forward strand.
TATAATAAAGGAAAATCCCTAACAGACAGGCCATATTGCCTTTTTGGTAAATGCATTATTCTGTGGAAAAGAATCTTCCAAGCAGTGATCTACCATTAATCTACAGGTTTGATGTTCTGATGTGGGGTTTGGCATGTATTCATTGTGAGAAGTACTGCAAAGGTGCTCTGGGAGGAATTTGAGAGCATCTCCTAATAAAGTCTTGGGTTGTTGCAGATGATATTTCATATATCCAGTTTTTTAGTTCCATCCACACTATCAAATAGAATAGAAATATGCTTTTCTTCTTCCACTTCAGGATGAAAGCAGAAACCATCCTAGACTATTTATGGTTTGTGTTTTTTTCATAACTACTTATTTTCTTACTTACACTTAGTAGGGTATCTTTCTTTTTATCTGTGGCTTTACTTTTACTCCTAACATCTTTTAAAGTTCTTTCTTTTGGTTTGGTTTTTCTGGTTTGTGGTTCTTTTGTTTGGTTGTTCAGTTGGACAGGGTTTTTTACTCTAGCACTTAATGATATTCTATGATTCTTTTAGCTTCTCTCATCAATTACGTGCATGACAATATTTACCTTACCTTCAGTGCCACCTGTTCTACTTCCTACATGTAGATTATTTAACATTTAATCAGTGCTTTCACATTTTCTTTTAATATATTCATTTTTACATGAGCATACTTTTCCATTTCAATGTTGGTACTTGGAAAATTCAGCTTCTGTATCAGCACATTACATTAAAAAACAGCAACTTCTGTAGTTTGTCATCTTTAAGATAAAGTTATGTATATTTCTGAAAGACAATTATATTCACTTTCTGGGAACTTTCAGATCAAGCAGTGTGGTCTTTGTGGTCCTTTCTTGACTTAAAAGTCAGGCTATGTAAAAGCTTCCTAATATATTATTTAATACTTTAGATTCTTTCTTTCATTAAGAACTTGGAATTATTTTTTGATTGAGGCAGAATTGCTTCTCTGGTTTGTTTTAGTATTTCTTTGCTGTAAGAATTTTAAGTAAAATATTTGTTCAGAAAAATCTGAATTTGTTAATTTAGTTTGCTTTTACCTCCTCTTTCCAAGCCTTCAAGGGCAGCTATGCTGTAGAAATACCAATGAATGGGTATTAATTTCAAATTAAGAAGGTTATGTCTTATAAGATGAGTACAGCAAAAAGAAAGCCTTTGAGAATTGATTTCTGAGTAAGCAAGGACTTTTTTTAAAATTTTTTTTATCCATGGATTGTGTAAAATTTTAGCCTCTACAGTCTGATGCACACAAAAATAGAAACAATAATGCGTGTCACAAACACAAGGAAATGCTACACATAATACACAACCAAGCTCTGTCTGTTGTAAATTCTAAAAGTAACTGATTTCTTACCATCTCACTGTTTCTGGTGCTTGATTTGTGTGCCTGCTTGTACATAATATTGGAGACTGAGTAGTAGATGTGTTTTCCTAGTTAGGGTGCACTGCTCAAAGGGGGCTTGTGAGTCACTGTCATTGTTTGGTTTTTTGCTGTCATTCTCAAACTTTTTTGCAACTCTGTCAGCTTTGGATTATTAATAATTTTTCCCTACTATTTCACTATACAGTTTGTTTTAGGACTCTTGATTTTTCTAGTTTTAGAACTTCATACTCTTTTTTGACTACTTTTGGAAGCTAAACTGCTATTCATCTATTTTTTAGTAAAGATTCATATTTGTGTCTTGATTTTAAAAGCCAACAGGTATTCTTTTTACTGTTAATTTCAGAAAAGGGTGCATCTTAGATCTTGTTCTTCTGTGAATCTCACCTGCAGTATTGCAATTTACAAACCCTAAGTAGTTTCCATAGTGAGACGTAAACCATTTAATTCAACTTGGAAATGGGAAGGGGATTTGTCTATGTCGTTTTAAAGGAAGTCAGTACATGAAAGTCCTCCTCATGTCTCATTTTCTTACAAAGAATTACTTTTTTGCAAAGAGATAGATTTGTACAGCCTTCTTGCTGATTTAGTCTAACAGATTGTGCTGTTCTTCACAGCTTTATTCTTTACCATACCACTTGATATACCTTACATAATATATATACATTTGATAAATAAGAACAGCCAAACCAGTCTGGGAATAAACAGGAAAAACACTTGTGTTGTTTTCCACAGCACTTGGATAACAAGAAAGGGTTAGCAGCACAGGATCTCTCCTGTTAGACACATTACATTTTCCCAGTGTCCTGATCCCACAGGATTAATTTTTGCAGTAGCCAGGAGGGGGCATGGCCAGGAGCAGGAGGTTATTCTATATCACCTCATGTCATTGCCAGGGGCAAGAGGACGGGTCTCTTCCTGATCACCATGGTGTGGGGAGGGAGCAGTCAGGTGTTGGTGTTTCTGTGTGAATCATTCCCCTCTTTCTTGTACACTCTCATTAGTATTGTTGCTGTTACTGTTCATTTTCTTATCTCCTTGCTATTTCCAGTAAATTGCTCTTATCTAGACCCATGATCTTTAGCTTTTGTACTTCCAGTTCTCCTCTCCAGCCCTCAGAAGGAGAGAGGTGGAGGGGAGCAAGCAAGTGGCAGCATGGTTTCAGTGAGACCACTAAATTGGAAAATACCATTCCTAAACCAGGACACCTAATCTTGCTGTCTCATGGTTTCTCACCAGAACTATCCTTAAGAATTGTGATATGCTAATTTTCTTATAGATCATTTGTATTTGTATTTAATTTCCTCGTCTTTCATTGCCTTCAAACCATGTTAACATGCAGAGTTCATTCTTATAAGAGAATATACATTTGCATTAGTCTCTTAATCATCTGTATCAATGTCCTCTAATCGTGTTACTTTCATGCTGTATCTTTCTAAAACAATTTTGAGCTTGATTGTCTCTGCAGTGAATACTGCAGTTACCAGAGTAATCACTGTACATGAATTAGTTAACTTTTTTTAAAAAACAAATACCAAATACTTTCAGGCATGCACAAAGTCAAAATAAATCTAAAAAATGTTCCTGTGTTTCTGCAAAATTATTCCCACCACTCAATGACTGTCTTCTCAAATGCTTTTAATATAAATGCAAGAAGAGCATTTCAAAACATGAGTATTATAAAAGCGGTAGAATGGCAATTACAGTCTGTGTAGAATACTAATGTGCTACTTAGTGTGAAGTAGGCCTGTGTTACAAGTTCAGTTTATAGGTGAGGCAATGTAGATTGTTTTCAATATGAAATATGACATACAGTGATATTAATAAAGAATTTTTGCACATATTGCCATCACTTAATATGCAATTAAGCACAGTTTTAAATTCCAAGATAAATCATACTGCATGTAAGAGCAGCAAATTAAAAACCACTCCAAGTGTTTTGTCATTATTCTTTCATCAATTAAGGTAGCAAGGTGGTGCTAGCTATTGTAAATTGAAATTTTGAAGATTGTAGTTATTGTAATTTTTATTCATTAATTTAATTAATGATTATTTTGTTTAACCCTCAAGATTCAGTTCTTTAATGTCATTAACCAAGTACAGAAAATAGGGTTTTAGCTATTATTTCAATGCAGACCAACTGTTCTAAAATATTTATTATGATAAGAGAAACAATAAAGGTATAAATGATGAGTGGCAACAAAATTGTTCATGTGATAATATCTTCTCAGAAAATACATAACAGACTAGAGAGAGTTTTGGATTAACACAACATGTTTAGGGACTTGTAAAATTCTTGATTCTGAGAGAAAAAAAGGATTATGACTTAAAGAGCAAGCAAATGAGAGTTATAACAGAAGTACATAAACCAGTGTGTGCTATAAAAAGAGAAACTGAGTATTTTTTCCTGCCTTTTATTATTGTGGAAGAACTAAATTGAAATTTGAAGGTAAGAAAAATCCTTGCATCTGAGAAAGACATCTTTGTTCTAAGATATCAAGTATATTTTCTTTCCTGATCTTCAGATCCTGCACAAGAACATTCTAGGTACATTCTCTGTGTGAATATTCCATAAAAGTTGTCGTATGAGCTAATTCTCTGTAATCTTTTTTCCTTCTCTAAATCACCTTTTATTTTTGGCCTGTTGATATCACTGCAAATGTGCTTTTCTCTAAGGCAAAATTTTCAGCCAATACTTTGTGCTTCTCTGAGGTTCCACTCTGATCCTAAATGGTGAGTAAGAAGAGTAAATTCTGGAAGTACTAAGATTCTAGCATATATCTTGTTCTCAGAAACTGTCAGAGGATGCTGCAATTTTAAAAAGGAGTCCTAAATGTACTAAAGAATTAAAAAATTGGAATTTTCTTTAAAAACTCTTACTTGGTGTTTCTGAATGTTTCCAAAACTGTTTTGGTTTTTCAGAAGGAGAATGGGGTACCCGTTGGCAAGGATGGCATGATTAGATCATTTCCATTATCACAATAGTGTCCCACCTGTGAGTGCTGATTGTGTTTAGAAGCAATGCATGTGGATTATCCACTTGATATGTTAAGCTTTTTTCTGGTAGAATTGTGATGAGAAAACATTGGTTTAAGAAGAATGTTCTATTGACTTCTGAATCTCCCAATTCTTACAGTCCTGCTAATCACCAAATATAGTTTACCTTTTTTGCTGTTGTGCACTTTTGCTTGACAAAAAGGCAGTGTCTTAAGTCAGGCAGTAAGAACTTAATGTTCAAACAGAGCTGTGAATGAAAAATGTTTGTCCCAAACAACAGTGATTTCCAACTGATGAGTAAAGGCAGAAAGCTGACTTTTCAGACTCTAATACCTTTTTTCAGTGTTAAGGAAAAAATTCACAAAGCTTTGCACAATTCTTGCTGTTAGTAGCAACTTTGTTATTCACCTCCAATGAAACCAGAGAAAGGCAGCAAAAGGCATTGACTTTACCCAGAAGGAAGTCTTCAGTCTCATGTTTTAACACCAGCAAGAGATGCATATACTGTGTCTGGCATCACTTTCATTATTACTATTTAAAGATCATGGTTTGTCAGAACTACCTTTGGAATTGCTTGAACCCTTTCAGACAACCTCAGGCTGGACCAGCTGCCTTGGGGATTTGTTAGTATTTTGAAGCTCCTGTATTTTCAGATTTGTTATGCTCCTAGTGATGACACAACTGACTTGCTTTTGTGAGTTCTGATTTCCCACAAGCATGGGATTCTGCCTCTTTCCTTTTTTCACTTGTTTACTAAATGAGAGCATAGGAGAAGCAATACAAATTCTTCTAGAAAAATAGTTGTTATCCTCATGAAATTCATGAGGGGTATTGTAGTGTCCAGCCCACATATACCTATATGCTTCTGGGATGAGCCTACATGTTTTTTTTTCCCAGGTTGATCCTGAAAGTCTTTCAGCCTGCCATTCATTCTGGTTTGATCAAAAGATCACTGTACATCCATGTCTAGAATGCTTCCTTTGTCATCAGATGTTGGCCAAAATATCTCTCTGTTAACAAGGCTATTTTAAATCTGGTAAAGTCATTAAAATCTCCAATTTCAACCTGTGTAATTAATAGATAAATTAAACTAAAAAAAAGCAAAACCAACAAAAAACCCCAAACCAACCAACCAGCTAAAACCAGAAAAATCAACATAGGTTGGTTTACTTCTCATTTCATTTGGGTGAAGGAGGTTTTTTGATATTTCTGTGGCTGCATGGGAACAAGTGGAATATAAATGTGAATAAAAGTTAAGTTCTAGGCATAAGACCAGAAGCATGACTTTGGAATTGGAAAGAACTGATTTGCATCATGAGCTTCTCTAGCTAGTTATTAAGGTATTTATGCAAATTTAAAGTTCTGTTTAAACTGCTCTCCCTCACCAATGTTTTTGTTATGTCTTCTAGAGTTTTTCTTCCAATGTTTATTCATTCATCCTATGGATGTTATAGGCAGCAGTGTTTGTGTTGATATTCCCTGTCAAGACAGGTGCTGTACAGTGTTCATAAGGAGTACCTTCAAGTTTGAGTCTCTATGCTTACCTAGAAAAATGCCTTTCCCTATGGTCATCTACCTGTAGGTAACTTAATTCTTTCAAATGATAGAGTAGATGAGGTGTTTCTTTTCACTGAAGATTTTAGAACCATATTAAGATCCTTTGCCTTAATGACAATTACTTTTCAGAGGAATCCAGTTCTGTGGATTGTACTTAGTGGGGCTATACTTCTTCACTGTTCCACATGTACAGCCAGAGTTGGGTCCACTGAAATGATGGTGTTAGCATCACCCACACAACAGCCTAATCTGAGAAAAGTTTTATTAGATACCTACCCTCACATTGTTGGAGACCAAAGAGGCCTAATACGTTCCTCTTATTATTTATTACTTTTTCCAATTTTGACTATAATCCCTTCTTTTAAGAATTGCATTTACTCTATATCTTTGTGTGTACATTTGTGTTATCACAGTCAGAAGTGGTTCCATTTCATTTTCCATATTGTTACCTGGAACTGCTGTTAACTTTGCCTCTTTCAAGGAATGATGCTCATGAAGAACTTTCACAACAGATTAAGTTTTCTTCTGATACTAAAAACAAGTGCAAGTTCCTGTAAATGGAAAGAAGGTTCTTCAGCCAAGATTTTTGCCCCTTTTTTTTTTTCCCAAAAGACAGTGGAATTAAAATTAAGAGAAATTAAAATTAAGAAAATTAAGATTAGTGTAACACTAAGTTCCTTCATCAGACATGAGTTTTTGAATTGATAACTCTGATACAATCTCAGGCATTCAAAAATTGGGTTGGAAAAAAAATCCCCAGAATGGATTTCCTTCTTGTTGCTAAATTCTGTATCGCTTGGGGACAGAAGTATTTGGAACAAAAGTTTCATGAGAAAGTGAAGTAACAGACAGAGTAGTAATGGTTCAATGTTCACTTTGCTGAACACTAGACTAAGATCCCACTGAGGGAACAGTAGGTGGAAGGAAAATTAACCCTTTAGGATGAAGAAAGTCAGTCTTTAAATTCTTAGTGTTCAGAGGATTGAGAACCAAAAAGAACAGTTAATGAGCCATAGTTCTATCTGGTGATAATCCTATCTCCTCCCTCTCTAGTATGGAATATAAAATACAGAGTACTGAGGAAGAGAGGTGGAACTGGGACAAAACCAAATGAGAAATTTTTGCATTTCAGACTGGAAAGCTTAAAACCTTTACTAAATAAATGACTATGTGCCCATATGGCATAGAAGAAACTAAATTCAATTTAAATGAGTAAAATTTGGTAGCAGAAACAGGCAGAGCATGAGTTCCCTATTGGCTAATTCACTGTCATTAGGCAATCTTGAAAGAATATATTGCATGGCTACCTTAGAGCCATAAAAATGTAGCAGTATTCTCTTTCTTATTTGTTCACTCTGCAAATTGCTGTATTATCCCAGAAGTTTTCCCTGTGCATACATATTCTCCACATAAGCATAAGCACAAGAATGGTGACTTTTTTAATAAAACAAGTTTGAGCATTAAAATAGGAGTGTTTCTTTATACTGCAGCTTATGTCTTTCAGTCATTTGTAATGTTACAATTGCTATGCCAGATAGTCCAAACCTTCTGAAAACTAGAAATTTGGTAGGAGTCAGTTACAACATACCAAACATGATCTATGTACCTCAATTCTGATAGCATTTACTTTTGTTTCTTCTCTCCTCTTTCAATGAGTCAGTCTCTAAAGATTTTCTGTCTTGTTTTTGTTAATATATTCCTGCAGTCATATGAAATAATTTTGGAGAGCGAGGTGGCCTGTGTGTTTAGTATGATTTGTTAATATGATCTTTTAATATCTTTCACAGTGATTTAAATCTTGCTTGATGAATTAAGCAATTATGTTAAATTGCATTAAATTTACTGCAAAGATGAAAGAATTGTGTTCCTAAAGGTTCTTAAAAAGCTTTGCTAAATTCTTGTATATGTTGCCTACTGGTAATTATTACCTGATTGTAAATAATGTGGTACATAAAATAATGTAGAGGTGTTTTGAATTCTTACATCTGCTCCACAGTTAGAAACATGCTTTATTTCTTGTTCTAGATCATTTATTTTAAACGAAAAACAAACCTGTCCCAAACTGAAGCTTAGCTACCTTTTTGAAAGGCTAGTCATCCTCTGAAATGTGAATTTTTTTCTAATCTTTTCAGGCCAATTTTTTTTAATAAATACCATGCTATATCTAGCATTGTATTCTGATGCACACTGACAAGTGTGCTGGCAGCTGCAGAAACACCAGAGTCCTCTCTGAGAATCTTGACTGAATGTAGGTTATCTTAATTGCAGTAGGATGATGCTATTTGCTGTTTTACACAAAAGGTCATGTGCTGTCTTAATGGTGGTGGAAATTTGGAAAGTTTTCTGTAACTTTCTTGAAACTCTATTAAACCTTGAAATTGTTCAGGTAAATACCATATCCTAATTGCATTTTTAAACTCTGTTTTCCATAGAAGCAGCTGGTGGAGTAACACAGTAATCATTCTGCTAGTCCATTCTCCTTCAAAACATCCATGGTTTTGTAGTAAATATAAACAGATTTGTATTTTTTTTTTTCAGTTTGAATATTTGTTCATTTTCCACTCTTCAACTCCTTTTTTTACAAAAAACTAGAACTGGATTATCTTCAGGTCCCTTCCAACCTGAGCCATTGTAATATTCAGTTCCAACAAGTGCAAGTATGTTCTTGACTTCCAGTGGAATTCCTGACATGCCATTCTTTTGTTGCCATTGTTTATATTATTCTCTGGTGTTATTCTGGACATTTCTTTTATGCAGCTGTCATACCACATTCAATGAATGAAAATGTGTTTCTGGGAACTTTAGCTTACTAACTGTTATTAGGGACCCATATGGGCCCCTGCAGATACATTTATGTCAGCTTTCTGTAACAGATCCACCAAACATCTCAGTCATTTAAAAAAACTATCTTGTAGGTTTTTCAAATCTTGTTTCACTGGGCTTTGTTCAGTTGCATTTTGACTTTGAATGTACTTTGAGCTCCAGTTGGGTTGATTTTTCTGTGGTTGTGATTTTTTCTTGAATTAATGCTTCTGATTCAAATTTAATTGCTTTAAATTTCTATAATATCTCTGTAGTTTGGTTGCAATAGCCTCCTTTTGGGTGACTCAGAGCAAAAGAGTGCACTTCTGCTCATTTTTAGCTTTTTTTTTTCCTTAAATATTTGCCTTAGCAAAGCCATTTGATAAAATCATCTGTATTTTTGCTAGGGTATTCAGCTCTAATGTATCCAATTCAATCTCAGAACATTATCCTTCAAACAGGTTCTGTGAAGAATAAAAAAGTCTGTAGTTTGCCACTACTTTTCAGTTCTAGGTAGTTTTACTGAGCTGTGCTGAAGCTTTGGAATAAGAAATTATACAAGAGCGAAAAATCACATGCTTCTGTTGTCATATGTAAATCTTCCTGAATTTTCTTTAGCTTTCCTCTAAGTCATTTCAAGCCCTTGCTTTCCCAGATTCCTTTGATAGTATCCTAGCACAAGGAATGAGGTCTGCTATAAACAGCTCTGTGCTCACTGAACATAGTGGTGTTGAACATCCAAATTTTGGCTTGACTCTGCTCTCCTGAAGACATTTTCCTTTAGTTAAGGCCAGTTGTACCCTTGTCAGCTTACATATTTGAGATTTACAGAATCATCCAGGTGACAGATCTGCCATGTAGAAACTGACGTGCATAGCAGTCAACTTTCCCCAGACTACTTCAAATAGGAGCCAAACTATTCTGGTTTTATGATACGGAAGCCCTTGGACTTGGAATAACTTAGTAAATTTCACTGTATAGTAATACTCAGAGCACAGAATTCAGTAATTCTTTCATTATTTGTTTCACCTGATATCATAAATTTTAGAATTATAAGCATTTTCCTGTACATAATCCTTCCTGTATATTTCTTATATTTTCTCTTTCAAAGCTAGAAAAACTAGTTGGCAGTCAATTTAGAATTTAATCCATTTCAAGTTTACTCTGCTTTTTGTGTTCCATCAGGATGCTGCAATTTTCACACAAGTTACAGAAGATTTTCAGTTTCAAAAGGATACCTAAGTGTAACTGTCTTTAGAATTACTGCTGGCATGCTGAACTTTAGAGGGCCAATCTTGAACTGCATATCACTGCTTTCCAGCACCATGACACTCACACATTCTAAACTGCTGCTCTGCAGCTCTTAAAACCTGTCTTTTTGCACTACTGTGCTGCTAAAACAGCTGAAACAAACAAACAAATTTTAAAAAGTGAAGTTGTCTAGACAACTTCTCATTTTGGATCTTTCCAGAAGAGTCTACCAGATAATTAATGGAAAAGTAAAATCTGAAAGCAAAACAATATTTCCGTATAGTCATACCCATCTGGTTTCTGTGAAGCCTGAAAAGATTGTAGGTAGCAATCTGTTCCATTTTCTCTTTTATGTTTTTAGTCAAAAGGTCTAATTCCTTCCAAAATTAAGTTTTGATACATGTATGCAAACTTTTAGATACACTGTGGTGTTCTCACGATTTCATGACATTTTTAAGCTGAATAAGCAATATTTTCATGTTGCTAAATTTGATTAACCCACTCAAGGTTAATTCTACATACATATTCCACATAGTTTAAATCTGATAAATAAGAAAAATAGCACTGCTTGGCAAAACTGTCACATTTTTATGAAATTATATTTCTTGTGTCTTCCATGTCTCCCATGTCTCTTGAGTTTTGCAGTTAAAGTTTGGAAGACTCTCATGTTGTTCTTTGTTTTTTTCTTTGTTGTTAGTTGTTCTCATGTTGTTCTCTCGTGGTGTTCTTTGAAAATTCAGAGGTTGTTATGGGATTTGGTGACATAATTGTAGTGGAAAGTGGTGTTTAAGACAGGTGGTAGAATCACTGAAAAACCATTGTGGTCTTGTTTCATTTATATCTAACGGAAGCATTAATCCATTTTAGGAAAATAGTTTGGGAAAACATTATGTATATATGTGAAATACTAACACTTTCCAAAAGACTTTTTATCTATACAATAAATACAAGATTTTTTTTTTTATAAAACAAGAGGAAAGCTAAATAGATAGCAAAACATAGCAAAACATTTCTTCCTAAATAAAAGGTTGGTTTAATATTAAGTTAAATATTGCCTTGAACAGTAATAGAATAATATGCCTCTAATTATGGAAGAGGAAAAATAACTACATAATTAGAAGGAAACCTGTCTTCTTTAGCAGTATCATTTTTTCTCTATTAAAAGTATACAGAGACTTTGATCCCTTGGATGAAAGGGATTAAGAAAGCAGATGTCACTTCTTTTTCTTACAAACATTACGCTTGTGTTCCAAGCAGATTTGTCCTTTTCCTCACACAGGGCACTGCCTAGAATCACTCCTCTTGCTCCTTCTTAAGTGTTTTGTTTTGTCTTGTTTTTTCAGGGATTTTCTGTTTTCTTTTGCAGCAGATAAATACAAGCATCAAGCTTTGTTCTCAGTTAGTCTGAAACCACCTAGTTTTGGTCATTCTTGGGCTTTTTTTCTTTGTGATTTTGAACCTGGAGTGGTGGATTCTGTCTCTGTCTTTGGAGCAAGGACTGATCTCATTGAAAATGATGCATGGAGAGCCACTGGTTGTAAGATACCAGAACTGCAAACTCAAAAAGGGAAGATTTTCTTCTCTGAAGTAACTTACCATTGGTAGAGGGGTGTGGCAGTAAATTAAACTGAGAGATAGAAAAACGTGGAAATGGCTATTCTGCCTCTGGCAGTGCTTACAATAAATGTTATGGGGAGGTCGGAGATGTTTTCAAGATCATTCTCCCAAACTATTTGTGCTTTTCCAGGTGAAGAGTGATTGATTCTTTTTACACATGTATCCGTGGATTTCACTGTCATACAACTGCTTACTTTTCTTTCACCCTGTACAAGCTTTCAGCTTTCACAGTGTCCTGTGGCAAGCAATTTAAGGGCACATTCTGTGACAGCCCTCTGCTTTGGTTTGTTGTTGGACCAGACATCTGCCACTTGCTAGGTTCAGTTGATTCTTTCCATCCCTAGCATTGGAAGAGATAATTTTAGGAAGTTAAGGTCTATGGGAGGCAAAGTTATCATGCTTTCAGAAAAAAAAAAGAAAGCTGCATGAGATGAAAAGCATGTTGAAAAGCTTCTTTTCAAAAATCAGTGAATTATGATCCAGTACAAATAAATGTGTACCTTGCAGTGCAAATTGATTGCTACTTAAATTCAGAGCTTCTTGTGCATTTTCTAAAATAGGTAAACTATCAAATATTTTGAAACTAAGATAGCTATATTTTTCAGCAATCCATTGTTTTCTGATGTGATTTTAATTGAGGAATTTTTATTAATGCTATTAGTCAAAACTTAATCTTATTACCTTAGTGTCCTTTTACCTATAAAAATGGTTTTTTATATGATTTTTATTTTCAGAACTTGCTTAGATCACTGGCCTTGCTGTACTTGCAACACTTCTCGCAGGACAAGAACTTAATTTCTTATGTAAACAAACAGCATCTGTTATATTAATTATATGGTTATTTCATGTATACTTGTAAATAGGCAAGTCCTCCAGAAATACAAACCACAAAAAAGCCCTTTCTCTAATCCTGAAGTGTTCAAAACTGAGTAATTTTATTAGATTGTTTTGTTGATTGCTTTCTCCTGATAGAGACTTTACATCGGATTGTCTCATCTATGACTTCATCTTCAAGTTGGAAATAAGTAGCTCATTTGATTTGGAAGGACCCACGCTATAATAGATATATTTACAATCTTTATTTCAGATTCTTTTCTGAAAAAAAACCCAACATATTTCACATGCTTCAACTTGTGAAAAAATAATTTTTATAAATTTAGAATACATGTGAGAAGTCAGATATGAAATATATGCCTTGTAGATTGGAATAAAATGTGATTATAAATTCCCATTATCCTAAGCAGGTTCAGAGATTGATACTTTTTGGCTGCTCTCTCCAGATGAGATAGCTTTGTGACTTATATTTTAGCTTTCTTTAATAGGATAAAAGGGATTAGAATTTGGGTTTTAAAGCTTTCTGTATCTTTGTTATGTTACTTGCAAGGCAGTTGTGATTCTTACTCTGAAATGGAAACGTCAGTGCTCTGCTGCTGACATATTTAATTTTTCACAATATGTTGTGGGAATTGTATTACTAGATAAGAATAATATTGCTTATGATGTCTTGGGAATTTCACATAATTCAGTGTGTCACACTAAAGGCTAGTAATAGATGACCCTGCTAAGTGATATGTGGAGGAGGCACAATGCACAGATGCCTCAGGGATAAGTATCTTCCTCTTGGGAGATAGCAAGGAGAACAAACACTTTAAATCCTATCAAAAGTATTTTCCAGGGTATGCCAAATAATTATATTTGGACAGATACTATTTTTGCAAAATTCTTACTGTTGCTTATGAAACCTCTCTAGCATGAGGCTGTCTGGGCCTTCTAAAGTGTTGCTGGCACTTACTCAGGACTAGTCACTGCACATGCTGTAGATTAAATTGTTCCAAGATTTTAGCTGATAGCCTCTCTTCTGGAATTTAGCTGTTAAAAATGTTGGTAATTCCTTGACACTTCCCACAGTCACATTTGATCTTGATCTACAAGCAGAATAGTTGAAACTTAGGGATCTACTTCAGAATAAAGTGATGCTTTGCATGAATAAAGAAAAAAATAGAATTTCAGAACCTATTGAATAAAAGATGAAAATATTTTGAAAATTTGGGCTGTGAGAGTATAAATTTAAATGAGGAATTTTACATGATGGGAATTTTGCTTAAGATACTGAAAGAGTTCATATATCAGTTTGAACATACTTGGCAGGTGAATAATTGACCTGGTTGTGAGGATTATGATTATTGGAGGGTTGTTCAGGAAGCAGGCGTTTCAAATCACAAAACAAAACGCTGCTAGAGAGACATGCTAATCAGCTAAAAACTGAACCCTGCATCATGACAATTTGTAATTACCCTTTGCCTTAACACAGTAGTATTAGAAACAGAACAAAAAGATTTCTAGTAAAGACTGTTATGCATGCCTGCCTTAAATATTTTAGAGATGCATATCTGCATGTTATTTAAACACTAAAAAACAATTATAGATAATCTCTTTTATCTTACTGTGTTTTTGTATACTGGGGATATTATTGGGTTTGTAAATTTTAATGATCAAACAGAGGTTTTTTATATGTTTGCAGCACATCTAGTTAAGAGGATTTCTGTCTTGTTTTGAAATAAATGGCCTAGTATCCAAATGTTCTTAACTGTACCCTGAAAAATATTTCTGTTGTATTTAGCACTTGAACACAGCAATAAGTAATTTGGATAGGGATTTCTCAAAGGAAAATTAAAGGGTCAAGAACAGAATTCCCTGTGAAAATTTATATTCTTTATTTGTAAAATGAGAATGTATTGACTTGAGGAAACAATTCAGTGATTCTTGAAACATATTTTCATTAACCTCTGACCTTGACTGGATGAGTAGAGTAAAAGACTGTTGATTCTACTGAAAACTTAGGTTTTCAACATTTCCTTCATAAACACAAAATTTACCAAATGGTGACCATTTGTGCATAGAGTTGCCAGTCAGTCACTTTTTTTTTGTTTTTCATTATGCTGATTTAGAAACATTTTTCTTAAAAGGTTATGCTGTCAAATATTGCTCCATTTAGGAACTTGTAGTTATAATTATATACTCACTAAAACTGTAGTGTTAAAATGCAGAAAACCATTTTAGTCTCCCTCCTATATGCAGGCACAGTGAGCACAAAAATATTTTTTTTCATTTATGTGAGCATCAGTGACTGCGTTTAGTACATCAATTTCTTTTTTCTTTAGTCTCAGTCACCTTCCTCTTAGTTCTAGATGGAGCATGCCCTCTTACCACCAGAAAGCCAAGGCAGCAAATAGAATGAACTAACAGCAAAAAAAAGGGTTGGTAGTTGTCTATTAAACAGCCCACCCAGAATTGTGTATCTCTAATAACACATAAGTCAAGTTCAGACATTTTCTAATAGGCTTGCTTCTCTTCAAACATTATCCAATGCTTTGGGAAAGTCCTATGTTCCTGTGGGTCATCAGCCTCCACTTGCTCTGCGGCATCCTGGCCCATGAATTTTAATTTTCTTGCCCAGTATTCAGTCTGCATGTGTACTTGCCTGTAGTAGCCACCTTCAAGGAAGAAAAGGGGCCCTGGGATTTTTTGCTGAGATGGTGTTTGTTGGTATGGGCTATGTCAGGAGGAAGGTATGCTCTTTGATTCTAACTTCTCTGGAAAATTTCTGGGAGCTTTGGCTACACTTTCTTGCCTGAGGAGGGGACAGACAGGCCATGGGGGATTTTTCCCGGGAATGGCTAGATGGCAGATTTGATTCTGATCTATTCTTCATGCTCCTTAACTAATAGCCCAGAAGCTAATGCTGCTGCAATTCCTGCTGCCTGTGCTTCCATTGGAAGACAAAACAAGCCAAGCTGTGGCAGTTCTTGTTGTGTATTTTGGTCTTCTCTTTATGCTTCTCTGAAAAACATGCATGTAAAAGAGGAGAAATAGTACCTTTTGACACGATGTTTCAGTGAAATTTAACTTAGAATTTCTTGAAACATAGGAAAGACACTTTGCAAGCATGAAAAGTTATATCCCTGCTGAATAGTAAAGGTTTGCCAAGAAATGGAAGAGGCAAAATTTGCAAGTAAAAAAACTACAAGAAGCAAAACTATAAGGAGAGGATGGATTGGGGAGCTCTGGGCAGAATACTTTTTTGCTAAAATAACTATCTAGAAGTGTAAATTTTATGACTTTCTAAATAAACACTTATCTTTCCAGTTTGATTCAAGTTTGTACTGGTATGTCAGTGTTTTATGTAGCATTTTGTTGTGTAGAATTACTTGTTAAAACATATATTGGTATTGATATGGGATTTCAAAAGCCTAAACAGATGTTAACTAAATTATAGATAGAACAGGAGGGAAGCTTTTTGTCTGTAATCAAGCATAATGGTGCTTCGAAATTAATTTTAATTGTTTTCATTTTGTCAGAAGTTTCAGCATTTAAATCTTCTATTCTAAATCAAAAAAAGAAGTTTTCCCAAGTGAGTGCCATTCCTTCTATATTCCAGAGGGCATACAGGTGTTGCTGACACTTCTACATAAGCATCTGAGCTACATGGAAGCAGTTGCCATGAACATACTCTCTGTCATCTAATTTTTGTTTGCACTGGTAAAGTATTGTCTGTTCTGTACATCCTTTGAGATGTAAAAGGAATAAAACTTACTTTTACTCTACTCAGAAAGTGTCATCAGCCTTCTGCATGTGAAAATTCCAACAGACTGTGTCACTGGAAATATGACTTGTGGCTGATGACTTGGCTTAAGAATTGTAGAGAATTCCTTCGATTTCTTATCTTGTTTTATATGGCTGCTACTAATGGCATTTAGATAAATTATATAAATGTGCATAAACAAGACAAAAAAACCAAAAATATTGTAAGTACAATTAGGAATCTGTTTCCTAATCTGTTTACCAGGCCTCCAAATCCAAGCAGCAGCTTGGAATTTGATCTGGGGCCACCTGATCTGTTCTTTTTTAGAGAGGAAGTATAATAAAGGGTCAGGGACCTGGAACACAGCAGTACCTTTTAACATATTAGTACTGACTGTGATAGCATTATATTGAAGACAGGTAAGAGAACTTCTTCCCTGCTTTCAAATTATGTAGCCCAAAAGTGTCCATTTCCAGGTTCTCACTGTAAAATGTAGAAGAAGCTTGGAGACCTAATTTCAACCAAACATTTTGATGCTTCTTGCATTCTGAACTTGGTGATGTAAATACAACTAATTCCAATTAGCAGATATCAGATCTAGCTAGGAGATCCTTGTAATCCTTGCTTCCATCTTATGTAAAGCTCAGTTTTATATAAATAATTTTTTAAAATTATTTAACTCTAAAATATTTATTTGTATTAAGAAATCATAATAAGAAAATTGTTTCAAAAGGTAAATTAGAAACAAAGGTACATGAAAACTGCTTATTATTGCTACAAAACACATTTCCAAGTACTTGGTGAGGCAAAATTGATGAGGACTGATCTCATAAAGTATAGTATCCAAAATACATATTGCTTTCCTGTCTGATTTGTAGGAGGGATAATCTTAAAATTGATTCTGAAAAACAGAGTTAGTGTTAAAGTTACCTAAAGTTGGTATCAATATGTTCTGGAATAGCAGCATTTATATATACATATATACACATATATATATATATATATGAGACACACCCTCTGAACTTTCTGATATGTACATATACGAGCACAGCTACCTACTCACACACCCTGTTGGGCAAGATTAATAGGCCTATTATCTGACTCTGCACCATTAGGGAACAATAAAGGCATCCCTTTGCCAGTTATGCACATAAATTTGTATTGGTTGTAATTGCATCAATCAGTGCAACAGAAGACATCTAACAAAAGAATCAGAGACACATTTTGTTCAGATTATTAAATGGATTGGAAAGGTTAATAATAAGCCTTGAGCCAGAAAATGTTCTAGACTGATTTTTCCCCCTTGGTTATATGATGCAATATTTCAAAGTGCATTTGTCTCCAGAAAAGCAATTATCTAAAAAAAAAATACTTTCTCCTTGCCATCATACTTATCCTTTCTCTTCAATGTCAGTTCTGTGCGATTAAACAATTTTCTTTTAATGCAGTAATATTTGTAGAGGTAGCTAATTAGTTAACTTGTGAATTCTATTATCCATAATCAGATAGTTTACTAAGCTGCAATTAGTTGCACCTTTTAAACCCACTGAAAGTAACACAATTGCTTAACTCCTTGGAAGAGCCTGAGGTTATGGGAGTAAGTGAAGTGACATAATTCGCCTTTCTAAAACATTTTTACGTTTTAGAAAGGCAAATTATGTAAAAGCAGTGGATCTTCAGGGCCAACACTTGAGAGTCGAACAAAGATTTTTTGCTTTTTAATTTCTAAATTATGGGAGCTAAGAACATAGAACTTCCATTTATGTTTCTACATAGTCATTTTTCCTGGGTACAGTCACACTTTTTCACTGTAAAGAGTTGCAGGACATGGTATATCTGTGGTTCTAGTTTAGAGTGGGATGAATTACTTGCTGAAAGACCCTGGAAACTACTCCGTTGCAAAAACTCAGACATCTAACAGCACACCTAAGGTACTCCTCCTGGCTTACATCTGCTACCCTGGAGCATGTGAAATGGCAATAGACAACTACATCAGACAGCTGTGTGCCCCCCCTTGCTTCCCTCCATCAGTTGAAATATGTGCAAAGGATGACTATCTCAGCTTGTTGATGCCTGTGTTTGGTCAGATGACCCCTACACTGAAAGTCTTAGGAGCAGACTTTGTAGGACTTTAGAATCATCTATTTCCTAGAAATTCAGTAAATCACTGATAACACTTTTGCATCTTTGAAAGCTTGACAAACTGAATATTCCACTTTAAGTGGCTGGAACTGGCCTGTGCATTTTCTATTGAGATTGAGAATTGGGACTTTCAATTTGCTTTCTGGAGGTGTCACTTGAATAAATGAGTATTTATCTTGAGGAGTAAAAAATTCTTTTTTGCTTGTTATTTTATTTCTCAGAAAACAAAAATCCACCGATTCCAATTATATGCCAAACAAACAAAGCTGTTATTGTAGTTTTTCTGTACATCACTATGGTATGTCACAGCCTATGGATAATTAGGTAAAGCAAAGTCTCTCATGAAGAGGAGGTTATGTTGACTTTTCGTTTGGTAGTGCGATGAAGTGTTAGTTGTTTGACTGTTACCACAAAAAGAAAAACATTTTTTAGAAGTAATTATACTGAATGTATAGGTGTCCTGATTGCATGAATAATACTGCAAATTTTAACAGTATTCCTTGAACTGTCATCTGACATGTTAGGCTGCAGAAATGTTTTAACACTCTACTTATGTAGTGATTTTTTTTTATTCCCAGGTCCAGTCTGTGTATGACATCACCCAATATGAGAATATGTTTCTTTTGTGCATGATTCTGGAACAACTTCTTCAAAATGAGGCAGAAGAAAGTAACATTTCAAGCTCAGACTATGGAGGAGAAGAAAAAATCAAATTTCTGAAGAACCTTGATGAAATTATTCTTCATCTCTCAGATGAATTCCCTTTGTTTTCTTTATATTTGTGGAGAGTGAGTGTTCTTTTGAACTCAGGTCAAATGCAAATTGATTAAAACAAGCAGCCTACTTTTTAACCATGCATTTGTGGTGGGATTGCATTGGAAAATTTTCAGGCCACACAGGGCCTTATTGGAAAACATTTACTTTAAACTACTATTCCATACAGCAATTTCAGAGATAATGCAATTTATTTCCAATTTTGAGTATAGAAAAACTGTAATAATCCAGGTGCCATTTTCAATAAATGCTGTTTCTTATAATAGAAAACAGTGTGTTGGTGTTTGTACACACAGTGAAAATGGAACAAAGAAAGTTGTTTCAGGTGCTGTTTAAAATAAACACAATGAATTTTAAAGTATAGTCATAATATCTATGTAGAGCTTCCAAGTTAGGAGACTAATGCCTGTCTTTTAAAAGTTGTATAGCTTCTCTATGGTTTAGAGACAGTGTCTGGTTGGCTGAAATGGAAACGTTTCAGTACAAGTTCTTACAGAATCGACTTTGTTACTGATAACCAAATGAGTCATTACTTGAGCTAAATAAAATCTGGTGCTCAGTGTCACAACTTCCTTACATTCATTGTATACTGCTTGGCTTTACTTGTGTATGCACAAGTTTAGGTACAATAGGCCTAATTTGCTCTGAGTAATGATTTCAGAGATCTAATCTGAAGAAGTGGAACTCATTTAATAGTTACTTTAAGCCTTTCTGTTCAAAATTAATGAATATTGATAAAATCCCCTTTGGTTTTTTTGTTTTAAAATGTTGTTTTTTTCCTGTGGCATAGTATTATATTCATAGTAATAATTAAAGTAACGTATTTTAACAGAAATTATCTCAAAAGGTCTTTAAAGTGTAAGCTCAAAAATATCTTAACTGAACCATAGTCTCTGATAAATCTAAAGGATTATTATTTTGACTAATTGTTCTTTTTTCTATTAGATAATTTTAGTTTATTATATCTCCTAGAAGTGTATATTCGTTATAAATGCAAAAAATTTTGAGTACTAGTCCTTGTCCTCCCCCTTGAACTTGTAAGATCAATTTTTATGTTGGGAAAATTCTCTGAAACACTGCTATCTTGTTAATTTGAATGTATTTATTCTTTAATAAGCCTTTGCTTTATATATATGTAAAATGCATTGATGTTTAGAAAGTGGGTTGCTTTGATGGTGAATTGGCTCCCCAGAGAGTGTTTCATAGTTAAGACACTGGCCCCTGTTCTGATCTTAAACTTCCTATTTGATATGTCATATGATAACATTTGTTTAATGCTTTCTTCTAGCTAATTTCCTTTCAACTTCAATGTTTGATTTTCAAAACAAGCGTTCCTGACTAGTCATATGAGGAAATTCGATAAGTTTAGCCAAACTAAAGAAAAGAAATCAGTGTGTAAGTTCGGTAGCCACTCAGGAATTAGTGTGCCCTTTTTGTTCCTGCTTTACTTGTTTGTTTGTTTGTCTGTTTCATTCTGGTGGAAGGTCAGTTCTAGCACTGAAAGCATGATTGTGAAAACAGAAAGGAAAGGAATAAACAAAATTAACAAATATCTAATTAATATAATAATTTTAATTTTAGTTTTTTCGAAAAACTTCATTCAAATGTAGCATGTAAGCAAAAGACAAAATGGAGAAGGATACTGGCATCTTTATAATGGCAAAGTGTGTATTGTTTCAAGCCTGTTTGAAAGAAAAATTTCAAGCCTTGATTGCACACCATATTTGCTCATTGATTGCAACAAGTATTTTTGTTGTTAGTAAAGCAACTTAGGGAAAAAACACATATTTTCTTCTTTGCAGATAATAGCACTTTCTCACCAGTAGGTTCTCTAGGCCACTGGAAATCAATAGATATTTTGGGAAATATATTCATCCCTGGTGAATTTTGAAGTAACTGCTTACTTGAGACATGATTTTTGAAATTTTTTTTCACAGCATATAGAAAGACAAGAAAGTGTTGAGGCAGAGTGAGAGCTCCCAATTGCAATGCCACTGCAGCAATCTAGGCACATGCCTCTGCAAAAGTGCTGTCAACTGGTCAGCTGGGCTCTCCTCATCTGCTTACTGCAGAATTAAATAAGGCAGTGAACCACATTAATGAGCACCTCAGCTTTGGTGGGGGCAGTAACCCCTGCAATCAGAATACTTACTAGTTTGTTGTTTCTTGGAGATTTTTCATTAAGAGGGACTTGTCTCAAGATGAAAATGCATAAAGGTAGATTTGTATATTTAGATGTCTCCATGTGGTTGAGATTTCTAATCTATGAAACACTTGTAAAGTGACTCTTTTGGTCTGGATATCTAGCTGCTACCCCAAAGGACTGCAGATCTTCTCTAAGTCTTGTGTCACATTCTCTCCTGTGTTACCCTGAGGCATCTTTAGTGGCACTGTCACTTAAATGTGTCTGCTTAGACAACCGAACAGTGGTGCTAGCATGAGCTTAGGTATGTAACTCACCACCACAAACATTCATTTAGCTGTCCTAATCTGAAAACTAAACTCCATGTTTTTGATACCTTATGTGTTTTAAAGTAGGAAATCCTAGGTTTAAATCCCTGCTCTTCAGACAATTTCTGCTGTTATCCAATGACTATTAAATGTAATTTGAGTAAACACCACTGTCTTTAGTTTTCAGTTACCAGATGACTGAGATAATCCCTGGAGGATTTGCAGCCAGGTTACATGAAACCTGCCTGCAGGTTTAAACTAAGTATTCAAGTACTTACTAAGTAGGTATGACCATGTCCAAGTTTTAACCTGTCTGGCCTCTAGAGAGGAATACCAAATCCAGAGAAAGTGCTCTTTGCTGAGTGTAGGCTACTGGATGTCTCAAAGAATACTCAAGGTCTGCTGTGCTGAACATAAGGTCTCATAGACTTAAACAGGAAACACTGAAAATAATTTGGTCTGGCCTGTCATTGTTCTCTGGAGTGTTTTACATGATTTACCCTTACAGTTTTAACATTAACGGTTCAAGGATATTTCTTTTGTCTTGCACATCTCTTGTTTTGTAACATGTACTTCAGATGTTGGTAAAATGCTATTGTTCTGTAAATACAAATTATTCAGTCTTATAAAAGCAAATGTATATATAAGCACACACAGTTATATATTTATATAGTTGAATTAGCAATGCTTATTTATTGGTAGCCTAATAGCAGTTTATGATTTTATAATTTATAATGTTCTGCCACATTCATAGCTTTCTGGGTGACTGATTTTCATGCCTGTCTCTACCTGTTTTAAAAAGAATTTTGTGGTACAGTGTCTCATTTTATGAAAATAGAAAAATTATGAGACAAAGAAAATAAATTTTTATTCTAGTGCTGCTCAACTGACTGTTCTATTCCCTGAAGAGTTTTTAATGCCTACTTTAAATGGCAGCAGTGGGTGGGATTTTGAAGTGGACTATCTTAGAACGTTTTTGTAAACTTAGTTTGGGATCTTTCATAATCTGTTTATAATTTATTAATTTTACAAGTTATTGCTTATATATGTTGGTAACAGTAAAATGAAGTTGTACCTTATTTTAATGCTGTAATAATATTTTTTTCATTCAGTTATCTATGCATTACTGTCTGATACACTTTGTAGTTTACTGTGGTGCAACATTATCAGATGTTCACAGGATCATAGGGAAATTTGGGTTGGAGGACACTTCAAGGTCTCTAGTCCAAGTTCCTACTTCAATCATCATTAGCTGTGGGATCAAATCGATGTTGGTTAAATCAATGTAGTCTGTTGCTATTTCAGTATTCAGTCAAGTACTGAAAACTCTCCAGGATGGAGCTTGGATCTGCACTTTTGCTTGACTGTCTTCATGGTGAAAAAATGTTTCCTTGTATACAGTCTGAACTGGTATACAGTTACTTCATTTATTAGTGTCCTAAGTCTTTTCACCACCCAGAGCCTGGGTCTGTCCCCTTGATATCTTTCCCATAGGAACTGGAGGCTGCTGTTAGGTCCCCCTGCAACCATCTCTTTCCCAGCTTGATCAAACTCAGCTCCCTTAACCCCCCTGGAGGCAGAGATGCTCGAGCCCCAGGCATTTCAGTAGCCCTGTGCTAAATACACTTCAGTTTATCAGCATCTTTTTACTGGGGGCCCCAAATGGGCAGTAGTACAGCTGCAGATTAAAGGTTCTGATTAGAGGGAGGTAATCCCTTTCCTTAAACTGTGCTCCTGCTGGCACAGCCCAGGATGCCCTTGGCCCTCATCACTGCCAGGGCCACTGCAGGCTCACAGTCAGCTCACTGCCCACCAGGGCTCCCGAGGGCTTTGCCTGCAGAACTCTCTCCAGCCAGGCACTCCCAACCTGGATCACTGCAAAGGAGACTTCCTTCCCAGGCTGGACACTTTGCACTGGTCCTTCCTGCAGTGCAAGTCTCAGGGATCAACTTGAGCGAGAAGTAGTTAAAAACTACAGTCAGATAAAATCAGAGGACTACATTAACATTAGAATCTTACTCTATTTCAGTTTAATAATGAAAAGAAGGGTGAGTTTTAAAGTATTTTTAATTATTCATAATGCTAAGCACAAATACAGGAAAAGCAAAGGACGTTTGTTGTGTTTGTTTTCATTCCCTGAGCAGCTGTCCATATATGTATGTTTCCTTTTAGAACTCAAAGAAGTTCTATTGATTTTTTGCTTCTATAGCAATATACTTCTAGCTTTCCTGGATTGTGCTTTTTTGATCTGTCACATACCAGTAAGAGTTTTTTTCTGTTCTGCAGTTCTTAATTGCCTTGATTTGCAACAATTTCTGCAACTTCATCCAGATGGTCTGCTTCACTTAGGCTTTATTAAATCAGCTCCCCCTTATGTAAATTGTTTCACCTTCTTTATCTTTTAGTTTTCCTATTTTGCATATAAGTAAATTCACTTAGTCTGCACCTGCTTCTTTAATTGAACATACAAAGTTAGTTTACAGCCCTGCTTTAATTAAGCCATTCTTTCAGTATAGTTTCTTCTAAACTTGCTGATTTCAAATTCATCTGGAGTTCTTAGGGGTTATGCCCACCCTTAAAATGGTTATACTAAAGAGAGCCTCATCCTTGAGAAGAGCACTGTTTGCATATCACCTGCTTACCAGGCTTGAGTTCATGTTTGAGACAATCTTTCAAATTATACTTAAGAAAAGATTCTCTGCAAACCAGTAACATCCCCCAGTGAATAGAAATATTTCCAAGACAAAATCCTTGTTTGGGGTTGTTTAAAAGGGAAGTCTTTTTTCTTTACTTATTCTCATAAATGCCAGTGATTCATGTGACTTGGGGCAATTCTGGCTCCTTACAGAATTCAGCTCTTCAGTACATGCAGCTTAAAAAGCAGCACGCACATTCATTAACAATTTCTCTGGCTCATATAGGAGAAACTGTACACTGCAGATTTTAGCAATGATGCTGGTTACTCCTCCAAGGTGTCACAGTGATTTCTTGCTTTCTTCTGTTAGCTGCTGTTTCTGGTTTTCTTCTGTAGGGATTTTTTTTTTTTGCCATTATAATTACTGAATTTAGTTATATTCTTTGAATACTTTCTTTCCGGCCTGTGGAGACTGAAATTCGTTTCTGACCTCCAGAGTAGCTGACCTCCCCTGACCCCAGCTTGATGACATCTACAAATTTCATAAGTATACTCTCTGATGTATTTCAGCTGCATTTGTAAAGTCAGAGGAATGTTATGAAGTAAAACCTCTGGAGAAAACAACAGAAATTTAAACTCCTGTAAATGACTACTCTGTACTGAAGAAGATAAAACATTAAAAGCAAAGGTACTATTACAAGGGAAATACAGAGCCTAATCTGTTTTCATGTAACATAAATGATCTCCATTGCTTTAGTGAAGCATTTGTATATGTTTCTGCTGAATGCAAGAAAAAAATTATGTTCACCTAATTTTTTATTATATTTTTGACATAAAGAATTAAGAAGAAGGGTTTACAAACACAGAAGACTGTAAACACACTTCTATACTACGCCTTTTTTTATCTGATGAAGATACTGGGTCATTTCTGACCTTCACAGTTCTTCAATCTGTCTTCCTCTGGAAGATAGTTACTTTTGGCCATTATGTATTCTGAGCTTTGTCTTTTGAATCAAAGATTAGGAAATACATCTTGAGACAGAAAAAGAAAGAATTGAAGGTTAGTCTTATAGCTTATTATTTTTCTTCATGACTGACTCCGTTGAAGTCTCTGTCTTTTGGAGGAATGGGATGGTGGTGGAAAGAAGACACAGAGGAATTCTCAATACCTGTTTTTGGGACTTTTGCAGGATATCAGGATACCTCACTGGTACCTCACTGGTACTCCTTATTCATGTGGTAATAAGTCCTATCAAAATCAAGTTTCTTCAGGCCTTAAAGACAACTGAGTGTTTTTCAGCCATCCACACAAATTATTCTAAGGGCTGAGATAATTCCACATTAACTTTACTCTGAGGCTATCTTATCCTCACAATACATGGAAAAGAGACAGATGAGAAAAGAAACAAAAAGATGAACTTCGATGAGACCTCCCAAAAAGTGCAAACTCCGGTGAAATTTTCTAAAATCCTTCAGCAATGTGTCATCCTTTTAAGGGTCCGAGCAGCATGAACAAATCATGCCTTTCAGGGTCCTTGCCATTAGGCTGCAGTGAGCATGGTCAGTAGGAAAAATGTTTCCCCCAGCTGGTACAGTGCCCTTAGCACTGAGCACTACCAGGATCCACAGCTTTACTGCTTTGGATCGCCAGGGCAGGCACCTGGACACTTAGTGGGTAATTCACTACAGGTCTTCTTTATAAAACTAAGCATATTCTGCTTCCTTAATAAAGAGTCAGTTGCAGACTTTTAATCTGTGTTTTGTCAAAAAAAAAAAAAAAGTCAAGAAACCCCTTGTAACTAGGCAACGTAAGTTGCTAATGTCCCATTCGATATTTTTTTGTTAAATATCACTTTTTAAGGGAAACAAGCTAACTATTTCAAAGGAAACTTTGGGGTTTTTTTCTTTCTGTTTTAATATAAAATGCTCTTGTGTGTAGAGAGAATTTATAAGAAACTCTGCAACGCTTTAAATGTTAGGCCACCACCATTAGAATGTAATAGATATTTTGGTAGGTTTTTAGTGCAGCAATTTGTTCTACTACTCAGAAAACAGATTGTACTGTTTGAGCTGTCAAAAGTCTACTCATATATTAGAAGCTAATAGAAGCACAAAGGAAGCCTGTTCCACATGGATACTACTACAAATTCCTTTTTGCACTAAGGTATGATTGCAAACACCTCTGTGTGACATTAATGTATACTCTTGAGCAGCATACTCAACTTTGCTTTTTTCTTCCTAATGATTATATAAACCAAAATTGACATCCCAAACTGTAAGAAGTAAACAGACGAAAACTTTAGGATTTCGTTAGGCATTTTCAGTTTTTGCTCCAAATGAGAAAGAAAATCTACTTAACATTGTTTATGCTGTAGCATTAAAAACACTTCTGGCAGTAAGTGAAACAAATAAGCTAAAGGAGTATGTGCCAGTCGTGTATCTCACCGGAATTATTTTTGACACATTCCCTTTTCTCCACTCATTAGTTTTTAGTAAAGTTGAAAAAGGTACTGGGGGCAGGTTGTACTCAAGTAATTTCACTGCTAAGTTAATGGTCCTGTTCCACTCAAAGTTCCCTTATGGCTGTTTTGAAATAAACTAAAGAGTTTCATTTCTAACAAGGGAAAATGTTGATGGCTGAAAGGCTTTGTTGTGTTCTGTGTCTAGACTGCAAACCAATATCACATCTACCCTTATTAACACCTTCCCTCATGTCTTCAGCCTTGGGTAAGCAGCCCATACAGTGAGAGCTAACTGTACCTGTTTGGCAATTAATGAGAAGGAAGAAATTCTGAAATTGTGTGATCACCTTTAAAATAAAACAATCCCAAGGTCTTCTTCCCTTTTTTTTTTTCACCTCTCATTTGGTGGCTGCAGGCATATAGATGTAACTGAGGGTTAGATTTTGCATTCTTCACTCAGGGTAACTTAGTGTGGGTTTTTTTGTTCCTGTTCCTGGTTTATTAATTTTAACTTCAGGATGCACCATGATGCAGGAATTAATAGAAAAGCAGAAGCATGAATCCTATGCTCCCATTGCACTCTTATCCCAAAAACCAGAAAAGACAAAAACTTTATAAATTACACTGACGAAGAAATCTGTGTAGCTTTTAAGGGGGCTTTATGTACTTCTTCTGGATGGATTATTTTCAAAAACATTTTGAAGAAAAGGGTTTATCATAAGCAAAGTATCAAATCCACTTTCAAGCTCAGTGACTGAATTCATATCAGCAGCACTTTAAAGGACGATGAGAAATTATAAGTGAAAAAAATATCTTACCATTTCCAGACTGATAAATATCAGAACATTTTACATGTTGTCTTGGTAATGTGCTACCAAGTGTTGATAAACAGGAATACATCCATTTAATATTCCATGTCCCTGTCAGATCTTATAGTCTTCACTGGCTTTCATTTAACTCTCTATGCTCTCCCCTATGATCCAGTCTTTCCAGGCAGCATTATTTGTGTTGATATCCTGAGCTAATATTTTATAATAACTTTCTGATAACATTATTCTGCTTGGAGAGTAGTAATTCTAGCTGAGACTGTACTTGGTCTGCCATGTATAATTGCAATCTTCCTTGAGCATGTTGCAGCTGCCTGTACAAAAAAAGCATACATTGTGCTAGATACCTTAGATACTCAAGTCCACTAACACTACTGAACAGGTTTGTGCATTAAGATTTAGACATTGGGGGTTTTAATTTTTTTTCCAGTGGAAGAAGTGGCTAAACTCTTCTAACCAGTATCTGATCACCTGGTATAGATGATGGCCTAGTGTGGCACAAATGTGCTGTTCATTTCAACTGAGATGGTTTTAATGTGTGAAGAATAGCAGTTCTGTAGGCTGTCGTTATCCCAGTTTGGAATTACTTCTGCAGAAGTAATTTTGGGAAGTGACCTTTTCAGTCAGTTCAGATGCAGTCAGGAAAAACTGTCTGCAACCTTACTATTTCCTGGGTTCTACTTCTCTCTTTGTGTGCTTAAGAGTTTTCTCTTTCCCCCTTCCTCCTTTTCATTTTCTTCTTTGTGACTGATCCTGTACTATTCACATCACTCACCACACAGATTTATCAAAGAATTATCTTAAGCCAACATGACCTGTAGGGCTTCTCACAAAATGAATTTATGGTCTCCTGGTTCACAGGGTGGCCCCAGAAGGCAGTAGTAAGGACACTTGTTTGTTCTTCTTCTGCAGTATCCAGGTGGGTCACCCATCCAAGTGTGGAAAATCAGTGATCCCTGCTCAGTCTGACATTTCAGCAATAGGTGATTTAACCTCTCTGTCCTGACACTCTCTAATTCACCAGTACAGAAAAAGTCCTTGGGTTTCAAAGGTCGTGCGGAGACTGAAATAGGTTTTTGCACAGACGTGACTGTTGCCAGAAATTTGTGTAGATGTGTTGTGCTTTGCCTAATATTTACTTCTGTGTGTTTACAAATTTCATTGCTGAGTTTGTGCCCTTTGCTTTAAATGTCACCCTACCCCAAAGGAAATGTCACCAGAGTTCTCAGCTCTGCAGAGGGTGTCAGGAGAAGTCCTAAGGAAGGAGGGGAGCAGAGCATTAGATGGGTAACAAGCCATGGGGCCTGAGCTTCCAGGAAGGAGAACAAAGGGAAGTCAGAGGGAAATGATTCCCAAAAAATAGAGCTAGTGCCTGTGCTTCCAAAGAAAATAATATGTGAGAGCTAGATTACAATCAGCAGCTGGAGACAAGATACTGTCATGGGCTGAAATCTGTGGTACATGCAAGATTATTTTCTTCTTGGAGACATTATTTTTTCTGTTAATTGAAATTTCCTGTGTTTTATTTATTCCTCTGATTAATTTTGCTTGTTGATTTCTGCCACATTTTTGTTCTGCTAGGTCTCTCCTTATGCCTTCCCTGTGTTTGAGAGTGTCACTTAAACAATCTCTATTCCTTCTTGCAGATCACTTCTGACAGTATCAAACACTGTCAGTCTTATCACTGTCCTCTGCAATACACTCCAAGATATCTCTTTGCAGTCACTCACCAATATTTAGCATTACTTTTTGCTAATGCTGCTTCTGTCAGTTTTTTGTTTGCTCAAGTAGTAGCATGTCTGAACCATGGGCAAATTCCAAGGGGAAATTTAAATGAGAGTCAAAATAAGGTCCCCAGGGTAGAGGAGAACACACCAGGCTTAAAGGGAGGGATCATCAATGCTAGGAGTCCTGGTATTCAGATTCCATCTCCAGAACCTGTTTAAATCTTTAATAGCACCACTGATCTTACCCATTTATCAACTCCGGTGTTTATCATCCTGAAAGAAATAGTAACTGTAAGGGGGAGCAGCTGACAATGAAGAAATTAAGACTCAGGGGAGGGTAAATCACTCAGAAAAAAGAAGAGTATCTTGGTTTAACCTTCAAAAGGACAGCTTTAGTGGGAATAGCACCTCAAAGTATATGATGGGAAAAAGAAACTTTTATAAAAATCTGTAAAAATTCAGAAGTTACAATAGCAGATACCTGTTTTTCAGTAAGGGCCGTCGCCTGAAATAGCTGCAGCTGAATTATTGCAGAAGAGGGAAGCTGAAAGTGAAGATGGATTCAGTAGCATGCAAGAAATTAAGGTAAATAAACAATGAAAAATTAAAAATATATTAGAGCAAGTAATATTGACTTCTTCAGCTTTAATAAGTTTATTAGGGATTATGATAAAATTCTAATTGTGATTGTTGTGAATTTATGTTAGTGCAGATTTCTGTTCACAGTACTTTCAAGATTAACCTTTACAGTGCTGATATCATCATGAAATCAGGCGGGGCAAGTTTTCATTTACAGATGTTGAGAATTAAGGTGGATACATTGGTGTTAGTACTTTAGTACTGGTGTATTTCTTGTAATGAAACTACAGCATTCTGGACTTTTATTAGAATTATCAAGCATTCCATTTCTATTTTTATCTGGTTTTACAGAGGTTTTTCAAAACCCGTTATCTTCATAAGATTAATACATGGAAGTAAGCAGATTTTGAAAATTTAATTTTAATTTCTAAAAATTGAGGCCAGTTACACCCAATAACAACTTTCCCATATTGAAGTCTTCAGATTGCCCAAAATTTTAAAGATAATCCTCCTCTAGCACAGAAACTCTGTAAGTTACAAAGATAAAAAATGTGAACATACTAACTTGACTTGTGTATGATTCCAAAGAAAAAAGCTAAGCATAAGATGGATCTGGAATTAATTGAAAGTGCTGATAAAAAATTTGCTTTGGAGTTGTAAACTTCAGTGCTGTGTCCATTCTGGGCCCCTCAGGTTAGGAAGGAGTTGAGACCCTTGAGCGTGTCCAGAGGAGGCAACGAGGCTGGTGAGGGGCTGGAACACAAACCCTGTGAGGAAACACTGAGGGAGCTGGGAGTGTTCACCCTGGAGAAAAGGAGACTCAGGGGAGGTTGGCCTCTTTCTCCAGGCAGCAACTGGCACAACGACAGGACACAATCTCAAGCTGCGCCAGGGGAGGTACACGTTGGATAATAGGAAAAAGTTTCTCACTGAAAGAATAATAAGGTACTGGAATTGTCTGTTCATGGAGGTGGTGGAGTCACCCTCCCTAGATGTGTTCAAAAAAAGATTGGATGTAGCACTCGGTGCCATGGTTTAGTTGAGGGGTTGGGACATGGATTGGACTTGATGATCCTGAAGGTCTCTCTAACCTAGTGATTCTGTGATTGTATGAATTATGAAACTTTGATAGTACTTACTTTGCATGAAATAAATTTTCTGCAACTCCCCAGTTTGTCTTAGTTTTGGGTTTGTTTTTTTTATTGGAATCTTGGCTTCAAAATTCACATTTTTATTATAGACCAGGTTTATTTCTGTTTATAAATGTATATGCATATATACTTATACTTTATATATAACTTACTTGTATATTTAATTTTATTTTAGACTTATTTCTTTTATGTGCTGTAATTTTGTAGTAAAGCATGCAAACATATTAATGGTTATTGATATGCCATAGCAACTGAAACTTCTATTATTTGAATTGTTGCTTCATCTTTGGTTTAAAGCTTCTAAGCAGCTGTTGCTCAGTCTTGAAATATGTTTGCCATTTTGTCTTTCATGCTTCCAGTTTGAAACTTGAGATGTTTCTGCAGTCATTGTCTCCTAAGACAGGTCTGGGGCACAGAAGAAAAGTATCTAAGTTTGATTTTTTTTCAGTAGCACTTGCTAGAGATCTGCTATTCATATGTCTCCTTTTTCACAGATAATTTATGCTCACAAAGTTTCCACAGCTTACTTGGATTTCTAGACTGCCTGTTACCTATTACCTTTCAGGATTTTTTTGCTTTAGCATTTGCATATAATTCCAGCTTAAACTCTCTGTAGGTGTTTCACATCACAGTCGATTTGTCTCATTCAGAAAATAATTACAGCCAACTTAAGTGTACAGCAAGATTGTTCCAGTACTTTGTGTTTGAAAGGGCTACAAACTGCAAGTGGCTCAATAAAGTGCTAATAACTAAGGATTTCATTCAGCAGATCAGATTGCATTAAGTTCAGCTCAAAGTTGTTTAGGCATGTCAACAATTAATTCTATAGAAACAAATATTTTTCATTCATGAGCCGGAATCCATTAATATACACACTTTGAAAACATAAACTGCAATTATAGCAGAATGTAGTCCTCTGATGGAACAGTTACAAAGTTTGTCTCTTTCTAAAAGCTTTCCTAATGCCTCACTGATTCTTATTTCCTACTCGTTAAATTATGGCCTAATTAGTGTAGAGCTTTGTTGTAGAGAAACAGTTTTCACTTTCCAAACTGTTGATCTTTTCATAGTTCTACTTTCAGCAGGATTTTCTGTCTAAAAATGATGCAGCTCTACATCAAAGTTGCCACTTCATTTACTGTTATAAAATGCTGAGGTGATGAGAACTGTGGAAATTGCTGTAATTATGCAAGTATTTGTGTTTGCTTATTGTCTCACAGCTGCCTAAGTGTTATTTGAAGATAAGGCTCATCAGCAAATACTTGATTTACTGAATTGTTTTGTCTTTTACATTAAATTCCTTCCAGTACAGTAGAAAAGACAAGCCTTCAACCAAGAGAGATCCCTCACCTAGACCAAATTTCAAGCTTTTTTGTCTTCTGCAGTCTGGTTGAAAAAAGATCTTGAACCTGTTTTTATCATTCTGTCAGCCTTAGCTTACAAATTGTCTGCCTCTCTGTATCTCACGACTTGTGTATTCTTGGTGTGATTAAAATCTCATTTACCTGGTAGTTATATCTAATTAAAAATTCTACTTGAATTTAAGAAAATTTACTCAGCAAAATTTATTTTTTTTTTAATTATAGGTTTGTCTCGTGGACATTTTTCTACCAAAAAAAAAAAAAAAAAGTTTTCTTGAAAGTTTCCAGTCAGCTCTATTTAGCTGCTGAAAGGGGGAACGTTTTGCTACTATAAATCATGCATAGCACTTAAAGATAATTTGTGGAGCAATTAAAGTAGCTACTAAGGTTTTATGGTGTGCAATTATGTTTCTTCCATCAGAACATCATTAGGAGAATACTTGTTTGCCCTTGCAAGTGAGCTTGTTAAATGTAAAGAAAAATGCAACTGGCAAGCAATAAAGGGCAGATTAAGGGACAAATAAGATGTCCAAAGAGTTTTTTATAAGTGGGGCTTTTTTTTGTTTGCTCAGCTTTTGTTTTTCTAGCCTTCCCTGGAACAAAAAATTAGAGCTCAGAAAACCAATTTAATCCCATATAGCTGGCTGACAGTTTAAATGCAGCTTCATGCATCAGTTGTAAATATACTGGGTTATAGTTAAGTAAAAAAGCAGTACGTGCTAGACTTGTGAACATCACAACATAGCATTGGATACACCTGTTTTCATTTAGAGTTTTAGTGACTCTCCAAAAGGTAAGCTTGTGATTTTTAGGACTGTAGGAAAATTCAGGTTGGAAAGGATCTCAAAATGCCTAGTCCTGCCTCCTGCTCAAAGCATCATCAACTAGAAGGACAAACCAGATTGCTCAGTGATTTATCCAGTTGAGTTTTGAAAAATTCCGAGGATGCTCAGTCAGAAGCATGACCAGTTCATAGACTGCATGACCAGTCAGCACATTCTGCTATTTTTTTCGTCTCATGGTGAGAATGTTTCTCCTTATTCAGTCTTAATGTCTTTTATTTTCATTTATCTTTGTTATCTCTCTTCTCTTCAGGCATCACTGTGGAAATCCTGGCTTTGGCCCTTGATAATCTCTATGTTGGCAGAGTGGTGGGGTTGTTGGTTTTTTAAACTTCTTCATGATTAGACACCTACCATGATGTTTGTGGGAGCACTGGAAAACTAGAATTCTTTATCCTAATAAAGAGAAGACTTAGGGGAGCAATTAATGGAAACTTTCAAGTACATAAAAGATGTATTTAAATATTACATCTGATTCTGAATTTCTGGTTCATATGTACACTGGAGCTTCTAAAGTTACTTGCAGGAATCAGCATGGCAGAACAGAGTTGTCAGATGGAGAATACTCTAGCTGAGCTCCAGCTTAAAAATGATTGGTTTAAAGTACAGACAGAACTAAGTCATGCTTTACTTTCTATCAGAAACTAGATCTTATAGATGAAATTAAAAAAAAAAAAGAAAGAAGAAAGCAGAAAGTAGTTGGAGGTATTTGTTCTGTTTAATCCATAGTTTTTAGAAGAGATTAAAATGGAATGAGAATAAGGTCTGTTCAGAGAAAATATCCAAACTTTTGGCATCCTCATGTTTTAGGGAGAAAGTGAAGGCCGGAAGATGAGACCTCTCTGTCTGCTGGATAGGCTATTCAAGACTGGTAGCATTTGTGTCATTTTTCTTGCTGCACTCCTGAGAGAAACAGAAGTAATTAATCTCTGTAGGAGAACACTTGATTCCCAGGTGTCCACGTTGAAGGTGTATTTAATTTCTTATTTCAGGCTTCAACTGAGTAGTCTAATATTTTGGCTGACATGGTTTTCCTTTTGGAGTTAAAAACACCACTTCTTCTTTTAACCTCTGCCACTAGAACAGAAATAAAATATGAAAAAACCCAAGTCAGCAGACACTTATTAACTTGGGTAATAGATTTCCACAGAACTTCACTCAGAATTTCCATTTTTTCTTCTCAATTGTATCGCCACCTCTTGCAAGACTGCACTACAAGTAAACATTGAATTTGCAGAATAATAAAAAGAAAAGTTTCCGCCATAAGTAATTCTGAATTTAAATTAAATTTAATGCAGCAATAAGCCAAAGCTAGAAGACCAGTTATAACAGCAGATGACATTTTTTAAAAAGTGGGGTTTTTTTCAGATTTTTGTATTTAAAAATTGTTTGAATTTGGGAGTTGACATCCAGATGGAAGATATGATGTACTAGTATATGTTCAGAATTTTAAAAATCCAGTTTTGCAATATTAAAATTACTTAAAGTGCCATTTTAAATTCTGCAGGGTGGACCTTCTACTCTCATTAAATTTCTGGATAATGCCAAATCCAAACCATGCCTGACTGTTCCCTTTTGTAATATTTTAGGTTATTTCTCAAACATTCCTTTCTCTAATTCTCTGTGTAAGACTGCCATTCAAAAACTGTGTGGTGACTCTCATTTCCTTTTGTCAGCAGTGGCTCAAGACAGATGTAATATTTTGTATGTAGCATTTTGGTTCTTGTCAATATAGTTTGTTTCATCACTTACTGGTTTGCCTTGGCCATGAAAGTTTCACTGATTATCTTTTTCTTCTGTGTCATGTTGTCATCAACCACCAACCTCCATCTACAGTGGCTGAACATAGCCACTGTGTTGTATATGTGTTTTGCCAAAGAACATCTTAGGAAAATGAGACTAAACTCAAAAAACATGCACAAGCAGATTTTGGAGTTTTCCTCTGGCTGAAAAGGGCTAGAGGCTGTGAGTCTTCAGCTCCTTGTCTGCAATGTGTCATACCATTGGGCACCAGCCAAGTTCCAAGTCATGAGAGACCCTGAGAGGACATTTGCATTATGACTTTGCAGCAGGACTCCCTTCAGTTTCTCTGAGTAACTCTCCAGCCAGAGCTTTTCAACATAGTCCCATGAATTCACAAATCCCATGGCCTGAGGATATATTATTTATACTGTTCTTTTGCTGTCTGATAGCCTTCAAGATATAGGGGACTCTGAGAGCCCATTTGTCCATCCATTGGCAAGGTTAACATTGCACCTGATTTTTAAGTGTCTCTCTATTTTTGGTAGTATCATCAGGAAGGGATAAAATGTTTGAGTTCTGTTATTCATCCTCTATCTGCAAATACATGGTTCGCTGCATTTGCTGAGATTTATCTAATCCAGAGGGCTAATCTACCTGTATTCTATCAAGAACTTCTTATCCCAAAAGTGGATTCATTCTTCAGCACCTCTTTTGTCAAAAATACATTGCTTTTCACCACAGAAATCAGTCCCCCAGATTGTTTCTGCTGGAAATTGGGAAAATTAAATGTAGGATTATCTTCTGCTAGAGGTTCTTAAACTAGATAAATAAGTTATGTCAAGGTCCAATATGAGACTAGCAGGATGAGGGCTATCCTCAGCACTCTCTGGAATCCAATACAAGCTCTGTTTCCATTAAGAGATAGCCATGGGTAGTTATGATACAGTGGATGTATTACTGACACATACCACATCCACCCAAGTGCAGTTTATCAAGCATTATAATCCCTCAGGACCTTGGGTGACCCAATTTGTAGCTGTACTTTCTTTTGGCTGGACTCTGAGCCTTACACTTCAGGGAAGAGCTGCCTACAAGCAATGACTCCAAAGCGCAATAAAAAGTCAAGTTGGCACATTCATGCTCATATACCCTTCTGTTCTTTTCCTTACAGACTTTTAAAAAACTGAATTGTGCTTGGGTGAGTATTAGAGCACTCACAGTGGGGCCACAGTCCTGTGTGTCTCTATGGACTGCTCCCCCAGTAATATATTGCTCAAGTCTGATGTAGGGAACAACAATTTTGATAGATTATTAGAAGGCAGTCAGACTGAGGTTATATTTTGCAGTGCAAATTCCTAAGCAGTACTTGCAGTAAATTTCCTATCCACATCTATGAAGCTGTCTGATGCTTTTTTAGACAGTGTGTCTCTGGGTTATGTTCCATCAATCATGTCTGGGTGTTGGCCCATGCTCTTTCCCAGTAGAATTTAGACTGGTAGAAAGTTGGCCACTCTTCATCTCGGCCTCTGAGTCCTCTCTTGCCTCAGTCTTTAGGTTAGTGCCTTCTTTTCTCACTGTCTTGGCCCAGGCTCATGCTTGACCATGCATCTCCTCTGTGTTCTGTGCCTTTTCTGGCTCCACTCTCATCTTAGCCTCAAGGTCCTCCTTCTATTTGTACCTAACAACTCCTGTGAAGAACAACACTGTTCAAGCAGGATCTCAGATCTTAAACATCTACTTGTCCTGCTCTTGTATTAGTTTGAGTTTTTTTATAATTTCATGTTGGTTGTTATCTAAATTCATGTAGTTAAGATGAAAGAATTGTGCTGGAGTTGTTAATTTTTCAGTAGTTACCTCTATTTTTTAAGACTTGTTAATTTCTGTGAAGGAAGCAGGAGGAAAAACTCATTTTAGCCACAGTGAGATTTTAGCATTTGAATGAAGGGAAAGTACTTAAACTCATTATTTCTCTGCAATTAGCTGCCCTTTTGGGTGAACTCCCTGAGTCAAAGAGCTACATTAAGAATGAATATCCAAGTTTTTCAGCTGTTAAATCAAGACCATAGTGGCAGACAGGGCATTAGTTATTGGGCAGGAAGGAGACGGATGGATGGGATTTTGGCTTTTATGTTTTCAGAAACAAGGATGTAATACATCTTCCAGCAGTATCTCCATGCATTAATTGTTGGGATATTTAAAAAGACATGAATTGTTGGGATATTTAAAAAGACATTTTTTCCTTTTGTCAGCTTCATGATTTATTCTCTATATTAATTCAGTGACATGATAATTTCAAAATTCAACAGCAAATTATTATTGATTCATTGGTTGATTCACTCTGATTTGATATATTCATTGTTTATTTTTAATTAGCTGAACGATTTACAGTAATTTAGCCCCAGTCATTGTTATTGTTATTCACTTCTTCCTTTAATCATAATCTCTGCACAGAGAAGAGAATTGATCTTTCAAATTGCATTGTTAACTCCAAGTTTGTCAATAAACTGGCAAATAACTTCAGTTACTTCAGCCATTTTTTCTAAATTCATACTTCTGTCTCCCCTGCAATGAACTATAAAGTCAGAAATTAA
The DNA here is from genome assembly GCF_029582105.1 of Oenanthe melanoleuca. Taxonomy (NCBI): domain Eukaryota; kingdom Metazoa; phylum Chordata; class Aves; order Passeriformes; family Muscicapidae; genus Oenanthe; species Oenanthe melanoleuca. Next base: position 30,402,284 of record NC_079336.1, read on the forward strand.
AAGCAAGAAAGGAACAATTATGTGCTTTGAGGGAAAGATGTACCACAGGTGAACACACAGGTGAGAGACCATGGCTCTGTATCAGTCAGGGTGCCTGCTGAGTGGTGAGAGGTGTCTTGGGGAAGCTGTGGAAGTAAGTTACTCCACATTTGGGCTGTCCTTCAAATCAAGTCATCATGAATTAATGTCTGGGGCTCCTCTGTGGTTTCCAGCTGGCTTACCTGCATTTTAGCACATTATTCCCAAGTGCAAGGCTGCCTCTGTTGCTCTCATTTTGGTACATTCTTCTGTTGTGATGCTTCCCAATATTGTGTTTGTCAACCTTTTTCACCTTTCATTATCTATGAAAAATGCTTATATTCTTAAATAATCATATAATAGTTTGGGTTGTAAGGGACTTTTAACAAACCCTTTAACATCTAGTCTAACCCTCCAGAAAGCAACCTTCAGAGGAAATCCTCATCTGTCCTTTCAGTCCAACTGCAATGATTTTCTTCTATCCAACTCCTGATGGCTTATTTGGATTGCACACAGCTGTGCTTGTTTTACGACATGTGATTTAAAAAAGACAACATTGTTCCTAATTCCCATTTTGCAACAGTGATAACTGGGAAGAGCAATGGTCAATAGAAGTGGCTTTACTTTAAAGAAATACCATGGGAACCCAACTTGATTAATACAATAACTACTTTTTTACTGTTGTTATGCAAGGATATTTACTTGTTATTATTTCTGAGAAATGCTGAATTGCTTTTTTTTTTTTTTTTTTTGCTTCCCTCTGACAAAATAAATAAATCTTGAGAACTGGCCTGACTCAAATTTGAGCACTGAAACAATTCTGTGATGTTCTCTAGGCATATTATTCCTGACTTTATATGACAAGTTTATTGGAAATATTCAGGTAAAATGTTTTGACTTATGGCCTTTCCATGGTAGATTTACTGAATGCATAAAAATTCAGTGAAATTGAAAAGGATTTTCATTAAATTATGCATGTAAAAACATTTTGTTATGAGTGAGAGATCACAATTTTAATTTTATTTTAATGTGTGCTTTTATTCTTTACTATTTTATCAATTGTACATTCTTTTCTTCCTCTGATATTTTTATTTTAATATTTCAATCATGCTTCAATGAGTTTGATAAAATATGGGAATTTTAATCATTGGGACTTTTTTGTGCTACATTTGGTGGCTTGTAAACCTGTTATAGGAGGATATGCCCTAAAATTAACAATGTATTTTATATTCTATGTGAAATAAGAAATGAGAAGTACATCATGTCTCTTCTTAACATCATCTGGTGACGAGGTATTTTAAGCAAAACTCTGATCATTAATGTTAAGAAGGGCTAAACCTGTCCTTCTCATTAACACTCAGCACAATGTGCCTGCAGAGAAAATGAGACAATGCCACTCCTCAAGGTCCTCAGAAAATAAAAGAAAAAAAAGAAATTATAGTAAACACCACAAATGCCCATATGATTGGAGAAAAAGATCTCCAAAAGGCTGAAATCAAAAGTCTTGCCTTGAGAAAGGGAGGGATGCTCTGGTGCAGGATGTTCTATAAGGATAGGTGTGGTTATTAACTTGGTGGGAATAAGTAAATGTTACATTGTAGGGCATTAAGTTTCTCTAGCAGTGGGATGGTTGAGGGATTTGGAATAAATTTTACATAAACATACACTAGTGTTTTGAAAGCTTGTAATAGATTATATGGTTTAAACTGTATTTAAATAGCATAAATTTGCTCCTACTTGGCTGGGTTTGAAACAACTTTACATGGTTAAGCTTGTGTAACAAAGATAACTTTAATTTTTTTCTGGTCCCAAAACTAATATCTGAATTCAAAAAACTGGATCTAAATTTAAGTTTTAATGATTTTTGGCTTAGAAGTGGTAATCAAGCCATGTGTTCATTTATAAATTCTAATTCCTCTAGGCATTGCTGGAAAACAGTAATTAAGCAGTGGTTTTCCTTTTTTCTTGATAATATTGAAATAGGTTCTTGTTAAAATTGAAATAGGTTACTTCTGTCTGAAGCAAGAAAAAGTTTCTTTCTCTCAAAAACTTTCTTTCCTTCCAATCTTAGAAAAACACACATGTCAATATCAATTTATTGCCTAATCTTTTATGTGGCAAACAGAGGGCAAATAGTAATCTTGAAAAGGTTTGGATAATTTTTGGTTCCAAGCATTTCCAGCATGTTCCACCTGGGATATGTTGTGATTATTGGAGCAAAACTCATTTGTGTTGGAGCACTGACATATTTTATTTAGCAGACTTTGATAGGAGCAATTTTAATGGCAGAAATCACAAAAGCTTAACCAATTTCCCCCTCTTTCTGCAGTAAAAAGGTTTTGTAGTAGAACAAATAGGCTTTCTAAGTGCTCTATACAATGTCACGCATGAAGGGCTTTGGAATGGTTGCCAAACTGGTGCTACTATTTTACAGGGAAGCCATTCTGTTTGTGAAAGGCATTGAATTAAGAGACAAAAAGAACAAAACCCTTAAATTAGGCTTCATGTAAATGTGCACATTAAGAAACATTGCAAAACAAGGCTATTGTTATTTGTGTCCCTTGCAAGAGCCACATGGATTTTGTGACTGACGCCAGAAACTGCAGTGGCACAGGAGCTCAGAATTGGATAGACTCGTGTCTGATGAGTGGCTTAATAAGCTCTATTACTTCAGAAATTAATTCACAATTAATGATACAACTATATGCACTCCTAGTATGCTTGTCACCTCAAAAACTGTATTGTTGTTGAGTGAATATGTTGAATATCATGGGAAGAGAGGGGAAAAACTCCAAACACACCCAACTCCCAAGCCTTCCTATATAATGCAGAAACTCAACATATAGCTCCTCCTTTGTTACATTCCAGAAGTGTATATATATAAGTATACATATATATATATATGTGCATATTTTGGAGAAAACCATCATATTCTTAATTATTTCCACTAAGTTAATGATGAGATGTTCAACAGGTAAACTCATTTATTAATTTAATTTCATTTACCCTTTCTTCCTCATCACAAGAAACTGTATAATTTTACCTTTTTGATGAAAGACGAAACATGGTCAGCCTTAAAAAGGAAAGCAAATAAACATTTGGATAGTATTTTTACTATACCTTGGATAGTATTTTTTCTTCTTTTTATTCTAATTGTGTGCACAGAACCAATCTGTATGTAAGTGATGCTTATTTTCTTTTCTAAATCATAAAAGGCCATAGTTTAGCAACAGAAATACTGTCCTATGTGGCAATGGAAACTGAGAGTCAATATGAAGCATGCATGCAAATTGCAGTGAACTGTGTGTGCAAAAGAACTCACTTATGTTTGAGAGTTGCTGCCAAATTTTTTAGGTAAAAAACCACTGTGCTTTAAAAGACCCACTTTATGTTTATTGCATGTCCCAAACTCTCACTAAAACTCTCAATAAAGGGGCAAATCAGTTAAGAAATGACTGTCAGACCCCGGGGGCTTTTGCATTGGCTCTCTGGTGAGTTTTAAAATAATACTGGGTGCACCATGTAGTGTATCATGGAAGTTTAATAAGGGAAAGAGAGCTTGCATTTTTGTAAAACTGAAGGTCTACTACAGAGAAATACATTCTCCTGAGCTTAAATGATAATGCTTTTTTTGTTTCATTTTGTTTGCTTTGGCTGGTGTTTTTGTTTGTTTGTTTTTGTCTGCAGAAATATGTAGAATTCATATCATTTTCTATGTAAATTTCAGTTGTTCCAGCATAATTATTTATTCATATCATTCTGGTAGCCATAGCAAGGGGATTTACTATCCCATACTATAATTTTTCACTCTGGTTAATGAGGAAGAGAAAATCAGACAAAATTACATGAGCAATGAGAAGAAAGTATGTGCTGTGATAGTGACATATTGCCCTTGTGTTGCATGTGTACTGCAACATACATTAGTGTGCTGAGTAGGAGCCCTGTGCCAGGAGAAAGGTTCTGGCAGAATAGGGACACAGCAAGGAGCAGAACAGCAGGATGGAATTTAACAGCTTCTGAGTCAGTGGTGGAAACTTTCAAGGATGAGCTAGTGAGAGTGGACTTGCATGATGAGAAACAAAAGGGAAAGTGAAATGTGTTTCAGTGTCAAAGGCTAAATTGTAAAGCATGTTTCTAATATAAAACAGAAGTTCAGATAAGGAGAAAAGTCTTTGGGATATACAGGAGATGGTGCACATAGAGAAGAGCGAGTGGAGGGCAAGATCAGAGGTGTAGAATAAGCATGGAGGAGAGTGTAGAAGAAAGGTCAGAAAGTCTACTGGAGAGTCTTAAGAGAAGGAGGAAAAGTTTTAATTTGATTTAAAAATACCACAAAGGCTAAGGAAAGCGACTGATAAGGTGCAGCTTCTGGAATATAAAATATACACCAGCTGGGAAGTGGGGTGTACTTACTGGAAAGACTTAGAGAGATGAAGAGCAAAGTCAAGACTAGAGGACTTCAAGTCTGAAAGTGTTCCAGGAGATGGTTAAAGCAGACAATGGGAATGCAGAAATGAATTTTTGTAGGGTTTCAAGGATGAAGATAGGCTTTCTCATAGCAAAAAACACATGAAGGAAAAGCATTTGTTAGCTATGAAAGCCTCTCAAGGTCTTCCTAATAACTGGGCTCTAAGAAGAAAGTCAGAGCCTGAAATTCAGTGCCTAATCAAGGTGCCCAGCAAAGAAAAAGTTATAATAATATTCTGTGACTGACTAGCCCTCTAGTTTATCTGGTTGAGATGCATAAACAAGAACAAAGTTTATTTAGGAAGGAGATACGACAGAGTAGAGCAGCCTATAGAAGACAAAATTAAAGCTCTCTTGTTTCTGTAAGTTCCTGCCACTCAAAATAGACCTAGATTTAGATATTTCAACCCCAAATGCAGTGCAAGGGGATTTAAAATAGATTTAAAATTCAAACAGGTGAGGTATGGAGTTATCAAGAGTTGGATGAAAGCACAGAATAAAACAAAAATGGTGTAAATAAAAATCTGAAAGCCCAGTGCTGCTGACCCATTCATCTCTTTGGGATACATGGCTTGAACACTGATCCTGTATGTCCTTTTTTCAAAGAACTGAGGAAGGATGCCCCAGATGCATGACACTTCTTCTACACCTACACCTGCAAACTAACTGTCTCAACTGTGAAGTGTGAAGTCTCCTTTTTCTTTTAAGTTTCAAGCAGAATAACTGAACAGAACAAGAATTCAGATTTTCCCACAGGATGTTTAATTTGTCCAGCCCCTTTTACTATCTCTCTCCAGTGTTCTAGTTGCTAAGAGTTTTTCCAATCTCAGCAACATGAGTAATTTGTATTATCTTTTGTCTTGCATGCTAAAGAGAGTCTTTTGTCCATGTGTCTGGAGAAGGCACTAAAGGCAAAGGCATGCAGCTATCACAGCTGTTTCTTCATTCACCATCTGAAATGAGATGACAAAAGGACCTAGGAATTATACAGTTATTTAAGAACATTTTGGAGATTACTGGAATAAAATTGAGCAGCTGCTCTCTGTGAAGCCATTAACACTATGGCAGAAGTAGAATCAGTTCCCTTTAAGCCAGGTGTCCCTAAATTAGGAACAGACAAAGTAAAATACTTAAATATTGATGTGCTACATGAAGATACTGTAATCCCTTCATTTGGATTTTGCAACCCAAAGCTCACTTCAGTACACAATCATAGTAACCTTTGTGTGGAGACCATCAGGCACGTCAGAATGAGATCCAGATGGGTAAAACACTGGATAAATGGTTGTTTGAAGCTGGATATCTGGGAAGGCTAGGAAGAAGGCTAAATGTAGTTTGAAGGCTCACATTGATATTCCAGAGCAGGCAGCTTCCAAATACCTGTATGGAAGCCCTTCTTTCTGGTCTGGTCACCCAATCTGTAACCTCCTTCACAGAGCATGTCTGTGATTATTCATTAATAGGGGGCAAGGCTTAGCCTTTTCTTTTAAAGGATAGATATTTGGTGGCACTGCTTACTTCTTATATACATTCAAAAAGTTTGATATTCAAAGAAAGAAGTCTTGGGTTCAAAATTCCACTTAGCCCCTCTATTCCTGGCTGTAGTCCTGAAGATTATCTTAACCACCAATTTAGAGGTTACAGTAGACGGGGTAGAGAGGTACTTCTATAAAATTGAAAGGAGTAGGAAATTCATTGTCAGACTCAAAATGGTTGTCATGGTAGCCAAGGCAGTCACCCTTTTCTGGGAGAAGCACCATTCTGCAGGGTCCATCAGGTGCAATCACAGCACAGCAGCTCTGCTGACTCAAACTCACTTTGCTGGGAGTGTATAATATTAAAAATGTAAGCCACAGTGGTGAATACAGATTGAAAATAAAAAGGTAATTTATGAGGTGTTAGTTGGCATATGGTGTAAATCAAGAAAGAGGATTACAAGATATGTGGAATACCAGCTTTTTGGTTAATACTGATGATACCAAGCAAGCAGGAGCTGAGCATGTAAGAGCCACAGCTGGGAAACTCCACAGGAGCACCTGCACTGTGCTGGTACAAGAGTCCAGGCAAACAAAATGCAGTCCATGTTTGCTGTACTGAGTATAATCTGTTGTCATACTTAGTCACATAGCCCGTCATATTGGTTACTGTTATTCACATAACATCTCTGCTAATTCACAGTAGCAGAAATGCTACTTTCTTTGGACAATACCAATTCTCTAAAAAAGAAGATTGTCTTGCAGGCAAGTCAGTATTTGTATGGCAAGAATGAAGACTGAGAAGAAGACTAAGTTACCTGAGGAATTCAGAATTATTGGGTTGTGAATACTGGTATAAGTGCTACATAATGCCAATAAAAAATACAGGTGCTTCAGTTTTCTGGGAAATAAATCTTACTTTTGAACTGGAATAGCCACCTCCTTGATTAAAGTGATCACACACCAGCTGTAAACTGTCTCTGACAGTTCAATTTGACATACAAGTCAAGATTTTCAGGCAACACATTCTAATCAAGTTAGAAAAATATAAACATTTTAAAATCTTTTGAAAAACAAATGAAAGAATATTTAATATAAAGAAGTAGAAACTTCTGGGAAGCAGAGCTATCGTTTTTTTGGTTTTTTTACCTTAAATCTTTTTTTCCCTGTAACCTACCATGGTTATTATCAAGTGGAAAAAGCAAATCAAATAGCAGCAAGGAATGTATTTAATATTGAGTGTCATCCTTTGTCATAGACACATATAAAAGTATTAAAAGTGATTTCTTGTTTTTAGGGTTTTCAGCTGGAGGCACCCAGTGAAAAAGAATGCAGCTTGTTGAAAAAAATACATGAAAAAGTTAGTTTTGTGAACTTTATATGTGCACATGCACTGTTTTCTTACTCTGATGAGGAGACTGGTGCATTATGTCCTGGGGCTTGCTAGCCATGGGCCAGATGGTACTGTCACTTGCACCACGTGAGGACCCAATTCAGGATCCTTCTCAGTGAAGCAATCCATGGTTGAAATGCATTGTTTGTTAGTGTTTGTAATCCAAATTCACCAGAGGAGGTATGGTACAAAGAGCAGATAGTCCTGCCTGTCTGTTTTTAATGAAGAAGATGGACATATATTGCATAGCAGCACAGAGACTCCATTTCCCTGGTGCTATCAGGACTGCTAAAACTTTCTTGTACACAGATTTTATACAGGCTACAAAGGATTCTGCCAACCAAAAATCATCAAATAAGGTTTGAAAATGTTGAGGCATATGTAACTATTTATTTCTCTGATGAAGAGAACTAAAGTAATTATTACAGAGATGGAAGGATAATTTGCCTTACACATAGCAGAAAACATTCAAGAGGGCCTCAATCAGATCTGCTAGTGTTGCTGTGAAGGATTGTCACTGAAATACATTTCCACTTTCCCTCCCTCATAATATTTTTCTGTCAGCTTTTTTATCTTATTTATTATTTTATTAATGATCTTTGGTTACTCATTCTCAGTTTTTTTATCTAACAGCTTAGGGTAAAGCTTTTTTATCCTGATCTTGATTGTAGAGACAATGAGAGTCTCACTTGAATCCCCTGTCAACTGGTTGTTGAACTATTTTAAAGCATATTGTCAATTTGTCACAAGCAAGCGGAAATAAATGGCAATACAGAGGTATTTTCATGTTCCAAGTTGGGCTGAAATATTGCAAGGTATCAGGGGATATATCTTTTCTATCTGTAATCTAAACAAGGTTGTTCATGTTTGTTTCCAGATTATTGATGGGTACATCAGCTTTAATGTTGTTCATCAAGAACCTGTAAAGAAAATTTTAAAAGTCATGACCCAAGACTTGTGATTCTGACCATTTTAGCTTGTACAAGATTCAGGAGACATGTTGTGTCTCCACTGAGAGACAGCTTGTGTGTAATTTTTTTCCTCCAGTAGAAAAACAAACATCAAAAAAACCTGTTATCAGGATCAGATTTTTTTTGTCCATTTATCTACTGTCCAAGATCAAAGCTCTGACTCCTGAACAAGGAGAAGGTGCCCAAAGGTTAATTCATAATTCATCTAATTGAAACTTGCATGATAGATGTGATCAGAATGCAGACCAGAAGTGGTGGGTTGTAGGGGAATTTTGACTGAAGACTGAGATGAGGCTGAAAAGACCTGGCAGGGATCCAGGGAAGTGAACTCAGGTACTCTGGGTCCTCCTTGGAAGGATGGATCCACAAATGTGTGTGAATTTAAGCACAACTGAAAAGAAACCTAGAACAGCAAGCTGTGTACATTTAGATGTCAAAGGTTTTAGGAGCTTCCTAGAATATCTATGGGTTTTGTTCCCCCTCTTGTTTTCTGATGCATTTATGGATTTTTTCACTGTCTCAATCTTTCTACTCCTGCTGGAAGAAAAAGCAAAATAGTTTTATTAATTCAAGTGTCTTCCCGTGGTGTTAGTCCAATTGGTTTTTCCTTTATTTTAATAAACCATGTTTTGTGGTTTCATTCTCTTGTAATATTCTGGCCTGCATTGCTAGAATATAGTCTTATTGATTATAGTCATCTTACTACATCCTTTGGAAGGGCTAGAATTTCTTATGATGTGCCAATTTTTTAAGAACATTCATGAAGAGATGGAGCATTGAAAAGATTCCCCAAAGTCATCTCATCCTACTTGTGCAAGCCCAGCAGATATTTTATGATAACTATTTCTCTAACGTGTTCCTAAAAATTTTCTGACATTTGCTATGTGAACCGATTCTTTCAATAACAAATAAATAAATAAATATACAAATACTGCAGTGTACTAAAAAAGCTGCATTGAATTGGTGAGAATTTCACTATAAATTTTTAGTAGCTGTTTTAGCTTCAAAAGCATGTTTAAGTCCCTTCACTTTAGTATTATTAGATAAAAATTGTATTCTGTCATCTTTGTTCACCATTAACAAGTGCTTTACTTCTATATAATGAATTAATAAATCAAATGGATGAAATCCCTGGAGAAAGAAAGGAATTTTTAGCAGATATTTAAGAAACTACTTGATCTCCTCAACAATGAATGACTTCCTAGATGCAACTGCTTTGAGCTGAAAAACTGACAACTATTCTCTGTCCTTGAGAGGAAATACAAATCATTGCTTGCTCAGAATTGTGGCCCTCAAAACTTATGTATTTTGTGATGAGGTCACTTCACTGCACAGCAGCCACGCTTAACAGCCCCATTTTAGTGTGTGCAACATCTGAGCCCCCCTGAGACAGTGTGTCTGCACAGCCCTTTGGGTGCACAAGTGCCCCAGGATAAATTCTGTGTGCAGGGACCTCATGAGCACAGCCTGAGGTAGGACATGTGATGGGATGCTTGGCTGGAGGGAAATTGCCTGATATTTCCTGAAATTGCATTACATTGTAGTTGCTGGGGTTGATAATAATCTCTACATGGGGCTGAGCTCCTACATCAAAGTTGTGCTAAATGGCCAATATAATTTGTGTGCTGGAGCAGAACTGTAGCAGTTCAGCATTCTTATTATTCACAATGGTTTACAGTTTTGTTTTAGATTTTGGATTGTGGTCTAAGTAATCATTGCCTGTAGAAGCCAGGGAAAATCCTTTCCTGCTGGTTTTGAGGCAGCACCAGTCTATTTCTTCACATTTAGCTAAAAATATCTAAGTAACAATCTGGAAATGTTCAATATTTTTAATAGGAAGCAAAGAATTAGTAGAAAACAGGATTTCTGCAAAATAGAGTAAAACCATCAAGCCTTATAACTTTTGATGGAAACATAGTTTTGGAGATTTTTTTTTTTTCTCTTCTAAATACCAATTAAAGAATTCACTTTAAAGCAAGTTATAAATATTTTGCTGCTATCTCTCACAGAATCATTCTAAACAAAATGTCCAGCCCACGATAAACACATCATGGGATGGGTGAGCAACTGGCACAGATCAGGCACAAAGGTTACAGTGAATGGGGTGACATCAGACTGGTGACCTGTCACTACTGGGGTTGCTCCACAGGGCTCCATCCTGGTCCTGTGCTCTTCAACATCTTCATAAATGACTTGGGGGCAGGAGTGGAAGAGATACTGAGCAAGTTCACAGACAATATAAAACTGGGAGGAGCTGCTGACTCCCTCCAGGGCAGGGAGGCCCCACAGAGAGACCTTAACAAACTAAAGGCTGGGCAATCACCAACCACATGAAGATCAACAAGGGAAAGTGCAGGATTCTGCACCTGGGATGGGCAACCCTGGATGTACAGACAGACTGGGGAAAGGGATGCTGGAAAGCAGTGCCAGGGAAAGGGACTTGAGGGTCCTGGTGGATGGAAACTGCCCTGGCAGCCAGGAGAGCCAACCCTGTCCTGGGGGCACCAGCACAGCATCACCAGCAGGGCAAGGGAGGGATTGTCCTGCTCTGCTCTGAGCTGGGGCAGCCTCACCTCCAGTGCTGGGGCAGCTCTGGGTGCCCCAATGTAATACAGACAGGAAACCATTAGAGTGTCCAAAGGAGGGCACAAGGATGGGGAAGGGCCTTGAGGGGAAGGTGTGAGGAGCAGCTGAGGGCACTGGGTCTGTTCAGCCTGGAGGAGACTGAGGGGAGACCTCACTGCAGTTACAGCTTCACTGAGAGGGGAAGAGCAGGGGCAGGCACTGATCTCTGCTCTGGGGGGACACTGACAGCACCCAGGGAATGGCCTGAAGCTGTGTCAGGGGAGGTTTAGGCTGGATAGCAGGAAAAGTTTCTCCTCCCAGAGGGTGACTGGGCACTGAACAGGCTCCCCAGGGAAGTGATCACAGCACCAAACCTGGCAGAGTTAAAGAAGTGTTTGTACAGTGCTCTCAGGCACAGGGTGTGACTCCTGGGAATGGGTCTGTGCAGAACATTGATGGACTCAATGATCCTTGTGGGCCCCTTCCAACTCAGTTTATTCTGTGATTCTGTGCCATCTAGACATAGAATTAGTACTTTTTCAAATTCAAAATTTAATAGCAAGATCTGTTCTTGTAAAATCATGTTTTATAAAGCTTAAGGATTTATTTTGAGGCTTTGAAAAAATATTTTCTTATCCTTTCTATGCAAATTTTGTATCTTAGTTGCCATAAAAGCCATACAAATAAGTTGAATATAAATGAGTTTGGTATCTTTTTCCTGAGGTAGTTTATTTAACTTGAATGTAATTTGGTCAGTGTGAAATCCCAGCTTTTAAGTGGTAATCTTATAATAAAGTAATGTGCCTAATAGCAAGAGAGTTTGGGTTTGGATTGTTTGGGGTTTTTTTGGTATGATATTACTAGCTTTGTTTCTAAATTACAGCCCACTGATCAGTGAAATGATCCTTCATCTCTGTAGTTACAGTCTTTTCAAGCAGCACTAATCATGTTAGTGCTTCCCACCAGTCTGCAGAGGGAAGTAATGGCTGGGGCAAGCTGGGAAAGAGGAGAGGCAGGAGGAAGCTGCAGAGCTGAGGAAGTGAGTGCTGCAATAGCAGCTGCTGGTGCTGCTCTGCAACCAGAGGATTGCTTGGGTGTGTTTCTGGAGGTATCCCTGGAATCAAGACCTTGTGTGTTAGTCCTGGGGATGAGATGCAGCTATTGATGTGTTCTGAATATGGAGCTAAAAATTGTCACTCCAAGTGTTTAAGTTACAGCAGAGACCAGTCTGTGTCTCCCCATGGGACAGTGAAGAGCTCCCATTCAAGGCTCAGCCTTGCTCCTGAATGCCAGCCCCCACCAGCCTCTGAAAGACCACAGATTTCAGAGGCTGGCTTTTTTCAGAGAATAGTCTTGCTAATCCTCTTGCTCCTTTGCAAAGATGAGGAGGGATAAGGTAGTTTATATAATGTCAGCAGGGAGCAGTGTCCCCTCCACGATGGGGCTCAGCCTGACCCTGGTGCTGACCAGGAGGGGTGGCTGCCATCTCTCCATGTGAGTGGTGCTGGGACTTCCAGTACTCTGCCCTGCTCTGTGCCATAAAGGCAGCTCTATGAGTGACATCCCTTGCCTTTTGGCACAAATTAACTGTTTTTAGAGGACACTTTTTAAAATGTGTTTATTGACAGTCACATACAAAAAGCAGACTGTGGGCAAGGGAATGTGCCTCCCTCAGTGCAACAGGGACGACCCATTTTTTTTTTATTCAAGTCCAAAAAAATAACTTATCACTGAATGCTGCTAGCTCCAGAACAGATCTCTGAATATCTGAAATAATAATTTTTGTTTCAGTCCCACACAACCTCCTGGATCCTAACCATGGAGGATGTTAAAATTTCCTTTCCTTTACAGCTGAGGTCTCACAAATACAAATATATGCAACAGACAGACAGAAGATATATATACATATATATATATATACACACACACATATACTCTATGATTAGAGTGCATTTTTTGGTGGTTGTCTTCCCCTTTCCTGTTGGGATTCATCAGTTTAGTTTACTCCACAATATTTCATTTTCTGGTCAGCCTGAGTTTTCTAGATGACAAGATAATGAGCATATCTACAGGGAAGTATTTCTGGTGTGTTTTACACATGTTTCCACTTGTTATTTCTTTCTACTGACTGCAAAGGATGGAACTGCTGGCAGATGTAACTGCTAATTTAAATGTCTAGATAAGGTAAAATGGGCTCCACCTGAGATGTATGTCTAATTTCTGTCATTTGTAAAAGATTTATGCCTGTGTGGATGGAAACCCACATCAGGTTTATTTGTCAGTAAGTTTTTGGCACATTGCAATGGCCTCTGAAAAATTTGAGGTGGCAAGATTCACTGTTAGTATTTCAGAACTGTAATTCTTGCAAATAAGATTTTATGGTAGGTTTGTTCTTGTCAAAATAACTTGTGTGTATGAGTTCTTAATTCACTAAGAAAAAATGACAGATTTCTATTTGAAAACAGATTTTAAAAGAGCAATGAAGAGAGATAAGTGGAAAATAACATCTATTTGCTTGGAAGTGGAAGACAGAGAAAAGTCAATATTAGTCAAGCTGCCAAACAATCAGCTGAAAGTACTGAAGACTGCCAAAGTTCTCATGCTGGAACAATAGTGGACTCCTTAAGTTTTTCCTGAGATGAGTAGAGAAAATCAGAACAGTTCCTTTGGCATATAGCATTTTGGTTTTATGCCACTGCAAATCTTCATTCCAACATTTTACTTTGTTTAGTGTTCAGGCTTTTTCACCACCCAAAATTAATGTGTGTTACTTAACTACCACCTGCCACAGGAAATCATTCCTCTTGTTCTGTGGTGAATTCCTCTCTGCAACTGCTGTGTCACTGCTGACAGACACTCATGTGTCTCTGGCTCCCTCCACTTCCCAAATCTGTTCTCTCCCTGTTCTCCATGTGCTCTCATGTGGCTTCCTGAGCCCCAGTCCCTGCCCTGCCTGCTGCCATCTGCTGTATTAGACCTGAGAAGAGCTGAAGAGTGATTGAGAGCAAAGGGCAGGTGCTCTTGTCAAAGGACAGCTGTAACTAAGCACAAGACCTGAGGCTGAAACTGCACCTCCTCCCCTCCTCTTCCATGAATGATGCTGGGTTTCTGAGAAGGAATAGGGAATTACACATCCTCCATGCTGTGGGCTTTTTACATAGGGAGACTACTTAGGACAGGGTTCAACCAGGCTGGGCATAGAAAGAGCTCTGTGGCCCCATCTATTGCTGAACATCTTGAAGATTCATCCTTGCAGAATTTGAGGATTTTATATTTTTTTCCTGTGATTCATTTGAATCTGCTGTGATTTAACAGGCTCATGGGCTAAGAAGGAAGCTCAAGTCTCATCAGTGTCCCTGTTCTCCTCTCCCATGGTGCTTCTACAAGGTGTTTGGAAAGGTAGTAGTTAAAATGCTATGTTGAGAGTTAAATATTCACACAAGCTAAGAGTGACAGCAGCTGAGCTGAATCCTACTGAGCATCCATCTACCAAGCTGTATGAACCAAGGTTCCTACAACTGAATTAATGAAGTCATAAGATTGGGTAGTTTCTCAGAAAAAATGAAAAAGAAGGTACCACCTTCTACCTACCCACCCACACTAAAGCTGTGAATGAGTGGGATATGGTTGGAGAGAAGGAAGGAAAATGAGCAGTGAAAGAATATTTACTTATCAAGTACATGTACAGCTGGGTGAGGAGCTGGAGGGGTGGACTGCTTACTGGTGGTATTTACAAGAGGAAAGTCAGATTTTTCCATGTAGAATTGCACCTTATTTTCCCTAAGCTGATGCTGAGATTTCATGTAGACTCACAGTTTACAGAAATGTAAATCTGAAAACAAGGTCTATTACAGGTACCTAGGGAAGGCATTTAGATTTTCCAGAAATTTAGAGTTAAGTTTGCAGCTGATGTTTCTTTACTTTGCAGGGTCTTGGTTTTCCTCATAGAAGATGTAGGTGTTTTTTAGGGTTTTCCATATGGTCTAAAGCTAAACAGTGGTACTTGTGTCTTCACCATGTCATGAAGAGCAGCAGATTTGATGGGATAGGTCTTCAGGGATTTCTAGCAAGCTTGGTTATTAAAACAATAGGAACATAAAGTTTTGTAAAAGGGCCTTTCCTTATGTCTTGTTAGTTCCTATAATAAATTCTCTGGCAGAACCTTGTCAGCTGTAGAGAATCCCAATAAATCACACCGGCTGGATCGCCTTTATCTCCACTCTCATTGATATCCTACTCAGGCACCAGCTTGTTAGTGCAGCAGGTACAGCCACCACTGCCACCTTCCCAGCAGCCCATCTCCATCCATCTCCTTCCTGCTCTTTGTTCCTGGCTCTGTTGTCTCATCAGAGCTGAAAGTCAATCTCCAGAGTCTCTGCTGCCTTGGCTCCCCTACAGAGACCTTTACACTGATGTGAGTTGTATCATCAGTCCTCTGGCATAATTGTTGTTTGTGTGACAGGTTACTCCTAAAGGGAAGGGGAGGAAATACCTGTCTGATTGATCTGCTTGCTGAGGAGCTGATGTTGCTTGTGCTCAGGAAAGGAAAAAAGTAACTGGGCACCAATTATTAGCAAATACCATGTGAAATAATAGCAGAATGTTTGATTGAAGTTGACAATAATTAGAAACAAGATTAATCATTCACAAGCTGCTACCTGTCTTAGCCATTGCATTCATACACAATAAGAAGGATTTCCCTGCACACCCTAGGCCTTGGGTTCATGCACACACATGCATGCACAGTCCTGCAGCCTGCCTTAATTCTTACTGAATGTCCTTAGATTGTCATTCCTGTGACTTCTGCCCATCCTCATTTATTTAGCCCACTCCTACTCTCCTGCTCTTTCCAACAGTGTGGCTTTGATTGCAAACTGGATATAAATGCACTTTGAAAGTTTTAAAGGTGAACATGTCTGAGGCATCTTTAACAATTAAAAAAATACATATTTGGGATTCTTCATCAAGGCCTTTGCAACTGCCTACAGAAGCATCATAGTTATAACAAATGTGTTTCTTCGCCACTTTTGGAAATACTGAGGGTGAAGCAGTACCTCCTCAAATCTGGCATTTATCAGAACTTGTGACTATTATTCTGTGGTTTTATATAGATTTGATGGGAATTTAGGTTAGGGAATGAGGAGCCAGGAACAGATCTAAGTGGAAAAGGATGAAGAGAATGAGAAATCAGGCTCTTTTACATATTATTGTATCAAAATATCTGCTTGTCTGCAACTTAACTTCTAGAAGTGTGCAGCACTAGCATCATAGGAGCACAACAGAAGTCCAGAAAAATTTGGAACAGTACCTATTATATACTATTGTAAAAGTATAATAATAAGTCTGACTTATTTTATCTTTCAAATTATATTTTTAAACGGCCACAGCTGAACCATTTAGGAGGAAAGGAAGTGTGATGGTTGTGTATTAGCTCATCCTGCAAGACTTTTTCATTCCCTAAGCAGAAGTTTCAGATATTCTGTGTGGGCACCACAAGGACTACAAAGATGGGTCAGACCTTTGCAACCTCTCCTTTCATTTCATTTCCTTGAAGTATTTTCTTTATCCTGAGTGGACTTAGTCCTGGAATGGCTTTGCCACCTGTGTCATTTCACTCCCCAAACCCCTATGGCTTGCCTTTATATCTGGTCTTACATGAAAGACTCTGTACAAAGGCCACCAAATGTTGGGTGATGGGAGTGGAGGAAGAAGAGTACCCTCCTGGATGCTTTTGCTTCTGTGACATTCAGCTTCTGTGCTCTTTCCCGAGGTCACTGCTATGGTGTTAGTTATCATTGTGTTGTTCATAATAAAATACCCTCAGATAATCAATGCTCCCCTTTTGGTTTAAAAAGCTCACCCCTGCATACCTTGAAAGCCAGTGTGATTTTGCTGAGTTAATAAGAGAAAAAACTGTTTTCTGGGAGGTTTATGTATAGCATTCAGTCAAGTTCTGCATTGCTTGCTCATCTCTTTAAAGATTATTTAACAGAAAATCTCTATTGATTTGAAACATAAAGCCATAGATAACCCTGGGATAAACTAATAGCTGACACAGGAATAAAGCATTTAATCAGCCTCCAAAGCTATTAGGGTGCTACAAATTTTTTTATACTGTAGCAAGTCATAAAAAGAGAAGAAAAAGTACTGAATGTCCTTTTATGTGGTGCTGAGGTGACCACAGTGTTTTGAGCTCTCTGCTCTGTGACTCAGTTGTTCACCACCTGCTATGTCTGTTTTACCCAGTGTTTTCCAGACACTCTGGACCCAAGTCAGAGCTGTAAGTATGGAAGTCCTATCAGAGGCATAAAATTTTGACATCTGTTAACCCAGATCTGCTTAGCCCAATGATATATTTGTCCTTTCACTGTGATGAACTGAGTGGAGGTTTTTTGGGTTTTCCTCCCATCAAGGCCATTTGGGCTTCCCTGCCATCAATCTCATTGTATTCTCTAACTGATAACTTGTTTCCACAGTAGCTGAATTCCTCTTCTGATTTATAAAAACTTTAAGAACTGACTTATTTAGACTGTGCTGGCATCATCCTGCTTCAAAAGAAAAGGGAAAATGGGTGATGTAAGGGTCAGCTTGTGCTGCTGTGGGGATCCTTGGCTGACACAGAACAGAGTCTGAGGTTGTTCTTCAGCACCTGATTGCTGCCTCTCCAGACCCAATACCTGGGCAGAGGTTGTGTCTCTGGCTGTTAAGCTGGTTTCCTACGGCAGGCTCTTCCCAAGCTTTTCCAAAGAACATTGTATGATCTGACAACAGTCTTGCTGGCTTGTGCATGAGAATGGGGAGACCTTTTGTTGACCTGCAGCACTGTATTGTATTTGGAAAATCCCATCACAAAGGGGGAGAATTTCTCCTCAGCTAGCAAGAGGTCCTCCATAACCTTTCCACTGTCCTCTAGAGAAACTGAATTCTTTCTATATGCAGTGAGGAATACAGATGCTTAACTTCTTAGTTCTTAAGTTATGGCCTATGTCAATGTCAAATTATTCTCCAGGTTACTCCCTTGTATTTAAAAAAGGAAAAAGCTCACACGTATTAAAAAACAAACAAACAAACAAAAAAAAACCCCAAAAAACAACAGCAACAACAACAACAACAACAAAAAAAAACAAACCAGAAAACAACAACAACAACAAAAAACAACCAAAAAAACCTACAAAAAAGCCCCCCAGAAACAAAGAAAACCCACTACCACCAAAAAATTTCATAGTAAAGTTGACTAAACACAGGAACACTTTGCTTAAAGGCACTGTAGTGCCTCCACTCCCAGAAATTTTCTAAACTTGGAAAGGCATTGGACAGGCTGATCTAACACTGAAGTTAGCCCTGCTTTCAGCTGAGGGTAACACTAAATGCCTCTGAGGGCCCTGCCCAGCCTGAAGCATTTTATGATTATTTTCTTAATTTTCCCAAAAGGACATCCCAGATTTCTATCTAGCTGAGAATTGTCAGGATTCAAAATCTTCCTCCTATCCATTTTTCTGCAATGCAGCTCTGCCACACCCTTTTTTTCAATGGAACTGTTTTTGACCCTAATTTCCTCTTCTGGACAGCAAGGCAAATGTCCAGAGCAGCCCTGGAGACCTGTTGCTTAGCATAAACAAAGTGATGTGGGAACAGGGATGTCTCTGTGTGTCTGCTGTAGCTGTGGTTTGAAGCAGAGGTGTTAGACCTTGCAAGCTCCTCTTCTCAGATGTGCCAGCAGATGTGACAGGGAGAACTAAAGCTGAGAGGTCCCATTAACCTTCTTCAGAAAACAAGTAACTGCATAAGTCAGTAAGATTAATTTCTTCTGTAGAAAAAATAATTAAAACCTTGGGCAGAGGTGGAGGAGTGATTTTTAGTTTCGACATTTCTCAGCAGTGGGAAATGAAGAATGTTTTGAAGTCCATCCATCTGCTGAGCCTTCTTGTGAAGGTCTTTGTCTTTCCCAACACTCTGTCTTTAGCAGTTCCTGTGGTGTTTTTTCCCCATCACGTGAAGGTACTCAGCAGAATTGGCAGTGAGAGATTTTTTGAATGACAGCCTCAATTCTTACCATTCCAAGCATTTCCTTGTGGGTGTGTATTGAAATATTTCTGCTGGAGTTGGAACTGATAAAAAATTCTCTCACAGCTGAACTGTGTGTAAGTTTGCATTCTTATTGCATTCTCTAAAATTTCAGCCTTGTAAAAAACCAGGAAAACTTACAGCTACAGTTTTTCTAGATGTTTTCATGTCTGAACAGCATGTCTGCTTTTGGCCTTCACTGGCTTTTTAGCAAGGGCGTGCCACCTTTTCCACTGCTTTGAAATTCCTCATGTTTTGTGTATCCTCTAATTTGGTGGTTTAGGGGAATGCTCACATCAGACAGGTCTCCATCTAGCTGGAATCACTGCCATGCTGCACACTGTCCGTGTGTTCCTGCTGTGATTCCTGGTTTCCATCCTTTCCTGTCTGTAGCAATGCCTCATCCCATTACCACGAGGAGTACCTCTCTGTGGAGGTCCCACCCTGGCTCTAGCTCCAGCCATCCAGTCAGCTTGGGTATGGAGAGATCCATCTTTGCCCACACGAGAACATCACAGTGCTCAGTGGATTTTCCTGCAGCTGCATCCCATGGCACGAGCTGCAGTCAAGCTCAGCTTCTGCCTTCTGCAGCCCCTGGCTGAAGCCCTGGCTTACTCACTTCAGAGCTCAGCATGCTGGTGAGTCTAATAAAAAAATAAGTTTGTAATATTTTTTTGTGTTTATATAAATAACCTTTACATTTTTTCTTCTTATTTTCTTCCTCTAAAGCAGCCTTCTCTTTACTCCCATTGTGCAGTGCTGTATGGTTTAGCTGAAGGCAAGGACATTTTTCTGCTACAAATGTGTGCTAGCAGCAGGATGCTGCTCTTCTGATAACAGCCCACAGAATTCTGTCACCTTATAGCAGAATCTCTACAAATCATTGTCCCTTCTCCAAATCCTCCAAAAAAGGGGGGCAAACCCCTTAGTTTTGTCACATAAAGGACCAGGCTGTTCCTCAAATGATGACTTTGAGGACACTGCTGCAAGCAAATCAAATAGCTCTTCTGGAATGTCCCTGTCCTCATTCAATCTACCAGAGGGAAGAAATACAGGTTAGGCTGGGAAATGAGTGATACTGAGATGAAAGGTTTGATAAAAGCTGTAAGGACAAACTGGGTGTGTAAATACCAAGGATATGATTATTAGCACAAGTGACACAAATGCATCTCTTGAGGAAGTGTCTGCCCTGCCTTTCCTGTTGGACAGCTCAGGCTTTAGCTAACCATGCATGGCCATCTAATCAGAAACTTATTGGGACAAAAGCATCTTACAGTCCACAGCAGCTGCACACTGTTAATATCACTGTAGAAAATGTGAACTGTAGCTGTGGAGACATATCTTAGACTACACTTTGTTGTGATTTTGCTGAGTAGGAGCAAAATGAACATCTATGTAATTAATGCTGATGACAGCAGCAGCTAGGGCAAACCTGAACTGACTGCAGAAGTACCCCAAGCAGGCTAGTGAGCTCCTAAATAAAGAAAAAAAATAAGCATCTAATTAGATTTTCATATCCTTTTGCAGGAGCTTGATTTTGTCGAAGATGTACCTCTTTGAACTCTGGTTTAGAGCCACCATTACCATTTTCTGTTGTACCCAGCTGTGTCTGTTGCTTTTAAACATGACCCAAACAGCTAAAGCACAGTTCACATTTTCTTTTTATTGGCAGTATTTATCCTCATTTTCTCACAGAAGACTAGCTAGATTCAATATAGTAACTGCAGCCAACAGTCCATCTCAGCACAGCTCAGTTTTGTACCAGTAATAAAATTTCACACAGGTTTTGTTTCATTTAGGGCTTTTAAAACCATTTCATGAAACTGGAATTGTCTCTACATTGAAAAGCAAAGCTCCAAAAAGCTTTTGTCTGGAAAAGGTAAGATAGAACACTATGATGATAAATTTCCCAGGAATTTAAGGAAGAGGCTGTTGGCCCCTAAGAGAGCAATGCTTAAACTCTAAGCACTGTGTAATTTGACATACTTGCTCTTTGGAGATTACTGTGAAGATCTACTGAGCTGTAGAAATGATAAAACCATGCCAAACCAAAATCTGAAAGCTGGGAGATGAAATTTGAAACTATATACTGATATTTTGCCTTGGCATAGTTTCTCATAGGTGCTCCTTAAAAGATGAAGAGCTGGGAGTTTGTATCAGTGCTTTACTGTCATCAAGCTGAGAAGTTTGAAGCTGTGCTCTCAGTAAAAAAGAGTCCTCAAAAATTAATGTTGACCTAATTGCAAACAAATAACATATTAGCTTGTATGTCTCTGCCTTATCACCTAATCACAGATGTAAAGAAGGTAGCCAAAAGTTAATTCATTTCTTTCTGAACTAGTAGGTATTTTCAAGTGAATGTAAAATGGCTTTTCATTCATACAAAAACAAAAACAAAAAAAAAAAAAAAAAAAAAAGAAAGAGGAAACAATAATATTTCTTATCAGGATTCATCAGCTGTATAGCATCAGTAGTGTATGCAATGTTTTTTGTTTTTTTTTCTCAGTACAGTATCCTATCTAATATTACAAAGATACAGAAGTGATTACTTAGTACCAAAGGACATATCACTAGCTGATTTCTTTGATCTAAGATAAATTAATGGATCCAAAAATATTAATTCTAAACACTTGTACTGCCCTTAAGCTGTAGAAAGGCATCATGCATCTTCCAAGTTAAAGCACTATCCTATTAGATTTCAACTACTCACAGCTGCTTCCTTGGAAAAAAAAAAATCCTTCAAGGAATTGATAATCCTGGTACTTAGTTGGAAAAGCTTCATATTGCAAATGCAAAGTGTAAAAATTGCCTCTTAGTATTGCATTTCCATTACAGGAGTCCTTTTTAGTCTTCCCATACATGGTGCTGGAACAAGTGTAATGCAATGCCAATATTTTATATAACAAATGGCTGGAGTCCACACTATGAAGAAAGTTGGAGTCCATTTGATTTGACACTTTTCACTCATAAAAAAATTCCATTTTCTCCAGTTCTATGACTGTACCTTGAGCAGTACCAGTTCTTTTTTGAGAGCACCTGTGTAGTTGAAGTCAGGATGATGCTGAGTGCAGGATTTACTCTGATCATGTGTGTGTGTGTGTGTAAGAGAGAGAGAAGAGAAGCAAGGAAACATTAGTGTGTGCAACTGCAGTGCAGTGCTGTAGGTATTCAAACAGCAATGGGACATTCCCATGGCTGCAGCTGCCTGGACCCTTTGTGCTTTTTAGCCAATGGCTCCTGAAAAGCATGTTTAGAAGCCTTAGTTTAAATGTTATCAAGGATACTCTTGTTTGTGCATGTTCAGCATCTGAAGGGCACATTTTGGTTGTGCCTTTGGGTCAGTTCTTGTCATAGAGAAGGCAGAGAAGGTAAAATAGCTTCACACATATTAAAGTGGCCCATGTACTTTTGTGCCAAAGCATAGTTTACACCAATTTTCCTTCTCTGTCTTATCTGTCCAACAAATACTTTTTAAACTATCTGTTCCTCATGATTTGTTTATAAGCTGAAGACAAGGGGTGTTTTCCTGCCCTATAGCACAGCATGTTCTGTATTAGTCCAAGGACAAAAGAAGAATTATCAACTCAAAATGTTTTCAACTTTCCACATGATGCCAGTATTGAATTTCTCTCAATTGGGGGTGCAGGTAGAGCAGATGAAAAGTGGCTTTATGTATTTATTTAAATGATACTTCATTTTTCCTGTCATTGTCATGCCACTGCCTGTGTTGCCTTTCTGCAAACCGTGTGCAGAAGGTTCTTCCAGCAGAACTTCTGCAAATGTGAAACTTCTCACTGCAGTCCTTGTGAGACACGCATTTTCAATTTGGTTTCTGTGAGCACTGGCACCTGCACATTAAGCACATCCTTCAACCCAGCCCTCATCAACAAAACACTTAAGGATTTGACTGAGTGCTCTCCTCAACTGGGGCCTCAGCTCCAATTCTGAGCTCACTGCAGTTGGTGTAAGCTTTGATGAGAGCTGCAAGTTGAGCAGCCTCAGCCTTCCAGCTTCAGTGGATATGTGAAGTGCCCTTAAAAGTTTTTATTCTGCTTTCTTAACCTTGACTGTTAATATCTACTCCTACTGCAGCTCTCCTTAAAATGCTGCACTTTTTCATGCCTCATTTGTTTTGCCCCTTGATGTGTGGAGTGGAGGGCTAGTGTGGCTTTCTGGGCACTGGCTGCTTTCTGGGGACAGTGTTTGTCTGGTAGGTGATTCCCCTGCAGATGGAAGCAGAGACCCTACAGGTGCCTCAGCACAGCCCTGCACAGCCCTGCAGCCCTCACACCCAGGATTTGCAGCAATTTTCCAATCACACCTCAGATAACAAGGAACCATTCTCTCTTTCTCTCTTCTCCTCCACACCATTTTCACCAATTACTGCAAACTCTAATTACACAAAATCTTCAGAGGAAAAGAAAAAAAGTATTCATACAGCTACAGACTGTTTTCTCTATTTTAAAAAAATATTAAATAGTTACTTCTAGAGTTCTTTTATTCTTGAGGACTGGGGGTGACTCATGAAAGGAAGGAAACACAGACCTGCCCTGGACCAAAATACTTAACCTTCATTGATTTAAATGAGAATTGAGCACGTGCTCAAATGGCTCTATGAATAAAGGCTAAAATAATGTCCCAGCACTTGAGTTAAACTTCTCCTCCAGACCTTCAAACAAGTATTTTTTGCAAAAATTAGGGAAGGAGGGTAGCATGGCCTCCAATATTAAGGATAACAGTACTTTGAACCTGCGTATTTCTAAAAGTGCATTTTCATTTAATTCTGGGAATGTTAGTTCTTTCAAAAATAAGACTTTGAAAAGCCACTACTCTTTGAATTAATTGTCTACTGTGTATTTTTAATATGTGAGTCAGATCAAGTGCAAATTGCCTTTTAGAAGTTGCCAGATCAAAAACTTGTTTTATCTAGAGCTGACTTTTCCCTTCAGGTTTAATATCTTTCTACTCATCAAAAGGTGTCAAAGTTCCCCTTTTCCAGTACAAGTATAGCAAGAAAAAACATCATTTTGTCTTTCTTGTGCTCACTGCCACTGAAACAGTATCTACACAGCAGTGTTTTCAGCACTGAATATAATTAACAATGATTTACATAGCATTTAATAACATTTTAAGGAGATGAAATTTCATTACCATTATTGAATTATTCCTTCTCTTTCAAGTTCTCTATAACAACTGAAGTGATTTTTTAACATGCAAGTTGCATCCTCAGCAACATATTTCAGTCAATTTATATTGATATTCTGAGGGTACTCTCATCCTACATCTCTCTGCTTATATTCCAATTTAGAAGCAGCAAGAGGTTAACCAGGATTTAAAGGAAATACAATAGACAATAATTCATTCCATTGCATGCCTCAACCATTTGCAATTATGAATGGTATTGAATTTTTGTAAACTGAATTTCTAATTGAATTTCAGGAAACATTTGCCATCATTATATTTTATAAAGGATAAGAAGTGTTGCAGAAGGTTTGGGCTTTTTTAATTAACTATTAAGCAAGGTAGGCAGTGTTACCTTTCAATCATTAATAGAAGAGGCAGCCAGAAATAGAGATTAGCAAAGTTAATACTGGCAATAAACCCTCCGTCTCAGAGGTAAATATGATACTTAGATAGATAAGGTGCTTGTAGCTCTTCCAGACCTGATGAATTTCATTCTTTGACAGAAAAAGCACTTGCTAAAATAATGTGGGAGCCAGCAGCAGCCAGCTCTGGGGATTCACAAAGGGACTGGATGAAGAGTCATAAATTGATCTCATCATTTTTGCTTTTTCCCCTTTCTTTAGAATGAACAAGGGTGAGGAGAAGCAAGGGAGCTACATTGCACTCAGCATAACTTTAAGACCCAGAAAAACTCTGGAACAGATCATTCAGCAACACATTCATAAGCAGCTGTAAAATTATGAGAGGAGCTGCATCAACTCTCTTCTTGTCTGACTTGTAGCATAAAACTTGTTCTTCACAAATCCAAGTAACTCTTTTTATAGTGGAATAATGGCACTGGTGGGTAGAATGGGAGTGTGTGAATATTCTATACCTGGTTCTTAGTAAGGCTTTTCACAATGTTTAACATCATATTCACAAGTCAGCTACAGGATCATAGTTTAGATGAAAGAACCCTAACCCACAAGCAAAATTGAGCTCAAGAAATACTTTTCAGCACTTTCTTGACAAAAGGGGAAGATATATTTATGCAGCTCTGCAGGATTTTGCCTTCTAATTTGCTTTCACCAGTGGTCTTAGTGAAGGAACAGATAGGGTGCTTATACTAAAAAAAACAAACAAAAGAGCTATAGTTATGCTGCAAGGCAGAAAAAAGAAAGGTGGGGAATAATCTGAAAAAATTTGTACATTCAGTAAGAACAGCTGGAACGTGCTACACATAACCAAATATAGTCTAGAGGACTACCAGGGAATGGAGAGCACAGGACTCCAGTCTCCAGTTTAGATAGACTGGAGCATCTATTGGGCACCCATTAATGGTATGATAGTTAAAGGTCCAAATATTGGATTCTGCACCTGG
This sequence comes from Oenanthe melanoleuca, assembly GCF_029582105.1. Taxonomy (NCBI): domain Eukaryota; kingdom Metazoa; phylum Chordata; class Aves; order Passeriformes; family Muscicapidae; genus Oenanthe; species Oenanthe melanoleuca. Next base: position 30,427,781 of record NC_079336.1, read on the forward strand.
GATGAAGTAATGCTGGGCACAAGCACAAATAGGGAGAAATAGCTGGAGAGCAGCCCTGCAGGAGGGAATCTGGGGATTCTGGTTGGCAGCAGTCTCTGCACAAAACCACAGTGTGTCCTGGAAGCCCAGAGGGCAGCCCATGTCCAGGGGTGCATCAGGCACAGCATCACCAGCTGGGTTACTCTGCTCTTCAGAGCCATTCTCCAGGGAATATCCTGACAATACCATGTGTTTTGAGCTGCCTGTGAGTCTGAAAAAAAGGGAAGTGCCATTCTGAGGTGTACAAACTACAAGTGCAACCATCACACAGAGCAATCCTTTAACTCTTGTTAGTAATGCCAAGACCTCTGTTGTAATCCTCAGGAGGGTTTTCAGCAGCATTTCCAGGAAAGAGAGGAAAAGTTTTGTGAACAGGCTGGAAAAGCAGCTCTCCAGAGCAATCACAAGGCATGTAGATGCATGTTTGAGAACCTATCCAGCAATACTTCTCTGCTTTTCTGAACAAAACCAGAGCACAGGAAATGACACAATATATTCACTATTATAGCTTTGTTTGTGTTTGTGTTGCTGCTGTAAAATTTAACTTGCCATTCAGTTTGACCCATCTCCTCATGAAGTTCAGATGTTAATGAAATACAGGGAAGAAAACACATTTTTTTCCTTGTTCTTTCTCTTTTGTGTTGAGGCTTTTCCAGATGGTGAATAACAAAATTAAATATATATGTATATTGGATGCACTCACTGTTATTTCAGCTTAGGTTTTGCTGTTGTTGAGGTAGTTTCTTCAACAAATACAGGTTTATTCCTAATAACATACTGCCATCAATTTGAGGGGTCAAAACAGAGATGTCTGCATTCTAAAATATTTGAGGATAATCCTCTTTCTCATAAGACTCCCTTTGGCTGTGAGACAGCAAATTACTGTTTTCTTCTGTTTACAAAGTTTTGCTGTGAAAATTTCTCTTGGTTCTTTTCTACTAATCTACTTTCTTGGAAGGAAAACTCCTATTGCACACATTGGGTTCATCAAAAATATTTTGGTTTAACTGGAATTAATTTCTGTTTCCAATTCCAATGAAATTAAATTCCAGACTAATTTTAGATCACTGGCAATGTTTGAAAGGATTATGCATTTATTTTGTGCACACATAGAATTTGTGTGTAATTTTTTCTCAGGTAAATGTCAATGGGCCCCTTTTCTGCAGAATGTTCAGATTAGTATCTTTTAGCATGAAAAATGTATGCTTCATTTCTATTGAGTTTGAGATCATGCAGAAAATGCTATTCCTTAGGTGTCAAATTTTTTATGTCGCTTAGTCACATATTTATGCCACTTTTCTCTTCTGAAATGAGACATGGTATTTAGAATACTGCAGATGGAAGCAATCTCTAAATCAGTCATGCAAACCACTAGCTGTTTTATCATATAGGACATAGATGTGAGACCTTTTCAAATCCTCTTTTACATGTTAACAAAGAAGTTGGCCTTTAAAAAAGTGATAAGGAAATGGAGTTCAAAAATATCTGCAAAATATCAACTGGATGGTGTCATTTTAGCAAGATTCCTGGATCCTTCTATGGTGTGGGATGCTTGAAATCCTAACATAGATTTTATTTATCTGAAGCCTTACTCACTCTTCCGTCAGCATCGACGCCGCTTCAGCAGTCACCACCTGGCTTTCTGCTGTGGGGGAAGAGCTGGTTGCCCCTGTGCTGGGAATTAGGGCACAAGAGGGGTTGCAGCAGGTGTTTAGGACCACCTGAACCAGCTGAGCATTTGCTTGTGCCACTTTGGGAATACAGAAGAAAATGTGAAGCTGAAGTGGCTCTTAATAGTAAGTATTTAAATTTTTTTTTTAATTTTTTTTTACGTTGAACAACACACTCAACAACAAATATTTGTTGAAATTGAGAAAGGTGAAACCATCTTCTCTTTTTTCCCCCATGTCCATGGAAGCAATTAGCATGATGTCTCTCTAGGCTCAGAGGGACATTACTTGTGCCCAGAATGAACAGCAAAGTGAACTGTCAGTGTGGCAGATTGACAAAGAAATGGATAAGAGCTCTCCCAAGAACAGAAAAGTGGATTTGGAGCCCAGGTTTGGAAGGTATTTAGGAACCTGAGGATGTAAAGAGACACTTGGTGGTTTCCCCATGGCACCTGGGTCATTATTTCATTGTCTGATAGCCCAGCCTGAGCCCTAGAGAATTAAATATTGGATGTGGATGGGATGTTGTCATGTCCTATGTGATCACAGGGAAATTAACTGTCTTGGGAACACCCCTATTCTAACAGCTATTCTTACTGGATACCCAGGGAACTCATCTTGATGTGTTGTTTTTCAGTGTGATGCTTCCTGGTGGCTGCCAGGAGGTCACATAAGCTCCACTTGGGACCAGGTTCCCCAAGCCCTCCCTCCTGTCTTAGCTCTTGGCAAGGCATTCCACTTCTCAGGAGGAGAAGAAGAAGGTCAAGAAGAGGGTAGGTTGGTATTGTGGGAATGCAGCAGTGAGTGGCACAGTATTAAACAGCTGTAGCCATACAGCTCTCATCAGTGCAGGCAGAAGCTTTGACAAAAATGCCTGGGTCTCTCTGTGTGGCTCTTTGAAGATGGGTTTACAGTCTGTAATTCCTTCCAGCAGAAACCAGTCTCTCTCCAAGGCCTGTGTTTCTGACATCAATTACTAGAAATATTCGTCATCGGAAGAGTAAGACCATGATTCAGATCTTTTACTCATTAGTTGAGGATCTTGTTGCCAACTGTTGAGAAGCTTATCAGCTTTCTTTCTCACTCATGCAGCCCACTTGTGTCAAAATGAAGGTTTTATTAGGTGCTTTGCATTAAAATAGAGATAAAAGGAGTGTGTTTGCTTGGAGCAGAACAAGACAGAATAAGCCAGATCTTCAGCTGATATGCATTTGTCAGAGCTCTGTAAAGATAATGAAGCAATACTAATTTGCATTAGTCAAGCAGCTGAGCTTCTCTCTCTCATAGTGACTCCTCTGCAGCTCTCCTGCTGCTGGCAATGTATTGATTCTGGCTCAGATGGAGTTAATTTTCCCCATTACAACCCTCAGTGCTGTGGTTGTGTGGGTATCTAGAAAGGTGCTGATAACACACCAGGGGTTTGGCTACCACTGCACCAGGGCTGTCTCCCCAGCTTTCTCCCCTCAACAGCAGGCACAGGGGGGGAAAGAGATTGAAAGAGCACCTAGCCAGGACAGCTAACCCAAACTAAACAAAGGGAGGTTCTGTACTGTATGAAATGTGTTCAGCAAAATGAGCTAGGGGAAAGGAGGAGGAGGGTTACATTTGTTATTATATTTGTCTTTCAGAGCACTTGCTGAAAGCCTACCTTCTGGGAAGTAGTTAAACATCATCTGCTGGTGGGAAGTAGAGAAAAAATATTTTCATTTTCCTTTGCTTCTGTACACAGCCTTTGCTTTTCCTTTAATAAACTGCCTTTAACTTGACACATGAGGATTTTTTTCCTATCTTATTTTCTCCCTGTTGTCCTGCTGAGACGGGGGGTAATAGAGCAGCTTGGTGGACACCTGGTACCCAGCCAAAGGCAAGACACCACAGACAGGCAACCCTGACAGCTTCTAGACCATGCCTCAGATGGGTCAGAAATAGTCTGAGTCATCCATCTGCTGAAGGTGGCTGATAGGCAGTTTTAGTTGCAAGTAGTGGTGGAATTCTTACTCTTTTTCCTGAATTGTCTTTTGGTATTTTTAGGCAGAACTGTTCTGCTTTACCTTTGCCTTCAGGGGAAGGGATTTGCATTTTTTCATGACTGCCTGGAATTCATCATGTGGAGTGAAGAATGTGTTTCTCTAAATTTGGCTGGAAAAACATTCCAACCTCTCTGTTTTTCATTTCTTTTCTTCTTCCTCTTGATTCTCAGTTCTTAAGCAGTGAGGAGCTTTTCTCTTACCTTTTCTATGCCTTTTAACAATCTTTCCCTCTATCTCACTCAATTAACTCAAATTTTCTTGTGATGCCCCCTGCTCAGAAAGAGTCAAGTATCATTTACCATATATACATTTATTTCTGGCTGATATTGCTCTGCCTTCTACAGTGACAAAAAAAAAAAAAAAAAAAAAAAATTAATAATTTGGATTTTGAGTAAGTAATAAAGGTTGGTCCATTCTGTTATATTATTCTGAAAACAAAGACATGCTTTGGCTTTCATGAGCTCATAATTCGACTCCGAAGTGTGCAAGTCCCACTTAAATACCCGCTGAAGCTCCCAAGTCCTTTTGCAGACATTGCTGTTTAATTCATGCAAACTGGAAAAAAATGTGATGATAAGCTAAGAGAAGTGTCCCTCCTGTTTCCCCTCACTGGGAAGTTAATACAGTTTTCATGTCTTGTGACATTATTTAGTGTTCCCACGGATGGCTGCATAATCACAGCCTGACAGCCGGGGGCACTGGGAACAGACACATTCAAAGTCCTGCAGCAGCAAGGCTCTGGGACAAGTGACACAAAGCAGGTAATAAAAAATTTACCAGAAAAACAGCACTTTCATTCTGTTCAAAAAATAAATTTTATCTCTCCCAAACACATTCTTTTCAGAAATAAATTTTTTTAAATGCAATTTTTTGTGATCTGTGTGAGCGTATGAGCTATGTGAGCTGGTTTTCCACTCAGAATTCAGTGTGGAAAATTCCTGCAGGTAGTTTTCTGCCTTTGAGTCAGAGTATCCACTGAGATATAATATTCATTTCATTAGGTTCATCAGTGTTAATAATGTTCAGCTCCATCTAATGAAAACAGTAAATTAACGTGTGCAGCAGTTCTCTTTCACTTACTAATTGATATATGATGAAAGTTCCCATGCAACCAGCTAGTACATCCTCAAAGAGAGTAAGTAGAAACAGTGGCTTAAGGGATTTTAAAAATGTATGTTTTTAATGACAGTGATAGCCAGTATATGCTATTTAAGAGAAAAATGCAAAAAAAATTGTTGTCTCCACTGGATAGCAAAATCTTATACAAATCATTTTTCTCCCTGGGAATTTGAGCAGCTATTGTACTTATGCAGGAATGGTCTTTGAATACATATTTCAGTAGCATTATGCACTTCAGCATAAGGATTTCATTCTGAAATCTCTTCTCACCGTTTTTTTGGTGGACTTTTAACTTTTGATCGTGAGCTTGCATCTAATTGAAGAAGTGCTTTTATGAGTGACTGCTGATTGCTAGGCAGGAAAGCCTTGAATTACCAGTTATTTTCCAGGAAGTTAAAATGTAGAATGGCAGATTCTCATCTGATGTTAATCACCTGATCTGCTTAAAATTCGACTGTGTTGATTTGCATCAAAAGATGGGAAAGAAACCCCTCAAGGAAGCACTGAAGAACACTCTGTCAGTGAGAGTCACACAGTACCCCAGGAGACTTTATCAGGCCTCAGCCAAGCACCTGCTACAGGAAACTTTGAATGACCAGTAAGGGAAATAAATGAAAAATCATAATCTTCATCACTACTGCCTTGTGGGTGACTTCACTCTTTCTAAAAAATCAGCAACTGACTTCCCCTTCTGTAGTAACATATGCCTACAAACTTTCAGAGGGAAAAAACAGAGACAGGCGAGAATTAAAAATGCAAAAAGGAACTGAAAATAATCCATTCTGCTGTAGGAAGTGTGGAGAAGACTGCAAATAGGAGCTTGCACATCTCCCAAGTCATCATGTTTTAAAAAGGGAATGGATCAATGAGAAGAGGAAGCAGCCTTTATAACTTTGGAGCCAAATGGATCTGCTCAGATTGCAAGAAATCTCTGACCAGGTCTTGTACTACTAAAGGTACCCAAACACTGTAAAGCCCCAAGTTGTTTAAAAGTCATGTTCCTCTTAGTTTGGTGGATCTGCAGTGATGAGGTGCTGCTCACCCACTAGTGACAAAAGCCAGGGCTCCTCACCATTGTGTTCTCTGATGGTTTTCTGAAAGCAAATGGGCAGCCTGCCTCCTCCTGCTCCCATCAGCACTCCAGTGTGTACCCTGCCAAACCACATGGCCCTGGCAATGAGGCTTTTCTTGGCAGGGAACCTCCGGGATGCCCAGCGAGGTCACCCGAGGGCTGCTGTGCTCCCTGCACTTGTTTCATGGCTGAGCTGATGCTGCTAGAAATAGGTCTTGCAGCACCTGCAGAGACAATGTGGTAGGCAGATTTCATTTAACTAGAAGTGAACTTTGTAAATTCAAGGTAGTTGTTTTATTATCCCAAACTTGATTTCTCCCAATTATTTTTCCGCAAGTATCTCAGTATTGTTATTTTCCATATGGATGAGCCAAAAATTCTGTCCCACAGATGGAGCAAATGAAGGAGAAGCTATTATAAATGCAAACAAAATCCTCTAACTGGAGGCTTCATAGGTTTAGGTTCTTGATTGTGTACTCAGTGGAGTGTCTTTCTTTTATATGTGATAACTCTTATAAGGCTATGGTCTGTAAAATTAGTAATATACAGTGGGACGTATACTTGCATTTCTTACTTCCTTACAATGTATTTTTTCACTAAACTTTATATGTTTGTGTACTAAACATGAGAGGATTGTGACAAAGACATTAGTCTAAGAAATATTTCTGAACTTCTTGTATAAGTCTGTGGAAGTATTTCTGAAATTCTTGCATAAATCTTAAATCCTATCATGACAAGTAAATTATCATTTTCCTGCTGAGTTGGAATGTGGGGTGGTACAGTCTCTACCCCCTGCTTTCCAGCTATAGTTAATTCTTCTCTTTATTTTGTTCATTACTGAGCATTTTCTATTGCTGAGGACTGTATTGATTCCACTTTTAGAGTACCACATTGTGCTCTTCTGTATTATTTATATTTGTTGTGTGATAAATTTGGTATCAGAGTGATATTTCCCATTGTTGAAGTTGAAAAGGTCTGTTTCTGAAGGCTGATAAAAATGGTGAAGTTTGTATATTGGCTTTTCTTCACAAACTTCAAGCTGAATTACCACTGAGCAAGAAGCTGCAGTGATGATATTGTAAAAGATTCATATTGTTCTGTATTTTTGGAAGAGATCAATGATATTGTGGTAGAGGAGATGAAGGAAGACGCTTTGTTATCTATGTCCTCCTTTGAATGTGATGCCAGGTCATAAGTTTTCCTTTTATTTCTGTCAGCTGAACTCCACTGCTCAGGTAACTGTTTGTATTGTGTTTTTTCACTTGCAATTAAAACCTCTAAACATGTTAGACTGGAGTGTTTAGCAACATTCCAGTTTATTTAACTGGCTATTTATGAATTGCTGGGTCGATTGCCAACTGACAGGCCAAAATGAAATATAGGCTTGCCTTTATTTTCCTAGGCATTGTATTTAGTTATCAAAGGCTTAACAAATTCCCCAAGGCTTTCTTGGCTGAGATGGAAACTCTGAGTCTAGGCTTTCCCTGGAATGATTTTCATCCCTACCCTGTGCAGACCTGGCCCCATCCTGCATCATTCATCTCCCGGTTCTGAACAAAATGGATCAATATTTTCCTGTTGCCCTGGGCCCAGTCAGGCAGTGTGTAACCAATGCTGCAGCTCACTAATGGAGTAGTAGTAAACAAAACCTTTCACTATTTTTCTTTTTAGCCCATAAGTAACATAAAACAGTATTCCCAATTGATATTGAACTACAAAGTCTGATAGGAAAAAAAATACAGGTAGTTCCAGGTGCCTCTCCTTTCCTTTTCATTCAGGGACTTATTCTGGGTAATGCAACATATCTTGTGTACTCTTATATTATGGTTCACTGTATCAGGTAATTTAACAACTGAATAAAACAATTGATAATTGTTTAATGGAGGAGAAAACAAATTCTTATCACCCTTCTTCTTTTCTTGTTCATTTTTGCAAGAACACTAAGGAACTCATGTTCTAGAATTATGATAATGATGGGAATTCTTCTCTTAAGAAATACTAGTTATCTTCTGAATTTATTATGACCTTTTTTATTTGTTGAATTGGATTTTTTTTAGGGAGAGAACTGATTTGCATTTTACTCCCATTTAGCAGCCTATTTCTAATGTTTGTTTCAATCCCCAATGATTTGAGGTTTTTTGACTGTGGCCTCAGTCACTTGCACTTGTACTTTGAGGTGATATGCAGAGCTAAGTATTGGGTCATCAGCCACTCATTTTGCTAAATTATCTTGTAGTATGTAAAGATCTGGTATGTAAACAATTGTGTTCCTGCTCTAGTCATATTTAGTTAAAATGGGGTTTGATGTTGGATGCCGGGTTACAGGTACTGTTGTTCTGACTCAGTGCTTGTGTTACTAAGGGTAAAAGTGTGAACTCCTAATTTTTTTTATTATTATTTTTTGTAACTTTTTACTATCTCCTGAAATCACAAAGCATTAGACTGAGCGTAAGAACCAGACAACTTAGCAGAACCTGTATGGGTTCTATGAGTCTCTTATTATTAGCCTGTTCTTTAGATGCTGAATAAAGAACCAAACATACCCTGTTCCTCTTCCACTTCTGTTAGGCTGCATGAAGATGTCTTTTCACCCTTAGTGCCCCAATCTACCTCTATTCCCTTAAAGAAGGCAGCCATGGGGGTTGCCATTCAGTTCTTCCAAAAGATTTAAAGGAAGTGAGAACAGCTTTCTGTATATAAATAACTCATGTTGGGAAAAATCCCAATCTTTGTACCCACTGCTGGGCTGTGATTACAACTAGAAGCTGCATACAGCTCAGCTGATTTAAAATTACCCAGTGTATACTAGATCAGCCTGAAGGCTGAATTCTTTAATGATACTTGACAAAGCTCAAAGAGAAGTTAGTTGGAGCCAAGGAGGGTAGCCATGGCCACCCATCTATCATTCTGACTCCCTCTGTCTGGGAGGTGCAGTCAGGAGTGCTTTGGTTTGCTGGGCTGTGCAAGCTTTGGCTGGGGTAAGGTTATTTTTCTTCACAGTGGCTGAATTTGTGCTGAACACAGGGTTGATGATATAGATGGTTTTGTTATTGCTGAGCAGGTCTTACTCAGAGCCAAGGCCTTTTCTAGTTTTTGTGCTGCCCCACTGGGGAGGGGCTGGGGGTGTTTGTGAGGTTGGAAGGGGACACAGCCAGGACAGGTGACCCAAGCTGACCAAAGGGATATTTCCAGACCATGGGACATCATGCTCTTCAGATAAAGTGGGTGGGGAAAGGAGAAAGGAGGGGACATTTGGAGTGATGGCATTTGTCTTCCCAAGTCACCATTACAGGTGATCTCCTGGGGATGGCTGAAAACCTGCCCATCCATGCAAAGCACTTAATTAACCCTACTTTGCTTTGCTTGTCTCTGTGGTTTATGCTTTCCCTATTAAACTACCCTTATCTCAAGTCACAAGTTTTTTTTTTGCTTTTGCCCTTTTGATTTTGTTCCCAATCTTGTTGGTAGAGGAGTGAGTGAGTCAGTGGCTGTGTGGGGCTTGGCTGTTGGCTGGGGGAATCACAGCAAGGGCATTCACATCCACCTTCACTTCAGCTGCCATGCTCTAGGGAATGAGCAGCCCTTGAGGTGCAGCTTCATCTCTCAACAATCTGAAGAGAGTTCCCAGAGCTCACTTCTCATTTATTGCTTGTGCATCCTGCCTTCTGTGAACTTTCATGTGCCTTTCTGATAAACTCTTTTTTGTTTGACATTGAAACTTTCAAACAACCTTTAGTAATAAAGCCATGAAGTAGAACTCTCTTACTTTTTTCCTATCTTTTTACAGTCATGTTTATGTATGAAGAAATTATAATATCCAATAACTTTGCAGTCCTGTGAATTTTTATAAATATTTAAAATGGTTGCACTCTGTTAAAAATTCCCCATGCATTAGAAATGCAAGAGACTGCAAATTAAATTTATATTGCATACTTGAATATTGGATGTCTGTATATGCTAAAGTTATTTGGTCTAAAGCAAGTGAAATACCTAGCACAAATGCAGTGATTTGTCTTGACACAGTGTCTTGATTCATTGGCAGCTCCTACAAGTACAGAAAAAAGATGACACACATTGCAAATTGTTCAGCAAAGTTAACAATCAGATCAAAATTGTAATTTGCAAAGCTAAATAGACTGATGTAGTCTTGGAACAATATCAGATTTTGGGGTTTTTTGATTTCTTTTCTTCCTTTGACTTCTGTTGCTTATTTTCTTGCATTATGGATCTTCCTTCCCTGTATCTTATAATATTACCTAGTCACATAAGTACTGGGAATACAAGATATGTTTATTTCCATCCAGTCTCTCACACAAGCCATATTTAATTTGCTTCAATTTTCTGTCCTTGGAAGCAAAAATGAAAAGTTCCTCTGAACGGTCTTCAAGAAGTGTCCTAGTGCTGTCTCACATTAATATTGTAGTCAATACAAATAATGGAAAAGGGAAACAAACCAAAAGCAAAATTTTTCTTAAACTCTGTCCTTCATTTCCCTTTTATTTCTTACTCATTTTAATGCTGTCTTCAAAGTCATACTGGTAAGTATTTCCAAATACAGCAAGGAAAAAGCATTTTTCAGCCCTTCCAGTTATGGAGGTTCTTCAATTTCCTCTTGCCAGGTTCTCACAATTGGCAGTCATGTAAGAAATTGGAAATTTTGTTTCTTGGCTGTTGTCCCTTCCTATTTCTTTTAACCAAAACAATTTTTTTTTTTTTTGGTTGGAGGGATCATAATGACCAGAAATTTGAAAAAGGCTACAAGTGTAGAAAATGAACATAGGTTCAAGATTTTAAGGAAGCAACTGTTAATCTGGTTTTGCTTCCTCACTGCAGAAATCAGAGCAATCCATGCATTTTGCCTCATGCTGATCCATGTATTTTTAGCCCCATTTAAAACAGTCTTTCAGGACTCCATCCTGATGTGGAGGCATCTAGAGATGGAGAAACCACTTATTCTGTGAGCTACCGTCTCTGTTCCAGAATGTACAGAGAAATTCAGTTCAAATTTATCTAGTTTTGGTACTGTTTTGTTTGCTCTCCTCCTAAGAGATTAGAATCTTTAATATAGCATTGCTTTATATCAGTGATGGTAATCTCATCCTTCTGTGTTACAGACTGCACAGACTGAAGCTCAGCCCAAGGGGTGAAAGCAGAGCATGAACTGACACAGAGTTTTCTGCACCAAGTGGACATGGAGTGACAGGGGTGCTCTGGTGCCATGCAGGGCGTGGAGGGAAGAGCTCACACAACCCTGGCTGGCCAACCACGGGCTTTGGAAAACAGGAAACAATGGAAAACATTATCCCTAGGAGACACGTGTGCAGTGCTCCGTTCACAGCTCTTCCACTGCGGAAGAGGCAAGAAGTGTGCCTTGGAGGTGATGTCCAGAGCTACAGATTAATTAACCTTGGATGGCAGCACTTATGGCAGGCTCCAAGTACCTCAGGTCATTGTTCGCTGTGTTGGTAAGTAATGGGAAAATAGAATAGACAAAATGTAAGTAATTAAGATAAAGTGCTGGGGAATTAAATAGAAAAATAGTGTGTATTTCAGAAGCACAGTTGTTGCTACCTAACAGGCACTAAGAATTCTATGCTTGTGAGAGGCCAGAAATGATCCTTAATCACCTGTGCTGTAAAAACACTGATGGCCATTGAAAAAAAATGACCCCAGTTAGTAAGAAAATGCCACATCCAAAAATCAGTACAGTCAAAAGGAGAGTTTAAATTTATTCAGCTATCAGTAGTAAGACTGGTAAAAGGTTGTTAAGGATGAGTTATGGCACCATTCCACATACTACAGCCTGTAGCAATGGATATTTTAATAAACTTCACTTGGAAGAAAATAAAATTATTTCTGTGAAAATACCTGAGGTGTTTTGAAGATATCAGAATCCAAAGAAATATATTTCATGGCAAGCATCCCTATAATGCATAGAAGTAGGGAAAACATAAGCACGTAATGAATAGAGAACAGGCTTGAGGAAATAAGTGCTGGCGAATTTAAGCAAACTGTGTGCCTTGAGATGTAAAACAACCAAAGAATATTTCTTCAGTACAACAGTGACTAGTAGGATACATTTGTTAACTGCAGAGCAGCTGAGCTCCCCATCACGTTAAGTGCAAACCCCCTGAAGGAACCAAATGTTTTGATTGAAAAGGAATGGGGCTTTCACACTAAGCCCATTAACAACCAGTTTGCCCATGAATTGCCTCCAGCGTGCTGTGAACCAGCCCAGCTCCCCCAGCAGGCACTCAGGTGGAGCAAGGAGGTGGATGGAGAGGTTCACTGGAGGGCAAGGCTGCAAGGGACAGGTTTCACCTCGTGTTTCAAAGCCTCTGATGGCATCACTGCGTGTTGCTGCTGAGACAGGCACACCAGCAGCAGCAGGGAGGAGAAACTATTTTCAAGCACAGCAGCCTTGGAATTGTGGTAAGTCCAAGGCTGCCTGGCAAAAAAAAAAAAAAAAAAAAAAAAAAAATCCTCTTTCTTTTGTTGTTGCTGCATTAGGTACCTCCCTGCTTGGCTTAAGTCTCAAGTCAGCCCCAAATTAAATTAAATACTATTTCTAGAGACCAATATTAAGTTTTGTGAAGCACTTCATGGACAAATAGCACAAGAAAATCCTTTCTGATTAATCAGCCTGAATGCTATAATGATATCTGCCAAATAAATGCTCTAAACAGAAGTAGTTATTTCTTTAGCACACAAAGTTAAATTAATTAGTGCACAAAAAGTTGTTAACTGTGAAGCAAGAGCAAGGCAATGTGACAAGGCTGCAGGCAGTTCTTCAGCTCGTGTGCAGGGCAGGGGTGGTCCAGGGACCCCAAGTCCTGCAGGTGATGGAGATGAGCACTCTGCATCTGCTGTTCTCCCAGCCAAGTCACAACATTAGCTGCACTATGCATAGCTGGACACTGATTATGCACCTTTTTTCCTAGGAGAGCACAGCATTTTAAAAGCTGTGCATTGTTCTTGGAGAGATAATTGCTCAGGTAACCACTTGATATCGTTACCCATCTTTCCCCCTGTAAACTTGAGCAGTTCCAGTGACAGTGTTCATGGCTGCTGCTTCCATGATGGAGCTCATCTTACTGCTCTGGGGACCTGGAGGATCACTTTGTCTATGCTATAGAAAATAATGCTGCTACAAGCTCCATATAGATGCTTACAGGAGGAAAACATTGTTTTATTTTAAAATAAATCTTACTTCATACTCATTTTCCAGCTGTGCTTCTCATAAGCACCAGGACAGCTGCCTCTACGTGGACACCAAATCTGAGACCTTGCCATGCTGCCTAGGCTGGGGAAGTTGACTGACCTTTGACTTTCTTTGTCCCCTTTGATGATGGATTTTGCCTCTCCATCATATCCCATCCCATGCCATCTTTGTGAGTCCATGGGTTATCCTCACCATCCCTTATCCCTTTCTTTGGGCAGCCTAGGACTCTGTTCTTTATCTTCCCACTTTGATGGGAGCCATTACTGTTTGTGTGCTTTAGTTTGGGTGTTCCTGGCTTTCCAGTTGTCCTGAGAAACTGCAAGAAGCTGCCCTGGGATGTCTGAGACCTGTTCATGTGAGCCCCACCAGATGCAGCAGTGTTATGATCCCTCTGTTCCTTTGGGTGCTCCTACAACCAGACCTACCCACACAGTCTCTGCTCATGCCAGTCTTCATGCTTCTCTTACAGCTCTCTAAAATACTCAGGAAGCTCTTCAATGACCCTTGTCCTCACTGCTACTATGAAGTGAAATTTTATGAAGTGAAATGAAGGTGCAGATCTCCTCTTACCTGTCCTGGCAATTCCTAATAATTCAGAGGATGTCATTCAGCATCTGCCTTTGCAGAGCAATTCAAGTTGTCAACAATTTGGAATTAAGAATACCTCAGGAAAAAACATTAAGCTTCAATGAACATATGTAGTGAGAGGAAGCAGAAAATATCTGGGTTCTGACTAGTTCATTCACATCTTAATTCTGTTACATCTTAGTGACTCTGCAAAACAGCTTTGGTTTGATATTTTTCATTATTATTTTTGCCCCATGCAGATGAATATGGTTTTTAGAGCTGTTTCCTTTTGCCATTGTTAATTTTGAAGCATTATGAGAATAATGTAGTTTTCAGTAGGTTTGTTTTTTTTTTTTTTCAGCCAGAAAATTTGCACTGCAGTGCACAACTGCTCTGCATGTTTAGCTATCCAAACAGAACTCAAAGACCAGAAGCTGCAGCGTGACTCATTTGGGCTTTTTTGTAAATATAATGTTAATACAAAAAGGAAAATCAGACCAAACTTTCAAGGGTCCATGAGTTAAACAAATCAAATAGACTCACCAGCTTAGAATTATAAAATCTTGTTAGTAAAAAAAAATACTCAGATGGACTGTTTCAGTTTTAACTGGTGCCATTCCCATACACATTTACATAGTTATAGCTACTCTGATAGTATTTCTTCCTGCCATGTTCCTGTGCTATAACAGAAAATGGCTTCTGAAATGCAATACCATACAGCCTGGGACACCATACAGAGCTGAATCTTCTCTTGATAGCTCTCCAGGATGTTTGACTTTAATTTAGAATGTAGTGTCATTTCTCAGGAGTTATGGGTTAATTCTGAAAAAAAATTAAATGACCTTCAGATACATGTTGCATAAATGGTTCTCACTCATCCATATTCAAAGCAAGACTTTTAAAAGAGGCTCCATGTAGCTCCTATCTGCAAGTATGATCTCAGGGAAAAATAATTGCATTCAAAATTGCAGTTACTTGACTAGAGGCAAAAAAAAATTTAAAACATCTACCTCTTTAAACAAATCATCTTGTATTTGAAATTTATTTTCAGCTTTCCAGGTGGTTATCTTTGTCAGAGTTTCAGGAAGAAAAATAATATATATGAACCATAGGTGGTGGATAATAGAGGCCCCCCTATAAAGACAAACTACTGTGTATGTAAACACCTCAGCAGTGTTAATATGAGTGAAAGGGTAGTGAAAGGCCTTTTTATTTCACACCAGTCAGTTTCAGATAATTGTTTTCTATGAACTAGTAAGGAACAATGGTATTCCATTTCATCTGATTAAAAGATCCACTTTATTTTTTTGTTAAAAATATTTTTTACAATGCTTTAATGCTCTTACAGGTACTTGAAGAGGAAACTGCCTTCAAGTTCCTTAAAATATCTAGACCACCTCAAAAAACTGCTTGAATTTAAAATATATTCTTATTTTATAATGAGAGAAAATAAATATTTTTCCTTCTGAACAAGGAGTAGAAATTAACAAATGCTTGTTTTCTATATGCAATTAAATGAACAGTAGTACCTGCATAGACCCCTCAGGAGTTTAATATGAAAACCCTTGTTTGGGTGGATGGGCTTTCTCTTTCTGCTCCTGAAAACCTTGCCCCAGACTCTTTACTCACTGAAAAATATGTGTGTCTGACACCATTTTTTCCTCCAGTCCCTCCTTTTTTTTTCAGAAGGCAGAGCCATTGTTAAGTCCTGTGTGAGAATTTATCACACTTTTTTAGATTTTAGCCCATTTATGCTCCCCAACAGCTCTGTCTGACAGCCTGTGAATCTCACAATGCAGAAGAGAAGGTTGAGCCTTGTGCCAGAATAGGTTTTGGGGGTATTTTGTTCCCATTCCATAATTTTTGCAAACATTAAAATAATTTTCAAACGTATCCTGAATTTAGCAAACACATTAAGTTGAAATCACAGATGAAAATTGTTTGAACATTCTGATTTCTTTTTAGAGCTTTTCCCATTTTGAAAAGTCAAAATATCCTCACTTTTGAAAAACATCAAGTATATGGAGGCTCCAGATTATCCTAGCCTGTAAATACCAATCCCCTCATCCAAACCAGGGTCTCAAGAGCCATTAACCTCTCCTTTCCTCTTTGTGATCCTTCCCAGATCCTTTTCATGCTTGGAAATGCTGTGGCTTGGTACAGAGAGAGCAGTGCTGCCTGCAGAGTGTTAGGAACTGGGAGGAGGTGTCAACACCTGCAGCTTTACTAAATGAAACTGTGACTGAATGGAAAAAAAAAAAAAAAAAAGGAATTCCACAGTCCTTGAAGACATAGCTGGGAACTGCCCACAGGTTTCAGTGCAGTCTGTCTGACTTCTGTATAGGGTATGTACCTTAGCCCTGCCTGTGTGCTAAGAAAAGGGTGCTACACACAGTTTTCTGTGTCATCATTTGCTTGCTGTTTCTCTTGTGTTTCCCTTAGCAATGTCTCACTCAGGCCCCAGTTCCCTTTCTCTAAAGCCACATGTTCTATCTCAGTTAAAGCTGTGTCAAGGACAAACTGTAAGCCCTTCACTCTGGCATCTCTTAGTATGGACACATGTCACAAGCTTAAGGAAAAACCTGTTTTTAAAAAGTGAAAACAATGTATTCTATAAGGCCTATTCACAGGAATTAGGAGATAGTCTGAGGCTGGGACATGTGGGTTGCCTGTGCTTGTGTTTGTAAAGAGAGGGAAAATTAAATGTGTAGAAGGAAAGGGTTTGAAGTGTATGTATCCAGAAATGCTGGAAGTGCAGGTGACAAGGAGAATCTGGTGTATATTGATACGAATTTCTAAAATCCTCTTTATTCCTGAGCAATATGACCTTTCTGTCCTATGCTGCTAATTGTTTCAGGAACAAGTCAGAAGTTTTCTCCACAAAGTTGTAAAAAAGAAAAAACAGGAAAGAATCAGGGGGAAAAAATTCCCTACCAGAATTAAGTCTGAGACTTCACATCTTCAAAGAATTAGAAAAATCCAATTGTTATGACTCTGAAGAAGAAATCTGACAGATTAAAATGATCAGAAATAGTATTATAATATTGTTATGTCTCTGTATCTGTGGATAACTAAGGCATATCTTTCAACTGCAAGTTTTATTTTATCATCTTGTAATATATTTTTTTCCAGGAATTCACTTTGCATTGATATTTTTGCATCCTATATTTATACCTCCCGTTTATAAAATTGACTTAATTTGAGTGTTTATTTTGTGAACTAAATTCCATATTGTCAGAGAGAAATTGAATGGCTGAAACAATGAACAGTGAATTTTTTCATTCTTCTGAATATAAGTTTAATAACCACATTGTCAGCTGTGTTGTTCAAACACTGCATAATCTGCTTAAATATTAAAGGTTTATTTTCTGCTGACACTATTTTTCTATGGAAAATGTCTTGTTAGCCTTTATTTGAGACACATTACTAGGCACTGCAATTGCTGATTTGTTCATTGATTTTCAAGCTATGTGTTAGTTTATTTTCACAATATTTTCAATTCAGAACAGCAAGTTAGAGACAAAGTAATGTGCATACCCACTTTTTACACAGGCTATCTCTAGATATTTCTGGATTTTCTATGGACTATACCTATCACCTTCCTTGCAAATTCCTAAGAACCAATATAGCAGCAGCTGTACTTTGTCATTGCAGCACGAGCCATCCTGAGAGAAACAATGCACAAGGGGAGAAGTAAGACAAGGAATATTGACTTCCATCTGACTAGAGTCAAGCAAAGAATATTTCCATGAAGTGTTGTAACTATATTTTTGATCACCTCCCTGTGGCTTGACTATAATGGTCCTTGGAAACCCTAGGCTATGCTAGATTTAGGATCCTAGCTCTGCACAGTCGACAGAGGATATATAACATTACACTCACTAGTGGCTCAAAGTCTGCATTGAAGGTTCCATTTTTCAGTCCCTGATGGGATTGTACCTTGTACTTTTAGGAGGTATCAATTTCGCAAAGGCTTTACCCTTTCTTCATCATAAATACTCTTGCTTGGATAGAAATTTCAGAGTGCTGAAGCATCAGTTTTTAGGTCCTGTGAAGAAATTGTGTGTACAGCCCTGGACCCTGCTCACTGCAGTATTTACTTGATTTATGTGACAATGAGGTTTGCAAAACCTCTGTTGTTTCCTAGTCCATGGATTGGGAGAACTGTCTTTCAGAATTGGATCGAACATTGCTAATGCTGTCTATAAACAGCCCCAAACAACACTCTGGGGAGTGTAAATAAACCTGAAGCTCATTAATCCGTATCAACTGCTGCACTATTGTCATTGAGAGACTGCTCTATTTAGCAATCCAGGTGAAGTCATCTCAGTACTCCATGGATTTTGCCTGAGGCACAGCTACAAATATCCTGCACAGGATTTACTACGCAATTATACAGCACAAGGCTTTAAGAGGAAAAGTACCTCTGGATACAATAGGATCGTTTAGGATGGTGGATGGAGCAGAAATTTTGGAAGAGACGGCACAAAATTCATGTTCTCTCAACTACAGTACTGGTTTAAGTTCCCTTGTGCATCAATGAAAGAAATTTTTGGACAGAAAAATATAGGCTATAGTGTTTGGATTTGTTCATAGGTGGAAAACACAGGTAGTATCAACACTTTCTGCACATGCAGTTTAGAGGTTTCTATAGCGGTACATGTAGGACACGAAAGGTTTCCCAGGTTCCCAAGGACTGAACACTAGTTTTTCCATAATTATGGGGAAATTATTTGTTTCTTAAAAAAATCCCTCACCGAGATTAAAAGAATGCCTAAGTGCTCAGTGAGACTGGAAGTTTGAAATTCAGCAGGGCTTTATGCATTCTGAAGATTTACACTGCCAATGCTTGTGACCTGGGCTAAGGAATTGCTAGATTCAGAAATAAGAGTGCACGTGCCATTTCCTTGTTTGCAGGAGATTAAGGGCTTTTTCTTTATCTTTTCTCCCTTATTGCTTTAGGCATGACAGGAAGTTGACACAAAAGTGTGATCACAATTTGTATAACAGGTGTAGATTGTGTCAGAACAAAGATCCACCCCATTCACTAGTCTGCCTTCTGCAGTTTGCCTGGGGAACAAATGTAAGCCCACAGGTGTCTCATCCTCCTTGTAGTAACCTGTGACTAGTGACTTCATGCAAAGGCCACAGACAATGCAGGTGGAGAGCAAGACACTTACAAAAAGACTCTGCATTTGGTTTCTTTGCATAATTTGGAACCAATTTCCTCTTTACCAGACATTTTTATTGGAATCATCAGTTTACAGCTACTCTTTAGTAGTGACAAATACTTGGGTTGAAACTTTCTCTTCTGGGCTGCATAGCACAGGGGGAAGGAAGGAATGAAGACCTGTGACCTGCTGGGGACGCTGTTCATAATGCAAGACAGACTCTTCCTGAATGAAGACAGTGGTTGGATACACCCTCCCTTTATCCTTCTCTTCTCCAGACTAATCCAATGCAGTTACCCTGAACATATCATGCCCCCAGTTCCTGGTAATTTAGTAGTCTTTCACTGGCCTCACCCTGTTTGCCTCTTGCTCTGGATGGCCCAAGCCAGGTTACAACACTCCAGGTGTGTCTTCACAAAGGCTGAAAAGAGGGGAGTAACATTTTCCCATGGTTAAAGGGGTTTTGTTCCAGAGTATTTACTGTCTGTTCCTGTAAACACAGTTCCCAAGAGTACCAGGAGTAAATAACATAACCCTTTTAACAATTTTATGGTCTTAAGTCATTGCAGAAGTTTTGGTAACTCCTTGGAACAGCTGAAATCAGGTGACTTACTTTGAACAAAGGAGATTTTATTTATTGAGGTTTCAAAAAAAAAAAAAAATTTAAAGTGAGCCCACCTTATTGCAATAATACCCACCTCTAGAGGATATATTGTTGTTTTTAAAATTATTTGTGCCTTTTTTCTGGTCTTTCTGCTAAGTTGTGCTCATACCAGAGATTGCTAAGAAGCCTGACTAAGCTTGTGAAACTCTCAAACACTGAAACAAGCACCACAGAATACATAATAAAAGACACTGCAAAATATGGAAATTCTGCATATGAAGAAAAAAAAAAAAAAATCACGTGTTGTGCTGAAGTTTGAAGGGGTCACCTGTGAAGAAAATGTAACCTTGAATTTGTTGTCTATATCAGAATATATAACTATCTTGACATTTTCTATCCATTGAACAGTTCTGAGCCTTTATAACACTCTCTTAAGAGTATTTTTTTCTTCTAACTTAATAATAAAAAAGCTTGTTGAGCTAAAGAATTAGGTTGTACCTAAAGGTCAACCAATATACACTAATAAAATTGTGCAGAATACGAAATATTCCTTTTTATGTATCATCGATTATTTATGATATTTCTCATAAGCTGCACTGAATTAGTGATATTGAAATATCCTTGCAGGATAGCTACTCAAAGGAGAATAAAATGTATTGTGGTGCAACTGGAGCTGGAAAAAGTCAGCCAAAGCCTAGAGGAGCTAAAGTATTTAATCAAATATAATTCTACGTGTAAAATCAGAGTTGTCAGTACTGACAACTTTACTGAAAAGATTTTCTTTTGGGCTCTGAATGTGCCTGAAATCTCAGGTGAGGACATCATTGCCCCAGGTCTGTCTCAACACACTCCCAAGCACCACAGCTCAGCTGCTCCTGACTGTGGCTTGACATCCAGCTTATGCACCCCCTTAAAGGGCTGTGGAAAACAGGGATTTCTCCAAGCCATGTGCTTCCCTCCTTACCCAGATGCTCTGGACATTCAACTCCTTCTGTGCCTAAAAAATTTGCAGTTGAAGCAGGAACTACAGCTGTATGTTCTCAGATTAGATTGATGCTACCAGCTGATAGCATATCCTGCAGTGGGGAGCTGATCTCAGATCCACTGCTGTGCCTTATGCATGAGAGAGTAAAGCACTGGTCAGACAGGAGAAAATGAGCCCTAATACTATGGACTAGCTCCTATACTCAGGAAATGCATCGATCTTTTAAAGTAAATTACCCAGGCTTAGATACCAGATTCCCATCTGGTGAAACCAGACTCAGGTCCCCATTTGCTAATACCTTATTCTGCTACTTTGGTGCAGTAAACACTGAGGAGTAACACCATAATAAACTTCAGAATTTTAATATTTAATACTCAAAAATGATTTCAATGTGAGAGTTGTCTCATTAATTTTCGGTTTCCTCAGTCATTAAGGCAAAGCTAAGTGACATGATACCTTTGGATGTTACCTTGTCCTCCTTTCCCAGGTTTTCTCATGCCTTTATTATTCTAGATTGGTAAAAACTTTCAGAATTGTCTATCCCACAATCCCTCCAAGCCTAGTCCTATACTTTATTATTCATCCTATGAGATTTTCTTCATAATGCTTCAGTTTAAGCTACTTCATATCATATCCACTCATGGATAGGGGATGGGGAACTCATGCAAAGGCATGGGGAACTGATCACTATTTTGGTTATGTTTTGATATATGGCCTCTCAGTTCTTTCACTCTAGACTAAGCCATTTGAAATGATCCAGTCTTTCTCTATGAGATCAATTTTATTACTTTGAACTCTCTACACTTGTTCCCTTTTTTTTTCTTGAGCATATTTATTACTGCTGGAGACACTACTCATTAATGGCTGAGAGAAAAAAAATCCCCAGAGAAGAGTCTGCTGTGTTTGATATAGATTATATTATTGTGTTACACATATTCTGTTATATAGAATATAGATTATATTCTTATGTTACACATATGCATCAGTATGTGTGTGTGTGTTTGTGTATTCTAGTGGAGTGCTTGTGTTTTTTCATAACAGCATGGCTAGATTCACTAATATTCAGCTTAAAATCAAACCTTCCTCTCAAACTCAAATTCTTTTCCTTCAGAATTACTACCCAGCCTTCTACCTACCTACAGTATAACGTCTTTGATGTCTTTATTGACTGCACAATATTTCCTAAGTTCACATAATTGTCCTAAATTCTAACCCTGTTTTTCCCTGTTCTTTCATCCCCCCCTCCAGTTCAGTGCCATCTGCAAACTTCATAGGTATATTCTGCTGTGAAAGTTCTTAACAGAAAAATTGAGTAGTAGCCATCTCAAGAGAGACCTCTTCAAAAGTCGATTGACACATCTTCCATTTTGACACCAACCATTAATAAACACTTTTAGTGGTTATCAAATGCTCAAGGTTTATAGTCTTTCACAAAAATCTCTGTCTGACAGGTTTTTCTCTTAAATTGTTTTTGGAAATATCATATAAAAGTGCCAAACCTTTCTAAAGTGAGGATATGACATATACTGCTCCTGCTTTTTTTGTCTTATGGAACACTTAAATCAAATATACAAACTCTAAACTGACTAGTCTACTTGTCATCATCCAGGCATCTGTAAATTACAGTTTGAGTATTTATTACTATGGTTTTTTCCTGAAACTCCATCCTTGCTAGTATCTGACTTTATCCTTTAAATTTGACTTTCTCTATCCTTTCTTTAAACCTTGCAATATATTTGCTCATTTGCAGTCTTTTGGATTACATCTGCTCTCCATGAAGTCTGAAAATTGTTGGTGGTTTTGTTTGAGATTGTTTCAGTCAGTTCTCTAAATGCATTACAAGGAGGCTCATCAGTCTTAACCAATTTTGAAGTCTATACCTTAGGTAGAATCAGAGGTGTGCAAGAAAAAGGCAAGAGACAACAGGTATAGGTTGCATTAGACAAAAGGGAAAAAAAATCACAGCAAGAGTTCCCATAAGGATTTGAACAAGTTTCTCAGTGAGGTTGTGGAGTTTCTATGTGGGTAACCTGGGAAAATGAAGTGTTGGCCCTCTTTTGGAAGGAGCTGGGACTAGATCACCACAGAGGTTTCACAGATTCTAATACTCTTGTAATGATTTTATCGCTCTTCTTTTTTATCTCTGAAGTTCAAGGTTAGACTAATTTTTGTCTCTGATGATCAAGCCAGATGTAATCATAACAAAATAATGGTTAAGTAACAACTGAACTGTCATCATTTTCTGCCATCCTCCTGTATACTCAATGACAGCCTCAGTACCCAGTCCCTTTGTGTCATTTGTTATTGCTCCTCAGCTGGGTTCCCAGCTGTTCTGGGAATAAAATAGGCAGGTCACGTTAGTGACAAATATTTGTAAATTACATCACCACGTTTATAAGATGGTGTTTCATGTTTTTAAGACCTTCTCTTAGAAAATGCTTTTATTGTTTTTCATACCACTCTCATACTTCTGATTAGTTCCCAGTACTATGCTATCATGTACAGCAAGGAAAAGGCTTTGTGTGTGTGTTTAAAGCCTTAGTGTGCTTTATTACAGGCCCAGGCAAACAATCATTAGTATCACTCAATTAAACAGATAAACCAAAGGACTCTCCTTCACCTGTGTAAGGCCATCCATCTCAAAGCACATGTGCCCTGGGGAGATGCACTGGGAGGTCAGCCCATGCTGTGCCATGCAGAGACTCATCACTTACACTCTAAGTAATAACAAATTATTGCTTTCTCCTTCTTTGGTACACTTAGTACACTTTCTACTTCTTGAGTACACCTTCTCCACTTTGGTGCACTTTGGCACAAAGAGGGCCTGTGACCTGCTGAGTTTCACATCTATTTAAGACTCTTAAAGCTTAACTGGGATTACAGAATTTTCTGCCACTTCCATTTCTTTGGGCTGGTCACTGCATTTTTGCTGCAGTCAGTTCCTAGGAAGGAACACATGTTTTTGTTCATCTCTCCACCTGAGCCCTTACCTTTGTGTGCACAGAGCCTGCAGCTGGTCTGCCTGCCAGACAGCTCTTCCTTTTGTGAGAGCTGCTGTGTGCCTTGCTGTAAATATAACTAGCTTGGCCAGCATGATCATTGCTTTATAAACCATTTGTCACAGCCCTCAGGGTACTGCATGTGTCCTTTATGGTACTGGGCACACAGAGGAAGCTACAAAATAATGTATCTGATTATTTATTCTGGAAAGTAATTTCTGCTGATTGAGAGAACAGCAATGACTAATATGTTGTGCCAGCTCTTGGCAGGCTGACCAGCCCAGAAAGCTGACCAGCCTGCAAAATCCCTTTGTTTCTCATCATCCACCAAGCAGAAATGCCTTTCAAAACCTCTTTTTGAGCTCTTTATAAATCCATCTATTTTCATTCTCCCTTTATATTCTCTCCTTTAACATCTTTCTTTATTTGCCAGGAGCAATGCCATTTTTTTTCCCCAGCTGCACCTCTAGCAAAATGGGAAGTTAGAGTGAACTATTTTTGGGTAGAGTGTTGACACCACTTTTTCTCTGCTGAGTCTTAAGATTTATTTTTATTTTGTTAATAAATCTGGAGTGTTTACAAATCTGAGAATTTGACTAACATTATTCATTAACTTGAAAGGACTTAACTTTCTGATTTACATTGCTTTTCACTTGCTTCTCTAGAATGTAGTAATTCAAGTTTTGATATAAACATTGTTTATGATTGTGTGTATAGTACTTGCTGTGAAGTATATTAGCTTGTAAATTCCTGTAAACAGTTCCTTGTCTAATGTCTTATCAGCAGTTCACTCAGGTGATTCACATCCTCTCAAATGTCTTAACTTTTTTTTTTTTTTTTAATTGTTAGGCTTTCTGAATCATTATCATATTCTTTTCAGCATTCCTACACTTTGCCATGCTGGAAGAATGACACTATGCTATACTAGCATGACTGACGATTGTTTCAGTGAGAAGAAGCTTAAAAAACTTTAATATTTTAAAAAAGAAACTCGTTTTAGAAGTTAAACTTGTATAGATATTTCTAAGTTGTCACACAAATATTTCTAACTTATTCCCAGTTATATTACAAGTTACAACTTCTCAAACTCCCTTTTACTTTTTTTGTGAAACTTATAGTAACAATTTCCCAGAAAAAATAAGACTTCTATCTCTATTTTGAGGTAGTGGCATATATTAATATACAGATGCTAATTTCACATAGGCATAAGCAATCAAAGTGTTAAAAGAGGTCATTGTGAGGGCACTAAAGCAAATGTCCTTGCACCTCCTCTGCTGATTGTGGTTTTACATAAAGCTCAATGTCTTGCTACTCACACATATGCAAAGACATTTTTTTTTTCCTTTTGCATTCTTTAGGGGAAATTCAAGAAACAGGGAGCAGAGGCAAAGTATAGCACTGTTGTATCCTAATGGAAGCACTGTCTTTGCCACTCACTAATAACTGTGAGCAGCATATACACTCTGGGAACTCTGAGCAGCATATTGTTGAGAAATGGTGGACCCTAAAATCCCCCTGATACACTGTGTCCTCCAAGGTGCTGCAACGAATGCAATATCAGAAAAATCTATTGGCAATAAATACTGAGAAAAGGTGGTTCACTAGACAGGTCCTTAAAAGACTTTCAGTGGTGTATAAAGCCACAATCTGGAAAAGCAATTTATTATCCTGTGCATTTGGTAGCCTGGCACATCTGCCCTTAAGTGACAGGTTTGGTTAGTTCCTGCAGAAATGATTCTGATGATTATTGTTTTTATAACACCTCTTCCAGTGGTTTGTTGAAAGTGCTGTCCACAGGCTATCCATTCTACTAAGATTTCAAATTCATTATGGTCATTTTTCAGAACAAGGAAATCCATTTTCTATTACCCAGAAGATTTTAGCTCCATGTGTTTCTGAAAGAACACAATTGTGGTGGTTGCTGATGGTGAGTGAGTAATTGACCAGAGGAACTTTTTGTATCCACTTTGGCATGATAAAAAGCTAGTGCTGTTCAAGGGAAACATTATAAGCTTTTTCTTTTTACAGAGAACTCATTCTTTGTCCAGGTAGTAAGTGCAAATAATTACATGCCATTTAGTTGAATAAAAAGATAGATGACAGAAAATAGGAGAAAACTAGAGCAAAGAGACGAAAAAATTTGCTATGTAGAACTTATAAATTATTTTTTACTTCCACAGAGTCCTTGAGATAAGAGGTACTAGTCTGCTTAGCTACTTTAAAGAGAAATTGATCTTAGCATTAGTACCACATCCTTAAAAATTAAAATTAAACACATTTTTTACATCCTGCTGAGATCTGCCTGGTTTGAGCTGTCATGGCTTGAACTCCTCTGATGCCATGGGATGAGCTTTGTCCCAAAGCAGGGTTAGCACAGACCTGCCAAGAAGCTCTGGGGGATTGGGGATTGGGGTAAAATATCCACAAGCACAGAAATCAAACGGGCTCAGTGAATCTCCACAGCAATGCCTCAGCATCATGCCTGGAGCTCAGTTACCTGTTCTGTTTCTGGCACTCTTGTTTTTCCACTCCTTCCAGTCTGGTGGAGGTGGTGGTAGGCAGAGGTCACATTTCAGATTAACATATGTCCTCCACAGTGATTTTTCAAAGTAATCTTGTTATGCTTATTTTTGACAGTCAGAAGAGAGGAAGGAGCATGGGGCAGCATGACATGAAAAGCATTTCTAGCAGCCATAAGTAGGACAGGCACAAGGTTGTCAAAGGAAAACAAATCCCGTGGGCTCAGCCTGTTCATACAGTGAAATGGGTTTTCTTCCAGTTTATGTCTTGTAATTTATGACTCAGTTTCCTAAGCTGGGAGTACTGTTCTGTTCCTTTACTTAGTAAGTGAGAATAACAAAACACAAATGAGCTAGTCTATTGCAACATAAATTTGGATTCTCTAATTTGTAGCAGAACATAGTGCTGTAATTTAACAGTGAATAAATGCTGAAGCCCAAAGACAATCACCATCAGAGAATAGTACATTTTTGCAAGGCTGGGTATATCAATGGCTACATAGAAGGAAGCACTGAGGGAATTTAAGTAACATTGAGGAAGATTTTGATAACTCATTAAGCATGAAGGACAATACAACAGGGAAGACTGCAAATGAAGTTTCTCAAGTGTAAGACAAGAAGAAAAGAAAAATACCCCAAATTGTCACTGAATACTCTGATTTCAGTCTTCTTTTAGACAGGAGAGCTCAAAAATATATAATTTAATAAAAGCTAATCAGCATAGACCCCTCACTTGAAGCCCAAACTGCAGAAATTTGTTAGAATATTTTTGTATATATTACAATGGGTGTGAAAGTCACAACATATCCATATTTCAGGAAATATTTTTAGCCATACTGCAGGATATAGTATTCTGTGGTGCCCAGAGCAGCTATCACACGAGTGCAACAATCCCTGACTCAGGGACAGATGTCCCCACGGCACAGGAGGGAAAGGGAGGATTTGTGTCCTGATTTCTCACCGTGTCCTGCCACAAAAAAGGATGGCCTAGATCCTTTCCTATTGATGGAGACAATCACAGCCCTCCTGACCACATCTAGCAGCAGGGGATTTCATAAGTCTTTCATGAAGATACCCTGGGTTAGATTTAGTCTGCTGAGATACCTACCTCAGAGCTGGAGGTTTGGTTTTCTGCTGAAGCACTCTGCCCTCAGCTGAAAGCTGCTGCCTTATCCATCAGTGAAATGTGCCTAACTGTTCTGAAGTCATCCAGGGGGATATTTGTTCTGCTGGATCTGGTCAGAGTAGTGAAAAGATGAAGCTTCTATTCATGGGTTGTATTTACAACACTCACTGCCTTGCTTGAGTAATTGAATTCCTCTTTTTCTCACCTATCCTATAAGCAGAATAAGAGAAAATATGCCTCCAATTCCTTCTGGGGGCTTTTACCCTTTTATATGACAATGACTACGTTACTACTGAGCATTTTTGGTTTTGAAAGCCCACAATGGTTGTTAAGAAAGCTCAGTGCTATTGCAGTGCCAGTGGTTACTCATGGAAGAGCTGTGTTGTGCTTATTATGGGTCATGTGCAAACCAAACTCTTTACATGCTTGAATAAAGGAGAAACATTTTGCCTTTTTTTTTTTTTTTTTTTGCTGTTAGGATTCATCTCACTGTCTCATCCTCTGAACAGTTTCAAAGTGGTTGTCTTTGCCAAAATTTTAGCAACACTGAACACTTACTAGATATCTGCCTCCTGTTTTGACAGCTCACATGATACATATCATTCTATGCTCATTAATCAAGGTCATGCTTATGCAGACAGTAAAAACTGTTGCTGGTAACAGATTCTCTGTTAGAGGGATTTTCCTTATTCAAATGCATGATAGTCATAAGAACA
Source organism: Oenanthe melanoleuca (assembly GCF_029582105.1). Lineage (NCBI taxonomy): Eukaryota > Metazoa > Chordata > Aves > Passeriformes > Muscicapidae > Oenanthe > Oenanthe melanoleuca. Next base: position 30,455,620 of record NC_079336.1, read on the forward strand.
ATTATCTTTTTTCACTTTTAATTTTCTTCATAATATGTTCAATTTGAAAACCATCTGGAGCTGAGTTTTAAATTAGACACACTTTGGTTGTTCATGCTATTGCTGGGATGATGTAAACATTCACATTACACATATGATAAGCTAAGTGTAGCCAACCATTTTGTGTCTTTCCTCCCCAGTGAAAATAGAAAATTCTTGGGGCTTAACTGTCTGTCGCAGTAAATTAAAAGCACAGACTTGCATATTTGATGAAACTGTCTCTGATTAAAATGGTGGAAGTACTCTGTTTATGAACTGGTAATAAAAAAAGTTATGCATCATTCTGAAACAAGGGTAAAAATATGGAAAATTCAAACACTAGTATCAGGAGAAGCTTTGGTGCTTGAATCTGGATCTGCAGCCTCCTCTGTACCTTGTGTAGCAAAGTAATTGCTTTTGAGATAGTGATGGCATTTACATGTGCAGTTTTTTCCCCTGAGTCCCAGACATATCTTCTTGTTCAAATAAAACAGAAGTCTTCTTTTTGATGTTCTATTACTGGTATCTGCTTTTGTTATATATTAAAATGCTTTCTTTGGATGAAGATACCATATTCTCTTATAGAGGGTGAAAAATGATCTTAAGCTGTAAGAAAAAACCTTGTACAGGGTTCAAAGTGAAATAGCATATTACTCATTCAGTTGTCATACTTATTTACCATATTACAGCTGTCACTGTTTGTAAATGGTGATGCTATCTCATTATTTTCCAGCCTGCCTGCAATTAACCTCTTATTTTGAGTGTGGTGAAAACATGCAGTAACAGCATATAACATTTCAAACATATTTCAAAGTGCATCTTTGTCTCTTCAGTCACTCATGAGGGAATCAAATGCTTCCTTACTAATTTGCATGCATGCTGGTCATAAATAATTCTTATCCTTAAAATCACGTATTAGAAAAAGGTAATGAACTTCACTAATGGATTATGTGTTTGTCAGCATTGTCTGAATTTTAATAGCTCCTGAATCTTGAACATAAGTAATGCAAGCAGCAGCAAACAGATTGAGAGCTCAGAGGAGATCATCTTGACTCTGGAGCTGTCTGTGATGAAGACTGGTCAGATGCTAGTCCCAAAATGTGGTCACTGTGCTGTCACCCCTAGGAGAACTTCCAGTACCCAAATTTACTATTTCCAAATTTACATTGCCACTCATCCTCAGATGGTGGTTATCATAGATGAGACAAACTGTTTCACTGGAGTTGCCTATTTTCTCTAAGAGCAAAATAGGGAGTGAAGAGCTTCAATGTGGGCAAGGAACTTCTGACCTCTGGCATTGATTGGGCTTTGCCTGCTGATTTTTTCCCTTTTCTTCTGTGAGACAGCTGTTCTAAGCTAATCATCTGGTTTCCCACCTACAGATAGCAGAGAGCAAAGAGACTCTCAGGGGGATGATTCATCCTCTCCAAAGATAAGTATCTGACACAGGTGGGTGTTAGTCAAGGTAGAAAATGTACTGTAAATTCATTTCTGCTGGTATTGTTCACTACTTAAGCAGTGTCTTGGGAGGAGAACTTCTTATCTGATTCTTGCTTCAGAGAAGAGGGGACCCGACCCACCGAATTGCTGGAGGATGAGATCTCCTGGATGTCAGTCTGAGCCTTGTTTCCCTGCATAAATGAGGAGGAGAGGAAAGCCCTTGGGGAAGGTGTGAGCAATGAAAAGTATTTTGGGACATGTAAGAGGGTATGTGTAAGAGGCAGTGATTACAGAAACAAATAGAAAAGTATTTTTAGGAGAAGAATGGTACAGGAAGTCAAATAAAGATTAAAGAGCAAAAAAGATGTGGGGGGAAAAATGAATATAAACGCCATCAGAAATGGATGGTAAATGCATGATGAAACTCGTATGGAAAAAGATGCTTCAGAGCAGGAGATTTTGAAGAAGTTATTTACAAAATGAAAAAGTAAGCTGTTGTCAGCTAAATAGAATAAATGCTGTTTTATTGCTTCCATTTCAGGATAAGTTTCTGACAGAGGCAGGTAAAGTGCTTGGGAAATGTGCCAGTTTGATATTCCCAGGCCATGCAATTAGAAAGAGGTGGGTCCCACATTCCCTGAATTTGAAATTCAAGTGTTTGGATAATGCTTTGAGATGCATGGTGTGATTTTTGGGGTTGTCATTTGCAGAGCCAGCAGTTGGACTCCATGATCCTTGATGGTCCCCTTCAACTCAGGATATTGTTTGATTCTATAATTTACCTGTGTTTACTCTGTGAAATTCACCACTGGGTCCTAAGTATATTTAGGGATTTTTCAAGATGGCCAGCCATTTACTCTGTTTCTAGTAGAAGTACTTTGCTACTGTGTGCATCTCCATTCACTAAAATAGGGGTTCAGCTCCTTGATGTGCCTGTAAACACCAAGATGCAGAATTGGATGGGTTAATTTTGAATGGAATCTTACTTACTCTCCTAGGCTGTGCTACCTGCTCACATGGATAGTAAACCTAATTATCTTTTCCTTTCCTTCATTCTTCTTCTTTAGTTCCATAAGGATTTGCTTTCTTGGACAGTATCACTTACAAGTAAGATACATCAGAAACATACACTGGAAGCCACTTCACCTGATTTAAGGTGATCACTTGTCCTAGCTCTAGAGACCTAAATAATGCTTTTCTAAAGCAGATGCCTTAAATGCTCAGGGAGAGAAGCGACTCCAGTTCTCTAGAGAAAAACCCTGCTGTATTTAGGTGCTTCACTTTAGTATACAGGACTTTAATGTGTCTACAGTCCAGAGTATTCATTTGAGGTTTTTTAGATAGTGAAATTCTACCTGTGCTGCTCCTCCCATGTAAGCAAGAGCACATAGCTGTGTTGCAGCTTAGACTAAAATAATTATTCCCAGGCTGTTTATTATTGCCTGTTGACATTGTCCATGACACAATGCAGGCCTGATTGTGGTCCTTGGATGCAATTATGACACAAACAAAACCCAACAGTTTGATAGTTAGGAGGTGAATGGAGCAGGGACTCTTTTGAGATCTTTTGTGCCAGAAAAAACTTTATTCTTCTCTTGGTATTAAAAGTAAATCCCCTAAAGTTCCTGAATGTCTGTAAGCCACTTTTAAGTATGCCTTAGCTACTGGTATTTGCTAGCACTGCTCAAAAGTCTGAGAAAGAGACTCCTTAAGCTGTATATCATAAATGCCAAATGGTCAGCATAAAACTACATCAGTGTTTTCTCAAAATGCTGAGAAAAATGGAAAGTTCTAATCTTTTTTGTTCCAGGCTGACAGCTGAGTTTTATTCTTACTGAAAAGAAGTATGAGCAGAGTCTGTTTCAGAGCAGAAATCTGAGCATTAGAAGTCTAGCCAAGACTCTGGACTAAAGCTGATCCATGAACCAAGAGAGGCTTCAAGAATAACATTAGTTTCCTTTGAATTAGGTCATAGAATCACAGAATGTTTTTGTTAGAAGGGACCTTAAAGATCTTTTTTCAACTCACTAGCCATGCCATTACTGTCACTACAATATCACCTGCCCCTGTCCTCCCTCACATTAATCCTGACCCATAAACTCTTGATCAGCTCCACGATGGTCAATAGCAGAGAGGGTGACATTCCCTCCTTCTCCTTTCATCAGTCTTCATTGGGAATGGTTTGTATTGCTCATATTACACCTCTGGCAACACAAATCCTCCACTTTAACATTCTAGGTCACTTCTAAGAAAGTACTTATCTGAAAACTGAGGTCCTTTTTCTGCACACCTGGGTCCAGCACTTGCAAATATGAGTTCCTTCCCCTACAAAGCAGTGTTGGACTGCCTTAAGACTCTGGAATTTCAGAAAGAGAAATAAAAGGTACCTCTGTGGGTGACTTCCATTCACATATCAGATCTAGCCTAACTAACCTCTGCTATTATCTTCCATGGCTTTGGCCTCCATGTAGGGCAAGAGGACACAGCCATGGCTGGCTGTCATCAAGGGATGCACCTATATTTTCAGATTTTCCCTTGTTTCAAAATGGACTCTAATTGTTGGTATAGCATTTATAGCAGTATGCAAGCAGTGGGCTGCTTATCAGCAGTTTTAAGTCCAAAAAAGTGGGATAGTCATAAATAAAACTTTCTTGCAACACCTAAATCCACCACCATGTAGCTAAGACTTGTCTGAGGAAACCACACTCCTTACACCTGGCTCATTTCAATGCTGGGGCACGTTGGAACAATACATTGCAATAGACTCCTGAAATAAGATGCTTGCTTGCACAACATAATTTAAACAAGTGCAAACAATTTTGAGAGAAAGATTGTTTTACTCAGATTTGCTCTAATCCTTTGTGCATATATTTTAACTCCTAAGAATGAAACCTTAGGTCAATTACTATCCATTTCTGTGGGGGGTTTGGTTATTTTTAGAATTCCAAATACAGCAGAAAATAGAACAAATTCTGGAAAATATGTTACAGAACCAAACACATGCATAATTTGTGTTCCAAAGGACTTGAGTCTTATCTGCTTATCTGCTGTAAATATCAAACATTGCTGTCAGAAATCACAGGAGTACCAAGAAGCTCCAGTGTATTACTTACTAAAATAAAATAGAAGCAACATGTCATTTCTGAAGTTAGACATAAACTTCCTAATAGACCAACTGTAATGCTCTAAACATATCCCCATGGTCTTTCAAAAAAAAATATGTGCTGGATTCCCACCACGTTTTCTAGTCTACACTGCTCTGTCAAACTCATTCAAGAGTTTGTTCTTTTGGTTTCTGAACATTACAGAATCACAGAATATGTTGAGTTGCAAGGGACCCAAAAGAGCCACAGAGACCAACTCCTTGTATCAATTTTTTTTTTTTTCCTGGGAGTTCTTCAATGGGCAATATAAAAGAGAACATTACTTTCTCCTAAGTTCTTTTGGTAAAACCCTCTACAATGATTGTGCTTTCTATCCATAATAAACTCTTGGGATGGGTTCTAACTTCTTCCAATATGATCTAACTATAGACACACAGAAAATATAAAATACATTCCCCTCTTCCAAAACAATTTTAAATCTAGTTCTGGCCTAAAATATTTCCTGTGGCAAATGGAGATTCATAAAGATAACTTAATGTTACAGTTCAACAGACATCTATATTCACAGCAGTCTGAAGGAGTAATATGGTTGTATGTTTCAGTCACAGAATATTAATTTGAAATAGATTGATTTCCCCCTTAAATCAATACTTTCATAGCATATATATTTTAATCTATATGCAAAGTTGATGGTATCATTTGAAAAGCAATAAAGACACAATTTATTTCTAGGTAGATCTTGAGTGCTAGTTATTTTAGTATGACTACCAAAATAATTGACTTTTTTTTTTCAAGTTCACCTGTTTGTGTGTTTTCCCACACCTCTTAAGAGGAAACTGTGAAATTGCAATATTAAATCCCATTTTAATTAAACTTCAAAAACATTTACATATCCTTGTTGCTTTTGGGCAGAACACCTCAGTACAAACAATTAAATTGAATTATATGTTGGTCAAAACACTTCATAATAAGAGAAATGCAATGGAAATAATCAATTGTCACACATGAGAGTCTTGCTTGGGCTTTCTCCTCTCCTTTGGGCAGTAAAAGGGGATGTCATCATCCTGCTTGTTCATTACAATACTAGAAACCACATTTCACAAAGGCGCCTTTGATGCAATGTGTTAATAATCATTGTAATTGATTTAAATGCTTGAATTGACCAAGAACACCAATAGTTTTTTTCATTAGTTGACTGCAAGATAATGCTGATGAAAACTGGAACATTTTGCTGTACAGCACAAAAGGGCTTAGAAAAGTTTGTGTGATGAGCAAATTTTTTTCTACCTTCTGTTCTGAATATTTTTCAACTGAAGGTAAAGATTCAGGTGAATCAAAAGGTGCATGTACTGTGTTAATCTAGGCATTCACTCTATGTATTTTAAAAGAAAGGTAATCTAACAAAATCCAGGATTTAGATAAGAAATGAGAAAGAATATTTGTCAGCACATTTCTACAGCTGGGAATTTCCTCTGGATGCCACAGGAAGGATCATACTCTATTAAAAAATATTTTTAAAAAGCTAAAAAACATATCTGCGATTCTTGGTGTGCAAGTCACACCTTGTCCCTTCTCAACTTCAGCACTGCCAACACAGAAGCCTCTTGTGAATTTCTGAGACAACACTTAAGGAGAGACTGGCTGCAAATTCAAACCTGGGGGAAAGGAACAGAAAAGCTGAGCCTGGCAGCATTTGGACACCAGGGTGCTGACAATGTGGAATCAGCCTGATGCAGTAAATCACATTGGTTTTATTGTCGCTCACTGAGGTCACTTAGTGATTTCTATATAGGTAATAGATGGTTTCCACACGGACTTTCCTCTTTATTTGTGCTGAGCACCTTTTATATTTAAGGGGGTTTGATTTATGAATATTGACAGGTCATATTCTGCTCTCAGTTATGTCTATAATAAAATTCAATTCCACCTGTAAAAATCTGTTATGGCAATAGTTAACCTGTATAGAAACAGGTGGAACTGATGGTGGCATTTTGATAACTGAATGCAATCTGAAGAAATGGAACCCCTTAATGCACTTTTTTGAATCATAAACATTCTGGTTAGATCTACACCTACCAACGATATGCCTCTGGTGCTTATCCCAGTGTTCCAAACTACTGGTTTCAGAAGACATCAGATTTTATTTTATGTGATAATTTCTATGTCTTTAAGAATCACTGATAGTAATTTGTACTTGTTCAGGTAAGTGTTTTTATAACATCCAGCAAACAAAGTGAGAAATATTCTAATTAGCATAAATAGTGCATAAATTAATTCATTGCTCTTCCAGTAACAGCATATGTTACTTTCTGATTGCAGAACTTTTGATTTATACCTGAGATTCAATCTTTCTTATGAGTTATTGTCAAATATATTTTCATGTGGAATAATTTTAAAACACTGATGATGTTTTCTAATGTTTAAGATTTTCCAGGATATTTTAGCAAAGCCCTCTGGACTTTATTCTGACTCTCAAGTTTGTTTAAGCTGCTCTAGTGCCCACAGTCCTAATTAAAAAATATATTGAATCTCAAACTATTAGTCAGAGTGTTCTCAGAAGAAGATTTTCTTCTCTTCTGAGCATTTATGAGGGAATGATTAGAACAATAACAATATCCATAAAAGTTAAGAGCAGCTAAAAAGCCTCTCCAGAGGATTAGAAAAATTCTCAAAACCCCAGTCCTCAAAACTTCAATGCCAATGCATGGCAATATGGGCTACTTAAAAATATAAAGGCGACCTTTATATTTGCAAAATCTTTCTTGCATGAGACAGTTGTAAGGAAGGAATGTTCATCAGTCACACTGGACAAAGGGGGAGAAATTTCTCTGCTGCTCCTCTTTCCCCTGAAAGGCAGACTGCTGGGGTAAGCAGAGATTTGGGCTGGATAGTCCCCTCTCAAATCTAATCTTTAAAATATTTTAGTTTCCTTGCTTAATTAAGTAACCTTATTTAATTCAGTAACTCATTTACACTGTTCAAAGAAAGGATGTCTATGGACTGCTTTTTGCCTAGATGAGAAATGGGTATCAATGCAAATGCATACTTTTTTCCATAACTGGATTTGCTAACAGTTACTTGAATCCACCAACCAAGCTCTTAAAAAGTTGAGTAAACATCTTCCACCAGTATTAACTAAAATGTAGTTAAGTCCTGGTAGGGGATGGAAGAGATGAATTTGGTAGCCTCTCTAATGCTATATGTCCTTATCTGTGCCTTCTGCTCTATATATTGCATAATATTGTCATTTATTAATCTTTGAGCCTACCTAATTCCTAGTTCTAAAACTCCATTTGCCAGATTTTTACTTACAAGGTAAGCTTGCATTATCTGGCACAAAACCACTGCTTACAGTCTTGTCTCAAAGTTTGGGATTTGGAGAGGATTTTCCCAACTCAGCTACAGTGAGCACAGAATTGAAACCACCTAATCCTCCATGCAACAATTTGGAAACCCCTGGGAGTTTCTTGACAGCTGCACTCAATTCTGTACTGACCTGTTTAGAGATCCAGTGTTCTGGATGCATGCAGGAATAAATTGGTTATTGCTAAGATTTGTAATCTGAGATAAATAAAACTTCCTCACTATTAGCAGCATCCCAGCTCCAGAAGATCACATAGTGCAATAAACAAACAGGAAACTTCTTGCAACAAAAAAATGAAAAGAACTATTTCCAGTATGGCTTATTTGGGGAAGATACTGCCAGATTTGGGGGCAGAGTAAAGGAGCAGAAATTGTGACAGAGATGGAAACTCCTTGGCAGGGGTTACACAGGTTCTGGATAAGAGTGATGAGATGCAAAAAGTCTCACTGGGAGTTCAGCCACACAGGATGAAAGTCTCATTCCTATCTTAGATACTTAATGAAGACTCTATTTTTTTTTTAAAGAAATCTCATTTTCCATTTTCAGTTCTTATAGCAAAGACTCAGCTGCAACCACTTGTGACTTCAAAGTCATATTAGGTGTGATCTATATCCCTCGTGTTGGCTAAGTTTTTAGTCAGAAAATGGACTACAGGGGATCTCTTAAAATGTCCATTACTGTTGTAAGGAGAATTAATCTGGTTTTCCCACCTTGTGACTTCTGTCCTAGCAAATACAACTTCATTGCAACTCAAGAAGGACAGACTGGTTTAAAAAAAAAAAAAAAATCTGATTAAAAATGTCTTGGAGTACCCCATCACTCTCCAAGATGAGCACCTTAACATTCTTTCAATTCACCCTCAATCCACTTTGTGAGTTTTCCCAGCAAACCCAAGTTTTGTAGCATCTAACACAGACCAGACTGTAATACCTGTTTCAGGAGCTCAGCTGATGCCATGGCCTCCACAGAGGATAGTCTGTGCTTAGGCAAAATTTTCCAGCACCTTGTCTCTCCTCTCTGAGGGGAAATGACCAGTTCCTTAAGTTAGTCTATATCTACCCTAGCAAGTGGTACAGCATAACAGGAATTAATCAGAACACAAGGCATTTTGTGTGGAGGATCCTTCACCTACTCTATATCCTCTCTAATCCCTTAATCTACACTAAAGTTAGCCAAGTTTGCTGACCCAAGCATGGTCGTGGTATACAGTGCAGCCTCACTTCTGCACCCAGGTTAGTGCTCCACAGAGGTACATCTCTGAGGAGATGCTGCTCCTCCTGACTGTCCTTTCCTTAGGGAAAAAGACAAGGGCCACGAGATCCTGACAGTCTTCCCTGCTACAGCTGCTTTTATGCTCATTCACATGAAGTCCTGGTTGCAGCAGATGAGCTCAGAAGTGGTGGCAGGTGGAAATTGCTCTGTCTGTGGGATGGAGAGCAACAGATGCAAAATTTGTGAGTGCAGGAGCCCAACATGAAGAGCTTGTGCTGTTATTCCACTCTCAGTGGATACAACTTTGGGGCCATCCTTTTGTTTAAATGAATGGCCACCACTGTTAAGTCTTGCAGTCAGCACCTGCTGCTTGGTGGAAAACTGTTTTTGAGGACAGCAAGCACAGAGAAAGCAAAGTGGTGAGGGAAGGTTTAGAAGCCACCCTCCAGACCTGGGGTTTTTTGGAAAGTGGGACATATCAACAATTCGACAGGGAACTGAGTGGCACTCCCTGATAATGAGTGTTCCCAGAAACTTCTGAATATATACTCAGCCCTCAGCACCCTCTGTCAGGGCATGGATACTTTCAGCTTAATGTTCAGCTTTATTAAAAGTGTTGGTGTCATTTGATTTCCTGTTTAGCCTTATTAGTTTTATACAACATACACAGTATTTTCACTGCAATGAATCAGTTTAGAGACTTAACTGGATTTCTGTCGATAGGGATAGGTGTGTACAAGGCAAGTTTTGAAAGAAAAACAACATAACTCTTGAGATCTTTGAATAACTGAAAAGGTTTGGGAAAAATTGGCTAAAGAGAAGCCAGTCCTTATGCTTTGGAGGTGTTAATGAAAAATACTGTACTCCTGTCTGTATTTTAACATGTGTTTACAGTCACAAAAAAGAAATTTGGATTCTAACAGAACTGTCATTGTCATTTCACTTCAGATTTTTTCATCAAAACACCTAAAAATTTGAAATAGTATTTATATTTTTTTGCCTCTGCTGTGCTATTAATATAGGACTATCAGTTATAGGGGCTTACAGTTACAGTGGATAGATAAGGACCTTTAGGCAAGTGATGAGCTAAAATTCTAACTTGTACTTTTCTCTCTTTTTATTCTTCTACTGTTGTGTCACTGTTATTTTTACTATCATTATTATTGTTATTGTTATTATTATTACCATCATCATGACCATCCTCATCCACAATAATCACACCTCTTACTGTATAAGTTGAAATTAGTAAAAGAGAGAGTTGATAGTATGCCTGCTCAGCGATTTGGGAGTGAAAGGATAAAACTATTGGCTTTGTGTTTCCTGCTGCCTTTGCAGATAATCTGCTCTTGTGTCCCCTGTCTTCTCTGCACAATTTCAATCTTTTTTTTTAGATGTACTGTTGATGCCATCATGAAGCTCAGAAAAAGGGCATACTCAGTTCTAATGTCCATCTTCCTTGACTCTACATGCTGCCTACACATTTTCTCTCCATTTATCTGACTCTGGAATGCAGTCTTTTTGGGGTTATTTCTGCCACTGGAATTCTGAAAAAAATCTACTAACTTGATGAATAGAAAGAGAAAATAGTTTAACAGAGTGTTTCAAATGTGTGATGGTGTAAATTTCTATGATTTTACTTTATAGTTAGTATTTGGGACTGCATTCCTGGAATGTTTCTCCTTGCTCTTGTCTCATTGAAAGCATCTCAGACATGGCAACTGCACTGCTGTCAGAGCTTCTCTAGTGTAATGTGAGAGAAAGCTAGATGCATTCTGGCCCACAGAATAAATGGTCAATGCAAACATTGCAAAATCAAACTGTCTTAAGGATCTATTGCTGTATTAGGATTACCAAACTGCTCAGAAGATCCAAATAACATTAAGCTAATTTTTTGTACAGTGATTTAAAGATAGATAAGTAATCTTCCACAATTAATCAGGTTTGCAAATCGTTAGCCTGGCAGCTATGGAAGGCTGTAAGATCATAGCCCTACAAAGTAAAAAGTAATAATAACTGCAGACTTGTTTACATCACTTTTTTTCATATTTATTCTTCCTTGGTCCCCAGGTCAGTGGTCACTTTAGTGTACCCAAAAATATGAATGTTGAGTTGCAGCAGAATCAGGGAGAATTATTTTCCCTTTCTGTGCACTGCAATGCTTTTTTCCTCACTGTAAAACTTAGACTAAAAAATAAACAGCCACCTCTAACTGTGGATCAGGTTGTATTCCTAGCTTCCAAATGCCTACACCACTCTTACCTGGGTTATTGTAGACTTCTCTGTGACTAGCACAAACCATCAAAGAGAAGAAAATTTTCCTGTTCCTTAGGAATAAATTTCAATTACTGTGTATAGTTACTAGGTTGTACAAAGTGGAGAAACTGCAATATTTTAAAATAATGGTCTGTAACAGGATTCCCCCATGGATTTTCTCCTACAAATTCAATTTTCCTGGACAAAGAAATGAAAAAGTCTTCTTTTATCTTCCCCACTTTGTCTATGACTTTCCAATATCCTTATGGTGTTCAAAGAGCATCTTTTAATTAACACTGCCTGGTCAAAGCACAATCTTCCAGCAATGAAAGCATGCAGGATATTGCTGTGCCTGGTGTGCAGCAGAACATCTGTAGCCAGTGAGCAATATGTCTCAGCAGGATTTGTGCTCTAGAGAGGTCTAGCACACTGCTAAAAATACTTTAGTTAAAATATTTCTGAAAATAAACAATGAGGAGTAAATAACAAAGAAAGCTTGGGCAATTCAGGCTTCATAGCAATCTACATGAAGTTTTTACTTTTCCTCAGTAGCTCTAATTATTTTTTCCTTTGTATTTTTATTTCTCCCCAAATATAGATATTGTTCCTGGGCCTTGTCCTTACTTGCCAATTTTTCTCAGTATCTAGAAAAATCTTAGGCTTAGATATCATCACAGTGGTACCTAAGGAAGATTTTCTCACATCAACGTGCTTGAAGAACTCACAGGAAACCCAGACACTAAACTAAAGTCTGCCTGAAAGAAGTGCAGAACATTTATTAGGTTTTTTTTGTGCAAAGTCGCTTCAAAACTTGAATTGGATCAGTTCAGAGTGGTGTCTCAAGCTACATTGTTCCGAAACAGTGTGGGGATGGAGTTAATCTTAAATGGAAAATTGCAACATCCCTTTGCAGCTCTTAATGAATACTAACTCTCTTCTTTCCATCTTGTTTTCCTCTAGCAAAAGAGGAAAATCACGTTGTAATTCTCCTATCAGAACCATAAAATACAATTATGCCTGGCTGCAAAGACATTCCTAAAGGAATAGAAACACTTCAAACACTGATGGTGTAATGAAAATGAGGACCAAGAGGCAGAAGGACTATAACCTTATTTAGATGGTGCTTTACAGCTTTAAATGACAGTAAGGAAAAGTACAGCAAGATATAACCAACACTCTGAATATTTCAAATCATCAGAGTGTGTCAGCAAATAAAGGCATATGTTTTCATTTGAAAAGTGCTCATTTTTTTTCAGCCTCTCTGTATGTAATCATAAATTTTCTTTGATGGTGTAACTTGGAGAAGACAGCATTTGTGCTTTAACACTGTGTGTGGAATGGTTGGAAAACTTAAGTATCAAACAAACACACAAGTTAAATTCTTAATTTTCAGCACCAAGACAATGCACATCTTTGGACTTCTTAATATGCTTTGAGACTGAAATGGAGAAGACAGCAGCTGCTTTTGATGATATCCACTGCAACTCTGACAGATGGCGATGAACAATGTGAAATCAGTGTTTCCCAAAAACATTTTATAATTGAGGATCCTTACTGCCTGATTTGCCACCAGCACTCCAGTAAAAACATGTAGATTTATGCTGCAATACTGCAGTTGGTCTTTGTGAGATGTACTTCATCGAATTTCTTCTTTCATTGATGTGTTGGAGTGGCTGACGTCTCCAGCACAGACTGCAGATAAGTGATACTGGTATTGTTCTTGCAGATACGTGCAGGACATGGAAACAGAGAGCAAACTTACTTAAAAAAAAACAGCTGTGCCAGCAGAATTTTGCTGCCTTTCTGAGGGATTTAAGAAATTTCACTTCCTTAATTGTTTCTTTCACCTTGGCTGTTTCATTTGCCCTGCCAGGTACCACCTTGTCTTTTTCACTTAGACTAAGTAAAAATGAATCCTTCAAGGACTTTTCTAACACTCCAAGTGGTACAGAGCAGAATAATTTTTCCACATTTCTGAAAGGAGATCTGAGGTGTCAAAACCAATTGCTTGCCCAGAACATAGAACCACACATCCTTACACAGCATTTTTATGTGCTCAATATGTTAATACAGATTGCCTTTTGATGTTTCTACAACAGAAATTCTATGAATGGGGTAATAATTGCATCACCCAAAGTATAAATTTAAAAATGAAGAAAAATAAAAAGTGCCTACTTAATCTTTTCTTGGAAGAGTACCAGATGAGTCTCCTGAGAGTGGAACTAAGCACTTGGAATATGTTGCACAGGATGATCTTTTCTGTTCTTGGCAGGGCTATTACAATAAAAAACAGCGTGCTTTGAGCCCATTGAATTGAATATTGCATTTTTTTTATTTATACATTCCTATCCATTAAGGTTGGATTTTTGTTGGATATTGATTACAACAGTGCTGGAATACAAAAGTTGGGCAGATTAGGTTCAAGAAGTGGAAGGCAACATTATGTAGAACATACTTATATTATTGTGAGCAGTATATCTGTTGTGATTGCCTTATTAACAGATGTTGAAAATCAAGAAGTGTTTAAAGAAATTGTTCAAGGCCTTGAAATCCTACACTATATGTTAGACCTTAAATCTGCACAATCCATTTAACTCTTTAACTAAAGAGACAGTTAAGAAGGGATTTGACATTTGTCTGTGCAGAGAGGTCGCAGAGAGGTTTTTGGTGGTAAGGAGCATTTTCATTTAGGAGACAATGTATAATGCAATTCTTTGGTTATGAGTGGATACTGGATAAATTCAGCTGGAAATTAAGGTTCAGGTTTCTAGGCAGCCTGTTGCTGCAACAACTCCATGGGAACTACGATGAATTCACTTGGTCTCAATAAGTCTCAGCTTGAGATGTGTCTTTGAAGTATAAATGATTCACCTAATCAAATCTGAATGAGAAATTATTTTAATTAAATTCTATGGTCTGCATTGTGTAGGATGGGAGACTGGGAACATTATCTGCACCTCCTGCATCTTAATCTATGAATCTAGAACCAGAATACTTAAGGGCTGATTTTAACATAAATCACAGGCCTTTAACACAGTTGTGGCAGAATAAAGTGTTCTTTAAGTGAGAGTAAATGTAATTTATGCACACTTAAAAGGCACTTTACATTGCCTAAGTAGTGTGAAGAAGACTTATTATAGTGACAATAAATCCATACTTGTTTGGGAATAAAAGGGACTCTCATGATCATCTGGTGTGAGTTATGGCAGAGCACAAGCTATAGAACTTCACAGATTGTTTCTCACATCAAGCCAAATGATATATGCTTGATCTTTTGGAGGGGAATTCTGTTTTATATCTTCATATGAGCTTCTTGATTCCCTTCACTCAAAATCTAACGCACCTTTAAATTTTTCCTTCAAAGAAGGAAATTCAGTGAGGAGATGAAAATTTTTCACTGCCTTTGACATTCACGGACAGACTGGTGAATCTGGGGAAAATAAAATTAAAAGTAGGTGATTGGTTTTTAAGAGAGGGACTGAAAAATGCACTTTCTTCTCTGCATTAATATACTCAGTTTACACGGCCAAGCTTTGGCAGTGGTGGGGAAGGGGAGTGGTACAGGAGTGGCTTCTGTGAGAAGCTGCCAGAAGCTTCCTGCATCCAGCAGAGCCAATTCCTGGTGACTCCAAAGATGGATGTGCAGCCATCAAGGCTGAGCAATTTAGAAATGGTGGTAATGCCTCTGTGACAACTTATTGAAGGAGAAAGAAGAAAGAAGAAAGAAGAAAGAAGAAAGAAGAAAGAAGAAATAAAGAAGAAAGAAGAAAGAAGAAAGAAGAAAGAAGAAAGAAGAAAGAAGAAAGAAGAAAGAAGAAAGAAGAAAAGAAAGAAGAAAGAAGAAAGAAGAAAGAAGAAAGAAGAAAGAAGAAAGAAGAAAGAAGAAGAAAGTTATTATGCATTTCTGATTGCAGCCAGAGAACACAGTGAGAACATGTGAGAGGAACAACCCTGCAGGTACCAAGTGGAGAAGGAGAGGCAGGAGCTGAGATTCCTCTGCAGCCCATGGAGGGGATGCAGAGATTCACCTCCAGCCCATGGGGGAGCCCGACACTGGAGCAGGTGGATGCCTTAGAGGAGGCTGTGACCCAGTGGGATGCACATGGAGAGAGAAGCCACCACGGGAGCAGCCTGTCCTTGAAGGACTGCAGCCTGTAGAAGAGTGGCCCACACTGGAGCAGTCTGGGGAGGACTGCTGTTCATGGGATGGATTCACATTGGAAAGGTTCATGGAGAACTGCCTCCCATGGGAGGGACCCACAGTGGAGCAGGGGAAAGACTCCTCTCCCTGAACAGTGAGAGAAACAACCTGTGATGAACCAACCATAGCTCCCATTCCTTGTCTCCCTGTGCTGCTGGGGGATGAGCTAGAGCTGGGAAGGAGGGAGGGGTGGGAGGAAGGTGTATTGAAGCTTTTACTTTACTTGTTATCCTGCTCTGATATTTTAGCTCTATACTTAATTAATATCTCTAAATTGAGCCTGTTTTCCCTGTAGCAGCACTTGATGAGTGATCTCTCCAGGTCCTTGTCTCAATCCATGAACCCTTCATTATTTTTCTCTCCCCTGTCCAGCTGTAGAGGAAAGTGGAAGAACAGCTTTGACGAGTGCCTGACATTCATTCAGCATCAATTCACTACAATTACTTTTCCTCTGAATAAGCCAAATGTATTCATTTAGCTTGTATTTCTGAAATGTTTAAAGATGTTTGATTTTGCTTTTCTATTCTGATTAAAAAGCTTGCTTCTTTTTGACTGAGATGTAAATCATAGAGCTAAGAGTGTAAGTGGTTTTAAATAGCTGTTAAATGACACTTCACTACCTTACTCCAGGGCATGCTGCAGTTTTCTTAAAACATCATCAACGTTAGGATTATGTTCTGTCCCAGTACAGTCTAGGGGATCAGTTTATCTCCTGAATGTAAATGCTATGTTGTGGGTGCTGGACAAGACTTTAAAGTAAAAATCTAATGCATTTAGATGGTTTTGAGAAACCAAGGTTTCTCAAAATGAGTTTGCCAGACTCATCTGGCAATTGCCACAAATATGAACACATATTTGGCAACAGGTCTCTCTGCTAAAATGTCCCTTTCAAGTAATATTATTATTTAATTTATTGTAATTAATTTACTTTTATTACATTTCTTTTGTACTGCTAATGTGTCTTATCTGTTTGCCCACTGGCTACTACATATTTTTTTTTTCAGAAGGAACAGCCTTTTCCTTGTGTCTAAAAATAAATATTTACAAATTCATTGTGAGGGGTAATGCTGGAAACCATGTTACACTAAAATGTTTTACTCTGAAATGTAGTAACAATACCTAAGACAGCAGTAACATCTATCAGGAAGTTGTGAAAAACTGCAAAAAGCTTAGACTTGTTTAAAGAAACAAGTTTTAGTTATATATTTCGTTACTTTTCCTTTCACCACTGATAAAGGCTGGGAATTAATGTGGAGGTTATTTGCAACAGCTGCATCTTTGCCTGTTGTTTTACTATGACAGTGACTTAGATACCTATGTGTTTATGGGGAGCAAGTGTTTATGTGTCTTTCTGGGGTTTGTAAGACCTTCACTGAATATCATCTTAATGATCATGGTAACCACTGGAAGCTGAGGGGAAAACAACTTTCAAGTGCAAGTAAAAAGCTTATGGAAGAACAGAGTAGAATGAGATTTAATCTGATCTTGACCTGTGATATTTTTAATGCATTGATAAACATGAAATACGAGATTATTAGGATCTTTTTCATTTGCTACCTAGGCAAGTTCACCTAGCTCCTTTTTCTACCTGTTTGTGTAGTACTTATATCATATAACATTGTATAACAAATAATATTGTTATTAATGGTACATGGTTTGAAACTAGTTTTTCACACCAATGGTTAAAACTCTAGGTAGATAAAAGATGGCAATCACCATGAAGAATAGTTGCACATATTTGAAAATCTCAAATGAACTTTTGAAGTCTTTCCAAACAATATCTCAGTGAGGTTTATGGATTTAGTGCACATACAGGATGCTTTGCTTGGGAAAATTCAATAGATCTTGATGAAAGTTCCTGAATCCCTAATTAGTAGAGTACTTTACAGAGGCTTTTTGGCTGAAGGTCTGTATAAAGAGAAAACTGCAATTAACTTCTCAGCAAATCATCATGAACTTTATTGTACTTTTCAGACAAAAGCAGTGAAAGAAAGGTCTTGGAAGGACTGGAACCTCTTGCAATGCTTCTTCCCAGCTTTCTCAAACTGCATTTGGTCTCTGCTGAACTGCAAGAAAAGCTGGGAGCTTCTTATAAATTTCATCCTTTCTTGTCAGCCCCGGGTTTGTTCCATAATATCTGTAGCTTTTAAATCTTGTCATGGGATCCTTGCTCACATTTTAACTTGATCAGTGTGGCTTGCTGGATATTACTTAATGCTGGACAAAAAGCCAGGAAAAAGTGAAATCCTTAGAGAAAGCAGTGTTTTTGGGAGGGAGATAACACAGAGAAAAGTTTTGGTTAAGGATAAGAAAGAAAGTGGTTGAGTTGTAAGAATAACTAATTACATTTTTTCACCTAGGAAAGCTTATTCAAAGCAGCAAGAAAAATTGTATTTTAATGTTATGGCTAAAACCAAGTGTCAGTTTCCAGCCTCTGATGATCATGTTTAAAGTCTGTACTATACACTGGGGAAGTTCAGCAGTGCTTGCTTTCTGCACTTTCCTGTGTGCAACAGATCTACTTACACAGGGTGTTTGTCACAGTGATTTATATCTCATACCCTGCATTCATGTTTGTTATTGCTACAGCTTCTTAAATGTGATAATTCTTTCATGTAGGTACAGCCCAGAAAATTGAATTAATGTTTCAAAGCTTTATAAGTCAAGCTACAGAGAAACTGAGTAAATGATATTTCCTTAAATACTTCCCAAATAATTAATTACTCTTCAGGAGAAAGTTCAAGGTATCCGTTCTAATTCAGTCACCATTAAAAATCCTTTCAGACCTTTACTGAAAACTTCCAGCTGCTATCATCCAACTTATTAAGAACTCTTCATACAATGTGTATCAGTCTTCCACGTTGAAAAAGGGCCCCTTTTCAGAGAGCTGAAACTGAGACAAAAAATGATCAGATAAAACCTGGTAGAATGGACAGAAAGCAAAGAGGAAGAAGACTGCCTGATATTTATCCAGAAAATTTGTACTCAGAAAAGTGTAATCTCAATGACATTCAGTGATTTTTTATGGATAAGAAATAGTCATGCTTATCACTTCTGATCATTTAAATAGGTGAAATATATACTTCTATTCTTCTTCTAAAAAGCTGTGTCAGACTGCTTGACTGAACACTTTAAAATGTGATAGAGCAAGACTAATGTCAAAATATTGTATTCTCCTAATGATTTAGAAATAGTGGGATAAAAAAAATGAAAAAATGCATGCTAAGTTACAGAGAAATTAACTATGGTATATATTTATGGTCAATGCTTTAGTTCAAAATTTGGCAACAGGTCATCAACCAAATCAAAATTATTATACTTTGCTTTTTTAAAAATAAATTAATTACAAGGTTTCTATTTTAATTAGATTTTTAATTTTTAATTTTAATTAGAATTTTAATTTTTAATTTTAACCTCTTTGAAGTTAGAAGACCATGAGCTCATGTTGATTAGATTTAATGAACATTAAGCAAAACACATTTCAGTTCTATCAGTTCCTTGGAGGTCCTTGAAGTATTAATTTAAATATTTCATTCAACAAAACAAGGTGAGAAATGACATGCAGCTCACCTCATACGTAGATCATTATTTGTATGTTCTCTTCCCTCCTGCTTAAAAATTAACCACATGATACAGATTTGAAACAGAAACCTTTTCCTAAAGCTTTGTGTAATATTGAGTAGACATAGCTGTTCAGGGTATAGGTTTGCAGTAGAGGGACCCACAAGGATTCTTATAGCATTTAAAGAAGTGCAAAATGTCCCACAGCCTTGCAGTTTCTAACCTCTTTTGAAGCAGAGTTTAATTTTTTTTCCTTTGTTTATGTGCATGCAACCTTTCCCTTGTTTTTTTTTCCTTTTGCTTTTGTAAACTGGCTTTATGTTGATTTTACAACTACACCCACATGGATAGAGGAATATCTCCAGGCCCATATTCTTTATTCTTCCCTCCCTTTACACTGTATTTCCTCCTTGTTCCTTCACTATAGCTGTAGCCTCCAAGTAAAGGTGTCAAGCCTCACAAAGTTATGTGCTAGCCTGCACTGAAGACATAAGAACAGGCTTTTTCTTCCCTTGTACTACATAGTCCTGCCCTCTTACTCTCTGTGACATATGGAAGCATGGTTCCCTGACTAAAGAGGAGGAGCTGCCACACTTCTGCAATTGCCCTAAATTATCATCACAATACTGTAGTTTTTACCCATAAGAATCAGTTGTTTACAGTCACAGTCTCTGTAGGTTTTTTTTGGACTGGGAAATAACAGATAGTCTGAGAGATGTTTTAGATAAAGGATTAGGTTCTGTGATATCTGCCCTAGACAGAGGTAGACGTGGACAATTTATCTCTGCTCTGATTTTATAAGTTTAATCTGAGAGAGGAGCAGTCATAGATCAATTGTTTTCAAAGTCTATTTATGCTAACTTTCCCAATTTTGTTTTCCAATGTGTCTTCAGGAAGATTATTTAAAAAAAATAAAATCAGCCAGGATAAATTCTTTCAGTGGTCTTTGAAAACATGTTGTCTTTTGTTTGTTTTTGCTATTGGAAAGATGGGTGGCTTGTTTTGACATAAGAGAAACATGGGTTTTGTACATACCAATAACTGTAAGAACAGGAAATTTAAAAGAATAGGTTTGTCTTTCCTGTCAGATTAGGAAGAAATAGATACCACTATATGATACCACTATAGATACTACTTAATGACTGCTATGGAGAAAAAATACGAGCTATATATCTGATTTTTTCCCATGGACTGTTTTTAATAATCAGTTATTGAATTTGGTTTGATATCTTGTGTTGTCTTTGATAAACCAAATTATTTTAATTATCTCTGTGAAAATTATCACATATTAACTGGTTTGAGTGTTCTCAAAGCAAAACAAAACTAAACAGAAAGACCTTCACATGATGGTTAAATCAATATATTAAACCATTTTGAAAACAATATTTATAGTAACTTTTGGAAGGGCTTTCTTTTACATTTTCTCTAAATCTATTTGCTATAATAAAATTTATATGAATTTTAGGTATCTTGGAATTAAATAAGATAAAAAATTTGCATATAACATACAAGTGATAGAAATGAGCTCTGGTTTACAATCATACCTTCATGCAATTCACACCCTGCATACATGTTCCAGTACCTCTTTTTAATTCCAGTGGGGCAGAATGCCTTTTAAACCCTTATCCTTATCTCACCCAGAAATGTAGTTGCTGGCTGCTATCTGAGTGCATCACACAAAGTTATGATGTTTCTAAGTTATAAGATAGTGTAAATCCTTGGCAAATTTAAATATATATATGTGTGTGTGTGTGTATATATATAATTGATTTTAATGTTCCTTTAAACTCATAATATGGCGAATCTGTAATAAAGTTCAAAACCTAGGGGACCTACTGGCATAAATTTAGCTTAAGAGCTTAATTTTGAATTTACATTTTCATGTGCAAGTCTTCTGAGAAGAAGTATGTTGGCTGAACGATGGTGCCTTCAGTGTTTTGCAAGTAAAAATACTGAAAGGCTCATCTTTGTGTATTTGAGTGTACACTTAAAATATTCAGAGAAGCTAAGTAATTTATTATACTTCTGCTGATCTTGTCTTACCAAATATTCTCTGTGAAAGCATTTAGTGAAGCCCTAAAATGCTTAAACATAAATAACTAAAGATAAGTACAAATGATTTATCTAGGATAGCACATTTAAGGAATCAATACAGACCATTAGCTATTTTAATTAAAAATAGACAATAGTTGGCTTTCAAATAAAAATTCAACAGCTTCACCTATCTCTCCAATTTGGTCCTGCCAGAAGAAATAGTATTTTCAAAATATGAACATTTGAAAACCCACTGGTTGAACCCATGAAACACCAATCAATGCCTGTGCATCTTCAGGAGACAATCACAATTGCTAAATTTGGTTATTTTCTTGCTTTCAGAACTCTATCATATTTGTTTCTTGTTAAAGTTGTATTGATCTTCCACCATGCAACAATTTTCAATTACTTAGCATGCTGACAGGGCAGCACTTGTCACAATGGATACAGGCAATTAAGCAGCCAACATTGTGAGAGGGATACAATTTACACCATGTCACTTTCTATAGATAATGTTATTGGTGAGGGGCATGTACCTTGCAGCTGAGTTATTATTTAGGAATTTGCAAACTAGCAAAGTCACATGCTCATTTTGTCACTGTTAGCAACTTATTAGTTCATCATGACTTTAAATATATTGTTTATTTTGCTCTTTAGGAGTTAAATATGTGTTTGTACACCACTGACCTAGAAACCTAAAAGGTATTTTGAGTTCCTTCATACCAGATATTTATAACAATGGTTTGCATCTTGCCTACATTTTGCCAAAGAAATGGAAGAACTAAAATCTTGTTACTCCTTCCTTAAAATAGTCAAAGGGCTGGCAGAGTTTGTTAATGACATTCCCATACTTCTCAGAGATTTTTGCAGTGTGAATGGGGAGTCTCACCAGCCCTGACACACATGACCCAATATTTTCATAAATCTAATCCAGAGTTACACTTTCAACGCAGGCAATTTTCTACCTCCACCTCTATCTTCCTTCTCTGAAGTGGTCCATGCTTCTTGCAGTCTCTGAATATTTCATCAACTGGGGAAACAACATCAAGGAATGCATGCCAATAAAGTGCAGTTCATTCAGCACAGCAACTATCAACAATACTCCTGGAGTGTCTCCAAGAGTCATCAAGAGCAACATGCTGAGAAGTCTCAGAAAGTGATGGAGCCAGATTAGGTCTGCAAATTTGACATGTCAGCCTGGTTGATTTCCCTTCCTCTTCCAAATGAGTCCAAAACTGGCAGCCTGCACTCCTGTTCTCTACAATTTAGCATCTTTGGGGGCAGCCCTTTTCTGTCTGCCTTTGTTCCAAGTCTTAAACTCTAAGTGTTGGAGCTCCTCCTTCCTTGTTGTGGTGAGATATTGTGGTCCTCAAGAGGAGTGAGGACAGGTGGAAAAAGTCTCTGTGATCCTGAAGGCTGTGATGATTTTGCAGCCAAAAGTGGCTAGGAGTTGATCTGAGCTGGGAGCAAGGTGCTAGAGCTACACTGGTGCTACAACTAAATCTCACTTCACTACAGGCCCCCTGCCCAAAGTAGGATTGCTTTGAGAGGTGAAGCATGCAGACATCATGGAAAGGAAGACAACACCCTCACAGACACCTTGTGGGGCCTAGGGAGGACTCTCAGCCATTCCAAGACCCCAGCAAGGTGTGATCTGTTAAAGCTGTTAAACAAGGACTGTCCCTTTCCAATGGGGAAGGAAAAGTCTGCTGGCAACATGAATTTTCCACCCAGGATTTAAGACCACTTAGCATTAATTTTCGGATGACTGAAAACTGTGCATTGTTTCTCTAAAACTGCAATAGTTACTTTTAATATTGTACATTAGTAGTGAAAGCTCAGGTATTTACAGTCTGTAGCTTCTCTCCACCTGCAGAAGTTCAAATATATCTCTCCAGAAATACAATCTCACCACCATGGCTAAGTCATTAGGGAATTCCTGTTTTTTCCTGTTGAATATATGCCAGTGTGTTGAAAGCAATATTGTCCTGATGGTGATGTACAAGGAGAGGATGCCTGAAGAGTACGGCTGCTGTAACCTGGAAGTCAGGGCACTTGGTTGTAAGAAGAAAGTTTGGGATGCTGGTTGCTATTCCCAGGTTTATTGCTAGGGGGGTTATATATGTCCAGAGCCAAGCTCATATCTAAGCTGTATTCAGGTTTGCTTCAGGCTTCTACCTTCTGCCTAGGTCCCAGTTTAGAAATCTTCTTTCTTCTGAAACATGTGTTTCCTTTAATCCTGGGTATAGCCTCACTGTCTGCCAGAGAGCTTTCAGCTGTGAATTTGATGGTGTCCAGGAGACAGCCCATGTGTGCTGCTGCAAGAGAAGGCAAAGGATGAGAAGCAAGGATACACAAAAAGATCCCCTTTTTCTTTTCACACAAAGAATTGGAGTGGAAAACATACTATTTGCTCTGTGGTCAGAGAAATTCTGTGAAGACTTGAGACAGACTGACTTTTCCATAAACTTTTTCTGGTAGACTGATGTAAACTCTTTGCAGTAGTCCTGGATCTATTAACGTAGCAAAAACCTGTTGTGACTAGGACATGAAAGGAGTATGGGAAGTACTCAACTGAGCCACCATATCAGAGGCTTTCAGAAGTTTTTCACATGGAGGTTTTTATGCTTCTTTGGTTGGCACCAGAAACCTGTTTAAAATTGTTCTTTCCACCTACCTGCAGATACTCACTTACAAAGACATAAGCATTACCATGCTTCCAAATCCACTCCCTCAGGTGTGGGAAGGAAGCTTAGGGTACAGTAGAGAGGGTAGGCCAACAAGGAATTGAGTTCCCTGCTTTTGTGCATTATGACTAAGACATAACAATGATTGAGTGGTACAGTGGATTGAATAAGAGATTGTTTTGACAATAACTTCCAGGTTCACACTTCCACATATTGAATAACCTTTAGTCAACAAACCAGCATGCTAAGATGGTGCTGGTATTATTTCAGCATCATTCATCATCTGCTTGTGTTCTTTTTACAGGAAAAAAATCTGTTCTCTCTTCAATTCCTACTGTGTGCAATGCTCAACAGAGTGCTCTTTACAGCTCCTCATTTTAAAAGTGCCTCTAGACCTTGATGAACAGAGACACTTTATTGTAAAAATTAGCCTAAACATTAACTACTTTTGTAAGCCAATATATGCAACTCTAGAAGCTACAACCTGACCAAGGACAGAAATATCTTCATCCCCACAAAGGGATAGAACCATCTAGACACAATCCTGTGCAATGTGGTCTAAGATAATCCTAAACAAGTAGGGACATTGGGCCAGATGATCCACTGTGGTGCCTTTTAACTTTACCCATTCTAATTTGGTGATTTACAAAAAGAAAGGAGACTAAGTGTGAAGAAGTTATTAATTCAGTTATTGTGGGGGCAGCCACTGACAAAACAAGGGCTCTAAACCAACAGCTGCAGTGCCTACAGAAATAATGGCAGGAAAACAAGCAAAAAGAAACAGCAAAGTAATGGCTGTTGTTTATCTTCTCTGGTGACATAAAAGAGGAATGTGTTACAGTGGGCAAAGGAAGACATTTCAGTGCACATCCACTCAATTAGTCTTGGGACCACTTCTTTTAAGGACCTTTGTTGAAATCTCTAAAGAAACAAGGATGAAAATAATTGGGGCTTTTACAAATCATCTCATTGAAGAATGCCAATGGCTGATGAACAATTTGCCAATTCAATTGTAAACAGTCTCCTCCTTCCACTTAATGGTCAGACAAATTACTCTTCAAAAATTCCATTAAGTTTTATAATTTCTGTTTATTGACTACCTTGGATCCTTTATTTCCATCTCTTGAGGAACTGATCTTCAAAAAGACTCTTTTTGGATTATGTGTTGCTCCATCCCCTCATCAGGGAGTTGAATTCATGTAATACATCATAAAGTTGCTTTTCTGTTACTCACTAATGTAACCACCTTACAACAGCACACAGAGAACACCACAGTTTATATCTAATGTTTAGCTACAGCATTCAAGTATTTAAAGTTTTTTTTCAGATTTAATCAATAGTCATAGTGAAAGCAACAGAAGTCTGGTGGAAGAAGCCATTTTCAGCACAGAAAAAACATGGGCCTTTTGGAGTGGGTCCACAAGAAGGCCATGGAGATACTCAGAGGGATGGAACATCTCTCCTATAAGGAAAGGCTGAGAGAGTAGGAGTTCTTCAGCCTGGATGAGATGTCTCCACAGAAACTTTATTGCTGCCTTCCAGTATCTAACAGAGTCTTACAAGAAAGATGAAGTCAGGTTTTGCTCTCCACAAATAGAATAATCTGCTTCTAATCTGCAATGAATTTTTACCACACAGGTAAATGCTGAAAAGCAACCAATGTACAAGATTTTAGGCAAAGAAAGGCAGTAATCAGGTGAGGCTGACCCACACTGGTGGTATCAGAGGAGGCTCCGTGGTACTTCTGGGGCAGAGCAGAGCACACAAGTGAGGTAAAAATCCTTTATCTTGCCAGCATGGAATTCACAGCCATGAACTTCCTAAGCTTTGCAGTGAGAATGTGTCTTCTTCATTACACTGAATTTGTGTAAACTAGTATTTAAAGGAACTTTCAAATTTATTTATTTATTTATATATAAGTACAGTAACTCTTTCCACTCATGTTTTGGAATAAAGGTGAAAATAAAACATTGCTCACCCTCATTAAACCAGAGGGGAAATAATATATTATATCCATCCAGATACTGCACCACAGACATACTTAAAACTATCAAATTTTTAGAAGAATACTCAACATTCTGGCTGAGATGTCTACATTTCCCAAGGACCATTTGTAAAACAAGGTGTTTGTAACTTAACAAGATTGACCCATATTTTTTTAATAAATTAGTAAGTATAACAAAGAGCTTGAGGATTCCCAAGAACAACAGGTTCACCCATGCAAAGGTTGTGTCCAATTTGTATCAGCTCCCTGTGCTCTGAGTTAGTCTTTTATGTGTGAATATTGTTGTTGAATATTGTTGCTATATATTGTTCTGGAGTTTGCAATTGCAGAGATGAAGAAACAAAGCTCTAGGTAGACCTACATTTAAATTGCAAGTTTCAATTAAATTCACTATTTATTATTTTCTTCCTTAACCACCTGCAGATAACCATAAAGATATGAATTAACAACCTAAATACAAATGTAAATGGTATCAATAGAATGCATAAGTTCCAAGTGAGATTGTGAATTAATTCTCTTCATGGGGAAAAATACCTTAATAACTTATGCCAAGTTATTAATTCTTCCTGTCCCTTGTGGTGTAGTTTCCATAACTCATGGAGTTCATTAAAGGATTTTCATAAACACAGATCATCCACAGAAAGCAATTAGTCCTGTTACCTGTTTGGTAACCTGTGTGTTCTACCTTATTAAATATTCCATATAAATATTAATATTAATATTTCAGGAAGTATGCTTATGGGAAAGCTAAAATTTCTGATTTTGTTTTTATATTTTACTGGGGCCTTTTGGTGGTTTGTTTTCTTTTTTTTTTCCTCTTTCTTCTCTTTTTTTTTATTTTTTTTTTTTTGTATGAAACTATAAGCTTAGTATCAGGACATAATTATGATAGCAAAATAGGCATTAATAATACCTCATTACATAGCAAGGCTAGTCATACTCCATTGAACTCTGTGAGAGATTTTCCATTGATTTCAGTGAAAACAAGGTCAAGCCCACTGAGTTGCAAGATAATTGCTGTAAAGTATCCATTAGATAATAAAGGAGATTGTTAATAATTGGACACCAAAAGGCTTTCATTTATCATTAGATTAATATTTTAAACTGTCTTGAATGCAAGCAATACTCAAGAAACAAAGCATTGCAGCTTGTTAGAGAATTAACTCATCTGAACCTGAATTATTGGTACTTTATATCAGTAATTTGGGAACAACTTAAAGCCACAGATAACATTTTTTTTCAGAATTTTCAGAAATTAAGTAAGTAAATAATAAGTAATAATAAGTAATAATAAGTAAAATATGTGTTATATATTTATATATTCATGAAGAGAACAAGCTAATGTACAGTTTGGATAAAGAATAATCTCAAATATTTTTTAGGCTGCATTTATCCATGAATCACAAAATCATTAGTATTTTGTACTGAATGGATGAGGAAGGACTTTAGCTTTACAAGACTATAAAGGAAGCAAGGTGATGGTTTAATGAACTCTTGCATGCCATTTTAAATGCAAGTACATTGAAAATGTGCTGTCCTCATAACAGATCATCTGAGAATTAACTAAGCCAGAGCCATAAAGATAATATTGTTATTTATTGTATTCAAATGTTCTTCTTAGCAGTAATTCAGTTCATGACTCTTTAGGTACATCATTGCCAGGGACTGGTTCCAATCAGTGTCCTTCAATTGCTTTATGAAATGGGCATAAGGATTGCGTGGATGAGAGCAGAAGTGCTCTAGGTGGAAAAACATCAAAAGCAAGAAAGAATTTCATATCTTTTGATGTCACTTGGTTTCAGGTAAGAGAGCATTACAGTTTGCAGGAGTGCTAATTAAAACTGATAATTATTTCATTAACTTCATGTGCCTTTCAAATAGCTTACAAAACTTGCCATTCCTGACAAGAAGGAGTCCTTAAGTCCCTGAACATGTGTGATTTATAAGTCTTCCTTCTTTTGCCATCCAGGTGTAAATGCAGTGATCTTGGAACACAAGAACCAAAAGATGGAGCTGTACATACTAATTCTGAGGACATGGCAATTCCCACTAGCAAAGTGTGTATTTTATTTTCCTGCCACTTTTAGGGGAGAATTGATTAACCTGAGTGTGGTATTGTCATTGTTTAACTTACAATTGTTTCTAACAAACAATATAATTTCTAACATAGGACAGAGCTGACACTAACATCACCTCATTGGAGAATGACTAGCAGCTCTGTCTTGTCAGTCTTTCCTGAGTCACAGTACTCTCAAACACACCTCAAACTTTCTCTAATGCTCTGAAGTAGATATGGTTGCAGGGAGTGATGTTATATTATGTATTGTATCAAATACAGTAAATTTTTTTTTCTTTGCTTCAGTTACATTGGTTATTTCATTAATACTATTTGATGGCAGCTTTCCATTTCAGCTATTGTGAGACAGAAAAAAATAAATATCTTCATGACATATTTCTCTATGATGAAGGCTTGGATCATTCAGAGTAATATCAGAACACTGAGTGCCTCTGAACACAAAGAGGAACGTAGGACTTTTCTTGACAATTTGGCGGAGATTTTGCTGCTTTGAACATGCTGCTCATAGATGTGGTTTTCAGATAGTTTTCTGTTGGGCAGCTTTTGAGTAATTCCATTGCTTGTTTGGTTTTTGTTGTCATAGTTCATGCAAATATAACAGTCAACAAAAAGGTAATTTTGACGTGGGTGTTATTAACCCAATATCCACCATCAGCTTCTAATGTATTTCCCTGTCTATTGTCTAATGATCTATGGCTAAATATCTTATCCCACCTTTTAATTTCTTACTTTCATAGAATCATAGAATGGTTTGGGTTGGAAAGGACTTTAAAGATCCTCTAGTTCCAACCCACCTGCCATGCACAGGGACACCTTCCACTAGACCAGGTTGTTCACAGCCCCATCCAACCTGGACTTGAGCACTTCCAGGGATGGGGCATCCAGCTTCTCTGGGCAACCTGTTCCAGTACCTCAACACCCTCACAGAAAAAATATCTTTCCAATAGCTAACCTAAATCTGCCTTCCTTATGTTTGATGACTTTTTCCCTGTTCTATCTCTGTATGCCCTTGTAAAATCTCCCTCTCCAGCTTTCTTGTAGCCCCCTTCTGGTACTGAAAGGCCTCTAACAACTAGTTTGCTGCTTCTTTTCTTAATAAAACACCATGGCCATAAAAGCAAAGACAATGAAAGTGTCTGAAGCACTGACAATGCTCCCAGCTGTTAACTTGCATGGTACATCCACTCCAGTTTGAGCCTTTCTCCTTGACCTGGTGGATTAAGGAGGAAATCAGCTTTTTAGTCCTTGCATCTCATTTTTACTCCCAGAGCTCACTATAAGTTCTCTTGATCTGTTCCATATGATCCTGGAGAGTGTCATTGCCCATGTTGAGCAACATGAGATGAAGGGCTGGACAAGCCTTAGCAGCCTCTGCCACATGGCAAATCCCCCTGTGAAAGCACCAAACCTCCAGTGACTACAGGCCTGCTTAAGCTGATAGTCTCCCTGCATCCATCCTCAGCAGCCACTTCTGGTGCTGACTTTTGGCTCAGGCTCAGTAGGTTTCTGGAGTTTGTCTTAATGGAGTTTGATCCTCTCCACTGTCTGATAGTCCTCTCTACTAATACTACAAACTCAAATTTGGGAGCACAGAAGGAACATTGCTCAGTCAGAAATTTCCATCTTTCCCCTTTTGAGGACTATCCAGCCAGCTCTTGTTCAAGCCTCCAGCTGTCCTTCCTTCCTTTCATTATGTGGCTCAGGATATCTGCAAGGTTTCTGCAAAGACCCTGCCTCTTATTCACAAGGGATCTATTTGAGTCTTATCACTTGGAAATTTCTGAAATATCAAGTTATTCTGAACCATACTGTGCTGCCTCAAGAAAATTGCTTTACATATATTAAGTATATCAGACTAAGCAAAAGCCCTTTACTTCAAAATCTGTTTATATCCAAATGCCATCTGCTGCTGGGTGGATTTTTTCATGAAATAAATGATGTGTGACAAAGGTCATACGTACTGCTCTATTGATATTTCAGCATGACACCCAATTTTGTAAAGGAATCTCATGCAGAAACGATTTGTTTTGCTACAGAGATGGTGTAAAGTTTAAATGCTCTGCCATAAAATAAAAGACAGATTCTGTACCTTGGGCACACAGGAATCAGCACATTCATTAATTTTAGGACAGCTGCATGCTGGTGTTACAGCACTGGAAGTTATTGATATAGGAACCTATAGAGAGCACAGGGAGAAAAAAGCAGTATTTAAATTGCATGGTGCTAGTGATCAGTATTCTTTTTATAGCTAATTTCTATGATCTTTTTATTAGACTTTTAGGCATACAATTAGTAGCTAAGAATTCCTATGATTCATGATTACATCAAAGTACACCTTTGCAATGTAAGTTATGTATATTCTTTCAAGACAATATCATTCTGAGAATGTCCTAATGTGAAACGTGAACTTTAGTACTGCAGCATAAACAACTCGGAAAAATTCCCAGGACAAGATCCCTGCTCCACTTATTTCTCTCCAACATGATGTGTTGCCATCTTCTGGGCAGAACTTACTGGTGGAAAGGTGTTGGATCCCAGAAACCTGGGGTTCTCCAGCTTTCTGTGCTGTCTGGCACTGACACCATGGAGAACACTGCTTGTGACCTGAGGCCTTGGAGAAGGCTTCCAAATTTGAGTGGTGGAGTTTAAATCACAGGTGTGTAGTTAAATAAAAGTGTGTGCTTTCACATGGTAAATGGTTTTAAATTCGAGGGGTTTTTTTTGCATAGTAATAGGTATGAGACAAGATGGAAAATTTTGCGTGGTGTCTTTTTTGGTGTTCATCTTCTTCTTCCTTCTTCATAGGTTTCAAGTAGTAGTTTCTAGTTGGTCAGTGTCACACTGAGGGTCATGGAAACCTAGTAGGTTAAAAGGATAAATAATATAAGTGTTAATACTCTATTGAACTGTTTAGCTTTAAGAGACCTTGTAGCAGTTAAATTTTTCTTCATTTTCCTCATTTCTAGCAGGTAGCTAGAAGTGCTGTTGAACTCTCTGTACTTTTTGATAAGATTTAATAAACAACCAAGCACAAACACAAAAAAATCCGTTTCCATCATGTATTTGTTAATCTAAGTGAAGGCAAAAGAGACTGAAACAAACCACTAATTAAGTGGTGCAAAACTCCCAGTGCTGCCACATGGCAGAGTGACAAAGGTGCCAGGGAGGCTGTTTGACAGGGCAGCAGGGCTGCCATGGAGACTGCAGATGGACACAAGGACCTGCCACCACGCTGCTTGCAGGGAAGAGCACTTACTGTCTTGGATCCAAAGTAAAGTGTAAAGGCTGATTTGCAGCTGCTCAAAATTTAGAATAATTGGTGCATGTGCAGGTGCTAAAATGTCTGAGAAAGTCACAAAGTCCGGGAAACTCCTCAATTTGGAACAGCAGAAGATTTTTGAAGACTGCATTTTTTTAGGCTTCTAAGCCGTTGGTTTTAACCTCTTCACAGAAACCCTCGTGGAACAACTACAAATAGACCAGGAAACATCTGTCAGCTAACAGTGGCACAACTCAGATCCTTTAGGAGACAATTTTCAGATGCTTGGAGCTCAGTTTTTTCATTTTAACAAAGTGAAGCATGTGCTATGTGAGGGTATTAAGATGAGGAAAATCTCTATGGTTTAGAGTAGCTAAGGACATCTTCACAACACAGTTGTGCCAAATAGTGCTCATTTTATGTTGATTTTTTTTCAGGTGTGTAATCCCACCATAACTATATAGATATTTTATCCCTGCTTCTCCATGAATATTGAGTCATGGTGGCAAATGTTCAGGGGTGCAGACTGCATTGTATTCGTACCCACATGTATGTACTTTAATAAACTATTCAGGCTGAGTTATTAATGTGATAGCTATAAGCCAGGAACTTCCAGATTAATTCTTTTAAAGTAGTACCTCATAACTCCCGAAGTTAGACAATTTTCACTCTCACCTCCTTTTAATAATAAACAGATATTTTCATCAGCAGCTTGTTCTGAGTGCCTGCTACTGCTACTAATTGATTGAAAAATAACAGGGTAGAAATGCCTGTGGCCAGAGAAATATATATGTGTTTCCATGGTAAGGATATTGCATCTTCAAATTTTTAAAACTGTACTTTGCTCAGAGAAAATGCCCATGTAATCAGTAATACCCATGAGGCCACATGTTAATGGAGAGAGGTGCATCTTGCTCTGTCTAAAGGAATAATTTTGTTGCTTCTTGCTTTGTAGCTTCCCTTAGTCCTGAAAAAACAAGTACCTGTAGGACTGAGAAAAACTGGTGTTACAGAAAGGATTCTTCTCATCCAGTATCCAAGGCAAAGACATTAGCAGCAAAGCAAAACTATGAGGAACAATCAATCTTTTAGGTTAACTGACACTGGATATACTTTTAACAAAAGGAAAAATTATTCGGAGTTCTAAATTCTTATGAACCATTTAGGATGACAGCCTGAAGATTTCATACAGAAATTTTTAAGCACCTCACCTTCAGTTAAAACAAAATAAATCTGGTTTTATCTTAGAAATCAATCTTGGTGAAAGTAATACCCTAGTGTCTCATCTTAAGCTTTTAATATTCATTGTTTGTGTTCTCTGGGTTCACAAATACAGAGAGGAAGAACTGGAGTTGTAAACACTACAAAAGAGTGATAACTTCAGCTGTCATTTTGCACCATCTGTGCATCTTGGTACTGCACATCTCAATGAATTGCTTAATCCTTCAGCAATTTGCTGTTTTATTTCAAGAAAAACATTCTGTCTTTGCAAGCAAAGCAGAACTCATGTAGTACTTTCATTTTCCCATAAGCATACCTGCTTTACAATGGTCCCTACCTCCAGGGTACTATTCTGTTAGGATGTGGATGTGCTCTTGATTTGTTCAATGGAATCTGTCTGAGATGCTGTCCAGATCCCAGGCCTTGGCACCACACAAAAGCCAACCAAACAACTCTTCTGTGGGGTTGCAAATATTTTACTGTGCTATTGCAGGAAATCCTAACAAACATAGAAACATTTCTATTGTTATTATTAATTCCTTCTCAGGACACTGTCAATCTCTCTTTATATCTTTGCTTTTGTATTGGGTTTGAAGGATGAGGTTTTGGTCAAAGGGGTCTACAGGGGTGGATGCTGCAAGAAGCTGCCAGAACCTTCTCCCATGTCCAACAGAGCTGATGCCAGCCAGCTCCAAGACTGATCCTCCACAGCTGGCTGAGGCTGAGCCATCAGCAGTGCTGGCAGCACCTCTGGGATAACAGATTTAAAAAGGGGGAAAAGTTCTCTGCAAAAACAAATTGTAGCCAGAGAAGAGTGGGAAAAACAGTTCTGCAGACACCAAGTTCAGAGAAGAAAGAGAGGGAGGAGGTGGCCCCAGCCCTGGAGCAAAGATTCCCCTTGGATAGCATGATGAGGTGGCTGTGCCCCTGCAGCCCATGAGGTCCATGGGGGAGCAGAGATCCACCTGCAGCCCCTCAAGGAGCCCACACTAAACCTGGATGCCCAAAGGAGGCTGTGACCACATGGGCTCCTGTCAGGAGCTGTGGCTGCATGGAGAGAGGAGCCCACACTGAAGCAGGTGTTTTGGTGGGATTTGTGGCCCCAGAGGGGATCCCTGGAACAGCCTGTCCTTGAAGGATAGTACCATGCAGAAGGGACCCACAATGGAGCAGTTTGTGAAGAACTGCAGCTTGTGGGAAGGACTCACACTGAATAAAATAGTGGAAGACCATCTGCCATGGGGGGACCCCACACTGGAGCAGAGGAAGAGTGTGAAGAGTTCTGCCCCTGAGGAGGGAAGAGCAACAACAACATATGATGATGTGTCTGCAGCCCCATTCCCCATTCCCCATTCCCTTGTGCCTCTCAGATGGAAGTGGGAGAGAAATTGAGGGTGAAGTTGAGCCCAAGAAGGGAGTGGTTAAGATTTTAAGATTTTAAGATTTTAAGATTTATTTCTCATTACTCTAATCTAATTGGTAATGAACAAAACTAATTTCCCTAAGTCTGTTTAGCCCACAGCAGTAACTGAATGATGTAACTGAGTAACTGATGCTGAGTGATCTCTCCTTGTCCTTACCTTGAGCCATGAGCCCTTCATTACATTTTCTCTCCCCTGTCCAGATGAGGAGGAAAAGGAGAGAATGGCTTTAGTGGGCACCTGGTGGCCAGCCACAGTCAACCCACCAATCAATAAACAAAATCATTCTCTACTTAGGGCTTGTTTTGGTTTTTTTTTGGAGGAAGTCTCCCTTCACCACAATCATAAAGCATGATTCCAGACATCGTGAGCACTATATTGGAAACTTGCTCTTCCTGCTAGAGTTCCCTACACCCTACAAGTGTCTTTAATTCTTTTTCTCTTGTAGAAAAGTAAAACTACTTTCCAAATCCTTACACAAATGGAGAGCAATTTAAACAGTTACTAATACTAGCTATCTCATAACTGGAAAAAATACTAACCTCAGGGAAAATGAGTCTGTCTTGTTTAAATGCTGGAAGGAGTTCTCTGCTTTTGTGCTTGCAGTAGACAAAACAAAAATGAAGAATCACATTTCAAACACAATCCTAGGCTTGTCCTTTTTTTCCTGTTTCATTTTTGTATATTTTCAGTGCTATACAAAGATAAAGAAAACTCAACTCATTGCTAAAGTGATGCAGAACTCACTTGAGAAATTTATCTTCCTTCTGGAAAAAAAAACTTTTCAATTTAAGTATTCATTTCATTCAGCGTCTTTGTCTTGAGGAATTTCTTACATAGATTGTACAGAGATGAAAACTGAAAATCTGCATTTAGATAGAAATATCAGGAAAGGCCTTCTTTACAAACTAAGCAGTATTGCTTTTTTCTTCCTCACAGTAGGACATGAAATAATTTTTCTCTTCCATTCCTTAAATAATGACACTAAAGCAGGACTTCATAGTCACCTAAACACTGAGGGTGAAGATGTTGTAATAACTCTAATTTTGTATGATGAGCCAAACTTCCTGCATGGAATGCCCAAAAAGTTATGTCTTTCTATTTACTATAAATATTTTCTGTTCTTCTTTCAAATATGATGACCACATTAAAGGTCAACAGAAACAAGTAGGAGAGCTAAGAAATAACATTTCTATTATATTCTTGCACAAGGTCTTGCTGCAGTCCATGTACTGGGAAAGAAAGGTTAGAAGTGACTGATGAATTTTTAACAGGTTTTCCTAGATTTCAGTGGCTGTCATTTGTTTTCAGTCAATAATTCACATGGTTGCAGAAGGCAACTCAATTGATTTTTAGTGTAGCAGTTCCTGGGAAAAAAAAAAGGATTGTAAAATGCTTCGTAACATTTTACACATGCTGGGACAAACTCTGCCCCAGCTCACATGCAGGTAATGTCACTGATTCCACAAAGGCTGGATGAGACCCAGAGGAATGACCCTGGAAGCAAGGTATGTACAATCTGTAGGAGCAGATCCCCAGTGTCTCACTCACTCATGGAACACCAGGTGCAAAGAGAGAGGGGAAGAACACAATGTGAGAACAAGTGAAATCTGTATGCCCAAAATGATCTCATGCACTCTATTGGAAAAATACTGATACACATGAAAGGAATAGGATTTTCACAGTGAATTTCACAGTGAATTTACCACAGCCTTCTGTTTTCCTCCACAAATAATAATCTTTGCTTAGAGAACAAATTAATGAAAATCACTGCTGCAGCACCAAGCATGTCAGTAAGTCACAGCAAAATGTTTTTAAGGTGGCCAGAGTGGTTCAAACCAAATCTACCAGACAGTGAAATAAGGCAGATTTAATGAGGTGAATTCAGAGCCAGGAAGTTTCCAGGAACCAAGCATGACTCGATTGTTACTATGATTTCCAGAGAAAAAAAGTCAGTCATGTAATTGCACTTTCATTAAATAATGGCATGTGCAAAACAGCTCCTCAGAGCTGTGTTTGCAAGCATTATGCCTATGATAAAGACACATTTAAAACAGATGGTTCCAAGAAGGCCTTTGTTATAGAAAATTAAAATTGGGGCTCACAATTTACTTTGTTTTATGAAAAATATACAGAGAGCTTGATGCTTAACATGTTTCTATGTAAATGAAACTTGTGATCTAAAAGACAGAAAGAAGATAAAACAGCTTGATTGGTCAGACCCTGGAGTGATGCACCCTGGTAGGTAGTGGTGTCTCTGAAGGACCCAGGGTCCTGGATGCATCATTAACAACCTGCAGGTGTTGAAAGGCCCATTTCACTGCTGTTCTTCAGGTGAAGATAAACAATTTCATAATCTGCTTTTGAAGAAATGCAACTTCACAGAGCCAATATGAGTGACCTGACAAAAACCTCTAAAAACGTGTGATCTTAGAAAATCTTATAAAAATCACAGATTTCACAGTCTTTGAATGATCTTCATCTTTTTATTGAACCTCATTTAAAGTTTAGAAGCAAGGGAGGTTAATCATTGCATTGCTGTCTTTCTCCCCATTTGAGAAACAAACTTGGAAGTAGCCAAAGTTCAATTTATCTACCTCATAGAGCCAGGAATGGATGGAATCCCTGCATGGATTTACTGAGTGAATTGAATCTTTGAAATTACTGAGTCAAGACATTTGCCACTCACTCCAAAAGTACTGCCACCTGAAAGTAAAAACTGTTGTGATGAACTTCGATGAGCTTAAAAGCATTGCAAGGACTGGAACTGCAGATTATTTTTACACTCTCCTGTTTATTTATCCTCATCAACATATTGATTGCAGCAATGTGGTGAAAGCTCTGTGTTACCTGAGCTGAGAGAAGAAGATGAACAATGAAATAGAAGCATGGCAAGGCTTCTTAACAGATTGATTGTGCTTACAGATTGTAATTAATCTATTCAATCTGATGGTTTCAGAGGTAAAACAAGTATTTTCAAATTTAAAGGTATTTAAATGCTCACTTAACTGTATTATGATTTGAGACATTTAAATCTTGGATGTCTGATTACACTAGTTAGTAGATAATATGCATGATAGTCACAAGTTATCCAGCAAGTTCTTTCTTTGCAGGCCTCATGATTTATGGACAAGATAGAGTGGAGGATAAGAAAAATGTTGGTAATCAAAGTATTGAAGGATTTCCTGACTGTGCTTGTGGCCCATTGCAGCACTTGTCAGGATGTTCACATCAGGCTGCACTGCATCACTGGATATAAGCCATTCTACCTCCTCTGAATCTCATCTTCCCAATAAATGTGTGTTTCAACACTCTCTAAAGTAAAGCTCTTACAGATCTTGGAAGAGGAGGCTCTATCCACATACTCTGGACTTAAGAGAAGCCAGATTTAACAGGTGGTTTAAGTTACAGGGAACAGAAACATCAAGAAGAAAAGTGACATCTTTCTTTCAAAATAAGAGCTTCTCTTAATGGTATTTATATGCTTCTTATGAAGTGAAGGATCTGAAAAACCCAAATGCAAGAGGTATGCCTCTCATTATTCCATCTCCATTTATTTTAAGTTGCCTGCTTCCTCCCCAGTGCATGCCTCAAGCTGCAATATTGAGCTCTAAATCCTTCTAAATCCTTCAAGAGACTAAAGGATATGGGACTTATAAAAGTAATGTCACTCTGTTGAACTTTGCCTTCCTAAAATGTTCTTCCTCCCTCCAGAAGCATGTAATTCACAGCAGTGAACCACTACATTAAAACTACTTGACAACCTGGCCAAGCCTAGCTATAATAGACAGTTCCTGCAGGGTATCTTCCCAAGCAGTATAGGAAAGGAATAACCAGTACTTAGGGAAAAAAAAAAAAAAAAGCCAGTAAAGGATTTTAATGATACACTTGCTATGTACTTCCTGGGCTAATAATGAAAGTTCTATGATATTTATTTGTATCCTGGACTACACAGATATCTCCATTCATACACACAAAAAAGAAATCACAGAATCATTGAGTTTTGAAGGGACATCTTGAGACCAGCTTGTTCACTCCCCAAGCTTAATCAGGCTCAGCTAGAGGGGGTGGCCCAGGGCCATGTCCAGCTGGGTTTTGGATCTTTCCACAGATCCACAACTTCTCTGGGGAACTTGATCCAGTGTTCAAGCACCCTTACAATAAAAAAATATGTTGATGTGCTCAGATAGAGCCTCCTGTATTTCAATTGTGCTCATTGTCTCTTGTTCCCTCAGTGAAGAGCTCAGCTCTGTTTTCTTTAGTCCCCACATCATGTATTTCTACCAATTGATGAAATTCCCCCTGAGCCTCCTCTTCTCCAGACTGAGGAGTCCCAAATCTTTCAGTCTGTCCTCATTTATCCAAGTCCTTTGTTATCTCTTTGGCCCTTAGCTAGACTTGTCTCCTTTGTGCTGGGGAGTCTTGAGCTGGAACCAGCATTCCAGGTGCAGAATAAGGGGGAAGGAGGGGAAGGATCTCCTCCTTTGACCTGCTAGAGATGATCCCCCTTCTGCTGCCCAGGATGCTGCTTCCCACTATTGTCACAAGGATGCATTGCAGCCTCATGCTCAGCTGGCTGCCCTGGAGGATCCAGGCCCTTCCCAGCAAAGCTGCTTCAGCCACAGCCCTATTATACACTATTTAAGCATTAAACTATTAAAGAACTTGTAAATGGTTCCCATTCTCCTGTCTCAGGTTATTTTCTGCAACAGGAGACAGATGCTTTGTCTCCTATTAAGACAGATAAAGAAGATTTTGCTGTCAGCTAAAGAATAAAGAATTTTTAATTCTTTAAAATTACATCATTTGTGATATTATATCAGGCTATAGAGTTCTGCTTTTACTTAACCCATTAATAATAAGCCTTTTGATTTACTTAGAGCCACAATTACTCACTAGGGATTGAAGATACCTAAACTGGAAAATGAGCCTTTCAATCACTCAGTCTTGGCTCTAGATGAGAAATTAGTCTGAAGCTTCTTCTCTGAGAACATTTTTCTCATTCCCCAGAGGTTCATTTATAAGAACCAAGAGCATTAGTGCCCAGTGTGAAACTGCCTAGATGGGTTTCAGCAAGAAATCAAACCACTCTGTCTTCCCAAAGCATTTTATTCAGTACAGGGCTGGGGCTTTTTAAGTAGTGTTTTATCAGGAAACATAAATGGAGGGTAGGTCAGCATGGTCCCCCTGCTGTTAGCACTGTTCTCTTGTTTCTATATCCCAGCACAGAAAACCAATCCAGTGATTTTCTGTGGCTCCTCTGGCCCATGTACAAGATGCAAGGAGTCTGTTGTGCAAGAACAAGTCTGAAGCTTACTAGAAGGGTCCTGCCCCATGATACATTAGAGTAGAGGTGGCAGGGGGTAGCCCTGACACAGCTGTGTGAGAGCACACAGCCCCTATTCAGGCAGCACTTGCACCTAATCCAGAGCTTACCTTTAGGGACACACCTTTTCCTGGGCTGTGTGCTATATGGGGCTTGACAGAAGCAGGGGGAGTGACTGCACACCTGTAATTTCCTTGCAAGAGGGAGCTGTAACCACTGAGAAGAAATAATTAGGTACTGTGTGGACACTGGAAAATAGCACAGCTTGTTAGGAAGACTCAAATGTGCTGATCACAGTCTTACTGTGTCTTACAGAACAGGCATCTCTGAAATACCCAGGCCAATTCCTTCAGTCAGCTTTGTGAAGGAGAACCCAGGCAATATTTTTCCTAGAGCTGGCACAACTGTGTGGATGGAAACACATCTTTGCAATGACTCTTTCAGGCCAAGGGCCATGATGCTGTACTCAGGGGTTGACCTGAGGGCTCAGCCATGCCTGCTGAAAACACTGGGATGCCTTGCATTAGCCAGGCTGCCAGGAGCATGGCTCACAGCCAGGGCAGAGGAGGACAAGCAGCCAGGCCCCCCTGTATGCCTGGAAGAGAGGGGGGTCTCTTTGGCTGTCTGGGTTAGAGCATTAGGTCTGAAAAGCACATCAAGTTACTGCTCATAGCACCTCAGAGAGCCAAGCAGACTGCATTCCACATATTTTGCTTGTCTAGTTTATTAAGGCTCCTGATTTAATGAGATCTCTTTAGGTTCCAAGCCCTTAATGATCCAGGGCTCTCCCACAGCCATCCTTTTAAATTTCCCCCACAAAGAGTTTATTCACTGACATCTTTAAGCTGACTGAGAGGTGAGCATTGCTCTCTGGCTGGTTGTCTGTCTTGTAACCTGGCACATAAATGAGCCCCTCTCTGTGGATGTGTATATATCAGATTGCTCTTGACAGACCACTTTATTCTGAAGTTCTTTAGCAAACACCATAAGCACCAGCTGGTCACTACATTCACTACACCCTTGTCTTAAGGATTAACTTATTGTTAAAGCAGAGTTGTAAATAACCACTTCAGAGCTTTGGGGGCATTTTATTTGTTCAGTCACATACACCAGCATGGCAATGTTCACACATGAGCCAGATGTTTATCCATGATAATTTACATAGACAGAGCTCCTGACTTCTGCAGTTTCACAATAAAATGCACTCCTGGGAGAAGAACAAGGTTTGATATTTTCTCTCACCATCCTAAGCCTTTCAGAAAGATATATTCTAATTACTAAATGCTCATTGGAGCCTTCATTTTGAGACAATTAAGGCAGCTCCTAAGCCAAGTGAAAAGGATTGCTGAAATGCACAGGCCCAGGCTACTCATAAAGACAGTAAATTCTTGTGTGAAAGCAATTAAGAAAAGAAACACACATTCTCAAGACAGCAAGGAAATTCTGGTGTGATAGGAAAGAACTTCATGTGGTCTCCAGAAGTTAAAGTATCTCAAAAGTGTTCAAAATATTTGCTTTAAAAAAAGTTTGAAAATGGAAGAGTGAGTACTTTATCCCAAATTCTTAGAAAACCTTTTGATCTTTAAGTAAATATATAAGGAAGACCCAGACAAGACTTCCAGGAAAAAACTAATATATGAAATATGTCGTATACATGCCAAAAGGTTTCTTTTACCCCCTTAAAAAAAAATAAAAGAAAAAGAGGAAAAGGAAGAGAAAGGGGAAGAGGAAATTAAAAAGAAAAAAATAAAAACACCATAATTTTCTTACATCTTAGATTTCAAATAACCAAAGGCATTCCGAGTTTTGGTATAACAATCCTGAGAAGTATCATTTACCTAAAACCCAGTGAGGATTACTAGCAAATTTTCCCCAAATTCCTGTTCCTAGTACAGGGTGTTTGTAAACCAAGTCTGAATTAATTATCTTTTATCAACTTGAAGGGTATAAATGAGAAGTCAAGAGGGTTACTGCTTGAGAAAGTCTCTACTCTCACCACTTCAGACTGCAGAATTGGATTCTGAGAACAAAGTGTTCACTGCCTAAAACCTTGTCAACCCCAGCTGTATAATGAAATCCTTTGAATTTTCAAAAGTGTTTTAAGGTGTATTTTGTGTGCACAGTCTTGGACTGACAGTGTTTTGAGTACAGAGTCACTGTGTGGCCATTTTGAATTCATGACACATTTATGACTCTGAGTGTTTCCATTCAGAAAACTGAGTAAGGAAAGCAACCTTCCTACATAAAATGCTTTGGCATTTGAAATGGAAAGAGATGAATTAACAACTAGCAACATATAATGGACAATGTAATAAAAGTTTAAACTAGTGAACAACTAGTGTAGTATTTCTCAGCAATAATCTTTTGCCTAACATAGAAATACAGACGCTTGTTGCATTTAGAAAAGGAAGATATTCAGACTGCTCCATGAATTCCATCTTAACAAAACTGCACATTTTTTTAAACATTAAAATGTGCCAGTTGTCAGTGCCTACACCAAATTGTGTGGTAAATAGGTAGTTAGGTTCATCCAGTAAAATCTTAACCCAGTGAAGGCAGGTTGTATTTTGACACTGACATAAAAACAGATCATCTTTCTCTATTTTTCAGGAAAATCCTTTCTGTTGCTTGTACTATTTATAAGTATCATATTCAATCATATAAGTATCATATTTGGATCATTTTTACATTTAAATGTCATAAAGAAAAAGAAATATAATGAAACTTTAAAAACTGAGAAAAAATAACATACCAACTTATTAAACTTTTCATGGTTATGAAAAATGTGAAAACTTTGTGTTAGTGTATCTTTAAATCCATTTAAAAGATTATCTTATTCATTTAAATCAATTTAAGATCCCCTGTTCCACAGTATCTAGCAATTCAGAGTGGTAAATCTTCCCAAAATGTGTTAAAAAGGTAGGGAATTATTCATCAGACTAAGCATGAAACGCTAGTTACTGTACAGGGAAAACCTAAAAATCAAATTTTCCATTGCCCAGTGCTTCTAATTTTCTGTGGGCTTTTTTAAAGCTTTAGAGCTATTTTACAGATAGGTTTGGAAAAAAAATTAAATAATTGGAATTAATTTTTTTCATACAATAACACAATATATGGAAATCCAAATAAAATAATAATTCCAATTACTACTTCTTCAAAAGGAATGCACTTGTGATTAAACTATCACACAGTGTGCAAGTGATTTAATAAGCTGCATTTAATTTCTAAAGCTTAAAACTACTTTTCATCAAAGATTTTCATTTTTACTAAGTAATAACAATGAAAGAGTGAAGTAAAAGAATGTGAGAAGAATGTCACATTCTTCTTCATCCATCTACAGTGGCTTTCAGTTTTGGAGGGCTAGCAATTTGAAATGTCTTTGATCACAGTATACTGTAGTTTTAAAAAAATGGGAGAAATACAACTCTAAACTTTCTGCAAAATAATGTCAGGCCCAAAGAGCAAAAACATTAACCATAAATATCAGATATTGTGTGTTCTGCTACCTCCCTCTGCCATAATTTGGCCCAGCTGTGCCAAGAATTGTTTTTATTTTCCATTCAAACTTTTACACTGTCAAAAGTATTACTAGTATCATCATCTAATGCTTTTGTTTAACTGAGAATAACATTCTACAGTGGCAGGTAAATTAACATATAT
The DNA here is from genome assembly GCF_029582105.1 of Oenanthe melanoleuca. Lineage (NCBI taxonomy): Eukaryota > Metazoa > Chordata > Aves > Passeriformes > Muscicapidae > Oenanthe > Oenanthe melanoleuca. Next base: position 30,498,463 of record NC_079336.1, read on the forward strand.
AAATACATTAAATGTAACTATTAGAAACTCAAAGTAAACTGCCATCTTTGCCTGAAAAATACTCTCTTAATAGAGCAGACTTTTTTTCTCTATTCAGTGTCTCCTGAGTGATACTGGATCTTAAATCTCATTGACAACTTTTCCCATTTCTGATTGCCCTGAGTTTTATTTTCCAACTCTTTGTTTGCTAAGGAAACAGGATGGGCTGACAGTTTTAGGGCATTGTCAACACGGGTTCATCGAGCCAACCAATATAAATCTTGCTGAGAGTACTTGTGCCAGGTGCACTGCTGCACCAACATTTAGCAGTTCAGACTGGAAAGAGGCTCTGGAACCAGCCAGGACCCTTCACACACCATGCCCAGTGCCTGTGCAGCTCCTGGGGCACAAGTGATGAAGAGAGAAGTTCCCACACAATCTGTAAACACAGTGGAAAAGCCTCAGCCCTGCTCCCACCACACAAACCCTCAAGCATCCTTAAGAAGGCTGTTTTCTCTGTTGCTATTATTCTTCTCTAAGAATCCTTGTTAACCAATTTTACCTTCACCCTGCAGTGGCTTAGCATTATCTTCTTTCCTCTGAAAAAAAAAAAGGATTAATTTTTTGTTACCGCAAAGCAACTATTATTGGTTTTAGGAGGTTTCACACAAAGAAATTCACTTTCTGAAAAGCTTAGGTGGGAAACTATGCTCCCTATCACCAAAAGCAAGGTACTTTTACAGACTTGCAATGCCATGCAATTTTCTGCCTTAGAAAAGCCAAACTAATGTTGAAATTGCAATTTTAGAGAAATAGTCTCTAGAGGACATAGTCTCTAAAAGACAAGTCTGTAAGTTTTACATTTCTCTGGTAGTGATTTTTTTCATGATGCATAAAGCAGCTTTAATGTTGGAAGAATATAGAAGAAATGATGGGGCCATAGCTCAGAGGTCCAATAAGGAACCTCCAGAGATGTGCCATTAGAGGGCCTCCTATCCAGCAGCCCAGTAGTTAACTGGGTTTTTCTCTGGCTAAGTGGACAAGGCACACAGCTGGCTGTTTCCAGTAGAGCACCCAAGGGTCTCAGACAGAAATGCAGCCTCTTAACTAGCTCATGAACTTTGAATTACAGAAAATATCTTCATTCCTTGTTCCTGCACATGACCTTTTAGTACTTAGGTTTCACACCAGCCCCTACCCACCCTCCCACCCCCTCTCACCTGTGTAATAGTTCTTACAGCTTCCTAGGATGCTCTGAAGGTAAATGTCTATTCCAATGTTCATAACATGAAGTAATTTTTTCGGCTGCTTTTGGCTTACCTTTAAGACATGTCTGTTCTGAATTTGTTTAGAATTCTTCTTGAGACAAACTTCTTTTCCAAGGCTAATGCTTTCTAAAGCATTTCTCTCTTTCTTTCCACATGGACTGTGCAGTGCCACAGCTTCTTCTGTTCTGCACAGCAGACTGTACCAGGAGGGCTTATGCTTGAAGTCTTCCCTATTGTGTTTTGCAGCTGTGGAGAACTTGCTCTTACACAGTCAGCATTTTCCCTGCAACTGTCGCTGCCACCAGAAAATAACTAAATATTTAATTAAATATTTAATTATTCATACAAAAAAATACCTGATGCATACAGCTCCCTAGAGAGTGTTGGGAGGTTTTCCATGTAGAAAGCTACATGCTCAGCTCATGTAGACAAGAACTTCCAGTGACCTGGAGATTAGTGGTTTAATGTTCTTTAGGGAATTCATTATGTGCTCAAAGCACAAGACTTAAGCTAATTTTCTGTTATTCAGGCTTGTTCTACAGTGACCAGTGTGACTGAATCACTGAGGGTGTAGCATCATCCCCACTCAAAGTAGACAAGCACCTCTTTGCAATAGCAATTCTGCAGGAGATAGATCTGAAAGCAGGACAGATGAAAGGATTAACTTTATGAAAAGAAAAAAAAATTCTCCCTAGCTAAACGAGCCACTGAGATTGTTTGTAAATATCCAGATAGGTTTTAGATTGCAGAGTGCAGCAGCTCCATTTCATCTTTGGAAAATAATCTTACACGTTTTGTAGCACTGCCAATAATGAACAATACTTGGTAAAATCAAACAAGCTGGGAAACAATTTGGTATTGATAGCATGAGATAGTGCAGTGCCAAAACATACTTTCACAGACTGTAAATTCCTCTGATCTGCCTGCAGAATCAAAAGGCTGAATGGACTTCAAATACCCTAAACATTTTAGCTAATCATTTAACAGATTTCTTACTATTTTAATGAAAAGTGTTATTTACTACAATTACAGTTTAATTACTTCACCCTCAGCATACTCTCTTGTATGATAGCTATCAGATCTAATTATTTCCTTTCCATTTAAGTTTAATAAAAAAATAAATTGGGCCAATGTAATTACTAGAGTAAATCTAGATAGAGTGAAGCAACAGAGCTAAGTTTTTATCATGCATCTACTGGGACACTGCTAGCTTAAATTGGGGATATTTGTACTTTGGAAGACACACAGAAATTTTAGTTGAAATAAGACCCATTCAAATGCCACTATATTTTCTCTTAAAAGCTTCAATAAGCAGATCTAAATCTCCATACAAACAAATGAATGTTGTATTGTGACTGCAAAGCAGCACAGGGCACCATTCATGACCTGAAAATGAAACTGACTAAGTTGTTGCAGCCCTGTAACAAACATTTGAATCACAATTTGTGGGAAACAATCTGGTACCCTCAAATTTCTCAGTCATACAGTGTTTTGACAGTATTGTTAGTCAGGAAATTTCTTTCAGACCCACTTTTATGATTGGCACTCCTCCAAGCTTTGATATTTTTACTACCAAAAAAAATATAAAAAAAATTAAATTACTTGAAATTGCATTTGCTTGTGATGATTTATTTTCTCAAGGCACTGACATTTCCTCTGGCCCCTGGTTCAGAAAGCACAGGATGGTTTAACCTCTGATCTGGCAGGACCAGATGTCCTGCGTGTTGTGGCTGCAGATGCACCAGCAGAGATACAGCCTTCAACAGCCACATGAATTCCACATTTTTTGGAAATAAGGCAGCAAAAAAGATGAAAATTATTGGTGAAACTGCTAGAAAAGAAATATTTTCAAATAAACTCTAGAAAATGGTAGAAATATTATTAAGCTTAAAAGTGACAGCATGAACTGCTCTATTTCATGAAAGTCTTGTTCTGTTTTGATAGAAAATATCAAAAAGAAAGTCTCATAATTTTCTAATCTCCTTTTTGTGCCCTGCAGAAATACCAGCATTTCTTATTGAAGAGAAAATCTAGTTTTCACTCTGCAGCCATCATCAGTAAGTTTGGAAAAGGCTTTTATTTGCAGAATAAAAGTTTTAACTTTGATGACATTCCTAAATTGAAGGTCCAAAAGACTGTGGAATTGTGCTGGTTTCGGTTTTTTGGTTTTTAGGTTTTTGGGGTTTTTTTGGGGGTTTTTTTGGCTGGTTGGTTGGTTGGTTGTTTTTTTAGGTTTTTGTTCATTTGGAGGTCTTTTGCTTTTCTTCAGAATAGCAATTTCACATTCTTAAACTCATTTGGTTCTTCTGAAGATTGAGACATAGCAGCTGTCTTTGATCACAAGCACACTCTCATTTTTTCTCTTGCTTATGTTGCCTTTCCAGTTTGACCCATGCCATAGGGTTTGCATGGCAAGGGTTTGGTAGCAGGGGTGGCAGCCAGGGTGAGTCCTGTGAGAAGCCACTGGAGGCCTCCTCTCTATCTGGCAGAGCCAACACCAGCCAGCTCCAGGATGGACCCACTGCTGGCCATGGAAAAGCCTGCCAGCAGCAGTGAGACTGCCTTGGGAATAATGGATTTAAGAAGGGGGAAAACGTTATTGTGCAGAAACAAGTTTCAGCCAGAGAAATGAGGAGTGAGGACACGTGAGAGGAACCACCCTGCAGACACCCAGGTGAGTGCAGCAGCACTGATGGGTGAAAGGGGGATGATCCAGAAACCAGGGCAGAGATTCCTGTGCAGCCCATGGGGAAGAACATGGTGAGGCAGCTGCTCCTCTGTGTCCATGAGAAGAGATCCACCTGCAGCCTTTAGAGGACCCCACCACTGAAGCAGCTGGATGGCCAAAGGAGGCTGTAACCTTGTGAGAAGCCCACACTGGAGCAGGTTTGCTCCCAGGATTTGTCATCCCATGAGTGACTCATGCTGGAGCAGCCTGTTCCTGAAGGACTGCACCCATGGAAGAGACCCATGCTGGAGCAGCTCAAGAAGAACTGAAGCCTGTGGAAATGACCCACACTGGGTAAGCTCATGGAGGATGATTCACCATGGGAGCAAGGGAAGAGTGTGAAGAGTCTTCCCTCATTCCAAGAAGGAAGGAGCAGGAGAGACAACAGATGATGACCTGACTGCAGCCCTCATTCCCCATCCCACTGCTCCACTGAGAGGGAGGAGGTAGAGAGAACTAGGAAGGAATAAAACCTGAAAGGAGGATGGAGCAAAGGGGACGTGTTTTTAAGATTTTGATTTACTTCTCAATGTCCTAATCTGAATTGATTGATAATAAATTAAACTAATTCCCCCAAGCTGAGTCTGTTTTTTCCCATGATGGTAATTGCTGAGTGATCTCTCCCTGTCCTTATCTCTAATCACAGCTATTAGTTATATAAGCTATTAGTTATATAAGCTATTAGTTACATTTTTCTCTCCCTTGTCCAGCTGACAAGGGGAGTGATAGAACAGTTTTGGTGGGCTCTTGTCATCCAGAAAAGGTCAAAACACCCATTCCATGCAGTTTCATGCCATCCTTGCAAAGTTTTCCCAACTGTTGAATGGAATTTGTAAAGATCAGGCTTGCAGCTATTTCAGAAAGAATTCCTTTTCCTCATCATTGTGCAGTAAAATATCTTTGCACTCTTCAAAGGTCTTTGCAACATTATTTAATCAGCACATTATCCAGAAAACAAAGTCACTTCAGTCATCTTTCTCAAATATTCTAAATATGGCTGAATACCAGTAGGATGAAAAAGCTATACAGGACTTAAATTTCTGTACTACTACCCATTTGTCAGCCCTTTATTCTTTCTTTTCTTTTGAGTTAAAACCATTGCTCTCTGTATTCTCAATTGAACAACAAACAAGTATGACATACTTGGCTTCAGTTTCAGTTGAAAAATTTTCACTTCACATTGGCTTTTCTACACAGAAATGAAATGCGTTATCTGGTCTTTAATAAAACTGCCTGCAGATCACCAATCTGTTAAGTTCAAGATTAATCAACACTTATTTACTTCAAACAAGAGCAGAAGCTGGATTTTTAAAAGCCCTCAGCAGCAGTTCTCTTTGTCCTCATTGAAGTCTATTGGCTTCTGCTGATGAATTCAATGAGCTGAAAAAAACATTTAAGAAATCCCAGTCTGTGCCTCATAGGAAAGATTAATGGTTAAAGAGCACCTTCATATGATAACCTGGGTCATTTCAATATCCAGAACTCTGAAGCTTATAGCAATTTCCTTTCCAACAGAAGTGTTGATACTCTCTTAAAAAGGCTTTCAGAATATTTCCCAAATTTCTCCACAAAATGTAGAATTCAGTGAAATAAGACAGCATGAACTCTTCTGTTACCCATTAAAAAATATTTTGAGGGTTTCACAGTTTTGATACCTCAACAATTTCTTTTTCTGTGCTTGCAACTGAGAAAAGCAAAACCTCTGCAGAAAAGAAATTAAATCATGTTGATAACACTTGTCATCAGATGTGGCTCAAAACTTTCATAGAATAGAATACAGAAGAAATAAACACATTTTATGTATTTAACACTTTTTATATATATAGTTTTGTCTCTTAAAATTACATCTTTCCTTTTACCTTTAGGTTAGCACACCATAGGCCAATCTCCAGAAACTGAAATTATTTAGGTCTTTAAGGAGTCCTGTGAGTACCTTAAAGTACAGGACATTTTATACCTGTTTGTATGAGTACCATCTGGATGAGCATATCCAAGGTTTTGTCTCACAAACTGAAAAACCTTTTTGTTAAAAAAAATATATTCACCATTGAATGGCTTGGCTTGGAAGGGACTATAAAGACCCTCTCCACCCACTCCACTCCCCACCCCACACCCCTTGCCATAGGCAGGGATTTCACCCACCAGACCAAGTTGCTCAGGGTTCCATCCAACCTGGCCTTGAGCACTTCCATGGATCCACATCCACAGCTTCTCTGGGCCACCTGTTCTAGTGCATCACTGTGCTCACATTAAATTTCTTCCTAGTATCTAGTTTAAATCTCTCCTCTTTCAGTTTAAAACCACTCCCCCATGTCCTATCACTGTCTGCCCATGTAAAAATATTCTCCCCAATATAAGTAATCTGAGGTCTTTATCTTGGTCCAAAACCACAGAATCTTAAATTTTAGAACAATAAATGCCACTAAAATTTGTATAAAAGTAGTAAGTGTAAATATGGCATCACACAATTTCCAGGACATCTCTAATCACTTATGCTGTTGGATTTCCATCATTCTTCTCTCTTCTAAGGAAGAACATACTATAAGTTGCACATAATGAGTTTTCATAAGATAACAACATGCTGTTCTAATTTTAGAACTCATCTCTTCCTTAATTTACAGCTATAAATACAATAGATGTGATTCTCTCCTAGGTGGAGATGCACTGGACTTCACCACTGCCATCATCAAGATGTTGTTCTAGCATTCAGGTCCAACTCAGGTCATTCAGTAAGATGATACTGTTCAGAAATTGCACTGAATTCCCTGGGGTTACCAGGGAAAAAAAGGCAATCTGGTCCATTGCCACTGATTCCTTCATTAACTTCCATCAAATTTAACATTTTCACCTGCCATTACTTTCCTGCTGACAGAGTCTTGGCAATGCTGGCACTTCCAGGGCATTCCTGCCAGCTGGGTTTTCCTGACAACATTCATTAGTAGGTAATTTGCCAGTTACTCTGAAGGACCATGTTGTGTTCTGTGGTTTGAAGATCTCCAGCATACACCTGTTGTGGCTAATTGAATTCTAGCAATGCTTGCTGTAGTTACTTTCATTAAAGGATGCTTGCAGCCTGTTAAAGGAACGATTGAAACACATCCTTTTCCACTTGCAGATTAAAAAAATCTGGCAGCTTTTTATCCAGCTCTGCCCAGTTGCAGATACTGGAGTTACACAAGCCTCTCTTTCTATGCGGCAAAAACAAAAGTAGGTTTTCTTTTTACTTTGTTTTACTTTTGCTTACTTTGTTTTGCTGCTGCTGTTCATTGTGTAAGATTGAGCTTTTGAATTATAGAATGCCAGTTTTTCAGCCTGAGTATTGAATGTTTATGTCCTTTATGTGCAGTGTAAACTGTATTCTAGGCAATGTTTTAGAGCATTTTTATTTGAGAACCACCACACCTTTGAAAACAGAAGTTCTAGCAGTGCCTCTGGTTGAGGTCCATTCATGATGCAAATTAGGTTTGTCTTTGAATATTATTTTCATGTTGTTTGGTACTTTTATTGCATTGGTAGAAATACATTTTTGCAGGTTTTTTGCAGCGTTCCATTGGTCACACCCCAGTACTACATGGATCCTCTGTGATTCACTGATACAGATTGTGGAACTTTTTATTTAACATAGCTCAACCATAAGCAAGGCAAATCTACTCTTTCAAATTCAAATGCATTGCTGGACATGAAAATACCCAGCCCTTTCTGATCTCTGAGGCCATTTAGGCAGGTCTGTGTCACCATCCCTCCTATTCAACAAAATATTTCCATCTCTATTTATAAAGCTGCTAACACCTGAAGCAGTTGAAGTTTTCCCTCTTCTTCCAGAGAAGATTTCAGCCTCAGTGGACACCTGATGCATAATAATTTTTGATGTTATTTTCCTTCTTTCCTTTCTTTTTTTTTATCATTGCAAAGCTAAAGAAGTAGGCTCGTGTGTGCAAGTTAGCTTAATGCAATCACTACTACAAGATGATTTTTTAAATCTGCTTTCCTATCCCTTTATGTAAAAGCTCCTATTCTCCATGATCATATTTTTTGTTGGAATAATACAAGCAGTGCAAATAAATTTACAATAAGATAGTTAGAATTAATAAAACTTCTGTGCTGCTCTCCAGTGCTGTGATGGTCCAGACAGTTTTCTGCCAAACAGATGAATTTTGCATTTTTAAACCAAACCTGAGGAGAAACACGAAGGATTATATAGAAAAGATCCCAGAACTGATGTGGAAAGCTGTACTCAGTACTATTTCTCTGTCTTATGAAGGGATTTTTTCTTTCATTTTGAAGTTTTGATAGCAGGAACAATGAAGATGGCATGCAAGAGCAATCCTTATTGCCCCATATGAGGTTTTATACTTATTGACATTTCTTCAAGCACTTGGGACATCTAGCTGCACATGGAGTAACTAGACCACCCTGTTACTGTCTGATGCCTGCTCCAGTAGGAGACTCCAAGGTGCAAATGGTTTGGGAAGGGAAAATCCAAAGGTTCCTTGCTCTCCACTCTCCTCCACACATCAGAGCATGCCTATGTTTTTGTGCTGCAAGTGCTTCTCCTCACCTCAAGGCCAGGTTGGGTGGGGCTTTGGGCAACCTGGTCCAGTGGAAAATGTCTCTTCCCATGGCAGGGGGATTGGAACTGGATGATCTCTAATGTCCCTCCCAACCCAGAGGTGTCTATAATTCCATGATCTCTCCTAGAGTGGATTGAGCCTCTCACTCCCAACAAATCCTGACCACTGCTCCCCATGGTGCTGGTGATATTTAATAGTTTAATAAAGTTGTAGTTCCTTGCAGTGCCATGTGTTTTAATGGTTTCACATTTTCCAGCTGTCATTTCCACTCCCCCAAGGTCACTCCCAGGTTTGGAACAGGAATTAATTGCAATCCTCCTGTTAGAAGAGTAACAGCGCTTGCCAGATTCATTCAAATTCTGCTGCTTCCAACAGCCTCAAAAGAACAAAATGAGGAAGCTCTGCTCTTAGAAACTCAATCACCTGCTCACATACTGCTACAAACAAACATCCAGGTAGATTATGGTGCCAGAATTGAGAATGGTACCATTCTATCATAGTTGAACAAAATCAGTTTCTGCTATGAATGTAAAAACTTCAGAGAAGATGGAGAAAAGAAGGAGTCAGAAATCTTTTTTTTTTCAAAAAAAGGCAAGATAAATTTGGCTGAAATTGAATAAAAATCAAAAATAAGTAAAAATTAAAGACTTCCTTTGATAAGGAAATTTGAGCTCAGGAAATAATTTCTCTGACATACCATCTTTACCGTTCCCTGCTTTCAAAACTTCAAAATCTAAAAAATTGTTTCCCTTCATAGGAGACAGAGAAATTACATTTTAGGTTATAACTCAAAATAATAGGCATGTCAGGGAAGGAGCTGTTTTAAGTTCTATTTTACTTCCTTGCTTTTCTACTTCACTCCTTTCTTTCACCTATCATCTCTGGTTGCAGAAGACTTGTGAAGGGATGTAGGGGTACATATCTTGGATATTTTGAGTTCTAGGGAAACAATAATAAATTCTGTATTCAAATAGGTGAGTGAAATACCAATTTATGTTACAAATAGCACCACGAATTCATGGACAGCTGCTTCTGAGTAGTTCTGGTAATACCATGAAGTAAAGATTACTCAGTCTCCACACAAAAATTTGAATTGTGCTGAGTGACTTGTGAAATATTCAGGATTGTAATATAATCCTTTGTTGCATTTTGGGCTATAGGAGAGTGACAAAAAGGATAAGGCAACATAGTTCCTCATGTAATGGAGAAACAAAAGAGAGAGAGAGAGCTTTATTTAATGAAATACTACCCATATATACAGGGTAATACATGCAAAACAGAATAGAAAAGACTCATTGGTCCAAGAAGGCAGCACCTCTTTGAAAACATGCTTTCTGCAAAACATCACAAGCCACTCACACAGCTCTCATGCACCCTGCAGGTGCATAATCATTGTTATAACTTCTTGTCCTTGTGCAGCCTGAGAAAGGCAAGGCTTCAAGGCTGCTTTTTCCCTGGTTTCCAGCAGTATCCAATGACAATCCTTTACAAATTTTTCCCTGAAAAAACTCTCTTTCCTTTTTTTTTTTTTTTTTTCCCAGTGTATGAAGACATTCAGAAAAGTTTGTCTCCTGTTTTTAGGTTTTAGTGCTGTGGCAGCTGCTCTATTTTCCCTTTTCTCAGATTTTCTTCTTTTGTGTTAACAGTTGCATTGGGATTGCACAGCCAGGTTTTGGTAGTGGGGGGCTACAGCACTACAGGGGTGTCTTTTATGAGAAGGTGCCAGAAGCTCCCCCATGTCAACAGAGCCAATGCCAGAGGGCTCCAGGATGGAGAGAGGAGCCCACGGTGGAGCAGGTTTCAGGTTTTTTTTTTTCACACTGGAGCAGCCTGTTCTTGGAGGACCACATGCCATGGAAAAGTGACCCACACTGGAGCAGTTTGTGGGGAGCTCCCTGCCATGGGAGGGACCTGTGGTGGAGCAGGTCAAGGACTCTTCTCCCTGAGCAGCAGCAGCAGCAGGAGCAGCCTGTGATGAACTGACTGTAACCCCAGTGCCTGTCCCTGCACTGCAGGGGAAGGAGGTAGAGCCTGGGGAGGAAGGAGGGTGGGGGAAAGTTGTTCTTATGATTTATTTTACTTCTCATTATCCTGCTCTGATTTTATTAGTAACAAATTCAATTAAAATACCCAGTTTGAGTCTCTTTTGCCCATGTTGGTGTTTAATGAATGATCTTGCTCCTGTCCACTTGGGGAGGTCTGTGATGGAGCAGTTTTGGTGGATGCCTGACACCCAGCCAGGTCAAACCACAACAACAATGAGGTTTCCCACTTACTTACCAGAAAGAAAGAAATATAAGCCCCTATCAGATCATGAGCAGCCAGTTTTGATTAAGAAATCAGGGATTTTCCTCTCTGTTTGGGTCAGGACCTGGTACAGACCATGGGGGTGGAGGGAAGCAGCAGTGGAGAAGCAGGCCATCCCACTTTTTAAACTGAATTATTCTACCATGGAAGCCATCAAATGGATGTACTTACACTATTCCAACATTTGTCTAGATGTTAAAAAAGTTCATCAGCATTTCTTTTTCCTCTGAATACCAGACAAGTAGATCACGCTCCACAAATTACTTTTCTTCTCTTTGTGTCTAGACTTCACTCTGCATTTTCACCACCACACTGAGGATTACACAGTTATATGTGACTAAGCCTTTCTGTGTGAGCTACTAAATCACCTGATCTCCATGGCAACTTGTCTTATGGGACTGTCAATTAACTGACCTCTGGGTTTATATAGAATTGGCATGTACTATATTTCTTTCCTAGGAAAAGCAGTATCTCCCGAGGCATCTTTTTGCCACAAAAGGTTGCAATCCCTTCCACTTAATCTACCATGTAGCATCTCCAATAAGTTCATCTGGAGAAAAATTAATACACAAAAACTAAGCCACAGTACTGACAACTTTTCTTGCCCAGAAGTAAAGGAAAAACCCCATACTTTATTCTGCAGCTCTGAGCTCTCAGCAAGGGACCAATCCAGACCTAGTTTCAGGTACCTACACCCTGTAGGTATATTTTCCAAATTAAATGCTATGACCCTTCTATGAGGCAGAGTCCAGTGGAGAAAACAATGAGCCTCAGACTTTCATGAAATGGTGTGTGGCTATACACTGCTTTTTCTTCCTCAGCTCATAACATGAGGCAGCTGTCTGGTGGAGAGAGCAGAATAAACTGGATGAAAAGGTGCCAGACTGTTTGCTTCCACTCCAGCCACTCCTGAAGTGTAGCTTTAATAGGCAAATGAAACAGAGAGTTTGAACCCAAGCCTAGTTCTGTCTTTTGTTTTAAATTAATGCCTTTAGTGCTAAGCCAAGACAATTTATTAAAGCTTTTATTTTTTGTAAAAAATCCCACTATATATAAAAAATATGAACATGGATACATTCCTACTACTTATCTTTGTCTGAGCTATCTTGATGCTATTTCTTCTCTAGTTGTTTTTCACAATCTCTCAGATTTTTCTTTTCTTGACTGGGAAGTTAATCTCAGACCCACATTTGAATCAAATCTGGAAATGCTGTGGGAGTTCTAAATAGTGTGAAAATACCTGTACAGATGCTGAAAATAGTCTGAAAAGCATGTCTGTGGACATTAAACATTGTAAAACCCATGATTCCAGGGCAATTGAACATTGATTAAAAGTCGTTTTAATTCTGTTAGCTGAACTTGTCTGTTCAGCAAAGTCTACTGGAATTTTCTGGGAAAAATTGCTACCATGACCTGCACTTTCAATAGTAGCATACAGACGCAAAATAATCATCTTTAATTAAAGTTGTTTGCTTCTTCTGATCTAAAATACCACAGTCCCTGAACTGTCATTTCATTACCCCACACTGTAGTTATAAAATTGTTTGCCTTTTATGCAAATTCTTGCAAGAGTTTTGAGATGTACCCTTTAATATTTTTTTTGAGTTGTGTTTTACAGGATCTTATTTCAAAAAATATTTATTTAAAATATATACTACATTTTTATTTCCTTCTATTTCTGGTCAATATCTGCCTTCTTTCCACCTTCACACATGTTATGGTATTAATATTTCATTCAGCTTTTCTACCAGGATTCATAATTACAATATATTAAATATACTTCCTTTTCACTGCAGAATAAGGTATATTGCTCAGTAATTTACTGAGAATAATGATTTTTTTTTTCTGAAGAATCTATATTTTCTTTGTGACTCAGGGTGGCTGCATGATTTACCCTTGCAGCTGTTCAAAACCATTCAGAAATCAAAAAACTTATGCATACATTATTTTAAATAATACTATTTCTTTCTTTAAGCTGGCTTGTACCATCAGGGTTTTCTCTGATGCAAATAAAGAATAGAATAGAATAGAATAGAATAGAATAGAATAGAATAGAATAGAATAGAATAGAATAGAATAGAATAGAATAGAATAGAATAGAATAGAATAGAATAGAATAGAATAGAATATCTCTGTCAATTTCACTAGAAAACAGCATTTTATAATACAATCAACAGTGCTGTAGTAAAGCTCCAACAGCACCCATGTAATCCCACAAATTCTGATCTCACCCCTATATTTTTACAGGAAAAATGGTAAGATGGCAAATTAAGGACCCCAGGAAACTTTGATTCTGATTTTCCAAATACTAAAAGAGATGAATATGCACCACAATAACTAAGCTGCCACAGCCCTTTGTGAAGAAGAATGTGAAATATCTTGTGTGCACAGGTTGGATAAGAACAGAAAGAGAAGAACAGTGAGGACATGACTCATCTAAAAAGCTTCACAGAACCACAAAATCACAGAATATGCTGAGTTGCAAGGGACTCACAAGGATCATTGAGTCCAACTCCTGGCCTCACATGAGACCATCTCCAAGAGTCACACCCTGTGTCAAGAGCATTGTCCAAATGCTTCTTGAGCTCTGTCAGGCTGGTGCTGTGATCACTTCCCTTGGGAGCCTGTTCAGTGCCCAGCCACCCTCTGGGTGAAGAATTTTTTTCCAGTATCCCTCCTAAACCTTCCCTGACACAACTTCAGGCCATTCCCTTGGGTCCTGTCCCTGTCACCACAGTCAGTGCCTGTCCCTCCTCTTCCCCTCATGAGGAAATTGTAGAATGTGTTGAGGTCTCCCCTCAGTCTCTTCTCCAGGCTAGAAGACAAGTATTCAGAATACTGGCAACAGATCTGGAATTATCCCAGATATCCAAAAGTAAAACAGGACAGAAAAATGATTGGTCACTTTTACAGAAGGAGTGGAAGGAGAAATGTCCATGCCAGCTGAGTTCACAAAATGTTGAGGCTCCTACAGGACATCCCTATAGAAGGAACAAGAAGAGTAGAATAGTAGAGTTAAGGCTCTTGAATAAAGCATCCCAAGTGGAGAGAACTTAGAATATTATTTAAGATGAGATTGCAGTGAGAACACAGAAATCTTAGGATGACTGTTAGACTATCCCACAACTATGCAGAATTAGCATTGCTAAAAACACATCTTTTGAGCATGCATTTTCTTATCAGAAAGTTACAGTTATTATGTATAGAACACCAACTGGGTATAAGAACTGATAATAGACTGAAATATTCTAGTGTTTTAAAGTTTTTAGTAATTAATGGGATTTTAAAAATCCAGATACCCAGGTATCCAGAAACTGCTGAGGATTTTGGCAAAATTTATCAAAATTAGTAGATAAATATATATATAAGAATTATGAATCAAATGCAGTTTCAAATTTAGATTCACACTCCTAAATTAAGGCCTCCTTGTTGTGTCTAAGACCATCTTCTCCCAAAATGCACATTCAGAATTCAAATGTCCCATATTGAAATCTCAGATGTTAAAATAAATATAGAGGAAACATTAAATGTCATGACAAAGTGAAGGACAAAATATTCTCCTATGAAAGATCAAGTAATGTGAGGCCTATCCAGTCACTAGATGGTGTACACATACACAACTTATGAAGCTGTTATTCTTTGCTACGAGGTTATTATGAAACAAGGGAATAAATAACAGAGTAATCTCTTTCTGTTCATCCTATGAACAAATATTTGTCATAAAAATGGGATAGATCCTGGAACTCTGAGTCCTGAAGCTGGACTGAAAGGGACAAACCAAAGGAAGGAATGCTGCAGTGGGGAGCTCTGAGCACAGCAATGCAGATGCAGTCTGAGCTGCCTCTTGGTAACCTGCACAATTAATGGAAATCTGTTTTCTTTTGCACCAAAGGTGTGTTAACTCAGTTACTTGTTAAAACTATTAAAAAAATAAATAAAGACCCTCAGTTTTCTGAAAACTCTTGCTTTTACTTTGAGAACCTATTCTTGCAGCAGATGTCAATAAAACCCCTGTTTTCCTACAAAGTTGATTATGTTAAAATTGAAACTAGGGTGGCATAAGGAAATCCCTTCAAATGTCAGTTATCCAGGAGTGAGCTCGCAGACCTCCTTGAATGAATGTGACAACAAAGCTGCTAGATCTGAGCTTATCATCTTTTCAACAGCTGTAAGCTCTGTGGCTGCAGCTTTTGTGCTTCATAGGCTGTTACACTGACACTGTGGCTCAGTGTGTGCTTTTATATGTAGATACATTAAATGCCAACATTTCATGAATTCAGATACATAAAGTGTGGGCTTGTCTGTCCAGAGAGTCTTCCTGCAGGAAGGAGAGTGGCACTGTGACCCATGTCACATTCACAAAGTAGGCATGATCAGTTTCTCACTACCAATTAACTCTCTGGTACAAAACTTGCTTTATCCCAGAGCCCCAGACAGAGACTACATAAATGTCAATACCTGAACGGATTCTCTCAACATTTTATTACAACTTATAACCTTTGCACTAACATTTCATAGTACATTTTGAGTGCAAAATCCAAAGAGCTGATCTACAAAGTGCACTTACATTAATACTGAATTTTAAATGATCTTTACTGACCGCCTAGTCAGAAAACCAGTGTTGCTATTGCTGTAGTTAAGCAGCTTAAAAAAGCTGAATTTTAAGGTCAGAAATAACTATTGAGCAAAGCATCCTTTCTGGATTCAAATGCTCAGTACTTAGTGGGGTGTGGGTCTCATGTTGCATAGTTGTCAGGGCTGTGCAGAGAATCCACCCCCTTCTGAATGAATCCAACCTTAGGTGTTGTCCTTTCTCAGAAGAGCCACTACAGGACACCCACCCACTGCAAGTACCTTTAATCCCAGTGTGGGTCACTGAAAATGCTTCCAAAAGGCAGGAAACATCCTGCTCTCCTTTGAGTGCTGGAGGCCAATATGAACCTACATATACAATAAATTTTTTAAGGGTGTGTGGAAGCAAGCATCTGGTTTATTAAGTTTTTTAGTTAAGGACTATTCAGTACAAAAGGAATGAAAAAGCAACAAGGAAATTGATAGATGGAAAGGAAAAGGAAAGTGACCATAATGATGACCAGAAAGCTTTGGCCACTGATTGGTGACCATTAGGGGAATTACTTAGGCACAGACTTGAGGAGGGTCACTTGAACAGTATAACTAATAAGGAGGGAAAATGTTATAACTGTGAGCATTGGGGGGTATTTCAGAAGACTTCTGAGAATGTTCTGATCCTTTTGGTAGGGTCTTGTGGCACTGTGTGAAATACATAGAATATTTAGGAAAATGGCTAAAGGAAGGGTCATGCTGCTGCTGATGATATTTTCTAGATTCTATAATGCATTAGTATATAACTCTGAACTTCATATAAAGTGCTAGCAAGTTGTCTTCACAGCTTGGTGAGACAAAACAATGAGAACCAAGGACACCATTGCAGCTTCAGGCCCAAAGAGTGTAAACAGTGAATTGAGGAGAGCAGTCTGGGAGGATGGGACTGCATAACCTGAAGCTGTAATTAGAAAATTAACCCAAATATGTAAATGGACCAAAACTTATAAAAGTGTGAAAACTCATGACTTGGAGTCCATCTTGGGTGGAGCCATGGCCAGGCTCTTGTACTGCCCACGGGGCATCCTTTGAAGGCCTTTTAATAAATATCTCATTTATTCCTTTAACACTGTCTAGCCTCTGTTCCAGGGCAGCCTCTTTAGGCATCAATGCTGCACCATGGACCAACAAGCCCAAGAGAAAGGAAAAGAGGGAGGAGAAGGGATGGTCACACAGAAGCAGCCATATACCCATGGCTGGGTGCAGTCACTGTAGGGGAGCATGTTTGCAAACAGGGGGGACTCTGCACACTTCACTAGTGAAATTCAGTGCTGGCCCAGGGGCTGATAAGAAGAGGACAGGAACATGAACATCTAGGGAGAGTTTGTCAGTACAAGGCACCTCATTTCTGTAGAGGCATAGATAGCATTATATATGGGATAATGTGATTTGGCAGACTGCACTGGGGATGACCTTGCTGACACCATGTGAAAACTGACAGCAAATCCCCCACACTCTTCCTGGTCCATGGAAAGAAAAGACACTGATTTCCATTGCTGAGTATTTGGCATCATTTGGAAGGAAATTCTCAGCAGGCAAATTGCTAAATAAATATCTCATAAAAGAAAACCTCTTTGTCTATATTGTTTAAATGAAAATATTTGTTCTGAAGGAACACTCCTTTAATCTAAAACAAATAAAACTGTTTAATCTTCCTACACATGTTGTCACAAAAACAGCACAAATCCTTTGTCAACAGCTTTCATTAGCATAGAAAGTCAGCGCAGCAAGAACCATAACTCTGCCCATCTGGTATTGGAACAAATATATTTACATATATATTCCAAAAAAACAGCTGACTTTAGTACTCCCCACAGTCTTAATTTTCAGACTGTTTCTTTGAAAACTACCACATGCATGAGGATACAGCCTTTACACTAAAGAAAAAAATATCATTACTTTTGTAAACTTTTTTCTGTTGTTTACCTTACTGCATCTGCAGAAAATATTAAATGTAAGAGTGAAACTGGGATTCCACAGTTAGGACAGAAACATCACTGGCTTTAGGTTGCTGAATATGAACAATGATGGACCACCAATGTGTTTGAAAACTCTGTCCTGCTATGGGGCATGTCAGGAGCCATGTATGGTTATAAAGCACTTTTCATCCTCTCATGTAGCTTGCAAAGGGCTTGTCAACCTCAGGTAGTCTCCAGCTCAGAATCACAGAATCACTGAGACTGGAAGGAGCCCCTGGAGACTGAGCAGTCCAACAGCACTGCTCAGAGCAGAGAGCCAGCTGGAGCAGGTTGTTCAGTACTTTTTCCAGGCCATTTATCTATAAGCATGAAGATTTCACAATCTCTCAGGCTAACCTCTGTTGGTTTTTGACCATCCTTAAGGTAAAAGTCTCTTTCTTAAGTTAAAATGGAATTTTCAATTCCGTTGACTCCTTGTCTGTCACTGGATGCCACTGAGAAGTGCCTGGCTTCATTTTCTTCTGTCCCCCCACCATTCATGTATTTTTAAGTTTGTTGATAAGATCCCTTTGAGCCTTCTGTTCTCCAGGCTGAAGAGTCTCTCAGCCTCTCCTCAGACATCAGATGCTCCAAGCCCTTTATTGTTCATCCTTTTGCTAGATTGTCTGCAGCATGTTCATGTCTCTCTTCCACCAGAGAGCCCAAACCTGGACCTAGTACTACAGGGGTGGCTCATTGGTTCTGAGCAAAGAATCACCTCAATTCACCTGCTGGCATTGCTTCTCCTCACTTTTTACTTATTTATCCCATACTTCACCAGTTTGTTGGTATGGATGCTACAGAAAACTATGTTGAAAGCCTTGCTTATGTTGAGCTAAAAAACATCCACTGCTCTGCCTTCATCCACCAGCTAGAAACCTCTTGGTAGGGGCTATGAGGCAGTTTAAACATGATTTCCCCTTTGTAAATCCACACTGACTTCTCTCAGCTCCCTGATTCCCACACAGCAACCTAGTCTAGTAGAAGATGTCTTTGTCTGTGGCAAGGGGGCTGCAATGAGATGATCTTCAGTCCCTTTCAACCCAAGCCATTCTACAATTTTGTGATTGGTTTGGAAATGGTTTCCAGGAGGATTTGGTCTATACAGACTTCTTAAATGGTGGGTTAGTTCAGAATGTAAGTATAGCCAAGAAATTTAGGAAGAGCCGGTGGTCTGAGCCCAGCTGTATATGAGTTTTCTAGAGGAGTAAATTAAACTGTTCATAGAATGTAGTGGGGTTTTTAAAATTTATTTTTGACTGATTAAGGCATTTCAGTTATTTTTATACAGATGAGTGGGCAACAGAATATCCTTCCAATATTCATTTCTTGGAGACTAAGTCAAAGGTGTTGAAGCTTTTGAAATTACACAAATATATTCTGATAGACTCTGTTTGCCTCCAACATCAATGAAGTCTTTTTGCTATGGGCATAACATTTTCATCTCATGAGAGTTCATCCTGGACACAGGCTGTTTTAATATCTTTGTTGAACACAGCACTGAGAATAAGTTTGTCAGAGAAAGACCTTTTTAGTGCAGGAGTTGAAGCAGGAGAGAACAAATAAGTGGGGGAAAAAAGAAAAGTAAAAAAAGATGTAAAACAAAGACATGTAGGTGTTTTTACATGAAGATTTTTGTGTCCACCTTCCTGTTTACTGACAGTGTTGACCTAATTTAAATTGCCCAAAAAGAGGTGCCCAATGTTATTTGAGATGCCTTGGACATGCCTGGTAAATGACATGATCTGGTAAATGAAGATTCTTCCAAATTAAATAAAAAGTGGAAGTCATGGCTGTAGTGGGTGTTTTGGCAGGAGAACTGCAGCTCTAATTTTGCCAGATTTGGCTGAAATTCTACCCCTTCCCTCCTTGTTTAGTAGCCAGTCAGGTTCTAAAGGTTGTATCTGTGCCTCATTTAATATCAGTCCAAAAGGTGATAAAATTTATAGTTTGGTAGGAAGAGAAAATCTCAGCTGAATAAAAGAAAATCACACATCCATTTCAAAATAATCAACTCGTGTGCATCCGTGTGTTCTTTTGTATTTAGAAATTTACATGGGAACATTGAATTTAAGGGCTGATGGAGATTAATTGTTTGTGTTCTCAGCAAGCCCATGAAGAGGGATAAAAATTAAATAAGAGCATGAATAAAATGCATTATGTAAGCCATAGGTATTGATGCATAACAGTTAGGTGCTCACTCAAGTGTTTCTATTATTCAGAGTCAGTATAGTGAACATATTTCTTTCCCTTCTCTGCAGCTCAGCAATGGAATGGAAATTTCATTTTTGTGGAGCATTAGAGATACGTGTCACTAAAAGATTTTGGAAAGCAGAAGATACAGAAACACATCCTCATTTTAGAAAATTCTTGGATGAGCTGAAAGATGAAAATTCTGGAGGCTCAAAAATCATTTTAAATTAGCTCTAATGTTCTTTAATACTGAAGGCTGTATAATCCACCTGGTAGATTTTGGGGGCCGAGGGAATCTTTGGTATCACACAGTTCAGCAAGGAAATGTCTTTGCAGTTTCTGTTTGCCAAAATTCCTCTTCTGCAGAGCTTTAAAAAGAACCTTGTTGTGTTGTTTTCTGGGGGACACCATCTGCCTCAGATCCCATGCCAGAAGAAATGCCATGATAAGAGGAATGCAGAGAGATGCCACCTGGGCTCACCTGTAGCAGCAAGACTGTGGTGGTACAGCACCTCTCTCATTCCCTTCTCAGGAAGGGGAGGTGGTGAAAAGGTCCAGCACTGGGAACTGCAGCCCAGGAAAGATGCTGCAGCATGATGGTGGCATCAAGCACAAGGCAAGGGGCAAGCATCAAACAGGAAAACCTAACACAAAGAGGTGAAGCAATAAATTCCATGCTGCTTGCTTCCTATTCTCCCCTTTTTCTGTCTTCCAGGCCATTTTTAAACTCTTGCTTCTAACAAGCAAGACTGTGCATGAATCTTTTCCCCCATACTCTCTAAGGTACTGAAAAAGTATTTTCTTGACCAGATTTTCCATACTTTAAATCTTGATTTCCTTTGTTCAACTTCTCTTTCTTTTCTTCCTCAGTATATTTTTCCTGGAACTCTTAAACAAGCATCAGCCTAGCCAGTCTTTACTACAATTTTAGTGCTCAAATATTCTGAGTGAATCATCTTTTTCATGTAATTCCATTTGTACTAGGAAATAGGACTATGTCATAATAACATAAAAACACTTGCCTAGAAATTGTTCTGATATTTGTAAAGTGCACCAAATTTTCTTCAGTGCTTTGTGTTCCAGGATTTGTGCTGTACTATTACTGCACATTTTTACCAGTAAGGTTAGCAAACACTTGTAGTCTCCAGAGGTTAAGCTGACTGACTGTTTGACAAAACATATAAACAAGGAGTCATCTTTTAAAATTTAATTCAAATTAAAAATCCTTTTTTGCTTCTTTTACATGACACCAGACTTTCTCTGTGTGTATCACCATAGTCCAGTTCTGCTCAAGAGAAACAGTGAAAAAAGCACTGCCCTGCTCTCTCAGCAGGCTAGGACTAAGTTATAAGGATTAAAATGAGCCCACCTGTGTTGGTAACAATTGGCACTTTCAACACGTTCAAATTCATAAATGCATTGTAATCTCTTTTCCTTTCAGGCAAAGAGGTCTTTTTGGATCAGCATGGAGGTCTTGTCTTCCTGAACAGGAAGAAAAGTGACAAAAGCTCCCTGTTAGGTAGAAAGCAATGTTCCTTAGTGAGATACTTAATTTCCTTGGGGAGCTTCTTCCCCTCAACAATTATAAACCATGTTTGGAGATACTATTTCATCTTTCTGAACCAGGGAAAAGAAATACCTCTTGCAGTCACTGTGCTGTCAGCTCAGAAAGACATCAAAGCTGGGAAGGAGAGGCTGTTTCCTAAAGATTATTGCCAGTTGCATCTGCTTGTTCATTAACACTGTAAAGCTGAGAAACTTTTTCTGCTTCACCTAGTCAGCCGAGCCACTAGAACTCATGCCAAGAGACATCTTGGATTCTGCATTTTTTATAATGCAATCAGATGGCTATTGGCAGTTGAAATAAAATCAAATGTATTGTTTCAGATAGAAAAATTATACAGAAGTTTTGAAAACTGACTGGTTTCTCCCCTTTCTCTATAGAATACATACCAGGCTAGGCTGCTCCTACTTATAAAAACTCATTGCCAGTCTCCTATTGGAGATGTGGCTGCCATAGAGTAAAGCATTTGCCATTCTGGCTGAAGACTATCAGCTGGCTCATGAAAAAAAAACCTCTAAAGGCTTAAACAGCTGCTGGGTGCTCAGTTTTTGTGACTTACTACATAAACACTCTGATGCACTATGGCATGTTGGTCCACAGCCAGATACCCCTTGAACAAGCAGTGTGGGTTCAATCTGTCCATCAGCAGAGTTCTTGCTCACCACCCTGGTGTCACAGCCAGAGCAACATCACAGGTGTCCTCCTTCACTACCTCTAGTCTCCTGACCAGCCTTTGCCTTCTCTCAAACACTGTTGAAAAGCTAAATTTAAGCAGCACAGTAGAGCCTTATAAAGGAATTAATCTGTGTGGTGGTTGACCTAAGAAACTTTCTCAGTTAGATCCAGTCAAGCCATCAGTCCTTTCCAAGGTTTGGGGTTGCTTCCAGCAATCTAATTTTCCAAGAATTGTGATATGTGATACCTGTGTCTCTCCTTTGCATGCATTTATTTTTAGTCAAACTATGCTACCTAAAAACAGCCCTGGAAAGTGTTCCAGTGCCTTTTTTTTAATACTGAATGTGTCAATGTACTGGACCCTAGACCATGTGGTCCATATTCATCCCCATGGTGATCAACTGCCTCACCCCTCCAACAGAGTAATGACTCAAATGCATTTTTTAACTATTCAAGCAGTTGGTTAGTAGAAATCAGGACTTGTACTTAAAAGTAGTTAAAACAGCTGAAAAATCCAGTGAGTTTTAAATTTTCAGTCCATCTTTTCAAAGTTCTAGTCAGTCACACATCAGTGTGTGATACCTTTATAAGAAAGAAATATATAATATTAGAGGCAAACCTCCACCACCTCTGTCTGGTTCTGGCTAGAATATAGTCAATTTTCTTCATAGTAGCTAATGTTTTGGATTTGTGCTGGAAAGAGTGCTGAAAACACAGGGATTTTTTTGTTATTGCTGAGCACTGCTGCTTCCCTCCCCATCCCTCAGCAAGTAGACTGGGAGTGCACAAGAAGTTGAGAGGGGACAGCTGACCCCAGCTGACCAAAGGGATGCTCTATACCATGTGGCATCATGTTCAACATATAAACTAGGGAGAAAGTTGCTCAGGCACTGTCTGGGCTTGATGGTGAGCAATTGGTTTTAATTGCATCACTTGTCTTAAATGGGATTTATCTTTCTTTGTTGTTGTTATTTAATATTTTATTATGATTATTGTTACTATATGTAACTAAAATAAATATTGTTATTATTTTATTTCAATTATTAAATTCTTCTTATCTCCCCTTTACCTTTTCAATCCTCTTCTCCTATCATACTGGAGGGAGTGAGCAAGCAGCTGTGTGCTGCTTAGTTGCCTGCTGGAGTTAAACCATGACAACCACAAAACAAAGAGGTATCTGACTTGAACTCATTACATATAAAAATTGCTATTATATTGCAAACATTTTTTTATTTAGTCAGAGAAAAAACAGTATTTTTGTCAGATTGCTGATCATTGCTTTAATGCTTTTGTGCTTAACCTAGGATTTTCTTTTCCAAACTGCTTTGCTGGCAAAATAAATGCCAGTAGGAAATGATAGGACAGTTTAAAGAAATGTTTTTTCATAGGGCATATTGCTGATTGCTGCTATGTTATTCTCATATGCCAGGGCACCAAATCTTAAGAGAGAAAAGTTTTAATTAAGCAGGAGAGTGCATGTATTGCCTGCTAGAGACAAACCTGACAGAAAGGTTTTTCATTTAATTTGGGGCCATCTTTCCAGTGCAGAGGGATCCTTTTAAGCCTACGCAGTAATTGAGAGATGCTCAGGTGCAATGCTGAGAGAAAATGTCATGAACAAGATTTTCAGGGAAGAGTCAGCCTAGTTCTGATCAGTAATTCAGACAGAGTTTTTCATACAAATGAAAATATAATCATTGTGCTGCTGAGTGGAGTGATGTGCTGGTGTAGAATTTGGCATCAGATCCAGTAGCAGAATACATAAATCTCAGCCAAGACTCTGGTAGGCACTGTATAGGCTCACAGATAGAGTGGCTCCCTGCCACACCCTGCTCACATTTTTTACCTCTACAGATTGCTTTTCTGTGCACACCAGTTTCAATCCATTGCTGTATTTTATTTTTCAATTAAAATTACACATTATAGTTTTGCTATGGGTTTTTTAATACACCACAGAGAGGAGAAATTTGCTTGAATGCTTTTCATTTTGTTAATGCAGAATAGCCAGCTGCCCTTCCCTCTTTGCCTGCAGTGACAGGGAAGTTGTAGCAGTAGGATGAGCAGCATCTCTGCATTATGTATGTGCACATAGGGGCAGTAGCAGCCCTTAAGCAGTGCTTACTGCCTAGCAAGCAGTTACTCACTTTTAAAATACTGTTATGGCAGAGACACAGGCCAAAAGGCTAATTGCTCAGTGGCCAGTGCAATTTTGCACGTGAGTGTTATGCAAACATCCCCAAACAAGTAAAACTATCTCAATAAGAGTGTAATAGGAAGAGTTTCAGCTGCTGCAATGAAGAATAGAACAGTTATAGCACTGGTGCATCCACTCTTGCTTTTTAACTGTGATGTAATTGTGATGGTAAATAACAAATAGCTTTTAAGTGATATCACAGATGTTATCATGAGGAAAAATATACATAACCATGTAGTCATACTGTGATGAAATAAAACAGATTATTTCCACTTACAAAGAAGAAATACAAATATAGAAGGCTGTCCTGATGAATTATTCCATTTGAGGGCTCACTGTGTTCTACAAAAAAAAAAACTGCTGTAAACTGCCAGTCTTCAAATTTCACACACACTTTTTTTGAATTGTTTCAAAAATGTAAAAGCAAATGTAGAAGAAGCTTTAAGCTACAATTTGCAATAAACTCAACTTCTCCTAACTAGGCACTGGGCTCCTGATACTGGTTCCAGGATGAAGGACATTTCTCTCAATTCCTTTTAAATTTTATCTGTGCTAAATTGGAAAGGAGAAAAGCAGGGCCAATTTGTTTCACAGCATAAACTTTATGTCTGCTGGAATTTAATGGTTTGATGACAGAACTGAGTGAAACTTCAGGAATGTATTCTGATATCTTCTGTCTGCTGAGCCAATGACAGAAAGAACAGACCTATCAGGGAAAAAAAAGAAAAAAAATCGGGAAAAAAACCCCCACAATTTAGTTCTTTTGTGATAAAAATTCTCCCTGAGTTTTCACTGTGATATATATACCCACATCCATCTTTTTTGCTGGCTAGCAGAAACAACCATCATTGCATAGTGCAGAAGTTAAAGCAGGAGCTCCTCATATGATAAATAAAACATAATGGGTAGTGAGCAACAGCATTCCCCAGTAGTCACATTAGCACACAAAATCCTTTGTGTTCACTGTTCATCACTCCTTTGGAAAAGCCCAGATCATAAATTCTGATTTAATAATAAAATTATTTAAAATGGAGAACACCCTTTTCCCTTTTTCCCTGAGTCCAGTCATTAACCCAACACTGTCAATTGTAGCACTTAACCATGTCCCTATATGCAACATCTTCATGTCCTTTAAATACCTCCAGGGATGGTGACTCAACCTTTTCCTAATACCTGACCAGCCAACTTCTACCTGACCACCAACACAGCTTCAGGCCATTCCCTGGGTGCTGTCAGTGTCCCCCCAGAGCAGAGATCAGTGCCTGCCCCTGCTCTTCCCCTCTCAGTGAAGCTGTAACTGCAGTGAGGTCTCCCCTCAGTCTCCTCCAGGCTGAACAGACCCAGTGCCCTCAGCTGCTCCTCACACCTTCCCCTCAAGGCCCTTCCCCATCCTTGTGCCCTCCTTTGGACACTCTAATGGTTTCATGTCTGTATTACATTGGGGCACCCAGAGCTGCCCCAGCACTGGAGGTGAGGCTGCCCCAGCTCAGAGCAGAGCAGGACAATCCCTCCCTTGCCCTGCTGGTGATGCTGTGCTGGTGCCCCCAGGACAGGGCTGGCTCTCCTGGCTGCCAGGGCACTGCTGGTTTATTTCCATTAACCCACCCCAGGTGCAAAATCTGGTACTTGTCTTTGTTAAACTTAATTTGGCTGGAAATGGCCCTGATTTGTGGAGGTCTCTCTATAGGGCCTTACAGCCCTTGAGGGAGTCAACAGCTCCTCCCAATTTTGTACCACCCGTGAACTCGCTCCTGTCTTCCTGTGTCCAAGTAATTTATGAAGATGTTGAAGAGCACAGGACCAGGATGGAGCCCTGAGGAACCCCAGTAGTGACAGGTCACCAGTCTGATGTTACCCATTAACAGTATCCCCTTGTGCCCAACTCGTGGACCAGTTGCTCACACATCTCATGATGTGTTTACCCAGCAGGATACTGTGAGAGACAGTATTGAAAGAAAAAAGATTCCATCAACAGGCTTGCCTTGTGAAACTCAGGGTTAGTTGTAATTACTTCTATCTAAATTCCAGTGCAGCATGAGAAATGGGAAGTTTGGGCTGAAAATCAGACTTCACAGAACCCATCTTGACATCTCTATCATTCAAAAGTTTTTCATTTTGTAAATGATTGTGCATTAAGTAGACAGATGTATCATGACTAAGTAATGTTCCAGTAATAGGAGTAGAGTAAGCATTAAGTAGATTTAAGGGAATCAAATTAATCAATGAAAAATTTAGTTTGTTTGTAAAAGAAAACTCCTGCGAGAGTAATTTATAAACATCACTCCATAGTACTAATTTCATTTTCTTTTCTCTCCAAATTATGTATAATAGACACATTTCTTGAGAAAAAAACTAAAGTGGTTAAATCACTAGCAAATCTATCCCACTAAACTATGTTGAAAAATGTGTTTGACTTGGAAAATTGGACTTTCTAGATTTTCTCATCATACTGCATACAATGGGATGAAATATGCCTGAAATTTCACTGAAGTTATCAATAAACTTGATTGCTTTATTGTGATATATGTAATCATAAGGTTGAAACAAATGCTGCCAATGAACACTGAGCTTTACAAGTAAAACTCTATAACACTATCCTTTGTGTTGGTCCAATAATTGCTATTTTTCTCACCAAAGAATTTGAAAAGCCTTCTATTTAATTGGGCAGAAGAAGATGAAATGTTTAAAATAAGAAAGGGCTTATATATATGAAAATAAAAGGATACCTGAGAAAAAACTATTCAGCTTACACGGCACAATTATGTATTTCAATGTGGTATCTCATTTATATGCTGCTGTATGCACTCCTGATGTCAAAACAGAAAAAAATAAGCTCTCAAATATTCATACAACTGCCTTCCAGTAGGGCAAATGCAATTACACATGTATTTGAAACCTCTGGCTATAAGGAATAGCAGTAGTGATTTGGTTTTGAATTCCCCTCAACCTTGCCTGAGAAGCATAAAGATCTCCTTTTACAGTGATGTAAAAAGTTGGCTACAATTCAGCCCAAAGAAAACCTCAGAATGTTATTCTGAGAAAGAAGTGGGTGTTCTGGCCACTGGAAACAGGAGATCGTATATTAAAACAAAATCTCACAATGAAAGAGGAAATTGAAGGAATTGACAGTCTAATGTCCTTGGGTAAAATGCAACGTGCTTCATAACTGCAAGTGAAATGTCCATGCTGTACTCTACCTTCTCTGATAAATCTCAGACTCAGCTTATGTCTTTGCAATAGCAGGAGAGAGCAGTACAGCAGGAAGGTCCTGGGAGAATTTTGGAAGAATTATTTTTCTTTTATTAATTTTGAAGTAATAAATTTTTATTTAATTAGTTACACACAAATGAAGCAAAGATTCAATTTGGGGGCTTAGGTTTGTTTGGTTTTTTTATGGGCAGAGAAGTGTTCTTGGTCTGCCATAAAGAACATGTGTGCATATTGCAAGCCCACCCTCTCCCTAGGGCATTAAAGGAGGCAGAAGATTTCTTAAGGAAAGAAGACAGGGCTGAAGACAGACAGGTGTTGGTCTTCAAAAATATAGAGTCCTTGGATATGGACTAAGGGCAAGAAATTTGGGAGAAATTAGCTGGCACTTTAATGAAAGAGCAACTTCTTCTCCATGGGTCAGCTGTGACACCACAGGACATTCTATGGCTGATAAAAGAGGACAAGAGGACAGAACCTCAGGCCCAAATTGCCAAGGAGCTGTGCTACACATTTTAGCTGTAATAAAAAGCCCTGGGATATTTTAAAGAGACACAGCTTTCAACAAATGGCTCATTAGGGCAGGGCTTTTTGTCCTCCCCTGTTCCAGAATGTCAAGCAGAGGAATTAATTAGCAGAAAGCCTTTAAGTTAGATGACTGTTTTTCCAGGAGCAACAGTGGGAAAAGTTAGGTCCCTAATGTATCACAGAGTCTTTGTTGTCAAGGCTTCAGATGGAGACCTTAACTCTTATAAGTGTGAGGATTTATGCTAATTAATTTGAAGAAAAGGTCAAGTTCATGTTAATAACCAAATTGAACTGGTGCCTCTGCATAAAGGTCACTGGGAAGGATTATGATTATACACAGTTTTAATGCAGGAACTACCAGCCTCACCATGGCTTTGCAGATCTTCAGCTGTGTTTCTTCAAGAGCTGAATTTTACAGAGCTGCAAGAGCCTGAGAAGAGTTTTGCAAATTGAAAAAATTCTATATCAGAATAACTGAGGAACATCTCTTCTGGGAAATCATATCAGAAGATTGTTTTATATAGCCAGGTCACCGCCACAATATTTATTCTACTACACTCATAAAAGCCCTTGTCTTTAAAACATGCAATGTGCCATGTCCTCTGCAGCTATTCTCACAGGCCAGCATATTCAGTAACCTGCAGCATTCTGATTTGTCTAAATTTTAACTAGATAGATATCAGTTTTCTTGCTTTGGAAAACTGGGGAGAAAGGAAGGGGAATCTCTATTATTGTATGAAAAAGCAATTTCCTTTGACAGTAATGTTTTGAAACCCCATTCTTATTACTTGTGATGCTCCTGTTTGAATAAGGTCTTTATCATTCCCCTTACAGCTCTTATATAGATGGAATTATTTATTTTCCTATTAAATTGCCTGTTTCTACCAATAGTATCTATAATTCAACCCGATTTCCTTTGCAAGGTTAGTTTTGCTAAAACTCAGAAAAACAGATGTTCCTTCCAGTGTAGAAAAGCATAACAAAATATCTTGAAAAACTAACTGGTCCATTAGAAAAAAGTGAAATGCTTGCAAACCTTCAATAGTAAGTAAAAGGATCCCAGAGGGACCTGGCAGGAAAGGATCTCCATAGTAGGTACACAGGCTTCTCCTGGTTTGGGCTGAACACAAAATCAAGGACTTGCAATGTCAACTTTATGGACAGAAATACTCCCAAGACTTGAGAGAGGCAAGCAGAATAGGATAACCAGGTGTGCCTGCCAGTTGTCCCTCTCTCTGTGCCTGCCTTCAGAGGCACTGCACCACAGGTGGGGCTTTTTCCCATCCATGCCTTCTACCTTTGTTCTCCCCAAGACCTCACTTAGGGCATCAAACAAGCAGATTCAATGGCAAAAAATCCAGCAGTCTGAGGTTTGTGCCAGGCACTTTTCGGGGACAACTGCCCCTGATGAGGTACAAACCCACTTTGCCTTCAATGATGCCCTAAAAACTACTTGGTTCTTTGTTTTCTGTAGGTTATGAGGAAGAGAATCTCATAATATCTCCCCTAGCCTTCACCTCCATGCTCTAGAAAAATAGATGATAGGAAGACAAAGAGCTTTATTGCATATTCTTTTTTAAGGGAATATAAAAATCCTTTGTAGAGAAGTGAACTGTGAACAAAGAGCAAGGAGAATTAAGCTGGGACAACTCAATTGTTTGATGCTAGTTTTAATACAGCCATAAGGACATAGAGGGAAGAGATTAGGGAAAGGCAGAGGGGGAAAAATGGAAGAGACAAGGAAGAAGGAGAAAGGCACCATATATAAATCAGAGATTTGAAACAAAACAAAACAAAAAACAAACCAAAACAAAGCAAACATTTAAAAAACAGAGGAATCAGTATAAGGAAAAAGGAAATGTACACACACAGAAAAAACCCCCACACACTGAAAATATGGAATAAAATATCTCCTTTGAATATACTATGGAAACAAAGAAAAGCTGAGCAGGGCAGGAAACACAAGGTGCTACCTTGGTACACAAGGTATTACCACAAGGTGCATACCTTAAAAATAAGGAATGAAATGCTGAAATGTTCTGCATCTGTCATGCCACACAGATGATGGGTTAAGCACTCTGTGAACTTCCATATATTTGGCTGCTCTTTGGCTCACTCCCTGTGTAATTTTACTTGGAAGATAGTACATTGTTAAACATTTATAGAGAAAAGCCAACACTTTCCTGACAGCAAATCAGATATTACACCCAAACCTATCTGACATTTGGCTATTGTCTCCAAAATATAACTTACCAACAATTTATTGCCTTTTTTCCCAATAAATTTTGATAGATGTGTTTGCAAATACCCATAGATGGAGGTCAGCTGTAATGTTAGAAACAAGGGTGCAGGACTCATAAAAGCAGACATATTGGAGAAAACTTAAAACAAGAGCTGAAAATAAGTATAAGAAATAGTTGAACTGCAACTAAATCCCAAATTTATAGGAAAATGGTCCCATTATTCCTCTATAAAAGTTCCTTGTTTTGAAGACAATAAGTTTTGAAGAAGTAAGGGTTTAGGCTCAGTGAAAAAACAGAAAATCTTCAGTTGCAGTGAATCTAGGTAATGAGCATGAGGGTGAGGCCCAAGATACCACTACTCTATAATTCTCCTCCTGAGTGACAGAAAGAGTGATTCACTGGCTTAAAGCTGTCAAGAAGAAAGTGATGGATCTAGGCTTGTGTCCAATACCTCCTTAATAGCCCAAGTGGAGTGCTAAAGCTACAT
Source organism: Oenanthe melanoleuca (assembly GCF_029582105.1). NCBI lineage: Eukaryota > Metazoa > Chordata > Aves > Passeriformes > Muscicapidae > Oenanthe > Oenanthe melanoleuca. The sequence goes on from NC_079336.1 coordinate 30,528,988, forward strand.
TTGCTGTCATTGAGGAATTTCCTGCCTTTGTGGAAACCTGTTGTCCTGAGAGGAACACCCACTCCACACAAAGGCAGATGAGAAAGGGGGAAAAAGCCAGGGGAATATTAGTCTCTGGCTTTGAAAGTACAATGACATGTGAATAAAAGTGTAGTCAAGTCTTCTTACAGTGCTTCACATGTGGAAAGGAAAGAGTAAGTAATAATTAATTACTTAATTAATTATTAATTAAGGTAAATGTACTTTTAACATGGACCACAAGCCAGTAGCTTAAGCACTGTCTAATTGTGTATGAGCTTCTTCATCCCAAAACAGATGGGGTCAAAGTGTGTGTTGGGCTGTTCTCTGAAGTCCATTTCCAAACTAGATTTTTCTCATTTCCTAACAAAGTCTATTCCCTGGGCTAGTCCAGTACCACATCACTCTTGACATCAGGACTAGATCCAAGAGGGGTGGCATGTATGTAGGACTGAGTTTGCACTCCTGGAAACTTACTGTTGCTTATGCATTTTGTGACACTAAAATTTCCTGAGCACCAGAATTCCTGCTGTCAAGCAGTCACAGAAGTATCCCAGCTGAGATTGCCAGGCCCAGAGCATAGACTGCACTTACTTTTGCTGCTTTGATTTAGCAGGTAGTTCCAGGGGATACCTGCAGACCTGGGATCCCTACAAAATCCAAGTCCTTCAAATATGCTTTTTTCCTATTTCCCAGCTGAGTGCTCTAACCACTAGTCACTTCTCTTTTCACTTGCTCATGCCTGGAAGGAAAGGCTGCAGGCAACAATAATTAGGAAAGAGATCTGGACTGCAGCAAATGCTGTGTGATATTCTCACCTGGGGAATCAAATTTAAGATACATACACAGGATTTGCACTTTCTGCCAGGTAGTATGTTTATTATGCATTCTTGCAACATCTAAAAATACAGCAAGGCAGTGCCTCACTTGTGACTGTGTGTGTTCTATTTTCTCTTCTGGCTGCATGCCCCTTACACTGTTCAATACATTAAGCTGTTCCTCTGGGCCAATAATGACATGGGAAAATGTGAAACTATGAAGATAATGGATTAAGCCCCTAATTGCTGAGAAAGTAAGAAAGGCAAAGAATTGATGGGCACAGTAGAGGAAGGCTGAAATCTAATTAGTCCCTCTTCCAAGACAGCAACATATTTCTTTACAACCAGATCACGTTCTAGGAGTTATGTTCAACAGCTGTGCTAACCTGCTCTCTGGAGAGGATTCCAATGGTAGCTCCTCCACAGCAGCTCAGTAGCTCACACAGCTTACTGCTAATCCTCCTCCAGTCTTGGGTACTCCACATAGGACTCAATCTCAGAAGACATCACTTGTATTATTGACCAATTTTGCTTATACCTGCCATAAAGGTATAAGACAGGTCTTGAAGTCCAAATATGCATTCCTCCACCAAAAAAAAAAAAAAAAAAAACAAAAAAACACCCCTGTCTTCCTTACTCCCACAAACAGCAATGACTTTATTTTAATAAAGCAGAAATTTCTTGCTTTTTTGATGATTAACAATTTATTTTTAAATTTTGAAAAGACATCTCTTTAGTTCATTTTAGGGAGGAAGATTCACTTTTGGTTCTGTTCTTAGCCATTGGAAACTTTAGGGTAAGAAAAGCAATGTTATCTGGGAATTTCTGTCTTTCTTCAAACTTAGGTAATTATCATCAGTTTTATCATTCTGTGTTTTAGCTTCCAGAGAAGAATAAATGTTATCAGACTTACAAACCAATTTACTTACCAGGACAGGGCATTTGCTTGTCAGGAGCTGGACTCACACAAATGCATTCGTTTAACAGGCAGAAGTAAACTCTCATGAAACACCTGTACTGTTACTCACTTTCTGTCTATGGGTTTCACACCTTGAGACTAGATAGAACTGCAAAAAATTGAGTTCAGACCAATGAAGGATCAGACAGGGAAAAAAAAAGTTGATTTCTTGCATTATTCAAAAGAGTGACTGAAATACTAGAACATTTTTACAAGCTTGTCCATGCTAGGCTTTAACCCCATGCTTTCTTTTGAAGAACATAAAGTGCATAATAGTCCCCCTCAGGTTTTATCAGACTTCTAATAAAATTCACATGAATGTATTACTATGAAAGAAAGAAGACTGAATACACAGAGGTATCACCTTGAGTCTGAGATAACCCTATATATTTTGAACAAATTAAAACAGGATTGGAGATTATGGAAGACCACTTTTTTCACAACCTGAACTTCCTCAGAGGTAATTAACTACCCATTGTACCATGACAAAGTCAGAAACCTCAGCTAAAGAGCCTGAAGACACTGTGGTTCATGAAAGCCAGGCTGTGCTTGTTCACTTCAGTGACCACACCAGAATCACTCAAGTGGCCCTGGGTGTCATTCTGCTCAGACTTTATATGACCCCAAAGTCCTTCATCTCAGTAAGGAGGCAGTTGATGGTCTGTATGAATTTAGACAGCTTTATTGTTTGCATCAGTGTTAAAAACTGAGTTGTGATATAGCACTCAACAGAGAAAACAGTTTCATGTGTCATCATGCATAAAGGATCACAACTGAATAACTCAGGATACTTTTATCCACTGCTGATGCAAATAGTTGTTAATTAGTAAGGCCAAAAAGAAGATGATATCTGATTTAGCAAACAGATATTTTCTTCTCAAGAAAGAGGAAAAATATTTATTCTGCTTCAAAAGAAGCTCCAGATTATAACCAAGTAAAGGAGAAGTAAAGTTGGCTGCTGGAAGAAAGATGACATCTGTCCAGAACTGATCAAGGACTTCAAGGGGAACATTAGCTAACAAGCTCAGCTAGTACAGAGTCCTCACTTATGAATGTAATTTGAAACAAGAGGCAAGTACAAGAAAAAAGAGCTTCTGACAGCTCTTAGAGAGAGCCTACAACAAGTCAGCTGAATAAAGAAGAGAGAGAGAGGCACCTTTCTAATTAGGTCTTACTGTAAGTAGATCAAGGTAGGTTTTTTTTCTGTTTCTTTATCCATGCCATTTCTTAACATAAGTGACTGTTGTGATTTTAAGTGGTGTAAAATGTGAAAACAAATTGACAGGAGGAAGGAGTGATTTTGAGGTAGGTAGGTGTATAAAGGCAAAGCACTTTGCCACTAGGAATTCTGCTGGTGATCTAAATCTATAAAGTTTGGTTCCAATATTCCCTATCCAGTGTCCCAACTTCCCCTAATCTGTCCTTCACAGTACTCAAAGTGTAGCAGAGAAGCATCCTTGGAAGCTGGCTGAGCTGAATGGAGAGCTAAATGATTGGAGAGGGAGAACTATTTTCTATCCCCTGGAATGGCTCAATATATGTGGGAGACAGCATCCTTGAACCCCAGGGACAATAATCTCTATAAAGACATTAAAAAGCCAAGGAAAGTCAAAGGCATGGCATACAATGACCCAAGCTGTTCTTCTCTTTCTGGCACAGTCTGAGCCCAGGCCAGGCCCCCAGATGATATTTGGGCACTGTCCCAGATGAGCCTGAGGCCAGAATGGTGCCTGACATGTTTAGGGGTATTGATGTAGCTGGATCCTGCAGGTCTAAACTCCCACTGCATGTCAGATGGATGGGCCTTTAATTCTGGGGGTGAGCTGCTCTGTCACTTTAAGAATTTAGAAAGTGCAATTTCTGAATAGCAAAATAATGATCCCTGTCCTACAATGCAAGACATATCAATGATTTTCCATTCTTCTTCCAGCTTTAACTATTGTATTCCTGAGAACACACTCTGACCATGTAAATCTAGTAGAAGATTTTAAAACTACTTACAGCATCACAATTTTAACAAGCAGCTCAGACTCATTTTGGGGTTTCCCTCAGTAGGATTATAATTTTTTTAAAAATACTACTTAAGCTTAAATTGCTTTCATGAATCTCAGACCTGAATTATTATGGACAACAATATATTTGCCTATATTGTTTTCAAACTACAGTCCACATGGGACCCATTATCTCTGCACACTGGAAAAAGCAAAGCCTCCTTTGAACTTTCACAACATACAGTTTTACTTCAGATAAACCAGAACAGTTTGCCCTTTTTTGTGTACTTGTATGTTTTCAGTGATGTCACCATATGGTGCCAAATTGGTAGTATCAGGTGACCTGCTGAGCTAATATGGATTTGGATCAACACAATTGCTCTTTGGATCAAACAAAATTTCATGGTTGGGATTAGCTCTCTCTGTTTAAGACAAATGTGGTATTTTGGGTTGATCACTGTAATTTAATTCTATGGGTAATGGAGGATGAGGTTATTATGGATTTTCACAGCTCCTTCGTAACCACTACAGCACTAATACTTTTCCCCTTTTGTTGATCTAGTGTTTCACTGACTCCAAAGACAGGCTTATTTTAAATTTGCTGCTATTGGCAACAACAGTATTTTGTATTTGATGCACATGGACAATGTTCACTATTGTTTTAAAGCAGTGGTACAGAAGCCTCTCTATCATTTGCTGTCCAAAAAAATCTATATTTACCTCTTTCCTGTAACACTCTCATCATCATGTGTCACCTTTAAGTAGTCAGAATGGGCATCAGCTGCAGCCCACAGAGAGTTAAGGTAAAATCATCCTGAAGTTTCTGCAACTTTGAGGAATCTTCTTGCTCTCCCTATTATAATATCACTTCCCTTTTTAAAAACTCTGATGTCAGCTCTTAATTCAACACATAAGAATTGAACTGCAGATTTCTTCAAGAGATGTGAACATTAATTTTGACTTTGTAAAGGAAAAACTTTTTAGTTAGCTCTTTATGTTAGTTTAAAAAATGCTGGGCAAGTAGTAGAGGATCTTCATCTACTATCTCAAAAATCTATCAGGAACTTTCTTGTGTGATTGAAATAAAACTTCTCCAGCTGCTCCTAATATTGCCTAAACTTTTTAAAATGCCCTGACAGATAGTCAGACAGTGTGCTATCTGTAAATCACCTAGAAGCAAAACTGTAAATCATCTGGTTTTAAATATAGTAATGTCTGTGTGCCCTTGCTTGTGGAAACCCAGCAGAAAGACCTGAGTTTCCAGGCCATGGTGATCCAGAGAAGAGCAGAAATGTTTGCTCATGTCCCCAGGACCCCATTATGGACCAGCCTTCCCTAAAACTGTGCAAGTCCCTCTGCAAATCTGCTCCTCCTCTGCAGATTCCTCTGATGGCACATGCCAGAAGAGGCTCCTTCACACTCATCAGGCTATGGGAAATGCCAAAACTGCCCTCAAAATCATAACAGATGGTTTCCATACAAGCAGAGATATGAGAATGTCATTATACTGATCTGCATGTCCTGTTCTGCTGCACAAAATGCATCTAATAAAGACTTCTCTCCTTACCCTCAGATGGATGATGTGCATCCTATGTCTGTAGGGCACATATTTTTTTACTTGTTTGCAGTTCTAACATTATTCTGTGGCAAAGTGTAAATTAACATCAAATATTTAATAACTCAATCTTTTACAGCTGGCAAATTTAACACTGAAAAGGATGGTAGAAATATAGGGTTTGCAGGCCAGCAATTTCTCTGCATAATTGATGTTTGCATGGTAATAAGCACATGGTGACTGGCTTGTCTTCTGCTCAAGGCAATGATTTCTTCCAAAGATACAGGCACTTAATATATAGGCACTCCATTCTCTTTGCTTTATTGAGACCTCCACTACAGTGTGAACAACACCCCAAATGGCTTTCCCCCAGCCTTCTGAGGATAAGAAGAAGGAACAGAGAAGCAGTGACAGAGCTCCTGCTGAAAGCAGTGATGCTGCTGGCAAAGGAACTGGCTGTACTTAGTATTTACTGTAAGGAAGACTGGCCTATGCCCAGGAAAAAAGAAAAGGAGCAATATGCAATGGAGAGAAAAAATAAGGTTCTAGCTTTTTTGCTTTCTAAATATTTGAAATGTAAGGAGTCACAAGACAGAAAGGATTTAATCCAAGTAAAAAACCACAGAATAACCATAAATGTTTTTGTCAAATGTGAATAGTGTCTGTGTAACCCTATAAATGCCTAAAGCCTCAAGGATGTTTTTTTTTTTCTTTACATGTTCTTCAAATTCTGCTTTTTGCACTTCTGCTCTGAGTGTTTACTCCACACCTACAATAGCATGGCTATGGGCACAAGGTGGCTTTCTGTCTCAGTACTGGGGGCACTGGGTCAAGCCCTCACATATGGGACCACTTCTTTTGGAAACCTGGGAGTTGTGGGAGTTGCTTGGACTTACCCAGTGAATGAGAAGCCTGAGTTAAATGATCTCTGCAGCTTGAGGGAATTGAAGACACTCAAGTTTCAAAGTTGTTGCATTGCTGCAAAGAGCAGAGAAGGGAGGCTGCATGAATAGGCAGAGGAAGTGTAAATACCAGACACCATAATGCAATCCCAGAGTAAGTCTGCTGTCTGCAAAAAAATGGTAGGGGACACAAGATGGATTTATCATCTTAAATGGGATTTATCATGTTATTCTAAAAGCATGCCAACTTGTCTGTCAGTCTTCCATATAAAACCTAGCCTGTGTGCTGTGAGCCCAGACTGTGAGCATGTGACAGCATTGTTCTGTATTCAACCCTTTTCATACTTATTTGATTTCATTCTTTTCTATGATACTGCCTTCATTCAAGCTCAAGAATTCTAAACCTATCTAATCTTCTGACAGGGGAATGAGACACATCTGTCCTTCATGAACCTGTACTTCTATGAAGATTTTCTAGTTTTAAAACTTTCTTCTAAAGAATGATGACAGACACATGCAATATTCAAGCAGTAAAAGGAGTTATGGATTTATACTTTGGCTGCTACTGTAATGATACTTTTTTGATTTGTTCTCCACTCTGATTCTATAATTGCATTTGTTTTTTGACTGACATTGAATAACAAGTTCATCTAAACAGTTTTTACAATACTGTCTGTAGTGGTGACTTGCTGAATGATAATAATTTCCTTTGAGCTCTCTGCTGTGTTTTGGTATAGCAGGGATTATTTCTGCCATTGTCACTAATTTGTGTTCATCAGCACTGAACAGCACCAGATCTCAGCTCACCCCAGTAGCCTGTACTGAGAGAAGTTCCTGCAGCACTCTTTGGTAACTCCAGTTTACTGTAGGGGTTCTCTAAGATCAGAAAACCTTCCTGCCCACTCCCTTTCCAGACCACTAATGAATGCTGACCTGCAAAGTCATCCTACCTCCATGGTAAAATGTCTAACCATTCCTATGTAGTTTTCTCTATTTTTTCATCAATTGTAATCCATATATGGAATTTTCTACTTATACTATGGCAGCTTATTTTCTGTGCTTTGTAACAGACCTACTCAAACTCTTTCAGAAATGCTGTGCACATTGTATCAAACAGTTCACTGTTATCAATGTGTTCACTGACTTTTAAAGAGAAGTGCAGCCATGTAAGGCATGACTCCTGAAAAAAAATACTTTTTTCCCCTTTGTATCATTTTCACCAACACGTGTCTTAACGCTGTTCTTTATCATAGCTTGCATGAGTTTGCTCAATATAATAGGCAAACTTACTGTTGTTTCCTATATCTCACCACAATTTGGATGTCATGTTTGATAGATGACATTTCTCAGGTACCTTGGATGACAAACTATTAGCAGGTCATGGTTACTTGGCAGTTGCATACACAGGATCCCTCAGAACTGTTGGGCAAACATCCTTGGGTCTCAAATATTAGTTCATATTATTTTCATAGGCCACTTATAGCTTGACTGTTTATGTAACAATATGAGAATTCTTAATGCTAGTTAGAAGCGTTATCAACTCAGAATAAGGAATAAACACAAGATTTTGTTTGATGGAGTTGTGGCTGCTGCTAAAGTTGCTCTGTAGAGTGACCATCAGGAATATTAAAAGACTATCGAGAAATCAAGTGGTATTTCAAGGCAGTATAATAATGAGTGATACAGGGGGTACATGCCTTGAGCACCAAAGGAGAGAAAATCCTGTGATTTTCTAAAATACATAGCTACTCCCAGAACATAAGGTTACAAGATATTAACTTCTAAGGAGTAATTTTTAGCATCTAATAAGACGGTGCTTAGATTAAGAAGCTTGATATCCTGCTTGGTTATCTAGTAATTAATCAAGTTTCACACATCTTCCTCCCATTAGCCTTTCATACAACACATCTGCCAAACTCCTTAGGTTGTTCAAACCAACAGGGATTCTACCTCCTTAAAAAATACCATGCAGCCACACACTGGATTGCCACGGTTCTTTCTGATGGTCTTCAATATTTCAACATTAATTCAGTCTAGAGCTTTATCCAAATAACCAGAAGTTGACCTTGTCCTGCAGCTTTCCCTGAAGGAGCCATCCACATTTTGTTTTTCCTGAGTAGGAAATACTCCAGAATAGAAGGTGTATTATCACAAATAAAAGAAACATTGCTTAAGCTCAACAGAGGAGGTCTGTGTAAGAAGGGAATGGCTACAAATGCCTCAGTTTCTCCCAGGCCTTTACAAAAACACCCATGAATATTTATGTCCTTAATTGATGCTGTCTTAAAATGTTACGAATTTTTAAACGTTCAGTAAAACACCACTGGATATATATTATATCCAGCGATAGATAGAATGAATATATTTTTATATCATTGTGTGTCTTATATTTCTGTGAAAGGCAGAAATGTTTAACTCTGAAAAACAAAAGGACTTCAAATCTCATTTTTACCTTTCCCCCCTCTTCATCATGATTAAGGGGCTATTGGTATTTGTACACTAGAAATTCATTTCAAAATGAATCGTTTGATGAGAGCCTGTAAGAGTAAAACAAATAAATCTGAAAGAGCTGCAGATGTGAGGGCAGGTTATTAGACTGACTCATAGAAGCAGTCTGCTCTGACAGTCATGTAATGTCCTCTGTGTTTCATTTTTCTCTGCTCACATCTGTGACTCTTGGCTAAATGTTTTTGCTTTGTGTAAAATCTTTTTCACAAGTTCTCAGTGTCCTAAATGAAGGGTTGTGGGAATTTCCAAACAGCCCTCAATGTTGGTCAAACCCTGATCTGGGAAAGTTGAGTATGCTTGATGCTTCAAGAAGGATCATGAGACTAAAAATGTACTGAGGAGCTTTCCAGAAATGGGATATTGGACACACACTTCTGGGGATCAGCCAGGGTGTAGGGAAATGGCTGGAACTTCCTTCAGAAATTTAAGTCTATCAGTTGTATTTATTTTCCCTATTATGTTCGGAATTGCTTCACATAATGCATAGGAATTTTACTTGATTTATAGTAGAAGGACATTATGCAAATAATTCAAATATTGCTGGTCTCCAGTGTCTCACTTAAAGACAAGTGTTGTTCCAGGAGCTGCCCTAGGTCTGCAGCCTTGTTAGAGGCAGGCCCACAGCCAGGTTATATGACAGAATCATGAGATTCTGCAGCTAAAGAGGAGGAAAAGAAAAATACCTCCTGTACATTACCTTTCTCACCTCTCAGTTCTTGTGAAATGGAAGCAGCAGTGGCTGTTGTTTCCATATCAGATGCTTCCAGCCAAGAGAGGGGGCAGCTCTCAGCAGGATCACTGTTCAAGGTCACAGGAGGAACAGAGTCTGCATATAGATACTCCAGAGCTCAGTCTTCCTTCTGGCTACTCACTTTGAGCAGCCCTATTATGTTGGCACTGTGGTTTGTCAGAACAGAAAGAAGAGTGAGGAGGCAGAAAGGTCTTTGCTCATCCTAGCAGAGCAAGAAAATGTGAGATGCAGTGCAGGTTTTGATGGGTTACATGACTCCAAAGAGAAAGATATGTAAATTATTCTGTCACCATGCAACAGTAAACAGAGTGCTGTTGGGTTGCAAGTTCAGCATGATTTGTCTAATGGGGACAACAGCTATTTAGTCTCTACAAACCTTTTCTCTTTTTTTTTTTTTTTTTTTTTTTTTTTTGGTACAAATGAAAATAGCAGAGTTAAAGCATTTAAAATGTAAATTATAAAATAATCTATTTTAACTATATTTTCAAGATCTTTTCCCTTCCTCTGTAAGGAGAGAAAGCTGTTAAGTGATAATCTTTTGTAGGCTGAAATTATCTTTAGCTACCCTATGTCCAGGGAAATTTTAGTAAGTCTGAATCTGCTGTGGAAATTGCTGATATTTTAAAATCAAGTCTGCTTCCAAAAAGATGAAACAAAAATACAAAAAAAATTAGAAAGGAGGAGAGAGGGAGAGAATGGAGAAGGGAGGGACAAGAGAAGGAAGGGAAGGAAAGAAATAACAGCACAGCAAAATCTACATTTCTGCCATTGTGTGGATTAGCTCATTGCTGCAGCAAAGTCTGGTCACAGCATCATCTTACCAGCAGCCTCACAACCTGACACATAACCTGGCCTGCCCAGGGTTTTATTAGCATCTCTGATCATGCATAGCTCATGGCAATGTTGAAAACATTGCAGCTTTGACTAGCTAAAAGATAGGGAAAGAAGAAATCCTATAGGGAAGCAGAAAGGAGAAAGGTAATGTAAGTCCCAGTTTCATATCCAGTACTCCGTGGAGGCAAGACAGGTGGTTATGGACTCAGGTCACATTTCTCTGACTTGAGTTTGCCAAGAGGTGTCTTATCAGATAAAGTAATATCATGTTAGAGCTTTTAACTTTGTCCCAGGCTCATGAGAGTTGTGAGGATCTCTAACAGTGCTTTTTATGGCCAGGAGATATTCTTAAACTTTCCCTTTTCCTTTTCCCCTTTACCTTCATTCAGCTTTTAGATGTTGCCCAATTTGCTGTACCGAATAGAGGATACAATTCACCAACCAGACTGCTCTTTCCAGACCAGAGATGAGCTGTAAGATTCTAACAGGTTGTGCAGAGCTCTTCTGCTCTGGAGATCCAACCAGTGTTACCCCATGCAATAAAACACTAATTCCATAGAACAGTCAGATACAGAGTGCTGTGATGTCAAGAGAACCAAATTTATTAAGCTAAAGCAAGGAACCACCATTGTTAGCAGCTTTTCAGTTCATGCTCAGTGATTGACCTAAATTAAAGGACTCTGAGATTTTTACCCATATTGTTAAAGCCCATCTGGGAACTCCTTCTGAGGAGCAGTGAAAGTAAATCTCTCTTCAGACCAGGTTCAATTGCAAAATATTAAAGGTGTGTTTAAGATATAACCATTAGTGAAATACCTGTTCTTATCAGGGATCTCAAACTGCTTTCCTGGAAGTCTTGGCTGCCTACATGGGTGAGTTCTGCTGCCACAGGAGACTTCTGCTTAGTCCTTACCTTAGGTCTTTTTTATTTCTGCAACCAAACACTACAAGCAAATGAAAAAATTGCCAAGTTTGATCCTTGCATGGCACAAACACAGGAGCTAATCAAGAAGTTCTTACTCTAAAGAGATATAGAGTAACACCCACACAACCCTACAAGTCCATGTGCAGTCCAGTTTAAACACTAAGTGTTTAAGATATCTCTTTTAGGCAAGACAAGAGGTAAAAGATGACCAAGCTGAGCTGCTTCATATTGTGCAACCTATTAAAATCCATCCATCCATAAAAATCTGTCAGGATTTGTAATTCAGAGTTCACCTTTCCACATCAGAACAAACAAATAACCTCCATGTGCATGCATGACATCATTTTAAAGAAGAAAGAGAGTGAAGAAGAGGGTCGTATTTACCCTTGTCATCCCTTCTGTCAATAATGAGTTTTGTCAATGCTGTTGTTGAAGATGAACAAGGACTAAGATATGACTTACTCTGGCTGGGTCCCCAAAACATTCTGTGCCTGGGGGAGGCCAGGGTAGGTAGACTGGCTGCTGGGTTCTGAAAGGTGGAAGTGCTGCCAGAATTAATGCAGCCCCAGTCCCAGCTGTATTTGTGTCTATGCTGGGAGGGTGAATTCCCTTACTGCCTCATATCCTACCTCTGCAAGTAGGTTTTAGCATGATCACTGGGGAGTGGAGGAAGCAAGATGAAGACCTGCACCCTTTTACTGTGTGCTATAAATGATGCTTCTCAGCTCTTGCCTCGAGAACACAGCTCTGTAAAGTAGGCTGTCTTTACAGTCACTACCATGAACCATCGTCAAAGAAAGCAGAAAAAATATATCAAAGCATTTTTACTTGCAGCCAGCTGCAGTGAGTTAGTAAGGTCAACAGGAAGCAGCAAATGAGCTTTTAATGAGTGATACATCTCCTGCTTCTGAGAGGAAAATTTTGCCTGAGAGAAGTAAAAACAACATCACCACAGAGGGATGAAAACTACAGCTCTCAGCTCTCTTGAGTAAAATCTTTGTTGTACAAGAAATGAGCAACGGCGCTGGTATGCAGACAGTTTGGGAGTGGAAAAAAAGTACAAAATGTATGCTCCAAACTCATCTGAAAAAACATATAACATTCAGGGGGACAAACTGAAGTCAACCTAAGAGAGCTCAAACGATGCAAGACTTTGGAAAATAACCCTTGTCTCACTTGATTAGTTTGACAGTACAAAGTCTGAAATGAATTTCTTAGTTAAGAGAAGAAACAAAGACCTGAAAGAGAGGAATAGATTTAATAGAGAAGGAAATCCATGGACTAGATTTGTGAAGGAATAATTGTTTAACACAGAGAAATCTCTGTAGAGACAAATCTCAGCTTAGAAAACAGGGTAGCTTAGAAAGAGGGTAACATATGAAATGAGGTGTTTCCTATCCCTAAGCTTAAAGAAAATAGTTTAAAAAAAAATTATTTTTTTTTTTATATTTCACCTATAAAAATATATATTTTTTTTAATAACAGAAACTCAGAAAATCTTTTAAGCAAGAACAACAGAAGCAGGAGTTTCAACAATCAAGCACAACCAAAAGTATCCTGATAAATAATGAACATTGCAGAATTATGGAAGAAATGGCCTTGCCAAATGAGAGCTGTTAGGCCTAAATGTCCCAGTTGGTCCATGTGCTGTGAGGATGTGAAGTGGCAGCAACCTGAATGCTTCCCAACCCTTCCCTTGTTGGGAAGTTTTATGGTGCTTGTCTTCATCAACCAATGAAGACTGGATTAGCCAATGCAAGGCAGTTGCAGAGACACTTGTGGAGTAAGATCTTGGTTTTGTAAATATCATATTTTCTTGTCTTTAACAAGATATCATCAAAGGAAAATGTTTTAATTTGTTTCAGGCTGTTTCTAACTCTAATTTGTTTTCTTTGAGAAAAAAATAATGAAAGAAAAAGAGGCAGAATAAGTCCCCCTTCTGTTCAAAATTTTAGCACTGTAAATTGCATTTTTGAACAAAAATCCAATAGCTAAATTATAATCTCTTTTTGAGTACATTTGTAATATAATTTTAATGTTTTTTTACTTATTACTCAATTTAGAGCAAAAGAACAATAGATATAGCTAAAATACACTTAAGGACATCTCCATCAAATTATGACAGCAAGTATGCTTCACATTGTATGTTTTAGTTCGAGATCAAACTGAATTCCAGATTTGGATCCTTTTCTGAAGTTCAGTATGACAAAACATTTCCCTTGCAGCATGGGCTATGCCTTCTAAGACCATCTGAACATATTAGGTCCTGCTCTTTCAGTCTGGAGGCTCTGCTCTCATTTTGTCTGCAGTGTGTAGTGTAGTACACACTCTAGTCTGAGGAGGACTGAAATGTTTTACTTTAATTTAAGATGATGAAGCTCATATAGAGTATCTGCGTGAAATTTAATTACCTCTAAAATACAGGTCAGTTTAAATGATCTAATGGTCCCTTCTGGCCTTAAACTGTACAATATCTGTCAAACAAAGCACTAAAAGGTTGCTGTGTGTAATAATCACAAAGATAACTACAGCTTTTGTAAATGTCCTCTAATTTAGAGTACCCTTTACAGTCTGAGTACAAGCTCTAATTAGCTATTTTAATGATGCTCCTAAATGTGGTGAGTGGTTTGTAAAACATAGAATTTAACAGTTTCTGGTATAGTGGGGATCAGATCTATACAAAAAGCTATCTTGTCCTCTAAAGCTGAGGCTGCACCTCTCAGGGCAGCCTAATGTCTCCCAGTGCTTAAAACCTCAGATGCTGTCCCAGGTATTATCTGGGTGAGCAGCAGCTGTCCCAGGCTAAAATTGCACCAAGAACTGTATTAAGAAAACTACCTGTAGGAATGATTGCACATGCCTTTGTCCCTTGCTCTCTTTAGTTTTAAATACATATTTTTTTAAAACAGATAAAATTTGCATTAATGTGCTGGTAGCTTGGCAGGTGCCTGGAGGAACAGGGAGGAAGCAGGAAGAAATAAAGTCCTACTCAGCCAGCTCTAGGAAGCTGTTGAGATAATGACATATCTGTTGACTTCTGTATCACTAGTTAATGTTTTGTCCTTTTACAACCTTATATTCAAAATCAGGGAGCACAGCTTCATTTAGAGGGAGCTTTGTTCTACCCAGAAAAGGGTGATACCCAGCATTTCCCTGAGGACTCTGGTGAAGCCAAATCTACCAGGTGTCTCAGCAGGACTGGAGTAAGATGGACATGGCTTTTAATTGTAGTATCCAACATCTGTTTCTAGAGGAAGTTTTGCTTCAGCTGGTAAATTAGCATATATTAAGAAGTATTTTTGATCAGTGTGTGGCTTTGGTCAGCAGGGAAGAAATGCAAATACCTGAGCACAGAGAACCTACAAGTTCCCTAGCATGCTGTGGATCAGGGCTTTCCTTTGACAAGCCAGTGCTTGCTTTGGGTAATGCTTGTCACTATTGTTTTGGAACGGGGCACTCTGCCTTGCTCAGTGCCCACCTTCTCTGGTGCTCATCCATTTGTGACACAGTTTGCTCAGGCAGAAATATTTGGCTAATGAGATGTTTTCCTCACTGAAGAAAGCAAATTAAGCCAGGTATAAACCCAGGAATTTTGACTCTCAACTGCTGACATTTTTAGATCATTAAAACAGTCCCTAATACCTACTGTCATGCAATTACCAGAATATTTTTCCTAAAAGATTACTGGATCTATTTTTTCTGTCCACAACATATCTGAAAAAACATCAAATGTATAATAATTTTGGTTATAATTAGTTGCACTTAATTCTAGCCATCGAAACTAAATATTTAACTCCCTTAAATTGTCTAAAATTCTTTATGACCAGCCTAAATGGTAATTCTAGACAAGAGGTTTTCAAATAGCTAAAATCAGGTGACATGGTTTATGTCTCCTGGAGTTGCAGTTTTCACTCCCCAGGTCCTCAGAACACACCAGAGAGGTTGGCAACTTGTGTAGCAGCTCATGGGTGCTGAGGCCAATATTGCAGTTGATCTAAATATGAAAATATTTAGAAACTTCTTCATAATAGCTTTTCTCTCTATGATCAGCTTAATATTTCTGGCCATTTCTTTGTTGTGCTCTAGTTATTTCTTGTTACAGAACCTTATAAAGGCTTGAAAATAGCCACAAGGCAAGTTCCATTATAAATTTTAATTCAAATATTTGTTTGTGCAGAAATCTGAGATACCAAATAATAGAAGCAAATAGTCATTTCATATATGAAATATATTTTCAAAGTACCTTTTTTTGTTTGCTTAGTAATAATAGCACTGGCTCATTAAATGGAGAGAATGCTCAATTCATATGCTCCTTAGTATTCAAAACAAGATTTAAAACCTATTACCATTATAAGGTATCTTTTCAAATTATACTCAAAAAAATCATTTTATTATTAATTTTCATGATTAATTATTTCCATGAAGAAAAGTCCTTAGAAAAGATAAATTCTTTGCCAATTGAACTGACTGTGCTGTAGTTGATTCACTAACTTTTTTCATAGATTAACTAAATTAATCATTCTCCCTATAGCAATACTTCATATTTATTTTATCAAAAACTGTAATCCAGTTTTCATTATATATAAACCTGTGGCTACTGTCCTGTGGGAAAATAAGCTATTCCACCACTAGGGCTGCATATCTTTAAAAAGAATAAATTTGAGAAAGTCTCCTGTTGATTAATCTAACTACCATATTTCAGTTTTAAACTTTTCTGTTAAAAGCCAGGGCTTAAACTAACTGAAATTAAAGGACAATTTTAAACAGCCAAGAATATCCAGCTCTATAATGAATTTTAATATTTAAAAACCATATTAATTTCTGAGGAGTTGAGAATTTATTGTTTTTCAAAGATATTATGATAATATGGAGCTAGGTAACACAAAAATAAACACCCTTTTTCTTCATTTTTAAAAATTTATCTTGTCAGCTTAAGTGCTTTTTTATGTTGGAAATGGTTTATTGTAGAAATCCCTTAGACAAGAGCAGAAATTGGCAGTGACTGAATGTAAGTTAAACACATACCATGAAATTTGTGCTCCTGCTTGTGTCTATACATTTGGAACAAGTTTGTGATGCTCTATTAGTTCAGTGCTGGGAAGTATGAAGTGGTTTTGAAATTTAATAAACATAGAAATAGGTTTTAAAGTCATGAGGAAAAAAGTTGCAAAGATTTTCTCACAGCAAGATTGGAACTCCTTTAGAATTCCCGATGTGATTTTACATTAGTGTCTCTCGAGAAAGCAACCTTTCAAAATCAGCCTTGAAAACACTGTTATATCCCAAGGTAAATAACAGGTTTGTTGGTTGTGTCATCTTGGAGAGCAGGTTTTACTTGTTTTTTCAGCCAGAACTCCCAGTCCTTACATTATTTACAGAATTCTCCCAAATGAAGAAAACTTCTATAATGATTTATTTTTGCAAGAAAGTGGACAGACCATGAGAAATGGGAGCAAAGGTTTCGAAACAAGGTAGCAGTGAATTGACTGGCAAGGAGAGAAATAATGTTAACATGAAAGCCAAAAAAATCCCAAATCATTAAAGTTCTTGTTTTTCCTTTTTAATCTCATGTAGATGAAAGTATTGTAATTTTTATCTGAAGCAGGAAATCTCAAATTAAAAGTACATAAATAGATATCTAAGTTATGGAAGATAAATATTCCTTTTTTAAAAAATGCCTTAAATACTAAAGGGAGAAATAGATATTTCCTGGACAAGTAAATGTTTCATAAATACTTTATCATGCACTAAAGCCAAATAGTATAGGAGAATAACATGGAAGGGTGTTTTTTAATTTTGAGTCAGAAGAGAACAAAATTCCTCCTGTAGGAAAAATATGGCATTCTCTTATCCCTCTGGAGTACTCTAATTGCTTTCAGGGAGCAAGACACCAGAGATGTTCTGTCCCACAGCATTCAGTGTTTTATAACAACAATTTTGGAAATTCAGGTTTCTCACTCCCAGAGTCTCTGCTTGTTCTAATACCTTCCCAGGATATTCAAATTCCTTACAAAAAAAGTATTTCCCAAATGTTACATACCTGACACAAACAGACAAAAGAAGCAAACAAACAAACAAACAAAAAATTCTTTCTTAAAAGAAGAAAAAAATCAAAAAATCAATTTTTAGATAAAATTGTATCTAGCTCTATCCTGTGTCTCAACCAATGATCTTTGTTGCTGGTGGGAAATGATAAGTAATATCAAAAAATATCAGAAATCTAAGTAAAGGCAATAAATTTACTCACTAGGCCCTTGTCCATGGTCTAAAGGTTAAGATTTATCATCTGCTCACTCTCTGGCTCAGGTAAGCCAGACACTTGCAAAACCTCAGATCATAAGATGAGCTGAAATGATTTGTATCTCCTACACAAGTGCTTGGTAGATTACAACCAACTTTTCTTCTACCATGAAGAAACTTCTCCTTGGACCTCAGCCACTGCCTTAGAGCAGTTACCTCATAAGCCATAAAATCTAACCAAGTGAAAAGGTGGCCACACATTTCAAACTAAGCATATCATGTGAAAAATCAACCTCTGAGAAAGTAACTGATGAGTGATAATGGTGCTGTGACTCAACATTAACCATTCTGCAAAGATCTGTGTGAATTCTGCTCTCAAAGGGCAGAAACCTTCTTTTAGAAAATCAGATTTTCAGAGCAGGCAGACAATATTTTAAGTCATGTCATCTGCCCTCTACTGACATTCCACTCAAACCAATATGTGGCCTTTCACGTAGAGTCACCATTCCATATGTATTTTAGATTTTAACAGCTCTGTGATTTGCTTTGACAAGATGACAGATGGCTTTGCCATTAGGTAAGGTAGGACACTGACCTTCTCAAAAACACACAAAAACAAGTTCAGAAGAGAATACATTAACCAGCCTCTAACCCACAAGCAATTCAAATGCACTTACAGAATAATTCCTTGCTGGAACCTTTGGAAGAGCAGGTGCCACAGGGCACCATATTTTGTGTGGTCAGGGAAAGATGCAATGCTTTGGAGGGGAGACCACCAGAGCTCACTGGAGAGAAGGCAGCCCCTCAGATATCACAGCTGATGTTAACATGAATTATAGCAAAACATCCTATTGAAGGTGTTGTCCTACTACTGCAGGTAGTTCAATGGCTGTTTTTAAGATATGTATTATCTCAAGCCAGTAGGTTACACTAAAGATTGTCCTGCAAGTCCCAGAGCCCTCAGTGGACCAGCAATTTTCCTGCTCTCTGCTGGGGTCTTTTTGTCTCTAACTTCATTCAAAGTAAAAACCATGGATATCATGATTTGGTTTCATAAAGGAATACTCTGTGCAAAATATTGAAATAGTGGTTGAAAATCAAGAAAGAAGCAGATTCCCACAGAACCTCCCAGAAATAAAGTGCAGGCAGTAAGGAGCATAAAACTCCACAGGTTCTTCCTCTAGAAGTTTGCAAGATCCCTAAGATCTAAAAGGGACATGGGAAAGAGAAGCAGAAGAAAGAGGGACATTATAATAAAATCAAACATGCTCAACACAAATGAAGCCTCCATATGCTGTCTAGTCTGTGAAGTTTTCATCACTTTCTTGCTAACTGGTGTTGTGAAGGACATGTCAGTAATCAATGCTGACAGCTGCCTTGCACTAAAGGAGCTGAGTATAATTCATCTGGCTTGATAAACTTATCAGTGAGTTGCACCAAATTTCAGCATTGCCTTTTTTGATTTGTCATTTATTATTACCATTAAATACCAGCTCAGCACTCCTACAGTCAGTGGCTTGGTCAGCCACCTGAACCTATCATTCCAACCATAAAGCATCTGCTAAGCACAGAAGAAAGGGCTTGCATTTGTTCTATTCTAATTTCAAGCACACAACCAAAACCTTGATAACCAAACTCATAAGGAACTTATTTGCCCATCATGGAAAATTTCCACCAGAGTTTAATAAAAATAAGTGTTGCAGCTGTTAAAATACAGACTCATAGATGTGTCTCTTTTCCTTTTAAAGGATTCATTCCAATTTATTACCATAAAACAGAAGTGGTTGAATGTATTTGAACAATTTTAGAACCACAATACAACACTTTGTTGCTAAAAGTGCTCTGCTAAACATGAAGAAATGTGGGTGGTGATGTCAGGAAGAAAACAGCAAGGTTCAAATAGCACAAATTGAATATGGGGTTTATAAAAATATATATTTCATTTGAGTGAATGTGAATTAGACTTCTAAATAATAGCATTCTCCAGGGTAATTGCATTAGTATAATGTACTTTGCAGTTTCAAAAATAGCAGGCAATGATCACTCAGAAAGCAACTATTTTATTGGGATAAGTCAAATATTAACAGAGGAAGTAAAAAAAAAGGAAAGTCTCACTTTCATATCAAGTGTTTCAAGATCATTTTCAGCCATCTTACCTTTCTACTTTTAGCAAAATTTTCACATTCAAGTATTTGTTGGAACTTGGCAGTTCTGGGTTGAGTGTTGGTCTCGATCTTAGATTAGAGATGTTTTCCAACCTAAACATTTCCATGATTCTAGGTATAAAGTACATACAGGAGTGCAAAGTGTGTTGTGCTATCAATCTTGCAAACAGTGCTCACACTCAGAAAATTCTCAAATACCTGAGAATTTTCCTGAGCAAATTAAAACTGACAAATGTGCTTTCACCTCCGAAGTGCAGAAATGCAATTGAATAAAAAATATTCACAGGCAAATTTCAAAGCAATATAACATTTAATAAAATAAGTGTTAACAAAAGCTGAGAAGCAGGTTTTGTTTCAGTCCTCTCTATATAACCATGATACTTAAACATCTTAAATAATTTCTGTGCTTCTGAAGATAAAGTTCAGAGATTACAGGATAATGAAATCTGACCTGTATCTTGAAAGATATTACATTTCACTCAGATACCCACAAAACAAAAACAATAATATTTTGCCATTTAAACCCTGTTCTCTGATTTCCTTGAGCCTTTCCAGACATACAGACATCCAGCAGTTCTCTTTTGGGGGGTTTTCTCTCTCTGTCACAGCTGTTCTTTATTTCTAATTCAGTTTTGTCTGACTGATGCTTCCAACCCCTGGTTACCATGTGCCTTTCACCAGCCAGCTAAGGTGACCATAAATATTCAGCTGCTCTTCCTCAGTGATATTGCTGAGTATGAGAAAAAACTCTTCGTCAAGGTGTGGATTGCACTTGTGGTTCTTCTCCAGAATGCATCCAGACTTACATTGCTAATATCCTCAATATGTCTGACCAGTACACTCAACTACCCACAAAAAAAATCCCAATGGCTTGCTGTGAAGCTAAAAATATCTCCTGAAGAGTTTATTTTGCTCTCTTGATCATTAAGAGAAACCTGAGTCATTTGAGGAGATGTCTAATGTAAAAAAATGTCTCTGAAATGTTTCCCAGACCCTGTAAAAGTGTGCAGAGATGCCCCTGACTTCTGCATCTTAAAGAGCAGCAGAATTCTGTCAGGTTCAGATACATTAAGAAAGTTGATTATCATGTTGCTTCATTTTGTATTATGGTCATTTTTAATTGAACTAAAATTTCCAATAAAATATGTTGGCATAGATTTTCCCATGCCATTTGTTTTCCTGTGAAATTCTATAAATTTTAGGTTTACTTATTTCACTATCAGGTTGCTCCAGAAATATTGATTTGCAAGATACAAGATATTTTTATCTGGCAATAATTGAAAGATGATTACATATTTGTACTGGAAAGCCAATAAATATATTGCATGGAAATGCAGTTACAAATATTTTCAGTCAGAAAAGCCATACTTTGAAATATACTGTCCATGACAATATTAAGTGGAACAACTTGAGTTTTAGAGCATTTGTATCAGACTATTTTGCAAGCAAAACAAGGCAACTCTACTTTGACAATCTCCTGAGCCTATGTTAGCTCTGTTTTGCACTGTGAAAGGAGTGTAATGTAATTTTTTTTAGAATTAAAATATAGCCTTGACAGCAGAGTTTTGCTTGAGGATGTGAATTTGACAGCAAATCCCCTGGCTGTGAGAAGCTTTACTTGTAGTAAGTCACCTCCTGACAACCCCTAAATCACAGGTTGAAATGAATATGAATAAATTATATTGAATGCCTCTGTCCTAACATTGGGTGCATTTTGCCTTTTATTCCTTCAGTTTCCCTTCCTTCTTTTGGTTTCTTTCTCTTCTGTCATCTTCCACCTTTCTGAAGTCTTTTACTTTGTTTCCTTGCAGAAAAACCTGCAGTTCTTAGAATAGAAAGGTAGGGATTTTTTTTTTCCTTTTTACCATTTAAATACTTCTTTGTCTCCAAAAAGATTTAAGACATGACTAAGAACTTTGACTAATTAGGTTCTAACTTATTTTAATTAATCTCTGGTCACTCCCATCTGTCTTTTCTGCCTCCTTTTTAGTCACACTCTTTTTAAAGCTTCTGCCACAATCATGTCTGCTACCTATTCCTTTTCCTGAAGAAGTCTTTACTTTTATTATTATTAGCTATCCCTTCTTTCCTACTGTGTGTTTTAATTTATTCTTCTATTTCAGGCTTTTTTTTTCCCCTCAGAGGTTGTGTTCTCTGCCTCAGCTGTACTGGCAAGATGTCAGTCATGGCCTCAAGGTTTTGGCTCTGAAATCCTCTGTGGTGGAATTCTTCCTGGCTGAAAGATGGGTTGGGAAGTCTCAAAACCCTGCACACTTGAACCCACTCAGAAGAATCAGTGAGAATGATGAAGCCACTGTCAAGGGAGTCTCGCTCGGGCATTGGGAGACTGAAAAGTGCAAATGTCCCCAGTGTCTCCTTCCTTCTCAACACCCCCTCTGGTCTCCAGAACTGACAGTCAATTTTCTATAGTGCAGGCAGGGAATTATTTACTGCTCCATATCATAACTCCTGCATTATTCCTCAATCTTAACATCTTAGCAAATTTAGCATTTTGAATGTGTATCAAAAATGTCACGACAATGGCTCTGCTGTATTTTCTCACCCTTCTCTTTTAGTTGAGAGCAGCAGCCTAATTCAGCTGACTGGAAAGCTGAACCAGTAGGAAAGATTGCAACTGCAAGATTGTTTCTCAGTATTCTTAAGCTAATACATCAAGGTTTTAAGCAGTTCTGTTTAGGATTTTTTCAGATACAGTAATTCCATTTCATTTAAATGAATTAACGCTTAAGAAAATATTGTCATTTTTAAGGATGCCAATATACAATGCCATTTAGCTGAGAAGTATCTTGATTGAAAAGAGATTACAACATTAATCTAAAGAAACAGAAATTAATATGTGAAAACAGAATTCTTATTGAAATTATTTGGATGAAAAAACTAGATTATTTTCATGGAAGTGTTCAGATTTTATTTTTATTGTTGTTTATGGCAGGTAAATTTTTAAATCTCAAAAATGGCTACAGTGGCAGATGCAACCTTGTTCTTTTGATGAGTTTTTTATGTATAGTACTTCAGTGCAAATTTTGTTATTGTAACTATACAGCCATTTGTATCCATTTGATTCCACACCATAACAATGCTTACTAATTTGCTTTCCATGCTTGTCATCCTCATAATCATTTACCTTACCTTTATCCTGGTTTATTGCACAAAAGTAATTTAATACCTCAATAATGGAATAAATTATACACTACAACTCCAGTTTTAAATGCCTATTTCATTAACACTTTATAATTTTATTTTCTGCATAAGATCTTCCATATAAATTCCTGTGCCTCCAATAAATCATTTTACAACTTTATTCAGTATTTGACAATTATATTAAATTTATTCTGTGGCTCATACGTGGAACCATATTAAATATACCTCAGAGAGGTGTTTCAGATTTCATTTACTGAACTATTAAAAGTCCACAGATGAACATATATGAAAAATTTCCCTTCTGAAATAGATTTATTAGCATTTCGTGTCTATAACTTTAACAATCTGCCACAAATTGAAAGGGCACGGATGAATAGGTAGCATGAGCATTCCTATTCCTCATACACAACTTTTACTACTAATTACTTAAAACAAAGAAGGGTTCTCACAATGACAGAATACCTCATTTATTTAACCACATACTGTTTTTCAAGATTTTTTAATTGCATTCATATTCTGTATGGGGGTTATTGGTATATTTCATTTTAATTTTTTTTTCTTAGATAACAGCCAAAATCTCTGCAGCCATTCAGACTGAAAACTTCCACCTTTCCCTCCTGAACTGTGCAGTTTACCCACCTTGGGTTTAATAATAAAGGGCAATAATGCACTAAGGGCCAGAAACAGCATGGGCACTCACAAATGATGTAGGCACATGAACCCCAGCCTGGCCACCCACAGAAACTCTGGGGACTGCTTTGGTACCCACAACAGCAGTGAATGGGCAGCTGCCTGGGCAGCTGCCGGGGAATGTGACATCAGCACAGCTGGGATCACTGCCTCTCTCTGGAACAAGAGGGATATGGCTCATGGACATGAGCCAGACTGCTCAGATGGAAGCATGCAGCCGTGGGGTCACACACCTTCCCAAAAACCCCAAAACACCTGTTTCTGCTCCCACTGGCTTCTAGGACTCCTCTAGTTTGCTCCTGGCCTCCCTCTCCCAATCCCCAGGAACATTGCCTGTGGCCAGGCTTCAGAAGAAGCAGCAGAGGCTCTTAATCCTGGAAGGTGTTTCCTGGCAGAGGGTGGTGTGGAAGCAGTGACCTTTCAAGGTGTTCAGCTGGAGGAAGGTCTGTTTCTGGAGATACTGTGTCACCAAATCCCCTTATCCCTTCCAACAGAGCTCAGTTTTCTACCCCAGCTGGGCATCTCTCCATAGCTGATTACAGGTCTTCCTAGGATCTGGACAAACCCACAGGACAGAGAGAAGCAGTCCCATGATCACAGAACCATAGAATGGTTTGGGCTGAAAAGGGCCTTTAAAGATCCTCTAGTCTAACCCCCCTGCCATGGGCAGCGAACCTTCCACTAGGTAAAGTTGCTCAGAGCCCCATTCAACCTGGCATTGAACACTTCCAGGGATGGAGCACTCACAAATTCTCTGGGCAACCTGTTACTCTGTCTGACCACCTTCATTGTGAAACATAATTCTTCCTTATATCCAATTAAACTCCTTGAATTTAAAACTGTTGCTTCTTGTTCTATTACTGCAGGATTTGGTAAAAAGTCTGTTTTTCTTATAAACACCTTTCTGTAGTGAAAGGCCACAAGTGATCTTAAATGCTCCTGAGATTACCAGAACAGGAAAAAATTTCTCTCGCATGTTTAGGCAAGATCTTAGACAAGATCTATCTGCCCAATGCAGATTTTTTTCAACACAGACATCTCCATGTAGACATTGCTATCCATTCATAGCAAATGAAGAAATGTTGGACTTTGTAAAAAACACAGAATCTCCAAAGCTGGAAGATACATTCAAGATCATCTAGCCCAACAATTAATCTGGCTGTAATCACCTTTCAATCATATCCCCAAGTGCCACATCCAGACACTTCTTGAACACGTCTAGAGACAGGAATCAACCACTTCCCTGGGTAACTTATTCCAGTGCCTAACCTTCTTTCATTGAAAAAAAAATAATTCTAACCTCTGATCTGAGCCTCCCCTGGCACAACTTAAGCCCATTTTCTCTTGTCCTTTGAATCTGAGACATGGCAGAAGGGACCAACCCTCCTCTCAGCACACCCTCTTCCAGGTAAAGAGCAACAAGGGTCCCCCTGAGCCTCCTTTTCTCCGGGCTGAACAACCCCAGCTCCTTCAGCTGCTTCTCACATGGCTTGTGCTCCAGACCCTTCACCAGCTCTGTTGCCCTTCTCTGGACTCACTCCAGCCCCTCAGTGTCTTTCCAAATTGAGTGCACCAGACCTGGACACAGCACTCAAGGTGTGGCCTCTCCAGTGCTGAGCACAGGGACACAATCCCTGCCCTGCTCCTGCTGGACACACCATTGCTGATACAGCCCAGGATTGGCCTTCTGGCCCCCTGAGCACATGCTGTACTGAAGTCTAAATAGACAATACCCACAGACTTTCCTCATCTACTAACAGTTGACTTCAGAGGGTAAAATATTTTATTAAATAGGTAAACACAGCCTCTGTAGTTTTCTTCACAGCACTGTGAAGGTTAAGTAGCTTCAAGTGAATGTACATACTCTGTCCTAGAATTGATCAAATATGTTACAGGAGAATGTATTACTAAGAGAAAATTCAGTTTTTACAGTATGAAATTCCAAGTAAGAATTGGCATCTATTAATCTAACCCACAGTCTAAAGTAAACTAATCAATTTTTCATATACATCAGAGGAGACATGGAATAAACTGAAAGTGACTCACTGAAATAGAGGTATTCACTTCTTTGAAAAGACTGTAAGATGAGCTTCTGAACAAATGTTCAGCGAGTTGAAAGAAAGGACACAGGCTATGTTCTGGGCATAAAGATATGATTGTCTAAATGGCATTTTTCCATTGCAAAGTTTCTACTGTTCTTGAAAAATATAATACTTTATTCTCCAAAGACATGTGAAAGTTGGGAGGAAATAAGAGCTGAGAAATAGCTACTGCTATGTGTTTGAAGGGTATTTTAGCTCATCAAATGTAACCTTTGAGAGAAAGGTAAAGACAGCTTTTATGCTTATTAAGGAAAAAGCTTACATGACATTTCCCAAATCTCCTACTTATCCAGCTGTCCAGTCAGCTGCAGCAGCAAGTGCCCAGGACCAGCAGAGAGCCAGGATGGCTGCTGTGTCCTGTCTCCCAGAATGTCACATTTTCAATTCTCATCATAGCTGTTTCTTTTTCCTATTTTTTATGTCCATTTGATGGAGCTGGAATAGATTCATTTTCTACCAGATCTGAACAAAAAGGCCATATCTATGTATTTTTTGTGTTTCATCATAGATTTAAAGGCATGGTGAATTGATTAATAGGTGGAAGAAAATATGGGGTCTTTTCCTAAAGAATGAAAAGTTTCAAGGACTGGGCTAGCAATGTGCTTCTGGGAATAGAATGGAGAAGGAAGAAAGATGGGGGCTGCTATGGGTTTCTGTCCCCTCTGGGCAGACCTGTTTGTCACCCTTCAGGCCACTGCAGTGAAGCACATCTTTTCTCAAGCCATGTAAAGAAAGTCTGTGGCTGAAGTTCCTGAAATGAGGATTTGTCATTGCAGTTCCTGTGCCTCTGTCCCTATTTTCAAATGGATGCTGAGTGTCATTTTTGATCACAAGACCACGTAGAGAACAAGAGCTCCTATGGTTCTGGGAAAGCGAAATATTAGGGGTGCATTCATATGGAAATTAATGATAATTTTAAAAATGCTATTAGTCTTAATCAGTAAATCCCATACCTTGCACAATCCAGAATTAGAAATTATGGTTCTTTGCAGGCTTTTATCTTGTTATCATTATTTCTCATTTCTTACTTAACAAACTGGACCTGACATGCTTCCTCTTACTATTTATAGTCCCAGCTTCCATGTACACTTCTATTTGTTTCAAAATCAACTACTGAGGTTTTTTTAACCAGGTTTTCCTCTTCTTATCACCTTTCCTCATGAAAACTTTATCCCATTGCCTGTTTTCTCTAATTTAAATGTGCCTATTCATTCGAGGCTGCTATCTCTAGAGCAATATGACAGTGTTTGCACACTATTAGTGGCCACATTTTTGGTTTCCTTTCCCATTTTATAAATACAGTCCTGATTTTTGTCACTTCTGCTCCTTCAAATGTAAAAATTATCAGTTTAGAGAAAAAAGCACTTATCTGCCAATGCTGATGGCAGCAGCTGAATGCCAGCAATTCTGAGTACAGCTATGAATATATATTGCTGCTGTCCTCTACTAGTGAAAGCAGGAGCACTTGGCTCTGTGCATGTATATTTCCCAAATTGTGCTATCTTCTGTATAGCCAGTAATACTATATTATTTGCATACCATTTTTGTCATTAGAATGAAAATATGTCACTTTGTTATAGCTCTGCAATGAACCGTTTGTACACTACTAGAAATTATTATCTTATGGTACAAAAAATATTTCATTATAGAGAAGCTGGTGATTTATTAAATGAGAAGTACTCCACCTGAAAAGCAGGTATTAGTATAGATTCCTCAACCTCTCTGGGATTTTGTTTCATATACACTTGAAAAGACCAACAGCAATACTAGGAAATAGAGGCAGAGATATAAAGCAGAGGAGAAAGGTGACTTATCTATATCTGCAAGTACACATAAGTATTAAGTACTAATTTACATTTAATAAATATTCCATATTCTGACAAAGTGAGATAGCATGGTTTAGAAACCCATCTTCTAGACACAATTTGTGTTGTAAATAAAAGAAGCCTAAAAATTTATGTATCACAGAAAATAATCAACACTGGCTCATTTACATTGAAGGATGAAAATTCATCCTTCATCATTCAGATATACTATTTCCAAGTATACCATTTCTTTTCTGCTTTTTCCAAGTATCTATTGAAGTTTGGAGGTCAGAGAATACTTGGCTCATTTGCAGTTACCTCAGGATACTTTCTTCTGACCTTTAGGTAACTGATGAGTATTTTAAGAAGCCACATGGGTTTTGAGCCATTCCCGTGGCATTTATTCAGGGAAGAATTACTCCTGATGTTCAGCATTTCTGTATTTCAGACTGCCAGCACTCCAGCTATCATCATTGCTCCAGCTCTCTGCTCAGACAAAGCAGTTGGATGAGGTCTGGGCTATCCACTGCTCCTTACTGGTTGAGTTTATGAATTCTCATGATCATAGGCTTTAACTTTTTCCAGCAATGTCCTCAATTTCCCAGTATCTGTTCTTTAACTTCAGGCTTGCTGATCTGCCTCGGTGACAAATGTCTCCATTAGAACAGATTCATTTTATTTTCTCAGTCTCACTCCACATGTTTAAAAAGGTCTTAGAGATTTAGGAACTAATAGAGGTAGGCAAATACAGCAAGAAATGTCAGTGAATTATTGGTTCAATATTTTTTAATGAATTCTCTTAATCTGTGTCCAGCAATAGTCCAATGTGTGAATTTAACAAACTGGTAGAGCTAAAGAATCAGCAATTTTTAAATAAGTATTGGAGTCTAACATCAAGACTCACTTTCCATAAAATCCTTACACCAGAAATCAGATTTCAAGAGCTCTGAGAATTTAATAGGGAATTGGAGTACTCCTGTTAGTGTGAATAAGCTAAGGAAGCATTGCAGCTGTATTTTAGTGGGGTGGAAGTCACCACTATTGAGATAAGAATAATTGCCTAAAATTCAATAAAGTATGCTGAGCTAATGGCCTATTCTGGCCTTACCAAAGCTACTCTCACTCTGTAGCTGCCTGTGGCAGAGTTTATTTCTTTTCCTGCCAGTCCCCAGGAGCAGCAGGCTCAGACAGATCAGAGGATGCAGTGCTGGCTGGTGCCATGCCCTCTGCACGCCTGGCAGTGGCCAGCATGGTGGGACTCCACTTCTCCAAGCTTCCTGCAAAAGATTCCTTGTGGGCTGGGGACATGGGACCGTGGGACTTGCAGAAATGAATGGTAATGGTGAGTGGGTCCCTCCTGCACCCTGCAGAGATGGCAGGAGCATGCTGGCTCTTGTGCAAGGCAGCTGGCCACACAAAACTCTTTCTCATTTCCATTTCTTCTCAAGCCACTTCAAGCAGTGCTAAAGAGTGAACTTTTTTTAATAGCAAACATTTAACTGGTTTTAAAATCTGTAGGCTACACAAAAAGCCACGTGGCAGCTTGAAAAGCCCATTGGTTTACTGCAAGAAAGATTTATCTATTGCCAAGTCAGAGGGAGCTGTGCCTCAGTAAGCCCTGCAGTCATCTGATCTGCAAGGACATGTTTAAAGATGTCATAGTTAGTTCATTATTTGTGAATGGGCTATGGGCTATTTTCCAATTAATCTACTCTTTTTATTAAGGGACTACATATTAACAATAATAAATGAAAAGAAAATTTATTCTTCTTGCTTCAAGTACTTTTGTATTGTGCTGGTAATTTCCTCTACTCTAGAGTGATTTATTTCTTTCCTTTTTCTTCACTTCTGGACTTCCCTGAAATATCAGTTTGATTAGGGTGTTTGAGGATTCAAGTTCCCCCACTGGAAGTGCAATACTGAAAGGGCTTTTCTTCTCCAAACCAGAAACATTGTCTGAGGCCAAATATAGATTAAAGGAAATCTGAGGAGTCGAGGAGGACAGGGAGAAGCTCAAATTCTAAGAGCAGTAAAATAAAGCATCTCTTTATTGGCAGCCTTGATCAATATTAAAAGGGAAGAGAAATCAGCACTCATTGCTTTTGCCAACAGTTTTTCCATGAGTAGGCCAGTATATCTTTTCTTCTTAACAAGGTGATGAATCAGATGTAAATTCAAACCTCAAGAAAATATTCACTTTAGTCATCAAAGCCTGTCATGGTCCAAATGAAATATAAGCAACAGAATAACTAATTTCCAGTTAAATTATCATTTTTTTAAAAAGTCTAGGGAATTAAATGACATCTGCTTAAAAAAATTAACAAATTTAAACAGGAAGAAATCTGCACTAATGCCCATGTTAATGCCCAGCATATTAGTGTCACCATCATTTATTCTACTTATGACTAGACATCCAGTGCTTCATCATGTTTTAAACACATTTCCTCTAGTCAGTCTCAATCAGCTAAAGGAACAAGTCACAGTGCTTTGACATAAATACTTTCCTGGGGCTGCACCTTTAAAAAAAGATTCTTTAATTATTCTGGCACCAAGTAGTGACAAAAAAAGAAAGTGAAATAAATGATAGTGGAATACTATTTTTATCCAGTTTAGAAAATTTCTTCAGAACACCTATTATTGTTTCATT
Organism: Oenanthe melanoleuca; assembly: GCF_029582105.1. Lineage (NCBI taxonomy): Eukaryota > Metazoa > Chordata > Aves > Passeriformes > Muscicapidae > Oenanthe > Oenanthe melanoleuca. The sequence goes on from NC_079336.1 coordinate 30,559,059, forward strand.
TGTTTGCCCACTTAGCTGTTAGATGAGGAATGTGCCCTGTGCTAGAAACACAGGAGGTTTTTAGCTACTCTTACGCAGCATGAGAAAATTAATTTCATACTAAAAACTGGATATTCAAACTTTGGATGATTTCACTATATCTGGGTAAAAGGCTGAAGCATTAAAATACACAAATATAACATCTTGCAGTTGCTGTGCATTGTCTGAATGGATTAGGGGAGTTTTTTCCTTCAACCTTTCTCCTCATGCATTCATATAAGCAAAGAGCTTTTGTTCAAGAAGATCTGTGGAGGAATGTAAGACCACAGGCACTCATGTGAGCATGAATATTTGCTGGTTATGACCACTTCTCATTTATTACTTGTTTCAGCAAGATGCACAAAATAAGAGCTGAGTCTCACATGCTTCCCTGTGTAAGTGCCAAAGTCCAAGATGCCAATGTTTGAGATCAGATCTGCACACAGACACTGCCAAATCTGTCCATTCCCAGAGATGCCATCAATGGATTGATTTCTCAATTTATCAGCAGACCTCTCATATATATAAAATGTATTCACAATAAAACACATTTGATTTTTTCTAAAAATAAGCAACTTTTTATTTGCTTGGTTTGACAAACAGAATGGGATTCAGCTGAGAGTAAGACATCTAAATTTATACATCTATGTACAGGGATTCAGAGATGACCATGAGAGACCCTAGTAAAGTTTCTTTCAAGCTATCAACCAGATATTCAAATTGTAAAGTTATTTAGCTGACTGGCTGCTATGGTAAGATTAAGATCCAGTAGCCTAAATAGAGGTGTCCAGTGCAATTTTAGATGCTGTGAATTATCTTTCATGCCTTCAGTTGCTGGCACAAAAGAGATCTGCTGTGCCTGCCCTGGGCAGATCCCCTGGGCATCAGGAGCACCGCAGGAAGCCTGTGCTGAGGAAACTGAGTCCCAGCCCAAGCAGCTGCTCCTGGGATGAGGTGAACTGCTCTGAGTGAGGCATGGATGACAGCACTGACTGCCACAGGAGCCTGAACTCCTGGCTGGTGCCTACTTGCAGAAACTGTAGTTCAAATATCTTGGTTTTGAACTGAATCCCAACCACAAGCTTCCCTTTCTTCTCATACAAGACCTGCAATTCCAAGAAAGTTTAGGAAAATACAAGGCTGTATTCTCAGCAATGCCAAAAGAAGAAAAGGCTATGTTTTCTATGTTGTTTTTTGACTTACAGCATTACAGATTTGTTTGCTGCTGCTGCTGCTTTTGAGGATTGGACTGCATATTTCCCATTTGCAGATGTGATGTATAGGGAGTACTCTGCCTCTTTTCAACCAGCAGTTCCAATCATTGTAAATCAAGCCTGGAAATCCATCATCATCTAGGGTGCTTCCAAAACAGTAGACAAGAATGTCATTTTTATGTGCTTTTATACTGCTTGTCAATCTGTACTTAGTTTATGCCCAGAAGAGAAACTTTAATAAAAAACACTTGAGCTAAGTTTTCACAAGATGAAGCTCCAGGAATTTTAAGGTATTGACACCCCACAGCTCACTGCTACCTGGTGCTGTGTGCCATTGCTCTTTTGCAGGACCAGAATAGCTTTGTGCGGCTTGTGACTCAGGAAACTACCCAGAAATTAAAGAAAGTCATTAAAGGAAAGAGAGGCTCTTTCAAATCAAAATCAATAGATCTAGTTTGCAGTTTAGCCACAGGAAGCAGAGCTGGAAAGTGAGTGCATAGGGATGAGGGCAGGGAGAGGGTCTAGGAGAGGGATGAGAGATGGAAGAATAGGGCAAGAATACTTCAAAAGAGTTTTGCAACACATTGCTTTGTCATGAGAATCTGCAGTCTAAAATAACCTCATTTCTAAATAAGCTGTAGCCTGGTGGTTGGTACGTGCACCTGGCAGCTAAGACACACTCACTGAACTCCACTGCAATTTCCATCAGTGAAGGTTCTGCCCTCTCAGATAAACCCTTTAATGGAGTGAAATTAGATAGGGAGCCTACTGCATTTACAGAGATTTCTGTCTCTCAGGCATCTCAAGGATTGCTAGACTTACTGAGTTCTCTGCTAAGGAAGTAAAAAGCCTTCCTTCTTTGCAGGAGATAAAAAGCAAAATCTTGCCCAACTTGGCTACACAGACTGGTTTTAAAATCCTGGGAGAAGGCTGGGCTGGGCAAGCCCATGGCTTCTGTCAGCCCAGCCACATGCCCTGCCAGAGGTTGAGTCAGTTCTGGTACCCCTGTGATGGTGTGAGGTGGTGGAGGGGCAGCCTGCCCTACACAAAGTCTCTGCTGGGTCTGGGACTGCACCCAGGCTGCAGCACTGCCCTGCACAAACTGAGACAACTGTGGGGCCAGACTGCCTGTCACCTAACTACCTGGAAATGCAGTCCAATCCTGCTGTCTCTGTCTGGAGAACACCTCCAGGTATTCCTAGAGGAATAAAAAACATATGTATACCCAGCTTTTAGGTTTGCTTGGTCTTGGTGTGGCCCAGAGTGTCACTGCTGGGTGATGTGGTCACACCTCAAGCTGCAGTTCTTTGTTTACCTGTGTTCTCTTCTGCAAACCTGATGCTGTTACCTGAGATAAATTTGACAATTCCAGAAAAAAAGCAGATTTGCCTCTAAAATCATCATCTCTTCCTAATTTCCTTGTCAATTACAGAACAGTTCCCAGGCTCTAAAGGGAACAGTACTCTCCCTCTGAGGTGATATCTTTATGACATGCTACACTGTTCAACTGCTTGCTTTGCTGTCATGATGTGCATTTTATCTTGCCATGAGCTGGAAGCCTTAATTACAATCTTGTGTCTTCCATTGTTTGAGAGAAATTACTAAGTGACTTATAAAGACAATTAGATTTGAATCTGCTCTAACTAATCTCTTTCCAAGTGTGATATCCTATTAGACACACCAGGCCCTTTTCTGAGGGAATAAGGGAAGTTAGGGAAGGGAGAGCTGCCTTTAAATTCTGCTTCAGGGACTAAAAACCTGAGCAAGCAATTGTCATTGCTGAATTTTCCTTGGTTGTCACCAGCTACCTTTTCTATTCCTGCTGCACTTAAATACATCCAATTGAAATCAGATCAGAATTATAGAAAGTGGACAAGAATGATAACTCCAAGGCACTCTTCAGTGAAAAATGCATTTATTAGTTGCTTTACAGGAGCCAGAACTCAGATTCTGCAGTGATGTGCTCTGATTGTTCTTGTATTTGGGGAGAGAAGAGAGTGGATAGTGCTGGAGAGTGTCCAGCTTTCCACTCACTTTGAGCTTGCTTTATTGTCTTCAGGATATCTTGTCTTATTTATGCAGAGTGACATCAACATACTCAATATCCCATCACCTTTGCTCTGAAGAGATCACTAACCAGCCCATTACACCAAAATGGTATAATATCTTTAAGAACAGAAGAAAACTTCTTACTTTTCTTCTTGAGTGATTTCTACAAATTCATGTTCATCTTTCTTAACTAACTCACACCTTAGCTCAGCATTTCTTGACCCTTTAATTTTCTTTGTGGACAATTCTTCTCCAGGTTATCTGGATAAAGCATCAAACATAATAGGTTTACACTGGAAATTCAGGAGGTGGGGCAAGAAAAGCACAAGAAGCCCAGCACTGGAATAAGTCATGGGGGGAGATTATGAGATTTTTTTTTTTTGAGAAGTATTTGGACAAATTTCTATCAGATCTGGTTTTGATGGAATATTTTCTGTTGGGAAATGTCAGAGGACAGCTGGAGAGACATCCCAGGCAGGTAGAACTAAACCTGGGCCAGCTCCAATTCAGAAAATTATTGCCAAACTTTTCTTCCTCCCAGTGGTGCTGGGGAAGCTCCCATTCCCCAGCAGGAGAAGTCCCCCCTTTCTGTAAACTACTGTGTAGGGTTCTGCTCTCCAAGTGCTTGAAAAATATTATTCAGATATATTTAGCTGCTGGAATGTGAAATACCTCTCCCTCTTCCACCCAAAAATCATAAATACCTAATGAAACATGAAAATAAGCAAAAAATCCGTTCTCTATACACTGATATTCAGTTACTGATGTATTAAGTTATTGCTTTCTTTTTTTAATTGTTTATATTAGTTAAATATAATAATTAGTCTTCCTTATTTATATTGTCTATTCATCCAAAAATGCCACATCTGGTTATCTTAGTGCTATTAAATCATAATAACAAGAGCTGAAAGACTGACAGCCTATTTCTTTCAATGAACCATCCCAAGATGGAGGCACATACAATTTTTCTGAAGTTTGGAAAAAAATTCCATCTCAGATTAGAACTTATTTTAGTTCTCATGTGTTAGCTAATAAGGTAGTGCACACAGCAAAGAACCAAAGATTTTCTTATATGTGTCTCTAGAATAAACACTTTTCAAAAATACCTTATATGAATTTTATATATCATAATGAATCTTGTAGATCATAAACCAATATTTTAAGTGCTTTTCTGAATCTCAGTAACAACCTGGGTCTAAGACTATCTTTGAAAATTATGTTTGTATTTATAAGGCCCATAGTATATGTTTCCCACCCTCAAATAATATAGCAGTAATGCATTTTATTTTTTTTACTCATATAAATAAAACTTGTAATGTGTAAATGTTTTCTGACTTCAAGAAGCGTGTTTGCAAATTTAAATTGATTGAAAACTTAGACTGGTTCTGAATATAATGTAACATTGCATAACATAACACAATGTCTGGAAATTTGTGACTTATATAAAACTTACTTTATGAAGCTTAATGTACCAATGAAAAGGTTTAATAGAGCCAATTTTCATTTCTAGTTGAATAACCAAAATGCACTTTAAACTTGGAAAAATAGCCATTCACTTTTTACTCCTTTGATCCCATGTTTTTATGAATTCCTTTTACAGAGGCAGGTGAACATCTTCAGAATGAGGACCCTTGGGAATTTTAAAATAACTTCATGGAAGACTTTTGCTTGCAACAAGTGTTTAAGTTTCTAGGCTGGATCTCTTGCTCTGCTAAATGTTCCAGCAATTTAGAAAGACATTTCAAGCACAGAAAATAGAAGGGTGTGTTCCCCTATTTATAAGATTTGAGTAATTTCATAGAACAAGAGATTTATGTTCCCTTCCTATCTGGAACTACTTGAAGGCATCTCACATACTAGTTATGCTTTGCATCACTTCGAGATGAAACTAAAACTATTTTGCAACAAAGTGTGTTGGGCTGACCTTGGTTGGCCACCAGATCACCTACAAGCCACTGTATCACCTCCCCCTCTCAGCTGCACAGGGAAAAATAAGATAAAAGTCTTCTGGGTTCTGGTAAAGTTTAATAACAGAAAAGCAAAGGCCTGACATGGAAGCAAAGGAAAATAAAAGGGTTTATTCTGTACTTCCAATCAGCAAGTGATGTCCAGACTTTCCTGGGAAACAGTGCCCCAGCACACAGAGCAGGTGCACTAGAAGACAAATGTCACAACACCAAGAGTGACACTCCTCCTCCTTTCTCAGCTTTTATTGCTAAGATGACCTCACATGGAATGGGATATTGCTTCACTGGGTCAGCTGTCTCAGGTGTGTCCTGTCCCAAGCTGTCACCCACTCCCAGCCCACTGCCCTGTGGATGGCACTGGAGATGCAGCCTTGATGCCATGTGAACACTGTTCAGCAGTGACCAAAACCCTGCTGTCCTACTGACTCAGTTACAAGTGCAGGGCACAGCACTAGGAAGGCTTCTATGTTGCATTTGAGCTATAAGAGAGCAGCAAAAATAATAATGCCACATAGTCCTTCATGTAATGGAGAAGCAAAAAAGAGAGAGCTTTATTTAAAGAAGCACTACTCTTATATATAGGGTAGTTCATGCAATACAAAAGAGAAAAGACTCATTGGTCCAAGAAGGCAACACCTCTCTGAAAATGTGCTTTCTGCAAAACATCACAAGCCACTCACACAGCTCTCACTCCCCCTGCAGGTGCATAATCATTGTTATAACTTCTTGTCCTTGTCCAGTCTGAGAAAGGCAAGGATTCAAGGCTTCTTTTTCCCTGGTTTCCAGTAGTATCCAATGACACTTCTATAAGAAAGGATAGCTGCACCCCAGCCAGACCCAGTATGCATATTCAAAATACTCACAGGAATTCCCACTTCAAAAATGGCTGGAATTTCATCTGTGACTAGAACATATGACTACTGAAACATTTCCTTAGTACCTCAAACATAGCAAGCAGCTACTCCAGATTAGGAACTTAATATTTCATTCACTCTTTTGTTGCTGTTGGGGTTTGACCCATTATTTCTTTAAATACTTAGTTATAATTTTGTGTTTTTCCTCTTCACTTGCAGACAGAGAAAACTGCAACCTTGGAATATCTAGAAGGGATTATACATACCCATGACTACCTTCCTCTCCAGAGCAGCAATTGGATATTCCCAAAATGAACAGCTAATCCTATGTAGAAATAATGTTTTCTTTTCTCTGGGAATTGGCTTAGCTCAAGTTCTATAAGGATGATGACATGAAATAAAAAATGTCCCAGGAACACAGGACACTGACATCTTTAAAGCACATGCTAAGAAAGTGAAGTAAAACTTGACTCAACAAAAATTAATTTTCCCCAAAACTTTGGAAGATTACTTGGGATCTTTGATTATTTACTGAAATATAGCTAGGTATAAATTTATCTTTTCTCAGAAAAAACATTCCAGGGCTGGAGAAGTATGACCAGACTTTTTTGATTTAAGGATCTTTAACCCTCAGAGAATGGAATTGCTATAAATCACCTTCTTATCTTCAGTGATTTTTAGCTGATCTGAGACCTATATCTTCCTTTGCTGCCACTTCCATGTTTCTTCCCAGAAACATGAGTTGCACATTAACTGTGACCTATAAAGTTTTTCTATTCAATAAAAGCAGCAAAGCACACTTTTTGTAGCCTATTTTCTTTGTGTAGACTTGAATAAAATCAAGTTTAGGCATCTGAACTGCCTAAACACAGTGAATAGATGGTGATTTAGTGTGCATTTACTTAGAACCCAGACTCATTAACTCCACAAAACTAATTTGTCAACCTCCAAGAGGATGAAGCAAAATCAGGGCTGCTGGATCTAAGCTTGACAATTCCTCCATCCGGAAATGGCAAAGGCTCTTCTATCCCAGCAACTGAGCAATCTGAGCATTCAACTCACCAAAAGTCTACAGAAGTGCAAGTTATGAGAAGCTACTTTGACATCTCTATCAAACTTTGCTCCTAATATGACATTTCAGCAACAACCGAAGACGTAGAGAGAAAAATTGCAATTTTACATTCATTTGAGTATATTTTACTTTCATCTGAGTAAGGAGTCTGAAAAAATTCACAGGGCTTTAATTCCCAAGTTTTTTCTGAAAACATTTCCTTCTCTGTGCAAAACTGGCTTATTGAAAACATCAGGTGATATTATAAGTGGTCCTGTTAAATAGATCATAATTTCTCCAAGCTGAAGCACACCAGCTTGGCATTACAGGAAAGTAGGTTGAGTGCAATTTTTTCCTTGCAATTTTTAGAAAATTTAAGTGGTCTTTTTTGTTACTTAAAAAACCAAACCAAACCAAGCCAAGCCAAACCAAACCAAAATTCTCAGAAATTAAAAAAAAAAAACAAAAAACAAACAAACAAACAAAAAATACCGTTAGACAGAAGCAGATCCCCAGATGCAAGCCTTGACATTTTTCTTTCCCATGATATGTCAAGGCACAGCACAGGCTAGCTGGTATTTCCTCAGTTTAAAAACATCTCACATGGGAAGCAGGGCCAGCCCAGGATGGACCATTCCCATAACACCATCAGGGAGCCTGACTCAAAGCTCACCAAAGGAAGGGGCTGCCCTTGGCCACACCACCTCCAAGCTGTCACCCACACTTCCAGGAGTGGGGGAACATTCTTGGGGCACTGAGCTGTGCTTCATATGCAGTGCCAGGGAGACACTGCACACAGACAGGCAGAAGGCATTTCCACCCAAAACACAGAAGCCAAAATGGAATTTCTGCTTCTCGAGTCTGTCTGTTCACTGTTTTGTTCCATAGGTACCCATCTGTTAAGCTAAGTGCTGTATTCCGTCTATGCTTTGTCTTGACAACCATCACCTCCATGAACAGTATCCATACTTCATGAGTGAAGAGGTTTTACATAATTTTATTTGCTATCTTAGGTCCTGCTTCTGAAAAGAACCTTGCACAGGGTCAGGGTCCTAATTTCTGTTGTGAGGACAAGTAACAAGAAAACTTGAGTAGTGGCTTTGTCATACAAGACAATCAGTGCAAGACAACTTTGCAGGTCAAAGCAAAGTGCTCCATGTTAAGGATGGTGGGCAGCATTTTCTGAAATACCCATGGAAGGGTGTCCATAAAAGAGCAGTAGGGAAAGGAACCGTAGCAGGATTTGGAATTGGCAGCGACCCCTTCACACCAGCTACTTATAAGCAAGTTTCACCCCACGCTCAGAATGCTGTTAAGTGGCCTAGGACTCAGATGCTGCCCTCATCAATCCTGAGATGGTGAAGCATAAGAAAATTTTGTCACCATGTGACCAAGGACAATATTGTGCTCAGAGAACAGCAAGCATTCAGCGAAGCATTGAGTGTTGACACCATCAAAGCAACTTCAGCCACAGGGCAACTGCTCAGTCTGCCTGATTCAATTGCAAATGTCCTGGCAAACAGCAGGATGCTAAATGCAGAGAGCCATGAGCCATTCAGTTCTTTGTAAATGGTCCATTTGCTGCAATAAAGAAATGAGGGTTAATGGGGAAGTGCTTTCCCTATTTATTTATTTCATTTTTTGCAAGGGCAATTCATTCAGTGCTATTAGGTTGCATATTCAACCAACCCTAGAATCATACCAGTTTCTGAGAATGTCCTCCATTTTTTGTCCTGCTTTTAACAAGTTTTTCTCTCTTGTATCACATATAACTGAAAAACCCTCACCAGAGAATTTCTTCCTTCTCAATTTCTTTCTTCTATGAAAGCAGAAATAACTATAACAATAAACCAGATTTCTTGCTTCCGTAACTTCATTGATTTAAAAGTGTTCAGATGCAGATAATCTGGGATAATAACTTCCTTCAAGTGTGAGCAGATAAAACCACTAAACCAAAAGCTGCCATAATAGCAGCAGATGAACTATCACAATACCTAGGACTAAAACTGTTCTAATTTATACTAACACAGAGTGATCCACCTTGAATCACTTGGTGAGCTGCTGTTTGGAAACCAGCCATGGATTTTTGGATAACGTGGTACTTTTTGAGCTAGCCTAAGCAGAAGATGCTCAGTGGAACTCCATGAAAACTAACAGAAAACATTCCACAGAAAGGTCACCATCTTCACCTCAGATGTGTTTACATTGGGTGTGGGGTTTTTTTTATTTGGGCTGTAGAAACCAGTGCTATAAATAGCAAGAGTGCAAAGGTACTATATGCTTTATATTTTACCAAATTCTTCTTTGGATGCAACCTCTCCAGTTGCATCCAAGAATTTATCAAAAAATAGATTGCATGATCAGCCTCACCACATGTCATGCCACCTGGTGTTTAAGTTGGATTTGGCATATGATTTGCAGGTGTTACCTTTGGATTCTGCTTACCTTTCTGTATGCTCAGATACTCGATGTGTGCTGTCCTTACTAAACATATGCACAATAATCCAGGCTCAGGAGCATTTTTTGGATGTTCTTCACTGAGTGATGGCTCAGTGTAAAGACACAGGCTGCTCCTGGAGAAGCTATCAAAAATACTTTGGCTAACATAGAGACCTGAAGATGAGACTTTAATTCACATTGTTTGTTCTGACCAAAAAGCATTATTTCTGGGCAATTTTTTGGGCAAATTTGAAGGCATTTTGTACATAGCTACACACAGCTATCATTGTTCACATTTTTGTACTAGTGCTAGGAATATTTTAATTAAAATTTTGTATGGGAAAGTTGTCTCATGAAAAGATCTTTTTGTGGGGTTAATTTTGCTCTGCCACAAACCCACTGACTAAAATGTGTTTATGCCAAAAATGTTTATGTGCATTTTTTTGCTCTAAATTAAATACAGATGATAATTGCAATGAATCACTGAAAAATGGCTGTATAATTTGAAATTGTAATTAAGTGAAAAGTGTATTAGCCTCCAAAAAAACCACATTTAGATGGCTCTAAGTGTGCTGCCATGGCTTAGCTTATTGCATTCTTGTGACCATGACTGATACCAAGGACCACATTTTAGTGACGTTGTAATGATTCATCATTAAGTATATTCTGATGACTCGATATTCTGGCAGACAAAGTGATCTTACAGAAATATGTTATCTGGAGGAAAAGCCTTCAATAAATCTGAATAAAACTGCAAAATTTTCAGAAAGATAGATGACTGTCATAATTTTTATATGTGTTGCACAATGTAATTGCTTTTTCATTGGTGTTGCAAGTTTAAATCTGTGAAAATAGGATTCCATTTCACATGGGAATTAAAGCTTAGGGAGTGAAATGCCCTGTACCCTGTGCAGACTGAATCACATTCTGTGTCTGCTGACAGGGATTTCAAAGGAACATGCCCGTGTCTTTTCTCAAAGCTACATGTGCCTGGCACTCACCCACTCCAGCCAGAAGGCTGAGGGGCAGCTTGGAAATGAGAAAGAGAGGAGAAGAGAAGCAGAATTGTGCACCCAGGGGGGAGGAGAGTGATCAGGGCTCTCTAGGGAGATCAAGTACTCAGTGGCACTGGGACAAGGGTGTTGCTAGATTTAGTCCCTCCATGCTGCTTGTGGGCATCTGGGGTGATCAGCCCCTGCTCTGTCCCCCACCTGCACTCATGGGGGTCTCACTGGCCAAGATGTAACTGTAAACCAGCTAGGAGGCAGAGAGCCTAGTTTTGGGAACAGTCTGCACTCCAAGAGGGTGGATGGGAAAAGAGACATCATATCTCATCATCCTCAGCTTTGGACAGATGTGTGCAGTAATTAGACACAGCACCCAAAGTTCCTCTGAGACTAAATGAGGAAGTAAAGGTGCACAACTATAGTGGTAGAGAAAATTGTCATTTAATATCTGTGCTAAAATAAGCATAATATAGAATTGCTTAGTTTGGAAAATACATTTAAGATCCCTGAGTCCAGTTGTTAACCCATCACTGCCAAGTCCACCATTAAACCATGTCCCTCCATGGTACTGGGACTTCACCACTTGCCTGGACAATGCCTGACAACACTTTCTGTGAAAAATTTTTTCTTGATGTCCAACCTAAATCTCCTCTAGCACAACTTGAAGTATTTCCTCTTTTGCTAGCTCTTATTCACTGTGAGAAGATACCAGCCCCACCTCACCACATCCTCTTTCAGGTAGCTGTAAAGAGCAACAAGAGCCCCCCGAGCCTCCTTTTCTGCAGGCTAAACATCACCAGCTCCCTCAGCCACTCCTTATTAGATTCTTTCCCAGCTTCACCAGCCTTGTTGCCCTTGTCTGAACACACTCCAGGACCTCAAAGACCTTTTCAAAGTGAGGGGCCCAAAACTGAATGCAGCATTTGAGGTACAGCCTCACAATGCTGAGTACAGGGAGAAAGTGTGGTACAAAATAGGAGCCATGCAGTAGGTATTGATGGACTTCATAGAGCAATGGACCACATTAAATTGACTGTTAAATGAAATGGAGCACATTAAATACAATTAATATTTCTACTGGCTGTTCTATGCATGCATTCAATGGTGCAGACAATGCCTTACACAAGCTGCAATGAATGCATACCCCAAAGCTCACTATGTTATCACTCCATAGTTCTGTCTCTGCTTTGCTCACCTCTCCCTGCTGTTGAAAAGGTGCTGAAAGCATCCAACCTCCTGGGCTTCAGCTGCCAGGGCTCAGGGCCAGCAGCTCACACCAGCACAGCCAGGAGATATCTCTCCCCCCATCCTCAGGGGACACAGGGAGCCTGTTGCTGTGGCTGCAGCCCTGCTGCTTCCCAGTGCCACCATGGCAGGCCAGCCTGGGGGACAATGGGGCCTGGGATGACCCCATTACTGGCTTTGTCCAGTCCTGCTCACACTCTCAGCCCCCACAAGGCAGCCAGGGCTGATGGCTGTGTTATAACAGCCTGTGCAATTTGCTCTGTTATTCCTCTACTGCTATACCACACATTTTAAAAAAAATGCTGAAAATGTTACTATCAAACTGCAATAAGTTCCCTTGAAATGGTTGTAAATCTTGCTATCTTTTAACTCCATATAGTAGGCATAACATTAAATAAAATTAATATTGTTACTGCTTGCCCTATTCATATATTCAATAATGCAAACCTGCACTTTATTTGAAGCTATGTATAAATTTAATATACATACTATTACAACAAGGTCACTTTGGAATAATCTGTTTGATTGATTCCAGGGAGGTGGCATGCCGAGGGAAAAAGTAATCTCGTATGGAAAACACACAATATCAGCCTGAAAACAGCCTGTTTTCAAGTCAGAGTATATAAATGGCAACTATTATAATTTTACTTACACCACACAGCCAAGCGTTGTTGCAGCTTTGCCAGTTGTTTTCCATAATAAATTAAATTTTCTTCAGGGCTGTCCTTCTTGCTGTGTTTGTCACTCCATTATCAGAGGATTTTACACCCACAAAATCACCTCTTGGTTTTTGCCTTCAGATGAATTCTTGTACCTGCTCCTCCACTTTGTGCTATCAAAACAATAAGCTATCAATCAGGATCAAAACTTCTTATGAAAAGAAGAAAGGACAAAGTAATATTCTCTAGAACATTTCTCCTCAGTACAATATTGAAAACAAGCACTGTGAGGCAACGACAACACAGAAAAAGAAATTTCCACTATAGCATGAGTGTGAGCAAGAGATCCAGCTAGGAGGCACAGCTCTGCTCTGAGCCCAGTGCCATGCCAATATTTAGCTGCTGCTGGTGATCAGTATTTAGGAAAGACAGAATAGGCTGATATTTAACTATGAGTATACTTGTGTTACAACCTTTGTATATTTTAAATCTGAAATGGCCATGAAACTTTAGCAGAATCCAATGTATTCCTCTCTTGTGCCTAGCAAGAAAAGGCTGCTGGATGCTGGCTCAAACTCAGCAGCAGTGGAGCATCTCCTCAGTCAACTACCTTATTTCTAAAACACTCCAAGGGAAAATTACAGCATCTCCTAAATTGCCCCAGCAGATATTTGATCCAACTAGGAAGCAAAAAAAATGCTCATTATCCTGACTTTTAATTTGGTCAACTGTCAGCTAGCAGATGTTAGTGTAAATGTTGAGAGTCCTGCCTCTTTACCTTACTTTAGCCCTAAAGAGAACTGTGGGGCAGGCAGTAGTTCCTCAGGACCCTGATGAGGTCTGTAAAGTGGACAGTGAGATAACAGTGGTTGAGGACTGGGGAAACTGAGCAAGGATTTTCACCCTTCATTGTTTATTACTTACATTGTACAGTGTGCTTATATATTCTGTCTTCTCTTAGCACTGGAAGGGGAATCAAAAGTTCTTAAATTATCAGACAATCCTTTTTCATCACTGATCAAAAAATGCAGTCATATTTTCTACACAAGATGAGTACAGTGGGATCTGAGAGTACCACAGGTAGGAGATGAAACCGAAAGGACAGACTTGGTGTTTGCATTCTCTATTATGTGAGTACAACAAGCTCTTTTGTGTAGGTAAATTTTCTGCTGAGATCATGAACAAAAACACATGCATCAGGTCCAGGACTGCAGGTAGCAGATCATCTTAGGCTGCTTTCAGACTTGCACCTAGATCTGCATTTTATAACTGCAAGTTGTCAAATTGGATACCTCGGTGAGGAGCTTTCATAGCTTTCCTCAGACCTTGTTTTGTGCCTCAACACCTTCCACAAATTAAACTTACCCTTTTTCTTTGTGCATGTATGAAGTAGAAGATATCATATGTGTTCATACTCCATCCACCCTGTCTCTTTTCTTCATTACTCAATTGTACATTAGATTCAAAATCCCAGATTGTTTAGGGCTCAGCTCTCCATCAACTTTTGCCATGATATTGATCTTCCTGTACAAGCTGTAACGTGTGGAGGTTCTGTGGCTGAATGATGCAACCAGAAGTTTCTTCTTATATTGTTGGTATCAACATTTTTTAAATTTATGCCTTTTGGTTTCACACGTCACTGCTTTGCTAATAGCAATTCTCCATCCGTAACAATATTTTCCTGAAGAGCTCTTCTAGTGTGGACATCTTTAACTGCTTTAAAAAGCTTTTAGACTCTTCAGGAAAGTCATAAAGCACTCAAAATAATCTCCCTTCTCCTTTTAAAAAGCATTTGTGGTGGACTAATATATTGCCTCAAACATGCTAATTACATCTGATCATGCTTGAGTATTGCATTACAGGACAGATGGAGCAAACTCAACAGCAGCACTCTACTTTTTGTGTTCCACCATGTTAATGAAAACAATAAATCAATGACATGTTCCAAACCTTGACTTGTCCCAGAAAAGGGGAATGCTAACAAAATTTAGCACATCCAGCTTAGAATTTCTCCCAGATGGATAGGTCCCTTTTCACTCAGGAAAGGTCTGAATTCTCCTTTCAGCATAAAGACAATCATCCAAGATGCTGAGTATGAAAAGGATCTGAAAGGACCCTTTTTTGGGAGACTGTATTAACTTAGAAACAGGTACACTATTCAGATTAATGACAGGGGAAACAGAATCTTGGGATGAATGATACAAGGAACAGAGTATTATGGAAGATGATTTTGCAGACATAGTAGGAAACAAAGAAACTTCAATTCAGAGAGCCAGGAAAGTCTGTTTTCTTTTTTGTGGTAGAAACATGCAGAAAATTTCAGTCTCCAGAGAAGAAAACTAATATGAAAGGACTTTAAAAGATTGACATCTCATAGTCTTGAAAATGAAGGCAAAATTAAGGTTAGCTTTAAAAAGTCAAAGGCCTAAATGAGAGGAATTGGAGCTACACCTCCTTTGTGTGAGAGTATTGTGCAATTAAAGTTATTGATGATACATAACCCTATCATGTTCCCTATAAGGTGTGTACTCCATAGTCTGCAGGTACTGAACAGATATTTCTCCTCTGAAGTTTTGGTATGGTTCCCTAGCTGCTGTGGCACATACCAACATTCATTTGATAAAGGCAATCATAAATAGCTACTAGTAACAGCCATGCATCACTAAAAATTAAAATTGCCACTCTGAGAGGGGCCACCATATGGCCCATCTAGATTTTTAGTGTAAAATCTGGTCAGTAAGCTGGATGACAATGCCTTTAAGGCACTAATCCATAAAAGAGCTGCAGGCATTAACCTAGCATGGGTGCCATGGAAAGCAATGAGAGTAACCAAGGATTCAATTTCAATTGAACAAGGATCTGAACACCTCTTACAGTCAACAGAGCAGTGATGTTCCAGTTCTCTGATCAGAGCTATTTTCATTTCAATGGACCCTCTGCAAGGAACCTGTTTATGCAGAATTTAAGGAAATTAAGTAGATTCTTTGCTAAGGTCTCAGAGGTGTAATGTACCACATCACAGAAAAACCTTCAGCTGGCTCTGTTAAACTTTTCCACTAGCTGATCATGGTATCCCTAATTACTTGTTCTGACATCATGGCACCTGGCTCCTACACATCTTCAACTCTGAAGAGGAGCTTTGAAGCAGGTCAGTTCACAGCCTCAAATGGCAACATCTGAGATAAGGTCATTCAGTGTCTGTGAAGTCTTTCATGAATGAACATGACTTATAGGTCTAGCAGACACTACCAGTTGCAATACCTGGATTTCAGTTCCTGTTATCACAATGCTACAATACTTTAGAGTATTTATGGTGCCTCTTTATTGCTTTTTGTTCTTTGGGTGTTAACAAAGTGTGGCAGCCATATCAAGAAAAAAGATGGATTTTTCTTAGAGAACCTGATGTAACTGCATCGTAAATTTTCTTCATAGTTCATGCAGAGAAGTTCCTACAGAATTTCCCTCGATTTTTATTTTAATGACCTCTTCTTTGTAGCATCCTTTAACCTTGAGGAAATCTGTCTAAGCATTTATTGAGGAATCTTCCTGTCTGCCCTGCCTTGTGCAAAGTTATTCTGTAAACAATTTGTTTTGATGGATGTGTACTGAGTATGAAGGAGCTTAGCAGGAAATGGGTTGGACTTACCAATACTTACCAAGTGAGTAAATGTCAGCAAAGTATAAAACAGACTTTTTGGTCTGGAAGACCATACAAAATTCTATTTATATTAATCACTGTGTTTGTTCAGCACCCGAATATGTGAGTTTAAAAGAATTTAGAGAAAGAAAAATCCCCTGGCTTACTATGACAGTAATAGCTACTGTAGCAATTACCAGCTACTGCAATTCAGTCCTTGCTATTTTGAAATGAGAGATAACTGAATTTTTTACTTTTCCATTTGTTTTTTTAAAAGGTTCCTAAAATGCAGAGGTAAAACCTGTCATCTCTGGTGTTATTATGAAGCTTGGAGAAGTAAATTAGGTGTTTTATTCAACCTTAGCCAACACAAATATACTATCGCTGAGGAATTCTATGAATACATACATTAAAATTTCTAAATTGTATGACATTTCAAGAACATTCTGGTAAGATTTTTTAAAAGAGAGAAGCTCACTGAGATGGTCTGGAAATATAACTGTGACCTGATTCTTGAAGACAAACAAGTAAAGCGCATACAACAAGGTAAAGAATGCATGGTAAAAAGTCAGAAGCCTGGCTTTGGTTTTTGAGTTTTATTCGCAGTTTTATTGTTAGAAAACCTTAGGCACAGCACTTGTTTCTGTCAGCCACCTAAAAACTGCCAATCTAATGCTGGTGGTAATCAGTGTAAGATACTGCTTTTAGCTGTCATTTTGGATTTGTTCAAAAGACTTGGACTCAAGTAGCTAAACCAAAGACTGGAGGGCAAAAGGAATGAGAGAAATGAGAAGAGGGTAGGAAAGTATGGTTGGAAAAAAAAAAACCACCAACAGAACAGTGGATTAGTTTAGTTGTAGAACTTCTAATTTTCAAAAAGTATCTGGCAGCCAGACCTACCTGACAGTGACCCTGGTGTCATCTGCTCTCTCCCTTTAGGACTGCCAGGCCGTGACATCTCTGAGAGGCAGAATGATAATGGCACAGTGGTATAAATACAGTGGTCTCTAGAGCCCCAGGCACAACTGTAAAACTCATTTGTCTTAGCTTCATATCTCACTTGTATCCAAATCAAATTGATCATTCAGAATAGCCATCTGCTCATTATTTTGTCCACTGATTGACCCTCATTTTAAGTTGGGCAAAGAAGTTCATGAGTTTCTGTGTACGCACATCCCCTATTTACAAGTGCAACTCAGCATTGTCATTCTCCTGACAAATGCAAGTCTTTGATTTATTAGATTAATTCGATTCTTCTGCCTTTGGCAACTTTTTATAAACATTTCTCTGTAAAGGGATCAACTGCATTTCTGTTACTGGAACAGCTCCTCTGAGCTGTGTGCTAAATGCCTCTCCACTGTGCTGTACTTGGTATGCAAGAGAAGTGAGCTGACTGGGACACAATTCCAGGGTGTTTGTGTCTGGGAAGCTGAAGAGTACTTAGACACATTCCTCTGAACAGAGCTCATGCTACACCTCAATCTTACCTTTCCTTGTGATTATCTTCAAGAGGGCATCATGACAACTGAGATTCACTTTCCAAGACACAGCCCTACTTGGGATGAGAGGTTTCACATCACCCTAACTGGGAAAGCAACTTCACTGGTTAGCAGGACAATTAATGAGCATTTCCATACTGACCGTCTCTTTCCCCCAAAGAGACAGGATCAGTGCAAAACTTCTCTCCAAACTGATTTGTAGGTCTTGACACTTAGCAATAAAATTATCTTGCTGAAGATGACTTGTAAACTGCAGTAACCCAGACTCTTAATTTATTGTATCCCTTATCAGTGCATTGCTGTTTTAAAACTCTCATTGTGTCATATACATGCCAGCTAATAATATTCAGATTAATATTAGCTATCTTAGAAATATATGAGGCAATTTTACACATTTGTAATAATGGCTTCCACTGCACAAAAATCCTCCCTAGCTAGGAGGTAGAAGCAGAGACATTCAGAACCAAAAAGATGAACATTTTTCAGAGATGACAACTGTAGTGCATCCAAACAAATAAAGACAATCCTGGAGACTGAGCACGAGATGAGCCCATAAAGGGCAAAGACTTGCTCTGCACCAAAGCTCAGTCCAATCTGTTTCTGGATTCCTGGAATGGTTCAGGCAGCTGACCAGCTATCCCAGGCATCACAGAGATAGTGTTGAGCAGCAGTGACAGACAAGTCCATCCAGCCAAGCTACCATGCTTGTGGAGACTTTGCAGGACCTGAGAGTTTATCTTTGGGTAGTTTCTCTAGAAACAGCAGCAGTACAGTAACTTTACCTTGGTCTTTCTGCTTTATTAAGTTCAGAATAGGTGAAGCCAATTTTGTTCCAGCCAACCCACAACCCACAATCCCAGCAGGTATCACAGTTCCCTCAACACCAAATTACTTTTCTCCCTCTAGACTACTTACCAATTTCCTTCCCTACTCTTTCTAGTGTTTGTCTAAAATAAATCTCCCAGTTTCCATTATAGAATCCTCAAATCATAGAATATGCTGGGTTGAAAGGGACTCTGATCAGTGCTCTGATCAGTTCCCTGGGGAGCCTGTTGCAGTTCCAAGGAAAGAGATTCTATACTTCCTCTATTCTTGATCAGTCTGTCTCTAAAAATCATGAGAATTTTGCAGATTATCATATCAAGCACTGAAAAATGACTGATTTCCCACTGAGCTGCTACTGTTGCTCATCCTGAGCATTTGATCTCTCGGTGCCCAAGTATGGGGTTTGACTTAATGACACGAATGTTGTAACAAATTATAAAGGACAATGACAGTATTTTTAATGTATAAAGGGCGTTTTGGCAGGAAGACTTAGTGCTGTGCATTTTTCTATGAGCTTTTGGCCTTCAGGACTACTCAGTGATTTGGAGATCATGGTGAAAGAGACAAACAATGCAGCAGCCAGAAAGCTGGCTCAATGTTTCTTATTGAGGCTGCTTCTGAACCAATAGAAGTTCACAGAGGATGTCAGTGACATGGAGGAAAGGGGAAGGAGGATGGGATGAAAGAAGAGAGACAGGGGAAAAAAGGAGAAAGAGGAGAGAGGAAAGGGAGAAGAAAATGTCAGTCTTTTCAGTGCTTGGTCTTACTTCTCTTTGTGATTGTCTTAAGAAGTAACAGAAGAAAAACATTTTGTACATTCACCTGCAGGTAATAATATCCCTCTCTTTAAAAAAAAATACAGTAAAATTCAGTCCAGATATCTCCCAGGTGCCAGTACTTGGGCTGATTTTCTGTGCTTCCTCAAGCACTGCCTTTGTCTTGTCTCCTGTCTGTAGCAGAGAGCAGTGTGTAGACTGCAGAGCCCTTAATTCACACTGACACCCATAATCACAGACCTTTCCTTCCCTTCAAGGTCTCCCATGCCCAGTCCCAGGTGTCACACGTCTCTAGAGCATGTCACCACAGTCTTACTTTGGGTTCATGCCCTTGTTTGGTGGCCTGGAAAGGCTGATGCCAGTCCCAACAAAGCAGCTAAGCATTGAAAGGTGGGTCACTAATCAGAGCACTGCAGTCAAGAAGGACTTACAAGGTGGCAATTTGACAGCAAGTCACAGCTCATCATTTTCCACATGGTTCAATGCTCCATCACCTCCTCTGCATATGCCTGCTCTCAGGAGGATGGGTTACAAAGCTTCATTTTGGCTTCAAGACATACTTGTCATTTTGCTGACTTATCTAAGTAAATGAATGTATTGCTTTTCTTTCTATTCAGCCTTTTCTTATTATTAGGGATATTATATGATAGGCAAAGGTAAATTCTTGAGCTAGTGTACCCCAGAAGTTCAGCTGCAGCTGTCTCAGCTATAATACTTAGACTGTCATCAGAATTATCCAGTGAATTAACACTCCAACTTGTCTCCCTTCAAACACACTTTAGTTACCTTTTTTTTTTCAGCTGTAAGGTCACTGTAATTTATTTATTTTAGTCTTTGAATACTGCAGTATACTTTTTTTCTTTATGTCACACTACTGCTCCCTGCTGCCCAAGTCTATTTCAGTTCCAGAGATCCATTTTACATCATCTAGACATGAGACAGATCGTATAATGACTGAGGGTAACTGGCTCCTCAGAAGCAGGGGGCTGTCAATGAGATGTTTGTCTCACCATGATTAATTGCTGTGAAATGCCCACAGAGATTTAGATCATGATTAATTACCAGAAAATGCACTGAGACCTTAAAGGGTAAGTTCTACTACTTGCTAAGTTTACCCAAGAGTTCCCGTACATCCTGCATCTGGGACACTTGTGCAACATGCAATCAGTTGATAAAACTCCCACAGAACATATGGTGAATTGTCAGCAAAAGGCTACATAAAAATAGCTTGTAGTAAGCTCTAAGTGTAGATAGTCAATGGCTGAGGGGTTAATAGTCTATTTCTTTAACTGCTGTTTTCTTTTACCTAGAAAGTACTAATTTGTTTGCAATTACATTGTTGGTGCTTTTTTCATTTGGCCTGCTCAAAGATATAACAGTTACCACAAGGTTAATGTTCTTTCTGAGTAAAAAAATGCTAGATCCTATCTGTATAATGCATTTCTCTTCTTCAGCAGAGAAGCTGAGGAGATTAATAAGCTTCAGTATTTTACATTAAGCTTATTAAAGATCCAAATGTTAACAGGTTTTAAATCGTCTTCTGAAATTCCACAGTAAAAAAAAAAAACTAAGAGCAACTTAATCCATTTCCTGGGACCTTTCCCAAAGACTTTTATCATTCACATAAAGTCCAGAAACCAGACCACACTATCATGTGGCAGAGAGAAGGTTAGTATTGTTCTGGGAGAGATAGGATGGGGAAGAAGATGTGGCAGTCAGGGTGCCTGCATAAAGTGACCAGAGAGCACCCCTTCAATTGGTAAAACCCCATCAAGGGCACAGTCTCTTTGAATGAGGAAAATATATCACTTCAATCCCTCTTCAGTTTTCCATGCAAAACTTCACCACATTCTCAATACATTCAGTCCAGTGCACTCAATTAAGTCCTCTTAAAAAGTTTTGTTTCTGTAGCACTCAAAATTCTTTGTGAATTTTGCCACTGGGCTTTGTGCGAGTGACTTCCTTTCACCCTTTCCACATTTCCTTCTGCTAAAATGCAATCCATTTTACATAGGTTTACAATGTTCCTGTCCAGCATGTTGCAGTCAAAATCACAGGGAAAAATGGGTGCTCTGAGAAGAAGGATTTCTTCTCAAGATAATTTACCCAACCTTACACCAACTTATATAAAACCCAGAACTGCAGAGATCTCTGAGTACACACACACACCAGGTCTAAGTTCTAGGTACCAACTAATGGTATCCTTTAGTAGCAGGTACATTATGGACAGGGATTTCATCCTACACAGAGGTTTGGTAGATACAGCAATTGTTTCCTTTTAGCAGACCTGTAAGAGAAAGATCAACAATTAGCCCTTCTAAAGCTGAAAAAACTCCCTCTTTCCTGTGCCTCCTCAGAGGGTTTCATTTTCTGTGAGCATCAAATCTATATTCCTTTGGGATTTTATTAAAGAAGAAAAGAATTTAAAGAATTTAATGAATTTAAATGAAGACTAAAAGAGAGTGTGATTCAAGTGTGAAAAATTTGACCTGGGAACATCCCACCCTCCACTGTTTATACATTTTCACCCATATAATATTTTTATTTCAGGAACAGCCATCAAAAAAGTTCCAACCTAAGCCTGGGGATGAAGTAACTCACCAGAGGGGTAGCTATAAACAATGTTGTATATCTAAGAAGTGGGTCAAAGATCAGGTATCCTGTTTCAATAAACTAACTGCAAGATAACAACACAGATCTGAGCTAGGAGTAGAGAATTAAATAGGATATTGGACCATTCTAAGACAAAGAGAAAAATCTGAAAATAATTACGAACTATCATTGCGAAGAAGTGATTCACTGGCACATTAACTGGGTAGGAGTTAGATGTCCTTCTGAGAACTTGCTCCAGACTGTGCCAGCCTGCAAAATTCAAGTCTTAGTCACAGTAGCTGGAAAGCTGGCCTTACTTCTCCACTCCTAGTACAAGCCAGTTGTTTAAGTTGCAAATGCCCCTTTAAAATATTCAGACTGTGACAAAAATAAAACATACACATTGGTATAATGAAGTGTAACTATGAGGAACAGCTTTTTAATGGGAGAGCACAGATGTTCTATGCACAGTGGCTTTGGTTTAAATTGAAAAGTGCCATTGTTTGGCCATCATTTCAAATCATGATACTCTAAAGGAGAGTTTTCAGGACATACACACTTGAGGAGCACAAAGCTAAAGTGGAGCTAAATTGTTATAACTGCTCTGCTCTAAGTGAAAAGAAAATGGTTTTCATGTGCATGAAAAACAAAAAGTGGAAAATCATAGTTGGCAAGTAAGGGGAGACCAGGACTGAAAAGAAAAGAGCATGGGCAGCAGCAGCCTTCCATCAGCTGATGGGAACAAAAAAGAAAAAATATTTTTTTTTCTCCAAAGCTGGCACTACCACAATGGGTAGAAGGACAGTGCCATTTCCCTGGAGCCTGTAGGCTGGATGTGCACTGGCACAGGAAGAAGAGGGAAAGAAATGCATACACCCAGTCCTAGTTGCACTAGGCAGAGGTGCCCAAGTCTGCCACACAATTGCACAGATCCCCTTCTCTGCCACACCACCAAGAGCATCTTGAACAATGTTTATGCTGCTGCCATAAGAGACCAAAGCCTGCCTTCCTGACAGTAATGTCACCAGCAACCACTTATGGTGAGCACTCCCGCTACTTTTATTTGTCCTGCACTTCAGAGCAACGTGAGTTAGGGATGCTGGGTTGGACCTCCCAGGTGTGGTAGTGATAGAAGTAATACCTTATATTTTATACTGATTTCAGATCAGCTGTATATGGCAACTCTTCTCTCTCCTTTGGAGAAATATCATAGAATCATGGAATGTGAAGTGGTTGGAAGGGACCTTAAAGATCATCTAGTCCCAGCCTCCCCTGCCCCTAGAGCACGTTGCTCAAGGTGTTAACCCAGCCTGGCTTTGAACACTGCCAGGGCTGGGGCATCCTCCACTTCTCTGGGAAACCTGTTCCAGTGTCTCACCACTCCAACAGCAAAAAATTACTTCTTAATATTTAACCTAAAGTTCTCCTTTTTCACTTGATATTGATTACTTACTCCTTGTCCTATCACTGCAGATCCTGACAAAGTCTCTTGTTTCCCTGCAGGCCCCCTCCACACACTGGGAAGTTCCTGTGACATCTCCACACAATCTCTTCTCCAGGGCAACAGTCCCTACTTTCACAGCCTTCCTAGGGAGGTGCTCTACTCATCTTATCTGCTTCATGGCCCTCCTCTGGACTGGCTCCAGCAGTTCTATGTCCTTTTTATGCTGGGGCACCAGAAATGGATACAGTAAAATCAGTTACATAGCAGCTAATTGTGTCCAGAGTTGCAAACAGCCTAATAGGCTCCTCAAATCTGTTTGACTAGCACTTGCTCACACTAATTGTCCAACAGAAGCAGGAAATTACAATTAATGTGCAATAAATATGATTTCTACATATACTTCATCACTGTAGAAAAAAAATGGGTTAGAAAAATCTGAAGAGTAGTTATAAGACAGTAAGACAACTACAGTGAAAAGAAATCCAGATATATCCTGATTGCATAAAAACTGTCAGATTTATCCCATGGCAAATCATGGGAAAAGAATTGCCAATCAAGAGCTACTTTCTTCTCCAGACAGCAGGGAAGAGGGGGATAAATGTGTAGAACTGATAAGAATTTTCACTGGTCAGGAAAAATACAGAAAGCAGAAAAGCCCATTTAATTCATATTCTTCAGGATAATGCAGGCCTCCTCTATACCTTTCTTTTGCTTATCTCTTTCTGGTCTCTCTTTTTTCCTTCTTTACACAGCTGTCAATTTGAGAGTGAAAGAGTCAAGATGCTCTTCAAAAAATTAGATCCCACAGAAGATATAGAAAACAGTCAAAAAGTCTTGGTTAAAGAAGCTCTGTTTCCCACTCCTCCTGTCCATATCTTCACTTTCCACTAGACAATGTGGAAAAGGTATGCTGTTGGAGGCAGAGGTATCTGCACCACTCAGGAAAACTCAAAGCCCAACTTAAAATACAGTCACAGATTTTTTCTTTGTTTTTAGTTAGCTCATAAAGCTGTGTTTTATAACATGCATTAAGTCAAACAGAAAACAAATCATGGGTTCTTGCAGGAAATAGAATATTATCATGGGCCTATAACAGAATTTCACTTTTAAAATATTTTTCTGTGACTGTAACAGAAATCTCTTTCCATCTCAGCTACAATTCATATATTCACATTGCTGGGAAAGCCATTCTCCTGGCTGTAGAATAGTCAGGAGCTGAGTGAAAAGTAACATTATGAGATTCATTAGCAGAGAGCAGAGACTGGGCAGAATACCAGCTAATATTGTTTGGCTTTTGGAGTGTGCATACACCATTGCATGTGTCCAGCCAAATTGTTCTTAGAAACAAGTAGATGTGACACAATAAATAACACCATTCTGTTCTGTCCAAAACTATCCACACCTAAATTGTCTGAGAAGCACAAACAGAAGGAACAGAGCTGACTAACTTCTGCCATTAAGGTAAACATGCCACCATCCTCAGCACCTCCATTTCAGCTTGGTTAACTGCAGTAGGGTTCCTAAGCTACACCACTGTGCAGGATTTTGCATTTCTATTAACATTCCTCTGGCAGGCAGAGATCTTGTTAAGGTTCGTTAATCTTTAATTATGTTTTTAAAACCCTGTAGCAGCAGTAAATACCAGTAGTTTATAGTCAGCTGTGAGAAGTAATATTAACTTGCAGTCTGCACACACCAGTCTGCTCCTGTGTGTTAAGCACCTAGCACTGTTCACCTTCTCTACCATTTTGCCTTGCACACAGTTTACATCAGCTGAGCACTGTAAATTGGTATTTATACATAGCACTCACAGCCTGCATACACACAAAATCAGGGCTAGAGGGTAATAGGGTAAGGAATAGTAAAGATTGGAATAAGAAATGGAGGCAAATGAAGAAGGAAGACAGACAACATGACATAGAGCAGCCCTGGGGAGCTAAGGGAGAAGAGATGATGCTTAAGTCGATTCCCTTCATATAACCCACACTCATTTATAACTTGAATGGATGAATAAGTGAGCATTTTTCCTTTCAGCTATCCTACTAGCTGTAAGTGTGAAAATATGGTAAATATCCTCTCCAAAATGCCTTCCTTGTTTTGTACAGAAACTAGTTACATTCATTTCAAAATACTTCTTGGTTGTGTTCTTTACCTTCCTCAGATATGGGAGCAGAGACTTAATCACTGTTTAACTTCCAAGATGGTTTTGTCACTTGTTTTAAACATAACTCTCAGAAAGCTTAGTCACTGTAAGATCCAAATTTATGAGACATCCTCACTGTTTTTGAGCCTTAATGCCCTCAGCTGCCTTTGTCTTCTGAAGTGGCTTAGGTTAAAGTCCTGAAAAGCAATCACCAAGAAGTCATGCCTAAATACTCTTTCAATTAGGGCTTGATCCCACAGGTAGTTATGTGCTGAAGTGCAGAAACCAAGAGCTGGCGCTGAATATTTAGTGTTTGTTTAGTGCCTGAGCAGTGTAGCTTGATAACAGAGTGAGCAAATGCAAAGAGAGGAGGGAAAAAAACATGGAATATAGCCAAATTTGTGCAGCCCCACGCTGAGTCCTGCAGAGGAGGAGCATGTGGGCATGCCCAGCATGAGCTGCTCAGACTGAGACAGTCATGACACTGAACTCAAGTGAGGAATTTCATGTGCTGCCTGTGTGACAGAACCAGCAAATCGCTCAAACGTGACCACATCCAGAGCAATGACACAGTAAAGAAATGAGGGGCCATTTTTTTGCTAATATTCAGCCACCTGCTGCCCCCATTCATGCACATGGCAGCTTTTATTCTTCTCCAGATCACAGCCTGTACTGGGCTGCAGCAACAAAGTCTCCCCAGCAGCCCTGCAAGCAACTCAATGCTGCTCTCCCACCAGTCAAGATCCTGTGTTGCTTCCTCATAGATTGACCTGGGAGGGTGAAACAAATACAAATACCATCAGAAAAAAATAGTTTTTATCCTCTTTGGCTATTTTCACTCTCATTTTACCTTCATTTTCTGTGTCTGTTTAGCCTGCACGTTTATGGAGGAGCATTTGCTGAAACAGCAAATTCTTGTGCAAGCTATAGACTAAGAACTTGTAGAAATTATTCAGTGCATAAGGAATAAATTAAAAGGAATCAGATAATTAGCAAACAGAAAACAGAACCAAATTACATTAGTCATCAGCTCTCCCTGGCAGTTCTGACCTTGGAATGGCTGGTGGCTGTTTCCCACACATTAACTCAATTTCCCACTTGTTCCAGAGACCTCACCACAGAAAATGTGATATCCCTTGGAGCTCTTTCACTGCCATCAGACCCCATTAGCTACTATGGACAGTCAGTGCCCCAGCTGCCCACAAGGAGCAGTAGTGACAGTGGGACCAGCAGGGTTTCACTGGCAAGCCCCAACCAATAAGGCCACCAGAACCTCCATAAGACCATCAGGCCCAAGCTGGGGTAGCAGCAAGGCTAGCCCAAACCCTATGGCCACCACATCAGTTAACAGACATGGGTTGAAAGTTCTCTGTTTTGCAGATTTCTCACAAACTCGTTGAGAAATACAGGTAAAATTCATTTGTGCTACTTAGCTCAGATGGAGATTTGGTCAGCATGATCTTCTTGCCAATCTCAGGCTGTGAGAGCTACTAATTGCCCTCCTTGTAGTCACATGAGAAAAGCTGTCTTTGGTCAGATTAGCCACAATATTGAATAAAGAAAGCTTGTCTGTGATCCTTGTCTGAAGGTCAGCCTACAGTTAACCTCTTTGGGCGTCCCTAATAAAGCTGACTTACTATACTCAACGTTTATACCAATTTATATCACTGGAAAGGGAGTTCAGTTTTCCTTCAAACTCCAGTACCTCCTCTAGGAGTTAATGACTAATATGTTCAACATCCTCTTTTTGAGCTACATAATTTCTCTTTTTTCCACACTAGATATCTCTTTTGCTTTCAGAGACAGCTTTTGTCTCTCAGAGCTGCCCTTGGTGGAACTCACCTATGCCTTCAGATGCCCTCTCTGTCACCTGCCAAACTGCCCTTCTCTGCCTCTGAAATTTTCTCCTGGGCATTTAATTTGCAAGACACAGCAAGAGGGGAAAGTAGCCACTGTGGTGCCAGCAGGAGAGATTTGATCTCTACAAGACTTTGGTACCTGAGGAAATCCAGGTACTCTGAGGATATCCATGGACTTGGCACATATCTTCAAACATCAGGTATAGAAAACAAAATATATGCAAATTTCAGCTTGGATTTTTTTCCCTTTAGGGGATTGTTCTAATCCATTCAAACCACTACTGGTGCCATCAAGGCTAGAGACCAGTAGGCATTTCCTGGTGGTCATCTTTATCCTGCATTCATCCTAGCACTTTCACCCTGTATGTACATTGTACCACATAAAAGCAACCATTGTCCTCCAAATGAGCTGACATCTTCACTCCAACTGCCCTGGGAATCTCTTTAGCCCACTGAAAATGGAATAGAAAATGAAAATGTCATCACCTGGCAGGATGAAGAACAGCAGTCCAAAAATACTTACTAGTCTGGTGGCTACCAGTGTCATCTAGAAGGTTCTAAGCCTGGCTTTCAGGGCAAACACCCAAAGCTTCTCATGAAAGGAAATTGGAGGAAGGACCATCAATTTTCAGAACACTCTCATTTGGGTGACCCATTCTGGCAAGTGTTTCAGGTTGCAAAACACAGTGAGATACAAATATTTCCCAACCACTGCACCCAGGGCTTTTTGTTGGCCAACCAAGGAGACTCAACTCAGCATGCTCACTGTTTTCACATACCTTGCTTTATCATGTGTTATGGCAAGGTGCCCAGGCATCCCAATGGATGTCAGCACATCTAAAAGTCAGGAATTGCCCTGCCCTACACAGCACACTCTGGGGAAATTACATACCACAGAACACCATGCCCAGTATATAAACTGGGGGAGTTTATACACTGTGAGGAGCCAATTGCTACTCAGGGACAAGCTGTGCATTAGTCAGCGGGTGGTGAGCAATTGTTTTGTGCACCACTTTCCTTTCTTGGGTTTTAGCTGCTCTGTATTTTAATCTCCTTTTTATTATTATTAATTAGTGTTGTATTTCACATTATTTCAGTTATTAAACCAAAATAATCTTATTTCAAACTAAATAAACTTATTTCAACCCATGGGTTTTACATTTTTTCCAATTCTCCTTCCCCTCCCACTTGGGGGGAGAGGCAGTGAGGAGTGTCTGTGTGGTACTTGTTTGCTGGCTGTTATTAAACCCTGACAGCAGTCAGCATGCCTGCTGTGCCCTGGCACACAGCCTCAACATGCCAGGGCTCAGGAGCTGCTATGGAGCTGAGGATCTGCCTTTGTTTGCCTGAGCAGCACACATACACTGGAGCTGCATTAGCCTGCACCTCGCTGTGTGCTGATAAATATCAGGATGAATTATCCAGTTCATCTTGGCTCTGTGTAGAGCTATCAAGACTCTCAATATGCAGATGGGTCTTGTTTATCATGTGATAGATACTGTGTAATGTAGCACCTAAATTACACTGAGTTTGCAATACCATCTGGTTTCATCTTTCATTATATTAGAGGATCACTGTGTTATATTTGACCTGAAAATTGGTGCAGGAATAAAGCCATGGATGCAGTTTGAAGTGGTGAGAAGCTCTGCTCGCTCACATGAGGCAAGCAAGTTTCAGACAAAATTCTCTATTTTCCTCTTCAGATCTGGAAAACAGCAATTACCAAGTAAGCCACAGCAAAAATCTAGTGGTCTGCACAGGTTTACCTGGAAGTAGAGTCAGATGACACTGCCAAAGAAGGAGCAGCCAGTCAAATTTTCTCATGTGACAGAAAAAGACTGACATGGTGGAAGGAAAGCCAGTGAACGTTCAGAGGATCAGTCCATAGATATTAAGCTACTTTTGGTTTGATAGGATCTTAAGACAGAGTGAAGAAAATATTTACATTAAGTTTTAGAAAACTCCAAGTCTTCCCATTGATGCCAAACTGATTTTTGCTTTTAAATATTCTTCATATATACTTGTAGCTCTCTAGATTATCGGTATAATATGCCAATATTATATGGTATAATTACATAGATTTGTAGCTAGCATTTTACCCACTCTGTTAGACAGAAAGACAAAGCAAATTCCTAAAGGCCCCTATCCCATCCTTCTTCCTCTGGAGGCTAAGGGCAAGCCACTCTCCCAAGACACTTTCTCATGAACAACTAGCAAAAGGGAGGCTTCAGAAAAGGGTTGAATGAAAAAGGGAAATTACCTCATCACCCGTGCTTCTAATTGGGGATTCTTGGCAATTATGCTCATTTGCTAAACTTATAAAACTGTGTTCAGCCAATATCACGTGAGCATTTTTCCATACTTGCCCCTGGAGGCCTCCAATTAAAGACAAGATTTTATATTACTGCCTCTATTAACAGTGTTAACAGAGGCAATCTTAAAAGTGTGTTGTTTTACATTTAGATCTTTAAGGTGTCATCATGACTTCAAGGAAATGGGATAATGTATTTTCTTTATTGGTAGTGAAAAGATGCTCAAGGAAGTTGACCATTGCTCCTTGTTGTCTACATTTGACTCAACCAGCCAAAGCACTTTCTTGAGTGCAAACTCTTCTTGCAGATCAGCTCTCTGCCTGTCTGATTAAACTACAGAATAATAATTTGTCATTGTCTGTCCATTCCCACTTTACTGTCTAATTAAAATTATTTTTATGCCCAAAGATAATTGCTTTCTTCTATTATTACTCTGAAATGTTAATATAATCTAGCTCACCAGTCTCTGTGTCTACCACTAGAGACAATAAATAAATTAGATACAGAAAAATGATGTTTAAATAATATTATGATTGAGTCATAAAACTATAATAGCACAGAAATTCCAGTTAAGGCCACAGAGTGTTGCCAAAGACATTTGCTGTACATATGGGTGGTTGTTTCTCAGAGTCCCAGAAAAGGCCATGCTATACACCCTGGCTGCTTCATTAGCACACATTACTGGCCTTACAGAGTCAAGAGAAAAATAAAATTGTTTTACAATGGTCATTATTTTTAGTGTCAGTACTTACTGACAGACCTTATTCTGCAGCATCTGAAATATGTGGATCAGAAGATGTTGACAAATGTTGGCTCTTCAGTGGAATCTTCTTGCCTTAATTATCTTGTTAGTTTATAAATTGTTTAAAAATGCTTTTTGTTGTGGTCTGTCTTTGTCTAATGGCCTTTTGATAAGGGTAGTTGCACCATATTAATGCCCTCAGAAGACAGAAGTAGCAATCAAAAATAAAATTGCCACAATTGAGCTATTTCTGTAAAGAGCAATCAAGTCAATATAAACATTGGATATTTTAATTTTAAATACCCATAATATTTTTTCTCTTCCATATTGGTTTTTAGATACTATCACCACCAGCCCATACTCAGTATGCCACTATTGCCTACCTTCAGCACTTTTCCTTCTTCTGTGGTATGTTTATTCTGGTCCCTAATCAGTCCCAGGCACATGTGTGAGTACGTACACACATGGGCACACACAGTGACTGTAAATTAATTTGGGGCTGGTCCCATGCATCCCATTCAGCCTTTAAAGCTACAGTGTGCAGGTCAGCAGGCCCAGCTGAACAGTATCCATGCAAAAGTATCCATGGACTTTCTCTCTTTTCCTAATCAGAAATTTTACCCTATGTTTTTTAATGATGATTGCATCAGCTGCCTGATTTCAGCAGGCCTTTTCAGAGAAAAGTGTAGAAAAGAAGGGCAATAAACACATTGGCATTACCAGCAACACATGCTGAAAATTTTCCATCCTTGCAGACTGAACTGCAGAACATTGTAATAATCAATATTACTATCACCTGAATCCCTCCCTCACCTCCTTCCAGCCCATGTTTTGGGGTTTGCTGTAAATTTCCATGACATCAAAAACCTTCAGACTTTGCTTTATATCTCATCCAAGCTGGTCCCACAAGCAGAGATTTTATTTTGTTAAGACCTCTCGAGATATCAGAATAAACCATGAGAAGTTTTAGGTCTATAATAATTTTGTCTCCTAAGAGACCTGGGTGTCCCATTCTTGTTTCTTGACTCCTTGTCCCTCAAATGGCCACAGCAAGTTGTAGGCTCAGCCAATTCAAAATCATTTGACACATTTCCCAGTAAAAGGTTCAGGGGGTCCTTAGCATCAAAAAAACAGTGAAAATGTAGGAAGCAGCAATTGTAATCTGTCTTTTATAACACAGACTTTTTTTCCCTAAGTAGGGCTATGTTTAGCTTGCATGAGGGGAAAGGAAGAGATCTCTTGGGGAATTTTGTACCATATTTCTGTTTCATCCCAGCATTACCAGCCTCTAAATCTAAAGGTTTTGGGAAAAGGTTTCTGACTTTTTAAAAAAAAGGGAAAGTCCCCTTAAGGGTTACCTGACCTTTTTCCTCTCACATGGTTGTATACATGTGCCTTCCAGGGACTCCAGTTCATTTCCCACTGCTGGAATCATCTGTCTGGACATTCCACTTAGCTCATCT
Organism: Oenanthe melanoleuca; assembly: GCF_029582105.1. NCBI lineage: Eukaryota > Metazoa > Chordata > Aves > Passeriformes > Muscicapidae > Oenanthe > Oenanthe melanoleuca. The sequence goes on from NC_079336.1 coordinate 30,590,854, forward strand.
GCTCCTGTGCTGCTTCATGAATGAACTATAATAATCTTTAATTAATATGGATTACAGCTAGGTATTCCTGGTATCCAGTATAGCCTAAAGTATATACACTATTTTAAGCTCCCTCTCAGAACTAAGAATCTGATGTGTTCATTGCTAAAAACCTTCACAGGCAAAAGCATCAGCAAAACAAAAAACATAAACAAAAGAACTGAGACAAAGAAATTGGTATGAGAATTCAGATTCAAGTTTTCAACTCCTTGCTCAAGACCTCCGGTAGTAATAACTGAAGACAAAAAAAAAAAAATATAGATCACATAAAAATTTATCTATCTGCCTCAGTAATTGGAGAGGAAATCAATGCCTTATTCTCAAAAAAAAAAAAAAAAAAAAAAAAAAAAAAAAAAAAAAAAAAAATTGGAAGAGCTGAAGAACTCTACAGCAGTTTGTAGTCCAAGGCTTGATTTTCATAGTAGACCAGCTATTAGCTAGGAGAAAGTTATGTGATTTCATCTATATAATAGTCATCATAGAACAGATGCTTACAATGTCTTTATTAAATCTTTACCATGATAGTATACGAGACAGGGAGTCATTCAAACAGTAATTAAGGCACAAAGAAAGAAAATCTTGCAAATTTACATGGAAAGTTTATCAGATTACAACCTTTAAACTACAACCCAAACCACAGTTCTTTCCCTTCCTCCCTGCTTTGCATGAATACCTGATTAAGACAACCTTTGGAACTGCCTTGAAAAATCATGGCAGACATGAAATCTAATGTTGAAATGGGATTTTAATTTTTAGTTTTTTCAATTCTAATCTGCAGTTTCTTTGTTTACAGTTTAAGCCTCTCTGTTGTATAGGGCAGGTTATCCTTAATAGCCACTGACTGTAGAAGAATGTCTAGATGGAATATACATGCATACACACGCCTAGGACAGGTGGGATTATATTTCTTCTTGAACATCTTTCCTCAAATCTAGGATGAAGCATTCTCCCATGATACCAGAGCAAAATCTGGAGCTTACACAAACAAACGCTGGACAGTTTGCAGAAAAGAAAATTCTGATACATTGCTCCAAGTCTGTGGAATTCCTTCTAGATTTAGCCTGTAAAATACTGCTACTTTGAGGTTATAGCACCTACTTTGTGTACTACTCAAAAAAAAATCTGTAAGATTCCATTATCAAAAGCAGGACCATAAATATGCAGGAAAGTAAACTTTAGGAAGTGCAGTGTATCCTTTGAACTCTAAAGGAGATGGGTGGTGAAAGCGGGAGAAAAACAATCAATTTAACTTGACTCATTGACTATTATTGCAACTGTTTTTTTATTCCCTCCTCTAAAAATATCAGTTTTCTCCTAAATTTGTCCTAAATTAGACATATTAAGACAAAATGTTCCAAGTCAAGCTTTCAGAATTTCCTAAGCATCCCTCTGTCTTTAATCAACATTGATCAAAATGGAGTGCAGAACTACCTTCTGCAGGGCATAGCCAAAATAGGTGATTTAGATTGCATTGGATTGGGTTGAGTTATAAGCTTCATTGACAGGTAAAAATGCTTTAGATTTTCTAAATATTTGTTTTCATTGTTTTTCTTTACTTTGAATTTTTATTCTTTTATTCAGAATCACAAAAATAGCATGTAACATCTTTTCAAACAGCAGCAACTAATATCAACATCTGAATATTGAATGAATTAGCTGAGAAAGACTAAATTAATTTGTTCTGGTCACGGTCTGAAATTTTTTCATTTGTCAAAAGCATTACCTTGGGGAACAGGAGAGAACTGCTTGACACATCTCCTTCATGCAGGATTGAGTAGAAGTTGCTATTTTGCTTGCAGGAGGAGATAGCAGTCCAAAACAAGGCTGCACAAGGCTGCTCAGAAATTGTGCTGCATGAGATGGGTTCTGTTAGAGAGCAATGTGTGCATCTGCAAAGAGACAGCAGCAGGAAAGCTTACAGAAAATAAAACAAAACACCAAATAACAAGAAAAGGAAATGGTGTCCTCAAAGAAAAGAAGCATTTTGATAGTGTTGCCTCTAGAGAAGCTTGAAATTGTGAATGGATAAATTATTTCTTAAATTATTCTTATTTTATTTCTTCCCTGTTCAGGTGAGATGTGGTGACTATTTTTTCTCAAGAAAGAGGGCTGAGCAATTCCTCTTTCCAGACAGAGCTGCCCACAAACCCTGGACACTAGCTACCTGCAGGAGTCACAGGGAGCACCTGCAACAGAACATGAAAAATGTTCTTATGCTCCTAGCAGGGCAATCCAAAGCACTACATTTCACAAGCAGCCAGCAAACAAGGATATAGATTGGCAGTTGTGAGCCCTCCTGCTGGAAGTGCTTGTATGGATCTCGAGAGAAGCAGAGAAAGTTCCATTCAGTTCACCAACAGGTCGTGAGTCAATAGCATGTCCCAGCTGCAGCCTCTCTGCCAGGCCTAGGCATAGATCCCAGGCAGATCAACTGAACTAAATTTACAGTGGAACTGTTTGGAATAGCAAATTAAGGGAAAGAAATCAGGATATGCTCAAAATTATGTTCCATGAACGAAAAGGGAGGTCATGTGTTGCATATGGTATTTTTTGCAGAAAGTCATTCTATCCCAGCTCTAAATTAATCATGTTTCATCAGAATGGTTTTGCATATCAATAAAGCTGGATTGCTTAGGAATTCAGGTATTTCATAAGATTTTCATAAGAAAGTGCAAATTTTTAGCATCTAGACTTCCACATCAGAATAAAATCTTCTTACTCTGTTTCATAAGGCAAGATTAAATTTATAATTGCAAGTTGCAATCACTGTGCTGAAAAGAATATCAAGCTTAAAGCCTACCTGCCCTGCAATATTGCAGGAAGGATTTCTTAGCCTGGAGCTGAAGTGCTGAAGTGATTGATCTGTTGTTTAAATGCCAGGGAGAGCTTTTAGGACTGGAGAGAGAACAATAATGCAGGGTGGTGTTCCTTTGAAATGGGGCTGCTCAACAGAGATAATTCAAAATGCTTATCCTTTTGCAACTTTACTTACATCTCACTCTAAACTTTTATTTTTCTGGTACAGTACATCCTGAGAGGAAAAATAAAAAACAGAAAGAATAAAGTTCCCATTTCATCCTTTTAAAGTGTTTTTAGGGAATGCTCATAACCTTTTTACTGCTTGGAGCTTGCTTTCCTGCATTAATGTAAACATGAAACTTTAGGGTCAAATTATAAACACCAGCCAGAACATGCTAGTCAGACCTAACAAAACACCCTGATACAAAGATAGATCACATAGAAAAAGTAGACCAATGACATGATCTTGTTGGATCAATTATCAAAAATATTGAGCTGCCCCAGCTCCCTTTCCAGAAGATACAGATGGAGCAGTCCTAAATAAGCAGTCTGCCACACCCCACTCTACTTTTCAAGTTTCATTCCTGGCAGGTTTTTGGAGCATAGTGAGCTCAGACCAGGCACTTTCATATATCAGTCTGCTTCACTTTTTATTGAGGAGATGGCTTTCCTCCCAAAAGAGAGTCATGTTGTAAAGTGAAGAAAATGTCAGGTGCCTTTGGCCTCCTAAAGCCTGTTAATGGTGTCCAAACAGCCCTAACTTTTGTAGCCCTGCTGACCTAAAGCAATGGGTCCCATTAGAGGAGCACATGGGTTATAAGCTGAGACATAGGAGGATGGTGGGAATGCTGGCTGTGTGTATCCTGCACAGCATATAAAGGATGGATATTCTTCTGTACTGGCAGGCAGCTGACTGGCAGGTCAAAGAACACGTGAATGTACTCCTTACAGTCACAAATTACAAAGAGCAAACTCGTCTCCAAAAGCAGCCAACAGCATTCAGCAAGGAACAGAGAAATGTCTCACACTCTAGTGAGAGCATGGAAAAGCCAGAGGAGGAAAATGCAGAGACCCTGGAAAAGGAAAATTCAAAGGACCACAGAGGGTAGGCTGGGGTATCATAGCATGAATGAGAAACAACAGAAAAAAATACAGCAATTTTACAGGAAGACATTACAAGAGGAAATGGATCAAGGAGGATCACTGGCATCAGTGATCTGGAGGTGTGATGGTGAAGGCTGCTTAAGACATGGCAGCATTGAAAGCATATTGGTGGAGGGAACAGGAACAGAGGGGGGGAAAACAGGGGTAAAAAAAACTGACTGGGCAGCACAGGGAACTGAAGGCAGAAGGAAAATAGGAGGAAGAGACATTGTGATCCATTTTCATTTGGAACTCAAGCTCCTCTTTGCTTAAATTACGATTTAATCAGTAAGATGTGAGCACTGATCTCAACTAAAAATGAGCAGTGCTGCCGGTTGCAGTGACATTCCTCACACTAACTATGGAGAGTGTTTCCAAACTAGCAAGCTCTGTCAAAAGAGAGGCTGTTTGTTTACGCCTGCAGCATCATCTGCTTTTGCAAAATAGCAAAAAGAAATGCCTAATTAATTATATTTGTTAGCTACTCCTTGGAAAAGGAAAAGAGTAGAGGAGAAATAGTGCTTACCTTGAATGACCACCTTCTGTTTAGCTCAGCAAGAGGAACTTATTTATGTTCAACCATTCCAATCTTTGGAAGTTGGAAAAATGAGTTATATGTGTATCTCAGCAGCTGTTTCTCTGTGGGCTAAACAAGGATCTCACCTTAGTCTCCAGGTACAAGGCTAAGCTCAATCCTCTATGGAGCAATGGCATGGGGAAAGAAGGTCTAGCCTTAAAACCAACTTGCAAATACATCTCTCACAAATAGGAAGAAGTCCACCCAAAATTGCACACAAAGTTAACTACATAAGAGACATAACACAAAGAATTCAGAAAATAAGCATTTAAAATTTAAAGAAAGCCTTGTTCCCAGTGCTATCTAATAATAAATTAATACATAAATGCCACTAGAAATTTAAAAATTAAAGATTAATCTGAAATCTTAGTTAAATCTGGCCAGAATTTTAATTTGGTGTCAAAACTATCCAAAAGCTGCTGAACAAACATTCTGTAATGTATGTTTGTTTAATCAGTCCAAAACTAAAACTAAGATTATGATTATTTTAGGTAGCACATTTTCCCCTAACAATTTCAAGTAAAAATTTGTGGCCACAATATTTACTGAAAAGCAATATAGATTGGTTTATTTAATGATCAGAGACAAGCTGAAGTCCCCAGTGAAGCAGGGATATCTAAATTAATGCTTCCCTGTGCAGCATCACTCCATAATAAACGTTTTCATTGAGGCTGGGACTGCAGAAACAAAAAGGCAGAGGTAGTTTAGCACTCATTACAGAAATGGTACTCAACAGCTGCAAGCCTATAAGGTTTAGTTAAAATATGGTAAAAGAGAGTGTAACATTGCACACAGATAAAAATGTTCAGATGTTTATTGACAGCCCATACAGATTTCTTTGATATGCATTCAGATTATAAAACCTCACGTGAAATACCCGTGTTTCCAATACAGTGTCCTAGCAATGCACAGTGAGTCGGGATTAGTTCTCCAGTGCCCTCTACTGGGAATAAAACCAGTATCCTCAATCGCATTTTACCCGTGGGCACTTTACTGAAATTTTGTAAAATGGGTCATTTTCTCGTGTAACAATTTAACAAAAACCTAAAGAGATTTGCTTTCCTGTCAATATATTCATAATCAAGACACGGCCTTGGAATCGATTAGGTTTTTCAGAGTGAAAATTGAAAATGTTTTCTTACTTTTTCTTTGCACTTTTTCTTCTTATTTTTCTTTCCTCTTCTTTTCCTTTCTTTTTTTTTTTTTTTTTTTTTTTTTTTTTTTTTTTTTTTTTGCTACTTCTCTTTTCTGTTTCATTGTTGTGCAAACAATACACAGTATTTCAACTTTAACAGAGAAGAAGATACTCAACAGATTGAGTCTGTTGAGTCTGCAATCATTCTTCTAATTGTTACAACCAAAGGAGAATATTTATTGGTTCTGCTGGAGATAGTGATAATAATAACAGTATTAACAATAATAATCATCATAAGAAAGAGAAGGCAGGTGGTTACTAACAGATCATTTAAACTGTCTCCTGACAAGACAAACAATTCACTTTTCAGTGTAAAACAACATAGGAGGGTAGGGTTTTGAAGGCAATTTCAACTTCATCCTTAGTCTCAAAGCACAAATAAAATAGAGGAGATTCACTATGAGTACTTGATCTTCTAAAATTTATTTTTAAATTTTATTTTTAAAGGCATATTACAAAGGTCAACATGTATTTTTTATTACTTAGCAGACTGAAGTCTTATATGATCTAGTCAATTTAGTATTGCCTAAATAGAATGAATGTGGAGCCTACACAGAGATGTCATGAAGGGAAATTCTACCTCACCCTCCTGGCAGTCTGGCCTGGCACAGTTTGGGTGGTTTTTTTATTCAAAATATTCTTCTTAGTCATGGCTTCAGATTTTAGATAGTATTTTTCATTTCTTGGCCAGCTTCCTGGCTACAGTGCTATTATTCCCAGGTACAAAGCAAAGTGGTGCTGTGATGACAATCAAAGCGTGAATTATTAAAGAAAATTAACTGGACACCAAAAACAAAATCAAAAAAATCACTAATGTAAATGCTATTAGGCACCAGTGGAACTAATATAATTACCATTCTAATGATTCAAGAGAAATTGAAGCTAGCTTTTGCTTTGCTTGTTTGAGAAAATTAGTATTACTAGTGAAAGTCCAGAAACATTTTGAGAAACATTTTCTACTGAACAATAGAATTTCACAACTGTGTAGAGATGGAAAACTAATTACAGAACAATCCTTGGCTGTCAAAAACATGGAGGTACTAAGAAGGTGTGACATGCCAGCTTACTCAGATTCAGCAAATCTGATATATTTTCAAGGTCTCAGTGGATAAAGCTGGAAAAACCTTTCCAAGCCAGCAACTGCCAACAACAAACCCACCCTTCTGGAGCTGAGAGTTTTGTTGCCTGTTGGCACTCTGCAAGACAAAGACAAAAATACTAATGATGAATATTTACATTTATTCTTTGTGTTCTGCCAGTTTTCTCTCTTTCCTTAAATGTTCCTGAAATAAACCCCCAACTACTCCCCAAAATAAAACACACAAAAAAAAATATAGATAAAAGAAAACTCTGAATAGAATTCAGTGAAACCCTTTCTGTTTACCTGTAGTCCCTACAGCTGTCACAGACAGCAGCTGTTTTCTGATCTCAGTGTGGCCTGACCCACTGGGATGTGATCCCAGTAACTTACACTTTTTTGTGTAAGTTACTGGAGGCCAGCACACCCAGCATGGAGTGTGCACAGATAGATACATCCATCCTGCTCTCTTTCTATTTACCTGCCCTCAGAGGCCACCTGCTGTAAATTTAATCCCTCAGCTCCTGCCCAAGGCCAGGGGACACCCTAGAGCCTGTGGGTTCTATGGCTGCTCTTTGGGGCACAAGCAGTGCTGAATCCCAAATGGAATGGCTTGTAATAACCCAAGTTTGTCCATCAGTGAGCATTTTGCAGTTCCTAATAATTCAGTTATCAGATAAGGAAAGTACTGGGCAAAACATGAGCTCCCCCTTCACTGCAAGAGAACTGGTGTAAACAGCTAATTTTGGGAGAGTGGCTGCCTTCACAAACTACAAGCAGAAGAGCATTGACTTGCAGTCCCCAGTGTCCACAGGAATGTGGAGTTAAAACACAGCCTGTCCTATTTCTCACAGGTGAGACAACCTGGGGCTTGTAGGGCTTATTCTATTAAAAAAAAAAAAAAAAAAAAGGTGCAAAATATTAATCCTCTGTTCTGAATTTCTAAAAAGAAGATACTGATGGTGGGATGATGAGGATCTCATAGCAGGTGTCTCAGAGTGGCAAACCATCAGCTTGTAGAGGTGTGACCTGGGAGGCTGTGAGCCTGGGGAAGGGGCTGCCATGCCTGTAGGGCACTGGCACAGCAGGACTTGCAGGGGATGTGCTCCCTCCTGGTGAGGCAGTAGGTAAAATACAGTGGGCATCTGTCAGCCTTGCTGAAATGGGATAAAAAAAATGGAGACAAGCATTGGCAATGCACACATCCAACCACAGCATCATCCCTGCAAGGATGTCCCATTTTCTTTGCAGGAAATGCCACACAAGAAACACCAGAAATGTAAGATCAAAGTTCTCTGAGTGGGAAAGGCAAAGGCAAGGCAAAACCTCACTTCTGCTCACCCCCAAGAGCAAACAAGTTCCTTTCCCCAGAGATTTCCCACCTTTCTTTAGAGCTTTGAGCATCCATCATTTGTAGAAACCAACATGACCTGCAAGTAACAGCTCCTTTCCTGAGCTAAGGCCAGGCAGAGTATTTATAAAGGTTTCCCACAACACAAAGAGCCACATCTAGAGGGAGAGTTATGTCCACAGCAGAGTATGAACTGTACAATGGTGAGAAAGAAGACACTGAATATAGAGATTGAAGCAGCTCTGGTTGCAGTTTTCCCAGCTTAGACTAGGCTCCTTAATATTTCAATGTGATTTTTTTAATGTATGAATAAATACTGCTTTAATAAAAGGAGTAATATGCCTGTAACCATAGATTTTTTGTTTGTTTGTACAGCTTCTCTCATGCAATATTCATAAACTTGTTCCTATTTATTTTCTGATAATTTCACTAGCACATTGAAAGAGTGCCTGGCAAATCATAAATGCAATTGCTGGTTTCACAGCATATTGTGCACTTGCTAAAGAAACTTTTAGCTTCAAATGAATGCTACTCATTGTTTTGTAACAAATTACAGTATGCTGGGAGCACACTGGGAAACCAAATGTCAGCCTCCAAAGTATGAGTCTTCTATTTAAAGGTCACATCTTATCTTAATGGGGTAACTGGAATGTCTGCTATGATTTCATATCCCTAAAATCAGTCGTCTTTGCTCCTGCGAGTGTTCCCTTCTGATAGTCCCTCTCCAGTAATACAAACATAGAAATGAATGGTTCTGCTGGGTAAGAAGAGAGCTTCATTGATTTCAGGAAATCAACTGCTTTTTTTCTGTTTGTTTTATTTTTTTTTCATTTTAGGAACAAAATAATACTACACTATAAGGAAGAATGCCTTACCAGTGATGGTTTGGGGCATAATATTGTATTAGTGTAGTGTGATGTGGTGCCTTGTAATGAACTGTGATGGCTAGAGTATAGGTATAAAATCTATAGTGGTATAATGTAAATAATTCAGATCATCTTCTGAAGGCTTTTAACAATTTTCAGTATTTTAAAAATACAGCAGAAACAATTCAGTTCAAAGTACTGCTGAGCCTTTGAAGTGTATGAATGAAAATTGTCATAATTTGGTTTTCTTCTGTTTGAAGACATGGAGTTTCTGTCATCCTGCCTATTTCTGTCCAATCAATATAGTCAATATGTTTTGAAATATCATCTCCTATTTGACTACTTATTGTTTGGGGAGTTTTTAATTCACAGTTGTGGTAGCATGCCATAATCTGGCTTTTCAACAGAATTGATAATGTTTTAATAAAAATTTCTCATTTACATATAACATTTGAAACAGGTATAATTTAATTTCAGTCCAATGCAACTAAATCACCAGTAATTTTATTACTAACTTAATGGCAGTAGAACACAGCCCCATATAATCTCTGCTTACTACAGACTTCATCCATTGCCTCTGTACATGGAATTTCTAAAAGCTTTATGAAGAGGGCCATAGAATAGTTCTGCCACAGAGCCTAGATCCAGCCTCAGAAGATTTTACTTCATAGAAGCACTGTCAAAAATAAAATCACGAGAAGAAGTATATATTTGGTGGCATTGGAGTCCTGCAAGCTGCTACAGTGCTGTAGTTTTACATGCCAAAGCCACCACTTGTTAATGTTCTGGTAGATTTTGGCTTCAGTTCTCCATTTCATTTATGGCCTTGGGCAAAAATATGGATGTTGGCTCTATTGTCCTCTGGCAAATCTAAAAATAAACACTTTCCAGTGGATAATTACATATTGACTGCAGAAGCTAGGCCAAGGAAAGAAAAGATGTACTGAAGATAGGTGGATCAACAGATGGAACAAGTTCAGCTCAGTCTCTATCAAAAACTGAGACATATCTTCATAACATTATGGAAATAAAAGAAGTTTGCCATTCTCTGTGTGTATGTGCACCACACAGGAGTTAGGTGCCAATATTTGATATAAAAATTCTTGCTAAACAAAGAATAACCAGTGCAGTCTGGACGATAATCAATCCCAAAAAATCCCACAGGTCATCTTCAGACGACTAAGTTCTAATGCTGACATGGAGATTCAGTTAAGAGCTGAATTGCTCTTCCTTAAATCAATATTTCCTGTACCTGGGTTTTAATTCTCCTTTTCAGAAGTAATGCAATTTAATTGCAATTTAAATATCTATTCCAAATTCAACAGAATACATAGGAAGCCTCTTATCTTCAAGGAACATTCACAGAACCTCCAGTGTCCCAAGGCTTCCTTGACTGTACATATCCTCACACTCAACATCCACCATGATAAATATTTTTGATAGCCCTCCCTCTAGTGCCATACCAAACAGAGGGACTCCAGTTCCCATACTGGAACCACTACTGCTCACAAAAACTTAACAGCTTCTAAGAGTGGACAGAACTTTTTTAGACTCCCACTTCTCTTCCTAATCTAGCAGAGCTCTAGATTAATTACTAACAACACCAGTCCAGTGCTGAGTGGGATGAAGAGCAGATCCATTAGTGCATTGCAGAAACAATTCCAAGTTTTCACTTTGTTACTGATAATGTGAGCTGGAAAAAAAAAAAGAAAAAAAAAAAAGAAAAAAAAAAATCAATCTCTGTGTGTTAACGTACAGATGAGTACAGCTAGCAATTTGTTTCTCTGTAGTGCTTTTGTAATAAGAGAGATTTGTAGGAGCAAGAGTTTTAAAGTGGACAAGAAATTAACAGATCATTCACCAAGGGGCAACTGGGTGAAAATAAATACCCTACCTCTGACCTGGTCATAAACATGCAAACCATACCATCTAAGAAGGTCTTAATACTTCTAAGCTTGCAGCTTTACATGCAGATGTTCTGGGTGAAGACCAGGATCAAACAATATCATTTGATTTTGTCTTTCAACTCTTCAGCCAGAGAAATTTCTCTCTTTCTTCTTGTAATGGCAGCCTAAGAAACCACTATTGGAAAACAAGTTAATCATGAAAGACAACACAGAACAACCCATAAAGTTTGCTTGATTTCAGCAGCTGAGAGTATTGATTTGTGTTCACTCTTTGAACTGGCTGCAGCATGAATGGCAATGGGGGAAGGGAGTGAAAACTCTCTTGCACGGGCTTGAAGAAGCTCCAGCTACTGGATTTATCCAAGTGGGTGGGTGGCCTGACTAAGCAGGGAAAGGCAAGGCAGGACGTGGGGAAAAACACAGTTCAGAGACAGCATCAGCCATACAGATGGGACTGTAACTCAGCCTGGGGAGATTGGTGAAGAAGCTTGAATGATGAATGCTTCTTTTTTAGGATCCTCTTGAAGATTCATTTCTTCTTTGCAAGTGATTAATTGTTTTCCTCCTTGATTCTCAAGTTGTCTTAATAAGTATATGAAATACCTTTATTCAGTAATAACAGGAAATAAGACTGGAAGCCTCATTTCATAAATCATATCTGATATTCAAAATATGCTGACATACCAGGCTTGTTTTTCAGCAGCTTTTGGAAGAAAGTGTGTCCTGTGGATCATGAAAACTCGGTTTACATGCTCTTGGAGCTCATCTCAACAAAATACTTGAGGCTCTGACAATGGAGTCTGGTGGCTCTCTCAGACCTTATGGCCTTTTCCATACCTTATCCACTTCCTTCTCTTCTGCTGCTCTATCCACATCCCTGCCTTGTGACAAAGGAAGTGAATTCATTCTTCTCTGTTACTTATTTGGCCACAAATGTCAGTATCACAAACCACAGATGGATTAAGCGTATTTGATCGACCCTCTATGCAAATAAATCCTGAATAATTTGAATTTAATTAAAACAATAATTCAAATTATATAGAATTTAAACTCCTTTTTAATTAAGCCTAGGCCAGAGCTGTAACATAGTTCCCTACAGGCAAATGGAAAGGGAGTTACTTTAATCTATGCACATTACAGCCCAGCATATCCTCTCCTTTTGCAGGACAGTCATTCAAAAATAACCACATAATCTGACAAAATAACATAAGTACAGCCTGGACCAAAGCCCACTTTTGTTGTCCAGATAAGCCCCAGAAAATCCCAGAGAAAAATAAAGCACCTCAGTAGCTGCTGTTTCCAATCCAGTCACACCACAACATCAGCAGTATTTCCAGACATTCCCTTGCTCTGGTGCAAGTTCCCATGGCAAAAAGAAAATTTTAAAGGACTATAAAGATAGTTATGATTCATCTGCATGAATATGACTTGCTTGCTAAGAATGAAATATCTACATTGAAGCTACTGTTTATACAAGGGCTGTGAGAACATTTCCAGCTGAGAAAGATCTCTCACAACCTCCACTTGCCCAAGACATTTCATACCTCAGAAAACCCATATGTTGTTATTTGCAATAATGTCTGTATGGCATAGTAGGCATTTGGGTTATTCCACCCACACCCCTCTCCTTCCCCATCCACTTTGGTACCTTGAGGCATTCCTGCATCAACTTCTGCTCATGACACTACACAGGCAGCATTTCTATCATCCATGGTTAGGCAAATGACCACAAAAAAAATGCTCAGTGGCAAGACAGGTAAGTGAGGGAGTTTGATAAGGCTGCAATTTCTGATGAATCCAATTACCCGGATGGAGCTGTCATAATAATTACCAAGGTCTGGAATTCTTATACAATTCCCTGCCAGTGGTTTGGGATGGGGGAGAGCTTAAACATGTTAGCAGATATTTATAAGGAGAAGTTGTTGCTAATGAAATGAAAAGTTGTCCTTCTTTAAATGAAAGCCCAGTTACTTGTAGAAAATATAATTTTGCTTTTTTTCCTTCAAGAGTCAGCATTTGATTGATAATCAAAAATTTTTTCTGTCAAGGCCAAAATAAAAAAAGCATCATTAGCATCTCAGTTATATGAAAAGGTCCAATTGCAGTGAGCTATGATTTAGGGAGTCCACTTCTGCTGTGATAACCCAACAGTGATGTTAAACTCATGGGCCAGCAAAGAGGAAAGTCTTGAGGTTGCAAGCACCAGGTCCAAAATCAGTCTAGCACAACTGGTCCTCTCAGAGAGAATGAGAAGGTTGAAAATATTAATGCATCTTTCACACAACAAAAAACAGTTCTTAGCATGTCCAGGCAAGCACACATCTTCTGCAGGACTGGGCTGCACACAGTCTTATGCACCTCCCATTTTGCCCTCTATACTACAGCCCAAGTCCAGTCATTTTTAACAGTTTAAAGTCTGCTAACTCCAGTTTTAAGCAGGTAAAATTAATCCAAGCTGGAACTTCACCAATTTTTTTTTCAAAGTGGATCTTTGCATTAAGTAATAAAAATTGTCTTTTAGATCCATTTCTTTGGTACTACAGTCCTACCAAGCTTATAAAAATATAACTATTATAAACACTACTACAACATCATCTTCCTCTTCTGCCACTGCACAGATGTTTCTGCCAATGGCCAAAATTTAGGAAATGTTTTCTTATTGGTAGTCAGAGACGCAAAAATAACACACAAAATATAGCTTCAGATCTCTTAAACAATCTAAAGTGTACAACTGTGAATATTTCTTCTGAGATTCCAACTGGATGTCTTTCTCAGATAAATATGCAGATGCCCTCGTCACTTTTTAGTACCTTTCTGAGAATATCCAGAGCCAGAGGAACCTTTATTTTAATAATCTTTTGAGATGAAGTTCCAGATAAACAGTGACCAAGAAGGGGAAAGGAGAAGGAGTTTTGTCAGTCAGGGGTCTCCAAAGGAATGATGGAGACTGGTTGTGCCAACTCAGCTCCATATTTGGGAAGTTACATCAAGTTCATCAGACAGTCAACTATAATTTTAAGGTCTATGCCCACCAAAGCCCACCAGAGAGACTCCCAGTACAAGAGAACACATGCACCAATGGGAGGGGAAATGGGCCAATTTTTCTGGGGAAATTGTTATCATACATAAGTTCCTTTTGGGGAAAAGCCAATGAATATATATATATGCAAAATATAGTGTGTATATATATAGGAATTTTTCTATATCCACATGCATTAAATTTTGGTGGAAATACCCCCTCAGGTATCCAGCATTGCAATAAAGAATGCCAGTTTTCTAATATGAGAATTATATTCTTTGACAGTTTACTTTCTTGCCATTTTCAGTAGGACTATGAGCATAGAATATCAAACACCAAGATTCCCTGTGATGCTGCTTACTCTTAAAAAAAGTAGAGGGTTGAAATTTACTTTTTTTAGAAGAATTGCATGGGGTTTTGTTTTTTAACAAATATCTGAAATTATTACCTTCCACAGGCCCTATAAATATTTTTCTTCATGGATTTGTGGTAGGAATTTAAAATGCATCCTGTATTGCAGGAGCCAGAAAAATGACTATGAAACCATAGACAAGAGTAACTCTTCAGCAGCAAAGCCAGCATCCACAATGATTTTGAGAATCCATGGGATTTGATATTCTTTCCATTAGGTCATACTTGCATCACATTAATGCTACCAATTAAAGTCAAGGAAGATATAGTCTTTCATAGCTTGTTGATACATTGTGGTGGTAAGCTGCATTTTAGTAGAAGTGCTCTCAGACATCTGAGTTGCAGACCACATCCTGAGAACAATGCCAGGCTCCTCTCACCAGACTCAGGATGAACAGGATTGAACTCTAAATGTTGAGGTATTTTAAGATTAAAAAAATTAGCAGGGAAGATAGTTGTATGAACTTGTGATTTCTTAAAACTGGCCCACCACTTCTCATGACAAAATTAATTGGGACACAGCAATAGAGTGGCAGAGGAGGGCCAGGTTGGAGGAGAGGGCTCAGAGCATTTTGGTGGTAAGAAAAGTCAAGGGCAGGGATCTCTCTCCTCTCATCAACTGGAAAGTCTCATCTAGAGTACAGATTCCTTTTTCCTAGCAGAGGTTTTTGCTCCTTAGCTCTCATACCTCTTTTCAAGAGCAAGCCTGGTTCTCCAAGGCACCAGCACTGGCAAAATCAGAGACAGGATCCTGGATTTCCCTTACAGACTGTTACCACAGATAGCTGCCTCTCTGCCCACACTTAAATTGGTCCCACTATTTTTGTTTATTGTGTATATTGGGACTAGCAAATATCAGAGTGGAAATGGGTGGCCAGGGAATAAGAGAAAAAACAATATACCTTATTGTTAGCATGAATCAGAGGTAAAAATAATTCAGCATGTAGTTATCTGTGTTTATAAAAAGAAAATCCAGACCCAAAGGTACAAACCTGTGTGGGTATAAGCCAGGTTTGGCATCTAGTCAGCTTTCTCATTAGAAATTAGTTTCTCTGAAGTAATCACAGTGAACTAAAAAGGATATAAGACAGTAGTGAGGGACTGGCACAGATTTTCCAAAGTACTTCTGGATGCTCCCTCCCTGGAAGGCTGAATGAGGCTCTGAGCAACCTGGTCTAGTAGAAGGAATCTGGCAGGGAGGTTGGAACAAGATTACCTTTAAGGTCCCTTCCAACCCGAATCATTCTGTGATTCTATGATCCTGAGTCAGCTGGACAAAATCCAGTCAGAACATCCACCAGAAAGACTGAGGCACAGAAGCAAGCAGTGTAAACAAGTCTCCACGCTGATGGTGCCCAAGTAACAGCTGGCAGATCTTATTCCCTTTTGGTGAAAGAAAAGTCAGAAACATGAAACAGCCAATGCATGAAAAGCTGCATAAAAAGCTAAATTAATCAGTCAGCCCCAATCAAAATCCCAGGACACAGAAACTGTTAGTACATAAAAACTGCAGAGCAAAACCATGAGCTCTGTCCACCTCTTGCTGAAACAAGCTCTGTGTGAAGCCCAAGAGTTTTCTGGCACTTTCAAATAGGTCAGATCTCCTGGCTGCTGCTTCTGGGATCAGTTTTAGGGGCATCTGAACTCTGAACAGCAGCTGGGCTGACACTGCTAGCCAGCCATTTGCTGTTGAGACAGCAGTGCCAAGGTAGTTGGCTCTATGGCTTGCATCTCAATCACTCAAGCACTCTGTTTTGCTGTTGTTTACCCCAGTTTTCAGACCAAAAGCCTCTCACATAGGTCATATTCAGTCACCTCCCATTCTCTTATGCCATGAGACTTGCCAGTAAACTCTGTTTGTTAAATAAAGCTGAGTGACATTTCTGAAAACCTTTCTTAATGGACCAGACTCATCATCATAACCTCAGCAGCTGCATGTACAAAGCTCTGAGGGATTTGGGAGCAGTGATCAGCCGCTCATTCTCTTCTGCAGAAATCCCTGCAGCTTTATCATTCCCAGAACGTCAGTATCCCTTCTGCTACTGCATTAAGCAACACAGTGTTTGATGTTAGCTCACTCTCACTTCAGACAAAAGGCAAAATTGTCTGCCTAGTGTAATAATTAGCTGTGCTTGTAGGGCAAATAATGGACCTGGATGAGGATGGAGGAAGGTGGCAAAAGAAAAGGACAAGCCCCCTCCACAACCATAATGCTAAAGGAGCTGTTTACAACTACCTTCTGTCTTTAATGTTCACACAACCTTTCAGATCAGCCTAAGTCCAAGCTTCAAAGAAGCATTTTTAAGATGAGACCTAAGATTTTAACCAAGATTCAATAAATGGAAGAAGTCACTGTGAAGATATAGGACCTCCCCACTATTCTTGTATTAAACCAGCATGTTTGTTATGTCACTTGAGTCTGCAGTCTGCAGGAATGGGAAAAAAAAAAAAAAAAAAAGCACATATTTTGGTCAATAAGAATGTTCTTCTGCTGTCAAGTTCAAATTTAGTTCCTCAAATGAGACAGATGCCAGTATCATTTTGACTGAGATTAGACAATAAGGATATATCTGAGACACTCTAGACTTACTGTAACTCTTCCAGTTCCACCCTAGTAAATAAATAAATAATGCATGTTTTTCTTACTTTGATAACTCTGTGCTATAGCCATTTATGTTCCTCTGGGACCTGAATCTACAGCCATAAGATGCACATCATCATGAGGCACTTGAGACTATTGTCAGCAAACTGAGAGCTATCCCACAGCCCTGACTGCTGAAATACCTGGGAGCTTCAGCATTGCATTTAATGGGAAGCATTTTAGATATTGCAACACAGAAAACTTGTACCAGAACCAATACACATGGGCCATTGGCAAACCACAATAAACAAAACACAAGTGAAGTCAATAAACAATCATTACAAGAAGGAAAAAAAAAACATAGCTCAGCCATTAAGAAAAAAAATAGATAAAATGATGAGTTTTTTGGTTTATATATTTTTAATTAACCAGTCATATGAAAGTCCAAGAAGTAAATAGTATGCTGGCTAAACTACTTCATCATTGATTTTTTTAATAGGCTCTGGTCACGGCCTTCTTCCTCTTTGAATCACGTATTGAAATAACTTATGTGCCAAGCATGAGGACTTATCAGTCCAAACTCAGAATTATGCCTGTCTTAGCATTTAAATCATATTTTTTTCTGGTTTTGAGATGCTTGATTTTACTCTGTGCTTCACTTTAGACAGATGATACTGAATTTGCTCAGAGTGGCACCAAAAGGAGTAAAAGATGACATTGCACAGATATCTCTTTATTACCATGCTTCTGAAATATATCAAAACATTAAGCACATGATTGAACAGAATACCACTGGGAAATGAACTATATAGCCCTGCTGACTTATGTTTGATTGCACTTAATACTTCAGGGCTGACTCTGCCAGAGAAAACCGTCTGCACAAAGCTGTGTTGGCTTCTGCCTCTACAGAACCGAGCCAGCCCCAGGTCAGGGCTGCAAAGCAGAAAGATCTCTTCCCCAATGTCTCTCCCCAAGGCATTTGGTCTTCCATTGTCCATCAAAGCCAACTGATGGCAATTTGGAGGCACTTTCTGGTGCCAAATGCTTACTTTATCCTAGCTGAGGAGAAAAGTAATTGAATGAGCAGAGTACCAGGGCAGAGGGAAGAATGAGAGTATTGATGTCAAAGAATAATCCTGCTTTCTTGTGAAAAGAGCTCCCAGCAAGCTCCCAGACAATTTGGAAGTTTTAAAGACTCCTCAGGAGTAAAAGGGAAGCTGAGCTGAAGTTTTGGGTGATTCTCACCAGGAAGTTTTGATGTACATATGTCATAGGTGTATAAAAAAAAAAATGTGGGATGATCAGACTTTAATGATGAGTTAAAAACTCCAAGAGAATGAACTGCAAGAGTTCAGTCCACAAGCTTCAAAGGATGGAAAAACCAACTAGAAAATTTTCAGTTAATTCTTTCTGATTCTCAGGTGTTTTATCCTCTCTTCTTTTACAGGATGAGAGGCTGTGGATGCTACATTATTTGTGATCTCTAGCCTTATGATTTAAACTCTGTGAGAAAGAGTTTGCTCATCCCATACAGATATAGCTGTCACCAGCTACCACCTGACTCAGTAGGTTTCCAGCTTAGTCAGCTTCTGATTTTAGCTAATGTTTTCAGTTAGAAGAATTAACACCAAAGAAGGTTTGCTTGCCACTATTTACTAAGTGCACAACTCACCTGCTTGTCTAGAATATTCACCACATTTCACTAAAGTTATGAAAAAGCTCCTGTTTTGTAAGGAATGTACAGGTCACAGCTGGGGTTCACAGACAGCATTACTCATTTCAGGACATTGCATAACCAGGCAGGGAGCTGCCATCTAAAAGAACCTGAAAGTACCTTTGAAATAAATGTATCAAATAATACTTCTGCACATTTACTGCAGCTATGTACATGCAAGAGGATTCAGCTATGTTTCCAGCAGTATCTTGTGCTCTATCTTTTGAACAAAAAACCTTCCTTTCCACCTATATTAGCACTTCTTTATTCCAAGGGGAAAAAAAAAAAATCTGAGTCAGGTTGTTTTGAACTATTCACCATGAATAAATCTGGCATATTTAGCCATTAACCTCTTGGCAAACAATCCTGACTTGTCAGTTTTTCTTGAGAACAAGAGGAGAAATTTAATGCATAAATAAATGCCTGTTTCAGGTAATCCATATATAGGCAGTTAATCTCTGTTTGGCATGTAACTGGCTGCATTTCACATATCACTTCTGCTGCCCCCCTGGCAAATCATTTTAGAGATTCAAGCACAACAACACTGGACAAATAACATCCATCTTAAACCAGCCAGCATTCTTCCTCTGCAGCTATGACTATTTTGACATGAATATAGGTATTTAGACATTTAAAAGGCACTGCTTGGCAAGCACCCCTTCACTGAAATGCTTGGTAAAAAAAACACTTTGCATGAGGAACCATTTGAAATTTTAAGGGATGTTCAGAGTATTTCTTCCCTCTGTTTCCAGTGCTATCATATTTGCTTATGCATTTTCATCTCTGCTTTTTTGTAATAACATAGGAAAGGGTGTCAGGTGTGTTTTCAGTCTAGCCCGTTAGATTAAAAGGCTGCAAGTGCTGTCAAATGAAAAGGGAGCAAGTACATGCAGTGTCTGAGGAGAATGCTGCACTCCCCAAATTCCTACACCCTTATCCTGATGAAGTAAATTAATCCCTATAGAAACATATACTTAGGATGCCCAAAACCCTTACATGTGGGGCTTGCTTTGCCAAGACCTCCCAGTGCATCCAGGTTTTTAAACACTACAGAAAATGCACCTTGACCTCAAGAATGAGAGATGACTTAGCTTTTCTAGCACATTATTTTCTAGGCTAGAACACAACCTCCTAAAAATTTGGGATGTTTAATTTAGGGTGCTATAAAAAACATGCTGAACTGAATACTATCAGCCACTTACCAGTCTGAGTAATGTCAAATGACCTTTATTATATTCTACTGCCCTCTATGTTCAAGCACCATGTTCTTTTATGGCCCTTCTATTACTCTATAAAGTAAAGGAAGACAATATTTTTGCATAACTTTTCCCAGAACACAAGACTCAGGTCCCTTTAGCACAGTCCTACATTTTTTTAAACAACTGATTTTAGAAAGTATATGCAATTCTCCACTTTTTAAGTGATTTGACATTTTCAATTTTACTTACAGGCACACGAACTTTGATAAGCATTATAATTTAATAACAGTTTCCCACATTTCAGCAGCACTTTCACTTGGGAATAAATGCAGACTAAAGTACCAATAATTACTCTGTACCTAAAAGGTAAGCAGCATTAATACCTGATATAGCATTTCTGCTGCCTGTTATTGGACAGCTACTTAACCACTGTTCTGTTTGACAACTACAGAGTGTAATTATGTCTTACTATTAAATGTTTATTTTGGAAAGTGCCACTACAAAAATAATTTTTAAAATTTTAGAAATACTAAAGCACAAAAAAAAAGCTTTGATGAGCTGAATGCTGCATTACAATCAAAAAGCAAATGTGCACACTAACTGAATGAACATACAGGGATTGAACCTGGAGAGGAGACAAAGTCTTCATCATTCTCCAGGTGGATGTGGTAGGATAAAGAAAAGAGGAAATGAAGAAAGCAGCATGCTCTGCAGGGCTGCACTCAGGGCTAGGGGCAGAAAAGAAGGTTCTAATCCAAACCTTCTCACCAAATCCTTTGGAGAAAGTGTAACCTCACTGATGCAACTTCACCAGTTCTGCAGTGGAAAGTTCTCTTTTGGGAGGGTTTTAGAAGGAAGATCTGGCTAATCCTGTGCCAACATCCACTTTTCCCAGTTTCAGTCTAAATGGCAATTTGGGAATCATTTGAGCCAGGACTGCCTGCAGGATCTACCCTTAGCTTTGAGAACCAGCTTATTCTCATGAGCTTTTGCCCAGGGCCAAGCTTGGCCTGCCTCCCTTCCCCATGAGGGAAGTGGAGACCAGCTGTGCCTCAAGGCACCGTGCTGTCCTCCCTCAGCCTGAGCACAGAGCCCTAGAGACAGAGCTCCTCTGCATTCAGCACTTGGTAATGGGGAACATGAGCAGAAACAGAGGAGACATTCCAGATGCAATGCAAACCCACTGGTAAAGGTCAGAAAAAGAGGTGAATATGGTTATTGAGAGTTTCCCTGATCTCTCAGCCTTTGCTGCAGGCTATTTGCAGTTTTTTCTTCACCATCTGGTACTAACTGCTGTGTCCACTGGCTTCCAGAATCTCAGGCTCTCACTGATTTGAAGCTTTTTCTGATGGTGACTGAGAATGTTGGACAAAGTACCCTGGTCTGATCCAGAAAGAATTCTTATGATCCATCCTATAATTAAAATGATAGCAATAGCTAAATTCTAAAGTGAAAACACTGAATTACCAACTTGCTTACAGACACATTTAAGCTAGAGCCCAAGAACTACACTACCTTGAACAAAGTTTGCCAGTCTCACATTTATTTGATTGGGAAGGCCCCTCCAAGAATTCAAGGCAATAAACTTCAGGTCTTGGAAATCAAATGATTATGTGACAGCACCCCTCTTATTGTATATCCTAACCAAATTTAACATCACATTGCATCTCTATAGAGAAAGACAATGATAAATTTTATTTTGCTGCAGAATTCTCAGAAATATCTTTGCTAGATCGCAACTAGATTACTCTCTTGACAGCAATGATAAATGGTTGTCATTTCCATGTGTAAAAGAACTTTTAAAGTAATAAACTAGTGATCCTGGTGCTCCAGTAAATAAGTGCACATATTGTTAGCCCCCTGTCAAAGCTAACAAAATGGCCACATTGTGATTGTCTTTACCAGAGGCAAAGCCAAGTGGGAAACACATCTGCATTGGTTGTCACTTTAGATTCATTGACAGGACACATCTATCCTAGGAAATTTAAAGTTACATGTTTTCTGGATGCTTAAACACTGAAGACAACTTGTATGGAATGGCTTGTTAACATGCTTTAAAACTCTTTTTCCCCTATAAACAAGGTACTATCACTTAAACTGCATTAGGGATGGCTTAGGCTAATTCCCAAGTGATGCCTGGGCACGGTTCAGGACACTGATACTAGTCCCAGGCCAAACATATTCAGAGGACCATTCCAATAATTTAAGAGCATGGACAATCACAAAAAACAGAAATATTGCTTGAAGATGGCTTAATTAAACTTCCTCTTTGAAACTGGACCATCACCCTCACTTGTTCAGGGCTGTCATTCCTTTGTTGAGACATCTTGAAAAGACCCAAGGTTGAGGTCTGAGAGCCCCTATGAGCTGCTTCACTAAGCTTCCAGTGTTGTCATTTTCCTTATAGTTTTACCTGCACCTCTGAATCCCAGTCTACAGCTATTAACACATGCTGGACTGTCTGGAATTACTGTGAACAGTTTTCTGGCAACTGAACACAATTTCACTCACCAATCTATTTGCTTTAAGAGATGAGCAGAAGCTCTGGGGCTGGGGTCCAGAAGATAGAGCCATGGCAGAAATAAATTGGGTGTGGTTTTGCAGCAGTTAGGCATGATATCAGGAAAACACCAGCCCTGCCAGGAACAATACCAGTGTCCACAGGAAGACAAGTCAGGATGTGCAGGATTGCCAGGTTTAGGGGACAGACAGCGATCACAGCTCTTCCATCAGCCACAGATTTTGGCATTAACCCTCCTAGCTTGGGGATTTTCAATTCACGTGAGCTAATGCAGCAAATTGACATGGTGAAGAGAAGAGAGGTCAGGCAGAGCATGCAGCTGTGGGTACCCAGCCCTGCACCATGTGCCAGCACTGCTGAGAGCAAGGAATAAACCCCAGTGCTGTCTGGCATGGAGCCTGCTGCTGTAGAAGCTGTGCTGAGCAGTGAGTACTAAGAACTTTGAGACATGGGCTTAGCTCCTGGTCATCACACTCCACATTTAGGCTTGAAGCCATTGCAGAGCGTGCATCTTCATGCTGAGGACTCTCACATGTGCATGCATCCCTGCCCCCATGCTGGCCAGGGAGTCCTCATGGCCTGCAGGGACCAGGTGTGCCACCACTTCTCACCTCTGCAGCTATGACAAGCAAACCCAATACATCTCAAACTGCACCATCTCCTCTGAGCCTGTTCAGGAACCAGGCACAATCTCCAAGATTTGGACACCTCTTTAAAAAAAAAAAAAACCTCTTCTATCTGCACTTTGACTGAAAGTTAGTTCTACACACCAGCCAGTTGGGCATCAGAAATAATGCCACATGATCTGCAGAATTAGACACAATAGTACATTTCATTTTGACAATACTTCCAAAGCACTCATCAAATATTTCAGATCTAGTGGACACACAGAAGTAATCTTTGACAAATACAGAGGAAAGGTTCACAGGGCTTTTTCCCAGCCCTTTGGGAGCATAAGGAAGAGACAGCCATTAGCTGTTAGCCTGAAATAATTTATCCCATTCTGCCTGGCCACATCAATTATCTGTATGATTTCAATACACTGCTAGTATGAATGATGTGAACCTCAGATCTTGGAATAATCATATTCACCCACAGAAAACTAAGCTCAGATGAAAAATACTCACAGCCATGCCTTCATCTAAAGCTATTCATTTGGTCTCCTCTTATTTCTGGGAAATCTGTCCATCAAATTTCAGCTGCTGCTCAGTTCCATCTTTACCAGGAGATGAGGAGCACAACATGGGAGCTGTCATTTGTCTTTCATTTCTAGACTGTTTTACAGATGTGTGATTACAGAACAAGTGGGTGAACTCCTGTTTCACTTCCCTGGAGGATGCAGATATCTTTACATAAGCTGTCCCAGCTCCTAAGAGCTCCTCCTGCTGCTGGCTTTCCTCCAATGCTGTAAATGGACCTCTCTTGTCCCTAGAATGAGGCTGCCCAGGGATATCCTGTGCCAGCACACATCTCCTGCAGCCACAAAGCACAGGGGGAAGACTTCCCATTTTGTTCCCTGATTCAGATTTTAGATATCTTGCACAGGGCTTCCAGCATTGCACAAATTTTGATTATGAGAGGGACTGTAAGCTTTTAAGCCTATTTTTAAAACATCTGTGAGCAACATAAATCTGAGCCAAGGGAAGACAAAAGCCAAACAAACAGAAAAACTCTTTCTCTCTTCATAACCTCTCATGGGGAGGAGCAGTTTCAGGTGCTCCTAAAGTTGTCCCATCATGAAGACAGAGAAAACCAAGTTTTGGAGAGTGGTCCAGCTCATCATCTGAATCCCAGATGCAGCTTGCCTGGCTCCTGGCCCTGCTCCTCAGCTCACTTTATTCTCCCAGTTGCACTGTGCAAGCCAATGACAACTTAAATCAGGATAGCTGCAGATAGACAGTGTGTCCCCCCAACACACCCATACATGGCTGTCACACAGACCAAAATGTCCCACAGCAAGGAGCAGCGCTGTGACCTTTTGGGACAGTTCTGTCATGAATGGGTCGTTTGGAAGGCTTAGAGAACCACCATCAAAAGCAGAATGGTGAAAAGCAGATTTTAATACAAATTTGTGAAAGTGCAACATAACAGAATTCAATGGCAAGGTTCACTCTATTATTTATCACATAGATGAAGCACACAAAAGGAAATAAATGCAAAATTATTTACACAGATCAGGAAGGGTGCAAATGATATGGATGAAACAAGATAAGGGTACAAAAGGGTTTAGCAAGGACTTAATCATGGACTACTTTGACACTCAAAGTGATTCAATAGGATTTGCTACAATTAAAACAGTGACTTAATTATAGATTCAAGATAACATTTGTGCCATAATCAATTCAGCCACATGCACACAGACAGAAGTGTACACATCTGTATCTATGGATGCAAAGGTACCTGCTGCTGTACCTGC
This sequence comes from Oenanthe melanoleuca, assembly GCF_029582105.1. Taxonomy (NCBI): domain Eukaryota; kingdom Metazoa; phylum Chordata; class Aves; order Passeriformes; family Muscicapidae; genus Oenanthe; species Oenanthe melanoleuca. The sequence continues at coordinate 30,615,670 of NC_079336.1, forward strand.
TCTGAGCCCAGCCAGCCCTGGGAGCAGGTCACTGGAACCCTTTGGGTCCCTCCATCTGGGTATAAGTCAATGCACACTACTGACACCTGCCCAGTTTGAACTAACCAAGCACAATTACACGTGTGCAAAACCAGAATGAAATCATTTCCACAGGAGTTATTTGAATTTGGATCTGAAATGCAACACGACCTACCTACCAAACATGAAGATTTATGACAAATGACTCTTTCCTTTTTATACAGACATATAAACGTGCCTATTTAGTAGTTAATGTAGCACTGCAGAGGCAGTCTCAAGTAGAATGTAATTATTTTTAATTAATTCCTGGAGAATTTCCTTTCTGCAGACTATGAAGAAAACTGGGACCATGAAAAGACAAGGAAAGTGAACCCTCCATATTCCTTCACCAATAAGTTACAGGATAACACTGTCCATTCCCTTTAGTATCTGTCCATGGACCTGTAACTGCATTCCTTTTTGTCTAGTCCCTTTTTGAAGCTGCTGACACCTTCTGCCTCTATTCATCTCCAAGGCTATCAGTTCCAGGTTATGCCCACTATATAGACATAATTTATCTTACATTCTTTAAAATAGTTTCTCACTAGTTTCAGTGACATCCCCAAGTTTTTGTATTTAAGGAAAATAGCAGTTCTGCAGCCACCTTAACCACATCTCCATGATTTTGTAAGTCTTAGTCATACACTCCAAAGCCTTCCCAAATTGAAGTTCCAAGGTAATCTGCAGCTCTTTCATCCCCCTTACACATTTTAGTAATCTTCTCTGTGCTGCCCTGAATCAAACAGATGTCTGAAATTTGTAAATGAAGTCTGTCTTCTTGTCCCATGTTTTCGGTCCTTTAGGCTAATATGTTTGGCTTCGCAAATTAGCTGAACTAAGAGACATGGCTCAGCAGGCAAATGGTAGCTCAGCAGGCTTCCACAATAAGCCAGTCCAAATGGTTCTGGCTCCAAATCTGCCCAGAATTCAAAAGCCAGTCAGTGAGAGAGAAAAGAATTAGCCTCTTGCTACACTTTACACAGCATCCATTTCTCCCAGAAGCAATGACCTTCTATATTTTTGGCTTTAAAGTGTTCACCATCTTGTCAGCTAAATCCAAGATCAACTGAATAAGCATTTGTAGCTGATGCCTTCAGAATATTTGTTGCCAGGAAGAAAAATTCAAGAAGAAACTTAAGTGTCTCAAAAAGGATTTAGGGGTTTGCATGTATGTTGCAATTATGTCAAGATAGACATGGCTGATATCACCTCCAGCCCTTTAAACAGCATCCCCACCAGTCCTTTATTAAAAAACTCCACATTCCTTCTTTCACAGACCTCTCTCTGATGCAACTCTGACTCCTTCTCTTATAGCAGCTTCACACAGTACTGACTCCTTGTCTTACAGGCAGCTCCACACAGTTCTGACTCCTTCTTTCATTCCACATGACTGGTTAAACCCAAGTTGCCCCTTTTCCAACCACCCAACCCTGTCTGTCCCTCACACATCATCTCACCATATCTGTCCCTTACCTCCTCCCAGCACAGCCAGCAGCCTCCTTCTCTTCCTCCAGCAGAATCTCAGTCTCACGCTCCAACCCAAACTGCAGCCAGCTAACCCACTCCTTTATACCCCCAAACTGATTGGGCAGGCACAGGTGTTTCACTCCTTGGTAATAAGTACAGCTGCAAGTCATTGGAAAAGATTCCCTCCTGCATTATCCTGTCAGCCCAGCTGTACACACATGTGTGCAGAGATGCATGCATGTGCAAACTGAAGAGGGTGCAAAACTTTGAAAATTAAAGATGCAGTTTATCTTGGCAGCAGAGATATTTGTGTTTACTGGTCTTAAGGGATACACATTGCTGAAAGTCACTGTGGTAATAGGAAACCTAGGAGTAACAAAGGATAAGCCTTGAAGGAAAATAAAATTGTTTTCAAGCAAGGGAAACATTTAAGCTAACATTTCCTATACAAATATTTGAAGGTGTTGAGGTTTTTTTCCTAAAGATTTCACCATAATTGGCAAACTAGGCTCTAAGATCCACAATATACATTGCTATTTCTATCTGTTTTTTGGAGAAGTAAGTTAGTCATGACAGCTTTTCACTAGAGAGGGCTTCTGGAGTGCTACATTAATTATTAACTACACGTAGGCATTGATCATTCCTCCCCATCCTAATCAATATTGATATTGAATTTAGGTTCAAAAAAATTGTCAGTCTGTGACTTGTGTTTCATAAGCAAATGCACCAACACCTACTTCAGGATTCATGTTTTGTACTCTGTGGCAGAAGGCCAGGTATAAGTAAATTAATCAGGTTATTAATTTGGCCTGCACTACGAATTCCAATCCTGCACATGGAGAGCAGAACACCTGAAACTTGCCCTTCTGATCTGCACAACAGCTAGAGAACTGGCACAGGAACATTTTCCAAGAGCTTTGAAAGTCAGCCAGCACAGCAGCACAGAGCACATGCCTGAATCCAGTCAAGTAAAAACATTTTATCAGAAATCCATCAGTAAAAGCGTTTTGACATTCCTCCCTCTCACAAGAACTGTGTCCTATCACTGATCTCTCTAATCCATACAAAAAAGCACAACTGACCATGAATATTATCATGTCAATAATGGAAGTATCTTTTGATGAAAGTAAAATAAAGGGGGGACATCTGGGGCAATTATGCATTGTCAAAACATAATGAATATATTTGAAAAGCAGAGCTGAAAATAAGCTGCTTGAAAGAAACCTGCCAAAAGAGTCAAAGGCTCCACATTAATTAACATGGCATTCAGCACACTATATGGCACATTTGGCATTCCAGCAGCAAGGCCACTACATGGACTCACCCAGCCTGTTATTCTGGTCTTGGGAGTAACTCATGATTAACAGCCAGAAGAGGTTAGTCTGAGAGTGACTCCTCTACCATCGGGAGAGAAAATGCAACAAGTGTCTGAAAATTAGAGCAAAATGGTCATGATAAAACATCACCTATTTATCAGGTGGGGAATATATAAAATGGAGATCTGGGAAGTGCAGAGCATTTCATCTCTGCACTTTGTCACTGGCCAGCACTCAAGGGGACTTTGCTATAGGGTCTTCTGCATCCCCTCTCCTTCTTCCTTGCTGCAGGTGAGTGCTTGAGGAAGTCACTGCACAGCAGGTGCTCAGGGCACAGCTCACCACTTCCTTTGCCAGTGGACACGAAAGTTACAATTTGGTCAACACTGCGGAAGTCTTTATTTGCAAAGAGGAGCAAGAGCTAAAATTGGGGTCCAGCAGCAGCTCATGGATTCCAAAGGCACTGAAGTGAGAGGAAAGATAAAAGCTGTGACACATAATGGAGCTTAACAACAGAATATTTCTGCTTATTTTTGCTTTTCTTTCTCTGTGCAAGTTCAGAAATGCTTCACACTCTCTGCTAGTTGAAATCAAGAACCTTGAAACTCTGATTTACTGTGGGGCCAAAATACAAGTTCAGTTGTTTTAAATGACAACTTTTAATTAGTTTGAAACTGAAGTAGGTGAGACTCTAGCTTTAAATAGGCTGTCATATACAAGCAAATATATATGATTTATTGTGTATTGTTTTATGATATAGTGCAAGAGTCGCACATAGCATTATGATATATTAAATGAATGGTTTCTGCCTTATAATTTCATGCTGTAAAATGAAATATGTGTGTGTATATATATATATATATATATATATAAATAAATATATGTATGCATATACTTTTAAGCACATAGACTCCAGTGCTGACAGCACAGAAGCAATAACCTGGTTTCAAACCTCTCTAAAGCAGCTGTCAGCTTTTGCTGGTTTTAAAAAAATCAGGCAGGATGCTGAAAAAATGAGAAGCAAATTGGTAAAACATTGAAATCTACACTGGGGGAAAGCAAATATGTCAACTAAAAAACACAGTTTCTGAATTCTTTAAATGAGTTGTTAAATAAAACCACAGTCAATTAACAAGCCATTCTTCAGTTGCACAACAGAGAGTTCAGCACAGTCACAGCTCACCTTGGCCCTCACACTACAGCACAGGCTGTGTCCCAGGACATTGCTTGTGCAAACACGTGTCCCACCAGCTGCCTTCACTACATGACTGCAAACAGACAACCACTGTAAAGGCCAAGGGAATCATGAAAAATCATTAGCCTACCGTCTATATTTCCAGCCAAAGTGAAATACAGGAAATTTGTGCATTCCCTCTCAAAGATTGCCTACGATGGGAGAAATACACTCTGCCTTTTCTGATTCAGCATCAATTACCATGTGATTTGGTTTTGGTTGATTACCTCCTAGCCAGACTCTTATTGAGACACTGTGAGGAACACCCCAGTCCTGGCTCTTCCTGTATGGTCCTTTGCACCAGAAATGTCCATTAGCAGGTCTTGCAAACTCCCTGCCCAGCTGCTCCTCCAGCTCCATGAAATGGGCAGAAATACAATCACTATTTCATATGGGATGGGAAAAACTTCAGTAATCCATGTCCTTCTTCCAACACTACTTACCCTGACCACTCCTTCAGGGACAGCTCAGGATTACAACAACTTGCTCCAGGTTACAAAACCTCAAGATGTGACTGCTACTCCATCCTGGCATGTTCCAAGGAATTAGCTTCCCGAGCCCACTGCAAAGGCAGGGGAGAGTGGAACTTCTCTTGGAAGCCTTCCCAGAGTTTTCAGGTCAGGGGTAGGACCCTGTGCTGTTAACAACCTGACAAAAGAGATGAGAGATCAAAATAAGGCAGATTCCCTCTTGATCAACTTCCAGACTTTTCAACATCTCCAAGCTATGCAGCAGCTGGGCAGAAGTTTTCAGAAGGCTATTTAGGATGCAAAATCTAATGATGATGAGCAATTCTGAGCACTTCAGCTTTCCATCCTTAGCTCACTTTCTTACCTCAGAGAGGTACATGCAAATAAACAAATAAGCAAACTGATATCTAGTTGGAATGTCTCTTTTAAAACCACAAACTCACAAGAAAAGTACCTGGCATAAATAGTTTAGTACCAACAAAGGAAAAGAAAGAATAAAAATCAAAAGCTCTTATAAGGTTCTTCTCATCCTTCTCTTGTACAAATATAAACATCAAGAATCTTGAACCAAAATTATTTCCAGACCTGTTGAAGACTGGTATCTAAGATTTCCTTGGAAGGTGCTGTTTAGAGAGAAATATAGTTTTGAGGGAAATTTAGGTTCCTCAAAGGAAGATTTCATCTCTCAACTAGCCCACCATTAATTTTACTTCCATAATGAGATCATAGTACATGGACACCTTGGGAAGGAGTTTTGCATTGCAGAATGGAAAATAAATACAACTTCTGTGAGATGCCCTTATTATGAGTAAAAATAAATATACTGTTGAAGATCAGAGGAATTCTCTGTTCCTTGGATACCTAAGTACAGAAGGTTTTTATTAACCAGTAATCTTGCCCTATTCTACTCAGCTGCATAATGATTCCTGTGACTAGCAGTACAAATGGAGTATTCATACAAACAGCACAAGCAGCAGGCTCATAAGCCCACAGGACTGGTCATGACTTCTAGATCCCTATCATTATATAAAAAGATGCTGAAGTGACTCTGCACACTTGTCATAATTTCTTATTCAGCAACTATTGTGAAGTACATTAAATTATTTATTTCTAGTAACTCATTCCCCTCTGATTCCTGAGTTTTTCAAACCAGCATTTTCAACAGGTTTTTCTCAGCAGCAAATCTGAATTTAATCTTAGAAGATTAATTTAGGCCCAAATTGTGACTTTCAATGCCAAGAATCACTGCATTATCAGCAGATTTAGAAGACAGTCTACATATAGAGAGCCTTCTATGTTTGCATGAAAGGGACAAGGGAAATAGGCACAGCTCCTAACCTGCAGCTTCCCACTGAGGCTGAAGACCAGCCAAAGTAAGGTTTGGGCTAAGTCTCTTGTACAGGTTCTTCTGGCTGGTGATTCAGGGATCCAAATTAGGCTCCAGCTGTGAATTACCTTCAGAGGATCCCCATGTCACCACCAACCACAGCTGGAGGTCTGGGAGACTATCCTAAATCTCATACCTAGGCATGCCTCATACCTTTGGTAGTTTCAGACAGTGTCTACATGTGCTATTCTTAGGTCTGTGGCCAACTTACACACAGTAAGACATCTTACAGACATCTTGGGGGAGGAAACTACTCTTTGTCTCAGTGATTTGGACCTTTTTATTTCAACACTCTTCATCATCACTCCTGTGATCCAGGAAAACGTGGAATTCCAAAGAAAGTGAACTTCACTAATGAAACCAGAGGTATTTTTTCCCCAGAACTATTATTGGAGCACATGTAATAGAAATTTGCAAGTTATATGTCTTACATGTCAGGAGATCTTGCCAAATATTTTCAAAAATATTAATTTTATATGCCTGATTAAGTAACACAGTTTGAACATCCTTTTCCAAGCACATGCTGTGCCTTTTTAGATATGTTGTTTCAGCTGAAATAACAGCTTCTCTGTCACAAGCTCCATAGTTCTTCTAAGAAACTTCTCTGCATAAAATTATCTCATCTGTCTTCATTGGGCACATATACTTATTAGGCATATATTAATCAACCAATATGTCTACTTGACAAAATGCAGTGCTGCACAGAGAACCCCAAAGCAGTTCCAAAGAAATTAGAGCAATACCTGGAGCTCCATCAGCTTGTTCTTTCCACAGACTAAGGTATCCAGCCTTGCTCAAAGTCCTCACCACTCTGCACTAGGGCTGCTGCTCTGGCTCTGGTTCCCAAAGCAGGTCATTCATCAAACCATGCTTCACACATATGTTCTCCCACCTGATTTCAAAGCAAAGTTTTTTGTGTACAGAGATAGGTGGGAGTGACCATAATTCCCAATAAAACCAAAGCTACAAATAGTTTAGAGAATGTGGTGAGTAGGAGACAGAAAATCCTGTGGAAACAGTCTCTAGCCAAAACATGGCATCCAGTGTTTCTGTGCCCTAAGGTGGCAAAGGCTTCTTTCTCTTCCATCTCAGAGGCTTGGATGAGGCAGACAGTAGCAACATGATACTTGCAGCGTGCTGCAAGAAGGAAATGTGACAGTGAGGCATAAATTAATACTAAAGTGAATAATATCATATTATACTGAAAAACACTAACTGTAGCAGGCTGAAAGTTTAAGGCTGATTTTTAGTTTGAGTTAGGAAGCATCCTCTTTCATGGGAACAACTGGGTTCTTTAGAGACTAATGCTCATCCCAAGGTGAGTTTCTAAAGTAAATTAAATGAATCATTATTCCTTTATTTTTCCCTGGCAAGGACTGCCACCCCATTTTTCAGATCCTTAACACATGGATTTTCCTCTAAGACCAAGACATTAAAAAGTCTGCCTACAGGTTCCCTTCCACACCAGGAAGCATCACACACAAAGTCACTTATTCAAAAGCCTTTCACTGAAGCCTCCTTCAGTCTTCTCTCAAGATGTGAACTGAAGAAAGATTACCTTTTTTGTTTCCATTTGCTGATTTCTATTCATCTGTGATAAAATTCTATAACAATGTCATTAATCAAAACTACATTTAAATAAAAATCTTATTTCATTATCTTTTATTGTTGGTACTATTGCTCTCATAATGCTGAATAATGTTAATGATGTGCCTATGTGGCACCAAATGATAAATTTAAAAGCATCTCATGAGTGGGACTTCTTGTTTCACATTGAGCCCTGTAAAGATTTTGCTGGATTAGGTATGGTATGGTCTATTTTATTACAAAATACTTCAGATTTTCTTTTTTTTTTTTTTTTTTTTTGCTAAAGGGCTACTGAGAAACAATTACTTTATGCAGAACACCAAAGAGTTATAGCCATATACATATCTATATAACCCAGTTATTAATATAGTAATGAGGCAGGTAGAACACTTATGCACATCAATCCTTTTGAAGTATCTTATACATTTTGGACAACACTGTTGCATTTTTTGCAAAGCCTAATTCTAAGAACTGCCATCCTTTTGTATCATTGCAGGCCATCTTGCCAATCTTGCTCTTTTTTCCACTTTGCTTTTATCCACTTCTGCATGCCTTTTGTATTTCTGTTTGATCCTATTAGCACTGAGATCAATCACAACATTCCTGCTGGGAGCAGAATGGGATGCTATCTTTGTGATGTCTAAATCCAATATTTGACACCGTTTTTCTTTACACACCAGCTGCAAACTGGTATCTGCTCTTCTAACTCTTCACTTTAAGCCTTCCATTGTGAGCTCTTTTTACCATTTAAAACAAATAAGAATTTAAATAGGCAAAACTTTTTGAATAATGTTACCTTTTCTTAATATCCTAGAATTTTTGTACAGTTACTTTTCTAATCCCAGCTCATACATACTCAAGCACAGTACTGGTTTATTTACAGAAACTCTGCTGAATAGAAGGTCAATTTCTCAAGGTTTTTCACAAAACCTGAGCTTGTAATCTACATGTTCCCTGGATGTCTGTGGGTTTTCAGAGGAAATAAAGTACATCCACTTAGAAAAAGGTATCAATATGGATAGAAAAAATATCCAAAATCAGCCCCTCAGATGAGGAAAAAAACTTAAAGACTTGCAGATTGTAAATAGGTCTTTCTTGAAAATTACTTATTGACAAACAGCTCCTTTGCCACGATACTGTGAATTGTCTTGAGAAATGGAGTCATAGTCTTTACACAGGGCAGAAGAGAAAATGATACTTTTTCCCTTTAATACCAGCTCACTATAAAAATGAAAGTAATTAACAACTAAGCATAGTCTCATATCATTTTTCTGTCAAAGAGGGCATGGTGCACACACAGCTGCTCATCTCACTGAACATACCAGGAAAATCATTTTAATAATGAATACTTACACTGCATTGGTTTTAATCCAGTTAAGATTGATAGTCAGTGAAAGTGCAGCAAGGTAAATGCCACTTTAATAAAAACAACTGTTATAACTGATTTCTGCTATTTCACTACTGCAATCCCCTTCAGCAATACAGAATATGAAAGCTGTTTCTCTGGTACTGTCACAGTCACATTTCAAGACCATCACTTCTCTAAAACAAAACAGAAATATTGGCATTTGCTGTTTTCTGGAAAAGAGTAACTTTTGTTGTAAAAAAGATGTCACAAGAAATTTTAAGCTGTCTTTTCTCTTGGACTGGTATATAAGTACACAATTCCCTGAAGTCTTAAGTTCCTATGTTACCAAAGAAAGAAAGATACTTCTAACCATGGCATTTCATTTGTGTGCATACAAACACCTCATCTTTCAGGTGTGCCATCTCACTTTTCCAAGAATTAAACTCAGGATTTCTACAGATTCCATTAGGTTTACTTAGAACAAAGCTGTTGCATCCAAACACTTAGAAAACAAGCCATGAAGCCTATCTGGGGATATGAATATGATATAATTTGGATCACTTAAGGACTTTTCAGAAGATTGGAAAATCGCTAATTGTACACCATTATCCCAAGGAGCAACCAGAAATACAGAAATAAAATTATGCTCAGCAAAGTGACAGGGTCATTTAGGAAGGTATGAAGCAATCAAAAACCAGATGCAGAAGTAATGTCCATCAAGCTGGCTTTATGAAAAACAACTTGCTGTCAAAATCAGTTTTATATCTCTAATACATGATTTGTAGTTTAAAGTAATAACATCAACATAGTATGTAAAAATGTTATGATTGTCTTTGATTTAATATTATCTTCAGAGGGGAAAAACCCCAGATTCAGAGGGTTCCCTCAAAACTCTTTCACAAAGTCAAAAAAGAGAAAATAAAGAGAGAACTGGAAAATATATTAAGACATCACTTAGTCCATCTCTCCTGAAATGCTTCACTGTCCCAATGTCTTTCCTGCAAAGGGTTTGCCAGACTTGTTAAAATCTTTCATGATGGGGACTCCTTCAGATCTTCCATGTCATTTCTATCCAAGTTTTCTGAATTTTCCTGCACAAGAACATATCACTGCATTTAGCCTCAGGTATCTTCTCAGTCTATACATTTCTTTTTCTTGAATCTGGAGCTTCAGCACTATTAAATGAAACCACAGGGTTACCCAAGACACAGTGTGTTTCCCTAGGAGGGACAGACAGATGAGAGGGTTAAAAATGAAGATCACCCTCTACAAAGAGTATGTGGTCCTGCACAGCACTATCCTATCAACATCAGCCTATCAGGAAGACAAAACACCTTCATATATATATGTGTGTATATATATATATATGCACACATATATATATATAATTCTGTTAGAATTTGAAAAAAAAATAAATACTGCATATTTTTTACTTACATTCTAATTTGCCATTGGGGTTATCTGAGTCACGACTTTTGGGTTTTTCACTGCAACCACTACAAATAATAACTGATTGTGATTTGGATTTTCTTTCCAAAGTAAGTGAATAATCTCCTGTAATGACTTGTTTCCAGGAGCAAAGCCTTTGACTGACAAACAAACCATTGCATAATTTGAAAACTACTGTTCTTTACAAATGAGCTAGCAATTTTGAAATGCAGTGCAGCTTTCCAGAAATAAGTGGGAAGTACACAGACATTTTATCAGACAAGACAGAAGAAAACAAAAACCATCTCACACTTGTTAGCAGGCAGAGAGGAGAGCAGGCATCACTTGGCAGATGAGGGACTGAAGCAACTTCCTTCCAGCTGTCCAGCATCTGGAACTGCACCAAGTGTCACTGCTGGTCACCAGCAGGGCTGAGCATGTTCTAATATAACTTGACCATGAGAAATTTGGGAACAAAGATGTGTATAGAAAGAGTCAACATCCAGGAAACAAGACTTGCTCTGTGCCTGGGGATCATAGAAAGGGTTGGATTAAAAAGAAATGGGAAGGTGTCAGGAGCTCTATGGCACTGAATTTCATACAAAGTCACCCCCTGGGATGGTGGGGAAGCAGGTAGTTGCTGAGATATCACACTGTGTCTGTGCATGGTTTAATTCAGTTTGACTGCCACATCAAAAATGCAGCTTGTGTGAGATGCTAATGACAGCCTTCTGCAATGTAATGCTTTCAACAACAATTTATTAGCTTGGATAGGATCTAGAAGGGAATAAGGCACTATATTCCTGAGAATAATTGAAATAAAGGTTAAATACTGTCAAAATGCAACCATGCTGTTCTCACAACAAATCTGTGGGGGCTTCCATCTATTTAAAATTTTAATACATTTTTAGGGCTCTCAGCAATGCTTGTGACTAAAAAGTTGGAAAATGGCTCCTGGGAGGGTAAGGTAGACTGGTTTATATATTATTCCAGTGCTGTGGGCATTAAGCAGCCTCCTGAAGTAATCAGTTATGATAGGGAACTACTTCAGTGATTCCATGCTGTAAGACTTGGCAGAAAATCTTAAACATGTAAATGATTAACCAGGTCTCATCAGGCCCCCTTAGAGTGCCAGGCTTCTCACAAGTTTTCTGATGGAGCTCCACTCTCCAGTGTGCAAATACACACACACACCATGCTGTTAGTGTAATGTGGTTGTCACAGAATTTATTTTAAAAAGCAACATGCAACACAACCCATTAGAAAATACTAGGAGATGGTGGGTGATAAAATCAACCCTGGTTCAATTCCACTCATGTTAGTGAGTTCTTGATGCAACACATTTACTAAAACCATCCACAATCAATTACTGAGACAGAAATAGCAGCGTGGAAGCAGCTGCCTTTAAATAACAGACTGTTGATGCACTTAAAACAGTTTCTTTTTTTTTTTTCCATAGGACAGAACTTCCTATGGCTTTTCCTTTGAAGTCCTGGGAGCTTCTCTAAGAACAAGCATTGAACACCTTTCACACCATGGCAGAGTCCTAGTTAAATAAAAGGTGTAGGAAGGTTGCTATGGAACATGCTTAACATCTCCCCCCTTCAAGGAAAAGCTTGTGTAAACAAACTCAGACAATGCCAGGTTGCTCAGGCACTAACTCATGTTTGTTGCAGTTCTAGCCTCAGGTAAAAATCCTTAATATTTAGGACTGTAACTTAGATGCTTTGGAAATGCTGTGTTAGCCTTTCCTGTCAGTCTCACTTCTCACTATTTCCCCAATCTCACTTTCTGTAGCTAAAGCAGAAGAGGTGGTGGAAGAGCAGATCTACCCTGGCCATTCATGATGCTGCCTGCTTCCCCTGTCTGCCTCCGTGCAGGGCTGGCATCCGCCCCACCCCACATTTCAGCCCCTCCCAGAGCTTTGCCTTGGCACTACTGAGCACTGCACAAACCAGACTGACACATTTGCCTTCCCATCACACAGCTCCTGCCACGCATCTGGAAAAAAACTTATGGCTTAAATTTAAATCTGTAAACAATTACAGATTTAAAGAAGAAATCAAATTCACTATACAGGATGGATAACCTTAGAAATAATGATGCTTGTGTTCACTTCTTTGAATTACATATTGCTGTAATAAAATGGTAAACCAAAATATAAAATAGATACTGGCAAATTAACCGATTATTTAATACAAAATCGACTGAATATTAATATGATTACTGCTTGTTTTCAAGCACTACTTCTTTTTATAAGTGAGGTTTTAGAATTTTCAGAGTATATGATATTTCCAACCCTAAACAGTTCTCTTTCATCATTTAACAGAAAGGCAAAGTGCCTGGGAGCACAAGAGCAGCAAACCAGCACTACAGAATCCCCTCTCAGAAGGCATTTAAATTTTATGTAGTAAGCCAGGTCTATGACAAAAGTGTGTGTAATGTAATGTAATTGTATCATTTCTCAAAGTTTTACATAATGACTTTCTGTTTCTAAATAATACTTCATTATTGGGAGCAGGAGAATGTAATTGTTCTCTGGGTGCTGCTGTTAGTTCCTAAGGGCATGATCAATCCTGCCAAGACACATAATTCATGCACTGTTTGCTTCTGATACAGCCACATTTACGAAAGCAATGCAGTGATTAGATTCCTCCAGAATAAATGTGTCTATAAATCCCTGTGTTGTAAATATTATTAACAGCTACATTCAGTAAAGGACTTGAGCAACTGACATGAGGCTGAGCCAAAACTCACAGACCTGCAAAAAAACCATAATTTTAAAAATAAAATTTAAAAATCTCCTCTCTTCTGTGGCTTAACCCTGGACACATTTACAATCACAAGGCACCCTCCTATCCACTGTAGTCTCCTCAGTGCCTGAGGTGCTGCTCCAGCTTCTGCTCAGCAGGAGCTTCTCAAACCCTTTTCCCACGAGGGAAACCTGAGTCATGGCATTGAGCAGGCTTCTGCCTCCTTTTTTTTTTTTTTTTTTTTTTTTTCTTTTTTTGAAATACTGAATCTGATAGGTATTTAACACAGCAGGAGCAGAATAAGGTGCCTTCAGAAAAGCAACCAAGAACACTCATAAAAAACAGTGGCTATTTTATCAGCCAGTGGGTGCTCATGAAGGGAGATCACTCCCTGCAGCACCTCATGCCACAAGAGAATAGTGCCTTCAGCTGCCTCAGCTAGACATGATTGTAAGTAATGATCCAGGTACTCACAGAAATTGCACTGTCTGAACAAAGGGTAAAATACATGTCTACAAATTAAGACATCTGCAAGAGATCTAGCTGGAGGAAGATGATTGTTTTAGGGCATAGTTATCTCATTTAAGCAATGAACCTAAAACTCATGATGTGCATCATTCCTTGGGATTGTTTTTCCCCACACTGAGTATAAAGGGCACCCTAAAAAGCTAAATCAGATATAAATGTATGCAGTGCAGACTGCTAAATTTAGCTGAAATCAGTTTTGCACCAAGTGATTATTAATAATTTAACTAACAAGAAACATGGATGAAAGTGAGTCAGTGCATTGTTTTAATATTATTTATGTTACCATTGGACTGTGCAGAGAGCAGAAAAATGAAACAGGGACTGAATAAATATAAATCTTTCTTAATCATGGACAAAGTCATATTTATGTATGTCTTTGTATCCAGAAATACCATATTGATTTTCCATCGTTTCCACATATGCCATTAATATACAGAAATTAAATTCTGAAGGCAGTCATTTTTAAAAGAAAGAGAGAGAGAGAGAGAGAGAAAGAGAGAAAGACTTTAATAAACCTATAGGATTCCTGTAATAGCCCAAGGAGATTGTATTGTATTTATTATTCTAACTCATGTTATTGGGTTCCATGGACAGTGTCAGGGAATCTTCTCAGGACATCAATATAATCAGTTTGTTTCAGCACATTTCCTGATCTTGAGGAAGACTGGTAGTATTTACTTTACAGTCTAGACAGGCTGATTCTTAGATCTTTCTTCCCATTTACAACTAACATGCATTGTGCTTACAACTGCACCGAGTTTTTGTTCCACAATGACCTGTTTCCAACGCATACAATTTAGGAAAAGACCACCCATAGGAAGGCATATTTCCAGGGTTCATGTAGCATCTAGTAGCATGGAATCTCAATCCCATCTTTGCATAAAGGAAACTTAAATTTCCCACCAGATGGTGTAGGAATTATTATATTTTAAAAGTAAATGAGAACTATACATTTACTGCAAAAAAGTCCAATGTAATTGAATTATACATCCCCTCTTGTTGACACTAGTCTCTAATTTGGAATACATCCTCACCAATCCCATGAATCTCACTAGTATATATTTTGCTTTCTTTGACCCATAGCCTGGATTTAAGAAGAGCATCACTTACTGTCTTCTGAGTGGTCAATTCACTGGTACTTCAGACAGGCATGTACTGTAATTTTCCTGCAAATGGCCCATTTAAGGAGAGAAAAAGATCTTAAATATTTCAATGCCATAGAGAAAAAAAAAAAAAAAAAAAAAAAAAAAAGACAAGAAAAACAACTAAAATGAAGGGAAACTGTTGGTAAATCCCCAATCGGGGTTTGCAATCCTCATTAGAAAAAATACAGATAAGAAATAATCCTTAATTGAAAGAAGGCAGGGCTGAGAGTTCAGTGCTCATAGTTCATCTGTTTCACCTTTGCTTTCTCCCTGAGCAAAACCAGTTGTGGTATAAATAATGTTGACTGTGTTGCCTGTGTTCTTTTTTAATTACTCATGTTTTACTTTCCTCTTTTTGTTACCTATTTCCCGTATTAGTCACAGTTTGCTACCTTCCTGTCTTTTTTTTTTTTTTTTTTTTGCTTTCATCTGCTATCTGCTCTAAAATTTAATTTTTTTAGTGTTTTTTTTTTCTTGCTTCAGCACCACCTCATTCTCATGCAAGCCCTCAGTCCAAGTGGTGTCTCCAGGGGGAGCAGAATTCAGCCTCACAGCAGAGGCACACCAGAGTGCCTTTTACTGTGGTGGATGAACAGGATGTGTCAGCAACAGGAATGAGCCTGGGAAGCCAGGGAAGAGCTTTACTCTCCAAAAGCAGAAGTGGATGGCTGTCCATGCAGGAGATGGGAAGCAGGTAACAGAGGCACCTGGAAAGGCACAGACAGAGCAGGCATCTTGGCTATCAGCCATCTGACAAGATCTCTCTCTTTGCCTTTCCAGCCACCTGAGTGTGCACTGCCAGCTGAAATGCAGAGGGTTTAATATATTTGATTCCAGTTTGACAGGTTGGGGAGCTGGAAGCTCTGAGCAGTCTGCAGTAGGTATGTAGACAGTGCCCAACCAGGAGCATAAACATAAACACATGCACCTGCATGGTCCTCACTTATCAAATGGAGATGATAACAATTTATCTCACCTGTGGATAATCAACGTGAAATACTTTGGAGGAGTACATGTGACCCCCACCCAAGTCATATTCAGTGGTGTACCCCCAACTCTTTCAAATCACAGGCACAGAAAAGCTAATTATGCTGTGCTAGTCCAGACTCATTTGTTGCAACCCCAGGTAGCACTCTGAAGATTTAGCTTCTGAGCTCTCAGGCAGTAATTCCCCTGAAGGAAATGAACAGCTGTGCCAGCTCCTGCAAGCCTTCCACTATCAGCAGCACACAGCAGCTGATACCATGCCAGAAGCAGTCAGGGTCTTTAACACAAGAAGGAACCCTAAGGGAACACAAAACCTTACTGACCTTCCCTTTCCCTCTGTACTGTGGGATGGCAGCCTGAAGGAAGCTGAGAGGTAACATGCTTGAAGGACACAGGAGTCATCCCAAGGTCTCTTCAAGCCCTGTTCCCTTTGATTGCTGACTGGTCAAATTAGAGCATTCCTAAATGCAGGTCTCACTTCTCACCTCTGACCAATTTAAATAAATAAGGAAATTGTCTTAGCCCTTACAGCTAACTGAAGGATGTCTCCCACTTTGAAAAGATCTATTTCCTTGGCACTTAGATGACATTCCTAAGTCAAGTTCAGACACTGTATGGATTGTACTGTTTCCTTAAAAAAGTTTTCACTTTCCACTAAAAATTGATATTACTTTTCATTTTCACAGGGAATTTTTTTCTGATTCTCAAGGCCCTTGGCAAAGGTAAATAACTGCAAGATAAACCTTTTGAAGAGCACAGTCCTAGCATCTATGTGCTCTATGAGAAATTGGTTATGAATGTATAATTTAGGGCTTCAAGGAAAATTTTAAAGCCAGGTATAAATTAAGGACTGAATACTGTACTCACTGAAGTCTGTTAGAACATGACTGGACTCTAAATGACCACTGGAGGTTACTGTTTCCCCACAGAAATTCAATGAGTCGAGCATTATGCTAATTCTCTTCAATTATTAAATACAGGCATCCTTAATATCAGTGGCTGCAAATTGCTCCCACACATGGCAAGCTTTGTTAAGTATGTTCCAGGCTGGCAGAAATCAGGGGCAGGAGAAGGGTATTTGAGCCCACAAGCATTGAGATGCAGTCAAAGAAAGATTTCTCAGTGCTTCTTATCATTATTACTATTTGTTATTATTGTTTGTATTACTTCAGGACCTAGAAAACCAACATTTACCAGGTTTCTGTTGTGTGAAGAGCTCTAAAGGTTGGAACTGCTGTTCTGGCCACCCACAGCCTTAGCAAGAGACAACAGGCACTTCCAGGCAGATAGGAACCCATCAGACTATCCATTGGTGAGACATCATCCACACACCAGAGGCACATCCTCATCAAGCCCTGGCAGAAATTACAGACACAGAGGGCTATTTTAAGGCAAGATCCAAGGGGGGGACAATAAAGCTGTTTTGCACATATTTACAGAAGTTACTTTGCAGAGCATTGGGCAGCATGAGCTTTATTGGTGTACCCCTGAAAAGAGGTGAGCTAGTCATAGTGATTTTTGGGGACCAGGGGCAGCAACCAACATCTTAAGAATGAAAGAAAGCTGCCAAGCTGGTTCATATGGCTGATTAACTGTTTGCACTTGTTAGCCACTGTGGGTACCTTATTTTATTTCCTTAACACATAATTTCACCCTAAAGGTTGTAAGAAGGTGGGTTTCTAGGATAGATGTAATATCATTCTCCTTTGCCCATATTACTTCTATCTGGAGCTTATAGTACAATTTTTATTTTTTTTTCTGTGCAGCAGTGGAAAACTTTCTGCTGTAAATTAGGGATAGTAATTCCCTTTTTTATGTCTCACTCATTCGAAGGCAAGTTCTGGGAGACAGGGGCTGCCTTTAAATTTCCATTTGTGCAATTCCAGCACAATAGATCTGGACAAGGGCCCCTAGAAACTCCTTCAGCACAAGTAGTAAAAACAGTAACAAGGTAATCCTAACCTCCCAAAATATCTTCAAAGAGTCAACACAAACTTTAATGTTTTAAGTTCTGTCAGGAAGAGCTTAATGGCAGTTTACCCACAAGAACCTGATGTTTCTCACTATTGGCAGCCAGAGGCACCTAACAGCATGTTAGAGGAGCACAACAAGAGAAGATCAATGTGACACAAAAAGGAAAAAAAAAAAAAAAAAAAAAAAACAAACAGCCCAGTGGTGTGTGGAGAAAGCATTGTGAGGCTCAGGGGAAGCAGCTGCTTTGTCATCTGTAAGGCTCTATAAAATGCCACAATCTGAAAAGAATTTTAAAAATAGTACTGCATTTTCCCTCCTTTAAAGATTTGTCACCCCCATCATTTTCTCTTCTGCAAAGTTCTGCTGTCTCTCAAAGTCTTTTTAACTTTAATATTAAAGTGACATATCACTTTTTTCCTCTTTCCTTTTATTTAGGGGCGTGTGGGGATTTGAATATTTTCCTTCATTGTTGGATTTATTTTTTCCAGTCCAAACATGATTTTGAAATCCTAAGCAGGGTTAGAAACGTTGGTAAAAATTCAACAACATTCTGTTTATTTAAAAAAAAATAAAATCTGTGATTTAAATCTCTGTCACACTGTGAAAGGGCATTAACATACTATTTGCAACTGTTTTATTAAAAGTCTTTCAGCAGATAAAGCATGACTAGGCACAAGAGAAGCCTCATCTTCAAAGGTGTTGGGTCTGGTTGTCTCTCAGATACGTTCCCCCAGCACAGACTGCCATCCTCAGTTTGGTAGAAGGGTGCAGAGTCTTTCTCCTTCCAGCTGTCCCTTCTAGTCTGGGTGAGTCTGGCAGTTCAACACTAACCACCACCTCTTAAACAGGTTCTGGATAAACACTGAGCATCAGACTGTGGCTGATATGAGCCATTTTTAACCATTCCACCAGGACCTGTGTGGAAATGGTAATAGGTGGGTTCACATCTAAATTAAATCACTGCTAGAGCAGCAAAAGTCCTCACCCAGAAACCAGGGGAAATTATCCTGGTGCAATGAGCAGAGCAAAGGAGTTGGGGAGCAAACTGTCCCCACTGGCAAACAGGAAACAAATGGCCTACCAAGGAATACTTTTATTACAGGCAGGGAAACAAAATGCCTTTAACAGGCAGAGAAACAGGGCAACAATAAGTCACTCTCAAAGCACAAGTGTAATTTAGTTTTTTCTTCCAGAAAGAGAGCAGCCATGGCAGCTGGATGCCTCTCCCTTCCTCTGCCAGCCTTCACTGACCGTGCAAGGCTTTACAGCCTTTCAAGAACTGTCTCAGCTGAGCAGGCTGGCAATGGGTGGCCCTGGGCTCTGCTTCATCACCCACCATCTCCCACCAGTCCTCCTCCACAGCCATGCACCTGTGCTATCCACACAGCCCTGGGACAGCTCCAGCCCTCCTGGAGCCAGTTCTGCTGCTGCTTTCTGACCAGCCCATAGAAGAAAGCAGATGTCACCCACCTCTGAGAGCAAAGACAGATTGCAATTGCCCTGGAAGCATGGGGACATGCTGATAGCTTTCCCATTTCTCAAGAAAGTGACTTCTGGATGGGGGCAAGAAGGAAACAGGGAGGAGTCCCCTGACAGAAGTGCAGTCAGGTCCAGATGCTCAAGCACAGTCACGATGCTGAAATTTGAAAGGAAACAAGAAAACTGAATTAGTGCAATGCTGTTTCTTTTTTTGCAGATCTGGGTGCTCCCAGGGAGTAAAAATGTAGCCTACACAAAGCCTAAAAAACATTTTGCTCTATCAAGGGCAGAATGAAAAAAACTAATTTAAGGCTTCCTTGTTTCCAATGGGAAAATCATTCCTCTCTTGTACTGCCAGTACATCTTGACAAAAAATAATGCTACTGAAAAAAGCTCATGCAAAATTTTGAACAAATGATTCCCAAGATCCTTAAATATTTACTTTATAGGACTCAGTTAACATCTTTGATGCAGAGAAACATAAGGTTGATGGAGACAAGACGAGCAAGTTCAGAACCAGCTCTTGTAAAAGTAGAATTCTCTAGAGCAAATAGCATCATTATCTGTAAAAATGACATTTCCTTTATTGTAGGTTTTGTAAGAATGCCTACTCTGTTCATGGAAATCTGCTGTTGATTGGAGAAGCCACTTTTCAAAGGAGTGACAGAAATCACCTGTCCTTCTCTTTACTTTTCTCCCTTCATTTAGCTGCCTTGATAGCAACACTAATTTAACTAAACTACTGCAGTCTGCTCAGGAAGAGACAGTTATATCAATAAAGAAGTGTTATATATATATATGTGGTATCAAGTAATACATCAACATGGTGGTCATGCAGATTTAATATTTTTTTATTTCTCTCCCAATCACTGAGTAAATTCTTCAGAATAGCCATAATAAGCACGTACAATAGTTAATAAACTTTCCTATTAGTTTAATATGATTGATAAAATTGAGAGGAAAAAAATCCTCTGGGCTAATAACAGCCAGAAAAGTTTTTAAGGTATAAGATGTTATTTTACTGATGGATTTATTTCAACTCTAAAGCTAGACAGCTTTCAGACAATGCACACTGACAAAGTGACACATTCAGTGGTTCCGCTTTGACTGTGACCATTACAATATTGCTTGATCCTGTCACTCCTATTCCAGAGATAATTCCTTTTTCTTTTTCTGAGGAGAACAAAACAAAGTGTGAGCCTGACTTTTTGTTCCATCTGTGGGCAGCACTAGGACAGGGGAAGTTGGCTCATGATGATATGAAATAACCAATAAGTAGATGGATACATGACAGCAAAGCTGGCAAGTGTCAGTTGGCAATGAGTATGTAAGAAGGAAATATGCCTGGCTGTGCAGAGTCCTGAGTAATCCATGATTTTTATTGCCTCATCTCCAAATAGTTTAACTTGTATTCAATATCATACAAACTATGTTCATAACAGAGAGGCCATGAGTCAAAGCATTCTTCAAAAATTTGGTGTTGAAATTTTTATAATACCTTGATAAATTATGCAGTTAATTTAGTTGTTTTTTCTTAAAAGTGACAGCACTGGCTGTTTGAAGCTCTGAGCATGCAGTAGCCATTCTCACAAAGATGAAAGGTGGAGCAGAGAGCACAACTGCTTGTTTCAGAGAATGCTATTCACAAATGCAGTCAAAGCCATCTAAGACTTCTTTGTGGAGCAGGGGAGGAATTTTTCAATTAACAATTCTCACCTTGACTTGCTAAAATTTTTGTTTATTTGAGGAAAAATGTTTAAATTTCTGTGTTCAAAGTACTTTGTTTCAAAAATTAACTAATACCATCATATTCTTTTATCTGAGCTGTGTGCTCTAAAGATTTTTAATCCCAAAAATTTTTGAAATTTTAATTTTGCACTGTAACCAAAAGAAACATTTTAAGACTTGAATATAGTCCCACTTACTGCTCAGGGCTTTCTTTTCCTCTAAGAACTGAGTTTTGAATAGTTTGGTTCAATGGACATAAAATTCACAGGTGGAATCAACTTGTAATGTGATATTTCAACATGGTGCCATCTTTCTTCTCCAAAATGAGGTTTCTGCAAAATAAATAAAATTCAAAAATTCAGGGAAAAAATTCCATCTATTTTTTTCTTACCAACATTAACCATGTTATTCATCTCTTCATCCACTCACATATTCCCTGTTTCCTACCTTAATTTTGATCTCTTGAAGTTTGCTAAAAAAAGGTTGTCTACAAAAATACTACATGAGAGAAGTCAAACATCTGAGTAAAAGATAAACTCAGCTCATTAATAAGTTGTTGTGCAGAAGTCACCCTTCCCTTGCTGAATCATTGCCATGTGCCACAAACTTACTGTGAATATCTCGAGACAGAAGAAATTACCATGGCATTTTAAAGCCTCAAAACTTTATGATAATTTTAGATATTAAATGTTATTGGTCCTACTGAGTCTGACACCATGAAAGCTGAAAGTTTGTCCAGTGAGAACCAAAGAAATATGTCCCCATAACTCTGATACAGTAAAGCTTTACTGCCACCTTTTTCCAAAGCACAAGTTAGGGAGCCTATTAAAGGAAGCATGTAAATTCATAGCCATCTTTGTTGACTTATAAAGGCATAAAACAAGTCTTACTCTTTAACATTCTTCCATGTGGAAGGCACTGTCAGACAGTGGATTTTAATCTGACTTTTCCAGAAACACAATATCTACTAGATCTCTTTTGCTAGAGCTCTCAGTGGAAAGAGACACTATGTCAACAAAATCACTTATTTTTATCTTCAAATGATGTTTTGAAAAAGATGTGATGTTAAAGGTTTATTTCTTAGCTGAGAGAAAACATAAGAAAGAATGGGACTATTATTCCATAGTCAATTTGAGTCTATATAATTTTACCTTCCTCTCTGGGTTATGACTTTCATTTCTGCTGCCAATAAATTTCATGTTTATTGTGGTTAGTGTTGGGTACCTCAGCCCTGTTATGGCTGGTTATCTCATTCTCACAATCCATTTGATACAACCAAACCCATTAGCAGTCATTTTCCCTCTTAGAAGCACAGCCATTATTTCCTCTCTGATACATGAACAGACACAAAAATAGCAGGGAAAAATCAGGTGACCGACTCCACATTGTAGATGCCACAGTCAGAAGTTTTCTATGCAACAAGCAGCATCAAATCCTAATTTAATTGTCAGTGATAGCTAAATAAATAAATGCATATTCAAATGCATCAATGACACTCTGAGAGTAAAGAATAACAGTTCAATGTTTTTGTCAGGAAAGAGAAATTAAATCCTTTGGTCTATAAGCAGAAGAGATGATGAAATGTGGTGTCCTGCAGATCTCCATATCAAGTCTCTGCTCTCTCTCTGGACTCTCTGACATCTAAACAATGATTTCACATCAGCTTCTCCCCCGATGGGGCATGAACCCTCTGCCTCCTCTACCTGACTAGCTATTTTCACATTGAAGTTTATTATTTTTGTAGAGGGTTTATTATTTTTCTTATATTTACATTTCTGACAAATTTGGATAAAATCAGCTCATGTGTCAAAATGTTTGGGGCCAGTGTCTGCAGAACTGTGGACAACTGATCACGAGACAAATGCAGCATGTTTTCATATTCCATATTTGCTCAAAAAAAAAAAAAAAAAAAAAAGAAAAGAAAAGAAAAGAAAGCTAAAATAAAACGTGTCTTTGAACCAAAAGTTGGACACACCTGTTACTTTCAGGAATAAATGGGTGGGGGAAGGGGGGGCAGACAAACAGTCAAGGGGGATGACACATTATGGGATGAAATTATTCAGAAAGGATTCAAAGAGATAGACTTTTGATAGAAATTAGGAAACAAAGAGAGAAAAGCCCTATATCTAATGGGGGGAAAAAACTACTGACATGTTATTTGGAAATGACAGCAGGACTCTGCTTTCCAGCAGCCTGAACACAAAACTCTGTGGCCTCCACCCCACAAATGATCTGAAACACATTTGCTGAGAGTAAGAATAGGAATCACAGGCACAATAGATGCCTTATGCATAAGTTCTCTTGTCACTCATCTGTTAGCACAATTTTCATCTAAGTGATTCTCAGGAAACTTCTGAAGCTCACAAAGGAGGGGCAAAAAAAAAAAAGAGAGAGACAAAGACACTTGCCATTTAAATAACATCTGTCTTTCAGCTGTTCCATGAAAGAAGACAGAGAGCTGTTGCTTTTATTTACCAATAAACTAATATGAGTAAAGAAATTAAAAAGCTTCTATGAACATGCATTCAGCTGAAGTAATGGACTTCCTTATACAGGATATGCACCAACCCTAAAAGTGTTCAAGGCCAGACTGGATGGGGCTTTGAGCAGCCTGGTCTAGTGGAGGGTATCCCTGCCCATGGCAGGGGGGTTGGGACAAGGTGGGCTTTAAGGATCCTTACAAGCCAAACCATTCCACGATTCTATGATAAATGTGTGTTTGCTACCACTGCTCACAGTGTGAGTAGAATCATTGCCTCCCTGGCTATGGTGCTCCAGAGTTTCTCTGGCTACTGTATACTCAGCTTGACTGTGGTTCTTGAATAATAGCAAAGAGGAAGACTTTGAAGGACTGGGAAATGACTGACTCAAATCTAGTTTCTGTTAGTGCCTGTCTGTATGAAATTAATATATCTACATAACATTTTATTATCAGTTTAATAATTAAGATCAATCTCATCTAGCTAGGTCTTTGAATAACATGTAAATCAGAGTACCACCCTAGCTAGAAATGGGCCAAAGTAGTGCCAAAATCTGTATCACATTAAACTTTCAGCAGGCTCAATTTCAAGGCACAAATCTAGATGGTCTTGTTAATATTTTACAGCAGAGGAGCAATTCTCTTTCACAGTGAGTCTTGCTAGGCCAAGCCCAAATGTAGGAGCCCTATTTCCATTTGGAAATGTTGAACTCAGTCTCTCCTTCCATGGAGGTGGGGAGGATAAGAAAAGGGCTCTACTTTCACTGCATGATTACTGTGGTGACAAAAAAGGTGTCCAGAAATCCTTCCTTCAACAGCATGAGCAGAGGATAAGGTATCAAAAGCTAGATGTGAGCCCAAAGGATCTCCTGCCTTTGTCCACAGAAAGGAAAGGATGTGTTACTTATAATTCATGTCATCAGTGGTAGGTAGGCACCTGCCTTATACATCATAACTTGCAAGCTATGTAGATATTTACCCGTAAAACTCTGATCTCTAAAGCTGTAGAGATGAGATCCTGCACATGAGATTAAAAACACAAGCCCTATTTAAAAGGAACAAATGAATTTTAAAAGAAACTCCTACCTGTTCCAACCATCTCTAACTAAAATTTACTACCTTGACATAAAAGTCAAAGTTTGAACAGGGATTTGAAGCGAATTAAATCAACTTCTCTTCTTGAGATATAATCCTGTAAAAACAGTGTCATTGGGTTCTGCGTAGCATATATGTTCTCTGAAAGGGTTTTTACAGATCTAGGAAATCAGGCTTAGCAAAATGGTGTTTTCCTTCCTGAAGTACTGAAAAGCTTTGCCAGGGATCCAGACCTGGTGATTTACTGCAGGACTCGCACCAGTTCAGCTCTGCTTGTCAGCACTGGCAGCACCATGACTGCAGCCTGCCTCTTGTTATCCTGAAAAACACTCCAAGAACATGCTGAGCAGGGGAATTGCACTGCATGGCCATGACTCATTTATGCATAACAGCTCTCCAGAAAACATGAGGCAACTATTGGAAGAGTGAGCCCTTGTGGGGTTGTGTGCATGGCAAATCTCTCAAGCTTTACTTTCATCCCACTTTCAGTGCTGTGGGTCTCTGAACTTCATCAGAAAAAAATGCTTATTAAAGATTCAGTTCTGGGAACCCCAACTGATGTAAAGGAGAAAATGTACTCTTTGAAAAAGATCTGAAAAAAATCTTCTCTTTCAAATCTCTCCTCAAGATCTACCTCTGCTGCAACATCTATCAGCAGCTAATGATCCTCACACAGTTAGCAGCAGTCAGGGACAGCCCACACCTCTATTAAAGGTGTTTTGCAATGACTCCTAAACACCATGCTGAGCCTACAGATAATTTATATCATCCTGTGCTTTCATTCCCACCTTCTTTCCTCCCTTATTGTCTCCTTCCTCTTTAAACTTATTTGTTATATTCTTTACAAGGTCCTATCCTATATGTACATGTGTGTATGTGTATATATATAGATAGATAGATATAGATATAAATTATATAGATATAGATATACAGATATAGATATATATATAGATGATATAGATATACACATACACACACACTCACATACTTGCCTTGCACCTCCACACATATCCTCTCCATTCTCAGAAAAATTACCTGGACCTTCCTACAACAGAGCTTCCACACATAAAATTATTCCCACTTTATTTACATTTCTAAGCTTTAGAAATCAAAAGTAAACAAGGCTAAATTCTCTTAAGAAAATTTTTAGTATCTGCTGAGGAGAATATTTTGGTTTTTTGTGATTTAAATTAGTTCCCTTAAATATATGGAATTACATTATTTGAAAAAGTAAAATAGCAGGATCAAATAAGAGTTTTCATCTGTCAGAGAAACTCTCCTTAAGGAAAATGTTCAAAAACAAAACTCTTAATGCTACTTTCCCCCTTGGAAGTCACACGAAATAAAACTTAAAGTGATATGTCATCATTCTAAATGAATTTTAGGAGTTACAGAATCACTGCTTGTTTTAGTACCCCTATATACATTGTAGACTTGCTTATAATATGAAAGATATTTGATAATAAAGTGGTAGGTAAAGCATGACAAGTTAAAATAATAGACTAAAAATGGTTTTAGTCTATTAGTGCTAGAGATAGTTTATTGCTATGGATGGAAGCCAGCCCTCTTTGAAATCAGATGGAATTTTGCCACCATGACTTTGTCTAGGCCACTGTTCTGGGACACACACCAGGGTCTCAGGTCTCAGTTTCATTATCTGGCTTGATTACTTCAACCAGTAACACTGGAAAAAATTAACATAATAATGAAATATCAGCTCATTATCACATTTGGGACAGAAATCTTTCACACAAGTGGCCCCATGTGGGACTCCAAAAAAGTCTTTGAGAGAACTTCTATTGATGACACAGCAAGCTCCCAGTTCACTCATAGGTGCAATGCAGTATTCCACAGGCTGCTCCCTACATGGAGCCTACTGCAGCCAAGACTACAAACTTCTCCTTTTGGATGTCCAGCTTCCCATGCTTCCTTAGGAGGCTGTCAGTGGCTTTTCTACAGTGCATGAACACATCTCCTTTAGGACAGACCTAGCACAGCCTCATCCCCATTAAGACTTCAGCCTCCCCACCTGAAAGCTCTTTAAAAGTGCCACATCCAGCTGAATGCTACATCAGTGGCAGTTTTTTAATAAAAGCAGCAAAGTGAAGCTGAAATGTGCATAGTCTAGGGGTTACAGTAGAGATTTAGAAAGTTTGGAACAGCCTTCTCCACCCCCATACACATCAGAGCAGCCTCCCTTCCAAAGCCACCCTGGTATATCCAGGGACTTCACCCACCTGTGGGACTGAGGGCCACAAACCAGAGCCAGGAGGCAGGTAAAACTGAGGCAATGCTTCATCCTGTGCAGAGGTTCCCTGAACAAACCTGAATTCTATAATGCCTGAAAAAAAACCCACACAAGTTTCACACTGTCCAGACAGCAGGAAGCTCTGTCCTAGAGGAGACACCTCTGTTTCTGCCCTCAGATTCCCAAACAGCATATCCCTTATCAGACACAAGAAGTACTCTTGAGATTCACCATTATCACAGTCCAGATGAGAGAGTTTCAAGGTCAGAGACAGTCAATTTGTAAAGATAAATTATGCTAAAGAGAGCTCCATACTGTATGTTAGATTGTGCTAAAACCTTTGCTGCTGGAAGGCCTCTCAGCATGTCTCAGAACTGATCTGAAGGTGAGGATTACTTGTCACCTTCTGTAAAATCAGGCAAATGCCTGAGACATTGTCATTCTCAGCTCCTGTTTCAAGCCATTTGTGGTGTTCTGGAAACCATTATCAAAACTAGGTGGCAGAAATCATTGCAATATACTCAGAGAAAAATTTAAAAAGGAACAGCTGCACCAGGTTGATGATCTAAAATATACAAAAAACATACAAATCAGTTTATTCTAGCTGTCTACCTGCTTCTTGGGTCATATGATGTATTTGCAGCCAAATCTCCTGGCTAAGTTGTGGATCTTCTTTAAAATGTGTCCCCCTAACTAAAATCTGAGCTGGTACCTTGGACACCTGAGCCATAAGCCACCCAAAAGCCCCTTTCTGTCCCTAGTGACACACAAAATTTAAACCAGTAAACTATTTACTACTGTTGCTGAACTGCAGACCAGCTCTAAGCTTTCACACACACACTAAATAATTTTGCATAACAGAAGAGTTCAAATACTCTGTTATAATACAGGAGAAAAACTCCAGACCAGAATTTAAACAAGCTCATTAAACCATATTTGACATGCCTCCAGAACAAATCAAATCGAGGAATATTCCAAAATACGTCCCAAAAAATCACTACAAACAACAGAAATTACTTCAAAATAACATTATCTGTGCATAAATCTATCCATCAGAGTGAATTAGGTCCCCATTGAGTATAATGGCATAGACTCACCACCTTCATCCTTTCTTTGCTAGAGTCTGGGGGTTTTTTAATAATCTACAGAAAGAGACAGATGTTAGTGCCCTTCTAATTAGCAGGCTTCCCATATATCCTTATGCCCACAATTCACCTTCAGCACATCTTAAGTATTGCTTTCACTGCCAAAAAAAAAAAAAAAACAAACAAATAAACTGCCTCTGTTCTATGAACAAATTTACCTGAGTGTGTCAGCTTCCATTTCTTTATACTATCAGAAGGAGAAAGGCCACCAGACCATTTCAGAGGTGGTGAGTGGCTAGCCAGGGCTGAGTTCCCCAAAGCCCCTGACACTGGGACAGAGATGAACTCAAAGTGTCCCAAGCAAAACCCTGGCGTTTACCAGTCACTATTCTGGCTATACTTCGTGCAGCCTATTTCACAAGGTATTCATTTGAGGGGGGAAAATATCTGTCAGCTTGCAAAAACTGATTAAAGAAATCTAAAGGAAACTGAAGCATCCACCTAGAAGAAAAAGAAAAGCAATAAACTCCTACCACTTGGTGCAATGCAGTGTATTCCAAGGGCAAGAACTTTTGTTCTTTAGAATTATTTTTATAATGTCACCTCTGCCAGGGATGATTTAAGAGCTTCTAGATAAGGGAATGAATTTCATCAGAGACAGACACATCACCTCAAGTCTCCTTTTAGCTTCTTGATGAATAAAACACCCTCCCCAGCCCTTTCTAACACCTCACTGCTACATTCAGGAGTGGAACTTTAAAGCAAAAGGAAATTATTAGTGTCTCAGTGTAAAAGCCATCTTTAAATAATTAAGAGAGCAACACAAGTGCAATGAGTACAGATGAGTTGACTGAGTTTTAAGGAGCTTTAAAACTACCTTAAACCAGGTGAATCCAATCTACTCCTCTGAAGGACACTACTACATAGCAATGCTGTGCCTGCTGCAAGTGAGAACAAGTAGTAGCTCACATTTTCAGAAAGTGAAGGCTGATGTAGCATTTCAGGTGTCTTACATGTAGCAATTGCTATTTGCCATTGCCTAATTGCCATTATTATTTGCATGTGAGAATCCTCTCTCTTAGACTGATACTACTTCCAACAATAGATATACCAGGTATCATGAAAATATAAATAAAGCTTCAATACAAATTCCCCTCTCCGTTCAGGGGAGGTTTTTGATTAGTCTCACCCACCAGGTTCTTCCTTCTCCAACATCCACCAGGTTCTCCATAGTGAATGCAAATGACCAGATAAAGGAATACAGGAGCTGGGAAATCATTTGCAATTCATCCTTCTGCCAACAAAAGCTGCTAGAAGAGGATGTCAATCTTTCCCTCTTGTAATCCTTCTTCACAGCTACAGTAAGGAAAAAGAATCCTGCACATTCCCAGTCACGAGTCACCCAAAAACAGCACTGTGCTGGGTGGCCACAGTCTGGGCTTGCATAATTCCTTGGACAGGAACAAGGATGAACCTGAATTGACCTCTATAGGTTCCTTCAGTTCATCTCTGGATATTCTACATGTAGTTTATTTTGAATATTGAAGTATTCCTTCCCATCCTATGTCCACCAGGATCTTTTTGGCAATGCTTGATCTGGAAAGATATTTTGTACAAGTCTTCATAATCTCCAGAGGATTCATAGTCACCCTACTTCTTATGTACAGACACTGGAGGAGCAGCATTCCTGATAAGGAATGTCCCAGTTCACACAACACATACATTACCTAACAGCTAATGTTAAAGAGAGGAACTCAGACTGTCCCATGTTCAGCGAATAGTGGTTAGAACACTGGAAAAATCGGGATTCATCTTATGAAGGGACACTATTACAAAATTACTTATTCAGCTCAAAAAGGCAAAGGTGCCACATCCAGATAGAGGGTGCAAGTGTGCTACAAATGCTTCAAGGAGAAAACACAAGAGAAGACCTTTCCAAATTCATGGACAGTGTTGACATATGAAGAAAATGGTTACTAAGAAATGAGATTTCCAGCCATCTGGAGACTGAAGTTCTGGAACAGATTTCCAGAAAAACATACTAGGAACAAAACAAAAACCCCCAATCAGTTTTCAAGATGGAGCTGGATTTGTTTGCAAAAGAAGGTTATTTGGAATGGTTTCTCACACAGAAATTCCACCTCAGCACTCTGCCTGCTCTTTCCAAGCTAGGGATAACTTAGAGAAATTTCTAGGGAACACACAAAGGCTATTCCAGCAAATCTTTTTCCACATCACCTTTCTGTGAGGTGCAATAAAGCAGTATATGCAAACAGTGCAATAAATTTAGGAAAAATTATATCTGAAATCTTTAGGCATGAAGAAGCAGAAAAAATTAAAGCTTTAAATGCTCATTTAGAGAAAAGAGCTATCTACAGTGCACAGCATATTGAAGGGCAAGGAATGCAATTAGTGCTTGCTGCTGTATTTCAGGAGTGCTTGATCATTTCTTCTTAGCATGCAATTTACATATTAATACTGGAAATGTCATTTGTTTGTTCCTTGCATTATCACTCTTTGATAAGCACATGTCATTATTGAATACAAATAAGGAGCTTCCACCTGCCTGACAGAAAACACAGCCAGAAGTTATTTACAAAGGAGCCCTAGTCAGTCTGTTTCATGCCATAATGAATCACCTGCCTCATTAGTGGGCACCTTTCCTTCAACCACAGCAAGCAGGCAGAGAAAGATCCTGACAGCAGAGCTTGTACTGCTCACTGCATGCCAGGAAGAAACACAAGGTATTTTGCAACGAGAGCAGCACACAGATCTGCTGGAGTCATGCTCGTTTGCCTCCTCAAGGCACCACCTTGTATTTATATTCCTTACAAAGATCAAAACTTAAGACCCATCTTTGAAGAAAACCAAGGCTTGAGAGGGAAGAAGAAAGTCCAGCAGAGTGACAGAGGGGAAGCCTGAAAGCAGGGCTCAGCTCAGCAGAGCCACAACCTCCTGCTAGCAGAAGGTTTTGAGTGACAGCAGCCACCAGAGTCCTCTGACACAGGCCAGCCCTTGATCACTCAGTCAATAGTGAAGAACAGCATTAGCTCCATGTATCTGATGGAATGGCTATAAGCATAAATATTTTCAGACACTTTGGTGAAACTAAAGGTCCACTCACTCCTGTAGGCAGGCTCTGGCTGTGGCTATCAGCAGATGCTCCTGCCAGGAAACATGGCTCACAGAGAGCCCTGCTGACCATGGCTGATATTCCCAGCAAGCAGGTGTTTGAGCCTGCTCTTTGCCAGAGTTTGTTCTCAATGGCCTTGATTTTCCAGATCCATACAATTTGCATTTCTGCTTTTACATCTGACACATCATACAGCAATGAGCTCCTGAGCTCTATTACTGCTGTGTGGAAAAGTACTTTTTCTTGTTTGTTTTGAGCCAGATGTCTAATAGCACCAACACACTGTCCATACTGCACAGCCTGGGAGACAGGGAATGATCACCTACAGCTGAACTGCACATATACATCTCAGTAGTCTCTTTCTCAGGCTAAAAGCCATAACTCATTTAATCTCCCCATGTGCAGAAACCATTTCAAATTTCTGGTTAACCTTGTTATCCTTCTCCGTCTTTTCTTCTTCTACTGCATCATCTTGAGACTAAGGGATCAGAAATGAGCTCTCTATTCAACACTCCATATATGTAATAGTGACTAAGAGATATTTTATCTTCTATTCCTTTCCTTATAACTTCTAACATCCCATTTACTTTTCATTTATCAATAATCATTATAATGACCTTTTTTAGAAAATTATGTATAATAACTTCAAATTCACATAGCTAATAGGGAAATTAAAATTTCATACATATATTTGAGACTGGTTTTCCCAGGTGCATTATTTAAAATATCTGGGCCCTATACTTCATCTGCCATTTCTATTTTACAATCAGTTAATAGCAAGAAATCCTTCTAATGCTCTTTGCAGTTGATCTGACTTTTGGTTATTCTGAAATATTTTGTCTGATCAAGCAGCAGTTGTCACCACATCACTTATCCCCTTTCTCAGATCATTAATGAATACACTAAACAGAACAGAGGCTGGAGCTCTGCATACTCCTCTCTATTGTGAAATAGAAATCATTTACTCCTGTGGCTTCTTTCATTTAACCAATTATTAATCTGTGATATCTTAATATCATCAAGACTCTATGGTCAAAAATATCACTGGAAGTCTTTTTAAAAAAAAATTTATTAACTGCATCACCCTTACACACATATTCTTCACAGAACTAGAATAGTTTTGTAAAGGATGGCTTCAGTCTATGAAATCTGCTTTGACCCTTCTCTTCTATGCTGTATTTCACCTCTCTACTCTTTTCTGTCATTTGTTACAGCTTCTACCAATTTGTCCAACACAAAAGTCAGAGGTACTGTTCTGTAGTTCCTTGAATTCTCTCTGCAACTCTTTGATAAAACTGGTGTTACATTAGTCACTCCCAAACCATCCAAAAGAAAAATTTTTTAGACAATTAGGTGGAAGCTACAACTAATTATTCAACAAATTCAACCCCAAATTCAACAGGTATATGCTTGGCTCATACTGCCTGATATTATCAGTTTGATTCCTCCTTTTCCAGTGAACTTTCTAAAACTCTTCTGATGTCTTTTTATATTGAGACAGTTCCTCAGACTTCCTCCTATAAAGGAAGGTTTTATGGTTGGGCATATTCCCCAATGAATGCCAATGAAAAGAATTTATTTTAAGCTTAGTTCCCTGCTTTCTCTGAGCTCCCTGTAATTCTTTCCTGCTGAATTTGAGATGTCAGTATCTTCATTCAAAATCAGTTACTCTAGTTCATACCTCTTCATTTTAGACTTTTATTACTGGTAGAAAAGTATTCATATTCATATGAGTTTTTACAGTACCCATGAACTTGATTGAGTTTTCTGTCTCATGCTTTATGAGATTTTTATTTTTAATATTGAGCAGTGGAAAAGGGACCTTATTTGCCTACACATGATCAGTTACACAATCTCATGTTTTATAGCATCCTATACCTAAGTGTAGGAATATTGCATCCCAGAAGATTTAAGCACCTCAAAGATAACAGTACAAATTAAAAATTCAAGACAGTTAGCTCTTTTACTCTACTGTAAATTAATTGTTCCCTCTCCTTCTCCTCAAAAATAAAACCAAAAAAAAATCATCCCCTGTACTTAGAAGATGAGACCACATAATTTAGGTATAGTCTTAAACAAAGAAAGAAGGTTTATGTTTCTGCTCTGGGTTTATTATGGGTCTCTGAACAACCAGCAAATGTTCAATGTCATATTTATACTGCCACATGCTGTGATTTTTCCTGCCTGAGAGATTCCATGGCATATGCCCTCTGCTCATCTGCAGTTGTGAAAGTATTTTAGCTGCTATTTGTAAAGTGAACCAATAGAAAGGAATGAAAGCACTAAAAAATTATTTTAAAACTACACAAAATACCCTGGCTGAATGTACCATCACCATTTCATGACTTACAAAAAAAGAAATACAGCATTATCTCTCTCCAATGATACTTTTTGTTTCACCAGATATCAACATTGGATATTGCTTTGATAATGAAGCTGACAATATTTTTTTTCACAATTCAGCATCCTCAAATATTTTTATATAAATAGCAGCATTTGCAACAATTTACTTTCAAGTAGGTACTTTCTAGAAGCATTATGTCTAGACCTATCAACTCTAATGGCCATTTTACACAGGCTCTTAAAAATAAGACGGTGATAATTTCAGACATTTTTAAATATTGAGAAACTTCTGGCTTTAAACAGATCTACATCGATACTTTTATTTGATATGTTGTTGCATAATACAAAGTATTTTTTGCTGGGGTCTCCCCTCAAGAGTCCACATGAGGTTGTGCTCACCCTCTGCTGCCTGAGGCACAAAATCACCAAGATGTTTAATCCCCTGGGTCACCACTCAGGTATACATACAGCTCAAAATTACAGCTCTTACCTCTTACCCTGAGCACACCCAAGTATCTGCAAATAGCAGTGGAGGGAAAAAGCTCATATAGACACACAAATATATACATAATATATGGGGAAACCAAAAAACAAAGCTCAGCAATGAGTGCATGCACTGGCTCTAGTTCACCAGTCCAAACTGCCTGCACACTTTAGAAGCAGGACCACTGAGGAAGTGGGTGTATCACACCAGGGGAGCCCTGAAACAAAGCACTGAGTGGCATGAAGGTGTTGCAGTCATGCTGTTAAAATCAATGCACATATGATGGAGCAGCACAGCAGTTATGCTCTGTTGAAAACAATGCTGCTAAGGGGAACTAAACCAAAGGAATTATCCAAATCATAATCAAAAGCTGAATTTCATTAACTCAAAAATATATATTACTTTTCATGCCCTGCTTAAGCTAATGAGTAAAGTCACTCAAACTTCACCTAAACATGAAATCATAACTTTACATTTTCTCCTCCCACAACAAAAATAATATAAATATAGACTAAGTAGGGGGAAGGTTAGAGAAGGCTCCATTGTAATTCTGGGATCCATCAATGGGCTGAACCCATCCTGTCCCCATGGGGATGCCAGTTGGATAAGAACCTTATTTTATGTTCACCAAATTATTATCCTGAGCAAGTTTTCATTGGTGATTAGAGTTTGTCTGGATATTGCTTCAGATTCATTTTTGTAGTCAGTATACTACTGATGGCAATCTCTGAACCTTAACCTGTCACAGTCTTCTACTACCGGTGTGTTTGACAATAAACTGTGCTATTCCACAAACTGTGAGTTTGAGTTCTTCAAGGGTGATGGCAGCTGCTGGCAGTGGATGACATGCTTGACAAAACAGATAATAAAGCAACAGAGTCAGACACTATCAGTGTGTGACCCCTGGATTATGGGTCAAACCACCCTCTGGCACAGTGACTGTTCAGTGGGGTCCCCATAACAGAGCCCTGACAGACTAGTCATGCACAGGGGTCTCATCTTCCCTGGGGACACTTAGATTGCTCAAATATAAAGATATAAAGGGTTCAAGGAAACATCTCCCTTTCATTCGACAGTATGTCACTCTTACAACCCAACAACTGGCATGCTGCTTGCAGGCTTGGTTTGAGCTAAAACCTGGAAGAAGATTTTCACAATTAATACAGAGAAAAGCTATCTTGAAAGCAAGTAGAGTCTGGCTACCACTAATAACTAGTGCGTACCTGCTAGCTTCTCAGACAGCTCACAGGAAAACCACAAAAAACAATGTGAGTGCCAGTGAATTTATAGAGAAAGCACATACTTGGCATCACAGAGCACCAGCTTAAGTGCTCACTTTCCTTGAGGTGGGTCAGAGGCATACCCCAGGCTGCATGCACTGAGAGGGTAGCTCTGCTATTTGGGATCAGGAATCCCATTTCCCTAATGAAGAGCAATGGCTGAGATAAGCCTCCAGAGAAAGAGTCTCCATTCTCAGTATCTTATGCCTCAGCAGCATGAGCAGACAACAGCTGAGCTTGGGAAATTCTGGGAGTTCACAGAACTACCAGCACTGGGGGAGCAGCACTGAGATGTCTCACCTAAGTAAATGCTCCTGCAGATGTGGGCACCTTTTTGTGACCCACCTCAGCACAAAATCCCGTAGCTGCCAAAATATATGGTTCTATCTCACTACTAACCTAAATAGGGCTACTCACACAATTAAGGACTAATTGCACGAGAAGGGATTGCTTGATGAGGTTCTTAGACTTGTGTGTTTCTGACCTAGTCCTCAATGGATGCAAATTAACACAGCTTCAAAGAAATTAGTTAAGTGATTCTGAAGGTGTGGCTTCCATTATTTGTGTGTTTTAGAGGGAAGGCAACAGGGTCAAAGCAATTTTGCATGAGAAAGTTATGTCTCTACTAAAATACAAGTAATATATAAAGAAGGTTGGTACAGTATAATTTATTTGGATTGTCATTATGCTCTTTTTAAGACTTGTAGGCAAACTAATTAATCATAGGTTAAATGTCAAACTTCTGTAGTGGGATTTGAAACTGACTAAAATATACAAAGGTAGAGAATTTAAGCACATAAATGGTAAGAATTTAAATGTAGCTGCAGAGGGCCATTACTATTTAGTATATTTAAGTTATTAGTAATCAGGAGATGATTGTGTGTGAGTCTTTGGAGGGCACAAAAGTGTTGAGATGCATCAAGTCTGAAAGAGGTTTGAGGAATTAAAAAAGATGTAAGCATATAAGCAGATAGTTACCATCTCTAAGACAAAATGATACTTCCATAGGAAACCTCAGTTTGCCTGGTCATTGCCAAAGCACAAGCCAACAGTGGAGGATCTCTCCTATGAGGAAAGGCTAGCAAAACTGGAGTTGCTCAGTGTGGGCAAGAGAAGGCTCCAGAGAAACCTTTCAGTACTTAAGGGGCTTATAAAGAAAGACAGAGACTTTTCAGTAGAGCCTGTAGGGATAGGGCAGTGGAGAATGGGTTTAAACTGAAAGAGGGCAGGTTTAGATTGGATATTAGGAAGAAATTCTTTATGGTGAGGGTGGTGAGGCACTGGAACAGGTGGCCCAGATAAGATGTGGATGCCCCATCCCTGGAAGTGTTCAAGGCCAGGTTGGATTGGAGACTCTGAGAAACCTGGTCTAGTGAAAAGTTGTAACTCCATGGCAGGGGAGATGAAACAAGGTGTTTTTTAATGCCTCTTTCAAAATAAGCCATTCTATGATTCCCTTTCTACTTCCCTCTACTAAAAAACTCTGTGGGCTGAACCACAACCATTTTGCACCTGATCACAGAAATCCTTTGCAGCTGCAAGTGTCATTCTGGGAGAAGCAGCTGAACAGCATTCTGAGAAGCAGCAAACAGTAGTTATTTCAGCAAATTTTCTCATGGCCATTTCACACTTCAGGCACAAGAGCTTCAGAAGATGAAGGACTTTTGCAGACCAGCATTTATACAAAAACTTTTGTTCCCCACTGACCTTGAGTCTTGTATATCTGTAGGAGATGTATGGTGTATAATAACAGCAGTGCTGGGGGAAGCTCAGTCAGTCACAGCTTACACACACAGGTAAATGCATTTTATTAAGTGAAAGCTTTCATTTTCTCTTGTGGGGTCACATGAGCCCCTTATTTAAAAAAAAAAAAAAAAACAAACAGAAAGCATAAGGCTTATAATTAATTCAGCTCTCTAAAATGCCAAATACAGGTTCAAAAGCCAATTTAAAATCTTTAACATAAGATCAAAAAATACTACAAAAGGATGTAAGTATTTTTTAAACAGGAATATTCCCTTCAGAAGTCAAACCACTTCACAAGTTGGCAACTTTCTGTATGCATAACCAGCAGCTTTCTTTTGAAGCCACTTTCACATTGAGATCTGATGGAATAACTCAACATTACAAAACACGAAAGTACTATAAATTATGCTTATTATTTTGAGTGCTACAAAAATAAAGTCACAGATAAAAATCTCAAGACGTGCACAGCCTAAAAAAATTTACCAGTCCCTGCCTTACAGAGATCCTAGCTGATAAGTGGGCAAAAATATACAGGAAAGCAATGCAATAAATAAAATGAAATCCATTAATTAGCAGCCTGTTTTGTGGGGTCATGTATAAACAAATAGCAGGTCAAATAAGTATTTGTAACAGCTCCCCCTTAAACCAAATTATGGTTACATTTGGGCATATTTAAAATAAAACACATTCTATCAGCCCCTGCCAAATGCAACCATCATCATCTGAGAACAGCACAAGGTAGACAAGGAAGTAAAATTCTAAATTTAATCAATGTTGTCCATGAAAAAAAATTGTTAAGTCAAATGGCTGAACCATATGGGTATAAACATACATTCAGAAAGTGATGGATATCAGCAGAAGAAAATTCCCAGCATTTTAACATTCCTGTGATAAAGCATGCAGTAGTTAATTAATTTAGCTAAACTTAAAATTGCAAGCACACAGTAGACACAAAGTTCAAGTTCTCTGTAACATCAGACAAGAAATGGTATTTAGGCTTAGATACAAGTGAATTTGATATACAAAATTTGTATTATATCCATATATCCATTTCGCTTCCAAGTTTGTACCTACTGCAGAGAATACTGTAAATTATAGAGCTTTCCAAGCATAGTAAGCACTTTGCAACTAACTCACAAAATACATTCCTAAGTTTGTGCAGAATGTGTGCTGAAATTGTGGTGTTACTTCTTTGTCATTAGTTAATAACTCTCTGCAGCAAAACACAGTAATGGCTGCTTATGACACCTGTCATACCACTAAGCTCAGATCTGTGGAAAAGTCAAAAGACCCATAGCAGCTATTTAAGCATTAAACAAGAAAATTGTCATAGATGTTCATTAAAAATATAAAGACAAAGGTATAAAGTAATAAAAATTAAAACAACAGTTGTGAATTCTACTTTGTTTCTAGGACCTCTTTATTTTCATGTTGGACTTGCAAAATTTTTTTTTTAATAAAAGAGTACTGGTGTTTCAGAAAAAAATTAATTAACTGGGGCTATTTCCATGACTCCTAGAATTTGCCTTAGGAGATTAGCTGCCCAGAAATGACACTGGAAATATGGGTCCTGCAAGAGAGAACATACTTTTATCTAAGTCCAACAGCATGAAATATTTTCTGCTTGGAAGTAAGGATTTGTTCAGTGAGGCTATTGCATCTGATTATGTGACACTGCATGGTACCAGGAATAAACAGACATCAAAGACAGCACTGTGAATGGAAGAACAGGTAAAAGCTTTAGCAGAGACAAAAACAGGGAGAAAGGACATGGAAGAGACCCAAGCAGCATGTATCTCCAAGTAAGGTGTGCCACAAAAATGGAATCACTGTAAAAGAAGAGGTTTAAGTCTTACAACCTTTTAACTGTGAAGAAGTGGATATGTTTCAAAAGTTTTCACTTCATTTGGGCAGATGGAACTACAGTGTGAAAGAACATTGCCTTTCATGCAAAAGTGTGACTCCTGGCTGGCTGGCCCCAGGCTGGGCAAGCTGTTTTGCTCATTCCCTGGACCCTTACCTACAGAAATATCTTAATTTTAAGTCGCTTCCACTTTTAGGTAATGATTTAAAAAATGTAACTAGCAGCCCTTTTCCTTCTATTCTTCTCCCTTCTCTTTACTTTAATATCTGTCAGAGCATCTATACCTTGCTGGCTGGGACATTCACCTAGGTGATGGGAGACTACAGGAACTCTTTCAGGTGGAGAAGGGAACAGAATTGTATCCCATATAGAGTATTCTGCCCAGAATTATATTATACAGACTACATGTAAGGAAGTCATTGATACTTCCTCTGATTATGTCTTACAGATGACTACTGTTCCATTTCTAAAGATAATTTCTGGGACAATCTACTTACTTCAGTGTGTCTGGAAGGAAGAATCTTTCAGGAGGCACAGGTAGGATGACTCTGAGTCCAAGCAAGGATGAGGATTGAGATGTAAGCTTATCCACTTCAAAGTGAGGAGAAAACTTTCCCCTCCAAGTGCTGACTGTGAATTCCTCATGAGGCATACAGTCCTTTGAGGGGGCAGAAAGGACAGGCATTGTGAGGCTCTCGATTCCTGTATGGCAGTAGGAATCTTAAAGCTGGACTATGCACAGACACACACAGTTTTCCAGCACCCAAATCTGTTAGTGGACCCAGACCAATTCTCACTTCACTGTGTTGTGTCTCCTGGAGAGCCCGAGGTTGGCACTGACACACTATGAGTAGAATATACAGAAATCTACATTGCTGCTCATGTCACATGGGAATTAAAAGGATGTCACCACTGGGACCAGGAAGTTTAACATTCTTTGTAAGCTCTGTGGTTTTCTTTCCCTTAAAAAATACTAGGATACTGACATTTAATGCTGCCTGATTTGCAGACAACTAAGCTATACATTATGGTAATTTTTGCTTTGTTTTTTTACACATTATTTCTATTGTTGTCATAGTCTTTTGAGATTGGCCATTTATGCCCTTAACACTAAACAATGCACTAGGATGCCACTTACCTTAATCTCTTTTGGACATTTCTCATATACAACATTCCCTGCATAATGACAGGTTCAGTACTGTTAAAAAAACAGCAGGAGAAATACCCAATTAAACTTGCAATTTTCCACCAAGCAAGGCACATATGCAGTGTGCCCACCAGATGACTTGCTCTGTCCTTGCCTGTACAGGACATACCTACAGGAGGATTTTCCCCTGGGGGCACAGCATGTCTCATTTCCTAAAACTGCTACCTTTCTGCAGAAGATAAATATGAATAAAACATAACCATAATGGCTTTCTTCACCTCAAATACATATACTGAATTTACATGAAGGGCTAACATTTCAAAAGGCTCTCCAGACCTCTGAAAGCTGCCTGGGTTTTCGGTTGCAGCCTCGTTGTACACACCAGAATTGCTTCCCGTGTTGTTCAGGATATTTTGGTGAGCAACTCCTCCCATACATGGGCAATCATTTAATTTTCACATATGCAGGAGGAGGACTGGACAGTTTTATGTTCACAAAACTGGACTCCCCCTTTGACACCCCATCTGCTCTTTAAAATCAATCACATTAAGGCACCCTTGGTGTGATTCACAGCATACCCAAACCTTGATTTACAGTAAACCTAGGATGCAATTTGCCTCCCACCACTTCATCTGTCCTCAAGATAAATAATTTTAGCAAGCAAGTCTTCTCCATTTCCTCCATACTCAAAGGAGCATTTTTTGATATAGGTATCTTTCTGCTCAGTGATTCATCAGCACCTCCCATTTCAGGATGGGCTGAGTCATTAGTCTCTCTGTCCAACACTTAAGAGCCTAGATCACTTTCGTACTCAACAATTAACCTCAAAGCAATTAACATTGAAAGAGTTGAATCTTGCCTATAATTGAATGATTGTTCTTCAGTTGCTATTTTTATGTCAATAATGATGACACTGTGACATAAATCCCAGGGAACTTGGGTAAAGTAACACTCCTCTGAGAGTGTTCTGGTTTTGGCTGTGATAGAGTTCATTCTCTTGGTTGCTTAGTCAGTGCTGTGGTTTGGGATCTAGTATGAGAATAATATTGATAACACATTGATGTCTGCTTGTTGCTAAGTAGTTCTTACCCTAGGTCAAGGACATTTTGCAGAACAGATTTTCTGCATTTACAAACAGTCAAAATATTGCTGATGGCTATAAAGATGAAGAGACTCTTGCCTGTGAATGGAAATTTGGGAATCTTCAGGACAATGGATAGTTTCATCTTACTCACCAATGAAAGAAAAGCTGAATGTCTCAGACTTCTCAGATTTCTCCCCAGAACAGTTCCATCTGGAGCATTATGACTGCAGAGCAAACAGTAACACTCAGAATTCTGTGTAAATTCT
Organism: Oenanthe melanoleuca; assembly: GCF_029582105.1. Lineage (NCBI taxonomy): Eukaryota > Metazoa > Chordata > Aves > Passeriformes > Muscicapidae > Oenanthe > Oenanthe melanoleuca. Next base: position 30,656,812 of record NC_079336.1, read on the forward strand.
GTCCAACAGAATGGACAATGGAAAAATCAGCTGCCTCAGCTGAAAGCTTTAAATGCATTTACAAAAGCAGCTGTGCCATCTGAATTAAAGAACAGAATCACTCAACTCTTGCCGTCCTTTATATCTGGAGGACTTCAAGCATCAAGCTTTGGGCTGCCAAGCTCTCCCATGAACAGCAATAGCAACAGTGCTACCAGTTTCTTTTTTACAATGATTGCCAGTGCATCAGCATCTGGAAACTCTGATGTTTTTGAGAGCATTTATGCTGGTTGTAATCCTCCTGCTTTTGAGGCTACATCCTTGCCTAGCAATTCTGCTGTGGACTCTTCAAGAACCACTGTGCTTACAGCCCTTGGAACATTTGATGCAGCAGTAGCAACTTCTGCCTCACAGTCCAGCAGTATTTTATTTGGATAGACTGCCAGTGTCTCTCAACATAACATCACATTAGCAGCTTCTGCACTCACAAACCAGAATACATGAAAAGTTATTTACACCAAAGAGTGGCTGAAGGATTGAAACAAAAAAATTTGCAATGGGAAGAATTCTTCTTAAACCACCACTACTGCAACTTTCAAATGTTTAGGACTTTATAAGTTTTTTTTTAAATAATACATTTTCTCTGATAGCCCAACTACACATTTTTATGGTTGAGTAATGAAACAAAATGTTTACATTTCAGTTTCATCTTTGAGTCTTCTGCAGTAACAAACTCACAGGTTTAAAAAAAAAAAAAAAATTATCAAAGCCGGGTTAAATGAGGCTTTGAGTAAGCTGGTCTAGTAGAACTCCCTGTCCATGGCAAGGGAGTTGGAACAAGATTATCTTTAAGGGTTTTCACCCTTTCACCCCAAACTATTCTATGGTTGTGTCTTTTCAGTTTCCCCATGATCTATCAGTGAGCAGGTGCACAAGAAGTCAGGAGACAGCAAGGCCAGGACAGCTGATCTTATCTGTCCACAGGGATATTTCACACCATAGAATGTCATACCTAGTACCTAAACTGGGGAGAATGGGCAAGGAGGGGAAGGTCACTGCTTGGGAATGGGTGGGCAGCAGTCAGTGGGTAGAGAGCAATTGTGTTGGGCATCACTTGTTTCTCTTGGGGTTTATTGATAACTCTTTTCCTTTTCAGTAAAATTCTGTTCTTATTCTTTTTATTACCCTGTTTTTTATTATTAGTAGTATTCTATCATACTGTATTTGAAGTCTTAAACTGTTCTTATCTCAACCCATGGGTTTCTCCTGTTTTTCAGGTTCTCCTCCCCACCACACCAGGAATGCATGGGGGAGTGAGCGAGCACTTGTGTGGTTGATGCTTGGAGTTAAACGAGAACAGAGTCAAGAGTCCTAGGTAATAATCTCTATTCAGATACTATTTATGCACATACAACCAGAAAGCAATTAGATGAAATGCATGAGTAGTGATAGAAATGACACCTTTCTGTCAAACTGTGGCTCTTAACCTTTACCCAGCAGCGTCACATCCCTTTTCCCCATGTCCCTGGAAGCTTACATATCCAGTGGTCTGTCTGCAATGGGGCAACTGCAGAGAGCATTTGCTTAGAGTGGTTCCTGGCCCAGCTGAAGGGTGCTTTCCATTTTGCCTGGCTAGGAGTTGAATTTTGATAAAAAGGAAATACACCTCTATTCCCACCCCAGTAAGAACATACATGTCACAGCTAAGGCAAGACAGATAGGGCTAGCAACACCATCAGCCCTTTCACTTCTATTTCTTACCAGTCTTAACTCTACACATTTTCATCTTTAGTCCTTATTCTCTGAACTCAACTCATTTTCTTCTACAGACCTTTTCCTTATACAAAACTGACTCTTTTTCTTAGAAGCCTCTCCATTAATTCTGTACAACTGTCTCCCTATCTTATAGACATCTTTGTTAGCTCTGACTCTATTCTCTTATTAGCAGCTTGTACTGATTCCTTTACCAATGAGCAATTTCACATAGCTCTGGCTCCTTCTTTCAATTTGCATGGCTGGCTGACCCCAAGCCATCCCTTTCCCAGCAGCCTGATGCTGGACTATCCCTCATACAACATATCCTTACCTTATCTGGCCCTTATGCCACCACATTTCCCTCAGCTCCTCACAGCAAAACCAGCAACCTTCTGATCTCTCCCCACCTCCAACCACAAGTGCCCCTGACTGTTAGGGAGCTGGCCTACTCCTTTATAGCCTGAAAAAATTGATTGGCCAGGCACAGATGTTTCCTCTTTGGTAATCAGTACAGCTGTGAGTTACTGGGGAAAATTCCCTCCTGCATTACCCTAGCTCTCCACACGTATGTTTGTTATCCAATGGTTCATCCACCACCTGAGCTCATGAAATAGTTCTAGGATGCAAATCCCACTCCAAGCACCAAGAGGATGGGGAGGTAGTGAGACAGTTCAGTTTCCACAATATTTCAATGTATTCCTGTGGGCTGTCTATTGCAAATACCAACCCTACATATGCAAGGGAAAATTAAGTACAGAAGGAAATTAAGTACAGAGCAGGGGCTTAAAAATTATATTTCCAGGACAGGTACTTAACGCTGGGTCCATTGTAAAACATGATACAGGATTTGGGTACTCAGCCTGTTCATGAACTGCTGACTATCACTTCCCTGGGAGTCTGGAGACACCTTGTGTGGAGATCCCAGATAGGTACTGAGTCTTGCAGACATTAAGTGCAAAATCTATGAAAGAAGCCATAACAACCACAATCTCAATGGATTAACTTTCATACTTAAGATAGAACATTTATTTAAATGCATTATTGTGTGAACAACTTACTGATGCTTGGATTTTTAAACAGGAATTTTCTTCAGCTGTTTTGAAAAGCAAAAGAATAAGCATACAAATTAAGATGGATACATTACCCAAATTATCAGCCTAGCTTGGTCACTGGGAACAGTGAGATCATTACCATACATTACCATAGCCTAGATATTCTGCTCCTCATCAAGAGCAGCTCCCACATCATCCCAGCTATTCTGCCCAAGGAACTGCAGCCCTTCACCTGGGCTATCTGGCATAAAAGGGCTTTGTTCCCTGTGCACTGATCCTAACTATTGTGGGAAGTGCAGTCATAAGGACAGGGAAAGCAATGCCATCCCAGACCAAGGTGCCACAAACTCAGAAAATAAGAGATCCTAAAAAATTATACACACCAGGAGAAATCTTCCTGGAGGTATCTCTTGGATGAGCAAGGACAGAATCAGCCAGGATCCCTTGATATAAAGGACACTCCCTTACCAAGTTCTCCTTGCTTGACCTTTCTCTTGCTCCTGGAAACTTGATATAACATTACTTTTATTAACCCAGGGCACAGAAAAGGAATAGCTGAAATTCAGCAGCTACATGGGCATCAAGAAATGCCCACAGAGGAGCACTCCTCAACTTACAGTCTAAAGGTAAAATATACATCACCAAAGACAAAGGGACACTTTTCCTATTATGCATTCAAAAGATGAAAATTGCATTTCAAAGGCCTGAATGTGCTCCTAGAAGGGAACACAGTTCCTTTCACCTTCAGGAAGTCAAGCAGTCATTTATGCCAAAACCTTCCAGCTGGGAAGCTACTGCTGGAATTAAATCAATCATTTGACTAAGGACACAAAAGTACATAAAGCCCCATTCAATATATGGGTGACAATGCTTGCTCATGCAAATTACATCCACCATACTCACTCCCAGCTTTTGTAAACATCAAAGAAAATTGTGGTTTGTGGAGTTTACAACTTCAATATTAAGACACCTTGTTCTGTGACTTTTACTCCTAATTGTTATCTCTTATGAACCAGGGTTGTTTGTATCAGTATGAAATCCAAAACCAAGCTAGCAAGCTATCCCCCTCACCAGAATATTGCACTGGCATTAAAATAATGGCTCAGCATGAGAGTCTAAAATTCTTAACAGATCAAAATTATATGTATAATGGGGGGGTTTTTACGTATTCCTGTTTAATAGCTTAGTTCATCTACTGAGACTAATGAACAGAACAATTTATCTAACGTTTGCTGAGTTACTGGAGTTTACAAAGCCATCTGGAATCAGTTTTACTTTCTGTGTTTGCATTATTAATAAACTATTCAATTGCATTTTTCTCTGTGCAGGAGATATGTGCCAGGTTTATGTTTGAATCAAATGTATTTGTTGTCCAAATCCATCAAGACAGAGACAACCACAGTCTGCAAACTCTAAATTTTCTCACTGAACATGGCATGGACTACATGCTCCAGCGTTACCAGAGGTAAAGTGTGGCAAATCAACACAGGAATGGCTATAACTGTTTTACATAAAAATATTTCCAGCTTTCAGTTCAAACCCAAGGAGGAAAATGTGTATGTAATTTTCAAAGTTAAATTAGTAAATTATGCTTTTCCTTGCTCTGTATTTCTCAGTTTCAGAAACTGCATGGATTATAGGGAAGAGTGTGTTCACCAGGGAGAATTGTTAGCACTTTTTCAAGACAGCCTCAAAACCAACTTCAGAGAGAAAGCAAAATATTGTTTCTTCTTGATAAAATATGAGAAAGGATTTTAATTTTCCTCTGGGTTTCTTGCTTTTGGCTGATTCATTGTTGTCGACAGATAGGTTTATAAGCAATGAAGAACAATGTTAAGTTTATTCAGAACTGAGTTTATTAGTCAAGCTAATCCTGAAGCTTTGGAGGAATTAATGTAGGGATTCAGAAAGGATATTAAAAGACTCTTTTGATGAGCACCAATCAAAATAATTCCGAAGACCAGAAATCTAGGCATTTTCTTAAGACAATGAAACAGATAAAGAAAAACTTACCTTCATATATTTTAGCACTGAAGCATTCCCAGAAGAGCTTAAAATTCTGGCTAACCCAAAAGAGAATTGCACTGAGAAGAAACTAACTTAATTTTATATTAGGCAAATGTTTTTACTAATAAGCATTTTAATTAATTATAATAATATTTTTAAATGTTTTAAAATACAGAGTGGATTGTTTTATAATTTTACATATTTTGCTTTCACATTTTGAAGACTGCTCATATTAATTTCAGGAAGAAGCATGTCTTCACAATCATACTAAATGTCTTATTCTATTTTTTTATGTATCCATAGGTTCAGAATCAAACAATAAACATATAACTAAAAATAAAAGTAATATTTCTATTTGTTCTAGAGTTGACCTTTTCTTAATAGATAGCATAGGTAAGATCTAACCCTCACTTGCTACAGAAACAGTTACTTTAATTTACATATCTGATTCTGGAGAAACTGGATCCATATAAATTTTAGCAATTGTCAAATTCAAACTACATATGGTCCCACCACAATGTTCACAGTATTTCGTTATCAGATCCATTTAATTTCAAGTAATTTCTTCTCTTGCCTTGCCATAACAAACACTTTGTTTTCTCTCTCTCGGTGATTAAAAAGAAATGGGAAAAAAGTAGAGAAACCAAAGTCTGTTTCTCAAGTGATAATCATTTCCAAAACAGCTCATGATTGTCTTATAAGAGATGTCTCTATTTGCACTAATAATTTCCTGAAAATATTTGTTTGCAATGAACCAAAATGTAACATTTTAATTAAGAATTATGGTCCTCTTAAAAAAAATAGTATTTCTAACCAAATACCTTTCAAAACAGAGTACAAAAACATTAATTGATTCAATATACAAACTTAAATTTTCAAAAGCATCTAAAATTTAACTCCCTTTAAAGCCTAAATAAATTTTAAATTAAATTTAGAAGTTTAAATATCATTTAAATCAATTACCAAAGATTTTGGTCCTTAAAAAGGCAGTATGAGTTTAAAAAAACCCACTGTGGAGCAACACATATATTTTGAAACTAAATACCTTTAAGAATCAAGCTACTTTTAAAACATCTCCTTTAAAATGTGAAAAAAAGTGAACTCAGCCCAACCCAGTAAACAAATGGTCTGAAGAAATTAGGTGTCAGTTTTTCTCCTCTATGGCATTAAACAGAGGTACATTCTGTTTTGAAGTGCTTTTCTTCTCTGTGAAGGACACAGCTATACTCTGTTCTATATAACAATATAAGGAAAGAAACATTATTTCTGCATGTATTCTCCTGAATAAATGTTGGGCCAGATTTGTAAAGACACACATGAAATAAAAAAAACAACTTATTGAGTCTTTGAGTTCAACAAGAATGTGTTACCTCTAGTGCAGTAGTTACAACACCAGCTGGGACATAGGAAAACCTTATTTAAATTCATGCTAATGTATTGTTAGAAGGGATGGAAGGAATACTAGGGGATATTTATACTATTTAGGAAGAGAACAGAGGTGCAGTTGAATTTTGAGCTCTATTCTCACTTTAAGTAATCTAAGAAATTTATTCAATTGTAATTGTTACTCTTGAACTGGAAAAATCCTGATTTTCAGAGAAAGGAAAACTTACTTCATGTCAAATGATGAGATTTCTGTTTCTTAGCTGAGATTTTTCTAGAGAAAAGCATAGTCTCCAGGCATACCAAAGGTTCAGGAGGGTGCCTTTTCAAGCCTGCAGACTTACCTGTAATACTGTCTTAAAGGCTAGGAGGAAGCAAAGAAGAGAGAGCAAAAGAGAGATACTTCCAGAGATTCCTTTGACAGGAATTTCCTAACTTTATCACCTAAAAGTCAGCTCCCTAAATGTCCCCTGGGCTCCTTTATAGTCGAAGGAGAGAAAGAGGCACCTCCAGAAGGCAGTTCATCTCAACCCAAAGTAGATATCTAAGACAGGTTCGATGAATCACTAGCTCAGTTCTTTCTTATCCTATGGCTATGAAGGAAATATGACAAGTAACTTTTTGATGTCTGACTTTGCCAGGATGAATTCTGACTTACTGTCATTTTCCACTCCACTCTGAAATGTAACTTGTGGATTTTCTTTGCCTTTGTGGCCTTCATGACCTGGTTCCCTTTCTTACCAAGCTTTGTGATGCCTGACCTACCCTCACTCACTGACATGAGCCAAAGCCCACTGGAAGATCCTCTCTCCTGTGAACCATCTTTGGATCAGACCTTAAAGGAAAATCAATATGAGGGCAAAGGTACTCATCAAGATTATGACAGAACAGCAAAACAGTTTAGTTCAGTCATTGCAGGGCCAATGTATTGCTTATCCCATTTCAGTCCAGAAGGTTTAGCAGTTTTTGACTTCATATCTTGTGCTGTCATGCATAACCTGATAAACTGCATCAGAATTGCTCCACATGGCTGTCATTCACTTCTGGCCAGTGGAAAGGCCAAAGAAATGTGCAATACTCTCTCAGAAACCTGTAATGCAAGAGTGCAATAGTCTGATGAAAAATTAATTTCAACCTGAATTCTAGAATTCCTTCTATTCTGGAATTCATCAGAAGTGAATAGTTTTGCGTAATACATAAAAAAGTTGTTAAAACGTGTTCATGCTCATCATTGAGGTGAAATTACATTACTAATTTAGTGATTTTTTGCCCTCTCCTGACAAGAGGACCAGTTTACCACAGTCAACTATTTCCAAAATTATACAATAAAATACACAGTACAGCAGTACACAAGAAAGCAATCATTGTGAGCCTGCATTCAGTGAAAATGTATGTAAACTCCCAAATTTTCCATTGTAAGAGCAATGGCAAGGATTTCTTACTGAAATCAGAAAAAGATCTTGACTTGAGAGTATCCATTCTTTCTTCACATATGATAAAAAGTTGTCACACAGATAACTTTCTGATTTCCATATATTAAAAGAGTTCTCACTGGAAGACAGTTCTTATTAGAATACAAACCTGGAATATGGAAACATCTTCATAAATGACTAAAGATGGGTAAACAATTAAATCCTAAAAAGCCATGGAAGTCTAAGCTTCGAACTCTGTGGACTCAAAAGGGTAAGAATAAGAATAAAAAGCAGCATTGCACTTGAATTTTCAAAAACCTACCACATTAACAAGAGCTGCAATTTTGGGGAAAAAAAACTATTCAGAATTCAAAATAATTTCTAAGTGGATTGAAGGAAAACAATTCACACTTTTAGTTCATGTTTACCAATGCAAATGCCTCCTCTATGAATCCATGTGAGTTAAACAAAAATGTGAACTTCAGTAACCCAAACTTTGATTTTCTTTACACAACTGAATCCAAATGGAGGGATCTTTACCACTATCTCATTAGAATTAACAGGATAAAGATGCAGAAACCATTACTGTAATTTTCATTACTGTAATTACCATTACTGTAATTTCATTATTATGAATTTACTATTGTAATGAAGGAGGATTTTAGCACCAAACAAAAATATTAAGAAAAAGAAAGAAAGAATTATATTACTTCTAAAGCTACTCTTTCTCACAAATTTGTAGTAAATGGATGATTTAAACCTCAAGTTGTACTTCATTTCTCCTACTAGAAATACCTAGCTCTCTTTTAATAAGCACATAGGTTTTAAATGATGCACCCAGTTCTACAGTGCAGAGAAGCTCCTATGCCACATCTGATCAAATGCTGTCCTGAAAAGTCATATGATAATGTCCACTTCATCTTCCCAGGAACGTCATTATTAAAAAAGAATGCTGAAGAGAATCAATTGAGTTCTTCTTTTTATCTCCTAAAATGTTTAAATCTTCATTGGAAGCAATCAGGTACACATGAACTACAGTGAAAGATGAAAATATTCATACCTGTAATCCATCTCCTGGCTTACAGACCAAGGCCTTCAGGGAGCACAACAAATCCACATCATCTTTCTAAATGTCAGTTTTGTGCTTTGACCTCTGGCTCAGGTATCAGATAGAAATCATGCATAACCACATAACTCCCCAGCAATTACATTACAACAGATGCTGAAAAAGAATAATTTTGTTGAGGGAAAGTCATAATGAACTTAGACAAACATAAAGGTCTCTTCCACATCTATCTTTCCCTACTAAATCAGAGCTTAGGCAATATCCTGCCAGTCACTGTAGAACACATTTATTGCTCACTGTTGCTTGATGTTAATTTTACTTTGTTTAATCATATAAAGCCCTTTCTGGTCAGAAGTATATATATTTATAAGTCACTTTCAGATCTAAGGACAAAAAGCACTAGCTAAAAATGCTATCATCATTACCACTGGAAAGGATTCAGAAAATGTGAATATTTTTGTTTGAGAGGAACTTAAAGTATACACTGGGGTTGCAGAACATAGCTTTATATACTAATGTAAAGCCATTACTAAGAATTTCAACACAGATCTAATGATGAAATCATTAGCACTGAGAAATTACACACCTATGTTTTGCAAATAATCCACACATTTTCTATCTTAGCAGTTCTTATATTGGGCAATTCTTTCAGGAATCACAGGTCTCACCAGCTCCACCCCCCTGGGGTTTGACTACAGCTGCAGCCTGTCCTCCTCACTGGAGTTTAGCAGTGGATGAACTCAACAGCCCCTTGTCCATACTGCTTCATTAGCAAGGCTGTGAAGCTGCATTTCTTACTTGCTGCATGGTTGCTTTGCCCTATTTTGTTTCTATCAGCACATGATACCATATTTAATATAATGCTAAATTCGGAGTGATTTTCATACAGCACATATTTTAAAAGTATGAGCAGTGAATTTCAAGCACTTCCACAAAGATGGCAATGCAGTGTGAAAAATGATTCTATTTTCCCACAGTAAGATAAAAGAGTATAAATGCCAAATAAACTGGAGATTTTCCTCTAAGGAGAAGAAAAATGCAGAAAGAAAGTTAGAAAACAATGTCCCGGAGGAGCCCAGAAATCCCCATTTATCACCTGTTATATAATCATCCTTATTGCAAGACAGCAGATGGATTCACTGGAATATGTCACACCAAGCCACTGTATTTTGCAATCTCTTACTGCCATCTTATGCCATTTTTTGTCACTACACAATCCATGGCATACTAAAAATTGGGAAGAAAATGCTTTTTCATTTATAGCATTGCCTTTCACAAGTGTTTGTGATTTTATCAACACATTAACATCTGGCCCTCCTCTCTGCACCCCCAGTTCTGCAAGAAGATATTGAGAAATTGTCTTTGAAGTTGAGAACTGAGAATCCCTAGTACTTTTCAGGATGGTGTCAGAAAGGTTAATAAAAAGCTCTCTCCTTCAGAACTATTTCTTCAGTAGCTCATTGCTTTTCAGATATATGGCTTGACACATTTGCACTGATTAACTCCATGGTTTCCATACTGCTCAGGGATTGCAAAATAAATGAAGAAAGAACTGTAGTTTCCTTTCTGTTATTTAAAAAAAAAAAAAAAAAAAAAAAAAGGTGCCTTATAAATGGTGAAACCAGATTCATAGTATATGCTATACATAATTTGCACAAAAATAATCTACTAAAATTGCTGATTTAAACAGAACTAACACCAAAATGATTAAGACACAAAGAAAAATAATGGTCTATAATAAGCAATCATATTTTATGTCACATAAATTCCATTTTCATAACATGCATTGACTTCAAGTGCTCCTACTTATTGCAATCCCATAGCACAATTTTGCAAGACAACTAACATTTGTATTTATTTTTCAGTATATTCTACAATAACTCCCTTTTAACACATTTCAGTGATCACTTTCAAGGACAACACAGTCAAATGAGACCTGCAAAATATTTAATATTTGGCTTTCCCTAAAATGTAACAATCACCATATCTCAGTAATTCATCCACAGGAGAGTTATTTAATGCAGTAGGATCCTACTATTTAAAAGTAAAATTGCCTTCTTCTGTGCTCAGTTTCCTGAGAGACTATTACCCAAAAAAAAGGACAAACTGATATGATATTCTCCAATCTGGATTACACATCCAGCTCTGCTGTCCCCAGCATAGGAAAGACACTGACCTGTTGGATAAAGTTCAGAGGAGGGCCATAGGGTTAATCAGAGGGACAGAACACCTCTCCTATGAAGAAAGGCTGAGAGAATTGGCACTGCTCAGCCTGGAAAAGACAAGGCTCCAGGAAAACCTTACAGCATCATTCCAGTATCTTAAGGGGGCCTGTTGGAAAGCTGGAGAGGAACTTTTTACAGGGTAGGACAAGAGATAATGGCTTTAAATCAAGATGAGGTTTGGATTGGACATTACGAAGAATATTTTTACTGTGAGGATGGTGAGGCATTGGAACAGAGAAGTTGAGAACATTCCATCTTAAGGCCAGGTTGGATGGGGCCTTGAGCAAGCTGGCCTAGTGAAAGGTGTCCTACCCTGGCAGGGGGATTGGACCACACAATCTCTAAGGTCCCTTCAAACCCAGGCCATTCTATGATTCCATGATTGGGGCTCTGTTATGATCCTCTGTTCTGGGGCATTGTACTGTGTGGGGAAATCAGAAATTACAGGTTTCTGCATTCTGCCTACTTGCAAGGAGAAAGAGTGAAGAATCTAACCTTAAAAATTCCCAAAACATGCCAGATTGGTATAAATGGAACCATATGGTTGATCTTGCAATTATTTGTTTTCCTTAGTATTTGTATACCTCTCTGTGGTCTGTCTTTTTAAAGTTCTAATTCATCATTTCAGGTGCAAAATAAGGTCTCTCCTGTAAAATAGTGATGTTACAGTCATACATACTCAAGGTCATTCAAAATATTGGAGCTTTTATGTTTTCTCCACAGATCTAAACTTAGTTAATTAAAGACCTTATTAATACAAAAAGATGAAAAGCAAATATAGAGAAAAATGGTATGGGTTAGCTTTTTGGAGGGAACAGGGTTAGGGATTCCAGGGAAACATTTTCTGAGGAAGGACATAAAGAAGAGGGTGGTAACACAACTAATTTAGTCCTTGAGGGAACTCCAGAAAGGTGGGTAAAATCTGTAAAAGGTAGAGAAGAAGATGAAAAACATGGCAGTTGAACTGAGTAGAATGAGCAGGGAAACTGAGGAAAGCAAAACCCAGATGACATAGAAAAAATTCAGGGTCTTCAAAAGTGAGAATGTGAACTCTCATCATGGATAATCTGAGGGGTAATCAATGAAAGCTTGCCCAAAACAGAGAAAGAACTTTTGTTGCCTTTTCCAATAACTTCTAATGTGTGGAGAAAAAAAGTGTTGTCACAAAAGTTAGGAAGACATTTCTAACACCCTTCCATTCACTCTTTTAAGGCTGTCACTGTGTTGCTACCTGTTCTCTTTCTAACTTTCATCTCCCTGAGTACATAAAAGCAAATGCAGCCTTTTGGTGTCAGCTGCTCTGGTCTGAGCCTCCCACCTCTTCCGCTTTGCATCTGAATTCCTGCACACCATATTTCAGCTAATTTCTGAACTGTCACACCTCCCAAAGCTATTCTCACATCTCTTTCTTTCATCATCTACAGCTTGATTTTTGGATGTGTATATTTGAAAGAAGTACCTGTCACATGCAACTTTACAGGCTTTTTGTTTATTAATTATTTCAGATCAATAGGCGTAATTAAAAGTAATCTTAAAGTCATTACGAAGATCCATAATGAAAACCAAAATAACACCTTATTGCAAATGTTTGAAAGATGCAATCCCATGTACTAATTTTTCTTTCTTTCAGCAAAGGTGAAGATCACCCAATGACTGGCCTAGATTTAAAGTGATTAATTCTTTACCTTTTCCACCACCAACTGTGCAACAGCAAGATCTCATCTGAATTGATAACTTGGAAAAGAAAGACTAAGGAAAGGAACTCTTCAGTCTGTTTGCAGTAAAAATATAGATTTCCTTGATTTAGGAGATACAAATTTTGGAGTCAAATCTAATAATGAGTGCCTGGTTTTTGTTTTTGTTTTTTTAAATGAAAGCTAACATTTGTTGCATCCCATATTCAATTAACCTTGTGCTTCAAGAAATGAAACTGTAACTTTCCCTGTGGAAAAAGAAGCTGTTTTTTCTCTGTGATACTGGAATAGGTTCAGTATAGTTAAATAAATAAACAATATATAAGGAAGGAATGATTTTTAAATAAATTTTAAAAAAATCCTAATTCAAGCTTGAATAAACAAATTTAAGCATTGATTTTTTTAAAGTTACCTATTTCTATCATGCCATTTGTATTACATTAAAAGACTTGTAAATGAGCAGACAAATTGCACAAATAGGACTGATAAAAGCTGACCTGGGAAAAAACAGCCCTGGGCCCAAACCCTTCAGAATTTAAGGCTTGTTGGCAAATCAGACTATACCTATCAGCAAAGAACAGGATCTTAGAACTGAGTCCCAGAAAGAAATCTGTTTGAGATAAAAACTCCTTTCCTTTGCATTTTGAAGCTTTCTGCAAGGTTGCAAGGTCTCTGCAACCAGCTGTGTAAGAGGGAAGTCACAGAAACGGTGCAGAGGGAATTTTGCTTGATATTAAGGACTTTTGCCTGTGGAAAGAGGGAGACTATGGACTACAGTGTCCCTTCCTTGATGCTGATTATAAATAAGTGCTGAATCAGTGCATTCCTTGTATCAAAAGAACATTTGCAAACCCGAGATGGTGAGGACAGAAAGAGACATGCAAAATATCCGTAATATCAGAGATTCTTTTTAGAAGTGGGTAGCCTAAAATCTGCCAAGGAAAGAATAGGTGTGTTAATTTCCAGACTCCTCTAGTCTGCATTTTCTGTTTATACAGGTGACATATAATTTCATCCTTTCTAATCAGAATAATGAATCAATAAAGATCTGCCCACGAACATCAAGAGGCACTCCATAATATGAAATCTTTCCATCAAGACAGCAGAGTCTTCAAAAAGAAGACTCAACTTCAAAAAGTTTGGTAAACTCACTTCTAAACTTTTGAAAGCTGTGTGGCCTTTTACAGAGGTCAGGACACAGGAATTACTTTTGCTCTTAAAATTCACCATTGCATAATTCTCCTCAATTGTAGAGCTGCCTCCACAAAGCTTCTTTAAAGTGTTCCTGCTGAACATGTAATTGCTGTAACTGTCAGGCTCTTGGTGGTGAAATTATCAAGATTTATTGCCTTGTGAAAAAGGAGTATTTGTGGAAAATTAACATCCAGATGTTCAGCAGAGCTTTTATATGAGAAACATACATGTCTGTTCCTTCACAGTTATCATGAGCTTCTAAGAAAATATAAAATTATAGACTGGAGAAAATATATATTATTTCCTTTAGAACTTACAAAAGCTCAGATAACATTTTAAATAAATTGTATTAAAATTACTAGGCATGTAAATTTTAATGAAGAGTTTACTATAAGCCAGTGTCTTAAAATTACACTTTTTTGTAGGACTACCTTCAAGTTACAATTTATTTATATTTTTATTTTTAAAATATTACATGCACATTTTTGGCAAAGATTTATTCCTTACAGAGAATAATTCCTTGCAATGCTGAAGACCTCTTCAAGGAGCCACCTAGCCTTTCTGCAATGTTCAAACCCTTGAACAAAGACTGTGACTTTTTACAATTTTAGCTGCTGAGCACAGAACATAAGACATTTCAGTGATGTCTACCAGAGAGAACAAATTTAAATATTAGTTCTACTTACACCTTAAACCTAACTTTCTCTTTGATAACATTATTAATATCAACATGTTCCATGATTTCAGTCTCTTAACTGATTTCACTAGCAACTGTGTTAAGTTCTTCACAGTTTTACAGAAATGGATAAGAATGATGTAATTACTTCTTTTTTGTCTTGTGGGCTTTCAATCAGTAGATTAAATCAACACCAACAGCTAACTACAATCATAGAACAAGATAATTGCTCACATTACATGGTAAAGTTCACTTTGTAAAGCAGAGTAAAGAAATCTCCACTTGTATTAATAGGACCAATTTAAAACTAGAAAAAGTCAGATTACATCTGCACTCAGCCTGAGACAGTAGCTTTGTGTGGAGTTAAGTCCAAAACAAATTATCTTGTCAAATGACTACTTAAGAGGAAGGCTGTTTAAAGTAAAGTAAAAATGTGATGAATCCATTCATATTTTCCAGCAATACTGGAAAATTTTCCAGGTACTTCCTCTACTCTGGTTGCAAAGTTTGGAGTGTGTCTTCCAGCAAGAGACATCCAGAGCAGAGACTCACTGACTGACATCCTGAGCTACAGAAATCACCAACAGCCCTTGGAAATTCTGGAGGCACAGCCAAAGTGAGAGGACTCGAGGCATTTCCCTTTCTCTGTAAACCTCTGTATGTTGTAAAGGAAAACTTTCTTACCAGCCTCAACTCCTGTGAGCATTAATACGTTCCTCTCAAGCCTTGGCAAGTCTGTTTTTCTCATTAGTCCATGAGGGGAAAAAAGCCCTCTGAGGACACACATTTCCTTAATATAGGAGATTTTACAGAAATTATCCAACTTCTACATTGGGTCCATCTTATCCAGAAAATGTTGATCTTGAAAATAAAACACCAATAGGAACAAAGCTAGTGTTGGCCTCTTTTTCTTCCATGTTTCTTCTTAAAAGAGAAAAGATACTCAAGTAAAAGTTTAGAGTTCCCTCGTGATTATTAAGAATTTAGTAATTTAGAATTCGGACAAAATAATTTTAAATGTTGAAGGATTATTTTCCATTTGTTTGGACCTAACCTTCCGAATTTTGAGTTTCCTATGGTTCTGAAAAGGTAACAAACTAGACTTAAAGGGAATATTTATTTGCCCTACAGAGCAATTGTCAGTGCTATGTAGGAAGTGAGTGACAGAAACATTGCAAGAAATAACCAAGTATACATAAGTATGGCAAAGGGCCTCTGCTTATTAAATGTTTTGCAGCTTGCTAAGTCAGGAGCTGAGATACATGACAACAGAAATACTTCAGTCAACATCGCTACTGCAAGTTGTCCTTTCACAAAAATGTCATTTGGCAGCAGCCATAACAGAGATTTCCTCATCACACACATTCCAAACCTTAAAAATCTTACCTCACTAAACAAATCCAGATCCATTGCTAAAAGTCATAAGCAATGTAGCACTTCACTGCTACCATACAGAAATAGATCCAAACATAAAACCATCTGTTTCCTAAGGAAAAAAACAAATCCCACACACCATTTAGCACCGTCTCTATTTCTTCATGGTCTGTAGTTAAGTTTCCAATTTCTTAATTCAACAATAAGTTAGCAGAATGGTATTCACAATTAAATTAGCTTTTCCAACTCTAAAACAACAGGTTAATCCATCATATTCAAAGATGCCTGCTACTCAAAATATAAGTCAGGAAAAGCTTATTATCTGTAGATCTGGCTCTATATTCAAATTCTGAGTGACAGACTCTCAATACACTTAAACTTCAGCTTTGCCATGTATCTTTAAAGAGTGCAAAGCAGAAATGCAGCTATAGTAATTAAATGTTCCCTGGTGTATGATGTTCTTTTAGTGCATACTATCCACTCAGTCACATTTGACCTTGTTTCACAGAAAGGTCTTTTTCCACAGATTAGCTTGCATTTCAGGTAATTTTATATCTGACCTTAGAAAGATCTCCTGGGATTCAGCAAATTAAGCCCTTATGTATGTTACCTTTATGTAATATTTCTACAAGACACGCTGTGTTCCCTAAAATTTAAAGATCACACAGCATTGGATTTTGAAGTAATACCTATGAGATTTCATTGCATATCTACATATTGAGTATAAATACTGCAACAGATTTTGTTTTGATATAGCCTCATAAAAAGGCAAATCACTCTTAATCAATGGTTAGATCAGAATTATCTTGAAGATGAAAAAAGTGGAGAATACACAATTTGCCTTCATCACATTATCCAAGAGTTCTTTAAAAGCTTTATTAATGATTTCTTGATAAGCACCATTCAATACTTAGTACCAATTGATACTATTACATATTTAAGTAATTCCTCTACAAACAACTTGGCTAAGTAAAACAAAAAAAAAAAACCAACAAAAAAGTAAGCACAGGTGTGACAGACTACTTACGAAAGCATTTAACTCTCTGTTTAATGAAAGAATTTATTTCTGAGGAATATACATTTATAATTTCATCTGTATTCATTTTGCTTTTTGTATTTTGTTTCTTAAAGTCAGCAGTGCCCAGAATTTATCCATGCAAGATCTTAAATTGATTTATTTTAAGTGACTAGGCACTGATATTTTTGGATTCTGTTACAAGCATCTTCCTTGTCTTGTCATATAACTTTGATCAAAGTCAGCTGCACTCAAAATTTTAGGAGTCTCTGCTTCTGGTTGTTCCTGCTGAGAAACATGGAGTGTCATCTCCAGATGTAATGAATACCTAAGAGGTTCAATCTGTTTCATTTGAAGCTTTAAGTGCTCAGCAAAGAGAGAAAACCAGATTCAAAGGCAGAAGACTCCAAAAGTCACAAAGCAGGCAGAAGTCACTGATACCTCTTAAGGCAGATGTGATATTAATGGTGAGAAAGGAAATTTGTACAGAAGCTGTCTAACGATAGGACATGAAGCACACACCACACCAAGAAGAGTAATGAAGGGGACAAAAGACAGGGCTTCAACTCCCACAATATTTCTGTTTCCTTCCGCCTCCAAGGAAATCTGAGTGTTAAAATCAGATCTTAATATCTTTGCATGTCATGTTTTTATCTAGGTGGAGAGTATAGCAATATTTATCCACGTTATGTAACACAGACTTTCCAATGTTTGGAATATGAATTCAGAAAGCTGTATAAACATACAATATCATTCCAGCCTCTGTGCTAGATTACAGATTTCAGGTAATCAAAACACAATGTACCACAAATGCAAACAGTGATGACATAACCAGTCTTTCCCAAAAATCCTCATACAAACAAGACCTGACATACAGAGCTTGCCACTGAGCTACTCATTTCATAGTCACTCTGACCAGCTGAAGAACTGGGTTGAGAAACATCTTATGAAATTCAGCAAGGGGAAACACCAAAACCTGCATCTGGGGAGGAACAATGCTGTGAACCAGTGCACATTGGGGCTTCACTGGCTGGAAAGCAGAAAAGGACAGCAGGCAGACCATGGACCCCCAGGGCAAAGCAGGCCAGCTGCATCCTGGGCTGGATTAGGGCAAACTTTGCCAGCAGCTCAAGGGAGATGATCCTGTCCCTTTGCTCAGCACTGGTGAGGCACACCTGGAGGGCTTTCCAGATTCCTTAATACAAGGAAGATATGAACATACTGAAGAAAGTGCAACAAAAGGCTGTGAACATGACGAAGGGACTGGAGCATCTCTCCTATGAGGAAGGGCTGACAGAGCTGGAACTACAGTCTGGAGAAAGATCAGGGAGATCTTACCAGTCTATATCTAGTTGCCTGATGGAAGGAAGACAAAGAAGCCAGGCTACCTTCAGCATTACCCTGTGACAAGACACAGGGAACACAGATTAAAACAAACACTACACTCCAGGTGAACATGAAAACCCTATATTTTTATGGTCCAACCCTGACTTGAATTGCTCAGAGAGGTTCTGGAGTCTCCATCCTTTGAAATATGAAAAATTCAACTGGACATGGACCTAGGCAGCTGCTCTGGCTGACCTTGCTTGGGCCAGGGTGTGAATCTTGTCCTCTTGTCCCGAGCTTAGTCACTTCCAGGGCTGGGTGCCACCTCGGACACTGCCACGGCAGCGTCCCCTTGGCCAGCGGTGGAGGGACTGCCCCAGTGACAGGATGGGAGGACAAAATCTTAAACTGCACCAGGGAGGTTTAGGTCGGACATTAGGAAGAATTTCCTCATAGAAAGTGTGATTATTCACCAGAAGGGAGTGTCCTGTGAGATGGGGGAGTCACCGTCCCGGGAGGTGTCTCAGGAAAGAAGCTCAGTGCCATGGTTTGGCTGCCGTGGTGGTGTCCGGCCACAGGCTGCACTCCATGGTCCCAGCGGTCCTTCCCACCCTCAAGGCGCCGTGGCGGTGCGGGAGCGGCGCGCCCTGGCCCGCGCGGCGGCGGCCGGGAGCGGGCGGGCGCTGTGACGTGGCGCCCCAGGGTTGCCATGATGCCGTGAGGGGCCGCCATCGCGGCGGCCATGGCGCCGCCCGCGCCGCCCCCCTCACGCGTCTTCGCCGAGCTCGACCCGGCCCAGGCGCCAGAGGGACGCGGCGGGCCCGCGGCGCTGCCCGGGCGGGAGGTGCATGTGAGCGGCAGCGCGGAGCTGAGCGCGCTCCCGGACCGGGCACGGGTGTCGCTGCGGGTCGGCAGCCGCAAGGAGGCGGCCGCGGAGGCGCGGAGCAGCGTGTCCCGCCGGCTGCAGTACATCGCCCACAGCGCCCGCCAGCGCGGCGTCCCGGTGAGCGCCGCCGGCCGGGGCCGCTCAGGCGCCGGGGCCTGCCCGGGGAAAGCGCGGGGGCAGCGGGCGGGGCAGTTCCCGGCTCCCGGGGCAGTTCCCGGTCCCGGTCCCGTTCCCGGTCCCGCTCGGCAGCCGGCGGGGTGCGGGGCCGTCCCGCCGCAGCGGCCCTGAGGAAAGGCGCCCGCGGAGGGTCCTGGTGCCGGCGGGAGACAGGGCTCGGAGCTCTGCCTCGGGAGCCGCGGGGGCACTGCTGGGACAGCCTGCCTGCCCTTGGGAGCCTGCAGCCATGCCAGCCCCAGAGGAAAAGGGGGAATGTCGCTACTCGGGCTTTCCAACAGGTTGCTTGTTTAGTATGTGAGAGCCGTCCTGCTTCGACTCCCAAGGCGGTGGAATCGCCGTCCCTGCAGGCGTTAAGGAAAGGCTGGACGTGGCTGTCAGTGCCATGGTCTAATTGACATGGTGGTGTTCGGTCAAATGTTGCACTCCGTGGTACCAGAGGTCTTTTCCAGCCTAATTCTGTGATTTGTTCGTGTAACAACATTCGCCCGTGCAGGCGGATGAAACTGATGAAGTTGTACACAGCAGCATAACTTGTACTTGTGTCAGAGTAACTCTGTTATTACCAGAGCTTAGCAGCAAATACATACACAGCTCTTTCCTCTCTCTCTTTCTTCTTGTGCTTAAGTAGAGGGGTTTTGAAAAACGTGGGTTATGATCGAGCTAGCTGAAGTGACAGAAGCTCCATGTGGACTCAAAAAGTTCTTTTACCACAATGAATTTTTTAGCCTCTGGAAGTAATTTCACAACAATGAAGAAGTATAGTCTTGCCTTAAAAGCTTTGTCCAAACAGTAAATGCTCCAAAAGGGTGGTATTTTACCTAACACTTGTGCTGATGATGTTTTTGGATTTCACAAACTGTTTTGGACAGTGTTTCACACATGGGGCCCTTAAAAACGGGGAAAAAAAAAAAAAAAAAAAAAAAAAAAAGCTGATCTTTTATGGAATTAATAGCTGTTTTGGAAAGTTACTTCTTTTCAAGTTCCCTAAGAAGTTTGTTCCTTTTGAGTGTATTCACAGATAAACTGGGGAAAAAGGGAGATGATAGTTTGCTATGAACACTAGATTATTCAATGGAGTAAAAAGAATTGCAGAAGGGTTTCCTGATACTGCATGATGTTACAGTGCAAGTCAGAGTTAGTAAATGTAGAGTAAGAGTGTAAGTTACTCAGCCTAAACTGATGTACCCACAGTGAAATGCATGCCCAAATTTCAGATGCTGCCTGCTTTTGAAGATAAGTACTGGCACCAACTTTTAATTTCCCAAACAACATAGAATTACCTGTTGCTTTTGTTTCTTTTTTAGCTGTTATGTGATTGCTGGAGTATCTATGGAAATTGTTCAGGAATAAAGAAGGCAATGAAGAAGACCACTTCACCCCTGAAAAAGCTCATATTACGGCTCTGGGACTAGATGGCAAGGGGACAGGGAGGCTGCTTTAGCTGGGGTATTGATCATGGCTGGCTGCATGTCTGTCACAGGCAGCATTTGTCATGGGTTCCATTGCCATCAGCATGACATATTCAGCCAAAACTGGTGCATCTTTATAAGGGATTACAGGTTAAATGCCTTCAATTTCTATTAAGTGAGTTAACAGGAGTTGAAAGTGGTGGATTTTAAGAGGAATAGAAGACAAAGCAATTCAGCATGCATTTGTTCATATTAGTAGAGAAAATGTTATGCTTTGTACCCACCACCATGGTGAGCTATCAGATAATGGGGCATTTTCGTCCTGATTGTAATTAAATAATTCTTCAGAGCATGGCTAGATTAGGAAAGATACTTGCAGATATTTACCCTACAGTGAATCTGAACAACTGATTTCCAGTTTTGAGTTGAGACTGATTGTATTGGGATAGCATGGATCATCCAGCACGTGGTGGCTGGCACACAACAGGAGTAGGCAGGGTATTCAATAGGTGAGTGCTTTAGAGGGGCTGTGTGCACACTCCAGGCTAGAAAAAAGGATTGCAAACTGAAGTACGGCTTGGACAAACAAATGGTTTTATTTGGGTTTATAAAAGTCAGGTTCAGAAACTGAATGTGAGCAGGGTGGAGAGTGGGCTGTTTTTACAATGTGAGAGCATTCAGTGTCTTATTATAGTTACAATAATTTCACAGTTATCTTTTTTCTCTTTCAGAGATGCTGTGTGTTGGAGAATGGAAATGTTTTTTCCACTTAGTTGAGAGACTGTGAAATGCTGCTTGAGTTGTGGGTTTCTCAGTGTTAGCAAAGTGTTAGCTCTAGGGAACTCTGAGAAAAACAACAAGAAGTTATTTTTTTTTTCAGAGTAGTTCCCCACGGTATAATTTTTAGTGCTTTGTTTCATCCAGTTTTAAATCACTCTACTGCTGGAGCTTTTATTTGCCTTGCAGCTTTTCCACTAACAACTCTCACTGCTGGCAATTTGTTCCTAACTGCGTTTGCTAACTTCACTTGCAGCTAATACCATTCTAGACAACTGTAAAATTAATCTCTTTTCACAATCTCCATATGGTTCTAGTTGTTGCAAGCTTATCTAAGGCCTCTTTAGAAATCATCTAACTAGGCTGTATATTTATTTTTAATTAATCCACAGAACAATTTCTTTAACCCTTGTTGTGGCTATAGTAGGAAGTCTGTGAGATCAGAAGTGCATAACCTTTGCAGCAGCAGGAGCTTGCATTAGCAGCTTGTCAGGATGCCTGGGGGCAGCACCTGATTTCCATATACATTTACCCAGGATTTTAATCAGAAATAGATGCACATAGTGGCATTTATTTATAGAGTGCTGTAAGTATATGCAGTACTTCAGAGCACAGAATGTGGTTTACCCATTGATTTTACTTTCCCTGCAGCCTTCAAAGCAATCTCCCTTAATCAGCCCAGCTGCTCAAAAGTAACATTTTCTTCTCTTTCTCTAGAAGCAAAAAGATTTTGTATTTGCCACCTATGATTTATTTGGGGAGAGGTGTGGAGATGACACTTGTTTTGTTTAATGCCTATATCTAACAATTGGCATTGGCACCTTGTTTAAAATAACTGTGATAATATTTGTTGTACTTGTCAGAGTGTTATTGAACGAGCAAACCATCTAGCAAACTATATCTGGTAGGCTCTGGGTTAGAGATTGCCTGAACTGGGATACCTCACTTGGATTTATGTGCAATATTTCCCATATTTCAACACTTACTCAGGAGTCACAGTTATGGATGCACATCCATACAGTCAGATAAAAAAGGTTTTAAAGTTTGCTCACTCAGCTGCTCACTCAGAAAATCTTCCAATGTCATTATATCCCTGAATGAAGGTAAAAAACCTGTGTAAGTCATCATTTTTTTTATATTACCACATATTTAAAAAAATATTTCCAGAGTACCCTGCATTTGCTGAGTACAAATCTGCTGTTTGTCTTTCTTGTAACAACTGTTACATATGCTTCCATTATTTCTTTGTTAAGCAGCAGAAGCTTTTTCACTGTAGATTTTTGGGTTATCATTCTGTCATCTCATGCCAAACAGACCAGACAGAGTGAGGGGGATGAGAGGCTGGAGTACAGCTACCCCATCCCAGAAGGTGCTCACCATCCTTAACTATCTGAAGAAACTGTGGATGACTGTCAGGAGACAGGAGCATACATCAGGGCTCTCATTAACCATTTCCATATTGGCAAGAACTAAAATGCCGTGATCAGGTGGAACTCTTTTGATTGTTCAAATATCTTTATTTTAATAATGCAGAGTTATACTGGATAGATCAGTTTAAATGTGCAAGTAGATTTTAAGAGACATTTTCAAGTGTCTCCAGATATTTTTTATTTACAGTTACACATACCAGCATACATTACCCAACGGGTGTTAGCATACATTCCAAACTATAAATGCTTTCCCTTGCTCAGGCTTGGCTTGTGTGTTGTAGAAAGGTCTCATAGTTTTGTTAAGTCATTAGCCAGGAGCAGAACACATAATGGATGCAGATGGGCTGTTCTTTTAGTGTGTTGTTATCTACTTCTCTCCTTGAAGTGTGCTTTTGCTAGCTTACCCGTTTATTTTTTTCCCTGTTCTCTTCTGAGGAAAAGAGCAGTCATTCCTGTAAACAGCCGGTGTCATGAGGGTGGGCACAATGATCCTGTGATTAAGTCATTGTTCAGAAGTACCAGATAGGAGGAAGGGCTAAATAAGGTTATGTTCAATTGAAAAGAGTGAAAATATAACGAAAAGCATATTTCTAGACTTGGTATGCTCAATGGGATCTAGACTATCTTTTTCATCTTTGTTTATTTTAGATTGCCTGCAGCAGTGATGTGATGCCACATAAAAAATAGATTTTATAAGCAGAATTCAAGTGTGATTCTGTTAAGAGTTGTCCAATGGCTTCTGGGGTGATTGAGATACCAATATTGTTATATTCCTTTAATTTTTGTCTGTGATTCTTGGCCCACGGATTTAGAAAATGGAGGAAGTTATTCCAGATGTCCAGAACACCTGAAGTGCAGCTTTCCCTGAGTCACAGTGAAAACTATTTCTTCTGTGGCTGTTGCAATGAAATGGATATTTCCTCAGCCAAAATATGAATAGTAGACATAAACAGTAGGGAAGAAAAATTTTTGCTTTTGAAGTAGTCTCAGTCTTGATTCCAGTTCAAGATTCTGTTGTCTCCTACCTGTCTTTTCCATATCTTTGTGTTAACACAGTCATAAACAGAAGCCAAGTATCTAACAGAAAATGTATCACAGAAGGCCACCTTGTTATGACTTCAGCAATTGTTTCATCCATTTATCTTCAGTAGCACATACAGCTACTGTCAAATTTGGTGGGATTAAAACTAGCTGTGGAGGAAATTTTGTAATACATGGTGCAAAATGATCTCTCACTCCTTAATATCGATCTTGCCATAGCGCTTGGTGCCACAGGATGGCAGTGTCCTTAAATACACAGGAACCTTGGGAGGGCACAGCCAGATTCCAAGGCTTGGATCTGCTCAGCAGGAAAGGGAACCTGTTTCTAAAAAGGATTAAGGAGAGAGGAAAGGGGAAAAATGCATTTTTTTCTATTTTTACACTTGTGTTACAGCACAGTTATTTCTGTAAGATATGAGTTGTAGAAGTTTGTGTTTTCTGTGTGGTAATTTCTATAGGACATGTGAAACCTCTGGGGAAAAAATCTTTCTTGGCAATTGTAATTGGATTCTATCATAAATAGTAAGATTTGCCCCATTTTGTAAATTAAATGAGCTGTTGGTGCTAGATTGTCTTGATCACTCTTTATCAAACCCCAGCCAGCTACATAAAAGAAAAAATACAGCTTTTGTGGACTATTGGCCCTTGCTAATCCTTGCCCTTACTAGAAGAGATTTTCTGAAAATATCTAAAAATAGGACTGTTGCTGAATTTGAGCACTACCAACCAATCATGACACAAATTTTGAAATTTCAATTTTTTGTAGACTGCTATGCAATGGTAATAAAACCATATAATATTTTAAAAGGAAAATGCTTCTCATAGTTAATGTCATTTGCATAAACTTATGCACGCATGCATGCGTGATAAACTTGAAGACTTGAGCATCTGTAGGAAATACTCAGACACAAAACATCTTTTGAAATGTGTCAACATTGAAGGCAAATATTTCCTATGCAAATAAATTTAGTAAATAAAACTTCTTAGTAGCTGCAAGGCTGGGTATCTGCTTTACTACAATTCATGGGTGTTACATGCAAAGCTGCAATTAAACTGCAGGCTGTGCTTTTTTTACTATGTTAGAGTAATTTCACAATAAATTGTTCCTTCAAAATTGTGTACGGCAGAGCAAACTGGGTGAAAGATATGTGACTGTTAGAAAGTAGCAAGTTGGTCAAATATTCACCTGTAACTGCAGTTATTCTGTATCTCCCTGAGTTCAGTACCTTATTTACATGTCCTAAAGGATTTGCTGGTGCCCTGTGCAGCCATTATATTGACCAGTATAGCTGCTGTTGATGCCGAGGTATCACTGGTGGAACAGCCTTTTTCAAGGGTTACCATTATGCCAGACTAAAGGCTGTTAAGTCTTTGTTCATATGACCTTGCTACAAGCTGCTAAAATACCTTAAAATAGGGACCTAAAAAGCACTTCACATGCTAACTTTCTAAAAGCAATTAAATCTTCTAGATTTCTTGTACCAGGTGAATTTACAGTTACACACTAATACACACAGCTTCTACCTAGCAGCCACTTTTATGACCTAATTGTTCTCTTCAAGGGAATAGCAGCAAAATCACATTATAGAGCTACCATATAATTGCCTTAGAATAGTGCAAGAAGTCTTTAATATCCAGCTAATTTTTAACTGAAGATATTTTGCATGGAAAATTCAAAATTTCTGTTGCAAAGGTATAAGTAATGTGCCAAAACAGTTCAGCTTTTATAGGACACCATGTACATAGTGCAGATGATTAATTTCTGTCTTTTAAGGTTATATTCTTCTACTTTGTTTTAGGAAGAAAATATTACTGTAACAGAAGATTTTAGTAGAGTAGAAAGTACTTACCAAATGGAAGCAGAGGTATGTATTCAACTTGACCAAAAATAAAATAAAATAAAGAATAAGAAGTGTGTCAAGGACCTATAAAAATTTGCAGATTATCTTTTCTCAGACCAAGGAGCATAATGACAGCATAGTTCAAAAAAGCTGTTTAAAGAATAAAGCTTATAGCAGAGTTCAGCTGCAGTCTTCTGTTGTGTGCAGGGCTTGTTTTCTTCTCAGATGAATGTGTGCTTTTTGAATATTACCTGATGCTACAGACCAGCATATTTAGTTCTGGGGCAGTGTGAGCAAACTAATGATTCTGAACTCTCCTTCACCCATAGCCCTTCCTGCCCTCTGCTTCTTGCAAGGAGTTGGTGAGTTCAGAAATCTGACCCAGTTAATAACCTTTTTTCCCCCAGCTCAGCTTTCTTTTTTTTTCATTATTTTAGCTCCTTGAACTGGAAGCAAATGCAAGATCTGCTTAGGCCACCTGGATTTTGGTCTGTTCTATACAACTCTGCTATCAGCTTGCTCTAAGTAAAGTAAAGCTAATTATTTCCTGGGTAATTGGCTCAGAATTTTGTAGGTAAAAAGTGCACTGTGAAATGCAGATATTATGGGAATAATCCCATTTACTTCAGTATCTGCTAAGGGAAGTATATATTTGCACATTCATGCCATAGTAGGAAATAAATGCTGTACTTGAAACAGTCACTGAGGGAAATTATGTGTGTTCAGCTAATGTATTTTTTTAGACCATAAAACTTCAATCACTACCCAGCAAGTTTGGAGGTTCTTA
Source organism: Oenanthe melanoleuca (assembly GCF_029582105.1). NCBI lineage: Eukaryota > Metazoa > Chordata > Aves > Passeriformes > Muscicapidae > Oenanthe > Oenanthe melanoleuca. The sequence continues at coordinate 30,683,318 of NC_079336.1, forward strand.
CAAAGTAAACCTGGAAGCCTGTAATAAAATGATAGCTGTTTTATAGAGCTGTGGTTTACAGTCCTCTTAAACAGATTCAGCCTCCTTAGTTTGCTTGCTTTAAGGCATATTCTCATCTTAATAACACCAATAAATACAGAAATGATTGAGAATTTGGAGAACAAAATTTGTATTTCAAAATGAGTCTTAAGATACTTAAATGGTGTGTATCAGTGTCATGTTCTGAATGACTTCATCTTCCTCCTGGAGACACCTACTACCTTGAGAGCTTAAATCACCATGTTTTTTAGATGACCTGTACTTAAAAATTAATAAAACTCTATTATTAATTATTACATGAACTGTTTTTTAGGCTACAGACAAGCTTAGGCTTACAACTTCAGTCTTAAGAGGGAACTTTAACCAATTATCTGTCTTCTGCTAATAGTTTTTATACAACAAGGATTAAATGTGGAAAGCTAATTGCTTGGATTTAGTGTTGATTTGTAAGCAGCTTGGACCAGCTGTAATTGCTGTTGCAAAGTTGTGTGGTTGCCTGGGACCCCAGGGTTGAGATTGGAAGAATCCAGCCACAGTGCTGCTGTTTTGGCTGCCCTGCACTCTGAGGTAGCAGTGTGGCCACTCTTAATGCAGAGATTAGTCTCTCCTTGCTTCTCCCTTTATGTATATCCTTGTTTCATTAGTGCAGCTTCATAAACCAATGAAGTTCCATTGACCAGCATGTTTGCCTACTTTAACAATACAAATTAATTTAAAACTCACTTCCACTCACGTCTCTGTTAAAGAGTTTGCCATTACATCTGTTGTTATATGTAAAGTCTTGGAAATCCTGTGTTACTTCATTCTGTAAACTCTTTACCATTTGTCTCCTGTAAAGAATTTTTAGAAGACTGGAAAATTCCTGGCCAAATAGCTATTTAAAAGTATAATGAAGAATTCAAGATATTCTTTCAACTGTAAGGAGATAATTTTAATTCATGTTATAACAAAGGAAAATATGCAGAAGAATGAAGTTATGTATAAGATCACAAAGCTGTATAATATCTTTATCATAATAGTTCATTTATTGCATGGCATTCTCATGGGAGAAAGATTATGTTGGTTTTGTGCATTTCTTAATAGACTTGCCTCCTTATAAACCATATCTTCTTGTCATTTACAGCCTTATCCAAACATTGGGATGTCTCTAATAGTTTTGCATAGCCTCATGTTACTGTTTCACACTTTTTAACCTTAATAACCAATGAAGTTAAAACATTTCTTTGCATTTTAATGTTTGAGTATTCTCTGTAAGTGGAATTTATTAGATGCAGCTTTAAATGAAAACTGTGAATTTTTTAGGAGGGGGAACAGCAAAATCAGCTACTGCTCAGTTGTTTTTTGCCCATGAGGGTACCTGATCAAATGCTTCTTTTTTAACACTAAAGTTCCTGAGTGCCCAGAAGTGCCCCAGTCTGAGCAATTTATCTCTTGCTGAAGACCCATTGTTCTTTTGTTTCGTCATTCTTTGTTTCATCCCCTAGAAGGAACAAATCTTGTAAATGCTGATGGCAATCTGGAAAACACTATGACAGTCCTCATAGTGAGACTTTCCCCAAAATACAGCCATGACAGTTTTCTGGCAAAACATCACAGGGGGTATATCTATTGCAAGAACTCCCACTGAAGAAAAAGCTGAAAGTGTAGCCTCATCTTCAGTCTCTGTTCAATTGACACTGCACCTTTCAGAGCCACTGAACCAGTGCAAGGATCCAAGCCAGGATAAGGTTCAGGTACTACACCAAAAGGCTATCAAGGGTAATAACATGGGAGCATTAATTACTTTGCAATAATTGTCAATAACTACTTCTTACCTTACTCTGTATATGAAATAGCTCCCTCCTCACTCACTGAGAGACTCAGCTTCCTTGAATTATCTCATTCTTCACAAGGTAAATCTCTGGTATGCACACAGGAAGCTGCTGCAGTGCAGTTGACTTGCTGTAACTTGGATTTCTGTGTCGTATCCCTTCGCTGGGGTAGACTGATGCATAGACTGCAGCAGCCATGGAGGCAACTGTATGTCACAGGTGCTGGCAGTAGAATTTTCTTTATTGCAGGTTTTTTCTTCCACTCCTGTGGAAGCTGTATTTGTACTAGTATGCAAAAAGAAGCAAGTCAGGGATAAGAGAGAAGGTGAACCTGACTCATGGTGAGAGCGCTGTACTGGAAGTGAAGATGAGGTTTTAGTTTTTCTAAAAAAAGAGTTAGAGTACCAGGATTTATTTCTGATTCCAGAATGCTATATCAGCTCAGTGTCATTGCTTCAGTCCTGGCAGCTGTGCTTTCCCACAGAGAAAAGCTGGCTCCTGCCTGGAAAGTTGCTGCCTGGCTGGATTTTCCACCAGGAAAACTGTTGGGCTCTGGATTCCAGGCTGATAATGATTCCTGCTTCATAACGTTTGGGAAGGACCTGAATTCCTAATGCATCTTCATTTAATGCTTCTTAAAGCCAGAGACAGCTAGGTGTTTAAATTGTTTTCAATCCAAGTTTGGAAAGCCCAGTTCGCTCTTGGCACTGCAGTGAGTCTGTTCAGACAACAAAGGATTTGGAGCCCACTGCAAGCTGAACTGGGCTGGGCTTAGCTTAATCTCATAGCTGAGGTTTCTTTATGCTTGGAATTCAAATGTAGTTTTCCTTTGTGCACAATGTTTTCCACATCATTTTTCTTGAGCTTCTGCATAATTAACGTCTAGCAATCAAAGAAGGGACAAACCAGGATGTATCTAGTCATGTGCACCAAAGAGCACATTCATTCTTCAGATTGTCTGCATACCAAGAATACCATATTTCCTCAGAAAGGGATTTCTTAATCCTCAGTTTTAACCCATTTAATGAACTTCTTTCTCTTCCAAACCTCTAGGGCTATGTAGAAGTCTTATAAGTTCATAAATGTGGGAGTTGTATACAGGACTAGTATGTTTAGTTAGTTTGTAGATGTCTGGTCTCATTTATATAAAAGTGTTGAGTCATAGTGGAAAATGAAAATATTACTCATGTGATGTCTGTTCCCTCACTCCCAGGTCTGCATCATATTCAGTGATTTTGGACAAATGCAGAATATTTGCAATCTACTCACTGAAAAGTTAGGAACCTCTATTATCATCAATCCACCTCATTTCTACCATACACCAGAAGCCATAGACACCCTTCGGTAAGTTGTCTCACACGCCAAAAATCTTACAGCCTCAGTTAGCATGAATACATAATTCATGCTGTTTGCAATGGGAGCAAGTAGTTTCCTTCACACCTATTAATATTTATGTTAGAGATTTAAGTATAATTTACAAATTAATGCTGTTCATCCTAGCAGATAGAATTTGTTCTTGTCCCTGTGCAAAAGTGGAATGTAATAAAAATTATTTTCCCACTGATTTCCGCCAGAATATAATCTGCTGTGAATCAGAATCTGTCAACAGAATTTGGCTTTGATTACATCATCATGTGTAGATTTCACTTGTATTTATTCATGAGGGTGCAAGTGTGTTACCAGATGTTGATAATTTTAAGTACCCTTGCCAATTCCCATTACTGTTAGCTGCTGACATGATCTGGAAAGAACCAGGTGTGGCACTGACTATTCACTGTCCAGACTTTTCCCACTAAGTGGGAGGGGCAGAAGGAAGTTTAGTCTTGGTTGGGGTTTTGCCTCTTTTAAGAAAAGAAATGCTGGTCCAAGAAGCAAGCTTAATTACTGCTGTTAAAGGTTCCAGAGATGCCAGAAGTGAATGTCAGAGGTATCTACAGGAGATCAGGAAGTATGGCCAGTGAGGTTAAGCAGGTGCTAGTATACCTTGCAGCTGAGCCACTGAAATGCCTGGAGCAAGGGTTGAACTCTTGCTCTGCACAACTCATCATGGATGCCTGCAGCATACAGGTGCTAGAAATGCTTGATCTCATCAGAATTAGTGAGGATGCTGACATTTCCTCCACACGCTCTCCCCTCAATACCCAAGCTGTAGCCCAGAAGCTGGGGGAAGGTGATGTGCCTTAGCATCTCTGCAGTTACAAAAAAACAGCTTGGCAGGAACACGGGTACAGCAGCTGGACATGTTTGTTATTGTGCTGCTGCTTCTGCCTCTCAGCCGTCAAGTGTGTGTCACTGCCGTTGGAAACACGCGCCGGAAAGCCCAGGATGTATGTCGACTGTTTGGCCAGGCATTGGGAAAGCCTTTATTGATAAAAGAAGAAGAAACAAAAGAGTGGGGAGGCTACATAGACAGTCACCTGTCACAGTCTGCTGATTCACTGACTCTGCAGGAAAGAATCCAGAATGCTACTGCTTATGCTTCTTGTAGAGTGTTTGCTGTGTTTGAGATAAAGGGAAAAGAAAACAGGAGAAGCAAGTTGCTCTAGAAACCTTCAAATCCTACATATTTTCTTAATAAAATTTTTTATGCTTTCTTGTGCTTTTTGATTTTTTTTTACTTTGTTCTTATGTTAAGTGTATCCCCTAAAATTAGGTTACAGTTAATTCTGAAAGTACAGTTCACAATTGCTTATTTTAGTTCCCTGGCCCTGTAAAACAGCAAGATAGTTGATGAGCCACACATTTGGCACTTCTGGCTGAAACTGCACTACATTTACACCTTTTCTCCCAAAACTGGAAGGAAGTTAATCCCCATTGTTGAGTCACGGCAAACTGAACATGCAGTGTGTTCGCTTCTGACAAAATTGAGTGTTCAAGTGTTTAGGAATGTTTTATTCCATCATAGGAAAAAAAATACACATTTTATCCTGGTGTGCGTTTGCTCAGGTTTAAAAAGGACATCTGTTGTCTGGATGTACATTACATGTACAGACACTAAGTACTCAGTCATGAGGGTAGAGTTTTTTCAACCATGGCTGCATAATGTATTTTAATCCATCATATCCACTGAAGTAGGTTTCCATATCAGGATGATAAACCTGAGGAAAAAATATTTCAAGTTAAAGAAGCATTAGAATTGACAATAAATGCAAACTGATAATTAAACGAATTACTGAAGTTACTATGCTGTTTGAAAACTCCTGATGAGTTTTTAATGTACATAGACGTACTTTCAATGGCATTTTCTGTGTACCATAATCGAATTTCTGTCATCTGAATAGCAGCTCTCTCCAAGTACTTTATCAATGTTGAACAGATCTCATGAGATGCTACAAGCTAGATTTACACCAGCATCAGTGCTGAAAATCAGCACTGTTTCTTACTGAAGTAGCTCCCACCCGTGTCACTACTAGAGGTATTTGGTATTTCCTTTAGCTGTATCAGCTATGTAATCCAATGAGGCAGCAGGAGCAGTACAGAAGCTGGGGGAAAGGGTGATGACAGACCCAGGTGATTGCCTTAGGTCCACCATGAAGATGCAAACCCACCAAGGACAATCCAAGCCTTGTCTTGCAGGAGGCCCACAGGGAGCGGCTCAGAATGATCAGCTGGGAAAGGGTCATGACAAGTCTAAGCATTTTCTCGTCTCTCAACGCTTCAAGAAATTACTGTGCCTGTGAGGCTGTGCAAAAGGGTGAGTTAGGGCAATCCACAGACCTTTTGAACTTGAGGCATGACTCACCATCTGTTATTAACCTCATCTTGACAACTTTGAAATACCTGATTTTGTGAGCTTGTTACCAACAGTTTCTCTAATAATCTCAGTCAGAATTAACCTGCCACGCAGGTGAATAAAGCAATTTAATACCTTAAAAGCTAATTCCACAAGGTAAATATTTAAGATGAAGTATCTGTTTCTCCCCATGGAATATAAAGGAAACTGAAGGTAGCCAGCTAACTGGCATAGTGAAAGGTGCATTTTTTAGATAGTCTGGGCAGAATCAGAATCCAGTTTTAAATATTTATGACACTCATCTGGAACGGCATAGTTTCTGCTCCTAAATTCAGGCATGTTGGCATATTCTGTATTACAATTGGTGGCTAAAACAAAATGGACTGAACTAAGGCTTCTCCCAAATAAAAGAGGTGATTGTGTCACACTGTGGTTGAGAGGAGTCCTTTATGTGCAGCAGCACAGTTTTGAGAGCATGGAGAGTCTTTAGATCAGCCTGACTGACACAGTTTTTTGGGAGGTTTTCCCGAAAGGCAAAGGATACCAATTTGAATCTGCTCCATTTGATTAGACCCAGTGTCGCCGGTTAGATGAATGGTTCACCTACTTGGTGTTATTTTAAATACAGACCCTGCCACTATCCACAAAGAAGGCATCCACAACAGCATAGGGGTCCCTTGCAAAAAGCCACCTGTGGCATGCATGCCTGAAGGCTGTTTTCTGGATCAGAGTCTGAGACTAGTTTAAAAATCTGATGTGCCTTGCATAAGCTGGGAATCAAAAGCTACTTCAATCCTGTGACCAAAACACAATTTTTGTCTCTCAAAGAGTTTTGCAGTTAAGAAAGGAGACGTTCTTCAGTCTGGGTAGCAGCTGAACAGGAGGTGTTTGAAATGCAGATTTTTCAGAGTAGAATTGAGAAACCAACATACTTCGCTAGATTCCCAGAAATCACAAAACAAAAGTCTGTGTCTGCAACGGCCTATATACATAATGGAAATCAAGTTGCTCAAAAACTTACAAACCTCAGCAGTTGGATACTTTAAAGTGGGTAGTACCCGAGTTTGGTCATTTTTCAGCTTCCAAAACCCCATGCTTGAAAGTACAGCAGTAATTTATCTGCTTTCTCTATTAGTTTTCACTAACTTGGCATCCAAGCTAGTATCTATTAAGCCAAAGGTCAGCCAACTTTTAAACACACTGGATAACAATCAAGTTGCAACTGAATAAAAATTAATACTACCTCTAATCCTATAATAACTGTTATCTCTTCCTCAGGAACATAAGCTGTAGATTTTCCAAATCCATTTGCTTTGTTAATTAGAATTCGATAATGAGGAGTATCTTTTAGACCCTGTAAAAATAGAAAGAAAATAAATAGCCTCAGAGATAGGATGACTAAAGATTACGTATAATCAGTTAACTTTCAGTGGGCTTACAGAACCTAAATCCACTCGAGATACATGTACATATATATGTGTGTATATACATGTGTCTATATATGTGTGTATCTATACAGCTAGTTAATTTTTATGATTTTTGCCAATGTCAGAATTAAATATAAAGCAATCAGAACTGCAACACACAAAGTTCTTGGCATATCTGAAATGTTGTTAAGAGTTAAATTAACCTTTTTTTCCACAGAAAAACATGACTTGCAAAAAACGAGGCTTACAATATCCTTGCTTTTTGTACATGGGCCCCATGGCCATCTGCTACCACCCTTCTTCCTTTGCAAGTGACAACTGAACTCCAGAGAGGAAGAGACAAGTTCAGAACATAATGGCACCTCCAATAACCATGGTCCTGATCCTGGAGAGAGCTAAGGTAACTTCTATATGTATGTATATATATGAATCTTCCAACGAAGAAGTGCCTGTGAAAATAAATCTTAGGCCAGGGAATATGGGGCATTATATTCTCTGCCTATCCATAAACATTCCTGCCCAAAGTAACCCACAATCTAAACAAAAAAAAAAAAAGGTGAGGGATGAATACAGATGGAGTTTGTGATGCAATCAGTATCTATCAATGAACAATGAGCCAGTGATTTTGGAAAGATCTGGAAGTCGGAGGAAGGCAAGGAAAAGTTGTGCTGAAAACCTGGCTGAGTTTTGAGCCATTTACAAGGACCAAGCATAGTAAACTGCTGCCTAAAGGTCAGAAGGCATTTTTGCAATGGGCTTACGACATGATAGGCAAAGACAATTAAAACCTTGAAACCAACAAAAACCACTTAAACCCCTTGTCATTGCTCTTGAAATTAAAACAATAAAGATGAACACAAGGTTGCTGGGACAGCAGAACAATGTAAGGTACATAAAAAGAATCAGTGTCTGCTGGGAAATTCTTGGGGGTTCAGCTGGTGATAGCACTACTGAGAGGAGAAAAGAAAGCAAGGATGCAGGTGTTTTAGAAGCCAAAGATGAGTGACAGTTGGATAAAATTACATCAGGGAAGGAACCAAATGCACAAAATGGGACTGAATGTCAGTACCCAGCTGAACATGAATTTTCTGCTATAAGTGAAGATTTTCATGTTTTCCTCATTTTCAGTCCCCTGACTTAATGATTAGTGTTAACTTCCTGCCACTTAAGCAGCATGTCAGTGGCATGCAGAGTATACAGCATTGCATTACCAGATTAGCACTGTCAACAAAGATTTAGCATTTGATTTTCAAATTCAAGGACTTAAGCAAGGAATTCAGAGGCTTTAAGAATTCTAACAAAAATGTGTTTTAAAATAGATTCACACTCCAAGTAACTGGATCCTCGAAACATTGTTTTCTCACTGAAAGTGATTAAATACAGAGGGTTACTTGCATTTCTCAGGTGCAGTGAAGATGCCACCAATTATGGATAACCAGATAAAGGACTTAACAGCTTCTCAACTTTAGACACACAGCAGGAGAAATCCCTTTAGACATCATAGGTTGACACTGGTACTTTAAATACAACACTGTGTATAAAAAGTGAGTAGTTTTAATTTGAGATATGTCCACTACAGCCCTGACCAGTGAAAATTAGCCACTCAGTGGTGTAAAAGCCAAGCTGTACTGGGACCACAGTGCGGAAGCAGCAAAGGTATCACTCAGCTGCACAGGTGATACAGAATTCTGGAGTATTTCCCATTAGGATAGCAGGAAGTTGGTCTGTAACAGTGTTTCTGAGGATATTTTAACCTTATATTTTAATTAAGCAAGAGTTCTGCACATTCAAACCTGTTTCACTGGAAGATATCTGAGTTGCAGTTGTTCTTCTGGAGTGTTAGCTTTCACATCCCATCCGACAATGACTCCTGAGTAGCCAAATTTTCTGTGAATTATTACCTGGCCCACACGGAACTTAATATATTCAGGCTTTGGACTGTGAACATGAGTTGATTCTAATTTAACAAAGAAAGAGACTTAGCAAGGATAAAAGTTTGATCAGTTATATTAAACATTTTAACAGAAATTATTCTGACTTCTACATGAAAAGAACTGACAACAGGGGAAGAAAAGAAAGGTGCTTTGTTTTTCCCCCTAGAATATTAATTACTGTATTTTACAAGGGAACATCCACTAAGAAAGACACTTTTTTTTTTGTATACATTTGATATTACATAGGGATCTTAACAGTTTTAGGAAGCATTCACACAGGCATGCATTGACAATTACTTAAGCCTTACATACAGTATTTTGCAGTGCTTACATGTGGTAACTTATTGTGGCATTATTTTTTTGCCAGTTTAGATCGCAGAATTCTTCTATTCAGTCTGATTAGGGACTTCTTTCAGGAACAAAGTGGTCAATTATTTCTTTTTCCTTTTATGAAATTGATCTAAATCAGTTCATTTCAATCAAGTGAGAGCTGTACCACTGTTTTGTAGGTCAATACAAAATACATGCACTGGTGTATTCAGTAAAATACATACACATAGTTACATCATTTTGATACTATTACACAGCACGGGGAAGAGGCCTTTGGATTTATATCTCCTGTTTTATGTACTGAATATTGTCAATCATGTTTAGAGAGATAAAAAGAGGAAAACAGGCTGCCATTTGCAAATTAACTATAGAAATCCACTATAGAAGCCTTACATAATGAGTAAAATACAAAAGGATTGCAAAAACTTCAATACCTGCAAAATAAGAATGGGGGTTTGCTTCATTTTCACCACTTTTAGTTTTGCTCTCTCCGTAGTACCAATTCCTAAAATGTGAAATTAGTAACTCAATACATAAACAAGTTCTTTGGAAGCTGAGTTTTAGTAATAATCAGAAGGTTAATTATTCTAAGCAGGATACTGCAAAGCCTTTGATACAAACTTCTCTACAATTTGAAGCCCGCATAAGTTTTACATTATAAACGTTTCTAAGGAATACCCAAGAAAAAGGAATTTGTTCCAACAGGAAAAAAAGAATATTAATCTAATTTCCTTGAATACGTTATTCTACAGTTGCATTAGAATTTTTGTATCAGAGGAAACCCACTAATTTTATACAGGTGAGCAAATTCTGCACTCTAACAGCGTGATTCTTCAGTATCTTTTTGTATGATCTTTAAAAATGAGTTTATACTGGTATGGGCAAGGTGAGTCCCTTGTCCATACCAGTATAAACCAATTTTTACCATATGCCAGTCCCTGGTGATAAGTCCCTGCCTAAAGCTGCAGTAGGTTTAGGTTTTTCTTCTGCATTAGACTGAATTTAATCTGAATTTAAAAGGATGGGGAGTAGGGGACAGACATGTTTAGAAAGGAGAAGTGGCTAATGTTTTTCACTGCTATAGTGAAAAAAGAAAGTGTAAAGAAATAGAGAAAATGGAACATTTTCTTCTGCTGGCAATGAAAGAGCAGCAGCATTCTATGAACAGGTGTTTGGTTAATATTCTCCTTCCATACTAGCTAGCAAACCGTTGGTTCCAAAGAACTACAGGTTGTCCTAGTCTCCTTCCTCTTTGATGGTGTCTTTCAGTCTTACTCCCTTCACCCTGCCTGGAAGAAAGTGAGAGCAGGTTCCTGTGCAAACAATGCTTTTTATGAAAGTTCTGGTTTAGCTTTAGTGTGTAGAAAGGCTTAAGGCTGACAAATACCTCTTAACAGAAAGAGGAATGGGCAAAATCTTAACACGTCCAAGTATTTTGTTAAAAACAGCAGCTAATATGGAAGGTCTCAAATGGCATTATTTTTAGGATAACCAGTTCTTTATAAAATATTGACACAAACAGCTCCAACAATATACAAATAATCAATGGATCATGTGATCTTTGCAGGCTTTATCTTTATCTTTACATATGCGTGGAGTTGAAAAGCTGAAAAGCAATTTATGGTGAACCTAAGAAGAGCACAATTTCTGATTCCATTCATAGACAATTCCCCTAGGTTTTTCTGGGAGCAAAGTCAGGATCCTCCACAGTTCAGAGGACTTGACACCCTTGATTATTGTACATGGATCAAGAATAAAGGACCTGTGAAGGTTCATACAAAGTAAAACCTTTGGAGTATTTCTACTGTACAAGAATTAAATCTCACAAATAAGGCCTTCAACAAACCGAAAGAAGTCCATGAACTGTCTTCTTAAAATAAAATAGTGTGTATGTATAAATAGATATAAGTTCACTTTTTCTAAATCAATCATTACATGCCAATAGTCAAAATTTCACTTCTTCTTAGCCCACAGATTTTGTGTCTGTGATTTCTAATTCAGATTTTCTTGAATGACAATACAGAGCACAAGATATCCATCCAATGTTTTAGCATCTTGCCCTACAAACATATAGTTGCTTACAGTCATTAATGTGGCTAAGTGTTCTGCCTTCAGAGTCAGATAAATTTCAAGGATAACATGTACAGGATCACTGCTATGAGTTACATTTAGTTTCACAAGGAGTTCAGTTTTGATGTTTGTGTAGAAAATAAGCACAAGGTTTTCTTAAAGCTGGTAGAAAGTTCCAGATCAGTCTCAAGAAGCAAGTGAAAGATACTTCCTCTTTATCACTGATTTCTGCCACAACACACCTTCCTGCTCAGAACAGACCATGTCTGAAATCTCTGAAGCGCAGATGGTAACACTCTACCTTGTCTTTAAGAGCCACAGCTTTAAACGATCTGCCCATGCATCCAGACTCAAGTAAGATCTTGCTGAGATGCTCCAAGAGGCAATTATCCTTTAGGAATAAAAATGATCATCATACTGTTTTTAAAACCTTCTCTAGTATTCTTATACAGATTTTTCATACTGAAACTTTGAAATTCCACTTCTGTAGCAAAGAGGAAGAAAGGGTCAGCAACCATGAACAATTTCTCCTCAAGATTAATATCAACACTGCAAATGAATATTCTTTCAATCATCACTTGTATCAGTAAACTGTATGTAAATTTTGGAAAATACCATTTTTCATTACAAGATTGCTTTCTTCCTGTAGACCATAGGAATTTTTAAATTACATTCAGATTCTGCAGCTTCAACTGTTATTTGAGAATATTGAGCATGAGATATTTTTTAAATGGTGTACATAATCAAAAGACTATTAAAAAAAGCCTACAGATTTTTGCATAAATCTGAATAATAAGCAGTTGACTCATGCCATGAGTCCTGAAAATTATTTCACTCTATATTATTTCACTCTTTATGCATAAGCCAAGTTTAGTTCTCTTTTCATCAGACCAATCTTTGCTCTTCCTGCTTCATGTATTGGAATTCCACAGATTAACCACACAGCCAGTGCACTGCACAGGCCACATTTACAACTGAGTCTCTCTTTGCATGGTTCATTTTCAAGATGCCAATGTTTGCCAATGGACACCACTATCAAAAATTTGGATCTGATGTAATAGTCTCTACCTTTTATTTGGAGATATATGTGTGGGATTCTGTTAATAAACAGCTTCTTAATTCATAGACTTAACTCTTACCATTATCACTACCTTAAGTAATTTACTGCAAGAGAATTTTGTCGGTTCAGAGTCTGTACTGAGTCATACTATGCAAGAAAATCTTTTACAACAGTAAGTGTCAAAAGGTGATGGAAAATTAGAACTAGTGTTAATCAAATGTTAATTTTCATCTTTTGAAAGGGACATAACCCTTAGTAACGTATATTGGAATGTCCAAAAAAAATGGGATTAAGGCACTCATGCAGATTATTATGTGAAGAAAACAACAATTGCTACTTGAACTTTAAAAGAGATCCTTAAGCAACAAAATACAGTCATATTAAGCCACAAAAATGCCTGAAGTATGATTTAAATGTTTTTGTATAGGAATAGCCAATCCACCCCCACTCCAGCTTTCCAGGACAAAGTATCACTGGGGATGAGAACATGAACTCTTACAAATAAATGCAGCAGGGAAGGTGAGTCTTACAACCTTTCTGTTCTTTGGATGCGCTGGGCAGAGTCCGTTCCGTACCACTGAGATATGAAATACTGTGCAGGAAGAGCAAAGAGCAGCATGGAAATCTGCAGAGCTGCAGCTGCATTGATGTGAGGCATTCCAACAGGGAGTTGCGTCCAAGACACTTCACTGCTCCCTGCTCTGAAAAGAGGAAGAGAAAAATTTTAAAAATATTCAAAATATGTAGCTGTGAGCTTTGCTAGATGTGCAGTACTTAAAAATTTCCTTCAGGTTGCTTTTGCTGGTTCACAACATAATGTACAATCTGTACTCAGACATTTCAGTTATAGCTGGAGCATACTTAATTTAGGCCACTTTAAGTGCGTTAAATTTTATGGTACTTATAAAAACTAATAGAAGACTAAAATAGACTGCCTCACACGACAAAGCAAAAACCTGCTTTTAAGATTTAAACAGGCATCTTTTTTGTCTGTAAACAGAGAGAGAAAAAGAAAAATAATCTGGTTCAGTGCATTAAACATGCCTGGCATACCAGATTGATAGCCTTAAAAATAATCTGTTTAGATTCAGTGATAATTGCACATCTAGGCAGAATCTAGACAGAACTAAGGGGTTTTTCTTTCAGGTTGAAGGCACTTGTAGCATTGTACCAGGTTGATAATGTGCCACAGTCCCACCACTAGATCAGAAAAGGATTGGACATCACCTCTCATTCCCATAGGCACTTGAAACACCATACTAGGGTGTATTCACAACTCTTCTTCCCCAAATGACCAAGATATTCACCTTCACCTGAGGAGCACATTTACTGCCTTTACATCTGTGAGGCTTTTTCAAATCAGAACTAAAATGTGCTGAGATTTGAGACTTGTGTTTTTTACACAGGTGTTCTCAGAGTACCCAGGTTTACTGCAGCATTCCCCCAGTCTGTTCTCCAGGAGCAGCTGTTGCAGCTCCTACTCTCTCCTGGGCTGGAATACTCGGCCTGCAGGCAGAAGCAATTCACTAGAGTTGTGTCCAAGTTGCTTCTAGATCCTGCTATCCTAATTGTGTCATATGCAAAATAATTTGGGTTACTGTAATATATACAAAACATGTGCACATGGGAAGGTAGATTTATGAAAACTGCCCAAAAAAGTAGTCAAGATGACAAAACAATGCCAAAGGAGGCTCATAGATTATTGTAAGGAATATGGAAACATCTCACTGTGTGATGAAGCCTCACCACAAACTGTAGTTTCGACCTTTGCATCATCTGCTTGAACTACCAGCAGTAAAAAAAAAAAAAAAAAAAAAAAAAAAAGTCTCCTTTTAGATAATATCAGTACTTGTAGAGTACTTGTTTAGCCTTATGTGTTTTGGAGGGAAGGACAGTCACAGTACAACCAAATAGCCATGAGCACCCTGCGAGGCCGGAGGGCTGGACAGGACCCGGGGATCGCTCCCGCGCTGCCCGCAGCACGCACAGAGCACGGCAGTGCAACTTCTGCCGCTGCGCATCTCCTGTTTCTAAAATCGGCTTTTTGGGCAGCCGTGTCCCCCAGACAGAAAGGATGCGGCAACATATAGCGAATTACCGAATCAAAACATTTCTGTGCATATTCTGAAGCACCCCAGCAGCCGCAAGAAAGGCGCTGTGCCTGCACCCCCGAGCGGGGCCGAGCCGGCAGCGCCCGTGGGGAGCCGCGGTTCCCCTGCTCCTGCCCCCCCTGATCCCCGCTGGTCCCCCCGCTCTGCTCCTGCCCCCGCGGATCCTCGCTGGTCCTCCCGCTCCGTGCCCTGATCCTGCCCCGCTGATCCCGCTCGTTCCCCCGCTCCTGCCCCGCTGATCCCGCTGATCCCCCCGCTCCGTGCCCTGCTCCTGCCCGCTGATCCCCCCGCTCCGTGCCCTGCTCCTGCCCCGCTGATCCCGCTCGTTCCCCCGCTCCGTGCCCTGCTCCTGCCCCGCTGATCCCGCTGATCCCCCCGCTCCGTGCCCTGCTCCTGCCCCGCTGATCCCGCTGATCCCCCCGCTCCCGGCGGCGCTGCCCGGCCCGTCCCGGCCCGTCCCGGCAGGTGGGCCCGACGGGAGGGTTGCGCCCCCGCTGCACAACAGCGCCCGAAAGGAGCGCGGAGAGGCGAGCGCCGAGCCCGGCCCGGGCCAGGCTCTCAGCCGCGTTTGCAGGTTGTCCCCTGCTCTCGTCTTTCCCTCGCACCTAAAGCTCTGCTCTCAAGGCAGACGGGATCACGATTTCTTAATCTCAGAAAGCAACAAACGCCCGTGTGGACTTTACGCCCCGACATTTTTAAAGAGATTAAAATTTAAAAAATTAAAAGTTCTATTTTATTTCTGCAGGCTAACCTAAAGAAAATAACATTCTCAACTTCCTTACCTAGGTATTTTTTTCTGTGAGTGCGGATGGACAAGTGGCTTGAACCGGCTGTGGATAGTCTGGCGGTAGTTCTCTCGTGTGAAGTTTATGCAAAACGTGTCCTAACACAACCCTGCAGCCCAGCCTCATGTCGTGCCTCTCACCGCGCTGTTGGTGCTTCAGAGAGCAGCTGGTGCGGCCCCTGGGCCCGGCTTGTCACAGCTGGATGCCGGCACAGCTGAAGCAGGAGCGGCCGGGGTGGTTTCCATAGCGCAGGTGTCAGCGCCCAGCAGAAACTCCGGGGCTGCCCCTGCTGGGCTGCTGCAGGGGCCAAACCCGGCCATGAGCCTCGTCTGTGTCACGGATTGTAAATTCAACAGCAGCCAAGCTTGCTGATGGCACCCAAATCAGCGGGAGCAATCAGAGGAGGCAGACTCACACTGCAAATGATCCACAGAGATCAGAGCAATGGAAACATTACAGACAAGAAGAGAAATTCATCAGTAGTAAACATCGAGCTTTACCAAGAGAAAGGAAATGTTCTAGCCATCACTTCTGTCTGAGCACAGCTCTCCAAAGGACAAGACTGTGAAAAAAAACCCAAAATGTTATCAAGCTATACCTAGTGAACATGTGGGTACTAAGGAACCAGGCCTAGGATGGATTTGTGTTGATGGATTTCAACCTGCGTACCATGGCAGGAATACCCAATTGAAATCTCCTGTGAATTCTAGCCTAGACTAGAAATACAAATTCTACCTAAGGAAAATAGTTTTTAACCATAGACTCATAGGGTTTCAGTTGGAAGGGACCTTTTCAAGGGCACTTAATCCAACCTCCCCCCTGCAATAAGCAGAGACATCTTCAGCTAGATCAGGTTATTCAGAACAACCTTTTGCCTCACACAGCCCACCCCAAGGAGAACAGACTCTTTGGGGCCATTCTGGCTGTGTTTGCATCATACCAGCCCAGGCTGCAGTAAATACTGGGACCCACCAGCTCCCTTGAGCAAAACCTCAGGAGCCATGTAAACACCTGATCCTACCTCAGGGAAGCTGAAGGTTTTAAAGTGTGACTCAAGCAACTTATTACTACTCAAACATTAACTCATCTTCTTAATACAAAGTAAATCAAATTGCAAGATGGAGATGCTTCTTTACAAAACAGGTTACTCCCCCCATGTGCTTGAGCAGAGATTTTCAGTCTAAGAGCCAGAAAGAAACCAGCCCTGCGTGCTGTCATGACTCAGATGTGGGAAAAGAAGAGAGCAAAGACAGAGGAAAATTGCAACTTCATAAATTAGCATGCAAGAAAAAACAGACAATCCTGACCATAACACAATTTCAGATGATCTGCCCTTTCTTAAGACAATGCTTATGTGAATTTCCTAGTATTTTTTCCTAAATAACTTAACCACTGATTTCCGTTGTAAAGTTTATCAATCAGAAGACTTGAACACTAACACACATTTTGCAGCCTCAAACACTTTGCAAGCATTAAACAGCATAAAAGTTTCAAGTTTAGATATTTAATCTTTCCCCATGTACTTGTGCAGGCAGACTAATTGGAGTCAGTGAAGGACAACAACAGTACAGACTGCACATAGACCCAGCTCCTCATGCTGAGATCCTAGCTGGGTAAAAATAGGCAGTGTATTGAGAGGCAATCACTAATTAAGGACTTCTAAGTAGCTCTCTTTTTCGGTTTAAGTCTTTGATAGCCATATTCCATTTCTTAGCAACTCATGTTTACTCCATCTTCCTTAATAATTAAGAGAATTCAAGTTTTGAATAAGGTGCTCAAATTAAAAAAAAAAAAAAAAAATCCCACTATATTTCTCTGCTCCAGAATACAAGTACAGTAATTCTTTCTAATATTTTAATCATATTCTAACCAGGTTTGCATTTTAAGTTACTGCCTTTATTATTTTGAATATCCTTGTTCAAAGTCAGATTCAGAGATCTGAGACAAAACACAAATAAAGAGCTGAGGTTGCCTGGCACTTGAATGCTAACATTCTTTGAAGTCAGTACCTCCAGGAATAGGCCTCTGCAGAAATTTGATGCTGAATGAGTTGGTTACCTGCCTCTGTGCTTGCTTCCTCCTTGGCTTTTTTTTTTTGTGTTTTTTTTCTTTGTTTGTTTGGTTTTTTTGTGGGTTTTTTTTTTTTTTTTTTTGCTTTTGTTTTGTTTGTTTTTTGGTTTTTTTGCACTTATGTACACAGCTAAAGTAAAATGAAAGGCCAACAGACCAAGTTTAGATAAAATCTTCCCATTTCAGAGACAAGGAAACATGAAGGAAGTTTGTATGGCTTTAGCAGACTAGGAACATCATTCCCAAATTCTCTACCCTGTCCTCTCTTCAGTGCTCACACAGATTTTAAAGTATGAGAGAAGATTCATAAACTCTCACTGCAGTCCTGTCAAACAGTAAATTAAGCCTCTTGCAAAGATTTCTTAGCACAGTATTTCTCTGAGCTAGAAAAAGAACCAGACATTTTAGGTGTTTCCTGTTAACAGTAGTAAAAGCCACAAAGATTATATTTTGCATTATAATTTGTTGTACATTAACTCAATTTTATGCTTTTTAAATTCCAGACACATTGTTCATTGCTTGCTGGCACTTGCTTTATTTTCACATTTGCTTCAACTAGCAACACTGATTAATTTTTTAAGCCATTACACTTTGCTCATTTATCTTTGGGAAAAGTGACAAACCTTTTTTACAAAGCTCATATTGATTGCTAGAGCAGGAGAGAACACAGGCTTTGGCACAAAAGCTTTTCACTTTGAAAGCAAAATGGTCACCTTCAATGATTACACTATTTCCTTCATTTATGAGTGTTATGATCTGTCCAGGTTAGAGAGGGGGAGGAGTTTGGCAGTGTGGGTGTGGCCCAGTTGTTACTCTAGACCACACAGAGCACCACCTGGATGTGGACTCAGCAGGAAAAACCAGGCATCCTTACTGGAAGTTGGCCACTTGTGCCTCTCCTGCTCCAGCAAAGGACCTGCAGCCTCCATCCTGGGATACTTTAGTGGGACGTGGTGCTGAGGCGAGGCTGTGGCGTGGCTGCCATGCGTGGCACTGCAGGGACAGTGGTCAGGGGCAGCACGATGCCGGCATCCCAGTGGGACCATTCTCCCCTGCCCTGGTGTACAGGAGCGTTGGAAGCAGCAGCAAAGGCAGAGCTGCGGCAGACCCTTGTTCGGATAACCCAGCTTCCAGGGGGCTCCTCTGTCACTGTTCTCCCTTGTTTCGGGCTGGGAAATGTCAGCCATGGGACTGCCTTTGTTTGCTGACTACCATGGCCAGCGTGTGGGAACGATCATCCTATTGCCTTGGAAATGACCCACGGGGAGTGTCCACCACCTTAGTTCCTGTTCCTGGTGATGAATACCTTTCTGTGGGTAAAACACCTTCTCTTTTTGTATTGTACTCTGGGCGTCTTATTCCATCATTTTGTGTTTTCAGTAAGCTGTTATGTCTACCATAGTCTCTCCATTCTTAGTCTCTCCTCTTTGTCCTTCCTTTACTGGAATGGACAGGGACTGGGGTGTGGCTTGTTTGGTTTAATTTCCTGCTTGAGTTAAAACCAGCACATAGTCCAACAGCACAGTCAGGTACCAACATTTCACAGCATCTGTTAATCCTGAGCAGTCTTGATTTCTACACAAAATAAAAGAACTACAGTAGGTTTCAAAAAGATACCTGTCACAGAAATAGGAGCTGGGATGCAATTGCATTTTAAGGATTCTCTACACAGTTACACAGAAAAATACTTTTTTAGATCTTTCTGAAACAAAGAATAAGTTATTAACTGCTTAAGACAATTCTCAGCAGCAAAACTAAAACCCTGGACCTGGAGTGGTTTGTGGCTGGATGAGCACACCACTATTACAATTGTGCTGTAATACTGGAAATGTACATTGACCAGAACTACCACCTCCAGGAGATAACAGCAGCCCTGAAGGAGGGCATCATATTTTCAGTATTCTTAAATTATTTTCTCCAAGTAGATCATACCAATGAGCAAAACTCACATGCCTGGGACAGAGATTTTTCTTCTGTTGCTAAAACAAATCTTGTTTTAACTAGACTTCACGTGGAGTCTGGAAAGCCACAGGGAACTCAATTCATTCCACTGTGATGATCCACATCTCAGAAGAACACATACCTGCATCTGTGAGGTGAGCGAGGGTCTCCTCCATCACTTCCTTGTGTTTTTAAGTAAGGAACATAAGGAGGAAAAGATCATCTGATAAAGCAAATAACATGCAAAATTAAACAGAATCCACATTTCTTTTTTTCTTGCATCTGTTGAGCAGAAAAATGTAGATATAAACAAACCAACCCCGCAGGCAGGGGATTATCTCTGCTTAAGTGCTTTTAGCTTCTTCTAGAGCTGTTGGGAAGCAGAGATTTCCATAGATTGGATGCAGTTCTGGTACAAACAGTTGTCACCTGAACAAGGAAGGCTTCCTGGAGGGTTAGAGGCGGGTGCCCTGGTGCGCACGTGAAGTGAGCTAAGAGGATTCAACACGGTGTCTTCGCCTTTATACTGCCTCCTGAACTGCAGGGCTTAGTGAAAATCCTGACCAGACAGCACATTCTGATCTCTACCAGAGTGCTCCAGTTCCAATTTTGTCTGTTCCCTCTTACCCACTATACCATACTGCCAGATAACGCTATTCCATATCCCACAAGGAATCAAAAGGAGCTGAATTTAGGGAGTTCTGAAAAACACACAACCAATTGTCCCATAGCACAGTAAATTACCACATAGAAACACACACTGTTGGACAGCTTAGAAAAACATGTTTTCTATTTATTTAAAAATAAGTTTGTAGTTACTACATTGCAGTGACAGTAATTCTTACACATACATTCTAGTTTGTATAAAAGGATTCAAAGTATTATGCATCAAAACTAACATAGAAAGTGTCCACATAACAGTAAAGAAATTTCCAATCCATATGTACAAAATTAAAGGGCACTGTTATCCTGGTGAGATACTTCAGGTTATAACATGATAATCTAGATTTCTGGAAGGAAAAAAGCCTTGATAAAGCTAAAGAATTATAGTTTTCAAAACTGTTACTCATTACATACAACAGATTTGTGTTTTACATAATTCTGTACAAAATAAGTGTAATTTTTAATCTGAAAATCTGTCAGTTTTAAAATTAACCTTTCTAGGTAATTTACTTGAAGTTGAGCTCCATTCTATACATATGGAAACCTTATGACAGAATTTAATTCACCCATGATCATTATCCAGTTGTACACCACACTTCTGCAGTTTTAGTATGGTCCAAAAATGTAACTTCTGTATGGTCTCAATGCATTAACAAACCAACCCGGGCACTTGTAAGCACAAAACAGTACATGTACATCACACAGTACATGATAGGTACTTCTATTTCTTTCTACTCCTAATTTGTGTGACCTCATTCCTTGTTTTTTCAGTGTAGAAATTAACAGTATAGTACTACTTTCCCTCTCTAAAATGTATTGTTTGCATTATTTGAAGTGAATTTCCTGATGTATTTATCTGCATTAAAAAGGATCCAAATGACTACTTGTCTCACTACGTACCTCCTAAAAGCTAAATTTATTCACTCTTATTTTATTGCAGCATATAAGGTTTCTCTCTAGAGTGCCTTGAGGCTGTTAGAACCTTGGGAAAGGGGGGAGAGGTGAGGGGGAAGCAGCTAATCACCTTTTTCTGCAATTTAAGATGTCTTTTCATCTGGCTCCCTGGCATGCATCCTCCTCTAACACACTGTAAAAATGACATGGCGAATTCCTGCATTAAAACCAGCAGAAACACAAGAGCACCTGGAGGTTAGCTCTGGTTTAAAAGCTACCTGCTGTTTTCCCCCAGACATCATAGAAAGTGAGAAAGCTGTATTCACAATTCAAAAACAAGAAGCTATGTAAGCTGTCAATGCTAGATTTGTTATTTGAAACATATTGTCAAGCCTTGGCCAGTTTTATGAAATGTAATACACTTTCCTCTGCATACCAACAAACATGTATATACAGTAATTTACAGCAGAAAACTAACAGCCCTTTTATCAGTTGAATATCTAGGTCCCCTTGGAAACCAATCTGTTACAAGAACTTGAGGGATAAAAGAAAATATATACTCATTTTACACAGTTCATTTGTCTTCATTTAGGTCATAAACAGAAAATGAGCTTTTGCTGTTTCTAGGTGAGGTTTCAAAACCCTCTACCTTCACTATCACAGCACTGTAGCAGAGTTATAATTAAATCTTTTAAAACACTGTTTAAAAAAAAGGCAAAAAGAAAAATCTTTGACAATCAGCTGTGGACAAAATATACTATTTCAGAATAAGGTAAGGACTTGTGACAAAATATAAATATTGTGCTATGGCTATATTTTGATTGACCAGTGATGTTAAAATTACCTCAGCAAGATTCACATACTACAAATAAAATGTGAATGTTGAAGAAAGTGGGCTTAAAAACCTCTAACCTCCAATTTACTATATAAATACAGGGTGAAAGGGTCCCATCCAGTTAAGCCTATTGCTTTTATAGAACCAGTCAACTATTTAACGTGTCTAAATTCAAATTACAAGCTAAAGCATTTACTTGTAGTCCTCGATCCAACAAATGTGAGCAAAATATTTTGAAATACAGTGTAAAAACTGTAACAAGCTTGAAGTTACTGAATGGACAGTTGCATGTAGTCCATTTTTTGGTAAGACAAAAGCCTCTGGCACAGAATTGGTACTTAGAAATATTTGTACAGCAATACAGTGAATAAGCTGTCTCTATACTACAATTTATTTTTTAATAGATATTAATATCTATACGTGCTGCATCAGGGTCCTTTATCAATTAATAGTTTTACAAATATTAAGCCATAGTAATATTTAACTCAACCAACTCAACCTTACAAGTCTATCAATAAACTGATCACAGGTACAAACCAGACACTGTACAAATAAACATCTGTAAATCTTTATCACAGCAGTCGAATCACTGGAGGAAGACATTTCTCTGTAAAGTTTTATCACTGGTCATTGCTGAATGACAAAGAGCTCTAGTTCAATATTGACAATAATAATGAACATTACAGTGGCAAAATTTCAGTTCCGTTCCCAGAGAACACACAACAGAAACAAAGTGGCTAAAGAGTTGTTAAGTATGTAGGCACAGGTACAGTGATTCCTGTTAAACATTTAGAGCACGCTCATGACAGAAGCAGAAGTATTTCCTCATTGGTAGTTAAAGAACACACTGTTATTGAGATACCTCTCAGCAGCAAATACCAATTTTAACGTTTCCCAGTATAGCGCAGAAATACCAGAACAGTATCCTCATATCCATGTCAAATATAAATGAATTTAATGAATAAAACTGAGTTAATTGCTGCCAGATCATTTGCATGTATGTGACTATGAAGCTATGTTATTTACAATGCAAATGCAAAACAAGCACATGAAGTTTCAACACTCCATTTTCTGAACCAGTTGTTAAGTACTTAAGATGGCATTATAAAACATGCATATAGCTATAGTTCTTAAATTATTTCAGAACACTGACCAATAGTTTATTGCTCACATTTAAAAACCTAAGACTCTGTAATCAAAAGCTCTTTTTCTGTATTGATACAGTATCACACAACCACCTCAAAAAAGAAATCTTTCCCCAGCCAAAATAGTCTGATGGCGACTAAAGCTTCATAAATAAAGTTTGCAACCTAGTGGAATTAAATTATAAAAAATATTACTTTTAAATAAATCTGGTATTAATTTCTAATAAATTTCTAGCGTTGCTCGTATAAAAAAATTGACCCAAATTATCCACAGTTTATTTTTAAAGGAAAAACATTAATGTGTCTAATAAGAATCAAAAACTTACTGGCTAAAGTCACCGATATTACTGGGTGGGAAGCAGTACCCATGTTCTGCAGGTAAGGCCTTCTATTCTCATAAAATTAAGATGTACAATCCTCTGCCTACTGTTAAGGGAACGCAGATTATTTCAGTCTCCAAAACTTACACACAAGGTATTTTTGATATATAAATATATACATAAACATGCCATATAAAACATTATTACAAACTGAGTAAATACAGAAGATGAACTTTAGATATATTCTATTTCATATATTACAATGCAGATAACATCAGGAAATTACACATTTTCAAATGATTGCCTTCATCAGTGAAATCTGACAAAATTAACAAGTAGAATCAATCAGTTTTGAATTGTGAAGCTGTATTGCAACTGTACGAATGTAGCTGTTATCTTACCACGTTTAGTGACTCTATTTTAATTGGATGGTAAATCAAATGCAAACTAATTCCTGGCCCCAAAGTTCAAATCCATAACAATTCAAAGAGGATCTGGAAAATATCTCAGCCATTTTTTGTAGCAAAATGAACTATCTAAAACTAGGTATGGTGGATACTAATCTGCTATCCACAGTAGCATATTTCCATTACTCTTGGTGGCAAATACCAATATTCTTTGTTCAAACTTTTAGGGTTTTTTTTTGTAAGAAAATAAAGAGTGAAGAATCAGGCCTCAAATACATATACAGATAGTGTGCAAATTTAAGATCTTAATTCTGCATGTCTTCCCTTCCAGACATCGCAGATGATGTGTAAAAGCAAAAAAAAGAAAGTATAACCAGAAAATTTTGGTTACATTTTTGTACCATACCAGATCTCAGTAAATACCACTACTTATGTATTTTTTTCATTGAAACTGGACAATACTTTAAGTGATAGAAAATGGTATTAAGGTTTGTTTGTAAAGGTATAAAATAACTAAAGGTACCATAAACAAATAAATAACTGCTTTTCTTTTCCAGAGCAGTACATATAACAATACATTCCCCTAAGTCATATAGTTATCATTTACAATAGACAACTTAATTTTAGTAAGGATGCAAGAAATAATAGAATACAAGGCACAATCATTAAATGGAATTTTTCTTTAGGGTGTATATTGACATATGTCAGCGTGATATACCGTAAAAAGTGCAGAAAAACACAATGTGCAATGAGACCACTGTATAAAACATGATTGCATAAAAAGTGATTTGGCCTTTTAACCCTAATAATTGAAAATAACCAATCTTCCCCTTAAAATTAAACTATAAAGTATGACATTTTAAAATTCTCAATTCTAGTGCTATCTAAAAAATCCTGAAAAAAATTTATACCTGGGTAATATTTTAGACATATGTGTTTATGTATATATTAATATATACACATACACTATTCTTTATAGGTCATTTCAGCCTCTTAAGCATGTCTAAAGTTGTAGAAACAACAATCAATCTGGATCAGAAAGTAAACATCATAATTTCATACCTGTCCTGTAATTTCCTTGAATCCTTTAACCAATTATACATTTAGACTAAAACATCTCTGTCAAAGGACCCCACCAGTGCATTATTTTCTACCAGAAGTACCAAAAAAGGATACATTTCAGAACAATGTTAACAACTTACTATTTAAAACAAGACACAGCTTTTATCACTGCAAATGGTATGCTGTACTGACACTCAAAAAGAAAAAAAGGTTTTCCACTGCACTGATTCTCAGTCTTTGGCACAATAAACAGAGATTTAGTGATTGATACAAGAATCAAGGTCTGAAAAATTAGACGTTAGTCAAACTTTTTCCAATGTGGATATATATATATTTGTGATTACATTTTTGCTATGTTTGGCAGAACTTGGATAAACAATGGCCTATGCTAGGCTTCTTTTGCAGCTGAACATTCCGTCACAACTGAAATTAAACATTTTCAGATTAGCAAAGTTTGGTATTGTATTATTTAATAGAAATGCAAGTGAATTTACTGCCACTTTTTGCCAAAGTCTACCTTCATAGGCGACTTGACTTTACAATCAAAGTGTACCTTGCTTGGTCAAAAATAGATTTCTGTTTTCAAATTGTGGCAATTAAAAGTTCTATTACCTTTTTTCAATTGTGTAGAGATATTTCATACTACTTGAGCAGAGTAGCTCTGAACTCTGTACATCAGTCAGAAATTGCTTCAATTATTCTCAACTGCGAACAAAATGACTGTTGAAATGTATAACCTATTTGGAGGGCAATAAATAGCAAAAGTTTAAAATATATATTTCTTTCAAAGAATCTTCTTTCAGTTTATCATTTTGCTAAATTTTTCTCCCCAAATCAGAACATACTCTTCTAACCCATAATAGCAGCAGGGAAGCAGAAGTCTGTTCTGCTGTTCCTTAACTGTACCTGCTTCATAGCATTCTGAAGTAAAACCCTTAAATTACCAACCAATTAAATTAGCTTTTGCTTTTTCAGTCAATTTTCGGACTCTGCCTCTGCTTGAAGTTCCAAAAGTTAAGGAGGTGTCTTCAAACAATAGCTGCCTTTGCTCTTCCTCAGAGTCATCTTCATTGTAAAAGGCTGTCCTCCTACCCTGGTTTCTAGTTCTCATGTGAGGTTCAGAATCTTTAAGCTCTTCAGAACTCTCCTCCATAGGCTCATGTGTCTTTTTCCTCCTGCTTCTTGTTTGCATTTTAACATTTGCAGGAACTAAGAGGTCTGAGCCTGGCTGGCGGCTCTTGATCTTCCTTTTTGGCTTTCTACCCCCTCGGCCTTTTTTTTGTAACAAGTCTTCCTTCACATTATTTTCAGAAAGAGAATTGCATGCAGTAGAAACAGAGGCTTCCTCTGGTACATCCCTTGTGGTCTGGATTGTATTCTGCTCTGCAACCTTCTGCTGTTCAACAATTTGTAGCTTTTTTGGTTTCCTCCCTCTTTTCTTGTGCACCACCACTTCACAGCTACTGTTATTAGTCTCCACCTTGGGTTTCCGTCCAGGACCTCTTTTAACTGGAGGTTTCAAAGGCTGTCCTCCATGTCCATTTACCTGAATGCTTCCTGATGCCAAAGCATTATTCTTGCAATCTGCTGTAAAGAAAGGGTACAGAAATGTACACGTCACATATCAGATTTGCATTTACAATCATTTTCACACTGTCTTAATAAAAACTCTTACTAAAATATCTGAAAGGATTCACAGTGATTGCCAATCTGTCAAAATCTAAGAAACCCAAAGTTGAGCTCAGAGAGTTTCATTCTAGTATGGAAGGAGGACTAACTTCTAGTTGGATTTAGCACATTGTAGCTACAAGGAAAAAAAAACCCAAGAAACAAAAAAAAAACAGGCAAAATGTAGGCGGAGAAAAAGAAGGAGAAAAAAAAGGAACTGCTTAAGGGTTTTTCTCAGATGATACAACACCAGTGGGCAAAATTCCTATCTTGTATCTGAAGCAGCAAAATGTTGCTCAAGAAGCATTACTGCAAGCATTGGGAATGCTTCGCAGTAGTCATCTCTGGAGAAATAGAAATTTTCTTTTAACCTGAGGTGGCATCTTTTGTATCAAATTTGTACAGATTTCTCACACTAACAGACAACCAATTATATAGCAGAATGGACCTTTTAGGAAGACGTTCTGACACCACAACCCTTGCCTAAACTATGGCCAAGAGCAGGCTCACAGCCAGCATAATAGGTCCTGCAGCCCTTTGATGAAACACCCACACACAGCTTCTGCTGTGTTTGAAGGCACACCATCATGCACTAAAAGCAGTGGGTGTAAGGAGACAGGACCATGCCAACAACATTCAGAAGCCCCTGATCTGACCAAACATCCCATCCTATAGAAGCTGCATATTTAGCCATGCAGTGTAGGAACAGGTGGGGCCTTTATGAGAAAGTTTATAAGCAATGTACAGATGATTTAACTTATCAGACCACAAGCTACTTTTTCAGAAGCATGGATGAGTAAGAAAGAACTCCGTGGAGAGAGATTAATTAGATGGGACCCAATTTGCAGACTACTGTGTCCCCATTTTCAGAGAAAAGATGTTTAGTGGATCTACCTGCTTCAAGCATCTTCCTAACAGTTAAAACCTCCTTCATAAGCAGGAAAGCTTTGTGACTAGAAGATCTTATTTCAGCCTCCACAGAAGCTTTGAATTTTAAGGTATTCTGACATCAAAAGACCAAGCAGTCTCACTCAGGCGATTTCATGAACTAGGTCCAAGCAGGCCATTCAAATATACTAAATAGAACAGTAAACACTGCACAGGTTTTTTCACTGTGTCAAAAAATGAAAGAATGAATTTGCACCTGGGATCCTCTGATCCTTATGCTTCTTGCTGCACAGAATGCCATCACACTCAGTGCTACCGACCCCAACAGAAGTTTTATGTGATTAAACACACAGGATTTAAAGTGTGACCATGCAGAAGTAGTCTGCTTTGCAATTTAGGAACTTTTAACATGAAATTTGTAATAATTTAAAATGAAGGTACAGATACATTAACTCTCAAAATCACCTAGACAACAGTTATCACACTACGGAAATGGTGTTAAGAGAAGTCAAACCACACGGATTCATCAAGAAGGAAGCTAATGGTGACTGAGTTGTTCCATTAGATTTCCCTATTCTGCTAAATTATAATGCATTCTAATTTCCCTACCCCCCAAATTACCACAACTAAAGAACAACACTACAGTCACTACATCAATAACTCTGAGGGTGGGCAGAAAGTTCCAAAGAAATTTGGTACCTTGTGGATTAACAGTGGAAGATTTTACTTTGCGCTTGATTGGCTTCTCTTTCTCTGGATTTTCTCTTGTGGAGTTATTCCTAGTGTTATGACTGTAATCAGGTGGGGTAGGATTTGATACAATATTCTGGTTCTTGGAATGTTTGGTTGAATTCTCCAGTACTAGAAGAAAAAAAAGAAAAAGAAAATTATCAAGTCAAGTAGTTTATACTACATTGAGACTTGTTGGGCTAAAATGGAACTTATGCTCTACTACAAACAATTTGATCCATGATCTAAAAGGGAGAAAGCTTCCTAGATGAAACAACATAGCCTAACTTGTTCAATTCTCCTCTGAAGAGCCTCAAAGGCCCATCAGTTTGAAAACAGAACCAGTCTTAACTGAGAGAAATATATTAAATTTCCATAGGGCCAGTTTTATCTTTAAAAACATTCATGGCTTAATTAAAAAAAAAACCAAAACCAAAACAACAACAAAACCAAAACCACCCCAACTTGCCTGACTTTCCTGACCCTGCAGTAGTATTAGGTTTTGTAATTAAAGGCTTTATAGTTAAAGGCTTTGCTCCTGAAGAAGTAGAAGGTTGCTCTGTAACAGCCACATCTGTTGTCCCCCTATTGCTTCGAGTCCGCACAAGGGAGGAGGCCTCAACAGCTTTCCCATTCATCTGAGGTGAAGCGTGTCTCAGTGCTGTTGACCGTGCAGGTGCAGAAGATGATGAAGTGCCAGAGGTTTCTGCCTTCAGCTGAGGTTTTATTAATCTCCTCTTCCTTTCAGGGCTGCAAAAGGAGTAAGAATTTGTATCCTGGATGACCACTTTGTCATTTTACAGGAATAAATAAAATTAAATGCTAGTGTCTGAGATTGTGGGAGTAAAACAATCACCTCCGCATGAAGTATGTTAAAAATATGGCATTTACTGTGGAAATTCATGTAAGTTGTGAGCTTCTGGAAAGTGAATCTTTACAATAAATACTATAGTTATATGACAAAGCATGATGCCATCACTACCCTAACGATGCTGTTTTACTGTACACATTTAGCAGTTATTTGAATTTTAAGCACTTACACTAGGATAGCTCTAAGTAAAGTTTAAAACTCTTCCACATCATAGGGACTTGCATGTCAAAGCTACCATTCTGCAATATAGGGAATAGTAAAGGAAGTATTAAGAAAAAAAACACACTAAGTTTTATTCTTTAGGTATGTCAAAATTTCACAGCATTTCATGAATATTGTAAAGGAATTAATGTACCTGGATGCAACACTACTGGAAACTGAGCTGCTTCTACTTCTTTTTTTCCTTCGTTTCTTTATTGTATTTCTTTTATGAAAGCGTAGGGCAGATTTATAATCTGATAAAATAGAACTTATGTGTTCTTCAAAGAAAGCAGAAAGGCGCAAGCTCATGCTGTAGATCTAAAAAAGAAAAGCCGAAAAACAAGTTTTATACTTCTCCAAAGCATCTTTTCACTTATTTATCACCGAACAATAGGTAGAAAAGCAAAAAGTGATTAAAATAGAAATGTTTTAGGGAAATTTACAATCTGCCTCAACAAATATAGCTAACCTGTGTGTAGGTTTGCTTTATCTATTTTCATGATTTTGAAAAGTGTGTCACAACTGCAGATGACACAGAAAAGGAAAAATTGGAAAAGCCAATTTTGCAGCTGCCTTTATTGGATGCATCCCTTCCTAGTTTCAACAGAAATCACAAAGAGAGATCCTTAATGTAATTTTACTGTATCATACCTAGGGTCAAGAAATCTTATTTTCTGCTCTCATAAGTTGCATCCTTTTATCCTATATTTGAACATCAGTCTATTCCTTTTATATGTGAATTGATACTACAAGTAAGTTGGCTGCAACAGGTACAATAAATGTATTGGACTTCTGTAGTTGCACTTTATTTTTGCCATTTCTAGACTTGGATGATTTCCAGAGACTCCCAAATTCAGTAGCTCTTTTCTCACTACAGTTATAAAGGGACTCACTTGGGAGCCCTATCTCTGGAGAGTATTTTAGATCCTTTTGGCCCTCAGGCCTTGCCCCTCCACAGAGCACAGCAGGTTGCTATTAATTCTGGAAACGGGGTTTTTTAGGTACTTTGAGGAGACACAGCACCTTCTATGAAACACAGAGACTACATTGAATCAGTTCCTACTTAATGACACACCAAACCATCTGAGCACAAAACTTGATAGGTTTGAGAGATTCTGCACGTTACTGGAGATGGCTTGCAAAGGAATGTGTATCTGATATGCCAAGTTAAAAAAAAAGATGACTTTAGGTTTTACTGCTTAAGAAAGCATCGGTGACAAAGATGCTAAAAATCTAAGTGCATGACACACTAAAAACATCACATTCAACTAGATGAAACTGAAAGCACATCAGTTCTAGAATATTAAAACTCTTGACATAAGAAACTTCCACTTCTACTTCTGAGTAAACCAAAAAAAGACAAATTTATTACTAAACCAGTCTGTTTGGAAGAAACACGAAAGAAACGACAAAGGAATCTATGAAACCACACAAAGTTAATGTCAGATATGATGAGGTCAAGCAGAGAAGGAAAAACCACAAAAGAATCCAGACATGCCCTAAATGTCCTTCCATTTGCTGCAACTGAAAGAGTAATTTTTTTATGGGGTATGGCAGCCTAAACAGTGAATGGGCCTGTCCGCTACTGACTGGAGAGTAGTCACTGATCCTGCTTGTGGTCTACTAAAAATTTTGTGCCTAAGTATTAAAACAATGAAGTTCTAATGATTAACTTGCTATTCAGAACAGCCAAACATAAAAGCTGTTAATAATTCTGGTCTTAAAACCTAACCCATATTAGTAGAAGAAGAGCTACACAGAAGCCTTGAACCTGTGTAAATATGCATCTATAATTTAACTGCTATCAAATACTGCATCTACTAGTAGCAAGACATCTCAGTACAAATAGCTTTGTAAGTTGACACTTTATGCAAACTGTCCTGTGTCCCAGAAATCCTGAGCTTCATTATAATCCTACTCCATTGTGGTGAACAGCACAGAATTTCAACATCCTCTGCTGTCTATACCTGGATATTTCAGTGTGGGGGAACCTTCAAAGTGGAGGGGCTCCCTGTGTGTTTGTTTTGAAAATCTGGTTTCTTCCCCAAAAGATCAGTTAAATTTCACTATTATACTCTTAATCCTGCTTCTACTGAACTTTTCTTCCATGTGGTTTCCCCTTTAGATCCACTTCCTAATATTTACTTCTGAAACACACACGCAGAACATCAGAACTTTTAGTATTTAAAGAGCACCCATTCTTTTCCCTTCAAATACAAAGCTGTAAAAGTTTCTCAGAAATTTTCATATTTTAAGATTAGAAATAATTAAACTTGGGTTTTTTTAAACAATCAAATTACATTGTCTCTCTGCTTTTTCGGTCTTATAGTTTTCAGATATAAGTGTTATTTCAAAAACCAACAATAAAATCTTACCCTTGATCTTTTACTTGGTGTATAGGCCTTGGAATTACTGAAAATAAGTCTCACATCTTTACATAACTCCATTGGTGACTCGTAGTTGCCAGCTTCCAGTGTTTCTCTAACAGTAGCAAAGTCCATAGGAGTGTCAATAATGTCCCTATAATCCTGTTTAGAAGTAGCAAAGCAATTTATTACAATTTTTTCCCAAACCTTAATGTATCATTTCCATTTCCAAACCTCAATGTTTAACCAAAATGTCCTCTTTAAACAGGTATGGAAGACTGCTGGAGATATTTTGCCCCTTTGCACAAATATACAACATACCTCCTTGCAGATATACTCAGTAGGGTCAAGGTTAGAAGTTAACTGTTAGATTCTTTAATTCATTTTATAAACTGATTTACTGAAATGCAGAGCGCAGAATTTTGTGTCCAAAGAGTTGCATTACTGACACACTGACATGAAGATAACAGTGATATGAAAAAGTGTGACTACAAGCCTATGGGGTGGCTCAGCAGTTCAAAATTAGGACTGACCAATACTGTTCTTACATATTAGCTTTAAATATGAAGTTTGAATACTTGAACCTGATCAGAAGCTTATCACATCCTGTCTGAAACCTAAGCAGTTTCCCAAATGGCAACTACCTGACAATTTATGAATGTAATGAAGTATTAAAAATTCCACAGGCTTAGGTAGGACCCAATTCAAGCCAACAACAGAAAAATTCTTCCAGGCTATGGAAGAAACAGAGACACATCCATACAAGAAAAAACTTAAATACCAAATTTAACCAAAACGTTGAACTTAATCCATCAGAGCAAATACAACCTGCAGGAATGCCTCTTCATGTTGAACAGGCTTGTGACACCAGGGAGCAGTGTGTTTCATGCCTAACCCTAGTACAGTGCTCTCTATCAGCTCATTTGAGGACCTCAAACACATAGGATCATTTGTAGTTGGCCACAGCATAAACTCTAGATTACTTCAAAAATAATGGTACCCAGTGACTGCAGAAGTGTCAAGACCTACAAGTAACTTCCAAAAGAGAAGTATTTTCTCTAATTGAGACCGGTAATTTCACCCAACTTAATCACTCTGGAGTGATATTTTATAGAACTTAAGATATGCTAGAAGGAAAGCAAGCAAAATCTTTGCTTTATTACTTGAAGTTTTCATATAATCTTACTTTTAGTTTTTATACTGTGGAATGAAACCAATGATCCTTGACAACACATCACATGCAAAAACAAATATATGCATTTCATATATATGACCATTTTTCAGTCAGAAAAGGAAAGACATCTTAATTGCAAAAGCTGTAATTTACTTAATAACATAAGCACCCCTGAATATAAAATATTTTTCAACAAAAGTATCTGAGATAGCAGAGAAGTATTATTTATTTTGAAATTAGTTTAAAAAACAGTAAACATTACTTAACAAGTGACAATGAAGTGCTGAAAAAAATTCTGTCACTATAGCTGCCTGAAGTTTCAACTGAAAGAACTGAAAAAAGGTTCAAAGTTAACCAGTCATCTTGTTCTAAAATACTCACTGGATACTCAAGAAGATCCACTGGTTGTCGAAACGGTTCGGAGTCTTCACACTGAAAAATGAGATTCAGCAGCTCCTGGCATTGCTTCTTCCATGACTGAATATCATATGACTGAGCCCTATTACGCAGCCTCCGCTTCGGCTGATGATCCTGAAATGACAATATTGCCTGGGATATATTAAATAAACTAGCTGCTTTTACTAAATCTAATGGAGAAGTTGCCCACAGGATATAAATTAATTCACAACATGCAGCAGCACAGACAGAAATACTTTTACACAGAACACCTCAGAAGAACAACACTTTACTAAGTTCAAAACTCTCAAAAAGCTGACATAACACAATACTAGAAATATTACATTCCATTGTTTAGAAATACATTTTAGCAATTGTAGCACTAAAAATATAAATAAAAAAATTTAAAAACATTTACCTTTCTTTTTCTAGTGGAAGTCCCCGGTACATTTGTGTCTTTCTCTTCTTCCTTTGAGCAAGATAATGAGTCGCATAAAAAGGTTAAAAAATATAAACATATATGAGTAGGCGATTTTTTTTATACTTTAAACTTATAATTTGAGTCTTTACAGTCCTACCCCCATCCCTCTGAGAAGCATTTCATGTGACTGTCGATTTTGAGAACCTCTCAGAAGTCTAAGCAGCATACTCCAGCAAACTATTAAAGCTCTCTGCACTAAGGGAAGAGAGGAGGCTGGATTTTCACCCAGTTTTCCAGTTGACAAGAAGAAACACTGTCCTGACAGAAAAGTACACTCTGCTTCCCAGCAGTGACTGAAACCAGTACTTTGGTCTTCCAAAGACAGCAGTCTTCTTTCTCAGTGTTTCAATGCCAATGCCCAAGACACAGCCACTTACCTCATCAGAGTCAGACAACACTTTCTTCTTCATTGCATTGTATAATGGAATTATATCATAGCAGCTCTGGTCTCTGTAAAAAGAAACACAAGCTAACATTTATTTTCTATCATCAAGGAATGAACTATAATTTGCCTAGGAAAAGGAAAATATTTACCAAGCCATTTCCAAATAAAATGTGTTTAGTGCTAAATGAATACTAAGAGAACTGAAGTAATAAGTCAAGCTAACCATCTACTCAAAAAGTTGTAAAATACAGATCACTTAACAGTGTGAATGTTTTAAAATTAAAAATCATAATCCTTTGCCATGCATTTGTCAGCATCAGAAAAATCTAATCCTAAACCATATGAAAGGTTTGAGGCCCATCTAGCTTTGCAAGAAGCATTACAGTACATTTATTGTACAAAAGTGCAATTTAATAATTCAATTTAGCACCCACAGTGTATGACATTTGAAATGCAAGTGTGTAAGGACTAACACTGTTATTGTGTAAACCTGTGTAATTAAATCAGCAAAAGACACAGATTTTCAATTCTTGATTAACATACGAAACTTCTCTACAAAGGAAAGCTCAAAGGTGTTCTACTACGTAGCAATACAAACCACAGGGAAGAAAAGTGGTTTGTAACACTTTTACTACTTGTTACTGTAAACACTCAGCAGCTCCACACCGGATCAGAATCCATAATACAGGCTACTGCCATTACCATTAAAACAGCTGTGAGAGAAGGTAAAAAATATAAACTGACTGCAACACCTATCCCCCATTTTCAGCTCTTTAAGATACTTGGGCAGCTTCAGAAACTAAGACAAAGATTCTCAGAGGCATCTAGATATTTCATTCTCATTAGAACCATGGACTTTACTTTCTGTTGTGGCCTTCTATCTTACAGTTACAACCATAAAGTCTGGGCTTTACACGAATTGCTAGTTCACTTAGATTAGTATATTAATATACTCAAGCTATAGGCCATTATTAAATAAGAATATCCACTAATTTAGCTAAGCCAATTAAAAACATACACTTTGAAAAACTCTGAGCTACATACACTTTGAAAACCCCTGAGCTGCTTAATTAATCTGAAAAAAACCCATGTAGGACAAAGATGTCAAAGAACAAAATTAGTAACAAAGTTATTTAGATATATATCTGTTCCTAATGGTGTATATTTCATTAAATTTTTTAACATCTAAAGCAGTTAAGTGTTTTACATTCTCCAGCAAATATCAGAAATCACAGGCACTGAAGAAATTGAAGATTTATTTATGGAGTTAGTCCTAGATTTCCAAATACTAGACAGAGTTCTAATGTTTTTAAAAACACACAAAATAAAAAAAAAACCTAGATTCAATTTAACACTGACAAACTAAATCACTAAAAATGTCACAATTTTTGTTAAACTAATGAAGTATTTTGCTGTGTCTACTCGGTGGAAACAGCAGCGCTCATTGTGTACAAGCAAACCAAGGCAGCAGGCAGAGTAAGTTCTTACAAACTTCAGGTCTGTAGATGCGTCAACTGACTGAAAAATCTTAAATATTTGTCATTGAGTTTGTCTATAGATAATAATATATTATTTGAAAGACAGCTACAACTTCAGCTACTACAAAGCCTTTAATTTTTACTTTGCATACATACAAAACATCATTTTGAAACCTATCATAAATTGCAAACTAGATTTTAGAATTATGTTAACACAGTCAGTATTCAAACTCAAAATTAGAACTCCTAACTTACCAATTAATACATATGTAACTCCATGAAGATACTCAAACCCTTTTTTATCATTTAGGAGAAAGTCTCTCAAAATAAAATGCCATGCCAATCTATGCCACTCAATGTATTACAGAACTTGTTTTGCAATCTTATGAGTTCTTTGTCAACATAAACTCTATTCTATTCTGCCCCAACAGCAGACAACCGGTTTATTTAAAGTGCAGAGCTATCTTACTTGAAAATCCAGATCTGAAAAGGCTCTTACCTTGGTAAGAGATAGAAATTACAACAGACCTACGAAAGCAACTCACTTTATGAAGTGTAGCAGAAGATCTGTGACAAATTTGGCAGCTTTGACAATAGGACTTCCGGGTTCATTAAACGTGCGAGTATTGTGTTCGATGTACCGCACTTCCCACATTAACGAAGAAAGGCGCCTGCATCCAAACAGTTTGCAGAAAAATGAAATGAAATAAGGACAATTTCTAGCAGTGCATATGAACAGAGGGGAAAAAAGTTACATCCTTCTTCTCATTCACCGTTGTTTTCCATTACATCAGAAAATGCGCACATAGGATATGCTGCCCCAAGTGAGCAGCAGCAGCTTCCTCTGGCTTCCTGTTCTAATGTTATATTCTGTAGCAATCTATACAAATGGCTTCAAGAACATACAGCTGACACCCCTCAGGAAAACTCAGCAGTGACACTTAGGCTCTTATTTTTCCTTTATGATATATATATAACCCATCCTATATTGCCTTTGAACTCAGTTAAAGATTAACAAAATAATAATAAAAATGTTTTAGAGCATACCTTATTCTAACACATAGACAACAATCAGATTTCCCGTGATTTAATAACCTAAATATAGAATAGCCATATTATAAAAAATGATGCACAAAAGCAGAATAACTGGAAAAAATAGATCCAAATTTTAAAAAAAATGTAAAATAAAAAGATAATAAACACTCTGACAGCATGAAAGTTAGTTTTAAGGTAAAAAAAAGCCTCATGAAAAACTACCAAATATCAAAAGTGATCTGAACAATCCACTAAATGCAAAAAGAAAAAAGGAAATTAAAAAAAAAAAAAAATCCCTGAAAAGCACAACACAGTGTGGTTGCTTATTACCTAACTAGGTCTTGGCAATAAAAAAATAGCAATAAAGTCCAATTTATTGAAGGTGTGCTGATTATCAAAAATAACTGCTTACTCTTTTGACAAGAGAAACAAAATCCAGCAAAACGTTCTCTCCACCTTACAGCAAAGTAGCACATTATAGAAGAGAAAGTTGGATTATGTCATACAACACAATAAACGCAGAATTCAATGTTGCAATAGAATGGCAAAAACCAGAGGTGCTTTTTTGAAAATAAAAAGAAAAATCTAGTTTAGAATTCAATCATCATTTAGCATATATAAAGCACTGAAAATGAACTTTGAAATTTGGACCAAAACAAAATCCTATCCATATTTATTCAAAGGAAACTAAAGTGACACTGATTTTAAAACAAGAAACAGAACAAGAATTCAAGGAAGCTGAAGCAATTTAAAGAACTATACTCTTATATAGATATTTACAAAAAAAAAACCAAAATAAACCCACAGCAATGACAGTTTAGGAAAACATCAAAACAGTATCAAAAAGTATAAACTTATTTTTGTTACTGTACAACAGCTCAGAAGTTCAACACCAATAATTTAAGAAGTCAGATTCTGTGTAGCTGCTTAAGTGATGCAAGAATATTTTTTAAAGCCTATTAGGACAAAAAGAAACCACCTGAGATATTTTTAAGGTTTCTCTTATTAAAATTATTTTAAAAGTATTTTAAAAAAATACTTTGGATCAAAAGTCACTCTACTAACCCTGCAATTTGAATCTCACATGGAACAAGTCATTTGCATAATCAGGAATTTGAATGCCATGTAGTTCTACAATGCATTTTGGAGATGTTCAATCCTCTTTTGAGTTTTAGAAAATGGAAACCTAGATCAAGGATAGATGATGAAAGAAAGTAAAAGCGCACAACCACGCCCACCTCCTGGTTTGGTATGACAAGTCAAAGAGTTACCAAAACTACAGCTGTTGGTAGATCACAGCAGAACTGAGACTTGGGTCTAACCTGTAAAATCTGCTTTCCAGTCTTTGCTTAATGGTACTGAGGTCTGTGGGATATGCCACAACAGTGCAATACATTGGGTAAGCTTGAAGATCCACTGGTGCCACAAATGCAGAAGCAATATCTAGACAGAAAAAGTAACAGAACAAACCATAAAACCTCCAGCGTTATATACCACAAAGTTCCATAGCAGTTTTGAGATTCACCCCCCTGCAACATAAGCTATTTCCTCATGCTTGAAATGTACAGAAGTTTTCCAAAAGTAACAGGAACTACTCTAGATATTCCAAATTATTTTTGTTACTCTAAATAGAGTGCTTGCTGAGGTGTGTGCTGTACATCCCATTGCTGCAGTGACTGGGTCCCTATTCTGTTATGCATGAAGCACCACACTCCCCAAAGGCACAGCAAGCGCACATTTGAAATATATACACTTGAAAAGTATAAAAATTATACACAGATGAAGGCATGCAATTCAGTATCATTATTTACAGCATAGGCTGATTTCATTTCACTTTATATTGCCGCTCTCGTATCTTCAAACAAAGCCATACATTAAATTCCTGCCATAAAAGTTACAGTGCTATTTCAGCCTCTGTAAGATGTGGGTAAAATCCACGCTCAAAGTAAAACAGAACCACTCTCTCCTGTTCCTACCTAAAAGCAAAGAAGCCTTACAAAACCAATCCAATAAAGTGTTAGAGGTCTGCTGAGCAATTTATTTCTGTGCACCTAAACAGCCTTGCTTTTTCCCTCCTGTAATTAGAATCATCATGAGGGCTTAGACAAATCATTCTAACATCTTATATCTCAAGGAAAAATACTGCAGTACAAAACTAGAAAATCACCTTTAAAAGTGTCAAAAGTCTTTAAAAACAGAAAAAATGCTACTGCTAGAAAGATCACTCTTCTTCTAAAAGCTGTTAACTTATTATTTTGAATGTTCTAGCAACTGCTACTTTGTACCAGTACATACCACACCTGCTATACCCAAATCCCAAACTAAGTGGTCTGCTAAACACTAATGCAAAATGTAAAACTATTACTCTTAGATGGCACAGCAAAAACAGCTCAAATTTCATTTCCTCTGTTGTTCTTTTAACATAATTCTCTAATTTGTTCTACTGCACTGTACAGATAACTCCTTTGTTTAGGAAGCTTCTTATGCAGCATATCATCAAATAAACCATATGGCATAGATAAACAGGTAATCAGAATTATTTCAAGAGTTAAGAGATTTTTGGCTTTTTTGAAATATAAATCTTACCTTGCATTAAGTGCTTCAAAAATCAGTTTAAAAAAGTATCTGTAACTTTTATATTTAATACATGACCACTGTTACCCCAAAACCTAAGACTGCTGATGGAACACCTATTGATCCCCATAAAGACATACCAAAGACTTATAATTCAGCCTATATTTTCTGATGGATCGCCACCCAGACATCCATCTTTGATCAGGTAAATTTTGCAGCAATGCATTAAAAATTTTAACAATTACTTTTTCAGAAGCTGCCTGTGAAGAATAATTGCTCCACAACCAAAGAGCAAGTAGCTTTCCTAAGGTAATCAATTACTTTTCCCACAAGATTTTGCGTAATTAAGGAAATGTGGGGAAGAAATCAGGAATTAGAAAAGGCCAGTATGGGGAAAATCCACACATAGATATTCATTATCTAAGTAAATCTATGCTTTTTTCCTTCCCCCCTCAATCTGTCTGTAATTTAGTTAATACTCACTTAATCATAAAGGTTTTAATTTTAACCCCAACACGATATTCTGATATCTAAAGTTAAAAAATCAAGTAGTTGCTTTTAACATATAAAACTCATCCCCCACATATGTCAAATTACCCACCAAAAAGCAACAGTTACCTTGGGAAACAGGAAAAAATTTAGGCTTCATATGTACTCACTATAAAAAAAACTTTAAAACTGATATTCAATGAGAAAGTTTTGTTCCAATTAATCAAGAGGTTACATGTGTATTTTATTACATTCATTTTGTACATTCATTTTGGTAATTTCAGAAGTGCACATTCATTTTGGTAATTTTAGAAGTGCACATGATCATAGTCTGAAAAATACCAACCAAAAACATTTCCCATATTATTCAGAATTTACCTAGAGTCATTAGTTGGTTTATCCCTGCAATAATTCTGTCACACTCCTCCTCTCGGGTCCTGGAACCCCACTCTCCATCCAAAGGTTTGTAGAGCAGCGTTCTACGTTCATCATCAGTTAAAGGAACACTAGTTCCCAGTTCTTCTGGAAATACAGCTGGAATGTAATATGAAAATAAAATAAAACATTAATGTTTGTATCTTGTGCAACACATATACCTGTAAATCAAAGATACCGTGAAATCATTTTTACAAATGCATAGCTCTTGATTTGCTCAAAGACATTTTGGATATATCCAGTATCTTTTTTGGAAATTATTCTGTGTTACATTTAAATCCTTACAATGCAGTTTGGTGTAGATCTTGCTCCCTGAAGATTTATCCTCTTCCTAATAGCTAATTGTAAAATTTATTTTAGAATCAACTGATACACTCATTTATCAGAGTTAAAACTTGTGTTTTGGTTATGGAGTTATTCTGTGTTTAAAAGCAAATATTCTTGGTAATAAGTTACTTTGGTAAGGAATGGCAGAAGATTTCCAGATGAAGCTTAAGATAACTCTGATATTGCTGCTAAAACATTCTCCAGGTAGTGGATCTACATTGGCAATTTTGAGTTCAAATGCTAAAACCACACTTCCTGAGTATGCAAATTAATAGTGTTATCACCTTAGCATCTCTGAGAACCTACCAATTTTGACAATTTATACTATAACAGCAGATTTTCAAAGTATGATGTTAAGCAGTCCTCTGAACAATATTTAAGAAGGTACAACAAATATAAATATTTGTGAATATAGCAAAAAAAATCAGGTTCAGGTTTAGTTATCTTAATCTGTAGCTATTCTTTATCTGAAAATGGTTTCTCCTTTCCTAAGACAACAGGAATTCGTCTTTACTGAAAAGTAAACGGGGTGGTCTAATTTAATTATTTGTTTTAGTCATGTTATCATTCTAACACCTGTATTTTACTTATGACAAAGAGATACCTATTAAAAGAAGGACTGAATCAAAATAAAAAGTTGAAATTAACAGAATTACAACTTAAAATAATTAAGAATTATTTATGGTTACTTTTGAGAAACAATATTATTAAATATTTCATGGAAAACACAAGGGAAAAATGCTGATTCTATTTTGCTTTTAACAAGAGTTCTATGAATCTTAGAAAAACCCAGCCAACCAACCCAAAAACTATGGAAGAAGAAATACTACATTCTTGTCTGTGAACATGTGAACAGTGCCCATGCTAAGCTGCCCACTCTGCAGCATGTGTAACCTGCTATGTGTGCTGGGCCAGATGGGGAGAAAACTCCTGCTATTACCAAACTCACTCACAGGCACAGGCTGCATCTGCAATGCACTGAATGTCTGCAGAAATGCTGACATATCATAGAGCAGCCAGTTTCCTCAAGCTGACCTAGGGCAGGGGTTGACCTTCTTAATTGCACTAAGAGTTAAGTTTAACTGAAAATTATCTATAGCAATTTTTGTATTATTGCTATTTTCAACATCACTCAGTTTATCTAGCATGGCTGTTTTTTCACAGTACTTTTATCCTGATTCACTTTTAGTTTAGTAATTGATTTAAAGATATTCTTTAAATGCAACTGGTTTGTGGGCCTTCCTCCCACTCCCCCCAAATAACAGGATTGTTTATGTAAAACCATATAACTTTTTTTTCTTCTTCTTAAAATACACTTGTAAAACAAATTATATTATTAAGGTGACATACCATTACTTGGTATCAGCTCCATGTCCCAAGGGCTCATCTTCTCAGTATCACCATTGTCCCAGCTTAAAAATAACCACACTTAAATTATCTACCAATATTGCTTCAACAATGTAATTATTTAATGTTTGTAACAAAACTTTAATTTATACACCACAGAACATTATAATAAACTGGCACAGTGAGATGCATGACTGAATTTAATTAAATTAAGTTTCTCAGTCAGTACTTCAAATGACGTAACTAATTAACATAAAGATTGAAGATAAATTTGCTAACCAGACATTGTAGCACTGAAATAAGCTGTCAGGATAATCAGGCTGAAGAGGTTCCTGGCTTTCAATTGTTCCAAACCACCAAGCATCATCTATCACTGATCTGAAACGATCACCTAGGTAAGAACACAAAATAATTTCATTAATATAAGGCATGCTATCCTCCCACAAAAGCAGTTTTAGATATATCTGGATTGATCTTGAATACAGAAATCCTTTTGAAAATTTACAGCCTCAGCAGGCAAGCATGAGTCAATGCTCAGTATTAAAACAAAACTATCAAACTTTTTTTGAAGATTGTTTTTTAACCAAAATGAAAGCTAATATGACATTTTAGAAAAATAATTATTTGCAAATCTACCTACATATTCTTTACTTGTGAATTTATATCTTAATTTTATATAAAAGGTAAGACATTTCAATGCTTTAAGATTCCTTTAAGACTCAAATCTACTTGCATTAAATACTACATACTACCTTAAAATGACTGAGCACTATGACACTTCTGTATGGGGAATATTTTACAAGCTGCTGAGCTTGTCCTCCTTAGTTCCTGAAGTGCTTTTTCAGCAATGCAAATGTAACTCGAGAGGTTCATTCTCTTTACTATGCAGGCAATCTGACTGATAATAGCATAAAATTTATTAAAGCTTGCTCAAAAAGGTTAGCAAAGTAATTTACTATGACTTGCAATGGCTTCACTACCATAAAGCATCCACACAGCTGAGAAAAAAAGGTCAGAAGCGTTATTAAAAAAATTACACGAGAATGCATGTAGTACACACCATCATAAATGCTAACATTTTCTACAACATATGCCACAAAAATAAGAAACAATTTTAGCGTAGTATTCTGTTCAATACAAGAAAAAATGTAATTTAAGCCTAAGATTCCAAGAACTACACATTTTTATGTTCACGGGATTTGAATACATACACTC
The DNA here is from genome assembly GCF_029582105.1 of Oenanthe melanoleuca. Lineage (NCBI taxonomy): Eukaryota > Metazoa > Chordata > Aves > Passeriformes > Muscicapidae > Oenanthe > Oenanthe melanoleuca. Next base: position 30,726,014 of record NC_079336.1, read on the forward strand.
AACTGCTGCAGTATTTGTTCCATTTCAATACTCACCCTCTGTCTATATGCTTACTGAAGTTGTCTGAAATAAATGCTGAATTTGTCTGACATAACAGGAAGTAAATATATTCTCAAAAATGGTCTGCTTTCTTTACTGCATTTTTTTTTAAGTTTTAAATTTAGTGGATCGCAAGTAATTCAGGACAATTATAAAGCTTCTATTAATAGTCCTAATTGTGCTGAATAGAACCAGGTAAACCAGAAATATTTGAAATGCAAGATCAAAAATGTAAATAAGGCTTGATGCTTTATTTTAAAAAAATAACACGTTTTCTGAAGAGCTATAAAATTACAGTTTTCCAATATGGCCTTCCCTAGTTTTACAAAGAAACGTGCATAGGTAGAACTAGGAGTGACTTCCCTGCGTTGGACACTAAGCAGATCAAAAATAAAGGGGCATATACTAGCAACTGCTTCCAAGCTCTCAAGAGTCACAGCATTCCTACAGACAGCATGATAAAGCAGAAAACAACATGAGTGAAAGAACCATCTCCTGAATCACTAGTTTCCCCATGTTCTCTGTGCTGCCTCATCTATGCAGACAGCAGACCAAGATCTGTCTGAAGAAGGCAGCTCTAGCACGATTTTCCAGACTTGAGTATCCCTGCATTATGCTCACTTGAAGATAACAAAAAGCCTATGTGGAATTCACAGCCCAAGCATTAAACTTGAAGTTAAACTACAGTAAGATAAAAATATGCAATAAATAAAACCTGAATGCAAATAAGAAACTGTAATTTCAAATTTTTTATTTGTTCTTTCTAAAAGCATTCATACATTAATATCAATTTAATATTAAAAAATATTAAGCAAATATTCTTGCCTAAAAACAAACAAAGCCCAAATAACAATAAAAATTCACATTATTTGCATTGGAAGCTTGATATAAGGTCCTGGGACTTCAAATACTTTCAGTGTAGCTTCAATTTATCCCAGGCTGCAAATTTCTTGAAATACAGTACCAGCTCAGGAAGCCTGGCTAGGCTGTTCCCAAACTGGGGCAATCATTCTTCTCCTGCTGCCATGATTTTCTGCAAAAACATGGCATGGCAGAGGAGGGCAAGACCACAGATCCATAGCCATGAGGAAACAGCAAAGCTTAGTGACCTATTACTAGATCTTCATCAACCTTGTCACTTACGAGATCTTTAACCTGAAATGATCTTTGAAGAAGAAAACAAGGTTTACATTTCTTATTGGATCAGAAGTCTAGGGTCTTTACCAAATTCCCTATAGAACTGAAGATGAGCTGTCTTTTCAGCCAAAATAGTGTGAAGTGTCAGATGACATGGAACTTATTCTGGTGGCATCATGCAATTTATACATCTACTACTAAGGCACACAACCTAAGGATATCAAAGGGCAGGAGATTAATTCATTCCATTGCTGAAAGGTGATCTTTTATCATTGTATGGAAAAGATGACTAGGAAATAGATCTGACTGGAAGGCCTAACAGTCATGGGCATTGTTCCAGTATCCAGTACTCCAAAGCAACAGGGCACAGGCAAAATAAAAAGAATCCAAGTCATTCCCTCGTTACTTGGCAGTGAATTATAACTATATACGCTTCAATGAAGCTAAACCACAGGGTTTAGAACAGAATTCAAAAAGTATAAGGAGATGGAAAGAGCATCCTTGTTGTATAATTTAGACATCAGATTGCAATTTTTGAAACGGTATTTCCATGTTCTCAGCAGAAATTTCAGAAATTGGAAAAAAAAAATCCTAGTAGCAATGCAGCTGTAGGAAGGCCTTCAATTAAAAAAAAAAAAAAAAAAAAAAAAAAAGAGAGATATAAACAATATATAGGCTACAAGAAATTATCAGCAAGAAATAAACACCATATTCCTAAAACCTATCCCTAACTATCCTCTCTACAAATATACAACTGAATTTTTTTTGCACTTTCTTTTAAAGTTCACCTTCACTATTTTGCTTGTTTGCTGCCACTTTGGTAAAGAACTAAGTAGAACCACCAGCTAACTATGGGCAGAACTACTTCAGCACATATTAGGATTTCTTTATCATAACCTACTTTTAAGAAAGTTACCAGGAAAACAGGTAGACAGAAAAACAAACAAACAAAACCACAGCACACAACTTTCCTGACAACTCACCTATATTCCATCGTCTATGCTTTGCATCATCAAATTGTTGTCTCAAAACCAGGAAATCTATGACATCTGGCATATCATGGTACCTAATTACAACAGAACACATAACTATTAAGCAATAAAACAGCAAAAGTACCACATAAAGCACTTACATAAAAAAATTAACACTTCAAATTCAACACTTGAAAAGCACAAGGTCAATGTTAATGTCATCATTTAACTTTCAACCTCAACACCCTCCTGGCCCTCCCCCATCCAAGAAAACCCCCAATTTCCATACAATATTGCTTTCCTTACTTCATGGTGAAGGCTCCTCCAGTCAGTTTACCCGTATCAGGGTCAAGAAAAGCTAGTTTAAGACAGCAGAGAGTAGGCAATCCCACTTCATACTTAATCCCAACTATTTTCATCAGCTCTTGCTCCTAGAATAAACAAAATACGATGTACCACCACTGAAGTTAATTGAAATAGCTTTTGGAAACATGAAAACATGGGTATATTGAATGCACTATATTTCTGCCAGATCACGTCAAAATCTAGAACCTGAAATTTATTCTTCCACAATGAGCAATTATTTCACAATGCAATATGTTTGAAAAATATTTTGCTATGAAGTATAGCCATCTCATCTGCTCAAGCTATACAAAAAGTAGTACCGTTTAAGGTCTCATTTCATTTGAATATTAAGTTAAATTTTTCCCTGATCTTACAATATTAAGAGCACTAGATTTATTTGTATCAGGGACTTACTTCCATTCATTTCTTTTTTTTTTTTTTTTTCTTTTTTTTTTTTTTTTTTTTTTTTTTTTTTTTGTTAGCTATTAAGATATAAACAAAAAAGAAAAATAAACTTACCCGCAATTCCATTTTATGCCACGGCTGTTTCTTGGGATTAATATTATATATTTTGTTCTTCTTAGCCATTACAACGTATGCTTCATGACCTTGTCGGAAATAGTAAACCTAAAAGTGACATGTGACAGTTATCCTACAGAGACACTGAGGAGCTGAAATGCTAACAAGTCACTGCCATACAATGCATGTTCTATTTCACCAATTTTTCAGTCTGTTTTCCTGCCAAAGTCATGGATTCTCAAAAAATTAAGTGGAGGAAAATTTTAAAAGCTATGATAGAAACATTTACAGAAAAAAGCAGGAAAGATTTAGAACATTATTTTCTGCATGAACAAAATACCCTAAATTACACGTGAGTGAGACCAACAAATCAGTAACAAAACCATCCATTTATCATTGCACCATAGAGCAATTCAATGGGAGCAACAAGAATTCAACTAATTCACCTGGTTATACATCACTGAAGGACAGCCCTAAGTTAACAATCAAGTATCACTAAATTCACTGTCTAACTTACCTTTTTTGAACAAGAAATATATTATGGAAGGAAAAGGCTTATTGTTCTGGTAAGATTTTGGTATTTGTTTCCATATCACTGAAAAAATAGCCTTACAAAGGCCTGAACAGTCTAAGAGAGATATTTCCAGTGATTTCTTTTTTTTTTTTCTTTTAACCCTTCCAGTATAAATTTCCACGGTTCAGACATACAGAGTCTAACAGTTCTACTTTGATCTTGCTGTATATCATACCATATGGCTGAATGCTTTTATTATGTCATCACTGTAATGAGGTAGTAAGCTGAAACCCATAAATATGTATTCAAGGAATGTATTTGAAACATGAAACAGAGGTTCCACAAACTAGTTAAAACAAAGCTCTGACAAATGGCTGTATTCTTTGTACAATGCACGCCAAATAAGATCCTCTTTAAGTGTCCCAACACGGGATTTGCATTTAAAAGCATAAAGGAAAGATAGCTTTAATGTAAAGGTCCAATACACCAAAAAGAAAAAGCAGAGTAGAAATCCCTCTAAGTTTTATAATATACAAATAAACACACTAATATTTGTATTTCTACCTACTTTCCAAAACCTTTATATCATAAAACATAAAGAAGTCTTTGCCAGGTTTCTACATTAACAGATACTGAACTCAGTGTTCCGTGGCAATTTTTAACTTTTTTAAATGGAGAAGGACTCAGCACCACATTTTTTTTTAATCCTTGTTTTTAGAGTATTCAATATGCATAATATCCTCAAGGGGATAAAGCACACAGCACCTACAAAAGGCTAGAAAGCAGTGAGAATTTTCTAGGCATTGTCAGAATCTGTCAGGAAAAGGAACAGAGGCTACTGAGACACATCTGAAGGCAAATTTACATTACACTCAACACTGCAATGATTGTTTCCCATACATTCCAGTGAATCAAAACAAAAAAGTGCACAGGCTACAAACAGTCTCTGCTAACACTTGGTGTTTTTGGTAAACCACTACATAAATTCCACACACTGTTTACAGAAGTGAAATACTCTTTATTTTGCAAATGGCTCTAAGCACTGCATCTTCTATCAGAAGAACAAACTGGGAAGATATCTGTGAAAAAAAGAGAATTCATGTCTTTTTCCAGGAAATAATATTGTTATTCTTGATGAATTCCTGCCTTTGCATGTTTGTTGTAGTACCCAGACAAAACTATTTTTCATCGTGTTAAGGGCAGAACACTCCAAAAAACATGCCTTGTATTTAGATAGTCAGACACCAAAGTTGCAACCACATCTCTCTGGTGTTTCCAGCATTGCTCAAGACAGAGGGCAGAGATCTGTAAACAGCACTATTCAGAAAGGGAAATGGGATGGTATGTGCTATTCTTATACGCTAACTAAATATAGCATTACTGTTTCTCCTTACTTGTTTGTACAGCTTGAGAACATATTTGAAATATATCTCCCCCCAAATCTTACGAAACATTTTTACCATCTAACAAAATGTTGGAAGGCCACACAGTATTTCTTCTCACAACATTTCTCTAATTAAACCAACCCTTTATTTCTGTGAATCTCAAAGTAACTGTCTAGATGAATAATTTCTTTTCACATAATAAGTAAATCCAGGGAAGGCAAGTATCAGAGATGGAATTTCAGACAGAGCAGCTTGATTACAAACATATTGTCTATTGCTGCAATTATTCCTACTCTCTAGGCACAGGACACAAAACTTCCTGTTCTCCCATATAAAGCATTTTCAGCAAAAGGATGTACCCTACTTAGATATTCCTAGTACACACTGTACATGTTATTCAGCAGATGCCAAATCAAACACAACTGTTTATCTTACTAAACCAATACGATGTTAAAGTCTCCTGAGTAGTATGGTACTGATAAATCCTTGGCTGCTTCACTGTATCCAGATGGTATCAGGCACCAAAAATATTTATTTGGACTTGATCTTTTGAACAGAATCTCCAAAACATGCTTACTGAAGGGTATAAATCCATAAGCATTTTCTCTAGCTGCAACTCTCAACCTGAAATACTCCTTCCCTCCCTCATGATGTAATTTTTGCATAGCTGTGCTGTGAACTGGATCAGTGAAGTGATCCAGTAAAAACAAATTGCTTGCACATGCAACCTCTGCTCTTAATTCAGTTTCTAAGGTGGTGCCCACAAAAAGCTTTAGCTTGGGAACAAAGTTGATCAACTTTGCCACCATGTCAAATATTTCTTCAACAGCATTCTGAAGGTGTGAGCTACGCAACACCTTCAGAATTAGTAACTCAGAAAACATACTACTCCCAAAGAGACAACACACAGCCCATTACAGCATAAACCAGCTATTTCCTCTTATTTTAACCTGAAGGGGTTTTAAGAAACATGCACAGAATCTAGCTTTCAAGATTGCATTCTACCTAATACTACTTATTCATAGAATTCACTGTAATGTTCACCTGCTACATATTCCAAAGTAGAAACTGGTGGGTATCCTTTTGCAACCATATTTTGAGTCATCTAGGTCACGTTTACAAAGTCTAGTTTGCATAAAATACACATATACAAAACTTCTTTCATGGTTCTCTCTTGTAAGAGACTAGCAGGAATTTTTTAATAACAGAAACACAAATGATAAGGACAATATCAGAATTTTTCTTCAGAATAAATTATTTTTTTTAAAAATTACATCAAAATAATCACACCAAGCAAAGAAATCCCACAACCTTCCCCAGGAGATATAATTCCTGGCTTTTATTTCCAATCCCAAACTGAAGTATATTTTCCAGACTTAATTTCATATCTGATTTCTTACCTATTCTTCAGGATACCAGATGCTCTACAATTAAGGAATACTTTCTCAACATAAAGCACCTCACATAGCTTTTCTACAGATGTTGTAAGGAAATCAACACCCTGAATATCATACAAGAAGGAACACTAGTGCAACAGCATGGGATAATAAAGTCAAAGCAACACGATGAACAACAGTTTCTAAGTAGAAGGAAAAGAAAACAAATTTTAGCCAGATCAAAGAATGTTTTCAAGAAAATCCAAAATATTTTGGTTATAAGTCTCTGGGGAAAAACCACACAGATAAAAACACAAAAGGCAAAAAACAAGCTGAAAGAAGCAAGGATACAGAGGGGAAAACGACAATACCTCATCCCCCATCTGTGGGACAAATGGGCACCTCCGAGGAACAGTGTCTGTAATCCATGCTGAAGGCAGCCATTCTTCCAGTGTCAAACCATTTTCTGCCAGAACTCCCACAGCCAGCCTCTGAAGAAAACATACACAGATTAGTACGAAATTATTGCTAGTGTGAAGATTTATCTTAGCTGTCTCTTGAGGGTTTTTGGGGGGTGTGTGGGGATGAGCTCTAACAAAAACGGAATTTAATGACAGTCCAGTAACTACGTCTCATACCCAAAAAGATAAAATGGAAGCATGTCATTCTCTTGAAGCAAATTCACATGGTTGCCTTGGGCAAAAAGGCACTAAAATTATACAGCTGCCTCCAATTAAGGAACCTTGCACAAAACAAGGAGGAAGAGATTTATAAGGTAAATCATGTGAAAATTACATATTTTGGGTATATCCACATTGCCTACTGGCATACTTATTATAAAGTACTGTGGAACTGCACTTTCAGAATGTATTTCCACATACTTGTAAGCAATGACACTCAGGGCAGTTGCTGGTCCTAGGTGCACACTGCTTGTCTGTATCCAATGTCAGATAAAGCAGGGATTTGTACAACCATTCAAGCAAGGCTGCTTTGAAATTCCTAACAGGATCTTGTGTATGTGTACAGAAAGCAACCCTGGATGGCTGTACAGAAACCAACTTCGTACAGCCACTGCTGGAGGACTCTGCATCTCCAGACTGAAAACTGGATATGCCACATGTAATTCCATTACACCAACTCCCCAAATGTGGTTTTACATAACAAGAAGTATTGTGATGATTGCACCAGTGAATATCATGGAAAAAAGCACAGATATAGTAAAAAAACAAAAGCCCACTAAAGAAAATTCAAAACAGAACAAAATAGAACTTCTCCACTGTAATAAGTCAGTAACATAGAAGCACTTTGTAAATTCTGTGGTTCAAGCAGGTCTGTCTTGCAAAAAACTGATACACTGCATCAGAGCAAAATGTCTAACTGATGAATTATGGGAGGATAAAAAACAGGTCTTTAAACAGAGATCCTTTCCTTGTTATAACTTCACACATTAATGATAATTTTAAAATTTTCTGGAAGCCAAGCCTGATCTTAGTTACTCATCAGGAAGGGATTACTCTCAGTGGCTTTAATAAATAATTTCTGAAACTCTACTAAATCCTTTAGTAATTAGTTCCTCTACCTGACTACACACTCAGGTGGTTTTGGGGTGCGAGGGAGATGCTGAATGGGAAAATAGCCCATTTTTGAGCTTTATCTATGCGCCATCGGGTGCTACATCTCACTGTAACAAAACAAGGAAGGAAATCCTTCTGCATTTATTCCTTTCTAATCCATGATAGTTTTATATAACCTTTTTCATCATACCTCTTCCAAACTCTCTCCTTTCTAAGAGTCAGTCTCTGTGTCTGACCTAAAGAAAAAAAAAGTTCTGTACTTTTGATCTTCCTGGGTGATTCTTCCTTGTCCTTCTACACTGCAGTATCATTTTTTAGACTGATTTTTAATAGAGGGGGATTAGAAATGTAAGCACCACTCAAGATCATGAAACTCATACATTAACAGAGATGAATGTCAATTTTTCTCCTTTTTTAATTTTTAAGATTCTGTGTGTGGCTACAGAGACAGTCAAAACTTCTTTCCCCAATGAAAAGACTTAATTTTGAATCAGGATCAGAATGAGGAAGAACTTTCTACCAGAAAGGCCAGTAAGCTGTCTGCTCAGTAAAGAGGTCAAATGTCCACCACAAGAAACTTCAAAGATGAACATCTGTCAGGAATTACAGGTTTAATTAATGCTACCTAGGGATAGAGGAAAGAGAGGTGATTTTCTGCAGTTACTTCTTCCAGCCTTATATTTTCTTCTGACTCAAGAAAAAAGCAGGTCAGCTTTTAAAGTCTGAAATACCTAGGACTGGTATTCTTTGAACCAGATGTCCTATATCCCCATAACTGGGACTAAAATGGATGCAAAATTCCCAAAACACTCAGATTAGTTTTAAACTAAATGGGTATACTAGGCTCTCAACCAGCTTTTTATTTTATAATAAGACACTAAACTAGAAGTTTCAATCATTTTACAAGTCTTCCATTATCTATTTTTCTCATCTGCTTTCTTATTCTTTCTGATACCTTCTTTTGGTTTCAGATTGTGTAAATAGCAATACACTATAAGTATGGACAGTGCAACTATGTACAATACACAAAAAGTAGCCTAAAGAAAGAAAAAAGACCTGACATCCAGTATGCCATACCAGAGATTCACAGCTTATCTGACACTGTGCCAACCTCTGTGTTCAAACAGCTGTTTTGTCAATCTACCTTCTAATGAGGGCTAAAGCACTGAAATAATGATCTTAAAGAATGCTGATGACTCCTAATCTAATAAATAAACAAAATACAGGTCAGCACAGCTGTAAAAAATACTGGCACGTTATACCACTACTCAATTGTATTGGAAGTTGAATACTCTACATCCACAGAAAGGAAGATTCTGGTGTGAGCAAGGATAGTGATAAGGACATTAGAAGTGCTTCTTATGTCAAACATATATTCAGAAAGCAAATCATTTTAGCCATCTTTAATTTGATTTGAAAGAGTCTTTAGTTATCATTTCTTAAGAGTAAAAGTCAATGTGTTTTAAAATGAGACAAAATTAAGTTGTACATGTAATGGAATCATTCATCCAATTATTTCTAAGTCAGCAGGAATGAGTAACCTGTAATACACAAAGAACATCTAACCTTTTGTTTTCTCTCTTTGGGTTTCCTCTTCTTTGGTGATGTTGATGGACCATCTTTCTCCTCAATACCCTTTTTCCTTTCCTTTTTAATTTGCTTCCTTTGTTTTTCAGGTCCTTCTTCATCCTCTGAACTACTTTCTGCTTTCTTTGTTTTAATTTTAGGAATTTTCTTTGGTGGTTGCAAATTGATTCCTGCATCTGCCGTCCAGTCAGAATAATCACTAGAATAGTCACTATATATGATACAACAAAGAAAAAAGAAATTAAAACCCCAAAGTTTAAAAGTGCATTGAATTATATGATATAACCTAATAAAAGATTACAGTTAACAATCTAGCTAACTAGAATGTTTTAATAGTTAAAAACCTAATGCTTAAAACTCTATATTCTATCTACAATTGAAATGGTAGTAAACCAAAAGCCCTGACATCATCTGGTCTTGCAAGAAGCTTAACTTATAGCATCCCTTGTAAGTAAACTGTGTTTACTTCATCAATTCAAGATGATGAACACTGAAGTCTGGATATTGTTTTCAAGCCTTCTGGTTTTGAATAGCTTTGAATGAAAAAATAAAGGATGCTTTATTTGCTCTCTAATTTCATACCAAGGATCACAGCTCAGACCGAGAGCCATAGGAAACTGCTAGTACCTGACTCAAGTGTTTGTGTGCCTGAAAAAAATACTTTCCTTCCTGCAAAACAATTCTGCTTCCAGCAAACAAGGAAAAACTTTCTATAAATTTTAGTTAGCAATGTGACTGAAAAATAAATCTTGAAAGTTTGATGTTCTTGTTCACTTTTCTCCTAAATCTGCACAAGTCTTAGTTATTAACTGTTTACAGCAAAAATTATTAAAGATTTCTTGGCAAGAATTTTCTCTGTAGGTTTTATAGTCACTTACCTAGAACTGCCGTCACTATGCCATGCTCTTTCGTCATCTTCTGATGTTCCACCACTGGCAACAACTACTTCCCCTTCCTAATAAGGGGAGCAAAGGGCATTGGGAAGGGGCAGAGGGGGAGGAAGAGAAAAAGAAAACATTTTCTTTAGAGCTCAAGTTATAATATATGACAATACAATGAAAACTTTTTTAGCTTTTATATGTGTTATAAACATTTGGCATTCTAGAAGCTTTATGTTAAAAAGCTATTTTAGTTTGCAGACAGTTCCTTTATTTTAGTGGACTTATATAAAGAAGTATGAAGATATCTGTGCCTGGCTATACATAGTGTAGAGCAACATTTTTCATCACCATTTAATGAGGCTAACTTATCTTCTCAAAAATTATTTCAAATGTTTCTAATTTCACATTTCCACATCTTTTCAGTATCAAACAAAAACCAATAAGAATTTTTTGTACTCCTCACTCATTCTCTACCATAGTTACAGAAGTACAGAATAACTGAGGCTGGAAAAGACTTCTAGAGGTCATATTATCCAACCTCCCTGTCCAAGCAGGATCACCTAAAGTTGGTGATCACATTGCTAAGCCATGTGGCCAGTGCTGACTAGGCTTAAAAATTGCACATATACTTTGCAAAAAACTCTTACAAATGAGCTTTTTTTTTTTTTCCTTTATCAATTACTTTTTAAGTCAAAGCTAAACATATATAACAGCATGTGAAAACCTAATACAACATAATTTTTTTAAGAGGTGAAAGGAAACGCACAATTAAAAATGTAACTTGAGTTTCCGCTAGAAACAATGTTTTATTAGCTGAAGCAGGAGCTTAACGAGCAGAAATGGAATATGTAAGATTGCCTCATGAATAAGGATCTTACATCTGAAGAACTGTGTCCATTTTCCAACTCTTCAGCAGGCCTTGCAGTTTCTTCTGCAGCATATCTCGTACGGTAGTTGTGCTGATTAGCTGCTTGTTTCTTTGAGTCACTAGCATCTAGTAAATTATCATGAGAATGGTTCTGTGAAGATACAAAAGTCAAAATACATAATTTTTGAGTGTACATTTTTTTAATACATAGTATTTTCTTTACTAATAGTATTCCAGGAAGCAATTTTTGCATTGGCAAAAAGTTACAAGTCCAAAACTAAAGAGCTGATGAAGAAAACACTCCACATGAGTACTTGAATGAATATAAGTAACAGTTCCATGTATTCTGGAAAGAATTAAACTCCTTCCCAGACACAAAACAATTTTTAAATCTGTCATGATTAAAAATATTAATTGCCTGCAAAGTACATGTCAGTTAATAAGGATTAAAACAAGGGCTAAAACATAACTACTGATAGGCTGCTAAGGGCTTGTAAAAAGCTTATAAAAGGGTTACACTAAAAATGGGTAAGGAAAGGAAGTTACACAGAAGTTCTGAGTGTTATTTTGCAGTCAAGGGGTCAGATGTGTCAGAAAAGAAACCCATACAGGAATACATCCCTTAGTACAGAGAGGTGACTGTTAGCAAATACAGACCTTTAAATAGTACGATGATGCATTGAAGAGTTCAAATGAATGAGTCAGTTTGAAAGAATATGAGTTCTTATGAAGCTTAAAAGAATGAAATAAAGCTGTAATTTAGAAACATTTCATGCTCTAGCATTAAGAGATTTTATTCCTCCTTTAGAATATATATAATGCAAACACTGGCTCTCAATACTAAGTGTGCAATCTTGTATTAGTCCCCACTCACTGGGAAAAACCCCAAGAGTTATGATCTCAATTTCAAGAGTTTTGTGTGGTTTTTTTGTTTGTTTTTTTTTTTTTTTTTTTTTTTTGTTTGTTTTGTTTTTGTTTTTGTTTTGGTTTTGGTTTTTTTTGACATAGTTGAACTTCATCCTAGCTCAGATCCAACAAAATAATTTCTGGGCACATTCCTAGGTGCCACAAAAAGAGGTACACTTTCCCCAGTGTTATCTTGCAGCCACAAAAAACACCTCCGATATCTATTAGGTACTGATAATAGCTGAAAAGAAACAGTCCCAGAGAGGAAGAAAGCAGAATTGCAACAAAACAAAGGCACTAATATTTTGACAGTCTTCTAGTAGAGCTGATTGCTTGTACCTATTCCTCTTGATTTTTTTTTTTTTTCTTTTATAGGAAAGAGATCTTTTCTATTATGCATGATAAATGCCGGTCCATTAGGTTACATTTTCTTGAGGAAAATAACTCCACTTTTTACAGTAAAAGCTGAACTAAAACTTGGCTAATCAACAATAGCTAAGATGTAGTTTTTCTTAGCCACAACAATCATCATTAAAGTGCAGAAGTCCAGTAACTAGTTTTTCTTCCTCGTTCCTTGTTAGAAGATACACACACCTTCTGCAAGCATGACTGCAACAGTTCAGTAAAGTAAGCCAGCACACCACTCTGCCCAGTTGTGTTCCAGTTTTCATCAAAGCACAGAGGACCAACACAAACTGCTCTATGCTCTTTTCAGTGAGTATTGTGCTTCTGTTGCTCTGTCCTTCTGTCTAGTTGGGGAAGGTATCACTGACAGCACAACTACCAGAGACATTTCTAATGGGACTGTTCAGCTATCAGCATTTTAACATTGCCCAAGACTTTTGAAACCTGGGGCACTCATTCCTCCTTCTGGATTCAAATTGGCAGCACAAGCCAGATGTCCTCAAGGTGCTTTGACCTGACCCAGAACAGCTCCAAGGCAGCCTTAAGCCCAATTGCTGAGCCCATCACAGAGCCTTCTGTCCTTCAGCCTTCTGGGGCTGCTCACTTCTCATCAAGCTCTCAAGATTCATTACTGAAGCAAAGAGGTCACAAAAGCCAGCTTTATAGTAACTTGCTTCTGCTACTGGATTGTGACATTTTCACCATGAAACACAGTAGAGAAAGCAGGAACAACAAAATGGAATCACAACTCCAATGAAACAAATTAGTCAAGTATCCCTTACAGTAAGGGGGACATATTTTGCAGAAGCTACGTTACAGCTAGACTGCAATGTTCATGTCTTCTCTCTAGAAACAAAAGTCCTTACCTACCCGTTTCTCTTCAGAGGTGAGGCTTCTCAAACAGTTATCATAAATACAGCTTTTCCTACTCAAATAGAACTACAAATGCTTGGAAAATTGAAGCACTTTGCATTACTCTTTGGTTTTGAAAAGAGTTCTTTTCTTTTGGCAGTTCAAAGCTTGAGGGGAAAAAACAACACCCCAGCCCCTCCGCCTCAATCATTACTTCATGAAAAAAAGTAATACCACTGTACAAATATTGGGTCATAGTGATGCTGAAGGGTAACAAACTGCTTTGGGAAAGATATAATCCCAAAATAAGAACAGAAAAAAATCAGGAAAACAAAACCTCAAGTACTTATTCATGAGTAACAGAACAATAGAATGAAGTCGGGAAGGATCTCTAGATGTCACCTTGTCTAAACCCACTGCTCAAGCAGGGATGAGAAAAGGGGCCATAGGATATACAATTGTCTCACCTTGCCAAAAAAAATGTATTTTAACATCATTCCTATTCAACTTAGCTTTTCAAATTCTGAAGAAAAGCTGTAAGGCAGACTTTGATTTATTTGGGGGAGGGGTGGAGTTGAATGTGAAGTACTACAGGTTTTTGGGTTTTTTTTACGAAATCTAATTATCACCAGCACGTTCAACTATAACTGAGGTAACACAGCTGATGCCTTCTCTCCTTTAATATATAACCTAAAGAAACAGCTTGAAATTGTACTCTCAACTCTAATGGTAAGCTGGTAAATCATTTGAGGTTCAATCATCACTTTAAACACTTTGATGAGCAGTAATCTATGCTGGCAAGTACCTTGTCCAAGGCTTCCAGTCAGTATTAGAGCACATCTATTGATACACCAGAAATTACAACTCCTGTCAGGACACTTTTTCTGTGAAATAAAAATGATAGCATTTTCTGGATTTGAGAGGCATACTGGACACTGCTGGGGGTCTTGGTAACAATTTTGTGATAGTTACAGTAGAAACCCAGTGGTGTTCTGACAACTCAGACCACAAGGCATGCTATGGTCCTTATGACTCTGACAGCACTGGGAAGCACAGCTGTGCTGCAGTTTCATACAGGATTGAAGCAATTTTGCAAAGCTTTGGCTGTAGCAATTACATGGTGTTTCTTAACCACCAGTATTTATTTTTTATGCGAAAATGATTCCTCCTTCCTTAAGCCAACAAGAACCTCTACTAGAAAGTTCACTAGTGGCACAGGTATATGTCCAATATCAGAACCCCAATATTAAGTAGGTCACTTGCCCTGGCATTTTCTTTTTAGCTAAAGAGCACCTTTCACAGTCTCCTAAATCTGAATCAGTGTCTGCAATTACTTGATTTTTACTGTTACCATATCACATCTATGTAAAAATTTAGTAATAACTTGCAAAAGTAGTGAAGATAACAGACATTAAGCACTAACTGCTAGGCTCCGAAGTTTTAGATTATTTTCCTCTTAACATCTTGCTGATTTAACTGGAAATATTGTCAAAATAACATGTAAGTAGAAAAACTTATTTCTGTCGAACACAAATAAGCCACTTTCAGCAGAACAAGCACATGTTTCTCCTCCCTGGGTTCTGTTAGTTTTCAGTACAGTCATTTTCCCCCATCACAACAGAAGGCCTATGGCTACTTTTGTCTATCCATAACAATTTCCCACATTAATTCCTTGAAAATTTGGCATAACATTTCTACTTAATGATAACGAGCAATATTTCTATTTTTGTCACGTTTTACTAGGAGACACATCACATCAACTCTAGTGTACAGAAATTTCACACTCCTAATATTTATTAAGAAGCTGTAATCCCAGTAGTTTAATAAACTAATCCTCTAAGTTACTCAGACTGGGAATATTTACCTAAGCGTGTTACTTACCTCAACTTTCATCTGCTCCTGAAAACAAGTAATTTGGAATACAGTTTAATTTTGAAGATGCAAAAATTCCATTCTATCCCCTTTCATTAATGTATCAGGATTCAAGTTTTTGCTGTTTGCTTTTTTAAGTGTTCTTGTTTAATAACAGAGAAAACCCTATTCCTCAGCAATGACTTTGAAAGTCAAACCAAGTTTGTCATTCAGCCTGCAGGTCAGTGGTACTAAATACTATTCAGGTCAAAATACCCAAGTTTTTAGTTTCTCCCCCAAAACTGCTTAGTCCCTTAAGCAATCATATACAAACACTTTTCCACATGACCTGTGTCAAAGAAATATGAGCTTTCAATAGCAGAATACTTAAGTGACTTCCATTTAAATTGCAGATATTGTCAAAGAAGAAAGACTGAGCTATAATTCTCTGTTACTTTTAACCACCCTACAATGACCCTGGATTAAAAATTAGCAGTAGGACTTTAGAAACTCCTCAAAATGTAATCACAGCTGCTCTGTGTTCTTCCGTATTGACCTACACTTTAGCTTGCAATCCAAAATGCTAATAACATTAATTTCTGCCCATCTTTTCATTTTACTTCTGTATTTTTTTACTTC
Organism: Oenanthe melanoleuca; assembly: GCF_029582105.1. Taxonomy (NCBI): domain Eukaryota; kingdom Metazoa; phylum Chordata; class Aves; order Passeriformes; family Muscicapidae; genus Oenanthe; species Oenanthe melanoleuca. The sequence goes on from NC_079336.1 coordinate 30,741,863, forward strand.
TTTCAGTTAGAAGGGAAGAAGGGAACAGAAGAAAATATTCTTTCATCATTATCATTACTGTATGAATAGACCTGATAAATGTCAAAAGTTGATATAAAAACCAGTATTTCCTAATGGTATGAATTACAACTAATAATCATATGAAGAAAATGTTTTAAATACAAGCCTTGTTTTACTCTGCTCTCAGAGAAGCTGACAGTTCTATAGAGTGAGATGTTTTCTAGAATTCTTGACGCTGTAGTTCTGGGGTCTAGAGATTACTGGAAGAAAACAGGTCCTGTATTTTGTTGGAGGTGTTCTCCATCTCCTTTAGATCATAAATTCTCTCATTAAACCTGTAATAATTCACTGTGCAATAAAAGTACTGTATTTTTGCAACAGTACTGTAATAAAACTTAAAAGGAATCAGTATCAAAACCTACTGGATGTTCTCAAGGAAAAGAAAGATTTACATTGTGCTTTCCAGTTTTATTTAGTCACATTGTCACTGTAAAAGAACAGCACTAGAAGAGCAACTATAATGAAGTCATTAATTTCTGTTTTAAACAAACCTAAAAATATTGCACAACAGTTTTTAGATTGCAGTCAATCTTGCTTCTCTTCCCAGGTGTTTATTTGAATTTATTGTGAACACTACAGAAGATGACAACTCCAATTCACTATTCCTGTTGCTCAGACACTCCTCCTGAGCAAAAGGGTTGCTCATGTTAACCGTAAGCAATAACAAAAATCATGAAAATCTGAGCAGTTAATTTAATTGTGAGACTCAATCACTCATGAGCAAACACCTTTTTCTTCTTGAAAAGTGCTTATTTAAAGCCCATGGGATATCTACTTATTTCTGAATCCCTCTGAGATTTTACTCTAGAGATCTGAATTAATACTTCTCAGCAGTCTGAGTCCTCCAAAAAGAGATCTATTTAATGAAGAATCAGCTATTGTAGAATACAACATTTTTATTCCAAGATGCCATAAAAAAGTATTCAGTAGGGTTTATGAAGGCTTTAAGTGTTCTGAAAGTATTACTAAGTATATCAGTAATTTTTATACAGAAAATTTACTGACAGACTCAAATGAAAAGACCATGATTGCCTGGGGTTTTTCATTATTTTCTCAGAACAGAGGTGGAAAGTGACTAAAGGATTTACCAAGCTCTCTCACTCACATTCTGAGAATCCAGAATACAGAACCCCCTCTAGGTGTAAATATATGAAACTGAAGGAAGTTATTCCTAAAGAGCAGCTGCTCTGAAGGATTTCACAGACATAAATATCAGTAATAAAAATACGGGGCTCAAAAGATGCAGTGCTGCCATTACAGTTTGGAGACTAAAATTTTATTTATTTTTTAAACAGGATTTTAAAAAACATTTGCTTTAAGTTTTTTTGTTTTAAAGACATCATAAAAATAATTGCAAAAATCAAAATGCTGGACCAGCTAGCCTATTCTGTTAAGCTTTTATGCCCTAGTGATTTTCCAATTTAAAATTTAATGGTAATTTGGTATGAATTAGCATTATCAGGAAGGATCTTTTGACTAGGCTGTAGCTAAAGATGGTGGGGGGGGGAACCCCACAAACAAAAACCCTTGAGCTGTGCAACAGTTTAATTAAACCAAAAGAAAATGTATAATGCAGCACCAAAATACATCCCCTCAAGACAAGAAAAAACTTTGTTAAAATCTAAATTCATCAAGCCCATTTTCTATATATATTTTTTCTTTTCTCCCAAAAGAAAACTAAGAGTTACAGAGACTTCTGATGTCCTGGTATTTAACTAATGAGTCCTGTCTTATGGCATAAAGCTTCCCCTCTCTATGTATAAAAACTGGACACAAAAGTGACTAAATTTCTTTCAGTGTATCTTGGGAAAACACATAATGTTGGTGCCTGCACAACTGAAAATAGTGCATAAAGTACCATTTTTAAAACAGCAATGCATTCAAATTTTAATACAAGAAAGAAATTGAAGGAAAAGGTAAGAAATAAGTTTAATAAAGAAATTTAACGTTATTAGGCAACTGTGGGTAGGGGAGTGTTCACATCACTTTTGAAATCTTTACTTTGGTTGGGGATGAAAAAGTAGCAAAACAATAGTCAAATTCAACACCAAATATAAACTTGCTCATCTCAAACTTACTCTACTACATAAATTTAATTCATCATTATTAAAAATTACAGAATCTCTACAAAGCATCAGAAATTTACTTACTTTCAGATTGCTTTCAATCTCAGTTCCTTCTTTCACAAGAAAGCAAGCAATTAACAGCACAGACATAGAGTATGGTACTCTAATAAAGTTAAGAGCTGCAGTCTTTTGCATACTTATTCTGTTTATTCCATTTATCCATTTTTCTCCCTTATACCCCAAAAGTGGTTTCTACTTTTCAGTGGCAATTGCCATAATTTGCATGTCTTCCTGAAAGCTGTATTTTACAAGCTTTGGATTGAGGGTGAAAAGAGTCTCCTCTATATTAAGAACACAAAACTCAAAGCATGGGTTCTCCTTTACCATTGCCAAAATTTAACTCCTTTATTATAAAAATTTAGTTGGTTATTTAGCTAGAAAAGCACAGATAAGCATGTGCAATTAACAGATAAAACTAATTTTAAAAAAAGAAGACAAAATTCTGGGAACATAAAATATATATCCTTCAATTTTTTTAACCAACAAGAATATGCAAAATCAAAATTTTTTGCAAGTTACATTTTAAAAAAAGGATGTAATTTATGACAATTTAATTCTCAATACAACTTATTTCCTTCTACTTAATCTATCCTGTTTTCATCTTTTCTGAAAATGTACTCCCATCTCTAGCAAAAAGCATGATTCAGATATACCCCATAACAGCCCACAATATGATTTTTAGGGTACCATGAAAGAAAATACCCAGTTCTCTATTTGGAGATGTATTTACTGTGTTAAGGTTAAGAACTGTGACTTGAGTTTTAATATAATCTTTCCACAGGACAGTGCGTCAAACAGCAGACAACAGCAGACAACAGCAGCAGGGTGTATTGATTAATAGTGACAGACTCCCTACAGCAAATCATGTCCCAAACACCAGATTTGCAGGGATTTCCCCCCTCTTCTGAAAGCAATCCATGTTGTTTATTATTAAGAACATATTGAAACATCAGTGCAAACAAGCTTCCTCATTCTGGGGAGGTAAACAAATTCCCATACCCTGGTTTGCAAATTTAAAACTGAGAACAGGAATGCAAATTTATGTGACTCAACTTATTGAATAAAATTTTATGCTTCATTCTGTGGTAAGATACAGGTGCACTGCTTACCTTAGAGAAAGTAGGTATTTTGTTTTCTCTTGGAATGTGACTAATTACATGCTTTCTTTTCTCTTCTGATCGATACACTCTTATTTCTTCTTCTCCCTTTGCTGTTCTCCATTCTTCCTGCCTACTGAAAAAATAAAATGGAGATGTTAACTTTAAAGGACATTAATACAATCGAGAGGACCTGTTCCAAACTAAGGAATGGCCATTCAACGTCTGTATCATTCTTTGAACAGCAGTTCTTCTCTTTACACTTAGCATATGGCTTTAAAATTAGCTATTTTCAAACAAAGTAAGATTTTAATCTTATTTCATTAAACTAGTTTATGCTTGACTACGGCAAATAGGTTTTTTCACTTACTGATTATTCATCACAAAAAGTAATTACTGAAAAAGTTAAAGTTCTGGTATGGAAATTAAAGTCATCTCAGGCACCTAATAGTTTAGGTCAGTATTCCAGCCATAAAATGTCATACTATGACAGGAATTAAAACATATAATCTTATGCTACAAGTCGGAAGATATTGAGGCAACTAAATTCCATTGCCTATACAAGTTCAATTACTGCATCATTCATTAAAAGGACAATTTTTACTCCAAATCCTTCTAGAATTAGAAGATTATTCAAGTGATACACAAACAAGTGATTTCAAACTAAAATTTATAAGAAATTTGAGATGACAAAATAGAAAATAAATGATGATGTGAATGGCAATAGGAATTCCAAAACTGATCCATTTAATTAAGTTCACCACAGAAAGATTCTTGATCTATGTTTACCTGGCCACACCAGAAGACAGTTCAGGCACTACAACCCTGCGACTCCAAGCCACAAGGTCCCGCTCAGTGGCTATTTCACTTCTTGGTGCATTGCTGTGCATCTGACGCACACCTTCAATTTGTCCACTGCGCCTTAACCCTATATTTGGTGGGGAATGTACTTCTGAGGTAGAGCTTACAGATCCTAAAAAGTCAAAAAGCAATAGTTCTTGATCTGAAATTCTTAGGGAAGCATTTGAAAATAAAAACTTGGAATGAAACGGAAAAAAAAAACTTTACTTGATCTATTCCTTCAAAAGAAATCATATGAACTGAGTATAAGTATTCAGGCAGTTTCTACAGTCACCACAACATAGCACAAACAGCTACTGGGTTGCAGTATTCTGTTTAAAAATTCACAATGAAAAGAAGCAGATGTTCCAACAATCTGAAGTGAAGCAAATGTTTGCTTCTTTAAAAATACCTTTGAAAATATTTATGCAAAACTGATTTTTGCTAATGCACTCTAGATCTGTGTTACAATACACTATCTCACTGAATCAGTGTACTCCTTCAACAGTCTTCTACCTTCAAAAAAAAGAAGCCTCAACACTGGAAATTAGGAATCAAGCCATAAAATTTACAAACAAAAAATTTAAATGGTCAAGGGTTAAAAAAATAACCAAACCAACCCAAAATATAACCACACACACATGCAAGAGCCTTCGAACACCTACACAGCAGCAAAACATCAACTTTTTTCCATATCCTTACACACACAGGCTAATCCTGCTTACTCTAGTGGACTGCTGACCATAATTTCTTAAGTGTTGGAAACTACTGTGTACTCTAGTGCAAAACACTGAAATGTGGAACAACTTCGCAGAGAAACAAGTAGTTTCTTCTACTTTTCTTCCTCTTGTGTTCTTATTTGAAAAAGTCAAATTTCAAACAACTAGATGGCCAGTTCCAGATTAAAAAGTAGAGTAGTTACTTCTAAGGGAATGCAGCTGCTGTGATTCCCTGAGCAAGGAGACAGTAACAAAGAAATCTGTACAGAACCCCAACATTCTGCAAAAGGCAAAAAAACCAATGGGAAAGCTGAACTATTTTCTACAGCTCCATACTCCTTTCTACTAGTTCAACAAAATGCACAGATCATGGACAATATAAAGGGGTTTATGTTTTCCAACTCCCATTCCCAACACCCATTGCCCAGTGATCTACCTCTGCTTATCCGGCTGGTACTACTGGTTCCTGCCTCCCCAGAACGTCTCTGGTCCTGCTCTTGCTGAAGTCTTTGAATCATGCTATCCAACGGACTAATTTCTTGATTTACTTGCTGACTAAGAACTTGATTCAATCCTGTGAAGTAAAATATACAGGAGAACAACACACAAATGTAAATTTTTAGGAAATTAATGTTACAGACAGTTCATCTAAGTTTTAGCTTTGAAACAAGCACAATAAATTCTCACATGTTTAACTATGGGTTAATGCTTATTTTTCTGACAGCCATTTCTTAAAACAGGACAACTTCTTTTCTTTATATATTTGAGAGCATTATATTTTCTAGAGCAAGGTCAAGATGACCACATTTCATTTCTAATAAAAGGTTAAATTTGATCAAGTGCCAGTAAGCCACAGCAGCTTAATACAACTGCTGTTTGTCAGCTCAAAGTAAACTGTTCAAATGCAAGATTAGCCTGCCTCAAATGCATTAAAAAACACTTTATAGGCTTCAATGAAAGAACTACATCAAGAAGGTCTAACTGAATTAGAAAATAATTATCTAGACTGTAGAACACCATGCAGTAAAAATGTTTAATTGAGCTCCACATGGACATAATGACCATACAGATCAAGTAATGGTAATTTTCTTTGGCATGTAAAACAGCCAAGAAACCTCCTTTTGGGTAGGTCTTGTGAATAGAAGATGGGAAATAGTTCCAAAGAAGTGATTACAAGCTGATATTACCATTTCTGAGCAGCAAGCATAATACACCGCACATAAGCATGAACAACACAAAACCTGTTTTCATACTTACAATGATCACAAAAAACAGAGAGGTATAGAGAAAAAGACAAGGGTTACACTACTGATTCAAAAAGAAGTCAGACATCTCCACAAAGAATAGTGAGATGATGGAGTGGAATGGTGGGAAGTCCTCGTTAAGAAAAGAACTTGCAAAACTTTGTAATGAGGAATAACAATGTTCAAAGAAACAAGATACAGAAATTATTTTTCCAGCATGATTCCAAAGAAATATCACAGTATTTACTGCATTTTTCAAGATCAAAGACTAGATATTACAATAATTGTGCTATGAAATGAAGAGTTTAGATTGTGTGGCTGCACAGAAGCTGCTATCTCTTAACAGTATGCAGAAAAAAACAAATATTTAAGATCATGCACTCAGGCTTTAAAGGTTATTGAAGTCAACTTCCCTAAAGTAGCAGAACCTTGGAATAATGGAATGAGATCAGGTAGAACCACAGTTGGATGTTTTCTAAGTCACATAAGTGAGACAGATCAATTTGTTAATCTCGTGAGCAGACAAACTGTCTACTGAGAACAATGGTAAATACTACTATTAACCCAAGAATGATCTTAAATAAGGAAACTGCTATCTAAACAAAATGAATGTTTTTATGTATCTAGCCTGTGAGACAATGTCTTAGCAAGAAACAGCAAGTGGTTTCTTTTTAAATGAAATAATAAAGACACTGGTGTATACTTGATTTTCTCAAAACATCTGGTTTAAAGGTACTTCATGTTCATCAAGGCAGTAGATGTATGTATGGTTATCTGAATTCCCCCTGCTCTTAGAAGTCCCTGCAGAAAACTTAACAAGAAATAAATGGTCATTGTCTGAGTGAGATGCATCAAATCCCACAACAAAGCTTCAGAAAGAAAATGAACTTCCTTAGTGGAAGGGAACATATAAAATATATAAACACTGTTTAGGTCTGCATACAACTGCATTGTTGCTATATTGTAAAAAGGCAGAAAATTGTCTTGTGTCTCTCCTTCACCTGTCAAGCTGGCAGATGGCTCCCTGCTATGAAACAAAATGCTGTGGACATCATCTTCCTATAAGCATTTATGTGTCATGCAGACAGACCACTAAATTTAATTTTGTTGGGTCTGTGTGCAGAGCCTGACTTGTTTCAAGGTATATTGAGGAATGTATCCAGGACATTTTCAAATCTGGAGAATTTCACAATGCAATGGATTTGTACTTTAACTGTAACAAATAAGTAAAGTCTGTCCTTCCCTAAAAATCAAATTTTGTTTCAAAGCCACTAGCTAAGAAATTAACATTCAACAGAAAAGATATTTTCCTTTGTACAGTTGTTTGTCAGGTAGCATTTCTGTAATTTTGGAAGAAATATAAATCCTCCCCTAAAAATATTTAAATATTCACTGCCCTATAATCCTGAGGTCAACAAATAAGGATAGAGAGACTTTTTGTTAAAAAACACTCTCAGTTATCCTTCCTGGAATGCCTAAAACACTACAGGCTTAAGTATCAAGAACATATAAACTACAATTGACAGGAACAGTCTTCACATCTTTTCAAGAACATCCAAATAGTTAACAATGCTTATTTTGAAAACATTTAAAGCTACTTTCACCAGTCACTGTTTGTGTATTCATACTAATATCAAACTAGCGACACATAATAAATAGGCATTGTTTTTCCATCCCTACCCATATGAAACATCTTTAGGCAATTTCCAACAGCCAGCCACTGGCCCAATATATGCATGTTCTTCTCATGTCCTGTGCATGAGAATAAAACTTTCAAGATTTCTAGATTTTGTATCTTTGTCAAGTCTTCAGGTCTTTAACCAAATCACCAAAGCTTAAAATTAATGACTGCCTTCAACTAAAAAGGAAGAGAATTTTGCTTCTTTCAGATGTCTTCTCATTTTTCTTGTAGGTGTTACCTTTTCTAACAGATCTGTGGAAGTCTGTTTCCTAGGTTTTGTAAAGCAGGAAATCTTATCCCAAAGAGATAACTGACAGCTCACACAGCATTATACACTGCTCCAGTAACAAAATTAACTCCCATCTAACTGCTGTTCTAGCATCAACTAGTGCCAACTTGATTGATGACAATACTGTAAATGAAATTGTCACAAGCAATCAGTGCTAAAGACACTGTAATTCTTCCACACTACATGAACTACTATGCCCATAAATGAGGAAAAAAGACAAAGTGAAAGTGTAGAGCAACTGAAGGTAACTAGATAGACTACCGTTCAGTGAAGTGAAATTTTCCATACCTGAAGATGTCACTCCCATCTGAGGAATAAGCTGTTCCTCCCTGCAGTTCTCACGACCAGGAACTAGTCTTTGATACCTTGCAGGATGAGGGTTGCCATCCACATCAACCAAAAATGGGGGAGGCATAAGGTGTGGAGCCTGCTGTGTCTGTTCGTCCAGGACAAAGTTGTTGGCATCACGGATAAGGGGCCGATAATCACTATGAAAGAACATCTGATCTGCTATCTGTAAACAAAGTCATTTTGTAATTTTTTTAAAGAACCTATTACAAAAGCATACAGAAGAGAACTGCCAAAAATATTTTTAACAGTGGTACTCATGGTCACTTTTGCAAAAAACAGGGCTATAAGTTGATGTATTTATTTCAGTTTAAAGGGAAAAATTGAATTATTCCATTATTATTTTGTTTCAAAGTACTTTTTCTATATTACACTGCAAAGAGAAAAATCCACATGTTTGAGGGTGGGAAGCATTTAAAGAATAGGAGAATGGGGTAATATTTGACTACTAGAAGATATCTGACCAAATACATCATTAATGTATGAGTTTATAAATTTTCTTCTATAGTCTGAATATATGACAAAATTTTCTGATAATAAAAAAATTGTGTCACAGACTTATGAGATGTGGTGCAGGCAGAAGACTAGGAAAAATATTTCTTACATCAGGGAATTGCCAAATATTTTAAAACCATCAAAATATATATATCCTTACTATAATGCTAGATATCAGAAAAGTTTCAGTCAATAAAATAAAGCCAAGATAAAAATTGAATTTTTCACTAAATTTTCTTTTTTATTTCTGTCTACCTGCTCCTAATTTATTATAGATGACTTTCCACAGACCCTCAAGACTGAAGAATTTTTTGTCCAAATAAATACAAAAAGACGTATGCTCCATCCCTCGCTGGCACATGCATCTCAGTATTGTTCAATAAGAAAGATATTGAAGTGCAAGGAGAAAAGTGAATAAAGAGAAGCTGATGCATATACTACACATCCCGAGACTATCTGCTGGCAAGCAAACCCTGTGGCAGCCCATGTATTCAGCTGAACTATGAACAAGTGTAAATCAAATAATAAAATCATCATTCACACAAATTAAGATTTCCAGTGCAGTATAAAAACAATTAAATGACTGACTCAATGCACAGAGTTCTCAAAAACATCTTGTCTTTGGAGCATCGAGAGAGGAATGCCGAAGTTGTCATAGAACATCCTCTGATTTCTGGAGAGTATGCTCTATTATGCAACTTGTTATGTAGAAATCACTAAGGCAAATTATAGCAGCTACTCAGAGGTCTGATCTCTCAATGACAAATATCTCCCATCCTGGAAGCAAGAAGACCAGGAAACAAAGATGACAATAGACATTTGTCAATTACAACATCAAAAAGTGCATTCATATGAAGTGAATTAAAAAAAAAGAATTGGGAAAAAAAAATCATAGGAATCATGGGTTCTAAACCTCACAAAAACAGGAAAATAACAACAGGAAGAAATTGGAAAGATAGAAAGAGATGCAATGGAAAAGAATTAACTCCAGAGATTCAAACTACTACTCCTACAAAATGCACAAGCTGCATAACCCACTGCAGTAAAAAGCCGGATGGCTTGAAATGGATGAAATCTCACTGCCAGAGCCTTTGTTAACACAGGCTGAATAAAAAAGATAAAAATACTTTCATGTGTCTGACTGACAGAATCAAGGCCTGATTAATACTTTTGTTTCTTCATCTCACAATAGCTCAATATGATAGAGACAGAGATCTCCTAGGAGGACTTCCAAGGTTTCTGAAAACCACAACAGAATATACGTTACTTACACCTAATATATCTTCCTATTAAGTACTTCCCACACTGAGAAGAAAGAGTTTCCAATAGCAAGGTCATACAATCTGAGTTTTAATATGTTGTGTCTTGGCTGCACAGTGTAATCTGCATCCCAGGTTTTGCAAGCAAATGGAAGACCTGGTACAAGATCACAAGGGACTTTGTTGCAATAACACTTTTGTGTACCCTATATTGCAATCATATAACAGAGAGAGTAAAAAACAATTTTCTACTCCATAAGATAACATGGCATTTCTTGGAGAACACAGGGATAGAACAATTCTCAGGTAGAATATCCCTACTGGAATCCAGGAAAATACCTTATCCTGAGAAAAATCAGAAGAATTAGACATTCCATCAGAAAACCAGCCAGAAGTACTAACAATGAGTCTTAGTTGTTTATATACTATTAGAGATCAAATTCATGACAATAAGATGATATCACATCACCATTTGCATATGAGACTTCTACTCACATGACTTCACAAACCCAGCTTGGGAATGAGCACAAAAGAAAGCTTTCTACAAAGTCTGAGCTCTACAGCTCTATAGAATGCTATTTCTCCAAGTGGGCACAATTACATAAAGAGTTTTTCCCCAGTCCTGCACCAATCCACCATACATGAGCTGTCAACTTGCAGCTGAGTACTGTGGTTTAGGCAGTCTGCCTTAGAAAGCTCAGAGATCAGGCTCCTCAGGAAAGTGATCATGGCACCAAGCCTGCCAGAGTTCTAAAAGCATTTGGACAATGCCCTCAGGTACACGATGTGCTTTTGTGCAGAGCTAGGAATTGGTCTAGATCCTAGTTGGTCCCTTCCAACTCAGAATATTCTATGATTTAAAATCAACATAATAGTACCCTACACTTTAGAACTGCTAGGCATTCCTGGACAAGTTTCCACCTAATCAAGAACTTGTGAAGTGCACATGCCCTGTTGACAGTGAACTTGGCTCAACTCTGATGATGACATGCTCAGATTGCAGCTGAATTTGGCTCAAGAAACCCCAAACAAATAGCACATTTTTATTTTTCCCCACAAAAGAATTAATTCACAAAAATATGTATCATCAAAAGAAAAAGAAAAAAAAAAAAAAAAAAAAGAAAAAAAAAGTACAAAAAGCCCATAAACTCCAAACAAAAAACAAACACCCCACTCCATTCACTTTCAATGTGGCCAAGTTCACACTGCAGGAGAAAGAAAGGCTAGGCATTGGTTCCAGTCAACTAGGAAATGTAGATATTATGTGAACATAGCATGAAAAACAAAGATGTAGAAAAACAAGATCTTGTTCTCTCAGTAGAATTAACAATCTCAGCTATAATCACTGTCAATTCAAAAATGCAAGAATACAGGACAGGTTACCACACCTCATTTCTTCTGCAAAAATTCATTTCCCCATAGATGGGAAAAACTTTAAAGGCCAAAAAAACACATATTCTACCAGATCATAGTCTGACAAGATGTCTAAAACCCTCCCTGGTATCTGAGGGGAGAAAATCAGAAAAAAACCCCACCACCTACAGCACCTACCTACCTGTGTTTACATTTTCCCATAAATCAGGTCAGACAAAAACGGAGATGATGAAACCACACATGGAAGACATCAGACACTTCCAAGCTGAGTTTTCTGTGAGTGGAAGACTGAGATTAAAGTGGTAACAAATATAAGTTGTATTTGCTCCCATTTCTTCTATGATCAAAAATGCCAAGAATAACATTGGCACAGCAAAACTGAATGATTATTTTAAATCATTCAATAAGTGAAAAATTTAAAACCATCTTTTCTCAGGAGCTGCAGCAAAAACCCCAAGAGAGCCAAAGGTCTGTTGAATTCAAGCTGGGAAAAGCAACTGTATTCATTCTACAAACAGGTTTAATCCCTCACAGGTAAATTCTGAAATGGCAGTATAAAGGAAAATCATGATCTATCACAGCAAAGGACAAACGACTCAGTTACAATTTAATTTCCAGCATTTCTCCAGCAGAGAACTACATATTTCCAAAACAACTGGAGAGAAAAAGAAACTTGAAACAAACCATGGACATGGTAAGAAAAATGTGCCTATTACAACAGGCTTTTAAGTTTAGAACAGCAAGAATCCTGAAACAAAGAAAATTATCTGATAATCCTGATTTTACTAGCTTGTGATGTCTCTACTTATTTATTTGTAATGAAAGGGGAAATGCACAGATAGTAATAACTGAGGGGTAGCAACAGCAGCTTAGTACTGAGGACGTCAAATCAAAGTTGAGAAACAAGGAGGAAAAAAAAATCCCCAAATGTAAATCCTTCTGTAAGACTACAGAAAGAAATCCAGTAACTTACAAGACAAAGATTAAAATTTCTTTTGCTCTCCCTGATTCAGGTCCCTCTGCGCTGCTGTTTGCCAAAATGCTTTCAAAACCAGCCTGAGTTCAAAGATCCAGAGCAGGAGGCAAGATCCAAAAAACAGCACTTCGCCAATAGTATTCAAGTGTCAGCTACCAGAAGCAGAGATGAAAATGGAGCAGATAGTCTACTTAAGTCTTAGGAAAAGGGAGAAGAGACACACCTCATTTCTTTCCTGGATGGTAAAAGAACTAAGATCTTGTGGACACTCCAAACCTATATGGCTCCCAAAGCATGTTCCTCCACAAAGGAAAAAAATAACACCACATATCTTTACAGTCATGAGGGTCTGTGGCAGGACACCCACATTCAGAATACACAATGTAGACTATGACATTAGAATAAAGATATAATATTTTAATCACACTAATGGTGGGATATTGCTGTGTAAGCACAAAGGCATCCATGATGGTACTACAATAACAGACATAAAATTGCATTACTAAAACATAGTACATTTTTTGTAAATAATTCTCCCACAGGCTGTGCAATATTTAAATACAGATAGCGGGAATTAGTTCTGTTACACACCCTTTTTTTGGGGTTAAGTTAGGAACCAGAAAAAATATTTCAAGCAAAATATGTAACTATTATCACTTCCACTGCAGCTTATTCCCATTATCTATGTGGATCCTTTGGTAGATATTTGTAACTTTGTCACTTAAGAGAGTAGATAGTGACTGGTTAATTTTGAATTAACTTTTAAAATTATTATTATTAGTATTAGTATTATTATTATTATTTTTATTATCATTTTGAACTTCCTATGTAAACAGTAGCTTAACAGAATGTTTACATAATTTAAAAAAAGACAGTGAAAGAAATCTCATTGTCAACAACAGGCATCCAAAACATCTCCTATTAATGGCTCAAAATTGTGTCAAGACATGCCTTCTTGAAATGAAGCTCTGAAGAAAAGTTTGCACAAATGCATTCAACATAGACAAACATTTTGATTTACATCTTGCACTGTACCTTGTCATATTTGCTACTGGAACCAAAGCCAAAAATCAGAAGGTGACCGTGAGAGTCAGTACATGCAAAATGCTGTCCATCAGGAGAGCACTTGCAGTCAAAAACTGCACCATGTCCTTGTCCTTCAATCTGAAATACATCAACATAGAAAATAATTAACAGAAATTAATAATTTTCAATTATGATTCTCAAAACTGTGGTGCTGACACTGAAATTTATTACAAAATCTGTATGACAGTATACTGCTAGATGGAAGTTACTTTAAAACAAAGCTTACGTTTTTAGCTATTCACTTTCCAGTGAATTTTGTAATAATGCTCATGAAACATTTCAAATTGATAGCAGTAGAAACTGACAGACTTTATCCACAAAGCAGGCACAGTACAGGAAGTGAAAATAAAAGCTTCCCCTTGAAGGTCCTGCTAATGAACCTAACCAGAGAGCTGGGCCCAGCTCAGGGCTTAGTCACTGCACCCTTTCCATCCTCTGCCTTCTTGCTAAGCTACCCCAGTAGCAGTGGCTGCTGCGGTGTTCCACAACACCTGCCCCCTGGAAAACGCACTAACATAGACAGCCCACATTACACAGCTTAGCAACTACCTGCTCCTACTCCTAATTTATTGGAGTGGGGAAGTAGTAAATTTGCGTAAAAACTCCACCTTTTATAGGAGAACTGCAAAGATTTTAAAAAAGGAATTTTTACCTGATACTCATTTTCTGTTTTCCAGTTCCATTAAGCCAGAACAAATGGGTTTTTGTTTTTCCCTGCAACCTGTCAATCAAGCAGAGGTGACCAATCACCACTCTGAATTTTCATGTCTTCAGCACCTCTTCAGAAAGCCCCTTTCTATTCTCCCCAGCAAAGCACTTTTGCATTTTCTTTAAAGAGACAGCAAACAAAATTCTTTCCCTAACTGTGGCAGGCCTATATATTGCCAGAAAAGGGGGAAAAAAACAAAACAAAACACAACGATATTCAGCCTTCAGACAGTAACGCTGTGCACATCTGCAGCACCTTCCAGAGGCCATCAGCATTATTTTTAAAAGTTAACACATCAAGCCTCAAAAATCCTGTGAGGTACTGTTTTCACTCTCTTACAGGCTGAGACAAAGGCAAGAATTCTAAATCTTTTCCCCACAGTCTTATAACAAATCCATACCCCTGCATATCCCCCCAGTGAGAGAGGCTGCTACATCTATTGCTTTCAGGTCTTTCTTACTACAGGTAATTTCCCTAAAGGTCAAATGAGTTTTTGGACTAGCGAAAGAGGAACATAAACCAATATAAGTTTTATGTTCTATTTTGCCCATTATTCCAGAAGAAGTATCTCACAGAAAGAGATGGAAAATAAAAAAACAAAACTTCAAGCAAGTGACACTGACACCACAACAGTAAGGAATGCAGAATTAATTTAGTCTAAGCGAGATCCAACTACCACAGCAAAGTTGCAACTTTGTGCTGCTTTTGCATATAGAAAGCTCACTGTATTAAAGGGAGACAGTTTGGGAAAGCAGGAGGAAAGCAGACAGAATTTCACCACAATAATCAGCTTTGCAGAAATACAGTTAAAAATTGGAAAAGAAATATTTTAGAGATATAACAGAATTCTGTTCCTTTATCCTTCCTCCAACAAAGGAAACATTACTGTCAAGCTTCCTAATGTTCAAGTCCTTCATAAACAGAATTTCAGGGTTCAGCCTAACTTTTTAATATCTTTTGTTTTACAAGTAAAACAACACACGTGGGAAGAACTATTTGCTAACCATGGGGAGGGAAAAATTGAGAAACAGGAGAAAAAATCCAAGTACTAAGATGATGGGTTTTTTTAATCCTTTCCATCAAGAAATGGTTCGGATAGACCATTTTCAAGAAACCCCTGGAAATTAGAGAGTTAATTGGAAAATGTTGCCTTCTTATGTAAAGGAAAAGAACAGTGTTCTACTATTTGGGGATAAGTACAATGCAAATAGTTTTAATCTAATCGTGCCCAGAATCTGGTTTCTAAAAGCGCTTCCAGAAAGGGCAACTTTAAGACCTTTCAGTACAACCCTTCAAGTTTGAAGTACAAATACTTGGAAAAAAAGATTCTTGTAAGAACAGAAACTACTGTTGAAGATAACCTTCCAAGTTATAATTACTATTCTAAATTAAAGAACAAAGTCAACTAGAGTGTACTACCCAGTAGAATTTGCTTTTCAATAAAACCATTTCAGGATTAATAAGTGACAACTTACAATAGAATTTTTTCCATAATAAAGCTAACACAGAGGAACTAGTAATTTGAAACAGAAACTAAACGTTAAGTTGCAAAAAGGGAAGCTGTAGTAAATCAGTGAAGCTGTTACTTCAGCAGGCTAGATAAAGAATTTCAGCAAGAAGGAAGCTGCCTTCCCCTCTCCATCCCTTTTGAATCAAAGATGCAAGAACTACATAAAGACTGTATCACAAGAAGATAAAAAGTGCTTATTCTGTCTGGAACCTTCCTCTGCTGCATATAAGGATATCAGTTGTGAAGGAAAGAGACCGGTGACAGGTACAAAAAAAAGCAGTGGTCAATTAAGAGCTGTCACAGAATCACAGAATTGTTTGGTATGGAAAAGACCCTTAAGATCACATAGCTCCGACCCCCTGCCATGGGCAAGGTTATCTTCTAGACCAGGTTGCTCAAAGCTCCATCCAACCCAGCCTTGAACATTTTCAGGGATGGAGAGCCCCCAGCTTCTCTTGGCATCCTGTTCCAGGGCTTCAGAGGCTGTGTCACAACAAAAGGCTATGAAAAGTGAATGTGTTAAGACACTCCTGGTAGCAAAGCAAGTCGCAAGGATTTTTCAGCTACAAACCGGGAAGAACCAGTGATGCAATACAATGAGGACTAAATAAAGATGATTTTTAGTCTCAGCTCCAAGAATTTAGAATCTAGTTTGCCTATATTTTCTCTAAC
The DNA here is from genome assembly GCF_029582105.1 of Oenanthe melanoleuca. Classification (NCBI taxonomy): domain Eukaryota; kingdom Metazoa; phylum Chordata; class Aves; order Passeriformes; family Muscicapidae; genus Oenanthe; species Oenanthe melanoleuca. Next base: position 30,758,348 of record NC_079336.1, read on the forward strand.
AAGGAAACGTGTACATTGGTATATCCCGAAGGGAGGAATGCTGATGAAATAAGAGAATGAAAAAGGGATGATTCTTTTTCTCTCCATTGTGAGGAAAGCTTATTGTTTGCCCTGAAACGAAGGAGAATAGAGCTGTCAAGCTTGTACACAAAGCAATGTCTTCAATGCATAGAAAATTATTTGTTGTATGGAAACAGAATAATAACACCTGCATAGTAAGCTTAATAAGTCTTTTTGATCTGTTATCAATAGATAGTACGAAACAGCTAAACCCTACTTTTCAAGAAGAGTATAACACATGGGAGAAAAAGAAAGTAAATTCAAATAAGATGAAAATTAATAAAGAGTAGAGAGTAAGAGAGAAATTTAACAGACTTTCTTCAGAAAAATAACTAATTTTTTAATGCCAAGAAAATATTCATTCAACCTTGCCTGATTTCAAAATCATAATATGATATTTAAACTTGATTCAAATGACTGTGATTAACAGGAGAAATGCAGAGTACATAAATTTTATAAAGAAAGGGTAAGAGTTACTGATTTTGAAAAGACATACAGAGCTAAAAAGATGTTATCACTGAAGTTTCTCAAGTCAGGCTTTTCTGTTATTGACTAAAGAAAAAATAAGAGCCCTTTGATGAAATGAACATTAGGGAATCATCCACTGAGAACAGATTTGGGACAGCATAAATGATATCAACTGAAGCAATTAAAAGCCAACAGCACAAAATGCAACAGAGCATGAGCCTAATAAGATTATTAAAAATAACATACTAACACATTTACTGCGAGAAAAATAAAATGAAACTCAGTCTATATAAAATAACACTCCACATTTCTATAACATTCTAAGACAAGTCACCAGCACAGTTTAAAAAATAAAAATAAAAAAAAAACAGAAAAAAAATCAGTGAACTAAAGCCTCTACTAGCCTGAGGTAGAATCCATCCTTCACGTTAAGGAACTGAAGCAATTAGTTGGAAACATGGGGAAAAAGATCACTGTGCAATCTAAGTAATGTATCACATATAATGCAGCAACAAAAAGAAAACTGCCATTCTAAACCTGACTAGAAGTACATTCAGAAGACAAAGTGCATTATGGGCAAGACAAACAGACAATGCTAAGAACAAAATCTTCCAAAGTAGTGCACGTATTTGTTGCTTCAAATGTTCGAGATAAGTGAATTCTAAGAGAAACAGCTACAGAGCCACTCATCATAACACCAAACCAAAGAACTCAGCCTCTTTATGTGAACAGAAAGGAAAGAGGACTATTTTGTATGTCTATACTAAAAGACCTTGAGCAGGAAGAGAACTGCTATACTAAAAGACCTTAAAGGGGATGAGAACTACATGCATAGGAGTAAATGAATATTAGTTACAAGCAACATTCAAACTTGAAAACTGAAATTCATATTCTAATGATCACAACATGGTATGCCAGAACAAATTTCTAATGCTAGCAAAAAAACAGCACTAATTGTTATTAAAACCTCTTTTGTAAGTGATGAAACTATATCATAACTGTTCAAGTCAAATCAGCCTCCAAGCACCTGGAAGTTCCTTTGCAGGTTTGAGCTCTCCTTTACTTCAAGGAACAATCCTCAATCACAGCATGCTTCCAGCCAAAAAATATCTACAGAATTTTTCCAAAATTAAAGGAGGTTGCTACTCATTTGGAGGAGCAGAAAGCAGACTTACTTTTTAAGCCAGTTAATAAAGACAGAAATTTAAAAAAACAGCAGATCGTCTACACTGCTTCCAGAGCAGTAACAAGAGATTACATGGTAGAAAGATGACAAGAAGTAATTAAATTCAGAGTAACATATTTACTACAAATGTTTCTATCTTCCTACCAGCCAAATCAGTTTTTCATTTACGAATGCTGCATGGGTCTTGAAAGATAAATCTATCAGTTAAAGGGTCTAATAGGTCACCCACCCTGTGGATGCCTGAAGTTATATAAAGGCTATATATATAAATTATTTACAGGTTTTTTTGTTGTTGATGTTAACGATTTTTCTTAATATACATCCTGCAAACTCAGTACTGGCTTCTTCTATTTGAACTATTGGAGCATTATGCTGGTTTTGGTCTCCGGAATCTGTTTCTCAGGATGTGCTCTTATATGCTATTCAAAGATGGAACCTCTCAAAAATTTCATACCATTTCAGTAGGACTATAGACAAACCAATTCAAAAAAATGCATCCATAACCTTGTTTAGGTAATTCTATATTTCACACAACTACAAAACTGACCTAAAAATACAATCCCACATAATTCCACTGAATTTGAAAGACTTTATGAAGGCCACAACATCAGAAATACTGTTTCCACAACTGTAGTTCCTACTGAAATTACAATACATTGTTCATACAAGCAAGAGATGTGCCTTTCAAACATTAGTCAAAAAAAATCACCTTGTGGCAGAAAATCCACACACATTCTGCTGAGGTGTTCTAAATGGAACTTGATCTTTCACACTGTTCTTTTCCCAGGGACTTTCAATCTTTTGTTATGTCATTTAGCCTAAAACTAAAACTAATCAAGTAGTTGCTACCAAAGACCTAGGTAGGCCTGATAGGTTTACTGTTTAAAGGAAAGGAAAAAAAGATGTAAGTGATATGATAATGCTATTATGGCTTTAGAGTTTGCCAGTTTGCATTGAAAGTAGAAGTAGAATTAGAAAATACGAAACCACATCACACAGATCAGTGGAAGATCAGACTTCAGAAGACGGGGCAGGAAAAACATTAAGATACACAGACATAAGTAGCCATAGCATAGGAACTGCCTGCAATGAAGTGTCCACTTAAAGCTAAAAATAAAGGACAGTCAACAGCCAGCTCTCTGAAGGAACAAGAACACACAGAATAAACCAATTGCAACTCAGTAGTCTCTGCTTGATTGACAACTTGCAGGAAGAAACCCTTTTGACCTGAATCAGTTAATGCCATAACACTGACAGTAAATTCTAAACAAAACAAGGATTATACTGCACTAAAACATTTAAACAGTTATTAACAGGGAATGTGTGCCCAAATTCACAAAAACCAGACATCATTGCCATTATTATATATATCCCTACTACAACCTCCATGGGGCTTTCTAATATTTCTGTCTGATTTAGATAAAAACATAAAATGTGTAAAGAGGTCAGAGAGACTGGGCAAGGAGACAACCAACACATCACTGCATCCAGACAGTCTGATTCTTCAACTGTGCAGCAGACTCTCCATTAATAGGATCAAAATTATACCTTTGGCAATTTCCATTGTAGAAATCAGGAAAATTTTTGTAGGTTGCTTCAACTTGACCTTTTTAATGTCAAGTTCTGTACATGAGGACTTCTGTCACTGCTTAAGCTAACAGCTAAAAATCAACATACATCATATCCAAAGCTCTCAAAAACTAAAAAACTTTCTGTTAAAGTTTTTCAAAATATACATTGTTTAAAATTTGAGAAAATGTATAAGCTTAAAAAAGAACCATGCCATGCAACTATCATACATCCTAGAAAAGTAATTAAAAGACTTAGAAAGAAACTCATGGAACCAGGAATAGCACCAGACAACTCTGCATGAAACAATCAGTTAGCTACAGACTTGGGAACAAAGCACTAGGACATTATCTTCAGCAAACTTATTCCTTAATTTCTGTGTAGCCGTAACTTTCAACCTTAACATCATTGTGTGAGATGATTTTAGAGTTGAGGATTTTGTAGGTTTGTGTGTTTTGGTTGGTTATTTTTCGTTTGTTTTTTTGTTTTTTTTTTTAATATACAATATGTATTTAACATATAATATAAAAATTTATCTGCATTTACACATATTTACTTGTATCTGTCTTTGAAAAAGCATATATTCACCATGGTAACTTCACATATTGAATGTAAAACAAAATTAGCATGAATGTACTCACTTGCTTCAAAGCTTTCTCACTGGATGCATGGCAATAAGCATTTTCAGTTTCAAAAACAAGTTTAATGTTTTAAATACAATTGTTGCTTTGTTGAATTATGTATCACCCCATTTCCTGATTTTATGCCAGCATATCTAAGTATAATGTTTCACTACTACATCATTTGAAATAAAAGCAGCATTTAGAGACATACAACTATAATCATCACATAACCAGATGAGCATGACCTTACAAGGTTGGTTAGTATCTGCTTCCTGATTCTACTGTTCCAATTGTTTTCAAAGGCAATCAAATGAAATAAAGGAATTTCAGAGATCACCTTCAAAACAACCTTATCAAATCCACTTTTTGTTTCTTCAGCTCACGGCTTCTCAACAAAGAAGCAACCTGAAAAAGAAAACTAAGGAGCAATACAAATGAGGGTTTTTTCTTTACTATAGCACAGTCGTAAGAGCTTGAGTCTTAACTAAAAGATTGGCCAGGAAATCAAAATATCTAAAAATAAGCTTGAGAGAATATTATCCTGATCATATGAAAGCACTCTTCACTGCATAATAAATTAGAACACAGTCAAATGAAAGCTACTACAGCAGAGCTAAAAGTAAATAAGGTTTTAATGAGTTGTCCAGCACCATTCCAAGATCCTTTCAACACACCTTTTCCTCTATCTAACTTTTGCAGTGCTAACTGTTAGAAACATAGTAATGTTGTAACCCTTTAAGTGAGAAAGCAGATGCTGGAGTCTTAACCTCTCAACTAAACACACAGAAGTCTCCCAGCAAAGTAAATCTTCTGTTCTTCACAAACAGTACTTCAGAAATAACCAGTACAGTTTTTCAAAAACGTCTAGCAAAATCTATTTACACAACTGTCTCACTTCATGTACCTGTCATTGATGTATAGAGATTAGAAATTTAATTTACAATTAATTGATTTTTAAAGTACCAATATATAATCCTTTCTCTAAAAATTAAGTAACGCTGAGAGAGGCATTATGCGTGTTTGTTTGAAAACTACATAAACAAGCTGGGGTAAATTTTCCCCTCTGGAGTATTTCCTCTTGAATTTGTGGAAAAACAATTACATTAAGTCAGTCATGCTAAATACCTGGTCTTCATGTATTGCTAGGAAATCCTAACCAGCTTTCTCAAAGCTCAGTATTTTCATCCTTCTGATAACAAGCACTGAACCATCATATTTGAGACTACATTAGAGAAGCCAACTCAACCTATAAGTCAAGTTGCTAAGACAGGATAAGACATTCAAATTTTACAATTCTATAGCTGAAAGTAGAAGATGTTCATATTTTATAATTCTGTAGCTAAAACATTTGTAGAGTCATTAACACTTTTTTTTTTTTTTACTTTGGGATTTTTTTGTTGGCTTTGGGTCTTTTCCCCCTAAGGATTATTAACTTCTGCAATACTTTTCTAACTCCAGACAAGAACAAAAGCAAGAAAACCAGGCCTTCAAGTTTGTTATCTCTGATAAAGTAGTTTATACCTGTTGCACTGTATGTTCAGCAACAGTTCTTTAAGAGATTTTCAGTACCAATAACTTTAGAGTAGCTATTCCCTATTAATACAGTTGTCAAAAAGAATGACTACATTTAAGTTTTAATGTGGTAACATAATGCCAAGTCATGTAACTATATCTTTCTGAAAGGATCTATAACTATTTACATAAGGTTCAGTAACATGTTCTTTTATCCTTTCAGAAACAAATGTTTCCTCACCATTTCTCTTTTATCTGTCATGATTTTAATTTAGAAGGGAAAAAAAATTCAAAAAAAGAAACATATCTTTATTAATGCAGTTAAATCCAGATTTATCCTAAAATTTTAAGTAATTTGCCTCTGGGCTGACAATTTTAAATGAAGTTGAACAAAATAATGTGCTGCTAAATTTATATAAAAACTGCAACTGCAAAACTTCAGCTTATTGAAAACTGTCACTTTTCAATTCAGCTGCTTACATTGTACCTGTTTTAATTTGATTTTTGACACACATTGGAGAAATGATGCTCATCATACTAACCAAATCTTCAAATAAGCTATTAAATCTTTTTTTTATAGAAACACTAAAGCGTGTAAATTCTTACTTTCTTTAAAAATGTACATATTTAAGGTCTAGGTTTCATAACCTGTTGAAAATTAAAACATATTGTAAAGAACATATGTAAATCAAGTCACAAGCTTTCTAGTTCTGGATACAATGTCTATTTACATAAAATGTAACTAATGCATTTTAAATGAAAGTGTGGGATTATTCATCATGAGCTTCTAACAGAAGACTGCCTAGAAACAAAGGAAACAGCTAGGATTTTCATAGAGAAACTCAGAGCAAACTATGCCCCAGTTAAAAGAAAAAAAAAATTAAATCACTATTTTTTTTCCTAGGACCTGTAAGAAGCCTCATCCTACCCTACACCAACTACAGCTATCAAAAACATTGTTGTCCTTCTAGGTCTCAGGGAAAGAGTATAGCTTAGCTTAGAATCAGAGTCTCAAAAACAGCCATGAAATGGAACTCTGGCCTGTATCTTCTCCAGTAGCGATGCAATAGGCATGTCAGCCTGCCCCTCAGGTCTTACAATTTTAAAGGTTTATTTTGTTTTATTTGTTTTTCCTGACCATTTCCTCAAAAGGGACAGAGGGCATTAGAATGACAAATACCAATTTAAGCACTAAGAGTTACACTGCTATTTTTGAACTACCAATATGATTTCCAGGGCAAGCAGGATTTACTAAGTGGAGAGTAAGCATTTACACAGAGGAGAACAGTGGTATTTCTGGGGGAGATTAAAGCTCCTCTTTCACAAATATAACTCAGTTACTTGTCATTTCAAAGAAAGCTGAAGGTAGGAAAGGGGAAGAGCAGGTTCAGTTAGAATTTTTTCTTTTTCTTCCTCCTCCTCCAAAAGAATCAGAAGGTTGCTTCAAATGACTAGTTAAGAATCCAAATTGTAATGTATTTCTGAAACATACCCTTGGTATTTCTATATGCTCTCATGAAACATGCTTTGGCATTCAGAAAAAGACTCATCATATAATTCTCAACAGTTAGAGATATTACATATTGTGATGTATAAGTGGCTTAGCCTTCCAGATAAGTCAGATAGTCACAATGGCAGGAGGATTTTGATGTAGTCAGATCTGTGGATTTAATACCAAATTGGGAAAAAAAAAAAAAAAATTCTCTTCGTATCAGTATTTCAAAGCATTTCTCAAAATACAATGGAAGAACTAAGGCCATTTTAGCCCTCAGTTCCAAGGGAGTTCAGGAACTACCACCCAGAGTGTGTTAAGGACACCCTAACACACAGCAGTGCTCAGAAAGACTCTCTTAGCACTAAGGTAATGTCACAAGAATCAGTCCAGACGAACATCTCACAACTGGGAACACATTAAGATTACAAATAAGCAAAAGGCTGACTTTGACAGGCTGTCAAGCACACAGGAGGCACCCAAGGCACACAGATTATGTCAGACATAAGAAGGCTGACTGCTGGCTACAGCTGAGCCTGACTTCTCAAAGAAGCAACTCATAATGAGAGTCAATCAAGTAAGACAGAAGACCAACAGCTATTCATGAAAGATCTTTCGTTGTTGGTTCTCTCTGGGTATTTTTTTTAAATCTGTTGTCCAGTAGAATTTTTGTTTCTTTAAAGGCTTCAATATTTCTACTTGATTAATATCGATATTACACAAAGTTTTCTTAAGCATCATGAGGCATCCTGTTTCAATAATTGCAATGCCTACCTACAGAATCTTCCTAGTCAGGTATCAGATTCAGGCAAAGCAACGGCCTACCTACAGAATCTGCCTAGTCAAGTATCAGATTCAGGTAAAGCAATGGCATTCAAAGACAGAGTAAGAATTCAAAAATACTATAGTGATAAAAATTTTTAAAATGCCTGTTCTCCCCTAATCTTTCATTCTTGCTACTGCAGTACAGTCTTCATACTTTCAAAAACATACTTAAAAAGTAACAGGAGTCATCATGTACTCCTGCAACTGTTCATAAATCTATGCTATAAACCACATTATTAAAAAAAAAAATTTAAAAACAAAAAACAAAAAATAAAACCAACAAAAAAGAAAACACTCCCAAGCAAACAAAAAAAGAGAGGAAGAACAGACCTACAGACCTGTTTATATCCTAAAATCTTTTAGGAGACTTCTTTCAATATTCTTTTCCAGGGCAGCCCATTCACAGGACAAGAACTATCAGCTTTATCACCGGAAACACCTATACTCCAAGGCCCCAGACAAAATGCTTTTTGCAAGCAGTCTGAGTCAGCAGAGCCCATCCCCAAGAAGTACGGCTTAGATGAAAGTGTGCTAAAGTGAAACTGCCTAAATCCAAAAACTAACAATCAGGGTCAGCACCATAACATCACAAACTTATTTAGGGTCAGAACTTAAGGAATATCAACACTTAATGTCTAAATTATAATACCAACAAAGACCCAATCACCAAACCAAAGACCTATGCATCCACCTAACATTACCAGATATTTCCATTTAGATCTTGAAATATTATGTCCCTGTAGTTTTTTTGGCTTTATATGTTCTCAGCATTGAGAAACTTCTATCTAAAGCCTAGGGGCTAAGCTGCAGCACATACCATCCAATTGCCAACCCTGGCATTCATAACAAACTAACAGCATCAGATCTACCAGGAAGTAATTTAGTGAGAACACCTGAAAGAAAACAAATGCTATGACAAGAAGTGAGTAGTGTACACCTTCTATTTTATGACCCAATGGAATCCTGCAAATACAAAAGCTTGCCCAAAGGCAAAGAATTTCTACCATTTTCTAATTTACCTAGAACATGATTTGTATACCCAAGAAAACTACCAGTGTCTAATCCACAGGCTACAGATTCTCTTCTCTCCATAGTGGCACAACTTGGGAAAACTGGGAACAAGTCCTGTCTAGGGCATTTATAGCCAAGATGCTCTCCTGAGTAAGCAGCAGATGTTGAATTGAGTGCTTTACTACTGAGAATATAACAGAATCTAGGTCTTCCATTTCCTAATCCTAACAGCTAAGGTAATCCCAAAAAATGAGTACCACATGCTTCTATAGGCTCCTTTAGGAAAGCAAGGACCTCCCTCAGTTGTTGGAAACGTGCTTTACCACACTCAAGGGATCCAGATGCCTCATTGCAGTTTTGCGTAAGGGACTGCATTTCAAATATATCTTTATGTACATTATCATGCAGCTGCTTTCACCAGACTGCCCACCATTCAGTGTATTTTTTCCCCTGGATCATTCACCAAGACACCTACAGCTCATACACTCTGCAGCAAAATGAACTACAATTTAAACATTTACAAGAGTCTGTGCTACTCTTCTGTAGCAACAACACTCTTTTTGTGAAATACATAAATTCTGAAGCAGTTGGCTAAAGGAACCACTTAAAAATTATTACCCTGTTTCTTCAGAATGCTTCTTTTTACCTGGGAAATACAGCAGATGAAATTGCCCTAATACTGCACCAAGAACACATTCCTCATTAGCAGCTATCTTAAGTCAGGACTGGTGTGAATATGACATAGGTCACAAACCAAATACCTGTATTCACACATGCAATTTAAAAGCATCTCATCATCTTGTTGAATATACCAAAATTGCCTAAAATGCTTTAACCTCACACGCTTGATATTTCTATGGCAAATTTCACTCTCTGACATATTGAATATACTCCCTGAGTGTAGGTGACTCAAGTCACTGAATTAAACCAGTTCTGAATGTCCATGGAATCAAGTTATAACCAATCAATAACCAAGTTATGCAATATTTACACAACTATACCAAATGAAATGAAGACTGCACGTGAAAACATGAAATATAGAAAGCAGATATACTTACTGAGAGTACCCCATGTGACAGTCATTTATGGGACTGAGATTACTATTAATAAGGACCCAAAATCTGGCAAACAGACTAAATACACTTCAAACAGACGAAAGATGCTTCAAATTAACCACAATTTTGACAATTGATTTAATAGCAAATCTTCAGATTAAAAGCCTGGGAAAGGACATTCTGTAGGACCACCAGAGTCACCTAGTGGGACCAAATTGCAGCCATCAAGGAACAAATAAATGGAGGAATCAAAGTTTACGTTAAATACAAAATGAACAGTATATTTGGCTACTATGATTTTCTTTGAAATTTCATATTCACTGACTGGATAAAAGAATTAAGACTGACACTGCTTGCCTCCCTTGGTGTTTTGTTTTCTTTTTGGTTTTTCTGTTTTTTTTTGAGGGGGGGTGGTCGGTTTGTTTGTTGAGTTGTTGTAGGGTTTTTTTTTCACGTTGATAATGAAGGCATTTGGGGCAGGGTGTTTTAAAATATTTTAAAATATCCAAGTCTACTTTAGGGATTTGCCACAAGGTTTTAGATGTACAGAGCAATTCATCTAGGATAGAAATACCTGACTGGACTAACATTAAGCCAACAATCAGATATGACTTTGCTAATTCAACCAACTCCCCCATGTTCTGAAACATTTTTCAAGGAACTCTTCTTATGAGAAAATCACCAAGTGCTACTTCTGGTACCACAGACCAGGCAATGATAATGAGAGATTCTTGAATTGTGAAACAGAATTTGCCATTTGATTTGCCACATAGGAAACACAGAAGACTGGCAGCTCTGTTTGAATTCATGCCCTCCTGTAGTAAACCAGACACTTTGCAGCTCTGCAGAGGTGACTGCACAATGTCCTCTGCCTGCCACCCATCACCTAAGAAAACCTCTAATTGCCACTCATGTCTTTTGAAGCATCAAACACAGAAGACTGGCTGGTGAAATACTCAGTCCATAGAGAGATGCCTCTCTTGCATAGCTGTCTCATACAGTGTAATTCCTAGATTTGAGATGAACTGACTACCACATTTACAATTGCCCTCATCTCACACAGAAGGCAGACTTTCTCATATTAGTCTCAGATTACTAGCTGCTGAGATCTTCTCATTGTCTACAAATTTCTCTGACTCCAAAGATCTTAAAATGTATGTGACTACTACCTTTAAGGTGTTTATGTTGCATGGCACTCCTGAAATAAGTATTTCAGTCTTTTGGGGGCTGCCTAATATCACAGGCACCTGTAATTTAGATTCTGATATCTCTTAAATGGACTTGGTTTAAAAAGAGCAGGTAAGCTCAGACTCTTCTGATCTAAACTCCACGAAACCTATCATACATCCTAAGTAGAACTGGAAATTCAAGCTAACCATGCAATGAGAACATACACCTCAACTGGCAACACTGAACAGCACCAAGGAGTGAAGATGTGTGCTCACAGCTCCAATATGATTGTCTTGGATCCTTCATAAGCTCTCACTGCAGAGAGAACACTACTGAACCTAGGTCATTGCTGAAGGAATCTATGTTGCAATCTTTCTGATTAAGACTGGCTGAATTTTCTCAAAGACCTGTTGTACTGTGCATCTCAAAGCCTTTCTTTAGGTTCAGTGACCTTCCTGGCTTAAGTTCATTTCTAAATGTCCTTTATCTTTATGTAAGCATATCTGTGGTAGGTGTCTTCTTCAGATGATCCTCTTTATGCTGGTCTCCAAGACTGCCATTCCACTATAGCTGAAGCCCGTTTGCCTACTCTTAAGGATTCTAAACAATTGTGGGTATTCTACAAAGGCTTTTGTAATTTTGCCCAGAAGACAAAGTCTGAATTGCACAATACATCACTACCTTTTTGATGAAAAAGAATCAGACAAAGACCCACTTAATATCAGGAAACAGATGAAAATACCTATAGCATTCATCTTGCAGGAAAATTAGTTTAGCACAGAATAGACTAAATTTGAAACCTGCATGTGGAGGAGCTCTACACAGAAAGGCTGAGAGTATTCAATCCAATGGCCCAAGGCAGCATACAATAACCTTGTATGAGATCAGGAGACTCCAGAACAGCTTAAGCCAGATTAAAAAGTAGTAAAGCAAAAAAAAAAAAAACAAAACCCAAGTTCCACCTTTCCTGTTCCCCAGGCAGAAAAAAAGAGCACAAAAGGAGGGTCTTTGTCACTCCGTCTCTTACACATGATCTCTGACAATGTATGAATTCATACATGATCTCTGACAACATTCCAGTTTTGTGTGGATCAAGCATATAGAAACAAAACACTATGAAATACAGCCAAAGAAACAACTTCTAACATTTTCCAGATTTATTCTTTTCCCCACTGTACTGAAAAGGAATTTCTCATGATTTCACCAGATGAAGGATCTTGCTCTATACATAAATCATACTTCAAGATGGCCTACATAAGAATGTACTAAAAGCAGAAGGTTTAGAATGAATGCTTTAGCATATATGTATAAAGCACAATAATTACCATGTTGAAGTAAGACCGGATTTTGACCCCTCTTGCCAAATCCCAAACTATGACATTTCCATCATGTCCAGCAGAGAAGAGAACTCTTGGATCAAATGGATGAGGTTCAAGCACAAACACTTCATCTTCATGTCCCTGAAAATAAAGACACAGCAGAATGAAAAAGAGTATTGTCTCAAATACTTACCCAAGGACTCAACATGGTAATACTAGCAGCTGCCACATTAAACTATGAAAATGCCCAGCAAAAAAACTATTTTAACCACACTTTTTTATTTTTGGTAGCAGTGGGTTACAATCTTTTCTTTCCAGTTGCAATTTTACCTTACTAAGTAATATGTCAAGTATGTTATCTTCACAAGTACATCCCAATACTTCCACCAGGAGTTTAAAAAGATTAGTGTCTGCAACACTTGGTATGTATCTTGAGGTCTTAATATTCCACAGATTTCCATTATTTTCAGCAAAATATGAGTTAGAAGTTAAATTCAAACTCAAAGAATGAAATATATAACTTAAAGTTAGAAAATAACATCTTCAAAATCAGTGCAGTATTTTAGAGATTTGCATTAAGTATTTCCATCTCTAATCAGAGTATTAACTCTAGGTTAACTCTAATCAGTTACCAAGAGTTAACTATTTTTTCAATTACAAAAGAAGTGTCAAGCATTAGTAAAACTGTTGATGTATTTTAGTTAGAAGACTGATTTTTTTGTACTCATGGAATGTTTAGGTTGCAGAAGTGTCTCTTGTTAAAGAGGGCAAATTTACCCATTAATAGTATTTCAAAACATCACATTAAATAAAGATTAAAAAACTAATCGTTTCCTTCTCTCCTTCAAGATGGAGCTCCATTTTAAAAAAAAAAACCAAACACCAAACTAGTTTCAAAAATCTTAAACAGCAGTGGTTATTTGCAACTTGAAATTTTAAGTTTTTAATAAGCAGCTAATATAAGTCTCTATTACATTTCAACTGTCTGGAAACATTTGTCAAGGCAGTTTTCAGACAGGATAAAACATATAAGGAGGAATGTTGATGATATATAAATAAATTTTGCATTCGAGATTGATAAATCAAGACAATACACCTTACCATGAGAATGTGAATGAGCTGGCCAGTGAAAGAATTCCAGACTTTCAGAGTCATGTTATTAACTGCAGTTATAACAGAGTTGTCATGGCGGTCCCATGCCACCATGGTCACTTTCAGCTTTGTGATTTTATCTTCCACTCCTTGAAAACTTTGTCTAAAAAAAAAAATAAAAAATGTAAGTGTAATCCTACTTTGCCAAAATAGTTTAACACTACTAACAAGTGTAAATACTTCCGTGTTTTGCTGTATTTTTAAGAATTTTTATTTAAAAAGGCAGAGAAATTAAGGATGTTTTCTATAATGTAGCACATACAATCACAAAGAATTGCAGACACTCGAACAATGACTAAAGGATCTTCCAGAAAATGCCCTCTGATACATGACCTAACTTAGTTAAATTGATAGCCACAGTATTTTTAAAGAACAGTATTATTAAAGAACAAAAATCCAAAAATTAATCAACCAAGTAACAGTAAATTGTCCTAAAGAATATTTTTAATAAGTAGATCTCTGGAGAGAAGTATTCTATGCCTCTAAATTATATAAATTCTCAGGCAATATTTAGAACTACACCACTACCCTGGCATCACTTTAGTATTGGTAAAAATGGCATTTAATCTTGCATGAAACCTGAACAGCAGCAATCTATCAGAATACTCAAAAGTTACATTTTTGGCAGTGTGATTTAAAGACTAATCACCCTTGAATTCTCTAGCACATTTACCTCTATGAAAACATCAACCAAACACAATAATAGCATGCTACACTAAGTAGGCAGACAAAATAGAGAATCTTCCATATAGTAAGCACAACAACACATTGCACAATAGTATGTATTGTAAAACTCAATAATAGAAAATGTAGTTATAGTCAAATTCCCTTCTAAATTCAATGTAGAACCCAAAAGGCTTTATAAGCTGAATTCACTCTTTCCTTTCAGTGCAGCAATCTCTTTTTTTTTTTTTTTTTTAAAGATTCTGTTCTTGTGCAGAAAATATCAAATTTGAAACTGTACTTATTCCTCTCATCACAAGGATAAAACTGAATTTTGTTATAGGTGCTTTACTAAAACGAGCATTTTCAGTTCGTTAAAATTGAGAATTTTTACTGGGAGTAACTCAGTCTGTTAACAAAGTACCAGTGTTTTATACAGTTTTGTCCAACAATTTGATACCTATGTTTTGTTGCATCTGTCCATAATTGACAAGACAATGTCTGATCTAAACTAGATTAAACTAAACTAATCTAACTAGACTACAGCTTATTTAGCCTTCTCTTCCATCCCTCCCTTGGTCTTCCAGATATCTTTCCACAGCTACTCCTGAAACCATTATAGTTTGTTTTTTTTTCTACTAAATATCCTTCAAAGCATTCAGTATGAACAATATGAGGAAAAAAGTTTATCCCTTAAACCTGTTATAAATCTTTTTAATTTATATCAACTGGAAAATATCTTCATGCCAAAATAAAAAGGCACAAGCCACAATTCCTACTAAGTCATTCTCCATCTTCAAGACTCTTTTGTTGCTTGTTCTAGAGTACAGAAGTTTCCCATACCTACAAACCCTTGTAAACTCTCCAATTGTTTTAGCAAATGAGAAACCATTAAGGAGCCAGCAATTCTTTTGCTTTGGCATGTTGTATGAAAAAGACTCAATAGCTTTTCTGGGCATGCACATCCCACAATAACTGTAGATATTACTAAAATGCAAGAAATCTAAAGAAGGGATCTGCTCTGGTTTTCTTGCTCCAGAAATAAAAGTCTGTGTAAAAAAACACATAAATTTGACATTCAATGAGTTTTGATTACCTTTTATTCTTTTAATCTAATCAAAATACTATTGGCACTATTATCAGGACAAACTAATTTCTGCTGAATACATAGTCAAATATTTATTTTCGTTGGATTTCAAGAGCTAGATAAGCCTATGGTGCATTTAAGCAATAATAATTTAAGCCTTCCCTTTTTCTTATCTCTCACTGTCTTTTAAAAATTTTTTTTACTAAGTCAGCAAATTTTATCAAAGGCCCTCAAGAATCTACGTGATAGCAGAACATTTTACATCACTTACCCTGCTGGGCGAGTAGCCATATCTAACAAAATACTTTTCCATTCTCTTCGCTTAAATTGCCATATTCGTGCTGTTCCATCACGGCTTCCACTTACAAATCTAAGAAAAGGGGGGAAAAGTTAATCAGAGATCAAAGGCAGATCTGTACAGAAAAGACATGAAAATTAAAGTTCCAGAATTTAGAATTCAAAAAGAGAAGATATGAGTAAGAAGTCCAAACAGTGTCAGAATGCTGTATGGTTTGAGGTTAAAAACACTTCCCACATCAGTAAAAAAAATTTAAGGCCTCCAAAAAGTTAAACCTGCTTCCCTATCCTGAACCCCTTCCAAACTAAATGAAATATGACCTTTGGTGCACCTTGCTGAGTCGAGACACTGCACTAGCAGAGGGACACCACATACCAATGAACATCCCAATGGACTGACCCTACCACACTAGGTCAAGAGGAGAGCCCTGCCAGTAGAAGTACAGACATGATTTAAAACAAAACCTATTCCCAATAAGTTAGCATTGTTTACTAAGTATTATGATATTTTTATATGAAGTGTTTCCCAGCCTGAGTTTCTCTCCCACCCTTCTCCCTTTTAGAGGTTCAGGGGTAGGAGGAGGAGAAAGAAGTGGGTGAAGCTTGGTCTACAGCTATTTGTACAATGATAAAAGTGTATATTAGAACATCAAATAAGTGAAAGATGCTTCATAATAAACCAAACTGTTTTCTTTAGCATCCTTCAAACCCAATATCCAGAACTCAAAGTGAAACATTAAAAAAAGCATTAGGCTAGCTACACAAAATATTGGTAGATCTAGTTTGGTAATTTCTCTATATGCAGCAGTCACTTAACTTAAAAAATGTTTACACATTAAAATATATCTAAAAGGACATGTATTTGATATGTGAATATATATATACACACACATATATTTCTTAGGAAGACGTTTTGAGTATTTTTATACTCAATTTTAGCAAATTTGAAACACTTCAATCATTTCAATGAAAACAACTGTGAAACTAAGGAGTACTATTAAAAAGAAACAGTGAGACTCCAATAGTTATAGACTATTTTACTGGATGAAACTCAAAATAAAGCTTCTTTTTTAATAACTACTTCTGGAAACTGGTATTTTAAAATGTCTACAAGGTCAAAAAGCTAGCTCTGAATAGTGTGCTTACCTGCTACTACTATTGGAAAACTGAATGCTGTCAACTTTGTCCTACATAAAAAAAGAGCAGAAAAAGAAAAAAGAAATCAAACTTCTCCAAATTATCCCCTTTTATCCAAATTATTACTTTAATCAAGTACATATGTAATTTTAAAAAATGTATTTACAGTATGAAACTCCAACTCTGATATCTTCTCTGGCTGACCTGATCCAAAGAAATAAACCCTAATGATGTGATCTGTACTCCCAGTGGCCAAAAACATTCCACCTGAGAAAAACAAACAGATAAGTCTTAAAAAAAAGGGCAATCTACTGTTATTACAGTATTTTCAAAGGGATGTAACATCAAATACTTCAATTTATTCTCTGAAATTTATAGCTGCATCTCATTTCAACTATGCCTGTAATTGACCTTTAAGTCAAAACAAGATTTAGAAACTCCAGAGTTTAACTGGAGCTGAATAACCTCACATTTGCTGTCAGTAAACATGCATCAGCAGATATATCCAAAAGATTAACTAACCAGAGTAATTTGCTTGCAACTAATCCCTTAGAAGCCTCCCTCCTAAAAAAAAAAATTCAAACAGAACTAGAATTCAGTACATTTTGATATTTTATCCAATTATTTATGTAGCATTCTTCAGTTACCAGCTCTAGAATTGATGAAACTCAGGCCGTGAGAACTCTGTAATCAGCCCATTCTTGTACAAATCCCCATATGTTACACCTCAGATAAAGCTGACTCTCCTAATTAATCTGAGAAAAAAGTATATATCTATCCTGTTCTGAAAAGACTTGCATTCACAAGAGACTTACAATTTCATGTTTAACTGTTTCTAAGAATTTCTGCAGCAGCAAGTATTAATGCATAAATTCTGAGTTTCTATTTTAAATATTTGGGGGTTTTTAACAGACATTTCAACTCAAATCCATCTTATTAAAAAAAGAAATATACTACAGTAACCATATTGTACTTTATTTTACACTTCAAATTACTTCTTACACTAATACAAGGCGAGGAGGAATAAAAAGTATTTTACCAGCACTAAAAGAAGAACAGATCATTTGGACTCCAGGCCGAGGACGTTCTGTAAACTTCGTTGGCCTTGGACTACAAATTAAAAATAAAAAAATAAAAAAAGTTAAATAATTTCTTACTAGGATTTCAAAAAACAAGTCAATATCTTAGAAATAAAGGACAGAAGGATAAAATTAAATATGAAAGAACAGATGGCTGCCCATTTATAAACAATTTTGTGTGACTACGCTTCATGATCTGATCTTTAGGAAACTAAGACATCCAGATGGACTAAGTAATCCATGCATCAAGGAGAGTTATAACATAACTTAAATCCCATTCTCTTCCGATATTGCTATACAAAACACTCCTCTGATGTTATCAGCAAGGCAGAACAGAGCCAGTTTCCCATGATATTCAGTTTTAAACTGCTGGGTGTACTGGTTTTTTCCTGTGGTATATGCTTGCTTTTACAAGAGAGTAACAGAGCTGGGTGCTTTTTATAGGCAAGGATATCAAAGAAATTTAAATCAATTTTGAGGTTTTCACAGTATTAGAATATAAGACTTTCTTCAAATGACATATATTCCTGGTAGGCTTGTTTCAAACAGTACCCAAAATTTCAGGACAATGGTTAGAAGCTTGTAAGGGATTTTACTTTATGGCACTCACTTTTCTCTAGGCATTTCAGAATGTGATGTGCAAGCAAAACTAAAGCTTCAGTGGATCTGGCACTTTAAGGATGTGTAAAACCAAAACAAATCAGATCAAGTTCTTCAATCATTATTTCAATTCTGTTCATGCATTACAGGAACCTCAAACCAGTAGGTGGTCTTGCACAGTGTGCCATCTGCAATCTTCCATCAAAGAATTAACTTATGAGAGAACAGCAGCACTACACCCACAAGTGTCATCACTAAAGATTTGCTCTAACATAAAAGAATTAATATTCAGAACTTATCCAAAATGCTCTTTTGAAAGCAAAATGGCCTGTATAATTCATTTCACCTGAAGGCAGATGCCTAAGAGACCTTTCTCCACTAATCAGTTATTGCTATCTCAAAGAAATTAATAAGCACTAAACCTCAGTGATATTTATGCATAAAACAAAGTAATAAACAACAGCAATACCAGTAAATAAATCCATCTCCAAATTATCCATTTAGTATAGGCTATTTCTGTGACCTTTCCTGCAGGAGTTTTAAGGTAACTCCCTGCAGATTTGTGACAAGGAAACTTCACAAGATACACCAAACAAGACAAAGATCTCTTTTTACAAAACAGTTGAAATGCTCCTTAACTGAGATACAACAAGAACTATCAGACAATACAATATGCAGTTTACATAATTTGGAACAAATGTAAATAGATAAATAGGCTGTTGTTTTCTTCCACTGTTGTTTGTGAACTCTGCCTTTGGAGTTTGGACAGCTGCAAAATAGAGCAAGTATGCGCTTTCATTCTAGTTTGGATAACCAATTTACATTCTCAAACTTCTGTCTCTCCAATGTGTGCTATTTTAGACATTAGGAGACAAGAGATTCCGGCACTCTTCTACAAAAGAGCAGATTGCAAAATGAGTCGGGCAATCAGTATTTTTGTGAAGCGTGGAAAGTGGACAAAAGCTGGTTCTCTTCAGGACAGTGCTTCACTTTACATATATATTCAAAGTATTTATTAAATATTTCATCAGTTTATTAATCTAATCTGAAGACTAGCCTAACTCTGGTCATGTAGTAGTTAAAGCAGGACTTCTTCACAGAAAACAGATGTGTGATATAACCTCTCTAACTTAAGTCTTTGCTCATAAGTCAATGAAAAAGGCTCATATCTGAGCATATAACTGAGTTCTGATATATGACCAGCCCCTTTAACATCAAGTGCTTTCTGCATAAGAAAGCAAATGGGAAGTATGACATCACACTGACGATAATTGAGAAAACAGTGTCTTGTCCAAAACAGGAATGTCAAAATCAGCATGTGTTTTTCCAGAGGTTTTTTCCCTCTTTTTAAAATGATGGGAGAATAAATAGATAAGAAAAGCAGTACACCAAGCTCCTCTATTCCAATCTGAGAGACAGTTCTGCTGCCTTGCTCATATGGTCTGTCAGTAACAGGCTAATGCTGGAAACTTGTGATGCAAAGAGGTGCCGGAAGTAAAATAAAAACTCAGTGTCTTCCTCAGAAAATATATATAGGCAACCATTTCACGGTGCAACTAATTTAACTGTGATGCACTGACCAGTTGTAATAATTCTCCCTTAAACTTGAATGAAGCACATGATTCTTCAATTTCTGATAAGGCAGACTTTCTCACTCATTCCTACTGTAAACTGATGCAAGACCCAACTCCTGTGTTTACCATCACCACCCAGAATAGTAAAAGATGACTAAACCCAGGGTAAGACTCGATTGCCCAAATTTTCAATTGTTTTCCCATCTTGTTTGGGCTACATTCTGTGAATTCCTTGCCTGCAGCAACAACCAGTTTTCCTCTGTTTGGAAACTGAATTAATCTACCTGGAATGTTACCGCTTTTAGACATACCTGGTAGCTTCCTAGTCATAAATCTCTTCAAGGAAAGAAGAGGAGCACACAGATGCCCCCATAAAACTAAAAAACATGCATCCACACTAGTCACAGAACCATGTGAACAAGGTCGCTCACTTTCCTTTGAACAATCTGAGAATTTTGTGGTCAGTTGTGCCAATGTCTCTTTAATCTTATGACACTTAATCTATTGCAATGTGTTCTTTCGCAGTTCATAAAAACAGAGCTGTCACCAACATCCCCAGATTGGGCCATATGTCTGACCCAAACACAGAACATGCCTCAATTAACAAGGTTATCGAAAAATAGGAGACCAACATGGGAAGACCCTAATTTCAGACATATTATTAATTAATATTAACTGCAGTAGAGTTGTTGGCAAAGCTGAGTTACAAGATTTTTGCAATCTGAGAATGAAACAAACCAAACATTTGCAGAGATAAGAAAAAAAAAAAGCCACAAAAAATACAATTCAGTGTAGTTAAGAACAAAACTATTATTTTTAATTTGAGAACACACTGAACACAATACCAACTCTGCCATTCCTGTATTCCATGAAAAAGTTTGGCAAAGCACTAATGGCATAATCATCTTGAAATGACAATCAACCACATGATCACCACAAGGCTGCCCACAACCAGGTGATTCAAGTAGTGTTGAGTACAAAAAGTAGGGGTGGGACATATAGATTTTCTTCTTCTTTTAAGTAGCTAAAATTTCGAGACTTCTACGCCCATTCCCATTTGAAGCATTGGATAATTTAGTAACACACTTTCATCACTGATAGCAATTCCATTCTTGTAGAGCAGGCTGCCATTAAGCTCAGGAGCTTAATTTCACCTTCCTGGGTGGGAGTTGTACTAGAACCAAGACACAGGGCAGCAAGTTCAGAGGCTGAACAACCATGATAAGAGATCATATTGTCCCTGCCATCTTTCCTCCTCTTTAGGAATATTGAACAGAAGGAAGCCTGTATTTCTTACTACACAGATAAATGGAAGGATAAACTTCCCACCTCACCAGCAATACTCTCTTCCAGATGGCCTACACATCTTATTTTTTAAATATAACTTCAAAAGAGGCATTATGACAGAAATTAACAGGCATCCCTTTCCCTTGATGCTCTTATATTGCTAGTACTTGTTTTCTCCCAGCATATAACTCAATGTAGGTGTAGAGGGAATCTGCCATGCTTCTGCAACTCTGGAAGGAGAACCACATCTAAGCATATAAGAAGTGCAATCACCTCAATGAAAACTGTTATGACAATATACAAATATATATATGTTATACAAATATACAAATATTGCTGAGCTGCATTGGCCATGCAATGCAGCCTTCTTGTGGAAAATTACACTGGATTGTAAGTTTGCTAGTATACTTTATTTTGGCTTACCAGAATATTCATGATAGGCACAGTTAGAAAAGTTTATAGATTAGCACATTGAGTAAAACCTTCCCTAACTAAGAAGTTCCCTGAACTAGTATACTGTACAATTCAGGAAATTAAGATTTGTCTGTATGTCCAATTGTTTTGACATCACAAGGGGCATACAGTTATATTCCAGTCCCAAAAGGCATACCTGTTTCTTATTTAGATGTTTTTATCAAGTCTTAATTTGAATTTAAAAGCATCAATTACTCTAAATACATTACACCTCTACTAAGCTTAAAAAAAGGACCTAAAAGAAGCAAAAGCACACAGGGATGCCTTTTAATATCTTTATATTATGCATAATACCCCGTGGCAAGGAGTTTTGTAACTCAGTTGCATGTTTTGTAAACAACCACCTTCTTCCAATTTGAAAATTGATACTTTCATTTGATACGTTCTAGAACTACAAGGGTCCACAAGCAATTCCTCATTATATTCCTTCTTCAACACACTCATGACTGTACATGACTCATCTTCATGTATTAGTTTTTTCCAGACTGAAGAAATACTTAGGGGCTTCCTCTCTCTTCTGAAGCCCAACATAAAAAGTATTTCCAAAACAGAAGGTAAGAGCAGTAGAAAAATTCCCATCTTAAAATTTAATCTGCACTCTGTTGTTAAGCAACATGAGTCACTAGCGTGACTTAGTTTACCAAACCACTTCCTTGCTGTGCTGCACATGACAGCTAAACTAGATTTGTTTTCTCTATGCCCCTGTCTAATCACACCTCTTAAAATTACTCTTACATGAAAGCATTCCTCAAGTATCTTTTATTCTTTTAACATTTGTTGAGCACATCTCACTAAAAACTTTTATTCTAAAATTATGGGAAAGGAATTAGTTGAGAATCCCATACCACAACTGGCCCAAATTTTCTCCCTAAGTTTTATCTCAAGACAAATCCGATCCAACTTCATGATTCAAACTTTCATAATTTCTAAACATTCATCTCCCAGCTTATATATTATAACCTACCTAACTCTCAAGGATTCACTATTTTTTAATAGTGAATAATAATAGTGACAGAATTAGTTTCAAAAATCAATTCTACAGACAAAAACTTTACTTAGGAAAAGGAGAAGAAAAGAAACAAAAGAGAGAGATAAAAGAAAAAACATGTGGGTCAAAAGATTTACCCATTAGACAGACTAAGATTTCATCTTGTCACCAAGAGCTCAGACTTAGAAAGCCTTAAGAAAAATAATGTGGTGGCAACTCCTTTCCTTCACACAAAAATAAACATGTAAACAATTGCCTCCTGCCCCCAGTGAAAAGGGGAGTCCTGATTTGATTACAGCATGCACTAGTCAGCAGAGGAGTAACAACCTGACACACAGCTTCATTTACAGTACCAAAAGAGAGACAAAACATCCAGAGAACATCAAAATAGTTAAGGCTCAAACAACTAGAGAAGTACCTATGCAAGAGTGCCTGCAAGCTCTGCATAACTTCAGCACACTGGAAGAAAAAGATTCTAGCACCAATTACCAAAACTACAAGGAATTGAACTTACCTTCAAGGAGTATATATCTGCAAGAGCACATCCTATCATCGAAGCTACATCACTAATGATTACTGAAACAACCATTTCCAGTTTTAAGCTATAGGTTTTAGTGATAAAGGAAAATAAAGAGCAAAAGCATTTAAAAGCTGCTGAGCAAGTTGATTTTTAAAAACTATAGGTGAAAGTCCTGACAACATTTTTAGTATCTTTGAAGGCATAAACTTCAGGCATAACTTCAGCCATCAATACTTGGCTGTCCAAGAATACTGCGTTTTGCCATGTTACAGCCAAGAGCAACTATGAAAAGGTAATATAGGTAAGGAAAGAACAAACATCAAAAATATCCTATCCTGATTTGTACTAGCACATTACTGTCTCCTTTAATGGTGGATTTTGAAATCCAAAGTGCAATAATTTTATCAAAATAATTTTAATTTAATTTGAAATTGCAATGACATCTGAATAATGGAGTGCCAACTTTGACATTATATTAAACAAAAAACTCCAACAGTACACTCATTTTGTAAATTAACATATATACAAGAGATAAGCAAGCTATAGGTACATCAGAAATAGATCATACCCAACAATCACATACTGAAAGTCATCACAAGCTTGGTTTAGTCAAATTTTTCCCCGTATTTGTACATCATTCTTAATTACGTAAACAGAAGTAGCAACAAATAAAATAGCAACTAACTTTATTTTAAGGGTGCCAGCATCCCACAGCCAAAAGCATATAGTTCCATCTGCCCCGGTTGAAGATAAATATCTCTTTGAGCCACTGCATAGTGGAGAGAACTGGGAAAAGGGGGGAGAAAAAAAAGAGTTCTCCTGTTAATCTGTTCCAGATATGCTAAGAAGTTCCACAATTCATCTCACCAAGTAAAAAAAAAAAAAAAAAAAAAGGAAAAAAAATCAAGTATCAAACCATACTTAAGGGAAACAAATTGGAATGAACACCAAAACAAAAAAATACTGCTCCGTCACTCCCCCCAGAGCAACCCTTCTGGGTTACTTTCCAAAGCATTCCAGGTTCCTCCTCCCTCTCCCCACCACCCAAGTTGCACAATAGCATGCAGCTCTAAACAAAAACGAACAAAGTACTCCTAGTGACTGCAGTTTTCACTCAATGCACCTGTGTTCAAAATCACAGCCTGCAAAGCAATGGTACTTCAAAACTGAACTGCTCAAGCGTGTCATGTAATTTTTTTGAACAAGGATTATGTCTGGGATTCTTCAAAGCATTTTGACAATAAACGTGTTTTTTCACAATGCATACCATGAAAATTCCTTCTCACTTCAAGCTTAGTTGCCAGGCATGCATTTTTATTACACTGAACATTCTCATGACCAATTTTTGCAAAGCAAAAACCTACCTGCAATGACGTTATAGATGCACTGTGGCCCTGCAGGACTGCTAATGGTGCACAAGTTCGAAGGCACCAAACTCGGATCATTTTATCGCAGCTTCCAGCAGCTATCATGGTGTTTTCATAGTTTACTGCCATATCAGATATTTCAGCTGCATGCCCTCTCAGGGTGGCCAACAACCTTCCATCATCAGTTGCCCAGATTTTTACAAGGCAATCATCTGATCCCTAGAAGTAAGGTAGAAATAATTTCAACCATGCCATTGGCTGTTTTGATGATAGAGTTAGCAGTCAAGTGAAAAACAGAACTAGTGACATGAAGATATTCCCACCCATGCTTTTAACAGTTTTCTACACTGCATCCAAAACACAAGTTTACACTGATTCTCAACAGTATATACAAATCATGATGTATTTATAATAAAGAACACAAGTTGGTTTATGCCTCAGCAAGACACTTTTTCCAAAAATCCTGTACAAACTGAAGAAGCTGTTACAATACATTAAAATACTCACACTAAATGTGAAAATGAATTATGAACTGGTACAGTCTGTCATTTATGCCCATAAAAGTTCCTTATCTTCCTAGTTTCATCACCATACTTACCACAAGAAGTTAGATAAACAGCATGTATGAACAGCTATTCCATCATTAGATCAAACTATTACAAACCTGCTTAAATATTCACATTAACAAACACTGAAATGACTATCTTTTCTCAACAAGCTCAAGAGGTTTCATCTACATATTCACATTTGACTCGAGTTTTGCTGGTCGTTACACACAATTCTAACAGCCACTGGCCTGTATACAAAAAATTCCCAGCACCAAACAAAAAATTCATAGCTCATTCCTTCATTTTTTTCTGTGCCTTCCTGAAAGTCTAAGCATCTGCAACGCACCATGGCTCAATACCAAGACATTGAAAACTGCACACACACCAAGAGACAAGATTTATTGTAAACATTCAATTCAATTACTTAGGTTCAGAAGCAATACAAAGTTGGGTTTAAACATCCAGAGTACTGATCTGCTACCTGACACACACAGGTGCTACAAGTTACAACGTGACACCACCCTTATAAAATTTGACCAGCGTTTCCTGTTCCATCTACTTACACTGCCTTTGCACATCTGCCTCTGTAATCTAGCATTTACACTTTAAAGACAGCAGAAGGCACAGCAATACTATCATCTACCTTTTATAAAATAGGACCAGGTCTCCTAGACAAAGGAAATAGTTACAGAAGCTTGCTCATAATTATGTTTTTTGCCTCTTGGGTGAGAAGAGCAATGATACAGCCTCTATTATTTCTACCTATGCATAAAACTTCCATTCTGAGATTCTGTGGAACACATTTGGCTCATCTAACTGCTAGACTGCCACAGTGTCAGACCAGGGAACACAATCAGAGCCTGAGTTATATCAATGAGCAGAGGACAGAATCACAGAACTGCTGAGGTGAGAAAATACTTTGGTCTAGTCCAAATTCCCTGCTCAAGTAGGGTCAGTTAGAACATTATGCTGTATCCACCACTCAGATTTTATTATCTTCTAGGCACCTACTGAAGGCATTCTCTTGCTCCATCACCCAGGTCCTCAAATGAAGCATGAGAGAGTATGGTGCCAGTACCACACCCTGTGATACACCTCTAGTTACTGGCCTCCAGCTGGACCTTGTGCTGCTAATCACAGCCCTTCAAACCTGAAAATGCCCTAAGCTGACAGTCTCACAGTCCACACATTTAACCTGTACATCACCAGTTTGTCAGTAAGGGTGCTATAACTATCTGAAAGATAGTATCTGCTCATGTGGTTCTGTTATCATGATATGAGACTCTTGAGTATGAAGAAGCTTGTATATTCTTCTCAAAATGCAGTCATCACCAAAAAACCCAGGAAGCTGAGACAAAACGGTATGTGTGCTTGCTGGTGAGTAAAACTGCAAATAAGAGCCTCACTGCTCAAGATAGACCTGAAAGAAGGAGAAGGGAAGAGCAGACCCAAAACTACCAAACACTAGAAAAAGTAGAAATCAGTCACAGACAAAGATGTAAAATGGTCAGCAAGGAAAAAAATTTTAAATTGTTGTGGCACCTAATACCACCTGGAGGGTCTCCAGAGGTCTTTTTTAGTGACAGCAAACAAAGGAAAGATCAGCATAAAATGGGCCTGCTCCCTGCCAGCTGGCTATAGTGTCACTATAGAGGTGCATGTTGCACATCTCCACTGCAGAGAAAAAATACTGTCAGCCAAGTCTCAGCAACTAAAATGGGGGGGAAAAAAACGCAGGGAGAAAGGAAAACAAAAGAGAAAAAACCTAAAGTAAAATTGTAAATTCTGTAGCACCTTGGCATCAATACTAGAGTTCAAATAAATTAATGTGTTTCTATCTGATCTGAATGGGACAACCCACAACTCTTAATTTTGCAATTAATTTTAATTAAGAAAAATAGAACTGCTGCAATTCTACTAGCAAGGGCATGTAGATTACACCACAGCTCATGTTTCCAAGGTTATATACACAACTGCTACAAATTATGTACCTATTAAAAAGCATCTGTCAAAAGTGAATCCTAAAGCAACTTCAGCACCAAGAGAGAATTGATGACTACATTACCAAGGTATGGAGTAAAATTGGTTCATTTTCCTACCATTGCACACACTTGTGGGATGAAGCGAAACTGCCAAGCAACACACAAATTAATCTTGGGTTGGAAATCTTACACAGACTATTACACAATGCTGTTTATTATTCCCTAGAAAGAATAATCTCAGCAGAGACAGGAAAATAAAGGTGGGGAGAAAAGGAGGATTTTGCAGTCAGAAATTTAAGTAGTGCAGGAACTAGAGAAGACAGTATTTTTTTCTATTGCCCTGCATGGGTTCTGCAAGTCGTGCTTTTCAATAGAACCAGAATACAAAGTCTCTACAGGCTGCAGGGAGGGCAGCTGCCTCACCACAGTCTTCCCCACAGTTTGCAGGGGAATCTCTATTCCAGCACTTGAAACACCTCTTCCTCTTCACTCATAATGGAGTCTTCAGGACTGTTTCTCTCACGTATTTTCAGTCCTCTCTCCCAGCTGTAGCTGCCCTGGGATTTTTCTCCTCCTTCTTAAATACATCATCCCGGTGGCACTACCACCATCCCTGATGCGCTGAGCCTTGGCCAGCAGTGGGTCTATCTTGGAGCTGGCTAGCATTGGCTCTGGACATGGAGGAAGCTTCTCACAGAAATCCCACCAGTACCACAACCTTGCTATGTGAACACAGTAAAGATGAACTAAGCTAGCAGGAAAAATGTATACTGTCTTATTTCCACTGTCTTTAGGCAAAATAGAAGTAACATCTTTCTAGCAAGGACAACATCTCCCAGATGAGTGTGACTCAAAAATATGCTGAGAACACTTTTTCCTTTTATTTTGAAACAGAACATGAACAAAACTTGAATTTAGAGGCTTTCAATCCATCAGATGTCAGGCGGAATATTTATGATGCAGAAACTATTATGATGCAGCTTCTAGAACTAATTATAAATCTAAAACAACTTATCTAACTACCATCACACTGAAGGTTGTGGAGTTAAAATGTAAGACAAGAACAATCCCCTACCAATGCATACAAATTTACATACCACACTAGAAACTTAGAAGTTGTAGCGGTCTAGATTAAAAAGAATTGGCACCGTTTCATTATACAGATGCAATTACAACACAACAGCTCATGACTGTTTACCCACTAACTATATAAGGCCAGCTACAGCAACTTGGATTTTACTGAAATGGAATACAACCATTTGCCAACAACCACTTAAACATCTACATGAACACTGGATTTACCTAAAAGCGCAGAGATAAGAAGTTCAGTTCCAGGCTCTCCAAAATGAAAATTCAGCAACCACAATTAATACCTATGGCCACTTTATTTAACGCTTGAAGTAATCATGATCTAAACCAGGAACTTGCCTTCAAGCAATTAGACCAGGACACTAGTCAGCAAAGGATTGCCTGCAAAACCCTGGGATTGCAGAAGCATATTGCCCCATTCCACCTCCCATTTTATTTCAGGTTCTTCTACTTCTCTGTCTTAGAAAGAAACTGCTGCTACAGTCAAGAGAATTCTTTCATAAAATCTTTAATGCATTCTGCCATGTCACATACAAAATACACCCACAACACAGAGCCCATTTCCTGGTAAATAAATCATGTATAAACCACAGGATGAAAGATTTTAATGCCTGTGATTTAGCTTGCTGATGAAAACAAAATAAATATGAAAATAAGTTTCTTCTATGCATGAAGTAACAAGTGAACAAATAAATAGCCTGTTCAAAAAACTGCAAGGTGTCCCATTCCTTCAACTACACATCTCCCTATGCAACAAAGCAAGATGTATGTGGGCAAAAGAGAGAATTATATTTACAACTGCCTTGGAAGAATTTTAGAAGTTAGGACTCCAAGGCAAAATAGGAAATTTGAACTGTACTTCTATCAGCATTGTTCAAGCTATTTGACATGAGGTTAAAAGGACATAATCAAGCTCCTGAATCCACACAGGTATCAATTACATCCAGTGTTTGTAGGAAGGCAATAAATACAGTGAAAGCATCCTGGCATGAAGTGTGTTTATGAAATCTTTGTCTTTACTGAAACTGACTACTTACCCAGATATCTAAATATTAAACTGACATCTACGTGGTTTTATAAATCCCATCCCTTGGGAAACCTGCAATTTCAGTACTGATTTCAGACATCTGTCTAGTATTTATGACTTAATAACAACCAAAAAAAAGGAAATAGTTAAAAATACTAAAAACACTAGTACTTAAAAAAAAATCCTAGGATCTCACAAAGACAATTTGTTGTGAATCAACATTTGTTACAACACACCATGTGATTGTTCTCTCTCTGACTTCCTAATCTAATTGTGGCGGCAGTTCTTTGTTTTGCTTCTGTTTTTGCTAGAGAAAACAAAGCCAGAAGAAAGAACCTACACAGGGTAAATCCTTTTCACTGAAAATAAACTGTTTTCTCAATGAACTGCACAGATCAGCACCATCATCACATCTAGTGTTCAAATACATATGCCAAAACTATTCAGTGTGTAAATCAGCATTGCTATTAAAAAGCAAATACGAGATAAACAGTAGTAAAGGACTTAATTCAGCTTTTCATTCTTATTCAGTGTATCTATCCTATATTCAGGTTTTGGAAACAATAAAATGACATATTATGTGTACTTAAAAGTGAAAAAAATCTACAAAAATAAAGATTTTGTACTCACAGTAAATATTCGTCTGCCAGTCCGATCAAAAGTTACACAGTATACAGAAGACAAGTGTCCTAAAATTCGCTTGTGCATCTTCATATGTTGATAGACAGCAGTTGGAACAAGGCGTTCAAGTCTGTATTTTCCATTTAGTTTTCTTGAAAACAGGGTATCCACTACCAAATGGGTAAAGAAAAAAGAAGAAACATTTATATTGCATTCATAAACTAAAATACTTGACAAGGATGGAAAATATATTTCAACACTGGACTACCTGAGCAGATGAACAGGTTACTGCAGTAATTATCTCATTTTGACCTAGTTAAAGAACAATAGATAAAAAAGTAGCCTATGATGTATGAAAAAAGTATTGAACTGCAAGGTATAGTCAAAGATGCAATACAACTTCAACTTCAAGTGCCCAAATTCAGGAGTATTGAGGTAGCTTCCATGAAGGAGTAACCTACCTCAAATATAGAAAGCGTAAAACCTTCCACATAGCTATTAACTGAAGGTCAGCACACATTCAACTCTTCTCCAAGGCAACCTGCTTCTTGTGGTCTACTCAAACAGTTATCTACCATTTTTTAAGAATCCTGCTACTCACTACAGCTAAGCAAACACACACACAAAATCATCAAATGAAAATTTACAAATTAATTTACCAAAACTTACAGAAATTTCTGATTCTGACTAACAAAACTTTGTTTCAAAGAACTTGGTGAAATTTTCTCCTTTAAAAGCTAACAAGTTTCAGGAGAAAGAATTCACTTTAACAAAATGGAAATCTTTCATCAAGAATGTCAGTGAAGACAATAAAGCTCACTGTAATTAATCTTAAACTACTATTCAGCAATAATAAAGCAACAAAGTATAATACTTCTCTGCATGGATACATAGACATTAGTCACACTCCATATCCTCATCAGACCAAAGAATGGCAATGGTGATACATTTTATAACCTACAGAACTGTGACAAGGCAGGTAATGTAACATTGACACACAGAATAGTGTTGAAGATTTAAAGCAAATTTCTAAGGGATCACACTTAGTCATCCAATCTAACCTCCCTGCTGAAGCAGCATCGTCCTAGAGCATGTGGCACAGGACTCCATCTAGACAGTTCTTTAATGTCTCCAGTGAGGGAGACTCCATAACTTCTCTACGCAACCTGTTCCAGTGCATAGCAATTCATACAGGGAAGTTCTTCCTCATATTCAGGAACTTTCTATGCATCAGTTTCTGCCTTTATCTTCTTGTCTTATTGCTCAGCACCACTGAGAAGAGTCTAGCTTCTTTCTCTTGGCACCCTCCCTTCTGATACCAACAGACATTGATATGGCCACCTCTCAGTTGTTGCTTCTCAAGGATGAGCAGGTGCAGCTCTCTCAGCCTGTCCCATTTATCTCAGAGAGAGACACCCCAGTCCATTAATCATCCTCATAGCCCTCCACTGGACCCACTCCAACACCTCCATGTCTCTCTTGTGCTGAGGAGCCCAGAACTGGACACAGCACTCCAGACTGACCTCATCAGGGTTGAGTAGATCACTTCCCTTGACCTGATGGAAATGGTCTTCCTAAGGCAACTCAGGATACTACCGGCCTTTTCAGCCACATGGGCACTGCTGGCTCATGGACAACTTGCTCCCTAGCATCAACTGCAAAAGTGCAACAAACCCCTTGCATCACTCAGGTTTGGCCCAGAACAACATAACAGCAGTTCATAAGCCAGCACAGGCCAAACTACATCAGATATGTCAATTTTTAGAGTGGGATTGTATCAACTCTGTAAGAGCCACAAGCTTCTTGTGTTATAGCCAAGTCCATTAGCCTCAGGCCCTAATTCAAGGACGTTTTCCTAGTTCAAGAAGCTCCATGAAGAAGTGGAATTATTAGCTGTAGAGCAAAGAATTTTTAGTCGAGGAGCAATTGCTGTCCTAAGGCTCTATTGTATCTTCACCCTTCCCTCACACCAGAAGAAGACAAGATTGCATTTGCTTTATGACAAAGTTTTCCCTTGCCAGTAGCCTACTGCAGAACAGCAGGAAACCAAGATTAGCTCAGCCACAAGATAAATCTAGTTTTGGTATCTGACAAATCATCCTATGTTTAAAAAAAAAAAAAAACCTCAATAAAAAACACACACACAAAAAAAAAAAGAAACCTAACAAGTACACACACAAACCAAAATAAGGTCTTTGTCCCAACAAAGTGAGTTTACACAATAATCTCAACCTACATAGAAATTACCTTCTGTCTACTTTAAATGTAAGATGGATATGGTTAATAGATATCTCAATGCCTTCAAACGAAACAATAGCTCACAAAAACTGAAAAAAGCTTAACTAAAAGTTTAATTTCTAGAGATGTGTCAAGGAAACAAAACTGCAGGGAGACTCTTTAGGATAAAACAACAAATTACTTTACATAAGCATGCAATTTTTAGCATACACCTGATTTTATAAAAAATTTCTGACATACTTGAGATTAACTTCAAGCTTGGTAAGGGGTTTATGGAAGTAGGTTGTTTGGTTTTGGGGGGGGAGGTTTGGTAACACTGGAGAAGCTAAGTTTAGCAGAACACAAGCCAGTATTTCTAGGAATGGTCTCACTGATGCCAATCACCAATGTGCAACTTGTCACTAGTTCACAAATCCCTGGGAAACTCAACAGGTGAAACACACATTTTTCAGTATCAATCAACCTACCAGAGGAAATAAAAGGCAATACTGTGACACTGGAAACAAGAACACTGGAATCCATCACACTCTTTAGCCTTGATCAAAACTTGAAACATGTGAAAATACCAAAGCTGGTTAAAAATAAAACTAAGTGAATTAAAAAAAAATTTGACATTAAAAAAACCCTCCACAGTATTATGAACTTCAATTCCCTGGGCAGAATTTTTTTTTTTACCAAATTCATGCAATTAGCAGGGGAGAGGTGAAGAATCAATCTCCCACAGGTTTAAACACTATCCATAAGCACATAACTCTTAAAATTTCCCAAACTGGGGAGTATATTTTGGTTAGTTAAAATGGAATTCTCACATCCACCGCTGTTTTTCAATATCCCTTTCATTTAACTACCTTTATATTTACTCTTATTAACTTTGCCAAGTGCCAAGAATCTGTCCTGATTTCTCTGACCAATTCCCCCTATTTATTCCAAACACCTGCAAACTTTGCTAGCACATTAGGGTTTTTTTCCCCTCCAGAGTACAGGTAAAAATCAAAAACACATCTCTCAAAAACTCCTGCATTCAAACAATAAAATAGATTTTTCTTGTCCAAGCCAAGATCAGAAAGGTTCATAATAATGCCTTTGTACAAATTATAGGCCCTTGGTTTTATAACAATTGTTACATCAACACTTGTCAAGTCTCTAACCTGTCTAGCTTGATTTTAACTGCATTTGGAAAACAATGAATTTAGAACTCTCTCTGATAGAAAGTCTAATCTCTCTTGTTTTAGCTTTATTAGCACTTTTCTGTCTTTGCCTGGCCTCACAAATGAGTGAGTATGAAGAAAAGTTGTTAATCACAGGAAGAATGACAAGGTATAAGTCGTTAAACGGTAGCAGTGGGAGCCAAAAACTACATAAGGGAACGAAGGAAGATGATACTTTATCCCAGGATGTGTTAGAGAATGCTGGTTGGGCCTTACAGAAAGTCAACCAACATAAGGGAAAGGTCATAAAGAAGAAAACAACAGAATGGATTGCCCTTGCTGGAAGGGCACTGTGAAATGGACAACGTATTGAAAAAACTATCCAATACCTGGCTGGCCAAGGAAATGAGTATTACCTTAGTTTCACTTTCCCATCTACTACTTACACATAAGGTTCTGTTTTCAAAATAAATAAAATTGAAAACAGATAAAAAAAACAGATGTTACTAAGTGGTTGTTGCACAACACAGTATGATAAACCACCACTTACCCCCAAACGATATTCTGGTTTCAAAATGAGAATACTTCATATTTAACAATCAGTAAAAGCCAGTGTCTGAGAAAGCTGTATTTTGCTGGTATTTCAAAACTTTTTCACAAATTTTATCATTTTAAGTTGCTAACAACTGTTTACTAACTGGTTCCAAATAAAATTAGTGGCTTCTAGTTTTCAGTAACTGGGCTAATGTTCGTATAATATGACTAGCCTCCAAGACTAAAATGGTCTACTACCATCCAAGCACTGAATGACTGAGGTGGGAAGGAACCTATATAGAGGTTGTTTATTCCAAGCCCCCTGCTCAAGCAAGCTCAGCTAGAGCAGGTTGCTCAGTGCTGAGCAGTGCTGAGCATCCAGTCCGGTTTTGAATGACTCCAAGGATGGAGACTTCACAATCTGAACAACCTGCGCCAGAGCTCTTATCATCCTCCAAAGCTGTTTTCTTATGTTTAAATTGGAGTTCTTCTATTTCTATTTGGTTCATGACCTCTGTCATGTCAGGATGCACCAATGAGAAGAGTCTGACTCCATCTTCATCACATGCTCCAATTCAAGTATTTATAACCATCGATACTACCACCACCATCCTGCCCATGCCATACTTTCTCTTCTTAAGGCTAAACAAGCCCTGGGCTTTTGGATCCTCCTTGTATAACGGATACCTCAATTTCTTCATCACCTTTCTGGTCCTTTAAGAGACCCAATTAACAGCTATAGACCATATATATGTCTTTTCCTGAGGTGCTGGATCCAGCACTCCAGGTGTGATCTTATTTACACTGAGTAGAGGGGAAAGAACACCCTCAACCTAATTACAATTGCCTTCAGCAATTCAGGAGGTTTCATGTGCAAGGGCACATTGTGTCTGACACATTCAGCACCAGGACAGATAATTTTTTCCACAGCTGCATTCCAGTGGGTCAACCCCCAGTATCCACTGGTACATAAGGTTATTCCCTCCTAGGGACCTTTGTTCTTCTCTTTGTGAAACTTCATTAGATTCCTGTTGACCCATTTGTCCACCCTATTGAAGTCCTCCTCAATCATTCACTGCTCCTGGATTTCAGTTATTTGCCAAACTTTTTGTTTCATCATCCAAGTTATCAATGAAGATGTTGAACAATACTGGCTCTTGCACCAACCTCTGGAGTATATAGTTAGCAATTGGCTCTTGTGCCAGTTACTGGAATTCACTCCACTGATCACAACCCTTTGACCCCAGCAGTTCTGTCATATCTTTTCAGTTTGTCGTTAAGAATATTATCGGAGTCTTCAGAAAGCCATGCTAAACTCAGGATAAATAACGCTCACTACTGTCCTCTAATCTCCAAGCCCCTCAACTCCTTTAAAAGGCTATTGGGCTAGTCAGGCATGATTTCTCCTTCACAGATCAGTACCAGCAACTCTTAACCAATGTACCTGTCTTTTCCTACATTGACCACCAAAAGTATTTGCTTCATCACTTGCCCAGGGGCTGAGATGGAGGACCCACATTTACTTCTATGAAGTCTCCTTCTCATCCTACATCAGGTCCCCTGCCTCATTTAGCAGCAGGGCTACTGTTTCTCCTACTGATAGACCTGTAAAAATTCTTCATGTGCTGCTTCATATCCCTCACCAGATTTATTGCCAGAAGAACTCCAACTTCTGTTACTGCAGAATCACAGATGACCAAAGTTGGAAAGGACCTCTAAAAATCACCTAGTCTAACCCTCCTTTGAAAGAGGGGCCAAATATTGCTCAGAATCTTTAATCTCTAGAGTTTAAAAAAGCAAGCAGGGTAGAGATCTAAAGTCTCTAAATGTAAGAGTTTAAATTTCTCTTTTTCATAAAGGCCACTCAGGAACCTAAAAATGCAACTTTTTTTTTTTTTTAATATTGCCTCTGCCGTCACAATTCACTGCTGCCAACAACCTTAATCTCAAAACCACATATCTCAAAGAGTCAAAAACACCTTATTTGTTTGGTTTCCTGTGGAACAATGTAAAAATCAAACAAAGCCGATAGAAGTGAAGTGGTGGGAGTTTTCAGTGGAACTTAAAAAAGAGTATGGACTTTGTCCCACTCAAAAGGCATACAACAGGCACCAAATGAATGCCTTCAAAGTTTCAGAACTTCTCTAACTCATTCCCCACCCAAAATAGAACAAGCAGCTCAAAGAAAAACAGAAATCTGCTAAAAGGAAGATAAATTTGGGGGTCTGAAAGATATAGCAGTATTATTCCTCTTTTTTTTTCACTTGGCTTTCTTGCTACTTTCTGATTTTACCAAAGCAATCAATTCTATCTCCTTATTTACATGGTCTTATCCTTGAATATGGAATATGCTTTAAAGATGCGGGATAGTAATCTGCCTTATCCACTAGTCAGTGATAAATTCAATTTTGTACGACTTATAAATTATTTTTTTTTAAATTCATACACAATCTTTCATTTTCTTCCTTTCTGGAGTTGTATTTAATTAATGGAAGTTCTGTTCCGAAAACCAGAATCCAACTTCACTCCCCTTCCAGTCACACAAAAATAGAACCAGATTCAGAAGAGTCCTGAAAGTATACCCAAAGGATATAACTCACTTACAACTCTTACTCTTATTGAATCAAATTTCATTAACTTAAGAGGCCTCTAATGAATACCACGGAATTCAAATGTTAAAAATAGTAGTAGATTCTGCTAGACAATTCCTTTTACTCTCCAAGCTAGTAAGACTGAATGTATCAAGCATTCAGTTTGGTGCTGTTGAAGGCCTTTTCTTCAAAGATGTCCAAGACCAAAAAAACCCAGCTTGAACTGACTTCTAACTTCCTACCATTTCTCTCTACCAGCTTCTGAACTCTATACAGTATTCCTAGTCTCTTGACCTAGAGATGACTGTCAACCAAGCAAAATGATTAAGCTTGCTATGTTATCAAGCCAGAACTTCTCTCTGGTCATATCATGAAGGTAAAAGAATATAAACTCCTAACTGGAGTAGTTCTGAAAATACAAAAATTCTATACACACCTCAAACTTCACATACAATATTCATTTGCTTGATGAAAGCAACTACCAACTCTTCCTAATTCAGAGTGGTAAGAGGTGAGATATTTGAAGAGGCAGAAAGCAAAAACAAATGAAAAGCTACACAATCTCACATTTCCAAACTTCCCTGACTTCAGTAATACCCCACTTGCTTTCACTATATAGTTCCATTGGTAATTTACTCAAAGTTCCATGCCTTCTACAGGTCATTTATTCTTGCACACTAATAAGTCTTTTGCTTTAGTATAATTCGCTCTAGACTTGACTAAACAGGCATAACAAGATGTTACTTTTACACAGATCTTTTAATATAAATGCAGTCTTTCCCTTAATTTTCTTCCTATAGTTAACAGAATAATAGAGGTGCACAAAGTGCTCATGAGCTAGTTTTTAGGCCTAAGTATTTACTGTATTTCTAAAAAACCAGACATTGACACTGCTTTCAGAACCTGGCATTCTCTTTGCAGCAAAAACACCAGTACCACTTAATAAACACACTGAAAAAAGTGTAAAATGCCTCAGAATTTTTCTTGAGGTTGATTACTCTGCAAAACCTTGAAACACTGGTTCTGAAAGGCAGATATTTTTGCTGGTCAGGAATAAAAAAAAAAAATAAATCTTTGTCTGAGGCAAACAGCCAGTCTCATTCAGGTCCTCCCACTCAAGTGGTGAGCTTTCCCAAGAGTTCAGAGCTCAAAGCTGTCAAAGGTTTGTGCTTAGGTTTATTCCTTTTTCAGCAGTTACCAAAAATTACTGAAAAATAGCTCTTCTCTTTCTGCATCCACAAAAATGAGACCTTTAACAAAACAAATTATCATATGACCTAACTGCTTTAGTTTTTAATTGAGCACTTCAGCAACTTTTTTATAAGATATATTGCACAAATGAGAGCAACTTGACAAAGACTACTCCATGTTCAAGTTTTACTTTTCTTCATCATTTTCTATAGACTCTCTGTAGTTTTCAGGAGAAATATGTATTTGTTCAGATCTATTTTAATTGGTATAAACCAGCTACCTACAGACATGGTACAACATACACAAAAATAATTCTAAATAGTACCCTATCAGCATCATACCCGCATTGATTCATCAGGCTAGGAAATAAATCAACAACTTTGTACATTCACCAAAACGTAAGTTAAGCTTTCCTGCACAACACAGAATTTCAGTGTCTTTGTTTCTATTCCTCAAACATTAGTAGGTTATTTACCTGAAATATATACAGCCTGAAGAATAATAGGTTCTAACTTTATTTTTTTTCATAAAATTTAGTCTTCCCAGGTAAAAACTGGAAGTTATTTAAGGAGACATAAAAAAAAAAATCTAATTCAATTTATAGAAAAGAAGTGTTATTCAAGTTCTTTATTCCATTGAGAGATCAAAGTAGATAGAATAAGATAAATCTAAAGTAAATGCTTTAGCATACAGCTATGAACCAAATATCCCAAAAATTCAAATACACTTCACAGTTGAAAACATTCAGTTACTAGCACTTATAGGAATGTTTGGAAAAGGAAATTACTGGTCATTAAAAAAGTGGTATTTGGAATAACAGTAAGTTTGCAAACATTCAGTGCTCTGCAAAAGGTTCAATAAAAATAACATTTATTTAGAAAGCCTGACTTGTTCTTCTATAAAGAGTCTGAAAGTTATTTTTCTTAACATTTCATTTCACTACCACAGCAGCTCCACAGCTTTTTCTGAAATCTAGATACCATGGATCTCATATGCTGATCTTTTCCCCTTTAAAAAGTATACACTAGCTACCATACACTGTAAGCTACAGTACAACATAAAACAGTCCTCAACCATTCTGATTACTCCAATATGTTTTAAAATTTGTTAACGAGAAAAGCTAAGCAATCACTAAAGAAATCTTAGCTATTAAAAAGCTCAGTCTTACAGTCACCTTACAAAAATAGCCCAAGATTTTCCAAGATTATTATCATCAAGCTTTTGCACAACCACTTAAGGGAATTTTCTAACCAGCGACAAGCATTTTCTCCTACACACCTAGAGTACAAGACAGAAAATGCCCTCTAAGTGAATACAAAACTAGTGGCTCTAAACAAAACCACACGGAATGCTGCATTAGGGTTTAAGTGAACCACTTCTGATCAATACAGTACCAGGTGAGGATTTCTTAAAGCTCAGCTTAAAACAGTAAGCAAAACAATGTTCTCATCCTACAGTTCAAGCATCTACAGAAATACCATGGAAAGCATGTAACTTATGCTTTAAAATGGAAATGCTACTAGGACACTAAATACTCTGTCATCTACCAAGTCAAAACTGACTGTGTTGAACCTGAGAGTTTAGCTGTCCATATGATTCAGATTCAGCTGTTGGGAGAGAACTATAATTCTCTGGATTAAGTGTAATGGTGTGTATTTTGAGACTTGATTTTGAGTTCCTTCAACTGAACAAAAAATATAAATAGCTCAAATTAACCTCTCTCGATTTTATATTCTATATATGTTATGTGTTTCTATTTAAATTCATTAAAAACCTAGAAGCTACTAAAAGTCCCCAAAAAGGAGTTCAGAGATTGAAAAATTGCCATGGCAAGTTAGGTCTCTGTTCCTAATAGCACCTGCCTACATATTTATAACGTGATATTATATACAACGTATTTTCTTTTCACATACATGGTTATATATTAGCTGCCCAACATATTTGCAGTGTTTTGTTTTTTTTGTTTTTTGTTTTTTTTTGTCAAGACAGAAAGCTTTGTCATTGCAGCAGCAGCTGCACTTGATCTAGAGCCAATCAACTGGATATTCTTTGCCCACTCTCATCCAACACTGCACATTTATCTGCAGCTACCGTTTTGGTAAAAAACCCACTCCTTTTCTGGTGTAATTCACACAGACAATTTGGTCTTAATCATTCCCCCTTCAGTGGACATCAATAGAGAAAGATGAAAAGATGCCAGTGATTCTGCTCATTTTTCTATACACACAAAAAAAAAAAGAAAGAAAAAAGAAAAAGTGTGATCCCTAAAGAATCTTCTAAAATATCACATCTTGATCCTCCTAGCAACTAAGCAAATATGTATCTTTGCTCTTAAAACATGAAAGCTAACAAACATTTCAGTGACCATGTGAGAGCTTAAAAATAAAAACTGGAATACCTCTGACCTCCAGCTTTCAGTTTTTCAACAGTACAGACAGCACATGCATCCTTCATGATACAGCACAGCAGAGCAAGCTAAAGGACAGCTACAAAATTAGTGAATGAACCAGAGAGCAAAAAGAATAACTTCTACAAGACTCAAAATTTTTCCAAAGGAAACCATTACCAGCCTACATGACTAACTCTTCCTAACAATGGGTGTAGGCCTTGCTGCCCTATAATACTAATTATTTATCTACTGGCAGCCTTATTACATCTTTAAGAAAGAGTTTTGTTTGTATGAATTCATTGTTTAGATATATTTTATTCAATTTTATATTTCAAAGACAAAAATTAGCTTCAGAGAAAATTTTACAATAAATACAGAAACTTAGCATCTTAATAAAAACACTAAAGGAAAGGTATGTGACACTAAGAAGGATAAATACAAACAGAACTACTATTTATCTCTCACTATCATAATAATCAATCACCCTTATTATGCCAAGTATTACAATGGCAGTGCCAGAATAAAATTGACTTACCTATACTAGGTGGACTGCCATAATTTACAGGGGACTCTGGAGGCCTTCCACAATGTAGTGCAGCAAGAGCAGATCCCTTCCATACAACATGTTTGCAACCTGTTTGTTAAAAATCATACCAAAAAATGAAGTCAAATGAGCTTTTTCATGCAAAACCACAGGAAAGGTATGAAATATCAAGAAGGCTCAAAATTCTCATGAAATTTTCATACTTTTGTTTGTACGAAGCAAAGACTGTCTGCCAGCCCCTAATAATGTCTGCACTCCAGGGACACTTTGTGGAATTTCTTGCTCTAGAAGTGGTCCAAGTCGATGGCATATTTGAAGCAAGTGATCAGGTGCCAAGTGTCTGTAGTATTTCACCTATTATATCAAAGAGCAAACAAAACATTTGAGAGAGAATACAATATTTTTGATGCATTACTCGTTTAATCTTTTCCCCCCAGATTGTTACACAAATTCATAAGAAAATTATAGGATATTAAAGGATAAAAACAAATAATGACCTTTAAGTACAATAATTCATTCCAGCTGGTCCTAATTAATTCTTCTATTCAGCACATGCCTCTTTGTAGAGAGAACTGTTGGTATTTACTACTTTCTGACTTCAAGGCACAGTTGGTCATACACTAATAAGATCCCTTATAATCACAGTAAAAAAATGTAAAGTATATATTCAATATTACATTTAAGTAGTGAGTGGTCTGGTCAATTTAAATTACTGTAAGATAAAGATGAGAAAAAGATTGTAAAGACAGCAACATTTACTTGTTTCAAGAATTACAAATGCCAAATAAATAGCCTAAGCTTAATAAATAGCATAACTGAAAACGCAAAAACATTCTGCCTCAATTTACTTATGTTAAAACACCTTGAAACTTCACAAGTGGCTTGATTTATTTTTCATCTAAATCTTTTAAACATTGGCTTAAGTAATTCAACTTTTAAATTGGTATATATCTTCCCTATTGCACCTATAAACAAGACAAGTTTTTTGTAAAGGTCATAATTACACAGTACCAAAACAAGCTCCTATTATCAGTAACATAATTTCTCACCACTTGATAAAAAGCCACCTTTAATGACTGCCAGATAAAAATAGTTTATTCTTTTGAACTACTAAAATTCTAGATCAGAAAACTGTCTTAAATAACAAGTGTGTGGGGGGGAAGGCATTTGAAATGTATGCAACAGTAAAAATCCTACTAACATAAGGCTTTTGGATAAGAAATAGCATTTTTAAAATGCATAAGCTATAGTCAACTCAGACAGCAACAAAAAAAATTAAAATAATAAACTAAGAGGGAGAAGATACTCAATTTTCGTCAATTCTTGTATAGAATTTGGCATGTAGACACTTTGTCATTCATACAGCCTGAAATACATCTTCAAAGTTTTATTTCACAGAAGAGAAAAAAAAAACAGCAAAATACTGAAGAAAAGGCTTGTGATATTTTGTTATTCTGTACCTAGAGGACATCTTAACTAACACTTAGAATGATGCTTCTGTATTGCACCAAATTAACAGGATATACGTCATTCTTCATCAAATGTGCTCCTATCTTGCTGACACACCATAATCGTTTCATGCACTCCAGCAGTTTGTTAACATAAAGAGTGCTGATGTCTGAAACAGGTCGTGGAAAAACCTTGTTCACAACAGTAATTCCCACCACCACCACAATCTCAAAGGAAGGAAAGTTTTCTCTCTCCTGTCTTGGTCTAACACTGGCCAGCTGCTCAGTCTTCTGCAGCCACTTGCTCATTCTCACTGCAGTGGAATGGTGGAGAAAATCAGATGGGTAAAACAGAAAAAACTTGTGGGTTGAGATAAAAACAATTTAATAAGTAAAGCAAAATCTGCACAGCAAGCAAGGCAAAATAAGAATTCATTTACTACTTCCCATCAGCAGGCAAATGTTTTGCTGCTTCCTGGCAAGAGGGGTTTTCCTTCTGTGGATAATATTACATTTGCAGAAAGCCTTGCAAGCTGTCTGAATTAGGCTGCCTGAAAGTTAAATAACTTGCAAAATTCACACAAGTGAAAAAAGTTTTCTTTAAAAAATATTAAAAAATATATTTTACTTAAATAAAATTGCAGCTCGCCATAAAGATGAATTAATTTAAAACTGCTAAAGTCAATGTCATCAGATAGGCACACAGAAAGTGGCAAAAAATAACTCAGAATTATGATAAAAAATTAATCAGAATAGCAAATCAACACGCTTTTTCCTGTGCAAAGGAGGAATCACGGTCAAAACACACGCATGAAAGCTCTAAAATATCTAAATAGCCATAAGAAGTTATGAAGCTATATACCCTTCTTG
This sequence comes from Oenanthe melanoleuca, assembly GCF_029582105.1. Lineage (NCBI taxonomy): Eukaryota > Metazoa > Chordata > Aves > Passeriformes > Muscicapidae > Oenanthe > Oenanthe melanoleuca. Next base: position 30,801,083 of record NC_079336.1, read on the forward strand.
CCATCAACAGCCCTGATCCATTTCCTTAGCTTTTGTTCTCCTCTGTTCCTACAAAAAGGAGCACAAAAGCTTAACAAACATTGCTCTTCACTTGATTCAATCTGAAACCAGAATTTACATCTGCAGAATCTGAATTCATCCCTCAAAGATTAATAACTACAGGGTTTTTTGTTTTAACCATGAATAATACAACTACATACACAATACAGTTGTCATTTTATTGTGCTCAAGATGCTACAGTTTTACACATCCTAAGAAATGCACAAAATCTAAAGCAAATTAAGTAAATCATGTTTGACACATTCCAAAACTACAGCAAGCTGACATCTTGAGTCATATTTCTCATGATTTGTCATCAGCCATGTGCTCACTTTTTATTTTAGCAGAAACTAGGTAGGCTCAATTCCTCTTGCAGTTTTTAAAGCAAATGTTTTGATAAGAGTTATCTGTCTGTTTTGTTCTTGATCATCTGCATTAAAGATCGCAATATATACCTTACACCCACACTACAGTCTCTTCTCATTTAAGTCCATTTGTGTGAAAAGAGCTATTTATGCTACATTATGCAGTAGTTGTGTGATGCTTCTTCACAGTATTCGTCTAAGCAATCATAGTTCACTACTAAGCAGCATTCGCAGCAGCTCATTAGCAAACTGATTCAACAATACTTAGCGAGCTGTAAGTTTTGCCAGAACAGAAGTGGCATTGCCCATTTAAACACTTGCCAGTTCCAGGAAGTTTATAGAGCTATTTCATGAACCATGCACAGTCAACATTTGGCTCCCATTTTCCTCCATAAAGCTAAAGTACACACAAGAAACTTAAATAAAAAGCTAAGTCTCATTTATCTGTAAAATCAGATAGGAAAAATTACTTAAATAAAAAGTTTTTATTTGGATTGATTTTTTTCCTTTTCTTCTTCTACAAACAAAAAAAAAAGTGGAACTTGAATAACTTAGTAAAAACAGGTTATTAATTTTCTCCAGGTGACATAATTTCTTCACCATCAAAAAAAAAAAAAAAATTCTTTATCTATTCCAACTGCCTGACGACTTCAGGACTGACCAAAAGTTAAAGTACAGCGTTAGGGGCATTGTCCAAATGTCACAGACAGCAACAGGCTTGGGGCTTTGACTGTCCCTCTAGGAAATCTGTTCCCAGTGCTAATTTGTATGTGTGACTATTATAGTGGAAATCACAAATTAAAAAGCTTTGTAACAGAAATTCACCTAATTCCTCCCTTTGGAAAAAGCAAAAATAAGAATTGCAGAAAAGATAACTACAACTTGGTAGCAACAAATGAAGACAGGACAAGGTAAGTTAATTTAATACATTAAATTAAAATTATTCAGATTGTTCCATGGTGCAGCCTAACAGGAAGCAATTCTTGCACCCACAAACTGCAAGAAGAACCTAGAATAAACAAAAATATACCTATAACTCAAAAAATCCATATCCAGAGAACTTTTAAGTCAGATTTTTGAGACAAAATAAAATAAACAAATTTTTGTTTTAATGGTAACTTTAGAAGCTTTGTCAGAAACAGACAAGCTCAAGACAACTCAGAATGAAATTTAAAATTACTAAGAATAGAAGGAAATTTGATTTGATATCAATTTCTGATTCCAAGAGCAGAAATGAAAGTAAAAGGGAGAAAATAACAGATGTACAAGTATTTAAAATTCATACAGCCTTAAATGAAAGTGAAAACTGGACTCTACAGACAGGAATTTTAAAATTATATGCCAAAACCATGATGTCAAACAGCATAAAAAAGCACAGGATTTTTTTCTCTGCCAGTCCCCACTAGCTGAAATTCTAGCTGTTTTTCTTCCTTGCCCTATCAGACTTTCTTCAATGTCTGTTCTGTTCTTCTAAAAGAAACGCATAGAAAACGTGCTTTTAAGGTAAAATAATAAACTCTTTTTGTTCTCACAATCTTCTCACATAAGTCAACATTTCTTAACTATTACTATAATATAAATTAGAACTCTGTTAGCAGATGAAAATTTTCAGCTCTTAAGCATAAATGCTATTTTTTAGAAAATCAGAAGCAGTACTACCCTCAAACTTCTGCCTTTACCAACTATCCCCAACTTCACCTATTCCAAACAAGCAGCATGGGAATACACAAAATGCAGCTACACAGTTATCTGGACTAACAAAGAAATCTTTATTACCTTTGAAATAGACCTAAGTGCTTATATTTTCATTCTGCATGACTCTGCAGCATAATTCAGCATCAAAACCACAATAAATGAAACAAAAAAAAATAACCTAGACTCTTTAGTTAAATTTGCAATACACAATGCAGTTATTCACCACCAGTGTTTTAGACATCAAGTAAAATATTACCTTATTCTAGTGCTCCAAATACTTCACAGACCAAAACATTCTCTCAAATTTTGTTAGTCTCCCCCCTCACCCTGCTAACAGTCAACATGCTTAACTACCAGGTTGGCTGTAAATATGTTTCAGAAAAACACATTTCCACACAAGGACATTTAACAACAAAGCCTACACCAATCAGCTATCTATATTCCAAGATGTGAGAGTTCAGTCTTACTAACACCAGCAGCTATCCCACTTTAACCCTCCTGCTATGTAACATATTACCCAAAACAAGACCCAAATTGAATTACATTAACTGTTGCACTATATCAGATCATCAATCTAATAGAGTACCATGCACCACAAGCCACTGCCTTATCAGTTTAAAATTAGGAATTGCAATGATATGCAAGTAGTTTCCTCTGAGGAATTCTCATTCCCTTTTTTCTTTATTTTAGGGGGGAGGTGGGGGGTTGTCTGGGGAGAAATGGCAAGGACAACCAACAACAGGGAGAGAGAACCATTTTTCCCAAAACATATTTATTTCTTGCATACCTTCTAATTCTGCTTGAGCTAAAACTATATGGCTATTTAATAACTATTTCCAATCAGAATGCCTACTATTTTACCGTGAGATTACTCTTTCTCTAATTAAATACATCTATATTAAACCAGCCATTTCAAGAGCACAATATTTTTTCAATTACTTAATGCTTTTAATAGGTGTGAGGCCAGAGCAGATAAACTCAAGCTTTGGTATAAACAGTGTGTGCTGCAAGCTTACCACATGAGAAGGTGTGAGCAGAGGTAGCATTTTTTGCCTTAGGGACTAAGATGTTCAGCTGTGCCTGTTACTGTTAAATTACCTGTAGCTGTTTGCCTTTCTTAAACTCACTAATAATGTTTTGTGTGTTTGGGCTTTTTTAAACTAAAGTTACTCTTTAGAAACTTGATATTCCTCTTCATTCCATCTCTCAAGAGTGTTTCTTAGTCCCAGTTTGAAAGAACTAGCACAAAACAGTTGGCTTGGCCAACCGTCTTGATTATATGAGGAACAAACAAACGTATGGTGCTACCCAGAACAAAAAAGTGTTTCCCCATATCAAAATATAATAGTTTGAACAGAGAGGTTTTAACATCACCCAAGTTCTTAAGTGTGGGAGGTCTGTAGAGCAGAAGCACTTGTCTTTTTGAACTCAGAGGAGATAATTTAAGTTGATATATGTCCAACAGAAGCACTGTTAATGAGACGAAAATCTGGCTAAGGAGAACAATCAGAATACTTAGGTTTTCCTAGCCACCGTGCCAAGTCTTTCAGAACACCTTCTAAAATATTGTATAGACTGTTCCCAAAATACTCTTAATAAAAACTAGGTGATAATTCAGCTCTCTGATTCAACTCAAGTTTTAATTTTGCTCCCTATTTCTTTGATTATCTTTACAGAACAAGCTATCCTAAAGAAACAAACCACTTATTATTTGGTTACTTATTAAGAAACAGAATTTCTAAATAGTAACCACAAGTCTGCCTAGATAGAAGACTTAACTACTGCATGAAGAAAGAAACACAGTATCAATGAACTTAGTGTCCAGGTTCCAGATGATCTTTGTAACTTCAGGTAGGTTCACACCAAAAAAAAAGAACAGTGGAATGGCCTGAAAGAAGTGGTTTGCAATTTTCATTTGAAATCACATGTAATAATTGTGGGCTGGAGAAGATAAAGGCACAAATATCAGCAAAAAAATCATCAACAATTCGTGAGACCAAGACATAGTGCCTATTAAACATATTGGGCCATCCTACTTGGTGTGAAGTCCCAGCCTTTTCCCTCCTCAACCACCACCATTGTGAATAAAATTGTAATTCAACAGAGAAAATGATAATTACATTAATATTCTGGATAAGAAAATTTACACAATAGTTGTGATCATCTACACTATGATGCTAGTACCACAGAAGAAAAAAAAAAAAAAAAACAAAACCAAAAAACAAAAAAACACCGAAAAACACCGAAAAACTAAAACACAAACAAACATAAAACCCCACAGCAGTCCCTATGACAGCTCTAATTGTCAAAGTGAATCTCAAGAGTTGGTTTCATTCAGATGAAGTCCGTGTTGCAGTTGCTTCTTTTGGGAGCAAAGTATTCTCCAACCCCTCCATACCCACTCCTATCATCTCCCTCATGGTGATGGTAAGACCCATGGTGTAGCACACAAAAAGAGCTGAGCCATCTTAAAATTACTGTTCATTTTTCAGACAGTTCAACTGCCTCACCAAACTAACCACACATTTGGATGAGCACTTGTGCCTACACAAAGGATGCAGCAGAAATGCACAGCTTTCATCCACAGCATACAATTAGAGCAGCTACACCCATAGGGAAACTGCAACACGAAAAAAAACAATTACCCTGGAGTCAAATGATGCACCAAAGCTTGCTTGTGTAACAAAGGCCCTAACAAGGGTATTGAAAAGCAAAAATATGCAGCACAACACTTAAACATCTTATCTTCAATGTATAAACGACTCACACAGCTGACTCGCTCTGCTACTAAGTAATCTGTTCATTCTTAAAATTCCTCAGTTTCAGTCCCCCATAGAGAGAAATCCTCAATTATCAAAAAGAGACAAAAGTAAGCTATCTTACAATTCGCAAGTTTCTACAACAAAAGCAAGACAACACAAAACATCCTGAGATCTGTTGCATCCTTAGTAGACCTAACTTGAAAGTAACCTACCAGGGACTCAATTCTTACAGGGTCTTAGGTTTTAGCACAAACAGAAATCTTAATACTGGCAATATTAGAATGAGATCAGCACTCTAAAATAAGAGCCTACACTATCAAACTCATATTCGAGGGATATACACCACACATGCTGACTCTAGAAAAATATAATATAGAAATACTGAAATTCAAGAAAAATCACTTAAGAATGCAATATAAGTGTAATAGCATTTCTAAACTCAAGTATTTACCTGTAGAAGCACAAGTGTGCATAGCATGGTATTAGCTTATTTAAGAAAATGAAACATTTACTTTCACTGGCCAAACAGGAAAATGAAAGTAAATTGCAAGATGAAAATTGCACCAGATTAACATTATTTGCACAAATTAAGTAACAGAAATAAAACATCTAGGGCTGTGAATTTCACTCTAATAACAAAAACTTAACTCTAATAAAAATTCTTAAGTAAATGTTTTCAGATGAGGACACAATCAGAAACTTCACCATTGCTTGGAATATATGCATAGATATATTAAAGGGATTATTTATTAAAAATATAGGTATAATAAAAGGCATGATTTTGCACACAAGAGAAGCTTGGGATCAAATTCCATCTCGGTTACACAGAGCCCTTATTCCCCCCCAAAGTAAGAAGGTAAGTCAGACATCCAACACTACATTACTGGTAATTTTATTTTTTAGCCTTTTATCCCTTCAGACCCTTCCACAAAGTTTAGTGAAAGCTTAGGGCATTCATGTCTGAGAAACGGTATCAAAACATTCCATCTTGAGAAGCAAGAGTCAGCATCTCAAAACTGGGAAAATTATAAATAAATACAATGATCGAGCTAACATTGTTTCTATGTCAAAAGCTAAGGATGCTTTGGTCTGAGACAAATAACTTTTTGTCAATTGAAACAGGGCACAGTTAAAAACTTTTCGTTTGTACAAAATGTAACTGTCATGGTGCAAATACACTTCAGTGACAGCCTTCCACATGCCTAAAATGTCAAGTAATACAAAGTTCATACAGCTTTGACAACTGTGGCAAGAACAAATACAGGATGGAGAAAAGCATCAAGAACAAAGTAACCAATTACACAAAAACACACCCAGTATCGAGGTCGGGACAAGGTGGGAAAGCACTTAGAAATGCGCATTAGGAAGTCTAAGGAAACTTTGTTAAGAACAGAAGACTAGGAAAAGCGAAAGGACCTAGCCAGCATCACCTCTCCAAATACAAGTATCCAGAGTCAAGTCCAAGTTTTGAAGAAGTACATCTTATGTCATTACATACCAATGTTGACTAAATTGTTATCTACCTGCATTCCACAAACAAAAGAAGTTTCTTGGAAAGAATCTGAATGAAGTTACTTCTCACCAACTCTTCCTACTTCAACCTCTAAAATGTCTTTTTCCTCACTTTTTTCCTTCTACACATCCTTTTATATACTGACTATATAGAAGAAACTCAATCCAAACTGTACCTCCAAGTCTTTATAATTTATAGGTTCAAAGAAAAAGGTTATTGATAAGCTTTACCAAGCAACTCCTACCATTGCTTGAAATGGGTAAAACGGCCTTACAGCCCTACAAATAAATAAGTAAATAAGAATAGCATAGTATATCAAGTACTTTGAAATTCTCTGTTGAGTTTCTTCATATTTGATTTCAAGAAAGTTCAAAAGTACTGGCATGTATTCTTATGCTTCCCACAAGGTAATTGCTATCAATTCTCACACACCATATGCATGAAAATTCCTTCGCCAATGCAACTCTTGCTACAACAGAATAAAAGCAATGCTGTAAGTAAACCTGTTCTAACTACAGAACCTATGCTTTGTACTGTAACATTTGTTTCAGAATTTTAAAAATGTATATGGCAATATGTTGTAACCCAATACCTAAAGGGGAGTTACAGGGTGTTACAGCAATAGTCTTTATTGGAGGCATTACAGATGGAAACTCTCCTCTTGTGTAAGTTCAAAAGTTCTCAACATATCTGTGTTTCAGAACTACTGAAGTTCAGAACCACTATAAGCAACCAGCAAGGAAAACCTCTCTTTGATGAGCATCACAAACAGGGCTTAAATCTCTCTCTCTTAAATCGTTTCCAGAAATTCAGAGACTAAATTATACAATATGTACCTGAAATGAAAACAGTAAGTTGTTTTCAACAACAAGTTGCTAACAGACACAATTCAGACACCTTAATCGCTGTTTTCCCAGCTGCTGCAGTACACAACATATTAGGGGGGGAAGAAAATCCAAGCCCCTCTCTGCTAGCCAGAGCTACATCGCTGCGAGAACGCTTTGCTTTATCACTGATCTAACCTGAGGGAAAAGGACACATTAGGAAATTTTTAAGAAAGAACAAACCAAAACTGCACCTAAGTCGAATGGGTGATGCGACCCTGGCAAGCCCTGTCACTGCCCCGCAGCAGGTGCACCGTATCCAGAGGCACCGGAGCAGCGCGGCCCGCCCGGGGCAGCCTGAGGGGGCTGGGCCGGCCGCGGGTGCGGGTCCGGGCCGGGAGCGCGGCCGGGCCGCGGCCATTGTGTGCGCGCGCGGGCGGGCGGGAGCAAGGGCGGCGCACAGCGCCCCCGCGCGGCCGCGCGCGCCCCGGCAGCCGCCGCCGCTGGCCCCGCCCCGCCCGGCGCCGCGCCGCGCGCGCGGCTGTGGCGCCCGCCCGCACCGCGGCCGTGACGTCGCGGAGCGAGCGCGGCCGGGCCCGGCGCGCGCGTTGTTATTGACCCGCTCGGGCGGGCGGGCACCGGCCGGACCCCGGCCCGAGCGCCGCGGGACACTGAGAGGGGGGCGCAGGGAGGGACGGAGGCAGTCATAAAATTTAAAAATAATAAAAAAAAATTTCAAAGTTTTGTTGCTTTTTTTCCCCTAAGTTGCTTTTTTTTTTTTTTTTTTCTTTTTTGCGGGAAATTCAATTTTTTTACCGGGCTGCTCAGAGAGAGTGAGGGAGGGGGAACAACAACTTTGCCCGCCGCAGCGCTCTCCTGTTTCCAGCCTGCTCCTCTTACCAGGTTCTCGTAGCTCCGGGGATGCTCCTTGCCCGTCCAGTCCGTGCGCTTGGGCAGCAGCTGAGGGAGGGAAGAGAGGGCGCCCCGTGAGCGGCCCCCCCTCCCCGAGGAGCCCCCGGCAGCGCCGGGATGGGGCGGGGGAAGCGGGAGAGCGAGGGAAGGGGGAGGGAGGCCGCAGGCGGGGCGAGTGCCGGGTGCACGGCGCCGCTCTTACCTCTTTCTCCGCCACTTCTCGGATCAGGACCTGCAGCAACAAAAGCGGGGCGTGAGAACATGTTTCAAAAAGAGAGAAAATGGGAGAAGGAGGACGAGGCGGCCAGCGCGCCGCCCGATCAGACGCCCTGCCCGGCCGCCCCCTCCCCGCCAGGCCCGGCGGCGCCATCCATCCATCCCTCCATCCATCCATCCCTCCATCCCCTACCTGAGCCGCTTGCTGGCACGGTCCGTCCTCCAAAAAGCGAGCGATGAGGAAGTAGAGCTCTGCGGGGAGAGGAGAGGCCGTCAGGGCTGGAGCTCGCCCCTTTCCCGCGGGCTTCCCTTTCTTCCCACTGCCCGCCGCCCCTCTTCGGCTCCCCCGGCCACCACTCACCCGCTCGCAGCTCCGCCGTGTGCCGGCTGCCGCCGTCCCCGGACATGGCGAGGCGAAAACCGGGGAGGGGAGGGGGGGAAAGGGGGAGAAGGGGGGTTGCCCGGGCCGCGCTCCCGCGGCAGCGTCGGGTCCCAGCGAAATGCGCCCGCCCGGTCGCTGTCACTGCTCGTTCAGCGGGGAGAGTCTCGGCTCCACCATTCAACCCACGGGCAGCAGCAGCAGCAGCAGGAGGAGGAGGAAACAACAACTCGCAGCCGCCTGCCGCCAACGCCGCCGCCGCCGCCGCCGCCAGCCAGCGCGAGCGAGCGCGATCCCTCCGCCCGGAGAAAGAGTCCCCTCCTCCTCCGCGCCCCCTCCTCAGCCCCGCGGCCCCGCGCGCCGCCCCTTCCCCCGCGCCCCCCCGGGCCCGGCGCTGCCTGGCGGGGGCGGCCAGGCGGGGAAGAACGGGGAGCCGGGCTCCCCTGCCGCCGGCTGCCGCCCTGCTGCCGCGGCGGCCCCCGGCGCTGTCCGGCGCTGGAGGGGAGAGAGGGGCGAGCGCTAGGCGTTTATTAGCGGCAAGGCGGGCGGGCTGTGGCAGAAGATGTCGGCGGGGTGGGCGGGAAGGCGGCTGAAAGGCGCTTTCTCTGCGCGGTGCCGGCGCGCGGAGGGATACGACGCACGGCGAGGAGGAGGGGCTGCGGCGGCGGTGGCGGCGGCGGCGGCGGGGCAGCGGCGGCGGCGCTGGAAGTTCCCGAGTCCCAGCGCCGCAAGAATGGGAAGCGAGCGAAGCCAAAATGCCCCCGGGGAGCGCGGCCCCGCTGGGGAAGCCCGGCGCTTCCACACCCCCCGCTCGCCGCGGCTCCCCCGTAGTCCAGCCCGCTCCCTCGGAGCCAGCCAGGGACCGCGGGGCGCTGCCAGGGCCTTTGGCATCTGCGCGTAAGTGCCACAGTGTCACGCGTTGTTGGTTTTTACTCTTGCAACATCGTGCCCGGGCTCCTGCCGTGGGTCTGGAGCGGGGAGAAACCACAGCAAGTCCTAAACAGCCAGAAAGGGCCTTTCGCCCTTGTTCGGCGGGGACACCCCGGCGGCTCCACCTGAGGGGTGAAGGGCTCGCAGGGCTCTCGCTTTGAGAACTTCCCTTTAAAAAAAAAAAATAAAAATAAATTTTTAAAAAAAATTAAAAAAAAAAAAAAAAAATTAAAAAAAAAAAAAAAAAAAAAACAAACAAAAACAACCAAACAAGCCCCGACAGCTGATAACGATTTTATTCATTGCTCTTGCTGCCAACCAGATCAGACGTGCGGGCTGAGGAATCTTGTCCCTTCCAGGAGCGATGGCAAGAGGAGGAGTGTTGTCACCGCGAGGACGAGCGATGGATGGTGATGCTTGCAGCCCATGGCTGAACTGGAGGTAATTCATAGAGGATCGATAACCTACCGAAGGTTCCTGAAAGGCTGCAACATTGTACGGAGCCCGGGTAGCGGTTAAATTGTTTCTTTATTTAATGTTTGCTGGCTTGAGGAGACCGAATAAAACGTTCTGGTTTGTGCTGTGACTGTCTTTGCTGCTTACACTCAAAAAGAAAATAAAAACAAAGTAGATGTCCGCTGATAATTGGCTTTTAAAAACAATCCATATCTGATGAGGGATTTAAAGGAGCATGATTGCTTGTCTTTATGTTTTGCAACGTGTATGTGCTTTTTCAGGTCGAGCTGGGGCCTTGCAGGAACGAATGTGTTTGTGGACAATAAGAATGAATTTAGCAGGCATCAATGTAAACAGGGGAAGCTGTCATTTTTTAAATATTCCTTTACCCTCAGTTATTAACTGATGCAACTTGTGCAGCAAAGATAAAATATATTTGAAATTCTATAGAAACTAGACAAAGAACTATTTTTTTCCTCTACATAAAACCCCCTGAAATTCTCAGCTATCTAACTTTCAACAAAATTGAATTTGAACAACATTTCGGTGCAGTTGAGGCTAACGTGAGTTGAGCATTTTTATACGTGTTTCCAAGGCCTGCAAGCTCAGTGTAGCAGCTCGAGCTTTGTGCTTGACATGATGAGAAAGATTTGCTGCAATCACCCTTCTGCTTTATTGAAGAAATGTTACCCTGAAAGGTTAAATAAAGGAGGCTAAAATATTACTTATTTCCATTGTCATATTATAAAAATTATATAGTGGATGTCTAGATGCATTTTTTTTATATACAATTATCCTACATGTCCTAAAAAATCATTCAAGTACTAATCCAGAATTTGTTGTCCTTAGGGTAAATTAATTTTGTAGGATAGATTTTTTTTTTTTAAAGCAAGACTGTATGTACGAGATTTGATAATTGTATCTGTATCTATGATCACTATATATTTAAAAGTGTACATGTATCTCCCTTCCTCAGATTTGTAACAATAACCACTCTGTTTCAGCTTCATTTTAAATGCACACTTCAAATAATTGAAAGGGAAATGAAATCATATTTAATGTCTAATAAAGATTTTAAAAATAAATTTACTTGAGTCTTTTCTTAGCGATGTAAAACATGCATTGTAATATCTTTCATAGGTGATTCTCACAACAAAGGGCTACATAAATAATGTGATTAACATTTTAATTAGCCTTGATGTTTACATAAAAGAAAATATACTTACATATGACATCACTGAAACTGTAAACCAAGCAACAGAGAAATTTTAACAGTTAAGGGGTCTGAAAGTAGAGGAAAAACTCTCCTAGATATATTTACTCTCCTTGTTCTTTTGGGAACTCATAACTTTTCCTGTTTGAGTTCAAAATACAGCCCACAGAATCAAAAAGTTATTGGTGTTTTGACAATAAAATAAGGATTGTGTATTTTATTTAATTTTTTTAGATCACCAAGCAAAATGAAATCAAAGCCCCAGACTTGAGTTTGAGCACTGCAGTACTACAAGTAATATTTAATAAACAGCTTTTAAAAACATATGTTTGACTTTCTTTTTACAGATGAAATCTGAGGGGTTTTTTTTGTTTATGTGTGGCAAAACATGAAAGTCACATACAAGAGAAAATGCCTCAATATTATTGTTTGGTAATACATGTTAGAATGAGTCCTAAGAATTCCTACAACAGTAACAAATATTCCATTATTTTTTTAAAGATATTTTTAAAGTTTTTTTTACTCTTTCAGTCAAAATTAAGATTTTTTTTTTTTGTAATGTACACAAGTGGAGAAAAATATAATCTCTGAATTTTTACTATATTGTTTTGCTTTCTAATGATCCCTTTTCTTTCATGTGATCTTGTAATCTTACGTTATTCTAAAATAAAATACATCAGTCCTGCCTTGTCAGAAGATTTAATGTTTTCAGGAGAAATTACTCTGAAAGATATATATTAAAACAAAAAAGAAAAACAGTAATAGAATTATTTTATTACTTTCAAATGCTAATATTCACACAGAATTGCTAAAATAATTTTACTAAAAACAAAAAAGGAATAATAAAGTTACATAGATTTTTCTGTTGCTGTAGATTTTACACATCAGCTATACTAAGCAATGGACTGATCCCAAGAGTTGCTGGTTTGGAATGTCTCTTTTTACCCTAACTTGGCCATTTTTTTTTCTTCCATCATCCTCTTCCCCCCCTAAAAAGTGCTATAAGCTCTATAAGTATGCAAATAGATATATTAGAATTCTCTTCAATTACTGGTTACCTTTGACAGATGAGAGTCTGAGTATCTTTGGTTTCTTCTTGAATTTTCTGGTTTCTTTCTGCACTTTTGGGATTCGCTGGTTGGGGGGTTTGGGGTTGGGGTTTTTTGTTTGTTTTTTCACTGACAGTGTTTTTCTGTGTCAGTATGATTTTATACCTCATGCCCAGAAAGTACATTATTTGGACCCCAGTAGTGGCAGTACTTGACATGAAAAGCTTTTCTGTTTCTTTTGAAATTTGCTCTTCTCCTTTTCTCTAGAGACAAAGAAAAGTATTTAGGGTTTGTAAATTGTCGAGTTGAACAATGTAGCTAAATATTTGAAGCATGATATTGGCAGGGGGTGGCTGAGAGCAACATAAAGCAGTGACTAAGCTTTCCTCGAGTTTGTATGGTTGGTTGATTGGTTGGTTACTTGAAAAGGGCTTTTTTTGGTGGTTTTTTTCCACCTCAAATAAGAATTATCACCACTAGTTGCTTGTTGATTCTTCCTCTCCAAACAAACCATAAACCTTACAAGGGTGAGAAGTGTGTGATGACTGCTTGTGAGGCTGGCAACTTTTTTTATAATTACCATTTGTGTTAACTTCATGCACAAAGAACCACACCTGCTAAAATACAGTACTACTATGAGCAAATTCCTTCTGTAGTTTCAAACAATAACCTGGAGCTTAACTAAGTAGCTTCACATCAAAATTCATTTAAATACTCATTTGTTCATGCTTCATGCCAAGAATAAATCCACTGATCTGCATCAGTACCCTACCTGAACTTGCTGCTCTGAAGTTTCTAATAGAGTGCTTAGCTTCTTTGTATTCTGCCCTTATCAGATATTAAATAGTGGACTGTATGCATCTATTTTTATGTGCATGTCTTCCCACTCCAGTATTTTTGAAAATATTTCCTGTTTCTCCTGCTTGCTTCTCACCAGTGGTGAAGAGGAACATAGAATTAGGCACTTGTATTACCCAAACCACCATCAGCACAGACAAATTAATATTTTTTTAAAAGCACACAAATAGATGAGCCTCTGACAAATGTTTTCTATCTGTTTTCCTCCTGTGCAGCTGGAAGAATAAAGCAAAACCAAGACACTTATGAAGACAACATTAACTTTTGTGTAAAAACAAATAATTAGCTGCAATCTACTATCGAGCTTTTGAAAGTAGATCTATATGTCGTTTATATTTCGAGCAGAAAATGAGCTTTGTTGGAGCTCATCCAATGAACCTAAAAACCTCTTTAATATGCTGTTACCGAAATAAATATGAATTGCACCAGCCATGACATTCTTTTGGTTTCACTATTATATCTTTAAGTACAAAACCTTCCCTTACAAAAAGAAACTAAGAATAAGGCCTATGTTATTCCTACTGAATAGATGAATTCTACTGGTTCATGCTGGGGATTTTGTTTGGGTTTGTTTTGTTTAAAAGGAAATTTATTTGTGCTCCTGTATTTTGTAAAAGACTTTCAATTAAATTTCCTGGATCAGTTTGACAGTTCAACTTTCTATGCTGAATACATTTCCTAATTATCCAGAGGATATTGAGAAAATTATTAAAGTGCTGTACTTAATTGTTTGCTATTGGGCTTTTCTTTACAGAGACTCTTGGATATTTGCCATATCTCTTTTCACATCTATTTGAAGTCTCTAAAGTTTTCTGAGACTTCTAAGGATTATGTAGAAGTTTTTAAAGGGAAGCTTTGTAAAAATTAATACATGTTACATTTAGAGGGCTCCATAATGAAAATAGGAGCTATGTTGCTTTGTATATTGACAGTTATTTGCTGGGATAATTACTTCTACAAAAATTTTGAAAATGTTTGCTGTTGCTTCACTTTGTAGTAAAGTGTTCCAATATGTTAAGGAAATTTTTGTTGAGCAGAAGATTCTCAAAATAAGGTGTAACATTCATTTGTTTCAATGGTTTCATATTAGTGTTCTGAGTCTAAGAAGACTTACTTGAAGTACTAAGTGACACATTTTATTTAATTTGTAAATTATAAAGTTTATTAAGGCACAATTTAATAGTGGCCTTCAGCTACTGTTTGTTTTTCCATTTCTCTAAAATGAAAATTTAGATTTCTGTTTAACCAAGTTTGAGGTCCATTTCCAGTTAGGGGTTTGGATTTGATTTTTTTCATTTACTGTAGTAGCCTGATAGAACTGCAGCTTTTAAAAATACAGATGAGAGGTTATTTGCCTGATTTTTCAAAATGGTGCTGGCTATCAGTAGCTTTGCTATAGACTTGGAATTTCTCTGAGTTAATACAAAAGACTGTTAAAGATTTACATCTATGTAATAACTTAAGGGATTCTGTCATATTGTTATCAGGCCATAAGAAATATCAGCAAGATCTACCCAAGGAAGAGATGAGCAGAACAATGTAGGTAAAATTTCATGATGTTACATTCAAAAATAATCTATTGAAGAAATTACATGAGTCATTCATGTTTCTTATGGGATCCAAACCAATATAAGGGGGAAAAAAAAACCCTCCATTTGATAGCCTGTAGTAAATCTTTTTAAAAAAACATTCATTCAACATTGAGAATATGGTAATTTTTGTTTTTTTTTTTTGTAGAACTCTAGTATGAAGCCAGTGAAACAAAACAATAACACATCTTCTGTTGTAATACTGCATTAAGTCTTTCACCTTATCTCAAAAATGTTAGAGTTCAGGAAGAAATTAGGATCAAGGAAAAATACTACAGGAATAGGATTAAAGACCAAGGAAAAGGAATAAAATACATGGAGGAAGTAATATTTAATCAGTGCATACAAAATTTCTCCATTTCAGAGAAGATAAAGCAAGACCCTCTATAAATTCTAGGTCATAGTACAAGAATTGAAACACTTGAAAGATTTCAGATTAAAAATTGTGTTTCTCCACATAACAAAATGGAGCCATTCTGGCTTCACTTTTGCATCAGAAATCTCAATGGGAATGATTTTAGCAGTCTTCAGAAGAACTGATATTTCTTTAAGTAAGAACAGCCAGTGATAGTACAGATAGACAATTGTAAAGATAGAGAGTCTGATCCAACATACCCTTACTCTGTTGCCAGCCTAAAGACAACCCTTAGTTTTTCCCAAGTGTTTCCTTCTAATGTTGTTTTAGTTTAGACCTACAAGTATTTTTATTTCTATGCAGCTGAAATATCTACTTTCCCCAAAATAGCAATGATGTAGAGTGAATAGTACCAATATTTGCACTTATAGTAAAAATCCAGGGCTGTTAGCATTGAGCCATTTGGCTGACAGTGCCTACTTTGTGTAGTATATGTGATTTGTCAGTCATCCATGAAATACACATCACTGAGATTCCAATCTCCATTTATTGTTCAGTCTTCTGAGAAAATACTGGTCTGCTGATCCAGATTTCTCAACATTTTGTATTCTTGTATAGCATCTACTTGGTGCCTTCAAAGGATTATTTTATATTTTCAGTTTGCTCAGCTGTGGTAAGCCACATGGCATGGTGCACTAATTGAGATACAAATTGTGTAAGATAACTGCTGATTTAAAATAATTGAACCAAGCTCTTGATTTTACAGGTTGTAGAGTACCAGAGACAAGAAGTGTGATCAGACCACAAATGATCCCTGCATATATGAGACACTGGTTGCACTTTTTGTTTGCTTCCTTGTTGTTAACCTAATACTAATGTAAGATGAAGACTGGCACACACGACTCCCTTTTCCCAGGTGAGGCCCTACCACAAGATTAAAAGATTGTGATCATTCTAGATGGCCTAATGGGTAGTTTCCTCATGCAGAGTGAAGCAGCTCTTTCTTAACAGAGATTAAGAAGAGCCCTATCTTGAGGATATTTTCCCAGGTGGCTAGCTCAGTCTGTTCTGAGGTACAAAATATTGATTTGTCTTCCCTGTAAGAATTTGAACTGAAGTGAGATCCTCCTGCATATCAGAGTAAATTAAAACAGCACAACCCCCTTTTTGGTTAGGACCTAGTCTGATAATCATGCTTAGAAAATGATCCATGAATAGGGTGCACAAGCAAGACAAGTAGATATTGTAGATCATGAGCTAGCTGGAACAGGCAGTGTTGGGCAAATTAATAAGTTTTTTAGACACTCAGACTTTTACTGTTTGAAAATTAAGTATCTATATTTTGAATGGTAAAATAATGGAAAGATTTTATAGTTAGTGTCATACACATTCTCACCTCATCACCGATGGGTGTTCCTGCACTAAGCTCTGGAGCACAAGCCTAATGCTAGTTTCTTCATGTGTGAATTTTTTTTTTTTAAATGCAACTTCCACGATTGAATAAAAAAGGAATTGAACTTGATATTTCAGCATCAAGTTTGACTACTACTAATTGCCTCCTTGGTAGGCCTTTATGAATAAAGCATCAAATAACACTGAAAGTCAATCAGCTAACACGAAGAAACACATCTTAGGAATGCTAGATTGAGCATTTGAAGAAATACATAGGTCTTTATTTTTAATACAGTTGTTATAATAAAGCTATGTCTATTTAGTCCATGTATCATTTATTTTGCATGTATGTTTGCAAGCGCTTTTCTCAGACCCTGCATAGCAGTTTCTGGCAGTTTTAACAAGTCTCAGTTCATCCCAGATTTCACCACATTAATTGTACCGCTGAATTGTGTTGTTCCCAAATACTCCCAACCCTGATTTTTCAGTTGAAATTTTTCAGCAGCCAGCCTCCTTATATTTTTCTCCTCCCTCAGGAGAGTGGTGTGTACCCCTTTCAGTTCATTCACTGATGGATAATTCTAATAGCACAGGACTCTGTAAAAGGACAGGTCATAGCATATTTGCAGATAACAACATTTCAAATTCCAGTACACAGAAGGTAAGGTGTTCTTGCTGCTGTATTCCTCAGTTTTGAATTTTACCCATACTAGTAATTTGAAGAGCTCTATTGCCCACTCAATTTCTGGCCAGTTGCTCATGCCTGTGGCCATATCTGTATTACTGGGCTTTTTCAACCTCCAAAACAGGACAGCTGCATCTGCATTGTCAGCTGGGCCTGAGCTACCCCCTGAGCCATGCCAAGGGTGGCTTGGGAGAATGCTGCTTGTCCTGGATCTAGTGCAGGGACTCTGCTGTCAACAATTTAGCAGTGTAAGCTGTGGGCTTCAAGTCTGCAGCTCTGTGCCCTGGCACCTTTTGGTTTGCTAGCATAGACACAGCTTCTGCTACAAACAAAACTGAAACTGCCATTGCACTTTACTTCTGAAACTATCTTTATAGTAAGTTATAGTATGTAAAACACAATACATTCCACAATGTCCTTTGCTAGGAACTTCTAGAGGCAGAGATAAATCCTAGCTAGTTTGTAACAAACCCTAAGACAGCACAGTTCACTTTTGCTCAGCTTCCAAATTACTTGAGTCTTTATTCTGTCCAATGAATAATGAGAAAATGCTGAAATGCCTAAAGTTATCATAAAAGCTTCTCAGGGCAACACTAAAGATCCTTGAAGGAAGAGTTGATGTGGAAAATAAACCAGAAAATACAAAGTCTTAAGCTTGTGAGAAGTTGAAAGAAAACCATGTAACGTTACAAGGAGGTAAACAAATTAACATCTGTCAGAGATTCACAGTATGTCTCAATTACTGCTGCATGTTTTGACCTTATAACTACCTACAGTTTGTGGTAGTCAAGTTCTGGCTGCAATTGCTCCCAATAAACCTATTTAAAGGTGCTTGAGAGATAAAGGACATCTTACATCTCAGAATATCTTGAGTTGGAAGGAACCCACAAGGATCATCAAAATTCAACTCCTGGCCCTGCATAGGTCAGCCTCAAATATGACATCATGTGTCCAAGAGCATTGTCCAAACATTCCTTGAACTCTGTGAGACTTGGTGCTGTGATCACTTCCCTGGGGAACCCATTGCAATGCCCAGCCACCCTCTGTGTGAAAAACATATTCCTAATATCCAACCTAAACCTCCCCTGACACAGCTTCAGGCCATTCCCTGGGTCCTGTCAGTGTCCCCCCAGAGATCAGTGCCTGCCCCTGCTCTTCCCCTCTCAGTGAAGCTGTAACTGCAGTGAGGTCTCCCCTCAGTCTCCTCCAGGCTGAACAGACCCAGTGCCCTCAGCTGCTCCTCACACCTTCCCCTCAAGGCCCTTCCCCATCCTTGTGCCCTCCTTTGGACACTCTAATGGTTTCATGTCTGTATTACATTGGGGCACCCAGAGCTGCCCCAGCACTGGAGGTGAGGCTGCCCCAGCTCAGAGCAGAGCAGGACAATCCCTCCCTTGCCCTGCTGGTGATGCTGTGCTGGTGCCCCCAGGACAGGGCTGGCTCTCCTGGCTGCCAGGGCACTGCTGGCTCATGTCCAACTTGCCATCAACCAGGACCCCCAGGTCCCTTTACGGAACTGCTTCCCAGCGTCTCATTCTCAGTCTGCCTGTACATTCGGGTTTGCCCCATCCCAGGTACAGATCCAGCACTTGCCTTTGTTAAACTTCATACAGTTGGGTGATTGCCCAGTCCTCTAATTTGCCTAAGACTATATCAGACCTTATTGGGAACAGGAAGACTAGTGCATGGAAAGCACTGAGAAGAATCCTATGTCTCGCCATAAAGCTTCTTGCCACTGGCTTGTTATCTGGTGAAAATATGATTATGGGGGGAAGGCAGAACACTCCTTCTTGAAAGAGGCAATGTATAACTGAGTTTCTTATTCACAGTCCAACAATAATATAATCTGCTAAAAATGCCAGACGCACTGTTGTTAAGGGATATATGATACCAAATGCTTTGTCTAATTGCTTCATGAATAAAGCAATTCAGCCAGTATTTTCCATGCTTGATATAAAACAAGTCTATTGTTATAAGTGATGAACTGATCATTGAATTTTGTAAAAATGCCATATTTGTGCTGCTGGCTTTTTTCTGTATGTTACCTAATGCCTTTTAGGATCCATAAACCTAGAACACCACCCCACCATAAAGGATGAATCCAATGCTAATGCTGAAGCATTCATCAGATGAGGAGCATTATTACTGTTTTCACATACAGGAAACAGCATTTAAAAAATAAGTTAGGACACCCCTATGATCATTCAAGTGTGAACAGGACAGTGGCTCAACAGAGCCAAAGTTAAGTGCTCTAACATCAGTTACTTACAACCTGTGTGGCAGTGATCCACCTTGCAGTTTCATCACTGAGTGACATCTATTTGGAAATACAATTTTATTTTTTTGTCTCCACAATTTTATTCAACTGCTACTATAATTGGCATTTGCAACTCAATATTTAAAACGAATTTCATACACTTCTCACAGTCCTAACAGAGCACTAGCCATCTCTTGTCATTAATTCCTGTTAACGCTATCCACATTCACTATTGTCAACCTTCTGATTCATCATAGTCATATAAAACAACCAGCTGCCAAAAATGTCATTACCAAATCTATTCTTATGCAACTATTTGGAAATGTGCCTTTTCTGAGCTACTTCACATCAGAATAACCTGCACCAGTCGCACTGTTCCCTTCAATGAACTACCACTGCACACACCTTATGTTTCCCCTCTGGCTGCTGAGGCCAAGCACTCCTCACCTTGCGTATGGCCACTATAAAGAAATCTCAAAACAGTAGCAGAGATGCTAGGCTCACCTGGCCTTCCCCTGGCTCTCTCTCTTCCATCTCACCTCAAAGCCTGGTATCTCTTGTCACTGAGGTAGACAGCAGACTCCCCAGCAGCCTCTCGATGCTCAGATTTACCATATATTTAAACCTTTACTTACCTAGTTCCCTTGGGGGTAAAGAAGGCAAAACTTCCTGAAAGACTCCAGAAGTTTATTAACACAACCAGTAGTTATCCTGCAGGTGGAGATTTGGCACCAATACACAAATGATATTTTAAGTGCAAAAATGCCTTCAAGGAAGTACGAAAAACAAATCCCTGCAATTACAAGCTTTACCAGGAATGTATCCCAGAAGGAACAAAACAAAAACACTGTGCCCTCAGTAAGTGGATTGTTGATAAAGGACCCGAGGGGAAAAAATAAATCTAGTGACATTCAAGGCTTGCTTGCACATGCAAAAAAATTTGCTGTTTCTCTCTTGCTCCTATCCCTAGAAAAACGTTTCTCCTATGTTGTGCAAGATATCTTCATCCACACCCACGCACCCACCCAGATTACAGGATCAGACTACTTTCCCCCTCCTGCCTTTCCCAGCTCTGCCCCCTGCCCCCACCCACACAGATTGTCTTCCAAAGCATCGCTGCTGTGCAATCACTGAGGAGTATTCACATGTTGCTCCTGCACTCAGTCACCAGGGAACTTTCTTCCCACCTCATTCTGGGATGGCCCCCAGCTGCTGCAGTAGCAACACTCCTCCCTCTTACGAATAACGTGCAGCCATCTATAAGATAACTGTGAACAGAACCACAAAAACTCTCCATTACTGCTACTCCTTTCTTACTCAGTTATTCTAGATGCACCTGACATACACTGCATGCTTCATCTCCAATAGTTATGAACCCCTTTGTGTTGAGTTCACATGTTCCAACTTCTTACAGAATATGCCTGACATATACATATATATATGTGACATCAGAAACCAGGAGGGTTTTGGTTTGGTTTTTAGAAATTACATTTATTATTATTATTATTACTATTCTACAGAAAGCTTGTAACAGCCTTCCAGCATTGTCTCACAATGGAGCAAAAGTTCCTGCTCTACAACCTTTATTTTGCAAGGAACTACAGTAATATTTTATAGCCATTTTAGAAAAAGACTGAGGACTTTGACAAGATCACTCTTTCCAGTGAGTGCATTGTCATCTTAAATTATATTGCTCTCCATTAAATTGTTCATTATTGGAAGATTCATATCAAACAGCTTAGCACCTGAAATTGTCCAGTATAAATTCAGTTTTTATGGGCTTCAAGTCTGAAATTTATTTCTGAATGAGAATGGAAATAGTGATAAAACAATTCCTACAAGTTATACTACCGTTCATAAATGTAGTACTAAAATTAAGCAAAATGGCCTCACAGAATCAGGTTTATTTTTTGAGCATGAATTTAAATTACCAGCTTTATCCTTATCTTAGCAGGTATGCAAATATGATTTTCCACTCATATTATGATTACTATCAATAGACAAAGTTAAAATCTAGTGTTAGTTAAATCAGTTTTCACCAGAACTCATTAATAGCCACTTTGAAGATGCTTGTGAGAGTATTTTACTGTATTAGTAAAACACCTGTTAGTCCCTGTCATCACAAAGGGCATAATGTATCAAAACAGTTTATTTCTTATACTGTCAATTTTCTATGGGAAAACCATTAACTATTTCATTCTGGTCTATTATAAATGCAGAATTGGACATTCTAGAAAGCAGTTACTGGTAATTTGACAAGACAATTTGGCTATAGTTAAGCAAGCAAGAGCTTTACGGTAAATTCAGTTTTAAAATAAAGCAAAAAGCATGCAAATTAGAGAGAACAGGAGTAGAAAATTCTTGTTTTACCAAAAGTAATGGCACTGAACATTCTAATGCCTCTCCTGACTATTACGTATGCAGGAATTTAACTAACAGTGAAAGTATTCTTCATGTTTTCATACAAATAAAAGAAAGTTAACAAACCTTGAGCCAGGAGAATGACAAGTCCCTGCTATACTGGAGTTGTTTAGAGACAGTCTCCTGTATTTTTAGTGCTTTAAATCATATGTAGAAGTTTACTGTCTTATTTAATATAAATAAATAATAAACAAATAAATAGGAATTGTGGGCTCAATTATTAATTTTTCCAATTCCACTAGAAATTTAACTTGCACGTTATTTACTCTAATATGTGATTTTTATTTTCTTGCTAGTCTTTTTCTCTTTCCTTTTCTTTTTGCAGTTATGAACAGGCCAAATAACTCAAATTTTTAAGGGCTGAGCAAGATGCACCAAAATAACTTAATTTTCACTGCTGTTTGGCACAAGGGTTAATTTTCCATTAGGATTTGCTGTTAATTGGTTGCATCTTATCTGCAGTTCAGAAAAAGCTGCCTTTGCCATTGAACAGACAAAATACCAAGTGTAACCCTGTGCTGACATATGCAATTAGCCCAAGGTCAGTCAATGATAGGGCAATAGTGGAAAGTGACAACCAAGGGGAATTACATAAGGCTAAGGGAAGGGAAATCTTTAACTACCCATGAGTAAATTTTTTTTTTGATCATTCATCATGTGTTGTTTCTGATGCATTTACCTCCTTTAAACTTTAATGGTCCTCCCCAGTTCAATGCCCCCAGAGACTCTCCCAAGCTAGATGCCACTTGCTCATTCTCCTCACTTCCATGCATCCTTCCCACAGCAGGGATGGCGTTGAAAATTGGAGGCACAAAAGGTGAAAATCACAGGTTGAGATAAGAACAGTTTACTGGAAACAGCAATGAGATAAGAAGATGAACAGTAACAGCAACAATACCAACGACAAAAGTGTACCCAGAGTGTGTGATTTACACAGAAAATGCTCACCAAGCCCGAGATAACCAAACAATGAGGGATGAACCCCAAGCCCACCACTGGAAAGGGACATGCTTCTCCTTGGGGGAGACAGAGTCCCTTCTCCCCAACCCTGGGACCCTGGCCATGAGCTAAGATGGCATTGAGAAACATTTGAGTCTTGAACATGCCCACACAGCTCCAGGCTCTTCCCCCTCACAGCTACTGCAAAACGTTAACCCTGTCCTTGGCTGAAACTTGGACACCTTCACTTTTTTTTACCATACCCTGAATTACCCATCTGTTACATCTCACAAAGGAGAAATACTGCTTTCAGGGATCCCTCCAAACCTTGTGTTCAAGTGTGAAGCAGTCAGTCATTAAATACCGATGATACAAGTTTCCTTATGGCAGAGAAGTGACACCTGGCACTTCCAACTGCCACATTAAAACTGAAATACTTACACACTTCCTGAAGGTGCTCTGCACATCAGCACCTGCCCACGAAGACTCTTGCTACATATGTGTGACCACTCTAATTTTAAAAACACATTCTAGAACTTGATACAGTGCCTTGAAGATTTCTCTGAGAATCTGACACTTAGAGAAAAAATATAGGTAAGCATGACATTTACAAAGCACTTTTGAAAAATCAGAAATGTTAAGTGAATCATCAGGGTAGTGTGTTTCACTGCTCTTTAGCCAAGTGGATCTTTTGTTAAATGGTTCCAATGGAATTCTGGCACTGAGCTGAATCTCCTAATCCGGTTGAGACAACAGAAGAATTTTTTGCCAAAATTACTAGGTCAAGATATTGTGCAATTAGTTTAAGGTTCCAACTTTTGCCCAACTTTTAGCCCAACTTATTAAAAGATCTCTCCTTAAATAAGTCTGTCCAAGGAAGTGTGTCTTCTGATGCTCATGCCTAAGTTACAAGGATAATTTCAAGAGCTTCAAGTGTCTAGATAGGATTAGGAACTAATCTCTTGATGAAAGTGATCAGAGTATATATACACAAACACAGAGGAGCAAGAAACTCATATATTGGAAAAATGCTTACAAATAGCACTTGGATGATTCTGAGAAAGAGTTCAGATGGTTCAACTTCCCACAACCATAGTTTCTAACAGAGTTTCAACAGGGTCCATCAGAAAGCAAATCAGAAGTAGTGTGCAGGATTACCAAATGTATCACTGGGTAACATTAAGGACTTTCCTCCCCATTGCCTACAGTTTCTGTTATAGGCCTCTGCCTTCCATCACCAAAAGCAGAGCATTACTTTGAATTTTCTTACAAAACTAAGTTCATGCTGGAGAGAACAGCCTCCTCTTCTGTGGGTGTAGCAAGCCTATCAAAAAAGTGTAAGTGACATTTATATCAATGTAGGTCTTTAACTCCTATTCTAGCTAGCAGAGAGAGTTTTGGCAATCAAGCTTCAATTTTCAAGTGTAGATATGCTTGGCTTCTTTCTGGTTTTAATTAAAAAAGGCAACTAGAGACTTCTTCCCAAAGAATAAACAGAATGCTAGGTCAGGCAACAGTCATTTATTTATTGACTTAAACAAGCAAAAGGTATCCTCAGACATAATGACTACCACTTGAGCAATACAAATCAATGCTAGTGAAGAACAGGGAACATCTTTTCTTTCACCCCTCCCATCCCAGAAGTAACAATAGAAACACCAGGACCCCTAGAGAAAAGAGAAGAGGAAAAATCATAAAAGGTACTTAGAATGAGCTGCAGAGTTGAAACATGGACACTAAAAAATCATTAGCTATTCTACCACATCACCACAATCACCTCAAAACCAACTTTCATTGTTCCACTTCCACCAGGTACCAAATATATAGCACTGTTTAACAGCGATTTCAATGTATTAACAACTGTCCTCAGCTGAAGCAGAACAGCAATTACTATTCATATTAAATTTGAGGCTACAGATAGAAAGAAAGGTTTCCATAGACTACAAATGCACATTAAAGAAAAGAGAGTGGGGAGAAACAAATCTACTTTTAAATTACTGTACATCTCCATCAATCAAGCAATTTGCTCTGTACTGATAGCTCAATGAAGACACAATACCCTGTCTGTCTACTCACCCTGTGACAGTGTAGCGTATCTGATGAATGTATCTATGAAGAATTTATCTGTAAGTCCCCTAAGTTGTACACCACTGAAAATCCCAGTTTGCTGCTCCTGTGTGGGTGGTTTTTAATCAGACATCAGCAAAAAAAAAGCAAAAACACCACATACAAGCCAACTGTTACTAAATCATTTAGTCTTCCTTGTAACAGTCAAAGATGTGAGTAAGGCATTACTCAGATTCAGAGAAAACATTAGGAGTCTTTAGTTTTGCAGGCAAGGAGACCTTTTATTTTAATCCATTAAAAGAACCCAAAATAGTCAGCAGGTGGCCACATCTATCCATGTTTCATTAAAATCACGTAAAACCTAAGTACAAAAGCACCACTGATTATTGCTCTAGAAAAACTGCATGAAAAATCCAAATACACACAGTAAAAACATCACCATATGCACAAGACGTAACTTCTTAAAGCAAGTGTATGGAATGCTGACCCAATTTTACACATACCTTGCAATATTAAGTTGATATTTATATTACTTGGCAACAATGGGAATTTCTAAAAGCACTGTTATGAGAAGGGAAATGTTCATATACAGTTTAATATGTCAACTATCATAGTCCTAAAAAAATTAGCATTTACAAAATACTTGATAAAAATATTTTTTAAAAGTTGTCCAAGAGGTACATAAAATCAACCCAAAATTTTCATGGTATTTCATTCATTCTTGTCACCTACAGATTCAGTTTTCTGAGCCTGTGGAGAAGAAAGAAAGAAATTAAATTACGATAGTGAAATGCTATTAGGTACCTAAATACCCAAGCTATTCTTAGTCCTTTGATTTCTTACTTGCAACAGCTCCAAACCTGTATCCATAGGACATCTATGCAACCGGAACAGGTACAGTCACACACTTTTCTCAACTCATCGGTCCCAGCTTGTCAAAAGCAATACAAGCCTTACCTGTCAGCTTCCATCGTTCACACTGAAAAGCACCACACTACCACCTGTTTCTATTCACTGCACACATGCTGAATGCTCTACCGCACCCTTAACTTTCACTGTTTCAATCTGCCCTTTTACTGACAGTGTGCTGGGTGGGGCACCTCTGGATGTTGAAACACTAACAGTTGAGCGAGATGCGAATCTGCAATAACATTATGGGCAATAAAAAGAAACATTATGAACATGCTAACAATGTCTGAAAGGCTGAATAATTAAAAAACACTGATTCAATCAGCAGGAGGTATGTGTGCAAAGTACCTCTTCAGCTTTATTTTCACCATTTTCAGATGGTGTAGTACCTTCCTTTGCAGCTTCTTGCTTTTCATCCTTCTTCCCTTTAGCACCTTTGCTGGCCTTTGTTCCAGGTTCCTTCTGACAGAAAATCAAAAACATGGCCATAGACATTGTATGAGTAGCCAGAACCCTGTATCTTTATCAAAACAACTTTCATGTGAACTAAACAGCAAGTCTTGGCAAGCTTTGTGTGCTAGACTGAAACGAAAAATCATCTAAAGCCTACCCGGAGACTGTAAACCCATATAAGTTACATAGAGATTCAACATTTCTAGAAAATGGTGGTCTTTGGTTTTTCTGATAATTTCTTCAGGGATACAAAACCACATTTAACTACTTTGGTAGAGCTGTCCTAAGAGGTATATACTGGATATGTGAATGAACAAATCCAATTACAGTATATTGAAAGCTTATTCAGTCAAGCACAAACACCATGCTGTTTGTGTAACTACAGCACTACACTTTCAAGTAACATAGAAAATTATATTTTAAAAACTAAGTTTTTTTGTTGGCTGTACTTGTGTTAATTTGATAATATCTGTAATGGCCATTCCAATGTCAATTAAAGAAACAGTCAACATGCTAGGGAGGCAAACTGATAAAAGTCCATCTGTAGCAACACAAAGCAAAGAATAGCTCCTTTTAATAAATTCTAATAGCCACAGTTTCACTTTAGAGATTTGCTCTAATTCCTATGTTGAAGTCTACTATTTTTTAAGTCCTTTCTCTATGTACTTATTTATGCTTGTGATCTAAAGGTTAGCAGAGACACAGGTTAAGTATTTAAAGTGCAATGGGATAAAAATTTAAATGGTATTGAATTTAAATTTACTATTTTACACTAACATTTAAAGTAGTTCTGATAAACACTGGATATCTTTCATGCAATTATTAGCTACAAATTCTCCATGAAAAATGGCAATAATAGCTGTGAACAGGGAAGGTTTGCCTTCCTTCATTTAGTGCCCTGATGACCATACAGGAGTGGGGCAGTGAGGAGAGAACACAAGTAATCCCAGTTCCAGGGATTACTGAATTACCCCTGAATTACACCTCAGCTTCAATGTTACACAGTAGTTCATAATTTGGAAGCTTGCAGGTGGTATGAGCACAGTTATAATTCTTCACCTATGAAAGAACAAACTAAGGAGTTGACTTAGTAAATTCATAACATGCAAGCTTTTAACAAAAATTATCTCGAATCTGTACCATCTTTCACTGCTTACTAGCAAGTTCAGAGTACACATCTGCTGTTCTCTGTTGAGAAGACCAAGATTAATATACTCCTTACAAATGTGATTCAGTTAGAATTTGGAATAAAAAGATCACTGTATTAAAAAGTTACTTACAATAATGTCATAAAGGATTACCCAAAATAAGCTTCAAATGTCTCTCATGCAATTTAGACTGGGTCCATGACACCAAGCTCATCCCACAGGTACATGAAGCCACAGAAGCTCCCACATTCCCTTCTTTATTTATACTCTTTTTAAGAGGGGAGCAGGATGGACTCAGCAAGACTACTGGTAATTTTATATGATAAATTACACAGTGTTTAAAGTCAGAGTTTTACTTTCACATGTGGACTTTGTATCCTGGCACTTGCCCAACTTAAATGACAATAAAAGGACTTGAAAAATGGAAGTGTGAGGAGTGCTAGACTTAAGTGTCCAGCATGGAGGCTTTTTTTTCTCATTAAAGCAATTGCTCTTATTCAACATTCCCTTTAGGCACAAATAAATCCACAATTTCTAAAGTACATGATTTATATGCAAAAATCCTGAAAAGGTATTTCAAATACTAATAAGATTTTAATTTGACTGTAACTGGCCCAGAAAACCCAAACCATTCAATTTAAATATATCTAATTTCACCTTTAATTATAATTGTGCATTCTCAGCAACAGCCAGGCTTCAAGAACAGATAAGAGTTTCTCAGTACAAAATGAAGTACTGCACCTCTAGACAAGGAAACAGAATGATACAGAGTAATCTCAAATGCTTTTGTAGAAATAGCTGGGTCTCAAGAGTTTACTCAACCAACTCTGTACTTTTCAGGAAAGGTGTAGTAAAGGTAAAAATTCTTCTTAAACTAGCAATTCACTACAAACTAACATGGTCTGCATATCAAACAGGCGAGACATTTTCTTTGGGCCAGTAATGAGGCCAGGAAGGGGTGGAACAGAAAGAAAAGAATGATCTAATTCGTGGGTTTTTTCCAGGGAGGGGGGGCAGGGAAGTCCATGCTTCAAAAAAATGCTGTGAATTGAACTGTTATAAAGAAGGAGTATACTTGCTCACTATTGGCTAAAACAATGGTAACTAAAAAGAAAGGGTATTTACCTTTGTTGTTTTCCTTGGTTTGGGTTCAGGTTTTGGTGGAGCAGGTTTCTATAAAACATTTTGAGTTGCACAACATGTTAGACACACTACCAAAAGCCAGCCTCCTCCACACCCTGCTTCCCCCACTCCACCCCACACCTTCCCTTATTTCCTGCTCAGTCATATGCATCTAGAAAAAGTCTGAAAAACATTACTGTACAAATGCCCCTCATCTCTGTACACATCTATTTGCATTAGTTCACTCATCTAGAAAGGAAAGTAATTTGGGGGTTGCTCTATGAGTAAAACACTGAGATTGGTGGTAACTATTTTAAAAACCCCATCAACTATATTCTAACAGAGAAGAGGAATTAAACCAAGTACTAGCAGTGGCACCAAATGAAGTCCTTGAAACACAGGTCCTTCTCCTTTCTAGAGAACTAGCTGCATTTCCACAACTAACATCAGCCTGCAAAATGAAACAAAGTCAATACTGCACCTAACAGGCAGTTTTGCACTGAAGTGGGGAAATGTATCTTTTGTCAGAACAACCTGAAAACCTGAAACCAAGAAAACAAAGAT
Source organism: Oenanthe melanoleuca (assembly GCF_029582105.1). Taxonomy (NCBI): domain Eukaryota; kingdom Metazoa; phylum Chordata; class Aves; order Passeriformes; family Muscicapidae; genus Oenanthe; species Oenanthe melanoleuca. Next base: position 30,830,195 of record NC_079336.1, read on the forward strand.
AACTTCATTGCTAGAGTTCTGAAATACCCCTTGGCAAGAATAAAAATTGAATCAAGCAAAATGTAAAAAAAAACCTTGTTTGGTCTGAGAAACCATATGTGCTTAGAAAAGAATACACCAGGAGGTACTATACATACTTACAGCTGACAGTCTTGCTGATCGTCTTGTGGGCTACAGGGGAAAACAAAAAAGGACATTTTTACAGGCTTACAGGAATAAGTATGCAAAGCAACATACTATCAGTCATTTCATAGGACAGCATAAAATACGCATATACCAAAATACGTGTCTATTGCCAAACACAATTCACATCTTCCTCACCTCGGACTCTTTAAATTTTAAAGGGACAGAATGATGTGAAAGTTAGAAATAAAAGTTTTTCAGGAATTATACCACCTAAACTGATGACTTCTTGGGACTACCTAAAATAGAGGTAAAACAAAATTAAGGGAGTAAAAAGTGGTTACATTTACTGAAGGTCTTCAGGTACATTTTGGGCAGACAAAGTTCCCCCAGGGGCTACACCCAAAATGGATGACAGGTCAGGGGTTTTCATACTTTTACAAGTTTGGTCAATTTGCATATTGGGGGTTAATCTTACAGCTTCAGCTAATGAAGCAATTTACTCCAAATTTGCTCCTCCCCTGCTCAGTTTTGTTTACATTTCTCAGGGCCTGAGACAGTAAGGTGTCCTTGGTTCCCAGGCCTTAGAGATGAATTGTTTTGTCTGACCAAAAAGGGAAAGTAGTAGCTAATACCCTATATGGAGTTTAGAGTTATGCATTAAAGAATTGCAGGATTACAAATATATCAAAAATATAAAAGCTAAGATCCTAAGGCATCAAAATCTCCACACAGTTAAATACCTGACACACATCTCCCTTTTGCAACTACCTCTGAGTCCCTTCCTGCTCTATGAAAGGTTCACAAATCCAGTAAGCTTGACTACCTGTGCAAAGGACTGAACCTTTTTCATACACACTTAGAATGATGTTTTTAGAATCTAGCAGATGTTACTTGTAACAGTGGGCACAAATACCATCTGATTAACAGCTGAATAAAGTTAACATCCTTCTCTAGAGGATATCAGTGCGCTAAAATATCAAAACATGAAACTAAGTCCTTCCACTTCCTCAGTTCTCCACACACTTGCTCTGAGGGTCCAGGTGCACAAAGACAGCTGCAGGATGAGAGAAAGAGATTATTTCTTCTATTTAAACACAAATCTCAAAAGGAAAGACTGGAGCCAGATATTCTGCCTCTCTCCAGCTTTCTTCATCACTTCAACATACTTTCCCTATTAAATTTTATTTCATCCTGCTCTTTGTCATAAATTTATTACTGTAATCTCAAACATACTTGTTAGTTTGTTCACAATATTTTTGCATTAACTAAAATGGACTCACTAGACTCACAACATGGTTAATAAAATTAACTAAAGTCTGGTCTATGTCATAAAACTAGAATTACATCTGTGGCCAAAATAAAGGGAGAATTAAATGGTAACAAATATCCAGTATAACTCAGCTTAAAAAGAGAATCAAAAATACTTCTAATTACATGTTAAGCATTTAAGTTGAGCTGAAAAAGCATGGCTTGGCACATCCTGCAACAGGAAAAAGCTCTTGTTAATATCTGAAGAATGCTGTAATTTGTGTTCATTGGAACCATTCAAGAATTCTTAGTGGAAAGCAGTAGTGAATAGTTCAAATCTGCATCTAGCAAAAAAATACCTAAAGATATTTGCAGATACAAAATATTTATGCACCATTAACAGTAAAAAGGTAAACCTCTCTTTGCTTGGAAATTGAGTATATCAACTGCTTAAGCAGCAGCCTAGCATTATTTTACAACAGGATAAACAAAGCATTTCAGTTGGCCAGGTAATCAAAGCACCTCTAACTCAAGGTATCATCTTTTACAAATCTGCTTTCTTAACCAATTATTTCTATCCCTTTAACGTTCAGGAACTGAAATGTTTTGCATGCATCTACATTTTATGTTAATTTAGGTAAGTTATAATTCTCTCTCCTACTTCCGGTTCCATGACTTGTTTGCCATAAGTAAGTCAGCATAAACTGTAAGTTCTTCAAAAATGTTTGACAGCTAAGTAATTTTAATTTTCACATGGACTTTGTATGTATTTCTGTGTTATCTGATTATAAGGAGGGAACTAGAGCCAAGTCAGCAAAGGTCACATTTTTATGTGCTTTGGGAACCTTTGTCCCCTCCAAACAGCTGTACTAACCCAGAAATTAGCAGCTCACCCAAGAGTCTGCTTGACACTGACCCACTAGCAAACATCTACGGAAAGTCTATGAAAAGAAGCAGACAGAACAACTCCGTGCACTCTCCTACTGCACCAGCTTCTGGCAATCTGAAGCTGCCAACTTTCCAACCTGGATATCATATACACACCACGTGTTTAAATAGTCCCCAAGGGTTATTTTCAAGACAAATCTGTTTAATAAAACAGTAATCATTTACACTTTCAGTTTCCATAACATCCTACGTCAGTGAGTTCGATAATGGGATTATTCACCATGAGGAAAATAAAAAGCAAAACCTTTCCCTTCTGCTGTCTCTTCTTTTAACTTCTTGCCTCTTACTTTCATTAGACTCCTCTTGTTTACAGCTTTCATGTAGAGTAACTCCCAACTACCTTTGTTTTAATAATTATTTTATCACAACTCCATCATATAAAAGATGACGAATCCTAGAAAAACTACATTGTTTGGGTTGTTTACTTTTTTTTTTAAAGCTGCTCTACATTCTCTATTTGTCCCACTGTACTTGGTATCCTTTTAATTCTATCATGGCCTCTATCAGGTGAGCTTCATTCCATATCTGAGAGCACAACAAATTAATCTTGTGATACACTGATGCTTACTCTGTCCTCTAACATTTTTCTTCTATGTTCTAGTTACTTTCTGTTTAGAACTACTGACATTTTCCAGTAACTATTCACTGTGATTTAACAATCTTTCCCCTGATTAACACCCTGACTGATGACCACCATTAGTTCTTCCCCTGCATATTAATTTGCATTTCTCCTCATTGAATTTCTTTTGATATTTTATCATTTGGTATTTATCAGAGACATAACAGCCTTCTCAGCCTCTCTCACTTCTGAGTGCCTTTGCAATTTTTGTAAACTTCAGCTAACTTTGTAATTTCTTCAGTACCATTTCTCCTAGAGATCATTAATAAATATATTCAGTAGCAAAAGCTCCTAAAAATCCAGTACTCCACGGATAATCTCCTCCTTTATGAAAATTAACTTTGATTCTTCCATTCTCTTCTCTTAAGTCTATAAGTTAGAAATTCTTAAACAGATCTTCAATACTAGTTAATTTTTTTAAGAATCTGCTTGGGGAACCTTATGAAAAAGTACTCTTTACATGCAAGTAAACTGTAGCGCATGCCAACTTGCTATTTTCTTGATCAAATATGCTCCAAGACTAACAAAGAGATCAATTATATACTCCTCCATTCTTCTCAAGGTCCTGGTTTAAATTTGTCTGCCACAGAAGAAGGCAACCTAAGAAAACAAATTCTCATAATTCTCTATCTGTTTTTTAAATTCACATTAAGGGCTGTGAAAAACAAACTAGCAAACTTTATTGTAGATACCAAAATATTACCAGCTGTCTTCTTGCCTTCTCTAACAGAGGGTACCACGTCCTTTAAACAAATCCATTCAAAGAAAACACACAAATGTGTCAGCTGCTCCAGTTTAGAGTCTGGTATCTTAATTCAAGACACCCTCCCATCAGTCATTTAAGCTAAGAATAGTTTTGAAGTAGACTGGCTGAGGTGTGTACATTAACCCTCTTCTGTCAACCCACGAGAGACAGAGCAACAGCTCCAGGCAGTAACATACTGCACTATCACCACAAGATCCACCAGAGTTTGTCCATGAAAGCCCTAAAACTTTCTCAAATTTATTTGGTGTATTAATAAGTTGTATAAATCCTCTACAAGAAGACGAAATCAAGCCAGATACGGTACAAATTTTGCTGTCTTTATTCTCACTGAAAACAGCTCACCAGAAGTGCCAAAGAAATGCATAATCTTCTGATATAGATGACTGCAAACCTCCAATTAAGTAATTACATGCCAAAACAAATTAAATATATATACTTGCCTCTTGTTTAGTTACTTTTGCTGCATCCTTGCCTTCAGCACCCTCTGGAGACTGAAAGAAAATATCAAATCAATGTTTTTATTATGGACTTAAAAGCATTCAGACAACAGAAAAACAAAGATTATGGAGAAGGCTAACTGCTCTTTCATTTGCAACAGCTTAAAGCAGCCTGACAAATCTGCATTAGTATGCATTAGTAGCATTGTACTCAAACCAGTCTCTTTACCAAAACCAAGCAAGAACCCGATGACTGAGCACCAGGTACATACATATCACATCACACACCACTCCTCAGAGTCCCTCTAGCCAATTAATTAAAGCATCCACAGGCTCCAGTGGAAGCTCCATCTAATCAGCTGTTGGTAGCCCAACAGTAGGAACTGGAAATCCGAGGTTTTGCACCATGACAGCTTTTCAAATCACCAAGAAATTTAACACTTTTTCCCAGACACGAACCTGACCTATTATGAAGTGCAGCGAGACAAACAAAAAAAACCACAGCATTACTGGAATGAATGATTTCTTTACTTCCTTTACTCCTCTTTCCTCTCAGCCTTACTCAGATGGAGGTTTTAAAAGTATCCTTGCACCACATTGCACCTCCTCCATCAGAAGAGCGTAAATCAGTAAAATATCCAGGCACTGACAGGAAAGCTTGGGATAAACATGTATCTTCTCAAGAACAAAGTATCAACTTGAACTTTGTAAAACTAACCCTGCCTAGGTACTAGAAAAAGATTTGTTTAGTTAAAGAAGGCAGGGCAGGTGAAATAAGGCTTCTCTTCTGTTTACAACTCAAGATGTGTTACACTTCACATTTTGCAAACATTTGTAGGAGCAGCAATTCCCGGATGAAGAGCGAGCAGCAACAGTTAGAGAAGAACTACAAGAGTGGCATATTTCAAAAAGACATTTTACAGGCAGCAGAGAAGGCAACTTGGTTGTTGTTTTGTTTTACAATCCGTAAGGAAGCAGGCTAGTTATCTTTACCCTTTTCTTTCCATTTCAATCTTAATTCAAACTTCCTCACAGATTTTGACACAAAATGTCTGGGAGTTAGAGAGCTATGGTTTGGAGCAGAGAAAATGACCGGCTAGTTTGCAGCAGTTGACCAGTGCCTTCTCCTGGCACTGGGCTCTAACATACTTCCAGAAAGACATCCCCCCACCAGGGAATAAAACGTGGCTTTGTTACTGTGCACTCTCCCGACAGAAAGGAAGCATGCCAGCTTTAAAAGCAGCTGCTTTAAAAAAAAAAGCCGAGGACTGATCGTGTAAGTAGCTTGAAAACAGCAGGAAGTTAAGCAGCATCACACAGCATAGAGCAACTCAGAATAGCAACAGGCAGGCATCCAAAATGGAGCCTGACTGCTCCCTATGCAACTGCAGCCTCACCAGTCACCTGCAGGATCATTTCAGGTTTGCATTTCTAAGTCTTTCAATTTAGTTACCAAGGAGTTACTACAGCTTGATGTTGTGATGCTGGGAGCATCAGAATTCAGAAAGAAAACAAAACCAAGCTATTCCATTATTCCTGTCAGCAACAAAGTCCTGTGTCCTACAGCTTTCCTCTTTGACTCACAATACAGGATATGCTCTGGATATAGCTTTTCTGTTGCCTGTGAGTTCTCTTTCTCCCATATGAATGTTCTCAATTCTAACAAACTTGTGCTATACCGTTTCCCTGAGAGGGAACGCAAAGAGCATCCTTTGGGTCCTGGGCAGGACCTATTTTTACAGAAGTTCTCTGAGATTTTATAATATTTTCCTTGCAGTGGTCAAGAGACTTTAGATTAACAGGGGTAGAGACAGAAAGATGGCATGATCCATTTCCTTTGAAAGCCAAGCTAAAATACTCATCATAAGCTAAACAAAGTTGACTGACACTCTACAATCAGGCTGTTTTATCCCGCTTCACTTTTGGGAATCACAGAGCTCTGAGAGAGGGCTAAATTATCCCAAGATGGCACTGCCACATGCCAACAGCCTTGTAGGAATTGCACAAGAGCTAACTCCCCACCTGAATACTGCACAGTTAACACACAGTAATTTACCACATTCTCTTTAGCACTTGTGAAAGAGAAGTCTCCCACATTTCTGATAGACATGGCAGTCTGATTTTAGATGCCAATACTACTACTAGACAACAGATTAAAAAAACTGCCTATGAGGCTAACCACAGGGGGAAGAAAATCATATTAAAATACTCTTAACGCAACCACAACCTCTGTATACTAACTACTGTGATATATTCCACAACATACTTCAATTAAGTTAGATAATTAATTAGTCCAGCATTCCCTCTCAAGTTAGAAAACCCAACAGCAATTTTGAAGGCCACATAACTTTTCTCCATGGAGGGACAAGGACAATAACAATAATTTCAGAGGTGTAAATAAGCAGCAAGGGTTTCTGACATGCTCTCATTTCCATTTCTGACCTGTTCCCTGCTCTCTGCAATCAGTGCAAGTCCAGGTGTTTGGTGGCTGGGCTCACCCTCCCAGCCTTGGCTTCCCAGTGTGCTGGCAGAGCTGCATGGGAGGCCATGTCATGAGTAGGCAATTGATCCAGCTGAAAAATAGCCTGCTGCTTAAACAAATGCATACATATTACAATATATAGACAAATTATAAATATATAGCCTTCCCTGCTCCAGCAAAATCATTTTACTGCACAGCTGCACAAACAATTCAGTCAGTACAACAGACAAGAATGCAGTGGCATGGGGCAGCTGCAGGCAGCCTGGAATGCCATCTACTCTGTCTATCTAGTGCAGATGATGGACACACCTATATATATATATATATATATATCAGATATGGCTACAATGTATTTGTTAAAAGAGGAACAGAAAATTATTTTCCCCTCTGTGAGTTCTGATGGGTCCCATCTGATGTGGTTCTTCATACCAGTTTTTGCAATATTTTCTCCTCTCCCTGAGGAAAAGGGAGATTTATACACAAACAGATTTGTGCCAAGCATAGTTCCCAAAGAACTTGGCATGCCACAAGCAGAGACTGTCTGCACTACTATCTGGAGTCACAGGACTTATATGCAGATACCACCAAAACCTTAAAGCCTTTGCCCTTAACTCTTCCACAGGAAGCCTTCCCCCATTTTTTGTCCTAGTGACAAACTACTGAAGAACCTCTGGTTTCAAAGCAACAAAATGGACTAAGTAACCCCTCCCCTTGGCACATTTTTCCTTATGACCTAATGCAATGGCTTGCCATATTTCAGATGACACCCTGGCCACATTAAAATGCACCCTGAATACTGTGCTGTACATCGGAAGCCAGTCAGGAGCAGGGATACCCACACTGCAAGTTCTGTGCTGCAAAATCAGAGACTAATACAAGCACTGAATCACTTGACAAGGGCAGCACTCCAGCCTCAGTAATTCTTCAGCTATACTCCATCATATGCCTGTATTTAATTTATAAAGTAGTCCCTATTGGCCTGCTGTTTGTGATACTGTATGGATGCCTGCAAGAGACAAAACATTTTAAAAAGAAAATAAGGACACACACAACAGTGATTTTTTTTTTTTCCTCACAGAGGTACACACAAGGAATGAAGATGACTGGCTATCTTGAAATATGTTTTTGACATTTGAACTACTAGCAAGTTTTATAGGTTGAGATGACCACACATTGTGTCACATCTCAATTACCACTAAATATTGGCAATAAGATTGCAACTTAAGCTGTAGCTAAGCTTTGCAAGATCTGTCACAGCTGCATAACTTTCAAACCATAAGACTGTCTATCAGTAACTGGCTTTTTTTTTTTCCACTAGCTTTTACCCCAGCTATTTTTAAAAGCAACCTAGAAAATTATATTGAGTGGACTGGAAAAAACAAAGGAATATTAATAGATGTTAGAGAATGTTAAAAAAACCTTGAAGAAATATTAACATTGAGCTAATTTGTATACACAGCTCTTTCACCAGCTGTGAAGTATACATAAGAACCAGTATTTCCACACACCAAAGCAATACTGCAGTATCTGCACTGCCAACATCATTACAGAACTGTTAGGTTGAAACAGAAAACTAGACAACTGTTTTAAATAAACATTTAATAGAAAATACAGGTCAATTTCCTGTTTTTACTGTTCTTAAGGCTGCTTGGTAGAGATGCACCACAAAAGAAACATAAAGTTTCATTTTTTTAAACCAAAACGTAGCAGTATATAATGAGTATATAATGAGAGTACAGTAACCCAAAGCAGTGAAGTCACTGATGGCTTTTGAGAGATCCAAAGATACACATTTGAACTTGCAATGTCTCTCTTCTGGATAAATATTTTGTTTGCACTATTATGAACAGATTTACTATAAAGAAGTACATTAAAAAGTCTGAAAAATGAGAATAGAAGTACATGAGAAGTTAATAGTCAGTAGAAGGTCAGTATAAAATTAAATAGATGGTTCATTCTCTGAAGGATTTTATTACAAGCCGAAACTCAACACCTTGGCTCTGATGGCAGAGAAATTAGTCCTTTCATACCCACATGAAAACAAAAAAGCCAAAAAAAAAGCAGATGCAAATTTCATTCTAACTACCACATTAAGAAGTTAGAAATGAGAAAGGGAGAAAGCCTTAACTACCCTAGCATATGAGCCTTCTGAATAGCATTTCCTCCCCTCTTTGCAAGCTGTTTGGTTCAGCCACATCTTCATACACTGCCTGCAAGGGGATTTGCCCGTAGATCTCCTGGCTCACTCTTGCAGCTGCAATTTCCATGATGTAATGCTTTTGGTCATTCCTCCTTTTTCACCAACCAAAATAAGGTAAAAGCATGCACAAAAAAAAGCACGTTGCAAGAGGAGCAGATGTATCAAGTCCAAAGTCTTTTTCAGGGTGTATTTCACTCTTTCCCTAAAATCTTTCTACCCCTCATTTCCTTTTGAGTAGAGCTATGCATTAGACTAAATTTAATGCCATGAATGGTTTCCCCACACATATTATATCTTCTAATTATTTATCCTACGAGCAGCTCTGAATTTTGAGCTAGTTCATAAATGTAATTAAAATGCTATTATTTCTTGGTTTAGATTAATGAAGACTACATGTTGACTAATTTAACACCAACCAACTCCTGCAATACCCTTCTAACTATTGTTTCCTCATTTAGCTCCTCCAGCATCTTATCATTAACCTTTGTTTACAACTAGTTCTTTGATCTGTTTTCAGTGGATAAAACAGTGCTCATTGCCAAGCCAATGTAAATTAGCTTTGCAAGTAAAATTAATTCCCTCTAATAAATGACTTTAAAAAATCAGGTATTCTTCCTACTACACAGCTTCATTTCTTTTTTCTACCAAGAGTCTGATCCTGGATGAGGAAAAAACTATGCACACTGCTACTCAAAAAAAAAAAAATTCTGCCAGAACCACATGGGAAGTACAGCATAAAACTGTTTAGTGGCAGGCTGGATTTTTTAAATACTTATCCAAAATTATCTCTGTCTTGGTCTCTTCCAGGAAATGAGGTTGGGTTTTTTTGTATATACATGTAAATAAGTCCTTCACAAAAAAAAAACCCTAAACAAACAAAATCAATTACATAAAACCCCATGCTGCTTAAGTATTTATTCTTTAAGTATGCAATATTTTAATATTTTTGTTAATAATTATTATAATATTTTAAAATGTCATTTTTAGAATTTAAATCCCTCCATCTTACATCTATTAAGAGCAGAATACCTAATTTTCTAATTCTTTGGGGGAGAATGTCAAGATCATAAAGCTCTGAAAAGATGAATGGTACTTAAAGGTTTAAATTTAAAGACAAGCATTAATATCTCTTGTATTAATATGCTAATCACATGCTGGGAAAAAAACAGGGAAAACCCTTCCTGATCAAGGTTTCCACTCTTGTTTAAAGATTCAAGCCAAGCAGAGTGACTTGTTGACATGTGATGCATTTTCAAAGAATATACGAGGAAATAAGAATACAAAAGGCCTGGCCATAAATAAAATCAGTAGGTGCAGAAAATGCATTTTATTAAATTCCTTAATTTTTAAGACAGATTTATGTAAGCTCTATGCTCTTCCAGACAAGATAGAAAATCAAATTAGAACTGGGGTATTTCCAGATAACCAAAACCAGACAGAATAAGTGCTTTTTCCAGAAGAGGAAATGCCTTCATTGTAGATTGAGATTTTGCTATTCCCACTGAAAAGAGGGTTAAACATTGACAAATATAATTAAAAATGCATTTATATTTGATAGGACATTTTAAAAAATATCACAACAGGTTTGGCTTTATTTTTCCTTCCAAGTTTATCTTCCCTGAAGTCAGTTTTTGAACATGACATCTACCTACAGCAAAGTGAAAAAGTAAGAGCAGTTTTTAGAGGCTCAGACTGAAAAAAAAAAAAAAAAAAAAAAAATTGTAATTTAAAATTAGACAGTTCCCTTTTCATACAGTGAAGTAATCAGCTGCATTCTGAAAAATACAGATCAGCCAGGGGAGCAGAGAGCACCGAGCATTTGAAATTGTTCAGCTTCCCCTGAACACCAGATGTGAAAATTCAGCGAGGTAGTGAGTAAATTCTCGTCTCTGTATTTGCTTAACCATTTTACTGCCACCATAAAATAAAAAGGCTGATTCAAAAAATATAATGGATGGAATCCAGTCCCTAATATTACTTCTCTAACTTTCTAAGCTGATGACAGTTCTGCAAGTAAGATGAAGCTGCTGAACTCATTCAAGTCCACATATAGAGGCAATTTTTAAAACCTTCAAGATTATGTTCCAAAATCTGTATTTAAATAGAACTGATCAGATTTGCAAAGTAAAACTAGAACATAGTACTTCTTGTAAAAAAAAAAAAAATTATCTAAAAATAGAAATTACATTTAGATAACTACTTTCAATAACAACTGATTCCCTAAAATATCCACCTCTGACAAACAAAAATCCTGTGAAGGACAGAAAAGAGGTGTTTAATTCCTCTTCTGCCTGAGAACATTACAGTGACAAAACCCACAATAAGCTAGGAAAAGGACCTTTTTTATTGTTGTTTCAACTAAATGGTACTACAGAACATCAAAGCTCTGAGATTCTGATAGCAGGTACCAAAACCACAACTGGTACAAAGCCTTAGATACACCCATCTCTCACATCCCTGTAATAACTACAGCTGTGGTGAAAAGCAGTATTGCTCTACTACAACAGCCAGAATGAAGAGCTTCACAGGCAACCAAAATGCAGTTTCAAGAGAAGAATAAATTGTCTCCAAGTGGGCACACTTGGTGGGATAAGGAAGAAATGATGCAGCAGAGGTAAAGGATGATTTCCTTCTACAAACAGACTACTGACACATCTCAACTCTGCTTGAGGGGAGCAAAACTCTGCAGAGGTAACAATGTCCTCAGATCTTCGTTTTCAATAATGGAAGCTACTACTAACTCAGGTAACATTAGGTCAATGGAGAAAGCTATGTGAGATGAGCAAACATACCAACAGTCCCTACGAACCTGGCAGTGATGGGAACACACACAATTCTTTTCTGCAGAATAGATCCCAATGCTCTTAGGGAACACAGCATTTTTTATTTGCAGCTTTCACCATTACCAAGAACATCCACTCTTTACTATGGGAAGACAGGAGCTGTACCTTCAAAAACTGGTAACTTCCAAAGACACCAAGGGGGTAAAAACCCACAAAATAAAACCCAAGCCTGATGCCTCTGCCTCTGGTGCTGCAAGGATACAATTCGAGCACTGAGTTTTTCTGATTATTCTAATGAATTAAAGAATACTTCTCTAGAAACTCTCAGTTAGGGACCATCAAATCAAAGATGAATGCCTGGCTGCTCCTAAGAAGCATTCTGCCCTTTCCCACCTAATCATTCCTGTCAATTCCAGCTGAACTCTTTGTGTCAAACTAGATCAGCAGTCAGGTCTGCCGAAGAACTGCCTCAAACAAATATGATATCCCACAGCTCAAATCAGAACATAAGGGCAGAAATGGGAATTTCTGATTCCAGACTGTACATGCAAGCTCAAATTATCTGTTGAACTGCTGTCCAAACTGTGAAGTCCCACACTGCCAATTCTGCTGACAATAAAATTGGTATAAGACCTTACTTACCACACATTCATCATGCCACTGTGCAGCATCTCTAACTTGGATCACTAAAATGACCCAGAATTAAAAAAAAATTCAAATCATGTTCAAACCTGCTCAGCAGACAAGGTTTAAGAGTCATGGCCTGAAAGATAATTCCAGCATATTGAAGCACCTTTTTGGCTACTGGACCATGGGATAAATCACAGTGCTAGCTTAGTGCAGGTAAAGAACAGGAAATAGATGGTGGCCACGATGATCATACCAAGTGCTAACTTCCAAGAAAAATCTCTAGATCTGGTTTATTTACACTCTAGGCAAAAGACAATGTTACAATCCTTTCAAGCAAAATTCAACTTCATACAACTTCTCTAAAGGACTGATACACCTTGAAACACACTATTCCTATACACAGCCACTGCTTGGGTATGAAACAGCAGCGAAAGTAAATTTTTCCAAGTAGCACAGAAGATAAGCAACCTTAAACTAAATAATACATAGGTATATTCTACTTACATATATAACTACACTCCATTCACACACATGGCTTTATCTTTAAACAATATAACTTTTTTATCTTACTTAACAATACTGATACTCTAGCACAAAACAGAACATTGCCCATATCTAAATGTTGAAAGATTACATGCACCTAGTCAATTCTGAAGTTAGAGTTGATGACTTACAAAGATTGTACTACTATGCTTTAATGTACCCAAGAAGCATGAAGAATAATTTTAATTGGCAATTCAGTGAAAACTGAATTGGAATTTTTAGGTTGCCCATTCTTAAAGTCCAATTGTATTTTACTGTAGTCTAAGAAAAAAATTTATATCCATTGCCATCAATTGCTAATAAATAAGTCAGATCTTTACAGACTGTTATGAAATTATCAGAAATGTTTAGATCATTAAATCCTTGGTCAATGACCTTTTAATCGCCTTAACTCAATGACAACAACAATAATCATAAGAGCTAAAATTATATAATTAGCTCTAAGTTAAAGAGTCTCTAACATAAAACATCAACAAATATTTGCTGCATGTATTTAATAGCCCTGAAAACTTCATTTACTGCAACGTGGCATAGCAACATTCCTCAAGTATGCTTTTTCTTCACTGCCACTGAACACTGCTACATTGCTTTATATCCAAGCATTTCATGTGCAGATAAAAGTTTTTGATCTTCTCTGCTTAATTTTTCTATGAAGGATATAGGTCCTTTGAACCAGTCTGGTCAACTGGCTTTGCTGGCCTTCTTGGAGTAGGCCAACTAGGCAGTTTTCAATTGCTGCTAAACACCTCAAGGTTTAAAATTCTGCAATAGCTACAAATCCAGTACAATTTCTAAAACTCTTAGTGGCAAAACATCCTTCTCCCTTCTACTAGAAGGCTCCTGGAATCCTTTAAGATGCTCTGGCACATCTGTTCTGTTTGTCTTGCTTGAATTTAAAGTGCATGTCTACATAGCAATCATTTTACCTGTTCCTACAGGGCATGCTGAAGGTGGAAGTCCACCTGAGGACTCTGCTGAGACTTAGACAGAAATTCGTCAAAGTCTGGAATATGTCAGATGCAAAGAAGGGCATCTGCTGCTTCTGCTCTGTCTGTTTGCCAGTAGTTACTGAATGGTCTAGGAGTAACCTACCAGAAAATGAGAAAAGAGAAACCACCTTTTTCAGAGCTCTGACTTTTGCTTTTAATTCTCATGGACTGGGAGAAAGAAGAAAGCAGTCAGCATGAAGGCAGAGTGAGTCCAAGTAAAAATCTGGAGAAAGAAGTGGACAGAGTAGGAGTGGGGAAGCAGCCAAGGCATCTGGATCTGGTACTGACTCCCATTTCCTTTCTATTCTGTAATCACCTACAGACTGTGAAATGAAATACAGAACCTTCCCCATTTCTATGTCTCACTGCTAACAGAGAGTCCCTTGTCTTTTAGGATAAACTAAAGAGTTCCTTTGCTGCAGAAAAAGAGCTTCCAAGCCCAGTGTTGAAACAATTTATTGGGAAGATGCGGGTCCCTAAAACATCACTGGAGCTGCTTTCTTGCCAAATAGCTTCAAAATGAAGAGAACCTTTGGAAAAAAAAACCAAAACAAAAAAAATCCCACTATGTTACATACAGTGTATCACATTGATGCAGACTGAACCACAGCTGAAGTATCAGGACACAGATGTGAATGTGAAACGGAGCTGAACAGAACTCGAGTATACTTCATACTGCTGCACCATGAATACAAACTCACCTGCTACTACACTTTGCACAAACCTAGACCTCATTCCACAGACCAAAGAGCAACAGCAAGACCATTCAGAGACACAGCAAAAAAAGAGCTGTCACCTTCAGGACCTCAGCTTCATTAGTTAATTGTCTGATCACTTACAAGTTCCTACAACAATTTTAGAGAACTGGTTACTATTGCAAGTTCCTCAGTTTCTATGTACCCCGCATAAAACAAGAAGACAAATTCGGCAAAGTAACAACAAATGTGCCACTCAAAAGTGCAGGAGGTGCTTATTAACGGGACTAAAATATCAGTACAGACATATTAACCTAAGAATTCAAGGCAAAGGGACCATTCCAACAACTAAGCAATTTACTTCTGTGCCTTAATTCCCCTATTGGTGGATGAATATGGTAGACATTCTATTTGAATATTCATAACACTTCAGAAATAAAAACTTAAACACACATAGGAATTTCACAAAGAGAACTCATTTTAAGTCCAGACAAAAAAAGCATAAGGAACATTTAGCAGCTCTAGGTTAGTACCTGTAAAAACATGTATTTAATCCCAAAGTTTAGAAAATACATTGATTAGATACCTGATTTGCAAAACAATCAATAAGGGTCTCACAAAAAAATCGTGTGATCATGCAGCTAAATGCACTATGATAGGACAACGTGGTCCCTTCAGACTTCTGCTAAAGAAGCAGCAATACAAGCAAAATACTCAGCTGGTTTGCTTTTCAGCAGTAAATATAACCAAGTATCTTTGACTTTAAAGAAACTGAATTTGCATAGCAGAGCAGGAACCTCTCCCAGATGGTCTCTAGCATATCCTTACAGCATCAACTGTACTGCAGAAACAACATTCCTGACTACAAGGAGCAGCAAATAACCAACTGAAATGGCTAACTTGACCACGATATTTTTTTTACTTGCTCTGAAACAGTAACAATACTCAAAGATTGCAATGTGTATAAATGATAAAAAAGGGATGGCTTAAGTTGCACTTAGTCCTCACCTCTGATTCAACTCCAAGTGTTTCCAAAACAAGTGAGATGCAGGTGGTATTGCACAGATTCATATATTCAGATTAAAGAACAAGCCGGGTCATTTTGGAGCGCAATCCCAACTAAATGACTGGCTCCTCATCTAATACTGGACAAGTCACCACTTGACCTATTAGTGTCCCTCAGACATGATATACATTCACTAGGCAAGTGGCATGCATCTTGATGCACGCTTATGCACTTCTATGTAAGCACACCACGATTCTCCTTGTCATCAGGTACAGAATGGTTCTTCATCCTTTTATGGATAACACTGAGATATTTCTATTGAGGCTGTTTCAAGGTCAAGGAGTTTGTCAGTACGACCCAAGAGCTAATTCCACAAACACAAGTGAAAAGCAAAACACCTCAACCCATTTTAAGGCATTATTTCTATCAATACCACAACAAGCATTCTGGTTTATCCCACACCGGCATGCCACTCTTCTTGAGAAAGGCCATGTTCACACCACAACATGTTATTACAACACATGAAGGGTACAGAAATCTGACAGGAGCAGTCCAGAGTTCAACCCTTTATTGCTTTAGCAGAGTATTTAACACCAGCTCAAGACAGAGTTAGTTCTTCCTTTTCCCTGTGACCCTCAAGCAATGAGTAACGATATCCCGATACCCTACACCACAGCCCTCGAGAGAAAGGGAGGCAGCTTACACTTTTTTGTTCATAATATTCATAATGAACATAGGGCCAGGGACTTAGCAAGTTTACACAGAGATGAGAAACATCAGAGATGAAAAGAAAAGCAAACAAAAAAGAACCAGCCAGCTTAGGTAACTACAGATACACAAAAATAGATACAGGTGGATTTAAGCCCTTTCTGCAATATTAGTTATTTCACTACCCTTGTAATAGTGAAAATTTCTCATTTTGACTTTTGATGTTTATTTGCTTACAAAATTTGCCCTGTTAGAAGCCTTTTTACAAGTTAGAAATTTTAAGAGAAGAATTGACTATTAGTTGCATGTGATGGTTTTGTCTCCATGTTGAAACTGGCTGGTGTAATTATTCAGTTACTACATCACCAACTTCTCACCTTGAGAATGTTATTCTGGAATAAAACCCATTATTGTAAAATACGACAATTACATTTTTCTTAAAAAGTAAAGCCATTAATCATACACTTTTCCTGGAACCACTGCTTCCCAAAACCCACATTTTGTATATTATCTTTAAATGTAAATCTTTACCTATACAATGCTCACCAAAATAAAATTGACTATGCTGTTAGAATTCATCTCCATTGCTCTCATCGCATACACAATGCTTTGATTACTTTTAAAAAATAATCTTCTAGAAATGAGACATGTTCTTACAGACTTACTACTGAAAGGTAGTTTCCCTCAATAAACATTTCACAACAGATCACAAAAACCTACAGCATTATCTTCTTTAATTCTACCCGCACTTAGAAAGGACAGTCTGAAACATCTGTAGCATAAGAATGCAGAAGAGCAAAGTAAACAGGATAGGAAGTTCACAAGGTTTCAAAAGTTGGGGGGGTCCTATGGATACAAGAGGATTTTCAAGTTTCTCCTGGTGACAAGCAAGAGTACTAAAAGCACAAAAGCACGTGAGGGTACAATGACAGAAGAGCAAGAGGAAAAAAAGCCCATCATTCACTGACTTGAAACCCAGTTATTCCGATCAACCCCACAGTTTTCAGAGCCGGAATCAGGCCCCTATCTACGCATTAAATAATTCAGTAGCACACTTGACAATTTGACATTTTGATACCTCCCATAAGGAATAAGCAAAGGACAAGTAAACACTGAGTTACCTGGAAGGCATCATCTGCCTGTAACTTTATTAAAACAGATTTCAGCCCCAGCCCAGAAATGGTGTATTAGGAGGTCACAGGTGACATTTGGGAGAAACACAAATTGCCTTGCCTTGCTTGACCTAGTTAAAATTAAAGGACTGCAGCTATGATTTTTTTGTCATTGCACGTATTAGTGTCAAGTCTCTCGTTACACTCTGTTAGCGCCTCGGAAGGCGGGCAGCAAGTTCTCGAGGAGGATCCCCGGCGGCAGGGCCTCGCTCCGTCCCTCGGCCGCCCACCGCCGGGGCCCTGAAGGGCGGGAGGGGGCCGGCTGCCGCCGTCCGGGCTCAGCCCGCCTCCTGCCATCCTGCCAGCGCCGGAGCGCTCCCGGCGGCCGCGCCGCCACGGCTCCGCTGCCAGCGGGCACAGAACCCCCCACAGCACCGAGCCCGGCCGCTCGAGGGCCGCCCAAGTTTGTGTCTCTGCGGGAAGGCGGTCTCACGGCCGCTCCCTCCCGAGGAGGCGGCTGCCCGGAGAGCCGGGCTCGGCCCCGGGCGGCGGTGGCCCCTCAGCCCCATACGGCTCCACGGGCGGCGGGGCCCCTCAGCCCCTCACGGCTCCCTCGGGAGGCGCCGCCCCCCGCCCCCGGGGGCCCTGCCGGAGTTGGTACATACGGGTCTGCCGCGGGAGGCGAGGAGAAGGGTGTAGTTTGTTTTTAACATGGCTTGCCTCTCCCCTCCTCCCTTTTACCTCGGAGCCATCGCTCCGGCGCGGAGGGAAGCGGCGGGATCCGGCCGCCCCGGGCGGGGGCTGCTCCTCCCCGCCGCGGCGCCGGAGTTTGCGAGCAGGAAACTCCTCCCGCGGGGGCCAGCGGCGAAGCCGCAGCTGCTGCAGGGCTTCTCCCCGGCGGCGGAGGGGGAGGAGAAGATGGGGGCTGGAGTTGTGATAGCGACTTCACCCCCCGGGGAGCGGCACCGCGAAAGTAAACAGGCGGCGGGGAGCGGCGGGGCGGGGTGCAGGGGGCTTGCAACAGGCAGCAAAATGCCCGGGCTCGGGAGCCATCCGCGAACCCCAGCACGGAGCGGCGGCGGGAGAGCAAAGGACACCCCCGGGCCCGGATGCGCACTTCACCCGCCGGCCGCCGCCCGGCCCCCCCCGACCCCACCCGGGGAGGGGAGGCAGGACCCGCCGCACACCCGGGGCGCCTCACCTTTCTCTTCGGCATAATGTCCCTGCTCCGGGCCGCCAAAGTGAAGCGACCGAAAGAAGCTCCGGCAGAAGCGCGGGATCCGCCCGGCGGTGGCGGCGGCAGCGGCGGCGACACCGGCGTGGCTGGTGCCCGCAGCTGTGCCCGCGCCCGGTGCCCGCCGCGCCGCCCCGCCGCCCCCGGCGCCCCGGCAGCCCCCGCCGCCAGCGCCCGCCTCGCCGACGGGGCGGGCGGAGCGGGGCGGCCGCGCCTCCCCATTGGCTCCGCCGGCGGCGCCGCGCCCCCGCCCCGGCCGCAGCGGCTAATCGCGGGCCCGGGATTCTCCATCAGCCGTCGGGAAGCCGAGCCAGGCGGAGGTCTGGGCGCGTCGGGCAAGTTGCGTGCGGTGAGCGGCGAACGGCGGGCAGCATCCGCTCGCAAATCTCTGCAGTGCTCCTTGTGCAGGTGCATTATTTCAGGCAGTTTAAATTTACCTTCGTTTTCTGCTCTCGCTAGGTTCTGGTTTCTCCTCCTCGACTGAAATCAGCCGCAGTCTTTCTCCATCGCTACTGTCCTGCCTTTTTCAACGCGGGCATTTGTCGTGCTGTGTAAATCCGTTCATCCTCCAGAAGCAAGCATGCTGTTGTATCAGGTCTCGTCATTACATTGTCCTGATAAATCACTAGCACAACAGACAAACCACTGCCGCTGAGAGAAACGCTCCATTACAAGGTGGGGTCATCAATTCTTCATTTGAAGTTCAAATGCCACTTACGATTTTTTTTTTCTGTTAGTTTTAATGAGAAAAATAAAAGTTATTGACTTGTTAACATCTTGAAACTAAGTGATCCCTCTGAAGTACCTGCAGAAGTGGAACAAAACCCAAAGGTTTTCCAAGGAGTTGGCCACCTGCCTTTTAGCCAAGAGCTGTGGTTAAGATGTACATGGAGCATCATACGGCTGCCACAGGCCTCATTTTCCCTCTTTACTTGGGGGCTTTTGAACTCATACCTCTTGTTCTCCCACAGCCTTATTTTGACAACAAACTATGGTATCTCTGGAGCAGGACAGGTTAGATTCTACTGTTGATATGATTTCAAAAGCTTTGTTGAGTTTAAACAATTTGTACTAATTAAATAATTTGTAGTAATAATTCACCAGGGCAGGAACTCAGCTGGGTTTGCTCCCAGATGCATGTGTAAACCACCAAATTAAGGAGTCACACCCACTTGTTTACATGCTATTCATGTATATTTAAATAATTTGTACAAAGTGGTATAATTCTATATGGAAAGACTGGAAATATGGCTTTTAGCAGGAGATGCCTGTGATAATCAGAAATTTAGGTCCACCTTACATAGTATATTGCCTGGGTACTAACATAGGAAAGAAACAGGTCAGAATTACTCTATAACCTAACTTTTCCCACCTGTTCTCCAGCATTTTTTCCAGGTGTCTTTAATCATTAATGGATGACTGGAGCAACCCACTAGAGCTTCACTGTGTACCATCCATTCAGAAGGAGAAAACAGAGCTAACCCTCCATTAATACAGATGAAATGCCATCCGCAGGAGAATTATGCACATGTGCAGGGATTTATTCCTATGCCCTCCAAAAAGGTTGGATTAGTCCCACATCTCATTCCAAACGAAAATAACTTGGGGGAGGGGGGGGATTAGAATTTTTGATTAGTTCTATTGCTGCCTTCCTCATTTGATTATATTCCTTTTCCGTTTTGTCTCCCTACTTTTAGACTTGCAGGATAAGTCAGGTTGAAAGGACTCTCAGGAGGTCATCAAATAAAACCCTCTCCTGCATTAGAGCAGGCAGCTGAAGACTTTGTCAAGTTCAGAATACCTCTGCTAACACAGATTCCATCATCTTCCCAAGCACCCTTTGCTGGTTCTTTCCCTGCATATGCATAAGCTCAGTTCTATAACTGTCCCCACCCTATTTCCACAGTCACTCCAGTTTCTTTAAATTTGCAGCTAGGAGACAGCAACAACAATTCCATGAGAGCAGTAGGAGCCTGGTAACAGGCAGAGAGAAAGTCCAGTCAACTTGAAGAGGTAATTTTCCCTGGATTTATGGGGAGAAGCAATCCTGTTGACACTTAATTTATAGTTATCTACAACTAATGAGCAGTACGAAGGAAAAGAAAAATTTTAGCAGTGAGACAGCGGGAGCAAGAACTGGTAGAGCCAATAACATATTTTCAGATGCCCCTTTTCATCAATTGAACCAAATTCAGGTTCGATGGAACATTGCACCTCAGGGTAAAATCATTTAGGAAAGTTGCTGATTAGTTGAAGAATCCAGTTGGTCTTTTTCTTCACTCCCTCAGTATTTTCTGTCATTACAGTTTTTTTTCTGTTCACTTTCTGTCGCTGCAAGTCCTATCAGATCTCCAGACAGTGGCAGGTTGTAGGTGAAATTCCTGGAGACCTGAGAATAGTAGCAAAGTTGTTTTTCTACAACCCATATACTTGTCGCTCTGTGTCTGTGTGACTCTTTCTCTGTAACAAATTTATGTTCAGGCTGGCAGGCCTGCTGCTACAGCTTTCAGTTAAAAAGCATAGGAATTATCTGGTAGCTTTATCCTTCTGCAGCTGTTGACTTTTTCCATCATACCTGACCTGCTGGTGTTGAAAGATGCCTCTCGTCTGAAAAGCTCTGATACTAACAGGAGAAACACTGATCTGTAGGATTTCAGAGGGAAAAGGCAAAAATATTCCTTTCCAATATATGGTAAAAACTTCCGTACCACAGATGTAGGCTGTGCTAGAAAAGACATGTTTTGACCATATTTTTGGTTGTCATAGAAATTAGTTTATAGCTTAACTTTACAACTGTTTCTATTTTTGAGTAATTGGGGGATGCAACTGTAACACGCTACCACTTTTCTATAATGACATTTAGGAAGGGCACAGATCAAAGTAATGTAGCCCTACAGCACATTTTGTGTCCAAGGTATGCTGGTTGGTCTGCAGAGCCACCCTGAAATATAGCCTTGGAACTGTCAAGAGTCATTATTGTCATCAGTTCCTTCTAAATGAGTATAGACTGTAGGCAAATGCTTCCAAATGATGATGATAAGGGGTTACAAATATACAAACTAAGTAGTCTCCACACACTTCTTGTTCCACTCTTTCAAACATAGGCACTCTGAAGTCTGGTAACTATTTTATTATCATTATCAATGTCTGGTGCTGTGTAGAAATTTCTGTTACTGCAGAATTGTTATTTGTAAGAAAAAATAATCTATGACAGTTACCTTTGAAAAGAAACCTGTCATGCAGTTCAATTGGTAGGAAGAAACTCACATAAACCATTTAAAATAAATTTCAGAACAGCTTTATGTTTTATCTTCAAATAAGAAAAATGTTCAAGCACTTCACACTACTATCATGCTTTTCATGCTATCAAGCTTTTTTTATATCATAGTGTACAGCAAAGCTGCTTCTACCACTGTTTCAGGGACATCTCTACCACCTCAAAGTACTACAATGACATTTTAAACCTCTTGAACTTTTATTCAATAGTCCTCTGCACAAATACTGCAGGGAGTAGCAGAAAACAGGTGTTTAGTAGCTAGTTACTACTAAACAGAAAACAAAGCCAACTTTTCTACTGTAATAATCAATAAAAGTGCAGTTTCACACATATATTAGAAAGACGGTTAAATTTAGAAATTTAATTTTTTTTTTTTTGCCTGATTTTTTTTTCTCCTGATTATTAGCAGTAACAGAGAATTAGGTATACACAGGTTCCATACAAGTTGAGAGGAATCAGATCAATGAAGTTTGGAGTAGAAGTGGCTAACATCATATACACCATAGAACTTGGACTACTTTGGACACTTTCATGCTATGATCAGCTGATCAGTTGTTAACATAAGATCACAGATTCACAGAACTTTTAAGGTCACTGAATGATTGAAGTGGGAAGGGACCTCTGCAGATTGTCTAGTCCAACCCTCTGTTGAAAGCAGGGTCAGATACTGGAAGTTGCCTAGAGCTGTGTCCGAGTGGATTTGGGATACCTTCAAAGATGGAGACTCCACAGTCTCCCTTTGCATCCTCTTCCAGTGTGTGACCACCCTCACGACAAGCGGGTTTTTACATTCAGTTGGAATTTGATCAGAGAATCTGAGTTCAGTGATTAACAATCTGTTAGGCTTTGATGCAGTACAGTAGGAACTCATCCTGGGGAGTCAATTGCATTGAAGTTAAGTGAGAATCACACTACATGGTTGTCCAGCCCATTGTCAAATAAGGCAACTGTCTGCCATCCAAGCTTTCTTACTCTATTACATTATTCCATGAAGCAACTTATCACCTATTATATACAAGCTCATTGTTTTGCATGATTTGATGAAGCCAGAGCAAAGGCCTTCATCTGTCTCATCTTCAGCAACACCACCAGCTGAGGCATTCTAAATACTAATATGAGCACTAAGCTGTGACAAATAACATTATCACAATGTTTTTTCTCTCCATTGTCTAGGATCTTACCTTCTGTTTTGCTTGTATACAAAACCTGGTCCAACAAAGATAAAGTATTATCTATTTTGAGATAAAGTAGTTTTAAAGGTGGTAAACCTCAAATTAATCTACATGGACAGGGAAAGAGTCTCATTTCAGTTACACAAAAATTCCAGAGAAGTGATTCTATCATCTTAAACCTTCTGTTGAGTAGTTCTACTTGCAGTAGTCCTGTCTTCAGCACTCTGTCTTTAGTTCTATGTCAGCTCTTTCTTAAAGTATGTGGTCATGTTTCCAGTGTGATGTTAGTATTTGGTTTGTGAATGCAGGAAACTTACCTGAAATACACTGCTTTCCACATTTATTTCTAGCATGTGTAGCATTTCTAGAATGAAGTAGCTAAAAAATTAGAAAAGCACCATGAAGTGATTTTTACGTGGGGGTTTGTTTCAAGCAGGCAGAAGATGACGTGACTACTCTTCAGAAGGCTTTAACCAAGGTCTCAGGTGTTGCTTCACCTACCACTAAACCAGGTGAAACTAGAGATCCCTATCAGGTCTACCAATATATCAATTTGTGTGGCCACACCCTAGTTCACTACTTACCAAAGTGGGTTAGGTTAGAAACACAAGTATTTGGAGGTATTTAATTAATCAAACCTCTTTAAAAAATGAGGCTAAGAGCAATCACAAATACAGTGTGGAGTTTGGGGAAATGCTGAGCTCCAGTTAATGAGGCAGGACAGTAGCTGGGGCTGTAGATCTCATTTAGCTTCTGCTGGAACTGGCTGCACTTGGAGTACATACAGCACTTGTCCTGTCTTCTCACTATCAGACAAGAAGGCACCTGCAGTGCTGTTCCATTTCAGTGGCCGCTTTGCTATGTCAAGGGACCCCTCCACCCCCTTGACCATAAAAACCCTCTGAGAAGTGCTGCCCTCAATTCTGCTGACCCAGTCTTTCAAAAAGTCACTCTCTATTTCAGTTTGAGCAAACCAAAATGGACCTGCAAAGACCTGTCACTGAAAGTGAGTGGGCCTGGCTCATTTCAACACAAGCTGGGGAGCAACCAGACAAGTTACACTGGCAGAACCTGGGAGGTGGAAATCTATGGTGGGGGTGGTAATGAGCAGCTAAGGGCTCCCTACATGTTCTTCTGGTAACCTAGCTACAGCCAGAGCTATGTGTGTGTACACAGAAAACCAGCATCCCTGAGCATCCTCTTTCATTCATGGAGAGAGTTGGGTGGCTATGAGACATGCTTCATCCTGCTGAGGTTCTGAATCACCCTTCCAAATTGTAAAGCCCACATAAATATAATGTCTAGATTAATGAATCTAGATTATTATTTTTCCAATAGTATAGAGAAGCATTTCCATCACAGTTCTCTGAAATACTACATCTGATTGACAAAAATAGGGAAAAGAGTATTTTTAAAATTAATCAATTTTAAGACAATTTTATTTTAATGGTAGGTCCTCTCAACATACAATGAGAAAATCAAACTAGTGAGTTGTTTCTGTCTCACAGTGTTAAACCTTGCTGTCAATAATCAGTAAGAATTTTAATGTAGGGATGATTACTAGAAAAAAGCCAAATTATATCAGCTAAAATGTAATAGTTGTAAAAAAAAATTCTAAATGGGGTATGTACACATTTATTTATGTCCCTAAGATGTAAGGGTTTTTTTTGGTATAGACACTGTATAAAGCTCATCTTAACTGAAAATGTAAAAAGTCCACCTTGACTAATGACAAAATGCTGCTACAGCACAGGAACAATTTTCTGAGCTTGTCATTTAATGACACTTTGAACAGCTCAAGTTGAAATTCTGGACCAGCTAAACACAACAAGTGGTTTTTCTGCACCCCCTATTACTAGCTTTCTTCGGTCTTTGCTTAGAGTTTCTCTGCGATAAGTTCATCTGCCTCAAACTAAAAAAGTGGAGAGAATGCAAAAGAACACAAACTATAGCTGCACTGGTCTGGTTCAGAGCTCCTGAGTTTGCAGCAATGAAATTTCCCTTTCCTTTACACTGAAGCTGTGTCTGCTCCTGGGTAAAATCTGCTGTTAGATCTTGAATATGAATCAGTCTTTTTTTAAGGCTGCACTGGGATGCAGAGGTTAGTTTACTGGCTATTTTGTACCAAGGAAGTAGTGCAAATATATAGTAAGTATTTCCATTTTCCTTGCCTAGGCTGTGCTTATCAGTTTTTTTGTTTATTTAATGAAAAATATATCAATAAATTATTGATATAGGAAGAAAAAGATAATGCAATGGGAAACATCATCAAATAAGACCTCTAAATAGACAGGTTAATTTAAAAGGGAAATCCTAAATCAACTGCTAGATAATGGAGCAAGTAAGCATATTAACCTATAAGTAAGCATATCAACCAGACACAAATTATGTCATAAATTATGTTTGTTGATATATCAAAGTCTAGTCATAGAACTTAAGGAACAGTTAAGGAAATATGGATAATTTTATGGAGTTTATAAATGGCAGCTTCTAAACACTTATTTAGAAGTAAATAAATTTCAAGAGTGCTGCTTTAGAATCATCATTGAAACCATTACTGCAGGAATGCATGGCTCTGTATAGTTAACAGTATACAGTCATTGTGCTGAGAAAGCACAATGTTGGTGAAATTTTATCACTATTAAAAAAACTCCAAACAAAAAACCCTGTATAAGTGTGCAGGCATGGTAAAGTCTAATCAGATATATTTATAACAATTTTGGCATTTTAGATATGGCTGTCTTTACATACTTTTTTTTCGTTACGACATGCTTGCATACATTCTTTAGTTTTTTAGTTATGTGCAGTTCTTTTATTTTTTTTCCCCTGAATTAGTCTTATAATTATCCCTTCTAGTAAAAGCATATATGAAAACATAATTAGTCCATCCTTTTTCTGCGGCATGTTGCTCCCAGCACCCTGAGATAAGTAAAACCAAACAAAACTGAAACAAGCATCACCACCCCCCAAACCCACAAAACTTTACATCACGGATTATCTTCAGACCCAGGAGACATCATTGGGGGGATTTCCCAAAGATTTGATGTCAACTATCTGCTGCCACTGAAAACATTGAAACCATTACCTTTGATAGAATCAAAGTGAGGCCAAAGCTGAGCTCTTAAATAAATATTTTCCCTGACAACTGCAAAGACATAAACCATTTGAAAATACTTGAATGATACTTAAAATGTTTACAAACCTGCTTGACTCATTCTCTAAAGGCCTTGAAACTAGCTAATGTAAACTAGAACAAAAAAGAACCCAGTCTTCCTGAAAATTCACATTGCTTCTTCTATTCCTCAAATGCTAAACTATTATCCATCACAGGCATTGTTATCCTAGGGGAACCTGTGCAGCTGGGTGAACAGTGAAAGTCAGCAAATACAGTAACAAGGGTTTCCAGTGATGAGCTGAAGGGATCCTGTACTTGCTAATTTAAACATTTGGAATTTAAACTCTGAAGAACTTTAATGAGAAGAGAGTTATCTGGAGTTGACTGATGATCTCTTTTTATTTGTTAATTTTCTGTTTAACAAACAGGTACCACAGCTGAGACAATGTACCTGGTATAGGCTTTACTGGTGTAGCAATGCTAAAGTCAGAGCTCTCTAACTGAAAATTACAGAGGCCTACAACATATATCAACATATAACATACTGCCACTTTATAGAATTGTTTGGGGTTTTTTTTCCAGTGTGGTGATGATGTAAAGCCTTAAGAGATGTTTCTGGCATGCTCTAGTAGGTGAAGCAATCACCCCCATGGGGATCAGCTTTGTATGTACAACTAGTGTGTCTCCTGGGTTTAATTTCCTTAAACCTAATTGCCAGCAGAAGTTGTGATGATTGATTTTGAATGTAGTTTCCAATAAAGATATTAAGGTATTAAAAGAAGTTGGTAAACTGAGCCTAGCTGTACTGATTAAGTGAATTTCTTCTTAACTCGGGTGAGACGAAGTCAAAGCTGCTGGAGTGCAGTATGCTGGTGGATTCTAAAAGCACATTGCACTTTGTGAAGTCAAACTGCCTCAGTGTTTTGCTGTAGCACCTCTGTATGCCAGAGACATGTATTTGAAGGGAAGGGGAGCTGAGATTGTTCAGCTATACTGAGTGCCATTTATCTTTGAAACTTTCCTTAAATTAGGATATCAACTTGATTCTATATTTAAACATACAATTATTTATAAATGCACTTCTCTACAAAATGTACAGCATGTAATAGAAAATGTAAAATAATATACATTACCTCACATATTGTAGTATGTTATTGTAATACATGCTGCATATGCCAATATTGTACTTTAGATACAGAATAAGATATATGCTAAAATGTTACATTGTTGATTTAAGGTTTATCTGGCTTCTTAAAATTTGTCTTAGGAAATTAATGGGGTCACAGCTTCAAGCCTCCTCTGCAGCTTTGTCTGCTTCTTTGTTTTCCTTTAAATACCTTATCTACAGCAATGTATGCAGCTAGATTATGAAAAAGAAATTTGGTATTATCACTGTTATCTTGTAATGCAGAGGTAATACCTCTGTTGCAGAATCAGTGTGCCTGAATAATGGTGTAACACAAAGTATATCCTCCGTGCTTCAGCAGGAAGCAACCAGCTTTCAGTCAGCTCTTCTTGTTAACCCAGTGTAGCACTCCTCATTATGTGGGGAACACATAGACATGCTCTCCATCATTGACTAAAAGCATTGCCATGTTTGACCATGTTATTTGGTGGCCCGTACGGGGAAGGAGAAAGTGGAAAAAACTTTAATAACATCTTAATAAAATCACAGCTATGTCTCCACCTACTAACAAGAAGGAGACACAAGCTTTCTTGGGTGCTATAGGCTTTTGGAGAATGCACATCCCCGTACTTTACTATATCTTTACTTTACTTTACTTTTACTTTACTTTAGTATCCTTACTAAAACTAAGGGGAAAAGACTCACCAAACCTCTCATCAAATTATTTAGGCTCAAATTTTCAAAGCACAAGATACAAAATCATTATCCTTTGGTCCTTGGAGAAGGTTGTTGCAGTGTAGAGTTCAGAGACATTCATAAGACATATCAAGACATGAAAAGACCTGTAGTGTTCGCCCTTGAAATTATACATATTCTCAGGACAAATGCAATACAATCACCATAGCTAAGAAATCAGTATCTTTCTTGAGAGCTTGCATCAATATCTATAAGTGAACATCGCAGCACTGAAAGCTGCAACCCCTTTATCTTGTGCAGGACTTATGAAATTGTTGGGTGGAGTCCTGTCAGGTTCCTGCACTATGTGTGGTCAGAGGAAGGTAGCAGTAGGAGTTACAGTCAGCATGCTCTAAGGTTTTGGCTTGCCTACACCTAACCAGTGCTGATGGTAATTCCAGCTCTGCTCTGACACTTAGGCACTCAACATTTTAAGAGGGATGTCTCCTCTCTTCAGGACATGGCAGAAATATTTTCTTAAGAACAGGAACTGGCTGACAAACTTGGAATCAATGGCCTTTTAGCTGTGTTTTCTGAATATCTGCACCTGTTGGAGTTGCAGCTGACAGTAATTTATCAGCACCAGAGAAATGAAAAAAGCGTTTGAGTTCCACTCAGTATAAAAGAAGATGTGATCCTAGGCTTCAGAGCCTTAGGTCCTTTACCCAGGAAGGGGAAGATCTAGGTTTTTAGTTTCTGCTCCAAGAATTTGCAGGAATAGACTTCACCCCTAACAGACCAAGCATGAACTTCAAGCCCTGGGAAACATTTATCTAGCTCAGGGTGAGCCTGAGAATTCCTCCCAGTCTTTGAAGCTATTATGTTAAACCGTCCAAGTTCTATTCCCCTGCTCCATGTATGGTGCTGTTTCTAGAGTGTTCTATCCCAAGAGTATATATCATTGCTTCTCCCTTATTTCTTGGAGTTTGTCCCTGTACTGTGTGCGGTTTCTGGGCACCGTCCCTGTTTTTATTTTGCCATTAAAAGTAGTTCTTTCTTGGGTCACTCCATCGTTCCTGCTCCTATTTAACTCATGCCACTTTCACCCTTAAGTCAGGAGACTGAAAAGTTTGTTGTGGCCATCCCCACTGTGACAAAAACTCTTCATGAATTTTCTTCACTGAATATTTCTTATAAAATGCAGAAATTGTGAAAGCAGAGCTCAGATTCCAGAAGTTTCTCTAAGGCCAGCTGGGCTTCCTGACTATGTTCCCTCTTTTATCTTGGAAAGATTGAGAAACATCATGGTTTTACTGATTTAGCTGGTGCAGACATGACATAAATACTGAGATTCACAGACACTTTCAGAAGAAAGCTGAAAGATTTGTTTCAGATTTTCATTTTAGTCTTGGACATATCCAAATTTGAGGCCTGAAATAATTGATTTTTTAAATTATTTTTAATGGGTATATCAGTATTTGATTTGAAGCACATCAGCTGGATTGAGCCATTGTCACACAATATGGATGAAATGTCAGAGAACAGAAAAATGAAACTAACACAATCTCATGGCTGAAAGCCAAAGTCAACGAAACTAGTTATTAATAAGGATTAGCTCACTTATGGAGCAGATAACTGAAGAGTGTGCTCCAGTTTCAAAACTAAGAAGAGAAGTTTTGCCAGAATGTATATGCTACTAAGTTACTGGATTGAAGGGCAAGATCTGCAAGAAGAATTCCCTTAGCTCAGTGCTAAGACTAATTTTAACTTTTATGGACAGTGCCCTACTGAAAGTCTAAGATCTTTATGCTTTTCTGAGGAGACACAACTTGCTTATTCTGCCTTTGCCTGGAATTGTTTTTCAGGTCTCTTATGGTTTTAACTGCACTGCTGTCAGCCTTTACTCTGGATGGGTATGAGTCACCTCCAAACCATAAACTGTGTAGCCATGGTTAGTAAGCCTAAGCTACTAAGCCTTTGCTGATAACGTGGGCACAACAAGTTGTGCCTGCTTGGAGCACAACCAAAACAAGCTTGCATCTGCTTAAAAAAAAAGAAAAAAAGTTAAGATACCCTCTCTTCTTCCTGCTTCCTCCCCCTGCCCTTCTCTTTCCCTCTCCCTTTTTCTTTCTCTCTGTCCCACCTGCACACATCCACAAGTATACTCACAGAAGCTCCTATCTGTGTATCTGTGTAAGCCCTCCACCCAGATAGTTCAAATTCCTGAGTGGGATCTCGCAGGGCACACGTTTGTTCAAAGTGGTAACACTGTTTTGGTACGAGGCCACTTGTGCAATTCCTTACTATGAATTTGAACAAATATTAGTTGTAATATTCATCCCTTTCAAGAGGGTTTTACTCAACCTGTGAAGTGTTCATTTGTGCCTCATACAGCTTACTGAACCCAGAAAAGGGTAATGTAAATCACCGAGGGGAAGCCACAAGGCTGAGCTCCATTGGGACTTTTCCCATTGGGAACTTTTTGGGGAGTTCCCACTCAGAGGGGACAGAGTCACCCTAAGTTTCATTTAGACCACGATGGCAGGATGTCAGTGTCCTCTGTCAGTGTCCTTTCACAGCACAGACTCTGGCTGCAGAAATATCAGTAGCAGCCCCGCTTGTTATTGACAGTAGCAGCCAATGATACATGAATTTTGAGTGACTCTATATGTGGCTACAAGACCCAGGTTCCATGGGTTTTTCTTATGCACAAAATAAGAAACAGGTTAATCTTTCCTTTAATTTTCTTTTAAACTCTCTTTTCTTTCACTACCTAGGCACTAATTGTGTTGTATATCATCTTCTGCCATTTTTCTGGCAAAAGCAACGTACTGGCACATGTCAGTGGAAATTCAACATTCATTAAGGTTTGACTGTGGTTTGACTGTGTTGCCTGTGCATCACCTCTCTCTCTCTCTCTCTCTCTCTCTCTCTCTCTCTCCTCTCTCTCTCTCTCTCTCTCTCTCTTTCTCTCTCTCTCTCTCTCTCTCTCTTTTTTTTTTTCCCCTAAGATGACTGCTTTCAAGAATGAGACTAAAAATCTTACAACAGGAAATCTTGCCCTGCATACCTGGGATTGAGTTTTACTGAGATTTGGGGATTTTTACCAGTGGGTTTTGAAAAGCATGAGCAATCTTTGTCACCTACATATTTACAGGAGGACTACATTCTCAAAGAAGCAGTACTTTTTGACAGAACAACTATGAAAAATGCTGAGAAATAAAAGGATCATCACAAAATACACACCTTTCTCCTTTTAAAATGTATAATCCTTACAGGGGATTACTGGTGGGTGAATATTAGAGCTGGTCTGCCTTCTACCTTGAAAGCTTGTTTCTCAGGCAAAGCTGTCTTCTGGCAAATTAAAGGAAAATGAGTTTCTTAGGATTCCATTTGCCTCTGCAGAGGAGAAACTGATATTAGAGAAAGCAAGCTCACTTATTTCACTGAATTCTTCCTCTAGATATGTGTGTGTATTTGTGTATAATATTTTTATCTCGATGGCAAAACCCAAACATCAGGTGCAGACTCCAGCAGTTTCTTTTCTCATATTAGCTATGTCTCAAGGAAACATCAGGAATGTAAAGATGACGCTTCCTCATTCAATTTTTCCTGCTACCTCCTGGATGCCACAGGTCCTGGAGGTTCATCCACATGCTCTGTACATTGTAAAATGTGAGAGAAATAGAAGTGTCACTGTTCTATTTGGAAGATACTTATATAGGTCCACTATTACAGCATAGTCATAGTTTTTAACAAATATATTGTCCATAAATTCATTTCAGTCAGGCAGTGATGTTCCCATTTAAGGAAATGGAACAGAAAGAAAGTGTAAATTACTTGCTCAACATTACATATATCCATGGTAATGGAAAATGACATTTGTTCCCTGGCAGAGCAAGGTTTGATTTCTTTCACGAGCTGAAATAGTGTATCAATTCATTTAATAAGCCCCAAACTGTCCCTTAGCCCTTGAATCTCTAGATCAGTACATTGTTAAGCTAGAATTAATTATCATATAGTACCTAAATCAAACATGGATTTCTTGTATCTGCCAAGTAGATTTAAAAATTTCACAGTATTTGGGCTAAAATGGGCAATCAGGATTAGCAGATGGAGTGCAGAATTCCACACTTTCAAAAAAAGTTTTGGGGCTTGGAAAAGTCAGTAAAAAAAAAATCACATCTCACATGATCTTACTGCTGGAGAATGTGAGAATTCCATTCCTATATCTCCTGTAAGTTAATTTTGTGTTCCTGCTTGACATCCTAAACCTTCACAGCCTGCACTTTAGGGCTATGCTATGCTGTGAGGAAGGAGAACCCAATTAATTATGTCCTACCTCGCATTCAGCTTTCAGCAACCAATTATTAGACAAAACCTGGTTGAAGCCCTTATTTGATTTAGGAGGCTTTAGGGTGTCTTGGCATTCATCAGGATTTACTGATGTTGATAAATTGCTCTTCTCTGTCGTGGCTCTAAATAGATATATCAGGTTTGTCCAAGGCTTCTTGCTGAGCCTTGATCTAAATGGTTTTTCATCTAAGAGTATGGAGCAGTTGCACTTTTATCTGGTACTGAGATATGGAGGTCAGAAGTAATGAAACTGGCATTTGTCTAATTATGAATTCCATTATTATTTTCTATCTTCAAGCAGCTAGGGGTAAATCCACATGAGTCTGCTTCAGTAAAACTCTCCTGAACTAGCATAGTGAGATAAATTAAAATAGTGTGAGCCAAGTGTGTCCTAGGTTATCTTTCTGTGCAATACCTAAGAGAGCCTAGGTTGCAATCTGAAGACATGCTGTGTTAGCTGGAGTGCAGCAGAACTGAAAGAGATGGGTCAGCAGTGTATTCTCTGTGCAGAGTTGGGGATGCTGCCTCCTGCCCCCCAGTCAGCAGCTGGTTTTGTTAGCTTCCCTTTGAAGAGTGTGGGAGGAACCATGTGCAGACAGATGCATAGAGCTACCTGGTAGTAAAGCATGAACTGATTGTATTGTTTGGTTTAGTTAAATTTCAAAGTAATTGACAAGATGTTCAAAGGCCTAGGGCACTACTACTATATTTTAAGACAGAAGAACACCAAAGAGGAGAAAAAAATAATAGAATACTTTAATTTTCCTTCCTCTCATCTTCTTGTGTTCTTATCCAGGAGCCTTGTAAAGTGCTTTCACTTATTTTTCAGATTAGTACTTGGGACTGCACCCACAATGGGCAGAATTCTGCTCTTTCTCACACATGTACTGGACTGGAATTACTTGGGATTTTTTTCTCCTAAATTTGCTCTAAGTTCTTGTGAGTCACTGTACTACTTGACAGCTGAATTTAATATATCTGACTGTTAAGTTCCCTAGCTGCTAATCTTCAAAGATCCCTTACTGAAAATACTATATATGTGTAATAGGGTTGCTGCACCTTTATGTTAAATAGCTCTGAGTTTTGTTTGTTAATGCCAGGTAATTCAGGCTAAACTTTTTCTTCATATAACCAAATATAAAACCTAATCTGTTTTGACTACTTTCATTCATTCCATGTAATGTTCAAGTTCATGTGAGTTTTATACCAAAAGCTACAGAAATGGACTTTGATGAACCTTCGAATTCCAATGAATTGCCTTGTACAATTGTGCTTGTAATCCAAATGTTTTTTTGAAGGAATGGGTTTGAAATGCTCATCACAATCATTAGAGTATTCCTCATGGATGTAGCTTTGTGTTTATAAAGACAGACTTTTTCCCAAATAGTACTTGGTATTCATTATTTCCCACCTACCTGTTTTAAAAGTTTTCTCTCTACTCAATAAATAGAAAGGCTGCGAAGACTTACCCATCACAAGTGAAAACCAGAGAATAGTGAGCTTATAATATTGTGGAAAAATGGAGACACAGTTTTGGTGAAAAAAAAATCAATCAATATTTTAAAATACTCACCCCTGCAAATTTTGCAACCTAAATGCTGTTGTGAGTATTGCTAAAATATTCACAAGTATAAGAAGAGCTTAAACTGATGAAAAATGATTGCCTGAAAAGTGTCATGACTATACAGCTCTACAGAAAGTAGTTTATGAACAACTTTCCTGCTGAAGAAATTCCTGAAATGGAAGTGGTCCTATTCCTTTCATCACTGCACATCACCTGCTGCGAAAATTCACCTCCACCTCCACCAGAATTTTGCCTCAGCTGAGCCTGTGGAAACCAGGTGATCTTTTGACACTGAATGTCTGTATATCACCTTAAGCTTTCTTATGTCAACATGTCAGTAGCACTTGGTACTTTTATACTGCTTAATATTGGTATTATTGTTCTTCTATATGTCAGCCTGAAGATATAGGAGAATCATAAAGTGTTTCAGATGTCAAGGTGTTTCATTACTCTCTAATAGTTCAGTGCAGTTTTCTCTGCTCTCCTTAGCCTTACAGTAAAAGTTGACATATTTCTTCAGAAATAATTTATCACTTTACTTATCTGATTAATGACAAATCAGGACATACATTAACAGAAAATATATATTGGACCTAACAATTAAATAACCAAACAAACCAATACCTAATTGCATTATTTCCTCTTAGAATACTGTATTTTTACTAATAAGTTTTGTATGGATGATCAGAGGAAAAGCTATTCCTGGCTTGAAGGAAGTGTTAAATTTCCAATTTATTATTGACTGTTTAGCTAAGAATATAAGAAAACAGGGTTAATCAGGATGACTCAGAGTGAAGAAAGCAATTGTGAGCTTTTCTTATGGCTATGCAAACTTAAGTGAACTGTAACATTCTTGAAAAATATGTGTATGTTTATTAGCATATCAACTTATCTTCAGTAGATAACCTATAAATATACACCACCTTATATGTATTGCCTTTTATAGAGGTCTTCAGAAACAACCACATTCTGTACAAAATCTAAAATATAATTTAAGGGCAGGTATTTAGACCAGCACTTCCTTTTTAACAAGCATTGTCTTTTGTACTTAATTTATAAAAGACTATTGAGGGATAATACTAATTATTATCTAGAAAGTGAAACTCACAACTATTAACTATCAGTGAACCAAAATCTAAGTGACATAATTATCTTGAAAAATGTCTGCAGTAAGAACAAGCCACACTGTATCATATCAAAGGCCTCAGTAACCAGTATCCTGTCTCCAGCAGTGCTAATAGGTGCCAGAGAGAATCCACAACCTCATTAGCACTAAAATGGGTGCAATAGTTTGTTTCAGAAGCAACTGGTTAAAGCAGGGCAGCATTTTGATTCATTTCCTTTAACAGCAGTTATGTGCTATGTAGAAGCTACTTCTGAGTAACTGTCTAGCTTCTCTATGCAAAATTAGTCTTTGGAAGGACTAGAAGAATTTATTTCTGGTTTGCATCCTTAAAATGTCTGTTTCTCTTCAGGAACTCGAAGAGCAACCTGCAGTGACTGTCTCAGACAGAGACATTTACATGACTCCCTCCACAGGACCTTTTATTTTAAAACAAATGTCTATACATGCAGGTAGGACAGGAAAGCCAGGGGCACTGCATTCATCTTCTCTGCAAACAAATGCAGGGGAGGTGCCTCAGGTAAAACAACTTCATTCAGACTCATTCATCTGGACATGTAAACCATAGCCAGAACTAACAAAGCTCATAGCTTTTATGCTTGGAGAATTCACCAAGTATCTCAGACTGCTGATGAAATGGAAGGATAAACAAAAGTGGTCTGTCCATGCAGTGAGGATTCTGAATGGGCAAAGTTTCATAAGCTGAGAAAATTATATAGTGAGGCAGGATGGACTGAAGTGCTTAAGAGAAGGGAATGCTTGAACTGGATTTTTCTGAAGTCAATGCTGCAAAAAATAGCATGATTTTTTTAACCAGAAACTGGTATGAAAACATTCAGAATCAAGGTGGACAATTAACCACATCAAAAGTAAATCAGAAGAAAAAATAGATACTCCTAACGAAACACAAGAACAGACCAAATAGTCTCCTGGAGACCAAAAAGTGTAGACTAAATTAAAAATTGCTGGATGTTCAGATTAATAAGATCTTGTAAAAGCAATTAAATATATATATATATATATATATATATAATATATATATATATATATATATATATATATATATATATATATATATATATATATATATATATATATATATAATATATATCCCTATAAACAAAAAGAGAAACAGAAAAGAAAGCAGCAAATCTTATGTAACAATGCTGATCTTACTTGCCTTTTTGCTAGTATGTCTGAGATAAATGGAATAAAATGTGGCTTGTGTTCACCAGAAGTAGATTATATGATGACAACACAATTTTTTGAGGACAAAAATATTTTCTCTGTGTTATCTTTCTATCTTGAAATGCAATAGCTTTAATCCACTTGGATGTTGTTTACTCATTTTCTATTCCACTCAGAGAATCATCAGTTTATGAAGAGGGTGCTATGTATAAGAAGTGAAAAGAGGATAGTCAGAACAGAGATCACAGGAGCATGTGCTGAAAACAGATATAATACTAGAGGGAATTATGTGGTAAATTTCCTCCAGGAGCAGTGTGGGTCCATATCAATCTCTGATTTAATATTTTCATGTAGTATGTATTGTTATGGGAAAATGTGCATATTCTAATGGAAGATGATGGTGATGGTGATGATGATGCAAAATTGAGAGGCAACATTAACATAGAAAAGGATTTGGATATTGACAGTATAAAACAGAATCTGAGGATATAAAAGAGAACTGGAGATTTTGAGGATGGAATGGCATGTAATAATATGACATGCAAAACAATAGGGAACAAAGAACAGGAATCTCTGTTATGCTGTTATGTAAGTGTTCATCAGATGACCACAGGACTATGTGGTACATAAATTATATGACCATGGAAGAGGCAAACATGATTCCAGGAAGTGTGAGTACTATACAGCAAAGCTGCTCCTGGATTATTTTGGATAGACTGCCATTCTTTTGGGTAATTCTGGTGATCATTTGTCCCAGAAGTTGTTCCCTGCAGACAGAGTTGCCAGGCTTCCCTTCCTTGAGCCTTCACATTCTTCCAACACTATCCCAGGAGGCCCAATACATCCCTAAACTCCACTGGGTTGCACCAAGCCCCAGAACAGGCAATAGGTACTTTCACAATCCTGTTATAAAATCAAAACTCTGGTAGGGTCTATTCAGCATAATTCTTCGACTTGGAGCTAAAACCTCATCCCACCACAGACACACACACAGAGGTGATGTTTTAGGCTCACAATGTCACTGTGCTGTCCCCATGGAGACCCAGCTCAAATACTGTGCAGCGTGTGCACAAGCAGCCTGTGCTTGAGGAGGTTTCACCAGGCAGCGTGGATGCTCTGCACTGCTAATCTGAAGGTTCTCTGGGAGGATGCCTGCAGACACAAGCTGCCTGTGGACATTCAAGACCAGCGTCTACTACCTCCTATGATCCAGACAACTTTTCTAGCTGTGACTGAAACGCACTAATTCCTTTCCTGCTCTTTGTAAGTGTGTGGGTTTTGCTTTAATTGATTTTTGGTGAGGAGGGAAAAAGGAGGGAAGAGATTGTCTGTGAGGAGCTGCTACAGGCCTCCTCTGTGGCTGTGATGCACAGTAATGCAAACTGTCAAAGCAGCCCTTGCAGCTGCTGTGGGGATACAGTCCTTTTCCCTTTGGCTATCCTAGGAAAGTTGGACAGTTGCTGAAATCCTAAGTAAACAATTTACTGCAACAGTTGCCCCATTACCAATCTAAAGGAATGTCTTGATAAATGAAAGAGGTGTGGGATCACTGATTTTAGCCAGTTACTTTGACATCATACTTAAGTCAAAAGAAAGAGATAAGCTATTAGTTCCAATTGTAAAGTAGATGTTACAATGGCAAGGATGTATAGAAAAAAAAAACAACTGTCTAATCTACTGATAACAAATCAACTTATAAGAAAAAAAATCTCTTGTCTGCAGTCTGCTTTGCAGACATAGTGGGCCTTGTAGACACACTTCTGCACTGGCAAACACACAGGGCCAGGGAGTGTGCTTTAACTCTAAACCCTGTAGCTGTCCTGTTAAAATTTTTAGGGAAACTAAGGGGAAGGTGCCTATGTGGATATGTAATTGTTTGTCAGCTTACCCCAGGCTCTGCGTTTGGCCACTCTATCTCATTCTCTGTAAGATAAAAACCAGACACAGTTTTGGGAGTAATTCACTCCAGAAATCAATCTAGCAGTCACTTAGGATGAGACTATCAGGTTTAACTCCCAGAAAGTCCACTAACAGGCTTTGTATCCTTTTGCTTCCTAGAGAACATAATACAGTTTCATACTCCAGTGACATGAAAGTGGCAGGCTGAGATATAGTCATATAGTCCTGAAGTTATTTCAGACACTTTGTGTTTAAAATTTTAAAAAGACAAAGGATAGTAATTATGTCATAGGAGCTTGTAAGAGGTATGTAAGATACAGAAGAGACTCAATGCCAAGCAGTCTCTAGTTTGTACACAATTGATATCTCTAGAGGAAACTGGACCTAAACACTGCTCTTTTGCTAATCCATAATATTTATCATCCCTTTTTTACCAGCATAGATGTACCCCTCTCTTCACTGACTCTTTCTCTTTGCTTTTCTCACATATTGTGTTCCACAGTAGGAACCACCACTAGTACACCATCCTAACTCCTACAGCCACTGTTTCTTTAAAAGTTTTCAGGGAATCCATTCAGATTCAGAAATTCTGACCAAAAACTGCTTAGTTATACAAGAGGTGATCTTTGTCCCGTTGATTTATTAATAGATTTACCTTTTCAAAGTTAGATCACACTGCCAGAGCAGGTGTCATCCATACTAGGCTAACTTTGACTTCACATGTAGTAAAACATCTTCCTTTGTCATGACTGTGTTGCATACATTTCAGTGTGAAGTGTCTCCATCTACTGAGCTTCTATTTTATATCAACCTGCAAGTAGGATAATGTACTTCTTACAAGCATTTATATGCATTTAATACACCCCATTCTTTACAAATTCTTGACTGACAAAGGAAAATAATATTATCTACCATTTTGATGGTAGATAATAATGAGTTTGAGGCTCTTTTTTTATGAGAGGGGACAAAAAATTTGGTTTGGGTAGCTTAGCAAAATAATAAGAAAAGTACCGTAATTCAGATTGGAATAGATCTCTGGTGGTCACTCATTTCAACCTCCTTCTCAAAGACAGACCTAAATTCAAAGTTAGATTAAATTGCTCAGGTTTTTGTCCACTTGAATTGAAAGTATCTCCAGGAAATGAGATTCCACAGCCACTTAGGGCAGCTTCATTTGTCATTTGACCATTGTCCTGTGACTTGTTTGGGGTTTTTCCTCCTTTTATTCAGTCAGATATTCTCTGTAGCTCTTTTTGCCTGTTGCCTCTCATCTTTATTTCTGACTATGTAGAAGAAAACTCTCTCTTCTCTATAAGCCCCTGGTCATCCCCTAAGTCCTCTTTCTGCTTAACAAGCCCATATATACCAGCCTGTTCTCTGTGTTGAAGATACAGGATGTCCCTTTCCCTCCTTGGTTTTGATTTTTGTAGAATCAGGTTTAGCATTTTTGGCTAAGAGAAGGTTTTCCAGTATTATCTTAATAAGTTTCTGTCTGCAGTGACCTCACCAGTATGGACAGGAGAGGTCTAAGGATTTAGGGATCATTTTTGAAGTCATTATTTGGAAAGAGAATCATAAAAAAAACATTGATGGCTTCTAGAATAGCTAGATGTAATCAGGTCTAGTAGAAACTGTACAAATATAAGAAATGTACATTACAAAATAAAAAAAAAAAAAAATTAAAAAAAAAAAAAAAAAAAAGAACTGTAGCATCTCAGTACTGTAGCATCTCAGTACTGTCCTAGAAGCTGATGCTTCACAGAAATTCTTCAGCCTTGGCAATGGGTATATATAAGCCTGAGAAGAGGATAAGAGATTGTTGAGTGCTTCCTTCTGTGCTCTTGCAAAAATGAAGTGCTTTATTCTGTTTACTCCTAGGATCACTGTCTGGTTTTGCTGGTAATTATGGAAGGAAAAGAGAGGAATGAAAACTGGCATGGGTATCTAAGACCATGGATTATATCTGGGGTCCAGAAGGCGCCATGTGCAGCCTGCATACTGCATGTCCTCCACTAAACCTAAAAAAGAAGTGTGTGAAATTCAGACCAAGTGATTAAAATTCAAAAGCTCTTGCTGAAGTGGAGAGAAACAGAAAGATTTCACTGGGATGAATTTCTACCTCTTGGCTATTGCTATCCACCTTTTTTGGGAAGCTCAGCCTTTGCTAAGCAAAGCCTTAGTGCAATGCTATGTGTTGTTGTGTTGAACATCCTCTAGCAGCACGTTAGGTTTGACATTAAAAGGAAAATAATTCAGCTAGTGAGCTGTACAGAGCTATTGGCTGCTCTAAAATTTTAGCTATGGTTACTGTGTCCTCTTGACACCAGTGATCAGATCATAGAGACTCTATTTTTGTTTACAAATAGCTTCATTTTGAGTTAATGGCACTGGTGCTGATAATGTTTCAGGGTGACTGCAGATATATTCATGTCTTTTTTTCAAGCCTAAGCTGATCAGTTGGAAATTAACCTTGGTGACCAGGTCCTCTAAAGTGATCAGCATAATGGACCCTTGTTAACAGCATGAATTTCAGGACCATATTTCATTCATATAACACTGTAATATGGATCAGATTGTATAATTAGTTTATATGATTTTCCAGGATTCAGATGCTGTCAGTAGGAAAAATGCTTGTCTCTTTTCAAGCCAAAAAAAATACTGCTGGTTTGTTCCGAACAGATCCCATTGAACCGCCTTGTTAGCACCCCCTAATGACTTCCCTGCTTCTTTTGACTCCTACCATGAATACTTTTCTTCCTAAAGAAAAAATTTTACAGCAGATTCCTGCATTGCATTGTGAAGATGAAGATTAGTTCAATAGAATCTCAGTATCTGAAAACCTGTGACCCAAACTTCTCCCTCTAACAAACTACTTCTTCCACTATCACTTCCCCTTTTGTATTGATTTGCATTTAGCTGGAAATCCTTGATGCCACCTAGCTGATTCAGACAACCAGGATTTCATGGTAAAGCAATGGTGCCCCACTAATCTATAACATGTTAGAGTATTCTTTCTAGAGTGAATTAAGAAAAAACCCATAAACTTGGTATCTCTGTCATGGTACTGTTATACTGTCCATATTCTCATATTCTATTGCATTCATTGACTTAGGAAAGTTTAAAAAAAGAAGGAAAGTAAAACAATCTATGAACTGATTTGTGAAATACATATTCAGAGTTACTCAGAAAGACAAGATGAACTCCCGAAACATAATTATGTTTTCATAGCTTGTTCAGCTTAAGCAGCAATTTGAGTTCAGTGGGACTTTAATTTATTCCTGAATTGTTTGCTCATCATTTAATATTAGATTGCCAAGTAATACATTATTCTCTGCTGTTTTCAAAATGTGAGATTATAGCTTAATATATACAGAATGAAAAGGCTCTGTCAAGTCTTTGTTCTGTTGTCATTATGATCAGCAAAAAAGGGAAGAAATCCATAGCACAACTAATCATGCCAGTCAGTAAAACAGTAAACCATTCCCCCTCTAGTTTTGCCTTTTTCCAGCACTGTACCTATATTTTGAATCATGATAATTATTTTTATTTATTATTTTGTGTCAAGTTCTAGACACTGGATCCTTCCTCATCACTGTTTTGTATTCTTGACTACTTGTTTTACAGAATCTCTGAAGACAAGGCAGCAGTAGAAACAATCACATGAGTTCACCAATGACTGATGGAACTTACTAGACACTCGTTAATTAGAACAATTAGGAAACCATTAAGGAAACATTTGTAAGACCCATGCTTTTGTAAATTATGTACAGCAGATCCAAAGACAAATACAGGCAGATAATTTTTCTTAAAGAGGACTCTGTCCTCCATTTTCCCTGTGCATGCTTTTCAGCTGTAAACTTGAGCCAGGCTCTGTCCAGCTTTTCACTCACTGAAATTATTCTTTCTTTACTTTACAAGGAGCTAACAGAAGAATTACAGGTATAGTGCTACTCTTTGCTCAGGAATGTCAGTTCTCTAGCCACACACTTAATGCTGTATATCCCTCCCAGCACCACCGTTGATATTTCACAAGTATTAGAGAATGATAGAGGATGTTCACCCACCCATTCTCAAAATGCTTTTGGGAATAATGTGCTCCACTTGACAGGGCATTCCTGCTGAATGAAGCTTGAAGGAAATAATGTCAGCTCATGCTCTTTGTCTTTGTTAACAGTCCCTGTTTTCTATTAACATTAGCTGTGTACCAAACTCAATATTGAAAGATGGCTGTACACTGATTTTCCAGACTGGCAAGCAGAAAATTGGCCAAAAAAACGCCATGAAGCACATGCTAGACAGCATTAAGCACTAGCAGTTTAAAAGGAAAAGTAAAGACAAAGAGGCATATCTGTCTCCAGCTGATG
The DNA here is from genome assembly GCF_029582105.1 of Oenanthe melanoleuca. Classification (NCBI taxonomy): domain Eukaryota; kingdom Metazoa; phylum Chordata; class Aves; order Passeriformes; family Muscicapidae; genus Oenanthe; species Oenanthe melanoleuca. Next base: position 30,872,580 of record NC_079336.1, read on the forward strand.
GATTTTCAAAGGATGATCCGTTGTGAGGAGTCTCACTTGTCACCCTTGAAGAAGCTGCTTTACACCAGCCCCATCATGAGTGGCTGCCAGTCCCAGCAGTCAGAGTGGGGATGTGGGGAATGAGTGCATTGAGGCTCTCATTCATACATATGTCAAAATTCTGGGTTTAATGAACTGCCTTTTCACAAATCCTGTGAGAACAGCAGTCCTGTGGGGATAGTTGTCTGCAGGGATTAGGTACAGAGCTTGGGATATACACAGGAGCCTTGTCAACAACAAGGTTCTTGTACATAACAAGGCTTCGAGCTGTCCCACAGATGCAGGCAAAGTCAAACCTCTTTTATCAACCCCTTCCTCCCACTTCCTCCAGGAGCTTTGGTGCTATCTGATTTTCCATCACACATGGAATAAGAGGAAAGGATGACCATCCTGGAGTGGGAAATGGGACAAAATAAAGAGTGATAGCCTTAAAATCTCCCATTCTTCCCTTTCCAGAGGCTAAAGATACTGTGAAATACAGGACTCTTCCAAGAGGAGAAAAGTAAGATTGACTTAAGAAATCTTGTAGGTGTTAGTTAAACTGAACTGCTAATCACTGAAACCTATAAACTAGAAATAGGGAAATCCACTGAAACAAAGTGACAGAGCATCTTAAAGCCTATATATAAAAAGTACATCTTTACACATTTGGGTAGTGAACTTCTGTTGCCACAGGGGACTGTGGGGGCAGATGGTAGCCAAATGAGGCTGGACAAATTAATGCCAAAGATCTGACAGCCAGATCATGATTCCGTGATTCTATAATTCTATGACTTCATGATTCAGATAGTAAACAAAATGAACAGGGATGTATCCTATGAATGCAGATTACCTCTGTCCCTGGAGGTATTTAAAAGAAACTTAGAGACATAGTTTAGTGTTGGACTTGGCAATGCTGATTTATCAATTGGACTTGATGACCTGTAAAGTCTTTCCAATCTAAACAGTTCAATGATTCTATGATATTGGAAGCATTGTCCATTGAAGACCACGAGTCTGAGGTAACTTCTGATTTCTACTTGGCAGCTGAGGATAGCTGGGGCAGCATCTGGATTGCAGTTTGGAAATGTGCCTGCGGAGATTGTCCCTTCTCTCATAGGAGACAAGCCTCTGTGTTTGATGAGGTTGCCTTAACAGCTTCACAAACAGCCACAAGTGATTATGTTTAGAAAGGCTGTGAAGGGAATTTAGAGCCAAGTCCTTGTCAGTCTAAGCATGGAGAACATCCTTCCTGAATGCTTCGCTTGGACACAAGAAAATTGTGAGTTAATGTGATACTTTAATACTATACAGCTCTGCTTTGGAAGATTAATGAAATTCTGATTTATAGCAATAATCACATAGCTAATGAATTTTTTTTTTCAATTGAAGAGAGTGAACATAATCTGGTTATGACAACTTGAGAAGAGTGTGACCAGTTTTTACACTAAAGCCAAACAGGATGACCCAGATAATTATAGTTCTGCCATCCTGATATCAATCCTGGACAAATTAATGGAATGACTGATATGGGACTTGATTCATCAAGAATTAAAAGCAGGGAATATAATTAATACCAGCTAACAGGACTTTACTGAAAATAGATTTAATCCTGCAATGTTGATTTTTTAAAATAACATTTCATGTTTAATCTGTAAAGATAATAGAGTAAGTAAGGAATGCATGATCTGGTATACCACAACAAAAATATACAAATGTATAAAGTTAACTGATATGTGTCTGATATGGAGCAAAAGAAGGATAAACTGTTTCACTGACAGTGTCTCCAAATGTAGTCATAAATTGGGAATCATCAATGGCCTGGTGGTTCTAAGCAGTCCCACAGGGTTCAGCTGGGGGGCCCAGACTTGCAACAAAATTCTGATGCTAATACTGTTTGAAGATGACACAAGAGGGTGTGAAAGCAGTAGGTAACAGAGAGAATGAGAGAGACAGCAGCTACTTAAGTGTGCTGAACATGCACTTCAGGACAGTCTGAGGGAAACTGTACATCTGTGGGACAAAAGAAATGTAGGTAATGCTTGAGAATGGAGGAATCTGTCATGTTGGGCAGTGAATATAAGTTTGTTGGAAAAATGTGACTACAAAGTCTGCCTGTAGCCAGTTGTAACAGGTGGTACAAACTAGTGAGAAAGCTCAAGTAGCATTGCTGCACTGTGTAGTCTCCTTTGATTTCTTGATTCTACTTCTGCAGAAATAGTGTTTCTGTAATGTGCCTTCATCTGCTTGCTCTTTGTGGAGTAAATCTCTTTTGCCCTTAGCATCCTCAGCAGTGCTGGACTCTCTGCATGGACACAGAACACGTTTCTGAGACAGGATCAAACAGGTTCTGGAGGAGCCCATCTCTCTTCACTGAGAGATGAAATCTGGGAACTAGCCTAAGCCTCTTCCTTCTATTAGAGAGCTAAAACTGAATAAAATCAAGCCTCTTTGATAGCCAGAATTTTTGTTATATTTAGAGACCACAAATCCTTTTGAGTGTGAGTGGTGATTGGACTATCTGGCACTGAAGTTGATTAAGATTTCTTTCTAGTCAAGATAAAATGACAGTACTCATTAAAATGGTTTGAAGTGGTTGTCTGTGTTTCCTGGAGCTGTCTGTGACCCTTCAGACCAAAAGAACTTACAATATTGAAATTAATATACTTTGTACCACAAGTACTCACCATATGACATGAAGGACAAATATAATATATTACAGAAGCTAATACGCTGCAAATTATTTTCAAGGGCTTGAGCGAATTTAGCAGTAGAAAAAGGTAGACTAGAACATCCATAGAAGAAATGCATTAAAGGAGTTTTGAATTGAGAAGCTGAAAGAGCATTTATATAGAATTCAGCAAAACAAATGTTGCTTATAATCAAAGCTATATATTGCAAAAGATGACTTGATGATACAACACGAAATTGTGTGTGATCCTATTTATTGTTCTAATTGGCCATGTCTTGATAAATACCAGGAAATGATTGATCTCTCATCACAGATGCATTGTAAGTTTGGTGGTGGTGCAGCATAAGCAATTTTAACAGCTGTGTATAGTTATTACAATTCACTAGCTGAAACACTAATTTTCTTTAAACATTTCTGATTGCTTAAATTAGCTCTAAGGTTAGTGTTGCTTTTCCTCAAGGATAGTGCAGGTGCATAAACCATATAGTGAAAAAGTAAAAACCCTCTATTTCTTGCATTTTGAGTGAAATCCTGTATTACTAATTTCAGTACATTATCTTTAGTGAAAGTAAATTTTCATCCACTCTTTCCCCTTTTTCTGAATTTTATGAACATTGGATAATGGCACTGAACACAGTAGTAATACTTGTTTGTAATTGCAGGGTGGGACCTATATGTGGAGAAGCTGGAGATCTCTAAAAATGGAATATTTGTAGAGCTTGGTCAGGGTTGTCAAGAAAACTGTTAATCTTAGAAAACTATAAAAAACTCTTAGCAGGCAGAGTCTGATTCCAGTTCTAAATGTATCGAAAGTATATTTGAAATATTTAATTCCATCTCTTGCTCTTGAATATTCATTAACTTCAGAATCAAAACTCATGACATTATATTAAGGCCATAACTTTAGGAAATCCATAGCTTGGAATGACTGACTAGGAGAATGATGAAGCTTTACAAATAGTGATAAACATTGTGAAATTCTACTAATTTTGTCCTCAAACTTGACTGAATTAATTCAACCCACATATGGAGACTATGCTGCAATGATATTTTTAAAAAATTACAGTGACACGTGTTTCAATTACAACTTTACATCCAACCTCTTGCCATTCAGAGACCAGAAAATAATGGCTAACTTAAAAAAAAATACAGAGTTATTCAGCTATTATTATTCAGTAGTTATTGAACTACTTGTAGCACAAAGTGAAGCAGCAAGTAAATTATTGAGAAGGCTTAGTGATAAAAGTGATTATTGGTAATAGAAAATAGCTATGACAATCTATGACAATTTAAAATAAACATATACATTGAAAAAAGCCCCACATCTAAGCAATCATAATAATGTGGTTTTAGAAAACTTTGAGAATCTGTTTGGAAAATTTTGTAGACACAAGTAAAACTAACCTATAACATCTTCCTTGACTCTTGGACACAAGATGTGGAACTAAAAAGGACAGAGAATACTAAAGGAAACTATTTTTTTCTAAAGTCAGCCAGATGTAGAGATAAGACAGTCACTAATCAGCACTTAGATTTTAAAATATTTTGTCAACAGTTCAATGTGTTGCTGTCCTCAGTTAAAAAGGATGCTATTGAGAAGTATATTTCTTAGAGGTGTGGAAGCAAGTCTCTTGAAAGACTGTGAGTCTGAAGGAGTTTTAAATACAAATAAGAGGAGCACCAGTTCTGATATGTGTGTTGGAAGCATATTACAGGCAGTTATTCAGAAGTATATATCATTACACATAGCTTATGAGAAGGAAGCAGGTGAGGATTTTTCTCTTCAAAGTAAAGCAACACTGCATGACTTTAAAATAAAATCTTCAAGTCTGTTCTATATTTATCCCAGCTAGAGAAGAAACTAATGGACAGTTCAGTTACATTGTGCACCTCCATGAAAACAGCTGATTGAAACTTTCTGATATCATGGAAGCAAACGTCCTACAACCATTCCTGCATGCTCCCATTCCCTAATGTAATTCACCACATTTAATGTAATTAATTTGGAAAGAAGGAAGTGCAGTTTTCCCAAAGGAATTTCCTGACTGACAGCTGTTTTACATAATCAGTGCAGAAACAGCAGCAGTGGAGCAGACTCCACCTATTACCTCCTAATGGACATTCACTTTGCCTTGCTACTGTTTTGCTCAGCACAAAAGATTGCAGCACAGATAGGGAGATTCAATTTAAATTCCTTCCCCCATAAAATGAATTCTTTAGCCAAGTGTGTACATTACAGAACCTTCTGTTTTGGGGCAATAATGAACACCCATTGTCCTGTCAGTTTGCAAGACACCAAGGTATTCCCCAGAAATACCTAGGTGCACCACAAACTGTGTGAAAGTTCAAAAATCCTCCTTGCCAATGAGAAAATAGTGATATCTTACACACTATTAGCTTTTCATAACTGTAAGTAAAGAACACATAAGGACTCCAATAATGTTTGTAAAATAATTTGTGAGTACTTATTGAGGGAAACTATATTAATTTTAATAATTAGGCAAGCCAATTTGATTGGATTTGTGGGTGAAATGGTAAAAAAAAATATAAAGAAAAAGAAAATAAGAATTTTATGTTTGTATGTGGCAAAGTTTAGTGAAGAAGCAATGGTGAATGGTAAATATAAAATAAATACAATATTGGATTTCTTCTGAGCAAAGTTTACCTTATCTGCACGAGGAAAAGAATAATATCTTTCCCTATAGTCTCATATAATATACAGGTGACTTTTGGAACTTGTCACTTTAATTGTCTATGTTTATTTTAAATGAAACGCTGTGTGTTTTTCTAAGGTATATTTGACCAGAATCATCAATTTTGTAGGTGTCCCCCTGCCTGTAGGTGTTCAACAGTAGGTTGTGTTCCTTAGGTAAATCATAGTCTAAAATAAAAATTATATACTGTTTATTGAGGAAGGAGAACTCTGGAGTTTTTAATATGGTAACTGAAGACTATTTAAAGTGTAAAACTTCTAAAAATATATTAAATATTGCACTAAATCTAATTTTTTCATCATATAAAACTAGATGACCACTCAAACAAGCGTGAAAGATGTGCAGTTTTCAGTTTGTTCTTTTTCTTCCCTTTATTCACACAACAAATAGTTCACTCAGCTTATATCCTGGCCATGTAATTTCTGTCCATGTGCTTTATTGCCCAGATGCCATTCACATTTTCTGAGAATGTAAGTATCAAATCCAAATTACCTCTATGATTTTCAGTTGTTAAATGTTTAATGTGTTTTATTGGCAATTATGCAATTTAAATATTCTTTTTTTAATTACATGCTAGATTGATAGCACCTACAATGTGCTACAATGTTAAAAATTCTGGAATATTTTCAGTGTTATAAATAACAATAGGACTTAGCACTTTCTGTTGGGTTTCTATGCTCTAGGCATCCTTTATGCAGTATATGTTTGCTTTTCAATGTTGTTTCTTGAATTTGGTTATACAAGTATGGTCTCACACATTCTTTATATGATTAGAGAGCATCCCATGGGGAACAAAACTTAGTATTAGTACACTCAAATTCGAGCTCGAATGATATTGGCAGAACATCCTATTAATTTTTACTGAAATATAGAACTAAAGTTAAAATTGCTGTTGGAAACAAATCACAAAGATCAAGTGGAGCCAAATAGCTTTCAAAGAGGAGGGTGTTGTTTTTTGTTCCTTGGTTGTTTGGGGTTTTTTTCTGGTCAATAATGGACTTTCCTTGCCTGTTTATATTTCTGTAGGAGTTCAGCAATATTTGCACAATATCCTATTTGTGTATACACAATCTGAGAAATATGGTAATTTGCAAACAGTGTATTGTGTTAATTATAGTAGGTGCTTTGCCTATTTACGTATTTGAGCAGCTTGAACTAAATTGAAAGAATAAAACCAATGAGGCACGAAAGTCCAATTAAAAGTACGTTAATCAAATGCCTCACAAATGCCTTTCCTCTCTAATATGTGTTGTTGCACTTTATGTCAAGTGCCTGCTTCATGTCAATTGTCCTTCTGTATCTAATGCAGAATCTTGTTCAGCCAGTGTGCAGCAATAAATGTAATTATCAAAGGCCTGGGTTCAGATACTTCATTTTATATTCTTATAGATTTTATAGTTAATTTAAATTTTGAGCCATTCTTCTTCTAAAGATTAATTATAACCAAGAAACAAAGAGAAATGAGAAAGTGACTACCATGTTAAGAAATGATTATTTGAAACACAGGCTGTTTTTCATGTACCATAGTTGCAGTGGAGTTTCTTCTCATCTGCACTGAAGTAAGTCAAAGTAGACTCTGTTGGTTTTCACATAAAATTCAAACAAGAAAAATGCTCAACAGAGCACTCAAAATTTTTTCCCTTGATATCTGGTGAACAGAATTAGCTTGACTGAGCTTCTAGTATAATGCCATAAATCAATAGGTCTGTGGGAGCTCATGTGAAAAGTTTATTTTGTTGCACTGATGCATCTCTCAATAAATAAATGAATAGTTGTGGCTGTGCTGAAACACAAATTAGTTAATCAAGTATTCTGAGAGCTGGACAAAGAATTCCACTTCTTGCTCCATTGCAGTATCTTTATACGATGCCAGGCAAGACTTTTAGGACTAGATCTCAGATACAGAGAAAAAAAGGAAATTAAAACAAGATTAATACAGAAACTAGAATCTGAATCTGTTCTGTCTAATCCTGGGAATGCTTTTCCATTCCTTATACACCTAAACCAGACTCCTGTTTTAGGGCAGCCCTACTTCAAACAAGGCTGAGTAGTGTGGTGTCTGCTCCACTACAGGACTGTCCAGGAAAGAGGCAGTTTGTCCCCAGAGGGGAGTGTGTCTGGCTGGCATTGTCAACAGACACAGAATGCATACTGATAAGACTGGACTGCCCACAGAGCCCCACTGCACTCACTGTTGAAACTAAACCCTTCAGGGTGGTACTTAGGTACTGCTATAAAGAAAAAACACAGAAGATTTCCAAAAAATGTCACATCAAGATAAAATATTTCTTTATCCATACAGGGCTGGAAATTCCTTAAGGAGTGACTGGAGTTTAAGTTCTCTCAAGCTGGAGAGAGACCTGGAACCAGACCTTAGTTTAGGTTTCTCACTCTAAGACAATTGCAAAAAGTGAGTTCCTCAGCCTTCTCCTCTCTGGGTGAGAAACAGGGAGAGAGTTGTGGGTGTAAGGGGTGTAGGAGTCTCCCTGCAGAGGGTTTTCTGTGGGTGCATGCATGTCTGTGTGTGGCATGGGAACTAGTCAGGGTGGGATCACAGCTGCACATGCTGTGCTCATTGTCTCTGTGTGCTGGTGCAACTGCTGCTGCTCTGAGCATGGCACTAACTGAGTGCCTGAAAGCAATGAACACCAAGCTCATCCTTTGCATCCCTTTCTGACCCACGCTGCCATGGGCACATCTTCTTCCAGTTCTAGCTGAGCCAATGGGAGAGTTTTCACTCCACTTCTACCCTCACTCCCCTGTGGGTGCCCTCTCCATACAGGTACACCTCCCTTTCTCTCCTTTTCTCTGTCTCTTTGCACTAGAGATCTCCATCCTCCTCACCCTCCCAGATGAGCTGCTTATAAGTCATTTCTGAGGTGTCAAAGACATGAATGAATTCTGCTCAAGCCATCCCAAATAGCTTCACTTAAGACCAATGAGGAGGGCTGGTACAAGCAAGTCAGATAGACAGATGCCACAAATGAGAATCCTGTCTGATAAAAGAGTTCTTGTGAGCAGAAGGAAGGAACATCCAGATAAATTTTGGTAGAAGAATTAAATGTATTGCTTTACATAGACTTTAAAACTGGTCTTTAGTCTTTTTTGTAACAATGCCCCATTTGCTGCACAGGAAAGAAAAAGCAGTCTTCATTATCTCTATTCAAATGACTTAACACAATGGTTTGCAATAGCTGAGTATTTGATAACATGCAATAATATTAACTATTGAATTTCCCATCAGTGAGAGAATTCTCAAGAGGGTACTTCTGACTTCTGAATGAAGTTAAAGAGGCTTCACCACAAAATTTGATATAACTAGCAATGCAACTACCTATGGTGTTGCCATAGAATATTTGTGACTGGAATAATAACATCTCATTTGTTAAGCTAAGCCTTCCATGGGAGAAAGAGGATTTACTGGAGTACATGTTCAATATACATAATAGATACCATTTCGCAGGATTAAAAGTGTGGACTCCTGAACAGTAAATTGAAACCTTCTGATGTGCTTTTCCTAGTTGTCATTAGCAGTTATCTTAGAAGTAGTTCAGAGATTGTGGTGCCCATGTTCCCTGGTTACCGAGAGTGGAAACTGAACAAGATGAAGGCAGATAACCCTGAATAACAATGTTTTAATGGTACCATCAACTCAAAAAGTCCTTAAAACAGTGATGACAAAAATCTGTGAAGAAATAGCAAGATTACATCATTACCAATTAATTTTCTTTCAGTACATGAAAATCTAAATTAAAAAAAAAGAGATATATGTGTTATTAATGAGGGTAAGTAAATTATATGCAGGTTTATGATTGCTGTTTTCATTAGTAATGCTTCTTTACAATCTGGCTTGCATTAAAAACAGAAAAAATGGTTGGTAGTACTTTATGCCTTGGGCCAATTTGTTTAAATTTGAAATATTTTACTGAACTAAAATTAAAATATATGCTATGTGCATATGTTATGTGAGCATGAAGCATTTTATACATGAAGTACTGCAGATAGATATTCTTCTCATCAGTAAATGAAGATGGTTTAAAAATGTATATGTCATTTCTTTCCAGGGATATGCAGGCTAAGCAACTGTGCCTTGCCTCTGTGCTGTTTTAAAAACAGACATATAGGGAATCTCAAATCAAATATTTGATGCAAACCTTTGACACTCAATGAGATACGTCAGAGTAACTTCTAAGTCTATTCTCTTATTGGCATGTCTTGAAAAAATTCCAAACCAAAGCAAACATTAAATTTATATGTATATATTAGTCCATTTTGCCTCCTAGCAAAAATAGAACTCGTTACATATTTATAAAGCATTACATCAATTCCTCCAAAATTCTAGCAAAGTAGTTTGATTTCTTGTTTTGGAGAAAGGGGAAACTGAAGGACCAAGAAGTTGGGAGGATTTGCCCAAAGTCACAGAATGGATAAAAATTGAGAAGGAGAAAGAAAACAGAAAAAAATCCCTGGCTGCTTATCTTCCATAACAAGTGAATCATTCTCTCCAGTGCTATTTCTGATTTGTAACAGAAAGTCTTATATTCTCAATTTTCTTGCCTCCATAGGATTCCCTCATTGTCCAGTACTGCTTTGCTGCTTAATTAGCTGAATGGTAATCAGAGGCAGGAACCCCGTTCCTTGGCTTTTAAAATCTTCCCATGTTTAAATTGAAATAAGAAACAATTATTTAAATGAGAGAACAAAAAATCCAGGTTTCTCTCACGAGGTAAAAGAACACTGTAGGAGGGAACTACTGAGCCCCACACGTGCCTTATGTGGCTTCAGCTGGACAGTTGATTTTCCTTGTCCAGGCATAAAAAATGAATCCTAGAAGCAACAGGAATTCAAGAGGTCAAAATAAACTTATCATCCCACAGAATAACTAACTTTCCACAAGGTTTTATGAACTTTGCACTGTAGATCAATGTTCTCAGTGTGCCCGGGAACTTTGCTCTCTGAGCAGGCTCCTTGGCCACACTACTTTGTTGAACTATGTTATCCTGCTAAACAACATATCCTCCCACAATACATCCACTGTTTTATTTGGCTTGTAGACCTGAGGGACTCATTCCTTTTCCAAAATCCTAAATTATGGGGTCATGCACTGATTATGGAGTGTAGCCAAGAGTCTAAATACAGAGCACCTAAAATGATGGTTTCTGAGAATATATCAATAAGATCTAACCCCATTGCTTGATTCTTGACTTCCAGATGGCTCCAGCCTATATTTAAATACAAAAAGAAAAAGTTTTGAAGTGGAATAAGTATGTTTTTCCTGGTCAGCCAGTCTTGAAAACTTGGCCTGTGCAGGGCTCCATCTCCACACTGGGTTTCCTGGCTTTCTTTGCCACTGGCTGCTCCAGTACCTGGCAAAACTTCTCTGGCAGCATTTTGAGCTCCAGGCTATGACCCAGTACTAGGCATCTGTTCCTCTAGGCAGGCTTTGTTCAACTAAAGCCCTGGATGCCTACTGCTGTGTCCTTTCATGAGGCAAGCACTGTCAGGGATTTTTAAAGGAGGCCCCACTCTGTCTTCTTTTTCTCCCTCTCTTCTGGACCATGATAATTGGGACAGCTGGAAAAACTATGGAGAAAAGTCTGCCTGATGATGTGGCAGACAACTGCACACAAGAGAACATTCAATGTAAATACAACTGATACTTCTGGAAGTAACAAGCACACCAGGTGTTTCTGCAGACAACCTTCAGAACATATTTTAGCTTTGAGCTGGTCCTAGGAACCTCTGTGCAGCAGTGTAAGGGCAACCACTGACAACCAGAGATCCATATGTTCTGTCCACATATTTGTATAATCTTAATCAAGTATTTGAAACCAAAAATCTTCTCTGTCCATTGATGTGAAGTATGTTATTTTTGGCCTGAGCTTGCATTAACTCAAAAGTTGGACAGAAAATTGTTCTATTATTTTTTTTTTCTTCATTATTCAAATTAGCAGATGCATTTCCTATCATTTGGTACTTTTTCTGTCAGTAACACACAAATCCCATGGAAACATGCCAAAGATTTTCTTAGCAACCAAGCCTCTTGCCTGATATACACGATTAACTACAACAGTCTGTTAAAAGCTTAAAATAAACCTGTCTTTTTTTTTTATTTAGAATTTCATACAGTGAAAGAAGATTCATTGGTGAGGAATTTAGCACAGTTTCAGGAGAATTTATTTATTTTTATGGAGGCTGAATACTCAAGAGATGCCACGATAAAAGCAGGTGTTGCCGTAGAAGCAAATCTGCTGGGATCAACCCAATGACTTAGTTCAGGTAAATTAAAAGCACTCTCACCAATTGATGGTATGGGCCCCCCCTGATTAAAATGTAAATTGATTCATGCCTTGTAAGTGTATAATACTGCTGCAGAAAGCATCCTTCTCCATCAAGAAGTAGCAAATTCCATTATGAAAAATGGGATTTTGAGAAGCTGTTTCTTGTTCCAAGAGGGTAACCATTTTGGAGAAGAGTTTGTGGATTCTGGGCACTGCTTTCTATGTCACTGGAAAGTGCAGACTAATCACATTTTCAGAAAACAGAAGTTTTCATTTTTATATCTTCACATTTGGTTAAAGTAAAATAGAACAAAATATCACAAGCTCTATCCTATTTATAGAGATTTTTTTATCTTTACTTAGAATAATCTTCATTTTCTTCACAGTCTTTGAGTTAAACCCAGAGTGCAGGCTGATGGTATATGAAAAAATATTATTTTTAGAAGCAGTGTATGTAACTGCTACGAAAAGAAAGAAACCAACAGTATTTGAGGTTAAAAGTGTCACTTGAACTCCCCATCTTAGAGGCTTGTGTGGCATGCTTTTATCACAAGCTAACCATCCATTTGTGTTGTGGCATCAAAAAACTTACAGACCTTTAGGTCTCTGTGTAGGTACTACATGGAGCTAGTATTTAAATATCCTGTCTTTCCAACAATCCTGAAAGTAGCTGCCAGTGAACACAAATTACTCAGGCACATAGAAGAAACCATTGGTAAGCAGGAGAATCATAAACAAAAGAATGAGAAAACACAGCATTAAGCCTTATCAGCTGAAGAATTTAAGTAGCCCTTTATTCAGGTCTTCTAAATAGTTTATGGACAATGGCAGCTTTAGTGATCTCACAGGAAGAATGACTTCTCCAGTAAATCTGTTTGTTGAAATTTAATGATATGCCTCCAAGTACAATTCTCCTGATTTGTGCCTGCTGTTGGCAAGTACAGTACATCACAACAACTCTTCCTTTCACAAGTGACCCACAAGACCCAACACAAACAGCTGCAGTATAGTAATGTGGAATGACCTAAATGTCTGTGCTAAAGCTTGCAGAAATTTAGACATTCCTAAAGCTCTGCAAAGCTGTGCAAACTAGTAAAGAAAAAAAAAATTAATTCTTGATTTAGCAGGTTTTATAGCAAAAAAAGTTACAAGAAAAGTAAATATTACATATAACTTGAAAAACAAGAAACACTTTGGTAACCTGGAGCTGAGGGGCTTGAACTGTGCTCCACTGCAGTTATTAGGGGTCTGTGAAATCTTACTAGTGCCAAATGTTAGCATGGAGAATTATATTTGCCTGTCTTATTGCATGGCAATAAAATGCAATGGCCAGTTCCAGCCATCTCTGTTACTCCCTTCTGCTGCCCAGGCTATGGGAAAAGGGATTCCACAGCCATTTAAACAAACATGCTGGTATGCCTCAGTGCACTGTGCTTTTTGCCTGATGACATTTCTAGTCTTCATACCTCTGCCTTAGAGGTTTAAAATGACCTTGAAATACCAGAGCCTTTTTTGTTAAGATTTGGTCTATGTATAAATTTCTGAAATAGTATTGTAGAAAATAGTCTCTTAGATAAGGAATGTATTTTCAGCTCCTAGTCTCACAAAATACAGATGGTTATGATTTCTTACAGACCTGTTAATATATAGGGAAAACATTTCTGCAGGAGTTGAGAGAAAAGTCTAATTTTTTAATCCACACACTGGTTGTCTGAAATACGACTAGTTTTCTGCAGTAAAATCTTTTTGAGGTAGAAAAAGAAGATAATTCAAATTGAGTCATGCTACTCCTGGAGCCAACAGCTTTTAAGGCCAGGGAAAAAGTCTCCTCCTTTATGCCCAAAGTAGAAGTTCAATCCTCATTAATTTCAGTTAGAAGTTGATGAAGTTCATTGTTTTATTACACTGTCATTTACACTACATTTTTAAATTGCATCAAGACATTAAATATTCTCACTGGCAGTAACTGCTCACAGGGGATTTTAAGCAGTGCAAGACACATAATGAAACTCAACTCATTACTATTACTATTCTTATTGTTGTTATTATTATTATTAAATATTAGTATTTGTATTATTTTATTGCATAGGAGTTGTAGTCATGGATCATGAGCTCTTCTCATGCACAAAGCCAGAATGAAAAGGCCATTAGTTATAACAAATCAGAGGTTGTTAGTGTCATGGCTTGAGTAGAACCTGACTTCAAATTTTCACCGTTCCAAAACTTAGGCAATGCTGTTTGACCAGTCAGCTGGGCTCTCCAATGAGTGTTCAAACTGACCTTGCAACATCTGTGTGGAATCAGTGCTGTTGGAGCAGCCATTCCCACTCAGCTGGCTGAGGCACTCCCATCACTCACAGCAGTGTCAGTGCCCAGGTGCTCCTCTGCCCATGATCTCACAGCCTCCTACCCTGAAGAGCAATGAGCATCTCCCAGCCTGGCCTGGTCCATGCCACTGCCAGCTCCTTGCACAGTGTTTGTAAGTGGTAAGAAAACACCAAGGTATATCTGGTTGTCTGTAATGGCCTTAGGAAGAAAGGACAGTCACATTTGGCACCTGCCTATGACTTCTGTACCAGCTGGTGGATAGTGAAACATCATGTCCTAGAAGAGTAAAGCCACAGATAAATATATTTGATACATATGATGTTTGGCATGTACAAATCTATATGAAAGTCACATAAAGAGTCTGAAGATGAGAGGCATGACCTAAAGCATATCCATGGTTCTAGGGCCCTTAAGGTCAGCAGCTTGGGATGACCAGCAAAATCTTCCCCCACAAAGAAAGGAGCTTGGGAGAAGGCTGGCTGAGATCTGTGTAGTCAGTCTGGGACCTGATAATTATTCAAGAGCTGCCAGCAGGACAGGATTGAACAGAGGAGAGAGGTGCAGCAGTTAAACCACCTCTATCACCTGTATAGAGGTATTTGCTGTATAAGGGATCTGCCAGCAGTTACACAAGGAGAGAAAAGAAGCTGAAGTGGAGTTCCATTGGGGCATCCCAGGAAAGGAAGTGGGTGAAGAAGACAGCCTGAAATTATGCTAAGGTTTTTGAGAAACAGATGGAGAGGCAGTTAGGAATAGACCTGGAAGGTGGGAGAGAACAAGAAAAGTATCTCTCTCTCTCTCCCTCTCTCTCTCTCTCTCTCTCTCTCTCTCTGTAGAAGGAAGTATTTGTTCTGCAAAGAGAGTTGTTTGGGTCTTGCAGCTGCTGAATCAGCTTCCAGATATTTGTGCCTGACTCAAATACACAATTCTCCTTTTTCCCAGTGGATCTGCAGGGATGCTGGTCTGTCCTTGTCATTATGGACTGCCTCCACCAATGGGGGACCAGTCCAGATGGTTACTGCCCTTAAAATAAAGTGCATATAGAATGGGATCATCTCATTTCAGTACAGAGAATATGCCCTTAGGCTAGATCTAGATAGCAGACTTCTTAAATGAGAGGGGGGAAAATGGCATGCAGAAAACAGTTGCCTAAACCATAGTACATTCTTGTCAGCCATGCACAGCCCAAAAGAGAATACTTCCCAGGAGTCATCTTAACAAGCAGTGTCTGTGCATGAAAAGATGCTCATAATTCTGTTAGAAACACTGACCAACAGCTCCTAAATTTCTAGTTTTCAAAGGCTATAAATTACTCTGAACACTGGGTGACCTGGAGCACATACAGCTTTCCAAGCCCCAATATTAAAGAAGAGCCTCAATGAAGGAAGAGATATGGCATTCTGTAAATATTCCATGCTAATAAAATCAGGAATTAGGCAATTTTGTTAACCAAGATATCTCAAAAGATTTTCTGAAAGTAGAAACTTCAGATTTGCTGGGGGATAGATGTAGGAAGACGAGGAGTTTATTCAACCCTCAAAAACACAAAACCAAAACTGCCCTTGTGTCCTTGTGGTAAACAGAGAACTGAAGCCAAGTAGTAACATTGAAAGGATTTGCACTGGGGTAGGTGGATATATAATAGCAGTGTATTTGGGCTGATAACTTCCTAGACATTTTTATCCAAAGCTTTTCATCCCAGACAGCAAGAAAGGTGAGGGTAAAAAAAAACAAAAAGAAGAAGAAGAAGAAGAAGAAGAAGAAGAAGAAGAAGAAGAAGAAGAAGAAGAAGAAGAAAAAAGGTGTATTCTAACCTGCAGCACCCTGGCCATTTTGGACTCAGAAGCCTCAAAATCAGAGTAATTTCAACAGGGGATAAGGAATCATGTTGAACTTGAGAAATCACATGCAGAAATCACTGCTTAATTAACAAAGAATCACAACAGGGAAAATCTGAGATCATTTGAACACCCTGTCAGTGCAAGCAAAGTATTTGCATTTTCTCCTTGTCCCTTAAAAAAAAAATCATGCTTGGTAAGAGGATGTGAGGAGAGGTGCATTTCATAGTGTAATTAAGACAGAAAAAACCCACCAATTTCTAAGGATGATAATACATAAAGTGGGATTTTAGAAGTATAGGACTTACCTACAAAATTCTATCTTAAGTAGTAAAATGAAGACAGAAAGCAGAGAAAGGCTTTAAATGTTCTCTTCAAAGGTGCCAGCCATAGAGCTATAAGGAACACAGGAGTGAGAAGTTCAGCTTTGTCTTTCAAAAGACAAAGTTTTCTTATCCTCTTAACAGAGCACTTGTGTGCCACAGCAGACACACCTCATCATCCTCCACTGCCTGTATGTTCCCTTGTGGAGGTTAAGTGCTGCTTGCCTGGAGGGACTCCTCTGCAGGGTAGAGGCAGGAAGGGAAACAGCTCAGCAATTCCTCCAAAGGCGGAGCTGCAGACCAGGCAGGCAGATAAATGCAGCTCTTCAACCTCACATGCCATGAGAACAGCCAGCTGGCTGAAAGGGCTGAAAGAAAACCAGACTCTCAGCACTGCTCTGAGCATGAACTGTACTCCAAGTGTCTTGATTAGGAGCATCAGGTCATGAATTTTCCATGTGGTTGAGTTTTTTTGTTTGTTTTTTCTGGAAAGTGTCTGCTATCAAACCTTTCTTTCCCCAACTATTCCAGTATTAATAACTATGGCAATGGCTTCTCTGGAAATATTCAATAGCTTTTGGGATGTAGACATTGCTTACTCTGATCCTTCTTCTCCCACTCTAACAAATTCTCCTCAGCTATCCAGGCTGTTCCACTTTGTATAAATGACATATCAACCCCCCAGAGAAAGAAATCTTCTTTACTTCACTTAGAGGTGATGAATTCAGATCAAAGTCCCTGCCCAGTGCCACCTGGGGATGTTTATTCAATGCAAGGATTACACAGAGCTTGCAGACCTGACACAGGAGGTAGGAGAGATGTGCACCTTGCAAAGCCAGGTAAGGCAGCACAGAGCATTTCAAAGCCCCATGTGTAGGTGACTGAATCAAGCAGTGGATTAACACAGTTTGTCCAACTTGGCACAGGGCACCTGCTTCAGAGGGAGTTGATCTGGCTCCATTGGTACCCACCAGCTGAAGAAGCTCAAATGTCTGATATGCTTCTACAACCTACAGTCAGATTCCTAAACTTAAATTTCTTAACTATACCTTCTTCTCCTCGAAGCTGCCCTGTAGGTCTTGCAGAGGACAGACCAAATTCCTGCCCTGGATGAGAGTGGCAGGGTCTGCATACAGGTGCTATACCCCAAACCAGCTTTCTCAACCTGTCTGTAAACATAAAGTATCTGGGAAAATATTTTTCCCAGAATAAGATAGGACAGCTTTTGAAATCTGAAATAATTTTGCAGCAAGGGAAAACTTTCTTCTTCCCATCTCTAGCTCTCAGCTTCTCAGGTGTCTGAGACATTTATACATGAAAAGGAAACCTCACTATGGTTTGATAAGAAAAGCAATGAGATCCTAATCTCTTCCTCTGGGGCCTTGCCAGGAGTAGCCAAAGCCTGAAGAGAGCAAACCAACCTTCCTAATCTGTAAATAGCTACAAAAGATGCTGAAAACAGAGACAAGAGCAGCAGTCACCTGAAATTAATGAAGAAGGAAGAGTGTGTCATGGTGGAGAAGCAACAGCAGCAACAACTGTATCCACAAGATGAAGAGAAACAAAAGGAATTAATTCAGCACTAAAGGATGCTCCCTGGAAATAGATGGACTTAGTATACAAATACATATTGCTCTTTCTGTTCTGGATGATTCATTCGTGTTTTTGAGTCTGATTTTAGAAAAACACTTTGATAGTCTCATCCTGTCCCAAACTGGAAAGAAGTCAATAGGAAATATGCTGGTTTATGCCAACAGTAACTATATATTGAGATATATTTTTTGCCTTTTAAAGTAAGATGAGCAAGAAGAAAAAGATGTAGCTACGTACAAGAATGTATCATAGAATCATATAATGGTCTGGGTTGGGAGGGACCTCAAAGGTCATCTGGTTCCAGCCCCCCTGCCATGGGCAGGGACACCTCCCACTACAGCAGGTTACTCCAAGCCCTGTCCAACCTGGCCTTGAACACTTCCAGGGATGGGGCATTCACAGCTCCACTGGACAACCTGTTCCTGTGCCTCATCATCTCACAGTCCAGAACTTCTTTCTCACATCTAATCTAAATCTCTTTCAGTTTAAAACTTTTCCCACTTGTCCTATCACTAACAGCCTGTGTAAAATGTCACTCTCAGTCTTTTTTATGAGCCCCCTATAGGTACTGGGAGGCTGCTATAAGGTGTCCCTGAAATCTTCTGTTTTCAAGGCCAAACAGTCCCAGATCTCTCAACCTGCCTGTATAGAAGTTCCAGCCCTTTGAGCATCCTTTGTGGCCCTTCTGTGAACCTGCTCTAACAGGTCCATGTCTGTCTTATGCTGAGGACTTCAGACCTGGATGCAGCGCTCCAGGCAGGGTCTCAAAAGCAGAGGGAGAGAATCACCTCCCTTGACAGCTGGCCATCCCTCTTTAGATGTAGCCAGGATGTGGTTGTCTTTCTGGGCTGCAAGTCCACACTGCTGGCTTGTGTCCTGTTTTGCATTCATGAGAACCACTAAATAATTTTTTCTCCTCAGGGCTGCTCTCAGTGTGTTATTGTATGTCAAAGTCATTGAAAGGATTACCAAATTAACCATTCTTCTGTCAGCCTAATATCAGTTCTAGCAAATTTAACAGAACGGTATATATAGGATTTCATTAGTAAACAAATTACAGGAGAGGCATACAAATCAATACCAGTAAGAAAATAAGAAAACAGTCTTTTTCCAAAGAAACTCAGTATCCTTTCAGTTATGTCACAGAATTGGTTGATAAATG
This sequence comes from Oenanthe melanoleuca, assembly GCF_029582105.1. Classification (NCBI taxonomy): domain Eukaryota; kingdom Metazoa; phylum Chordata; class Aves; order Passeriformes; family Muscicapidae; genus Oenanthe; species Oenanthe melanoleuca. The sequence continues at coordinate 30,891,529 of NC_079336.1, forward strand.
TCTAAATTCCAATTCAATATATCAAATACATGTATATATATATAGGAAATTTTTATTATTGTAGATTACATCTTTGCTGAATCATCAGTAAGGCAGTAGATGATAAAACCAGCCAAGTGACTGATCTCAAAGATAAGTGTTCCTGGGAAATCCTTTCTGAGGAAGCATATTTTTAGTTCATTGCCCTGTGTCTTCCTATTATTTAACTTGTTTCAGTGAACTGGGAGCATATATAATACTGTTGATAAAGTTTGTACATAAAACAAAACCAGGAAGATTGTTTTACAAAATGAAAAAATGACTGGTGTTCCCTCCAGCAGTTGCAATAAACTGAGCACAAATAAGGAAACAGAATTAGTTTACAATGAAGCCAAATATACATACTTGGAAAAAGAACATTTGTGGTTATGGGAGCAGAGGTTGCATCCTTGGAAAAGGAATTGAGGAGTCATACTAGATGGTGAGCTAATCCTGAAGTTTCAGTGCAAAGTGATGGCCTAAAAGATTAAGACCATCTTTAAATGTGTAAGGCATGACACACTGAGTAGGACCAAGAGCTTCTATGCCCTTTGTATTTAACACCAGTTGCTTAAATAATGACATTCCTGTCCTCAACAGAAACAATGGGAACTTGTCCATCCTCACAATTGTCCTTTGTCTTCATGCTTGCTAGGTGTGAAAGGCAGTTAACCCACAAAGCTGAAAATTACAGGGATTGTGTAGGTCCCATCAGTAATCAACAATACATTGGATGACAAAATTCATCGTATTTGAATAACTGTCACAGAATTTTAATATAGCTGCAGCCACATTTTCATTACTGTTTTGAGAAAAATACTGTAAACTGCAATAATTGATAGGAAATCAATAATACATAATAATTATTCATTATTAAGAGATGAAGCACAGATCACATGCCTGAGTCTCAGCTCCCTCAGCTGGTAATATCAAATGTATCAAATTAAACTTAAAATAATATTTAATAATGATTCTAGCAGACACCAGAACCAATTTACCTCTGCCTGAGAAGCTCATAGGGAAAGGACCTCATGCAAATTTGGAGGCTATATGGATAGTAAAGGGGATACAGAGCCAGATTTCCAGAGGAGATAAGGGGAACCTGACTTAGCATCACAAAGCAGAGCAGGAATAGCTTCTTTCAGAAATACTTTAGAGTCAGTGGGAAAACAGAGGAGTACCATTTAAGTAATTTTGAAAATCAGAGGCTTTCTTGTCACTAAAGCTGTGAGAATACCTTTCTAGAAGGAATCACAAGCAACAGAGACAATTCAGTCTTAGACTGAGATAATTCAGCTTAAGCTAAGGACAAGATGACATATTCCTTTGTCTGACAGCAGGGCTGGGTTTTATAATGAAGATGTGTCTTCTGCTTCTCTGCTGTTACACTGAAATAGAGGTCTAGGTGTTGGCCATCTAAACATTGCATGAAAGATGTAAAAGACCATAAAATGGAGTAAAAAGAAAAATCTTTAGAAAAAAAGTGAAAGATGCAACTCTATTGCTGTATTAACTACAGTCTCCACTTAAATCAAGAAAATACTGCTGAATTTGGACTTTCCAGATAGTAAGCTAACTGTGTAAGCCTAGCTTAAAATTCAAGCAGAACCTCTTATAGACATAGTGACAGAGGAACAATTTCATTATTTTTTGCATCAATGGCTGGAGACCATCCAGGGGCAACACTGACAGTAACTGACATGCAGAAGAGGAAGATCAGGAGAACACACCCTTTGTAGAATATCCCTCTCAGGCTGAGGCAGGTGAAGTGCTGCTCTGTTTGGGACAAGCCTCCAGAAAGATGAGAGCCAAGAGTGTACTTGTGAGAAGAGAAGCATCCTCCTCTGCTGCTATAGAAAGCCTCTCTATCAGCTGCTATGTGAACTCACATGAGAACTAGAATTACCTATTCAATTTTGCAGTAGAAGGGTGAATTTGGAGCCTACAAGGTATCTGGGGTGCCAAGTAATTTTCTTTTTTATGCTACAGATGAGCCTGTGGCAGGGAACTGCTCAGAAAGGGCAAGAATCACCACCAGGCTGAGTTTTAGTTTGTGGCCACCTTCTGCTTTGCTAGTTCTGTTTTTTGACAGCTGGGAACCAGCTTATGCCATGAAGGATCACTATGAGCAGCAAGCTAATGACATAAACATAAGATATCACAGACAGCATCTGTGCTCCACCCACACACTGCTGCAGCCTGCTGGGCTCTTCTCACTCAGAGGTGCTCCACACTTGTGGCCTCAGGAATGCTCCAGGACCTCCTGCCCACTGCTTCCCTGCAGATCAGGTGCTCTTGAACTTGGTTTGAGTCAAGTGTTTCATAAATGGTTTTCAAAGAGCAGGTGAAACATCTGAGACCACCAAGTAACTGATTTAATTTGAATTTGGATTGTACAAACTAGAATGCTATAAACTCTGACGTGTATGCTATCAACTCTGACGTGTCTCAGACCATTGAACTGTGAGAGGAGGATCTCAGAAGGGTTACAATTACTTCTAAGTTAACTGGTAATACTTTGAGACCCACCATTGTTCTCATGTTTTTGAAGAGGGAGGAGTAAATGTATGAAGAATTGTGTGATTTCAGAAAGGTTGTCAGCAACCCCACTGGCTCCCATATGAGCCAAGATTAAAATATGGCCCTTCAAATCTGAAACTGGACAAAGTGGGTGTATTAACTGCATGGCTCCTTTAAGGTACCTAGGAGCCAGGAGCTGTGGAAGAGTCAGATTCTGTGTATTTTTTCTCTTCCTGCAAGTTGGAGTACTAATAATATATATTTATTTAATTGCATACATCCTCTTTTATGTAGGAGGAACACAGCATTCAGTGTAATGGGGTATTCCAGCCTGAAACTTGTGGTCATCTTGATGGGCACTTGAAGAAACATTTTTCTAAGGATATCCAAAATCATGAATTGTCACCTTCTGTCATGAAAATGAAAATATTTTTTTTTAAAAAGGCACAAGATGAACTATGCACTTGGAAACTTTTATTATTTAATTATATATTTTTATCTCTTAAATGTGCTTTCTTATCTTTTTCTTTGAGGTCTCCAACTTCTATCTTCCAAGGCTTGCTCCACAACCATAGGAAAAAACCTACCCTGTTTATTTTTAAATCAAAGCTAAAAGTCTCATGGGATTTGCAGACCCAGCAGCCCTGAAATGAAATGCAATTCCCTAAGGTTTAGGATCACAGAGATGTAAACATGCCTGCCATCAATGACTACAAAGTTTGGTAGAACTAGATTTTTCTTCCAACTTGAGTCTGGTGATTTAACTAAAAAAAAAAAAAAAAAAAGACATTTTTTAACATTTCAGAAGAGATTTGATGTTTTCAGTATGTTACAAGAGTGAAATTGAAAAGCTTTTGGGGATAGAGGTGCAACAGTGTAAGTGCCACTAACACAAGATAAATTCATGCTGAGTTTGCTGAATAGAGGTTTAACCCAGAGGTTATGAAAATCACCTGTGACAGGGATGGAAGAAGAGGTAAGTGATGGGTTGGTGAGACTCACAGGATTACACACCTAGGGACATCCTCTGGGCTGCCTTCCAGCTTCTGCTTCTGCTCTATGAGAGCTCCATGGTGCTTGCTCCCCCTTGCAGCCCTCCAAAGGATGGCTTTTATACCCTCACCTGGGCTTTTCTTCACCCTTCATCCCAGTCCTGCCCCTCTGCCTGTACCAGTCACTGCTCCCACTCTGGGCCACGGGCACCTTTCAAGGCAGCAAAGATGATGATGTTACAAACACGATCAAAAATCCGGCTCAGATGCTGCAAACACTGAACAGTCCTCAGTCATCAATACTAGAGAGAGGCTCAGGCAGCCCTGCAGTTAATTAACTGCATAAATAGAAAATATAAACCCACATTTGAGAACCATGTTGATGCAATTGCACTGAAGAGGATATAAGTAATAATAAAGAGTGAGAGACCAGGTAAGCATCTGAATGACTATTTTGCTGGATGTTCTCCATGAAATTACAATAATTGTCTGGAAAAATGAGTTACATCCTTTTGAGTGTTCAGTTCTAAGATTAAATCTCATTTTTTGTTGCAGAGCAGACATTTATTTTCACAATTATCCTGCTTACATCACTGTGGACTTCCCTTGAACCGTGCATTGCCTGAAGCTGTGAGACTGCAGTAGGCACTTTCTATACCTCCCTGATATCTATACTTCTTCATTAAAGATAAGAAGCAGAAGTGTAGATTAAAAAAATCTAAAAGCAACTTCCTTCAACATCAACATACTTCTAGTAAGTAACTCATGTCACTAGCAACCTGCTAAAGCTGTGCTCATTTGGTACCACTTTATGAAGTAAGATGACCTTGCAGCCACGTGCTGCTCACCTTGGGGACAGCACACAAAGAAAGAAATTGAGCATGGGAGAGAGGAAAATGAAATGAAACATCTGACTGCAGAAACATCCTGTTTGCTGTAAACCAGCCACATTTGTAGGGAAGGAGAATCCACTACATCTCTGCAGATCCAGTCACACAGGATGGGACAACTTGCATCTCCTAGTCCACACAGTGGAAGTGAAGACTCACTTTTGTGCTGGCCTCTATGTTTTGAAGCTGACCCTTCCTGTCCTCTTAAAGTCTTTGTGAGAAGACACAGTTCAGCATCCTGGAGTGCATGTTCCTTCCAGCATTTTGCTTGGTGGCTGAGAAAATGACCACAGCCAAGGCCTCAGAAGTCTATTACAAGGTGCATTTTATATCAATTATTTGCATACAGTAGATAATGTGCAGTAGCCTAGAGCATTCCAAATATTTAGAGCAAAAAAATACTGGAATGTAGCTCAGAGGGGTAACAAGCCTCATTAACAGTAAGCACTAAGAGCAACGTAGGCTTCAGGGAAGTCAATGGTGCCCTCTAAAGGGAGCTCGTGTGATACACAGGAAAGCTCCACAGCTGTGGGACCCACGGCCCAAGCAGCCACGGAACAAGGGTCTATGTGCAATAGTTTAAATAATCCATAAGATAAAATGCAGAGTCAATATCTCTCCTGAATTTGGGAAAGAAGCCTGTGTAAAGCTTCTTTCAAACATTTATTGCTTATAGGGAGAAGGCATCCTGGTCCCAAACAACGTAAATGTTGGGACCAAGACCTCAGCAGATCATGGCTAAGTAAAGAAAGGTACATTGAATTAGCAGGACAGTCTGCACAAGTGAAAGTGGGCCATGATATATTTCCCTAAACTTCAATCTGAGCTAAATAATTCTTGCACAGAGAGATTGTGGAGCCTTCCTTGAGAACCATCTATATGCAATCCTGTGCAGTGTGGTGTAGGATGACCCAGCCTGAGCAGGAAAGCTGGACCAGGTGACCCACTGTGGTGCCTTCCAGCCTTGCCCATTGTGTGAGTGTGTGATAACACAGCACAGCAGCAGGTACACAGGCAGTGATTACAAGAGCTACTCAGGAATGAAGCATGTGAGTGAACAAATACCAGAGAGCAACCAGAGCACTGTAAGCAGTGCTTTGTCTCAGACTTAGCCATCAGGAGCCTGCAATTACTTTGTGATTCACTTATAAAATTCAACATGTTCCCTTCCAAGAAATATGAAGTACCTTGAACAGCAACACACATTTTGTTTCAATCTTCCAGTTGAGCTCTGGCTGATTGCACCATCATTTGGCCAAATCAGGAGAAGAGCTATCGATCCCTGATGTACTGATGTGCAGATCTTATACATGGGTATACATTATTCCAGGACAAGAGTCTGCTTCCCCAGGAAGATGAACCTGGTGTTGAATTCAAGAGGCACTGCAATACTTTTCTGCTAAGAAAGTCAGGACAATTATTCCCAGGTTTAGTGATTGCCACTCATTAAAATCAGGATTTACTTGATTACATTTTGGAGAAACTCTAGACCCTGAGTGTAATTTGTAACTGATGAGAAGATAAAAATATTAATATTGCTTAAAATTAAGTATTACTAGTGAATCTTGTAAACGTTGCTCATGCTCAAGCTTTAGCCATGCTTTTTTTTCCCCCACTGGATCGCAGGTATAGTATCAGGAGGATGCTGTGATTTATAAATAAGGTGAAGTTAGATCCTTTGCTCACAAATGTTACTTACATGTGCCAGCATTTGTGGTGTAATAATATCAGAGAGCCATTCTTTTCAGAAGGCATTAGAATAATTCTGGGAACATTTCCATCTTAGATTTATGCTTTTCTGCAATAAAAATAATTACATATAACTCATTCCAGAACTGCACCATACCCGAAACTTGGACAGAGGATGCCCATACACAAACAAAATTGGAGACAGTGCCTTATAATGCTTGACAATGTGGAAATTCCTAATCTAAATTCCACCACCAGCCACTGTGACTTGGAGAAGGCCACTTTCACTTCTCATTTCCTCAGGCCCTTCACATGGGTGGCATGAGACCTGTAGGTTTAGAGAGCATGTCAAGTCAAAAATGTCTCTGAAACCCAGGAGCTGATGTTGTTACTGTACATGATGGGTCATGAGACAAGGCAAACCATGTACCAGTTCAAACTAATGCCTACTTGTTAAACAAAGATCATTCCCCAAGGCTCAGATGCTTGGTTCACACAGGCAGTTTAAGATGTTTCAACTGAGAATTCAATGCCAGAGTTAGCTTTATAGCAAGAGGAAGGTCAGGATAGGAGTTCAGTGTGTGCCCTTTGCCAATCTGAACATGGTTTTTTCATGCTGAGTACTGGTAATTAAATGATCTCTAGTGAATAACAGCACCTGCGTTATCCATCCTTGCTACCATGAGAATTATTAAGCAGCAAACTGTGAAGCTCACAGCTCGTTAGAAGCTCTGCACAATACAGCAGCACACAGCCCAAGTCCCATGACTCCCAATATATCACAGCATAGAGAACAGCAGTGCAAACAAGACTGCATAAAGGGAAAATGACTGGGAAGGCTGGGATGTGGGAGCAGCAGGAGGATCGGCAGAAGGGCTGCCGGAGGCACTCAGATTACCAGGTCATCAACATCCTACCACAGCAGTGTGCAGCTTTTTAGGTCACTTGGAAGAGCAGGAGTGATCTATACCCAGACTAAAACAGACATGCTATTGAGGGAGGATGTTGGGAAGAACAGCCTGAAGCACTTGGCTCCAGTTTCCAGAAGGTGAGAAAGGACAGTGAGGAAATCATAATGACTTGCAGAGGTGAGATAAGATGGGCAGCTCCCAAAGGACACAAATGGCACTTCCAAAGCTAGCCACCCTCCCTAATTAAGAGCGAACAGAAAATCGAGGAGAACTTCTAGGCAGGCAAGCCTTGTGCTCTGGGTACCCAGGCCAGCTGGGCACACACATCTTGGTGCCTGCTTGCTGGACAGAGTGCTCCAGGACCTGCATCTCAATGCTCATGTGTGGGCAACTCAGTTCCAAAATAAGGTCACATCCCTTTCCAGCGTCTGTCCTGCCCTCTTGCAGCACTACTTCCACCCACAGGTGAGAAGGAACACAGCACAACACGGCTGGTAGGGAGCTTGAGAGTGAGGAACGAAAATGTGGGGGGGGAGACAAAGGGAACGTAGGGAGAGGATAACTGTCGTGCCTAGGGGATGAAAAGCAGAAGTGAGTTCATACAGAAGGAAGGAATGATGATGCTTTGGAGGAAAGACATGGTGGAAGCAGCAAAAGGAGTTTATGGAAGTCTGAGGGAAAGTGCAGAAAGAGATTTGTGGCACAAAGGAGGATTCACAGAAATGATGGCAAGATGTTCTGAAGTTTGAGCAAAATGTTTCAGGAAACAGGAAAATGGAGGTAAAGAGAAGGCGTTGGAAAGATAAGAATGTAGGAAGCAGCTGCTGGGGAGAGACTTGAGTTAGGGTTTGCATCCTGAATACAATGCTCCCATAGTCAGGAACAGACAGGCACACAGGAGGTGTTCTGAGACAATTTTGTATAAGTAGAATGAAGCAGCTTTGTGCAAGGCATTTCCAGAGGAAGGGAATAATACCACTAATACCAGAGGAATGTGGCAAGGATGACAGAGTCATAGAATAGTTTTGGTTGAGACTTTGGCAGGTCATCTGGTCCAACGTCCCGCTCAGAGTGGGGAAAGAAAATAATTCATAGGAGATTAAAATTCCCTTGCACCTTCACAGATATAAAGTGAAGCTTTAGTTGTAATGCCAAAAATGCATATCCAAAGTCAAACCTTCCCTTGGTTCTCTAGGTTGATGTTCCCCTCTGGAAGAAATGCTCATTTTACAGATTATTGGCATTGCTGCTATAACTGCTCTGGATTTTTGCTGTGAAGCAGAGAGGGTTTTATTACATATCAAAAGGAGGAAACGGACACACATGAAAATCAACCTGTAGCTTGCTTTAAACACACATGCACATCTAATGTACAGCTGATGCCAGCACAAAACAAAGATAGGAAAAATATTCTCATGCAAACGGGGTTGGTGGTTAATCAAGTGAATCGTACCTTTTAGAGAGGTATCCTAGCAACTCCCCAGCAGCCACGAGTCCCGGCTGACAGCACACACTGATGCAATTGTTCTCCTCCTGCAGACATCAAAACTTTGCAGCTAATCAAAGAGATAATTCGAAACAGGAGACCACGTTAAATTTGATCCAACAAAAGGGAATTTTATAAATGAGCAATGTCACCCAGGGCATCTCTTATGCTTTTAGTTGTCATCTTGGAACAAGAGTAGGTCAGGCTTAGCGAAGCTGTGTGATGCTGGGAACAAAATCTCCCTTCCTGCAACCATGACTCTCCTGAAGGCACCTGTGTCTGCCACACTGGTTTTTCACACTATGCAGAATTTATTACTATTCTCTTGAATAGCAAAGGTTCACCCAAAGCACTTTCTAGAGCACAAGTACCAGTGAAAGCCCTGCTGATGCTCTTGTAGCCACCTGTCCCAAGAACAAATTCATACTCCTAACATGCCAGATTAGATTTTCTGTCACATCTCCTGACAGTGCAGATAGGCTCAGACCTGGCTGGATAAGACCTGCTGTCTTGGGACCAGCAATGGATCTACCAAGTGGCCTAAGTTCATCCTCTCTATGTGTCCTCATTTTGGAAGCATCATAGATTTGCAATTCAGCTCTTTAGGCATAGGCACAATAGAAGCAGCAACATCACAAACATAGGATCCCATAAGGTTATGGAAAATCACTTCCCCTTCTTCCCCCTCCCACTTTTTAGGTAGCCCAAAGATACCACAGATCTGGGAAAAATATTCAAGAAGTTTAAGCATTTCCCACTTCCCTTTTCTTACCTCAGCTGAGAGGCTTCAGTTCAGAGTTGTGAAGGGTCTCCCAAGTTCTCCTGGATTACAGAACATCTATTATACTCCCCCTGACACACTCAGCAGCTCATCTCCTCTTTCCAAGAGAAAAATATTCCTTCTTACAACTTCCCGTTTTCTCTGTCAGGAGAGCCTTGACACCTGACCACCCTCACAAATGTTCCTCAGATACTTTTGCTTGACAACCACTCTCTTGGGGATCAGAACTGTAAGATCATTTTTTCCAGGGCAGCAATAATGTCCCTGAATATTCCACTAAAACTGTTAATCAAAGTTTAATGATCCTTCCTTGTTGGAATGGAGGAATTTCTTCCAGCACCTTTGGTGGTTCAGAGAGAAAGAAAGGACAGATGTAATAACCATATGGTCTAAACATCCAACAGAACCTACAACTGGACAAAAACATCAAATCATACACACATCGTCATCAAAACTGTTATGACCTACCTTTTACTGCAAAAGCTGAATTTTTTTGTAGTTGACCAAGTGTTGTTAAGACACTGCCATCACTAAAAACAACATACAGACTGTCCAGCTATAGCATCCAAGGCCAGGAGTCCAGAGGACTACAGGGGATCAATGTGTCCATTTGTAAGGTCTACAGAGCCTTTTAAGACCTTGCAAAAGTTTCTTCCAGTGAGTAGAAAACTGTTACCCCACAGCAGAAATGCTGCTTACAGATCTTACAAGGAGACAAACGTTTCCTCCCACAATCAGAAAATTACCTGTGCTTTTCACACAATGGTATTTGTGTCAGTAACTCTAAAACTAGAAAGTGCAGCAATAGAAAAGAATAAGCTGTAGAGATGGACAGCCATGAGAAGAAAAGGGAAATTGTACCTGTGACACTGTTTCCAGCAGATCAATTTATTTTCACCTTCCTAATGCAGATACACCTTTTATTTTTTGGTGTGAGTCACCACAGTATTTGCCTTAGGAAGAGGCTTGCAACAGGATTTGAATATTTGTGTACTTAAGAAGGGATTGATAATAAAAAAAAACAGCTTAGAAACTATAAATTTATAACTGAAACAGCAGGGCACATCAGTTCAGCACAACAGCTGGAATCTGCCAGATGTTAATGAGCTGACTTGTAAAGAAATAAAACCGATAGTTCCCTCCATACATTACATCATCCTTAATAACTGCAGCAGATACATTATTGTGTTATGCCTTAGAGTCCTCAGTCACAGGAATTAAACAATTCACCTCAATGTCATTTTCAGGAACAAAGCACCTGATTCCAGAAGGGCAGCACCACCCACAGGTAGGACAAGACAAGTAACTACCAGTCACAAACACCCACAGTGTTTATACCCACAGCCCTTTCTCACCTCTTACACCACAGTATTCACCCCCAAAGTCATTGCAGGAAAGTAACACACAGTTCAATTCACTGTTGTAGGTTAAAATTTTTCTGATATTCTGATCATCTGCAGGGCAAATGAGCCAGATAAGTTCTGTAGTATTACAATGAATGTAATTGGGATTGTAAGCAAGCAGGGGAACATGAGCTGCTCTTGTACCAAGCACCTGGTGAGAAATGTCCTACACCCTGGATCTGGATCTGTGACTAATTTTCTTTCTGAATGGGTGGAGCAAAGAGAGTTACTGCATGATGCATGAAGACACCAGCCTTCCTCTTCAGAAGAGCCCTTGTGTTCAGAAAAATCTTGACTCAATGTATGTTTAAATTGTAAGAATTCTCTGTATTTTAATGTGTTTTGAATCAGGCTCAGAGGGAACATATCAGAGAGGTATTTCAAAATCTCTTGTTCTAGCAAGGAATGACCTTCAGCTTATTTCCTGGAATGCTTCTGCTAAATTCTTCATTGCCTATCTTTTTAATTTGTCAACACAACACCAATCAGTAAATAACATCACAAGCAAAGTTGCAACCAACTCCCACCCAATACCAATAATTCAATAAAAAAAGTCAGAACTTTGTGTTAAAGATGATCTACACACAAGAAATTTACTCAACTCATTTAATAAAACAGTTTTGTTAAAAAATTATTTAGTAATGATTGGAATTTTACATAGAAAATTCAGAAATTACAAAAGATGGCATTGTATAACAAATATAATCTGAGTATATGAGAAGAGTTAGACACATTTGGTAGTAAGGTCCACAAAAAACCTATGCAAAAGGAGAGAGCAGCTGTTCCTGAGTTAATTGTACTTCTGTTGATATTCTTCTGAGATAACATGACAGCAGCATAAAATATTCTCTTTCTAAGAGAATTAGTGCTAAAAATGTCTCTTCTACTCATTTCATGACTGATATTACACATGCCTTCTCCTGGCACAGTTAAGAGGTTCTCCAAATGCCCAAGAAAGAAAGTATCTAAGGCCTAAAAAAAATACTCCACATGAAAAGCAGTGTACTGTGAGCAGCCTACAGGTAAAAAAATCCCATGCATCTCTCCTTTGCATCTCTCCTCTATACACATACCCATTTATGTAAATTATTCCTTCATAAGGCTTTACAATAAATCTGAAATATTTCAAATCTATATCTAATAAATATTACAAGAAAATATTTTTTCAGTATTTACATATGAAACATATAAAACACGATCACTGTAAGACTACTTCTTCAATTTCATCTTCTAAAGAACCAAGGGTAGTAACTCCTGGCTTGTTTGTAGTGTACTGCAGACGGTGTCTGTTTAGGCTTCTTCCTTCACCAAAAAGCACATTATCTTCTTTTACTTTGACTTTACTGTTTTGATCAACGAAAGGCTTATTACTAGAGTCCCAGTCTATGTCCCAAGGTGGTGTACTGTTATTTTTAGAACGAAGAATGGTACTGGCACTGTTTCCAAAGAGTTGTTCCATTAAATTAGACTTCTTTTCTTTCTTACTATCGAAATCTGCATTTTCCTTAACATTTTCTTCAAATTTGTCACTTTTTTGAGTGAGCCAACTTGGTCTCCCTGATCCCTTCCCAAAGGAAGGGACATAACTACCAAATGCTAACTCACTACTTAAATCTACAGTCCTTACATTTCGTTGCTTCTGCCCTTGTGCTCTTGTGTCATCCTGGCTGTCCTTTACAGGAAATCCATTAGTAACCTTCCCAGGAATCTCAAAGAAGAGATTTGTTTTCTCTTTTTTCTCCAGGGAATCAGATTTTCTTGCTGTATTTATGAGTTGTGCTTGAAAAGCTGGTTTCGTGTTTGATGTATTTTGAATTTCTCTATCAATTTCTTGCATTTTAGCAAGCAGGAACTCTCTTTTTCGCCGCTCTTCCAGCATTTCAGTGCTTTCTCTCTCTACTTCAGGTTTGTGGATTTCTGTCTCCATCTTTATTTTCTCTTCTTTATCCAACAAAAAGTTGCTTTCTTTTTTAATTTTGTCATATTCTTTCATTTGCCACTCTGCAAAAAATTTTTGAACAATATTTAAAATGTTTTAATTTTAAAATACACTTATAAGATTTTGAAACAATGCAACCAAAAGACATTGAGTTTTTAATATGCTCCTCTATGCACAATGTTATTTTCCTGCTGCAAAAATAAATTCTTCAAAAATTACAACTAAATCCACTCCTGGTGTCCTGATAAGGTATAAAAGTTTACTGTCATCTTCCAAAGGCGTTAGGACATTACCCATGTTTTAGAATTTTCAAAGCAATTTGATTTCTCCCAATTGCATTCCCATTTCCTGAGTTTCAATGAAAATGAATACAACATTACTGATTTTAACAGTTCCTTCTTGCACAGTACTTTATTTTTATTTGTCATCACCACTTACATTAGGACAGTCCTGGGATATAAGTGTGGGTTCTTTTTGTTTCATAAAGGGAACTATTTCTGTGAAGCTATCAGGCATCAAAGTCATAGGAGTCATCACCTGTTCCAAGCAGTAAATGATGTGAAATACCCTGTATCAGCTGCATACAGAAAACACCTTTGCATGAGTGTTCTGTGCATCACTGCACGGACTGAGTGACTGTGTACAGCTATGAAAGGACACCAAAGTTACAAATCAGCAGCTTATGGACTGGAATGCTTATGTGTAGAAGAAGGAGGAGGAGGCTTCTCAAATATTTCTCACTTCAAAATACTTTTCCCCCAAGATAACAGATGTGTATTTGGCCAAAAGTTGAATATGACTACTTGGCCCCTCCAACATAGTGACATTCTCCTTTGAACACTTTACTCAAATTTCTGACTTAGGCTTTCACAAAAAGTTCCATGTTTTCTACTGTACTTTGGCTCAGGCTTTCAAAAACAACTGCCATAGTTCAGTTAATATATTTAACATAGTTATTTTTCCATAGCAGATTGTTATACAAGTTAAGAGCCATGTTTCTGTCTGTAAGGTGGAGGAAATACCAGCTTATACCATATGATGGGTAAGGTGGTTAAACCATCTTATTCAGAGACATAAGATCAGATTCTTGGCTTATGTAAGTTGTGATAGAAGATTTTTCACAGATTTTACTTCTGAAAGCAGCTATAGATTTTTAGAATTCTTATCACATAGAATAAGTACTACTGTTCATTAACTGCAATCACTGAAAGAGTTCTTTAACATGACAGGGTGCAGTCCATCTAAAATACTTGAGATTGACTTGTGCATTTAAGTTATTAAGATGCTGTGAAAACCAAATGAATAAAAAAGCAATGTTAATATATAATGACGGAAACTGACATTTCTCAAATAGCCACACCAAATGATTCAGATAACCAGAGCTGAAAAGAGAAACTAAAATTTCAAATTACGTAAGGCAGTAGAAAGTACTGAAAAAAATGGCTATATTAAGGAAAACAGATTTGTTCTACAACAGTAAAAATCTACTTTCTACCTCAGTAACATTTAGCAAGTCAGAGATAACATCAGCATTTACCTTCTATGTCATCCTTGTTTTGTAAAGCACAATCTATCAGACTCTAATACTTTATTGTGGACAGCATTTTTTGGTGCTGCATACTTAATCATAGCTGAGTACAGGGCATGGATTATTCTATATCCCATATTTCTTTCTGATTCTTCTTTGCATAATATAACTGAAAATAATTTTCCACTGTAGTGATCTCTGCAAAATCATTCTGCTCTTCTCACCAGAAACCAGCAGCCTCACTCGATTAGTATTCTACGGTGCATTTTTCAGCCTTCAGCTGCCCATTTCCTTACCGTCAGGAAGTTTTGGAACCCTCTCCTCTACAGACTGTATTTCCTGAAAATGTTTCAGTTTCTCTTCCCTCTCCCTGTCTTGGTCTGGTCTTACGAGTTCTGTTTGCTCTTTCCATTCTGTGTCTTGAGCTTCTTTTTCCTGAAATAAATGAATAGAAAATTGAAGTTGATGGGGAAAACGAGTCAATAACACCAACAACCTCACAAAATCATAAGGACTTCTATTCTGAAATGACATTCTTACTGCTAAACATAAAATGAGTAAGTCACCTTAAACCAAACCAGCTTTGATGACCCAGGGGTTTGCCCCCAAAATATTATCACCTCTAGTAGACTTTTATACACCTGAAACAAAATGAATAGACAAGCAACTCTATTTTGTATTGCACATTTCAGGGAGGTTGCAGATCCAATGCCATAAAGCAAAATTACCACACTCAGGGTGGTTCTCCTTAGAAACCAGAAGTTGTCTTCTTCAAGGAGCCACATATCACCATCATATTCTCTTAACAAGCAAGCAATTAGTTACCCTCTACTTGCACAATCTGACCTTTTTACTCAGGCAAGTGGGTTGTAGATTCAGACAATTTCATTTTGGTACTTAAATTTATGGAGTATTAAGTAACAAACAATCAAAGAGAAAGGTTTAATCTCAGATGACAATTTTAGCTAGTGACTATACATACATATGTATACATATGTAAAAGGCAAGTACCTGCAGAAAAGATAATAACATCAGCAGTAAAAATCAGTAAGACAGAAAAGTAGTGGCAGTGAAGTGAAGAGAAAGTCAGCATAGTCCAACACACGGGAGTGAACTTTGGAGGTTGTACTTATTTTAGAACAAAATAATTTCTAGATTAAAAATACCCTTCTAAGAGAAATAGCTATTACTTAATGAACAAAGAAAAGATGACTGTTAGCCAAAAAACCTCCAAGTATTTTTCCTTCATGTACAAGGTTATCATTGTTATATTAAAAAATACAAACTACATAAGGAGATGGTGGCCAGGTTTTTAAAATGCTTGACTTTAAAAACTGATGTAAGTATAGACTACCCAAACTTAATTTACATTATTCAAAGCAACAGCCATATACAAAACACAGAGCTGGACTCCATGAGCTGCACTTGTACCAATTGTGTGGCTCTGTAACTCACACACCCAAGTATATTCTGGAAGAATACAATAAACTACATCCTACAGAAAGGGTTTGGGAAGAGAACATACAAATGAAACTGCCATGAAAAAGCTTCAGCCACATCAGGAGGCCAGCCAAGACAATCCCCAGAGCACTATTTCTGAAAAAAGGTCCTAGCCTCATGCAATCATAATTTGTACAATTTGTACCAGAATTTGTGTCATTCTGATTTGTAATACCTTACAAATCTCTGATTTTAGCCTGGGGTCACAAAAGTGTTAGCAATACTAATTGGTACTATTTTGTACTAAAAAGGGAAATGGAAAAACGACAAAAAAAACCCCCAAGTGTATTGACAAAGTTGGAAAACCAGAAGAAATACCAGCACTGTGACAATGAGAGGAAGTGTTAGATTTATGCATTGTGAAATAATTCTGGAAAGTAAAAGAAACCATAATTAAGACCATGAGAAAACAGAAAGAAGGCAGCCATCACTGTTTAACAGATTGTTTAAATAAGCATTAGAAACAAAGAAAAAGGGTGAAAATGAAAATGAAGTCTTAAAAACTTCAAAGAAGAAACAGCAACAGAAAAAAAAAAAAATAAATTGAGCTAATGGCTCTCAGACAGAGGATATGATAAACTCTCCAAAAAATGGAGTATATTTCTAGAAAGGTAGAGATTGTCTTAAAGAATGGAATGTTTTTGAAACTGTATTTTCTATATATTTACACATGTATATTTACATATTTTCTAAAATATAAGCTCCGCATTTTACAATCTGATAGGTGAATTGTCTGGACTGGGTCTCAAATTTTTATGGAACTCACTATTTTAGGAAGAATTCCTTCTTTCTTGTTTGCTGTGTCACCACCAGCAAGTTCTGATTCTGGAAGAAGTTCTGCAGGTGAGAAGCATCTGCTGGTTTGTACACCTTTTGTGAGCTGTGGTCCCTTTTTAATATTTTGGTTGTTGGCTGTGGAAAATACAAACTAATTAAATTGTGTTTTCACTTGAAAATATCCCACTATATATCTATCTCTCATTTTTCATGATCTGCAGCAAACAAAAGACTGTACTGAAGTCAGTGGAAGTGGAAAGTACTGACAAGTTTCACACAGTTGTTTTCAGCATCTGTAAAACCTAAGCATAAAAAATATGCATGCAAAAATTCTACTGAAAAAATAATGTAAATCCCACCCTAATGCTACTTATAGGGTCATTACAGTGCACTGAATATTAGTTAAAAAGCCCCACAAAATATCTCACTCATCTTACTGCTTGTCGCAGAATAAAACTCATAAAATTAAAATTCACTTACTTGAATCTTTCAAACACATATACTTATCTCTATGAAATGACATTTTAAAAAATCTGAACCTAAAATGGAATAATGGTAGAGCATCTACAATAAAACGAGCAGCAGACAAACTGTTTGACATACTGGCATTAAATATTTAAAACAGTCCCATAAATTTTTGCTTCGTCTGACAAGTAGATTCTACTGATCCAGTGAAAATAGTCTAAGCACACACACAGACACACATATTTATGTGGGTAGGATAAGGTTTGACACTGTCTTGTCACACCAGAAGAAATCACTGTACTGATATTTTTAGAAGATTATGTTCTGGGACACACATACTGCAAGAAAAAAATGAGCACAGCTCATTTGACAGACAATACATTTTGAATTAGTAAAAAATAAATAAAAGAGATCACTAAAATATTCTTAGTGGTGAAGATACACATTTTTAAAACCTGTTTAATTTATTGTCAATTAAATATTATCTATCATCTATTGGAGATTTTAGTACCAACGTTCCCCTCCTCCTTTACCCAGGAACTTCTGCTATGAAAGGAGTTAAAACTGCTGCTTGGTGAAGTTCTGTGTTTTGGCTCTGCTGCAGTTACAGAACAGCCTAAAAACCAACTTTGTAACCAGTGCTGTGTTGAAAGAAGTGCAAAAAGTCAATGTGCTTGACCAAGCAGCGTCAGGGTTGAGCACTGAGTGGCATGAAAGGTATAAATAACCCAGCTAAGACATTTCAAAGTGATGCTAGTAATTTTTCTGCTTTTATTGCTTTATACAAGTTACCTTTTTTTCTTTGTACAATATCCGTGTCTTTTCTAGGTGATGACTTCAACATACGATTAGCATATATATTTTTTGCTTCAAGTTCTCTTTCTTTTTCCTGTGAATGAAACAGGTAGATACAAGAATGAGTTACTAACTACTATTTCATTTACTGGTCACTAGATAAAACTGTAAATTAAATTTAAAATATACATAGTAAATAGAAATAACAATAGTAAATAGAATAAACAATTGTTTCATCCACTGTTTTAAGGACAACAATCACATTCCTAACTCTGTTTATGCCATGAGAAAGCAGAAAACTTTCTCCCCACAAAAAATTCCTTAGCTAAATATTATAGAGGTAAAAAAAAAAAGTCTCTGCAGTGAAAATAAAACTAAATGCCAGTGGTTCCATTAACACGAACAAGATTTACACCACGTGTATAGATTGCACAACTGAATTTTAAGTGTTGTGAAGAGTTAAACATTTCAAAGCAAGCAATGATATTTGTCACAGGGCATTCAGTATCAGCTAGCAGAGGCCCATTGTATCATAGAGGCATACTTCTCTTTTAGCACATTTACTGAATAAAATACAGAAATGAACAATGAGTATCAGAATTCATCTGACAATGAAAAGGTTTCCAAACTGTAAACTCTCCACTAACAAATCAGGCTTAAAACTCTTAGTCTAAATTACTATTGTTATAGCTACTAATACTACTGCTACTTGCTGGATAGCTGGGAATGTGAAGAACTGGTGCATCTCCAACATATTGACACTTGGAGTTTCAGGAAAATTCTCCCAGAAACTAAGTACTTTAGCTAGAGTCTTACTTTCTTCCCCCCCCCACCCCTAAAGGTAAACTAAGTAGAAAATAACAATATTTTAAGTACTTTTATTTAGAATTTTGACAAGAATGATGGTGGTGTGGGGCCCAAATTAACATTTTCACAAATTCAGCAAGATGTGTGGTTATCACAGATACATCACATTAGTCTTCATGCAAACCTACTATCATGCAAGTATATTAGTAACAAAGCACTACTTACAACTGCATATTTAATTTTAAATTCAAGCCTTCAAAACTTAATTTTCCATAGATTTTGTGGTTTATTCTCAATGCCTGGCTATGTTTTTGATCTTGCTTTTTTTAATTAGTGCTAATGATAATGATTAACACAGAGATATTCCTGTCATAAACACTGTAGGGTCAGAGCACAGAACATTTCAATTTATTGCAGGAAAAGAACTCACACATGGTATATAAATAAGTACACATTAGAGAGTGCAGCCACTGGTAAACTATTCAAACCTGATTACAGATACTTTCAAAGATAAAATCCCAGAACACGGTTAGTAACTTCTATTCCTTTTACACTTTACCTTCAGCTTCTGATTTAGGTCTTTAATCTCTTCTTGGAGAATTCTGTTTTCTTCTTGAGCCTCGTACAACTTTTTTTTCTTTGACTGTAACTCTCGTTGAAAACTGCTACCACTTAATTCAAGATTTCTTTCCAGATCCTTCAATTAAAACAAAATAGTATTTTTTAATAACTGAAGTAATTTTTATAGTCAAATTGCTTAAATAAAATTACAGTAAACCTGTGCCTTGAGTTTAGATATGGACTCAACAATTGCTATAACACTGAAAACATTTAAATCTTTAATCCTAACTGGAGGGGGCAAAGCTGTAGATGCTGCAGCTCATCCTTTTGAGTACTGAGAGGTGATTTGAGGACACAATAGAAACTCACACTACTTTCTGCAAGTCTCTCACCACAGTGGACCTCCAGATCTCTAAGACAAATCTCCCACTGATGAATAAGAGAGAGAATTCCTTCCCTGAAAGTGCAGCATTCGAAGGAAGAAGAAATTTTTAACCTTTCTACCAGAAACTAGCTTGTGATTATGATTTCATTTACATGCCCTCATCTTGTAATAGCTGTTTTAAGTGAAACTGTGTTGATGAAAGCATGAAAAAACCAGGAGAAAATCCCTTAATTTTTAAAGCATGATTCATTTTAACAGGATCCAGTATTAAAAATGCTGAAATACCTAATCATAAAAGTACAGATGACAGATGGTGACACTACAGGATGAAGTGGTTTGACTAACTCAGCCATTTATATGTTGGTACTTTGGGATTTATTTTATGAAAGCTAGTTTCCAGTTTAATCCTTGGATTTCCAGATGTATTATCTCTGTAATGTAATTTAGGTTTAATTACTAGTATAGACACCAAATCTTAACTCCATCTCAATGATATAATTTAAACTAAGAATAGTATAAAATTTAAATACTATATATGAAATATATCTACTATCAAAATAGTACTGCTACCAAAAGATTCAATAGTGTTAACACAATTTTTAAATTAGCTTACAGACATATGCACAGTGTAGGCATGCTTAGACATATTTACAAAAACACAAACATTTTTGCTGGATGAAATTAAAATATAATGGGCAAATTTCTTATAATGGATACCCACAAAAAGGTCTGAAGATTAATTCAGTATTTAAAAAACATGATGTAATTTTATCCAGCTGAGCTCTTAGATGTGCAGAAGAGTGAACAATCAATTCTATTCAACATTCTATTCAAGACTGTATGAATGCTCTTCAAAAATTAAAGAATTATTATATAATTTTTTTTGTTTGGAATTTTAGTGTAAAGTTCCCTAAATACCCAGAAAATTTTACAGACTGTTTCCCACCAAAAGGAGAAACTAGATTGCATGAAGTTGTATTACATCTGCCTGTACTTCTGAAATGTTATTGCTAGGTATAAAACCATTTAAAAGCACAAATCCACAGGTTACTTTCTAACAAAATATGCTTAATTTGTAAAAAGAAATTTGAATGCACAACTACCTCATATGTAACTATATAATCACCTTAGAAATAATTTACTTGATTCTACTTATGGGTAAAACAAAGAAAATACTGGTTTTCTATTTGCTCCACAGCTGTGTAAAATTACAATTCACTGTGGAAAGAAATATCTGTACCAGAATTTCTTACAAAAAGAAAGTCATCCCACCTTAATTCTTTTTTCCCTGTCCTCCAGCTTGCTCTCTGCTAAGGCTAGTTTCTTTGCCAGGTCATCTCTTTCAGCAAGGTGCTTATCTGCAGACAGTTTTTTCAGTTTCTGCAAGACATTTTTTTTCCTGTACAGTTCATCTTCTGTATCTTTCAGCCGTCTCTCAGTTGCACGTTCTCTCTCCTGAGATTTTCGTAGGCGCTCCCTTAATATTCTAATCTCATTGTTGTGCCGAGCAAGGAGCTGAGAGATTTCGTTTTCTGTATCTTCAAACTTATTCAAGGCTTTCTCCTGCCTGTGCTGAAGCCTCTTTAGTGCCCTGTTTTCCTTCTGCAGCTCATCCAGTTTGATGTGGAGTTCAGTCAGTTCATTTCGGAGCTCATTGATTTTCAGCAGCCTAGCAGAAAGAACTCTTTTTGTAACAAGATCTATATCTTTTGCAGGAGAATCCCTAGTGAGGCTCTGAGAACGGAAACCCCACCGTGTCCCTCTTTTGCTTGGTGCATATTTGGAATCCAATTTCTTTGTGGCTGAGAGAGGAAAAATAAAAAGCGTGTTTACTATTAGACAATGCAGTTTGTCTATTCAGACATCCTTGGAATCAAGCTCTGTCTGAAACAATCATACAATATCTAGCAGAGATGGCAGCTTTCAAACCAGACAATAAAAGGCATATATATGATAGAGTTATGCTCCTTTTGATAGCTGAAAAATGGAGATTTATGTCTGTGATCTACTGTAGGAGGTAATATCTGCAGCCATTAATATAGGACCCTTGTAAAGTAATCATCCGCAAATCATCTAAGAAATAAGAGTTATATTTTGTTAATATTTGATACTGTTTATTAAAATGGTTTAGAAATACTATAAATGCATACAAAATTATCACATGCTTTTAAAATGGCAACAATTAGCTAAACATTAGCTAGTTATGTATTATGCAAGATGTAATTCTCCCAGACAAATGCAGTAGTATTTTCAAATCCAGCTGCCATGCTTACAGACAAAACAGCAGCTTTCAAAGGCTCTATGCAAAAAGCCTCCAAAGCAAAATTATAAATCCCATGAAAATTCAGTTCACCCTAAATAATTTATTCTTGTATCACAGTTATTTTCCACAGTATTCTCATTTGATTACTTGTATGCAACGCTTGCATTCCTATTTGTTACTATTATTATTATTGTCATCCCCACACATAAAAGCTGAATGTTTTGTTTCTATCTTATGTGCCTCTCATGCCAAGTTCAAAGAATGAATCATATAATCCACTAAAAATATCTCTTAAAATGAGTGAATTAATAGAGTGCATAAATCCTTAAGGAACACCAGTGCTCAAAAGAAGTAGACTGAGCTGCAGTTTGTAATTCTGGCTTGAAAGCTGGGATACAGCAACAGTCCAGTTACATGCACACAGACAGTGTGTGTGACAGCAAATTCTTCCTCCCCTTTGCCACTCACCATGTTTCTATTCTACTGAGAATATTTATCAGCAAAAAAAAACCAGCTCGAAAATACCTTATTATAATTTTCTCTAGACATTTTGCAAAAATACTCATTCTTTTTCTGCTCGGTGCTCATTTTTTCCACAGCTTGGGCAAACAAAAGGAGGTGTGTTTTTCCCTTTACAAAGAACACTTATTTCACATTCAAGTGTGAAAAGATTATCTAATACATGCACTGCAGGAATGATGCCACTCCTATCACCAACTAAACGAGTTTCCATTAACCCTAGACTTGCAGCCCCATTAAGAATTTCTCCTAATTTAGGGCACATAAAATTCCACTACCAATATTGTACTTTTGATCATATAGTTACATTGGGGAATAGTGTATTTCAAGACAGTGTAATAGGACATTCATAATACCTTCATGTAAGAAAAAAATAAATAAATCTGACTATGCAAACAAAGAACTGGTCACACATCTGCCTCTCTAAATTAAATAGCATGGTGGAACTGCAGTTTTTGGTTCCCAGACAGATAAACCATGACTACGATGGAGGAGATGCCACTTCTGAACACAGAGAAGCTCAACAAAACAGTTGCACCAGGATATCAACACTGTCAAGGATCTGAAGAGACACATTCCCTGAGCAAATTAAACACTTAAGGTCAGACCTTCTGGCACAGCCTAGACTGTAATACAGACCAAATGATTCACACAGTGTCAAGCATTTATCAATGAACAAAAACATCTCCCCAAGAAAGGGAGGGCATGCTATGACTTCACCAAAAAATTTATACAATTACTTAGAATAAGCTGCCAAAGTGTGGCAGAAATCCTTCACAGCCCTACTTCAGCTGAGGGCCTGCATAGACATTCTACTCTACTTTGCAGGGATGTTCAGCTCCCTAAAACTCTATCAAAAAAGTAGCCTATGTCTGTGAGGGAGCTCAAAGTGGAATTGTGCCATCTCCAATTGGAAATATTTTATCCTCAGAGAAGAAGCAGGAAAAAGATCCTTAAAATACTCTGCAATGCTTAGTCAACTAGGCTTCCACAAGACAGGTATCTGCAGGTTATTTGGTCATGAAAATTTTAACAATTGTCTCCTTTTTACAGGCTGCATACCAAGGACTTGTCTTGGGTTTTGGCCTTGAGCTTTTTGTCAATGACAAAGAGAAAGCATGATTCAACAGAAGGCTAGTATAAAAGCCATATTCACTTGTGAAGAAAACTATGAAGAATTCTGAAAATCACTAAAACTCTTCCTTATGCAGGTTAATTTCAGTTTTCAATGTCTACCTGCCATCTGTAGCATAATTCACATGAACTGCATTTGTGGATGCCAGTTTCTCTTTTTTGAGTTTTCAAAGATAATTTACTCTTTGGAGCAGCTACAAAGCAGCAATTTCTGCTACCTACCTACCTTGGTAGTGCAACAGGCTGTTTGAAGTCTGTGTTTTGTGATGTCTTTTTTCTTGGCTTGTAGATGGAGAGCTTAGCACTGGTGACTGGCTGGATGAACGAGATGCATTACCTTCATCTGAATAATAGGAGTCACTATTTTTATCCTCCTGTGATTTCCTCTCCTGTTCAGAATCTGGGCTCCTTACTCTTTCTCCCATTTTTCAGATTTAAAGGCTTTCCACTTGTTTCTCAAAGACTGCTCATTTTGGCACAAAGGATCTTTTAGTTGTCACAATGGCAGCAGCTGGATTATTTCCTCCAGTTTATCATCTTCATCTCCAAGCACTAGATCTCTGCAGTTTAGTTCAGTACACCAAGCAGTAGCTATCATTCAGAATCCATATTTCTGTAACAATTTAGAGAGTGAGAAAAAACAGTGAGAACGGTTTTGCTAAGAAAGAATGTTGTTTAAGAAAGGTAAAAAAGCTGTAAAATTATTCATTATTCCTATAACCTTATGCCACACACTGTGCTACCTATAGCTTGTTTATATTAGTAATTATATTTGTATTAATTATTTATATTAAATGGGACAGGCATCACTCCAGAAATGCTCTTAGTATTACATTCAATACACTGAAGTATTTCAATCCTAAAAGAGAAATCAGAATACTAACATGGCTGAATCTAGAGTAAGAAACTATTCTGAAGTTAGAAAAGGGAAAAGAAGAATTTAGAAAACAAAACTGAACACAAATGAAAGTCTATTGGTATTCAGGAATCTAATTTAGACATATTCTAAACATTTTTAACCAAATGAATTAACAACTTATTTGTGAGCCTAGAATTGAGATATTAGTAGAATTTGACTAAATCTTCCATTTCTCAATTTCTGACATTCCAACAATGTTAAATAATGGACTTGAAAACCGATTGTCCCATTTGTGGGGAAAACATCCAGTTCCTAACCCCTAATGAGACTGTACCTATCTATCCCAATCTTCACCCTGAAAAGTACTCCCATACCCTACAACATCTGGTGCTTCATACCTTCAAGCACTAGCCAGAGCACACACATTTGTGTCACGTGTATTTATATATCTATATATATATATATAGATAAATAGATAGATATATTTATATCTGATAAGGGAGACCACACCACCAGTACATGATAAACATTACACCTACAGCAGGTATAAAATAAGAAGGGCCACTCCTGCAACCTGATGCAAACTGAAAAAAATCCCACAATCTCAAGGTGAAATCATCCCATTTTGTATTTTGAAATGGTTCCTGAGAATGCAATGGAGCAAATATATTCAAAATTTTCTTCACCTTCTCAGTCAAAAGAATTTTCTCGACAGTTTAGGAAATGTTTTACTGACTATGCTCAGTTTCCCTTGTCTTTTGCCTCTCTCACCACTCTTGGCAGCTTTCAAGCTTAATTTCACCATCTCTTTCTTTTCAATCCAACTTTGAGATATGAAGCCTCTAGTGGGTGAATAAATAGGACCTGCATCAGAGCCCATCAATTCCACCTGTTGAATGACATAACCTCCTAGCTGATTTCCAAATGGCAAAGCAAATTACACAACAAAAAATTGAGCTGCTTTCAGTCAAAACTGCTCAATGCCGCAGGACATTCAACATACCTGTAAATGAACTGTAAATTTTTCACTATATTATTTCCCAATAAAATAAACTTGGCCTGCTTCTCAGCCTTCACTGCCTATACATGCATTATTGCAGAGCCAAGCAGAACAGAAATGTCAGCTGCCAAGACAGTTTTCATTACAAATTCAAGCTTTCTGGCTCAATTCACTGTTAGCACAACTCTGTCTCCAGTGGCTGGAATCCATTTGGCCTCATAATCTATACAGAAGGAATTAGAGGAATAAATACCCCATCAGGTTTCTTAACTGGGAAGATGCTTGGAAATTGATACTGAACTACCTGGGAAAGAATATTTTTTGTTACTTAGGAAGCAGCTTTACAAAATAATGTTTTTTAAACACCTAAATATTTTTGAAGTGATCCAAAAAATTAGATGCCAAAAATTTATGTCAAGAGACTCTGAGGAAAACTAAAATTTCACTGCAAAGCCTAGAAAGTTAAATAAGCTATGCTTGAAATCACTTGTCCTAGAGATTGCTAAACACATGCTGAAAGGTATCATTATTTAAACATTTAAACAATCAGGAACAAATGTTCTTTTTTCTTACAAGATAATGGAGTTAATAAAATTATTTTGAAAGGATGTACCTAATCACAACTGTAACTAAGATTATGTAAGAATATTAGAACATATCTGAGTGCTTCCCTATTCCCAAACACTTCCTTTCCTAACTCCTGGCCCCACAAACACCTGTGCAGAATGAATGTTATTTTGCTACTTGAAGAGCAAAACAAGCCTGAATGGGCAGCATTTTTGGGACAATCTGTTCTTTAGAGGATGCACAGGCAAGACTGCATCAGGTCTGTCTCCATAGGACAGAATTTCAGGGAATGCAAAAAAAATAGAAACTAATATATGAAAGTACAAAAATAATATGAGATATAAAAATAGTACTCTGGAGGCAAACACCTCATATTCTTACATTCAGGGGAAGCATAAATGCCTACAGTTCATGTCTAATTATATATATAAAACAAGAGCACTCACTTTCATGTACTGACAAAGCTGATCAGATTTTTCATAGCTCACAAGAGTTCACCGAAGAGGCAATAATCATTTTGAAGAATGCTTTTCATAACTCAGTGTATTTAAAGCAAACAAATTGTAAGAACTGGAGGATTAGAATTATCCACCACTCCTGTACTGGATATTCCCCATTCCTGAAAATATTTTGCTAAGTACCATTTTGACATACAGCAACATAAATGAACAGGAATTTTCAATGCTTTCTGGAAGTATTTGAAAAGCAATGGAATGAAAACAAATTGAAAAAGGTAAAACAAAGAAAGCCCCCTTGAGGAATCCCCAAAAACATCTTTAGGATCTTCAAATGGTTTTCAGTTTCATAAACCAGTAATATTATCATGTTTTCCATACAAAACAAAAAAACCTTAATCTGTCAAGTCTTGCCAAATTAATTTTTCCAATAGTTTATAATACAATTTGATTAACAAAAGATTCACAGTTTATCTTGAGAAAAAAATTAACTAGGATACTTGAGTTTTACTTCAGTGAGCCTATGAACTGTTTAATTAAGAAATGTTTTGGTTCCCTGACTTCCCAATTGTTACAACCTAGTTTGAGTTGATTATAAAGTAAGTTTAACCGTGTGAATAAGATCCACAAAGATATCTATTTTTCCCTGCATGTTTAATAAGTTGTAAGGACTGATGCATTGTGGATTAGCAGTGGGTCTACTAAGCTCCACCACTACCATCAAAATCCCAATCCTCTCACCTCAGAAGCTCAAGGCATGCTTTTAGAAGCCTAATGAATTGAGATCACATCAATACAGAGTGGCTGAAAGAAATCTGGGACTTGAACAAACTTTAGAAATAGTTTTGTTTCCAGGATTTCATACTCTTTGGCTTCTGCTACTTCTATCTATTGCTATTATTTACAGTTTTGTATCAAAAATACGTTCATCATCACAAAAAGCAACCAAGCACCAGGCCACAAAGGACATGACAGACAAAACAGAGACCACAAAACAACTGCAAGGGTGACAGGAGATTCCCTATTACTCCAAAGTAAATCACACAAACAGAAATTGAACCGTGGGATTACAGGTATTATGCAATAGACAGAAAGGAAAATTGCTTAGCAATTCTTCTTAGGCAGTGCACCCAGAGCTTATGTAGTGCAAGACTCATAAAACTTTTAATGTCCTTTTCAGTATGAACACCCTTCCCAGACCACGGGAAGCTCAGTGCTTTTGCTGGTCACTGACTGGCACTTCCCCTGTACAAACACTGACCTCTAATGGCCCGCTCTGTTCTTCCACCTATTCTGAGTTAGGGACAGTGCTAGGAAGCCAGCTTCAGACAAAAGCATCAATCCAAATTATTGAAGTGCTGAACTTAAAAGCAAAGAATAATTTCCTCTCCTTCCTCTTCCCTCCTCTCCCTACATCCTTCTTTTTCATATCCAAATACTGTAGGTTTTCCAGAAGAGAACGGAGCAAAATAATTTACTTTTATGACATCAAAACATACTGAGTGATGAGCCTCAGTGAGTACTAAGTATAATTTCATTAGGTATTGCAGCTGCTGACTTAACTGTATGCAGTTTTTCTAGGTTCACTAGCTTTTTACAAAATCGCAGGATCAATTAGGTCGGAAAAGACCTCTGAGATCATCTAGTCCAACCCGTGACTGGACACCACCACGTCAATAAAGTAAGAGCACGATGTGCCATGTCCAGTCTTTCCTTAAACACCTTCAGGGATGATGACTCCACCACTCTGAGCATTCCTATGTTTAGTAACCCCTTCTGTGAAGAAATTGCTCCTAATGTCCAACATAAATCTCCCCACAGATTAAGACTGTTGCCTTGCTCTGCATTTTGGTGAATTAAAACGCTGTATGGTTTTAAGAGCCAATGTTGCATTTACCTGACTCTGTCCCAGTAAACCACAAAGTTACTTGTGCCAGATCTCAAAACGAAGAATCTGCTCTAAGTCCCAGGTTAGGAATGAGGAAATGGCACTTCAAGCAGAGCACATGCAGGCCAGTCCTACAACCGGGAGAAGAGATTGCGTTTCTAAATCAGCCAGCGTCACGGGGGCCCGCGCTGCCGCTCGAACCGCACCCACACCCCGGTGCGTGCGGACTCACCCGGCTCAGCCCGGCCAGCCCAGAGCAACCCTCCGCTTCCCGCAGCAAACAGGCAGCTCTCCTTCGCTCGGCGGAGACCTTCTCAAAGAACACATCCAATGTTATTTTCCAGCGGCACTTCGCGATGGCACGTTTTAAATGCAATCACCGAAAGCTACATACACTAATTGGCTACGGAGCAAAGGAAGCGAACACCGGCGGCCCCAGACCTCTCGGAGGCCAACCCCAGGCCTAGGCCCGGGCCCGTTCCCAGCCTCCACAGCCCCCAGGAGAGCACGGCCCCGCGGCGGTCTTGCCCTCCCACCGTGCCGCTCCCTGCGCCCCGCGATGTCCGCGGTGTCCCCGGCCCGTCCCGGCGGTACCTGCCGGCCCTCGGCCCGCCCGGAGGACGCGCCGGCGGTTGCCGCGTTACGCTTAAAGGGGCCGCGCGGCGGCCATTGACAGCGGCTGCCCGGCAACGGGCGGTGGGGCGGGGGCGGGCTCTCCTCGTCAGCCATTGGCTACCCGCCCTGCCAGCTCGGCGGCAGGCTCTTCCCATTGGCGGGAGCCTGAGCCCCGGCTGCTGATTGGCTGAGGCGCTGCTGGGGGGATGCGGAGGGGCTGAGCCCTGTGGCGCCTGCAGGGGGCGCTGCGGGCCGGGTGAGCTCCGCCGGGCTGCGGCCCGAGGTGTGTGTGCCCCTATACCGGCAGGCCACGGAACCCTGCCCTGCCCTGCCCTGCCCTGTCCTCCGGCAGGCTTCTGAACCCTGTCCTCCGGCAGGCTCCGGAACCCTACCCTGCCCTGTCCTTTCCCGCCTGCGCTGCCCTGCCCTCCCCTCACCGTCTTGGTGCTGTTGGGCGTGTGTGTGGCATCGAAGGAAAGCAGCCCATGGAAAAGCACCGGGGGTGCTGGTTTGACAGCAGCATGAGCCAGCAGTGCCCAGGTGGCCCAAGAAGGCAAAAGACATCCTGGCCTGTGTCAGCAATGGTGCAGCCAGCAGGAGCAGGGCGGTGATTGTGCCCCTCTGCTCAGCACTGCTGGGGCCACACCTTGAGTGCTGTGTCCGGTTCTGGGCCCCGCACTACAAGAGAGACACTGAGGGGCTGGAGCGAGTCCATAAAATGGAGCTGGTGAAGGGACTGCAGCACAAGTACTGTGAGGAGCAGCTGAGGGAGCTGAAGGTGTTTAGCCTGGAGAAAAGGTGTCTCAGGGGAAGCTTTTTGGCTCTCTCCAAGTCCCTGAAAAGAGGTTGTAGCCAGGTGGGGGTCAGCCTTTTCTTCCAGGCAGTTAATGACAGGACAAGAGGACATAGCTTCCTTCAAGCTGCTCCAGGGGAGGTTTAGGTCGGACATAGGAGGCATTTCTTCACAGAAAGGAATATTAGACATTGGTATGGACTGCCCAGGGAGGTGGTGGAGTCACCATCCCTGGAATGTTTAAGGAAGGACTGGATGTGGCACTCAGTGCCATGGTCTAATTGACATGGTGATGCTCGGTTACAGGAGGGACTTGACGATCTCAGATGTCTTTTCCACCCTAATTATTTCTGTGATTCTGTTCAGAGAGCTGCCCAGGAGCATAAAGGTAGCAGAGCAGCCTGCCCAGTGCTGGGATCCATCGTATCACCTCACAACCCCTCTGGGCAGTAGGACCAAGGAAGCCTTTGGGGAGCCTTGGACATGTTCTGGCATTTCCAGTTTGAACATAAGGCTTTGGGCCAGGGTGGCACCTGGGGATAATGACGGGTCAGGGATGAGAGCAAAAGCAGGGAGCAAGGATGGATTGGACTGACAAAAGGATGAAAGTATTGCCTAAAGCTGGCAAAAAGGCTTGAATTCAAAGGTAGTCCTAATGTAAATGAGGCTCTTGTGGTTTATGTCACAAAGAAGCAAGAGGGTTTCTAAACCTTGGCTTTTATCACTCCAAGTTACTGCTATTTTTTTTCTTCTAATGTTAATCTTTATTAACAAAGAGAGAGGAAGGGAAAAGGAAACAGGTGATCTTGCTTGCTTCACTTGCTGATGGAGTATGTTATGATAGCACAGTGATGAAAGTGGCACAAGAATTTGGGTGGAGCAGGATAAAGTAGAACATTTCCGATGAAGATTATAACCTGCCTGTATGGGAAAGCATAAATGGACATTCTTGAGAGGGCATTCTTTGCCCTTGGCAGAACTGTGTCTCCACAATACTGAATGTTCAAAATTAATGCTCAGTGCCCATTAAATGAAAATAATAAAAATGGAGGAAACAGGACAAAGTTTTGGTTTTGTTTACCAAGGAAATATTTTCGGGCACAACCCATCACTTCACAATAAAAATAAGGAAATATATGAGGAAAATACAATTCTAATGCACTTCAAATTAAAATATTGCCATCCCTTCCTCCCTGACTATAAATTTTAGGAAGAAAAAGAAAAAAAAACCCCAAATGTGATTATAAAAGACTTGAGAGATTCTCAAAAATTATGTGTATTGTGCACAAGAACTCTGAATATGTTTAATTAATTTACTGGAAAATGTAATTTAATGAGTAGGCTAGAATGCAATCAGAAACATGTCAGCATAAACTCTGTAAAAGGAGAGGAGATGTATACTGGTATTTCAGAAGCACAGAAGTAGCTGTGCAGTATAACCTGACATGGAGTCTCCCAACCTGAATGGAGTTTTTCATTTTTTGATCCTAATATCCAAGAAAACAGGCATGAAGCATGCAAAAAACCCCAGCAACTAGTCTGTGAATTTTCCTAATTTTCCGTAATTGCACTTAATATTTTTGCTGTACTTGCATTGCTATTATGAAATTGGTTTCAATAAACAATAAAAACTCATGTGGATCTCTTTAAAATTCATCCTCTGTGGCTTTGTGTAGCTCGCCCTTGTGCTAAACAGCGAAAGCATATAATTCATCACAGCAATGCTGGCAGAGAATCATTGATGTCCTTCAAAAAGATCCAGGGAATGACAAAGATGGAATAATTTTATTGCTTGCAACTGGAGGAAATATATTGCTTGTATCTGGCAGCAAGCCAAACTAGAATCTGAGATGCTGTTGCTGCTGTAAATAGGATGAAAGGGATTCATAATCCATCTCCATGCCCACCGTAGCTAGGAAAACTGTAAGCAGAAAAAGCAATTAAAAAACAAACAAACATGAGAAAGCATTAAAATACGTGGGAGAGACCTTTTTTTGTGTTGCTAATTCATAGACTAATTGCCATAGCTAACCATTTGAGGCCTGGTTAATGACTAACGAAACATTAGTTACTGAATATGGGTAACACAGGTATTGAATTTAGGCAGTGGGTATGTGTAATCCAGGTATTGAGTCATAATGAAACAGTCCTCTTGTTCACAGTAAATGTCATCAGATTTCTCTCTCAAATGCTTCATCCAGAATAATACCTACAGATTTGAATCAGCTGCTGAGCTGGAATAAATTCAGATATTGTGAAATGTTGGCATAGGAATTGATAGAAATTTATTAGTCTAAAATCTACAAATTATGTATTTTAGATATTGTCCTAACAACCTAACAGTTGATACACAGCAGATAATTGATGGTGCTGTATTGCACATTCCCTTGGACAGAACAAATAGATGAATCACCTGAGCAATAAATAAAGTTTTGCAGTTTTCTTCAGTTTGTGTAAAGCAAGTCTGATGTCTTAACTGCTTGCTTGGTTGGGAAGGTCATTTAAACAGTGTTTAATTCAAGAGCTGTAGAAGGCTCAGAAGGAACAGCCCTAGCCTTGGAGCTTAACTGAGGGGAGGGATGCTCTAGAAAGGGGGGGGGGGGGGTGTGAAACTTTTCAAATGCTAAATGAGGACATAATGTACAGTTTGCTACTTCCAGAGGTTCCAAAAGGGATAAAACCACCAGGCTTATTCAGATGAGTGCAACCTGTTCTCATTTAATTGTTGTACATAAATATTGATGGGAAACCCCTGATGTATAGGAAAAATGCTATTGATTTTCACTGCATCATAGAAATATCTGTGGCAAACTGAGTGGGAACTGTTACTGCACCTAATGTGATGGATAAAACAGATTCCCCGAATTGACAGAACAAAGATGACATTCAAATTTGAAAAGGGAATATCTTTCTATTATTGTTTTCAATACCACAATTTCTGTAGGAAGTGGGGACTTAAAGAACCCATGGTCATACAAATGAGGGTGCCTAAGTGATGTGCTGCTTGCTTTAACCAGAGTACATGATGTGGAAATTCACCATGAGATTCAGACTTAGACAGACATTCAGTTTCTGCAAAAGATCAAAGTCTGGTTAAAACTGTCAGACAAGGTATGAAGAACCAAAGAAGAGCCCTTTTGGCTCCTTCAGCCTTCACATTTTCTGATGTTTTCCCTCAGAATAGGCCATATGATACTGCCTGGTACATGCATAAACCTTTATGTACATCTCCCTGCATGTACACTGAAGGTAGTACTTCACATACACACTTACAAAAACATCTTTGTTCCGAATTGAGGGGTTTGTACTATAGAGGTTTTGGCTTAAAGCAGATCTGGGTAGTCAGGAGTGCTTGTTTAGTGTCCAGTAGTAAGGGAGATACTTATAAAATAGAATAATAGAATAATTTAGCTTGGAAAAGACCTTTAAGATCACTAAGTCCACCCATAATTTATTCCCTCTGTCTCCTATGAAGGTGGCCTGTGAAGTAACTCAGATCTCTGTATTAGAGCATGAATATGGATGTAGGTAGAGTCCAGTTGAAGGTTTTTTCCTTAATATATGGTGGAATATTGTCCTGAATACAACATACATTGTGTATGAGCACATACTTCCCTTTGCTCTCAACTATCTGCAATCATATAATCAAAATATTTCAAATTGTAATGCAAATAAATGTCAGTCTGTTTTGACATTATAAATATTCATGGTCTCCTTGTAATTTTTAATGCATGTGTCAAAATAAGCTGTGGTTTTGTTGGAGCCAGCTGTTTTTCTTACTGCATGTTCACCTACCCTGAGAAATCAAAAGCCCAAGATCACTTTCAGAGCTTGCCTCCCATGTCCTGGGCTCTGAAGTGACCCAAAACCTCTCCACTGTTTCTTTTCACAAGTGCTCCTGACTCATAGGCTGAGAAGCAACAGCTCACCTTTGACAACTTAGTGTTATAACTCTTTGAAAGAATGTCTTTTGGTGTCACTTCTTATACTGTGTCTGCTTTCAACCCCCTCAAGAGGATTTTCTTGAGCATTCTCTGACCGTGGTGTTTTGGAGCTGCTTTGGCTCTCCTGACACCCCTTTTGTGTCTCTGACAGGCACCAGAGAAAAGGGTTCTGTGAACTCAGCTGAACTTGAGGATGTATAAAAGAAGCACGTTGGGCATTGTTCATGGGGATTTGTTTTTAACAATACAAACTTCCAAAGCTGTGAAATACTGAAATATTAAAGGACAGATATAATGCAATGAAAGAAACATTTATGTGTACTTCACAGCACTGGTTGATTTCAGAGGTTTTACAAATTTATCAGAAATTCTTTGTGTTAGTATACTTGGTTGGATTTTGAGCTCACAGAGAAATACAAATGAATAACATAAAGTGAATCACAGGAATACAATTTGCAATGGGATGACAATGTTAACACTTGCACATAATAAAATAAGGTGCTCCATTACTATAATGTGGACTGCTCATATAGGTGTGTTTTAGCAGGGACACAAATTAAAACAAAGTAATTATTGCCAATGGTCTAGCAACAAGTGTTTTATAAGCAATTTTAATTACAGAAAAGCCCAGTAAAGCCTGGGAAGGTGGCGACGATGCTGAGCAAACAAGTATTGAATGTTTGATTAGGAAAAAAATATTATTTAAAGGAGACATTTCAGTTAAGGACATCTTTCTCCAGGAGACGTGCTACTGGGAAGAAAATTTCACCCATATTATTCAGGACTTGGCAGTTTTATCTTAAATGCTAAACCTTGGAAAGTTTTAGTAACATTTTTCCAGAAAACCACATTTTGAAGGACAAACGTGACATCTGTGGACTTGTTTCCGCTGCATTTTCATAATCTGCAATTTCATATTCACAATATGTATATTAGTCTTTGACCAAAAAAAAAAAAAATGCAGTGACCAAGTTATTTTGAAAAATTCTTTAAACATAAGCAATGTATGTTGCTTCTGAATATCCATCTCTTTTGGCTTTAAAATTAATTTTTATTGCTAGGATAGAAAATGAATTTTCTTCTGTCTCTGTAGTTTTGTGATATACATTATGTTGTAGAGGAATGAGGTCAAATGCATCTTTGATATCAGCAAAAAGAATGGATGTTTTATCAAAATAAATTTGGCCCAGTGTTCAATGTGAACTGCTTTGAAAACAGTTTTATTCCTTCAGTTACATAGAAAAATTGTCCCCTTAAAAAAAATAAATCTATACTTAGAACATAGACATATCTTGATTAGTAGTGTTTAACCCAGAAAAAGATCTGAACAACTCACACCACTTCTAGACACCTTATCATGTAATAAAATTCTATTTGTTTTTCTTTAAATTGAATGCTTCTTATGAGGAAGAAGTGCCAACATCTCAGCCCACAGTCTTGTTTATCACAGATTTTGGACAAGTAGGAGGTAGGGATTTGAACCCATTCATAGGAGAGAATTGAAACTTGGGTTCTTGGATTTTTGGATGTGCCCCAAGTCAAACTTGTTTGTGTAGGCAGACTGAAATTATCCATGATATATGTCCAGAGCTGCCCATTGCTGTGGAAGCATAGATGCCTCTGAGTCAAACATGTGTCTTGGGCACTTTGGGCACCACTGATTAGGACAGCAGCTTGGTGACAGCGTTTTTGACTTCATATCCTTGCTTTGTCAAAATCCTATGTAGGATGCATTTGTTGCCTTTACAGCTTGTAGTGCATAAATTCTTGAAATGTGTTCATCAGCTTACTGGAATTCTCCTTATTGGTATTAAATAACACTGGCTTCAGTCATCCTTGTGAGTCCCTTCCAACATCAGGATATTCTATGATTCTATGAACATCCTTTTTGTCTTCTCAGGATTTGATGTAGTTTAACTCCCCCTGCTCCCCCTTCCCAAATGCTAGAATATGATACTGCTGATTTTGTGCCTCCATACTGTTCCATACTGTGCTTCAAGGATGCTTAGATTGATGAAGACTGCTTTCTGGATTTTTTTTCCCCTTTCTGTTTTATAACCAAAACTGTCAATCCTCTTCTAGTAACTAATGGGATTCTGTAGTTGTAAGAAAAGCAAGGACAGTGACTGAACTAACCCAGACTGCAGGGGAGGGATGTTTCATATAGTCAGAGAAGAATCCTGGGTCTGCTCAGACAGGTTGAAGGACTGCAGTAGGGATGTTTACAGAAAATATTGCTGGATTTGAGGGCCTAGTCCTCTGACAGCTCATATCATCAGTGAAAAAGGAGATGTGTCCATTCAAGCAAAGTGAATGAAATGGGTTTTAGTCTCACTTGCCTTATCATTTTCTGGTCATCATGTGGTTAAAGTAATAAAAAACCAACCAGAAGCATTGATCACTGGAGATTTAGTCCAGTTCATTCCCTGGATACTGTCAGGAGATAACAGTTTGGAGAGAAAAGTGGCATTATATCTCTGAAACCTGTCAGCCAGAATAAGATAGGCAGTTGTGGTGTCCAGGTGGTCCACACTTTCGAGAAGGTGTTGAAAAACTAAAAAGGCTGGATCCCAGCTCCAAGGTCACTGCCAATCTGGAGCAGCATCGACCTTGACAAGGAAAGCGGGGTACCTGTGCCAGGGAGATAATTAGATACAGATTGGTTGAACATAAGATGTAAGTAAGATTGTGCTGGGATACAATGTGTGTGATATATGAACATTAACACAAGCCAGCAGTGCACTCTTGCACCAAATGCCACCTGGGGCTGTGAGGGGAAGTGCTGTCAACTGGTGAGGAAGGGGACCCTTCCCTCTGTTTAGCACTGGTGGCACACTTTGGGAGTGCTGGGACCGGTTCTGGACACCCCAGTAGAAGTGAGGCATGGATGTAGTGGAGTGGGCCCAGTGAAGGACCATGAAGGGATTGAGGCATCTGATGTATGAGAGGCTGTAAATACCTGATGAGGGGAGTAAAGGCAAAGGAATCAGGTGCTTCTCAGCAATGCCCAGTGGCAGGACAAGAAGCAATGGACACACTTAGAAATACAGAAAATTGCATTTAAACATAAGAACAGACTTATTACTGTGCAGGTGATCAAAGGCAAGAAGTTTGCTTAGGAAGGCTGAGGATTCTTCATCCTTGGAGATGCTCCAAAATGTGATTGGACACAGTCCTGAACAACCTACCCTAGCTGACCCTGCTCGAGCAGGTGGGTATTGGCTCAGACAATATCAAGAGGTCCCTGGGACCTCAGACATTCTGTGATTTTGCAGTACTGGAATACATGGTATGGACAAGGAATGCTGGAGCTGATGACACTGGTCCTATAAAGACACTGTGTCACTTAAATTCTCATGTTTGCATATCTCATGTATGTATGTTTTGATTTAGTGTGATTATGTATGATTTGATTTAGTGTGGCATCAACAGTCAACTGCTGTTAATTCTTTACTTCTTATGAGCTTCTTTTGGCATGCTCTATTGTATTTGAGGACTCAATCCTCTCAGTTCTAGTTTTGGTTTTTAGGTGCATGAGCTTGCACCTGTGATCACATCTGAATTAACAAAACTGGACAATTTTTTAAAATCTCAAGAATTGATCAGTCAGTCTGTATAATAGAACTTTTAGCTTTATTGTTTTTTCACAGTAGCAGCAATTTCTGTGTCATATTGCAAATTTTATGTACGGTGATGCAGTTCTTATCAAGGACATTGATAAATGTATTGAAAAAATTATGATTCTTCCATAAGTTTGAAAAAGCTGCAATCCCTTGAAATGAAAACAATTCAGCTATAGTGTATTTTTAATCAGTTTTAAAAATTAACATGCAATATACTACATTGATTTTGTTTATAGTTGTTTTTAAATGCAAGATTATGTCAAATATTTGGCAAAGACACTGTTGCAGCTACAATCTTCATTATCAGTCTAATGCTTAATCTCATTAAAACAGTATCAAATTTGTTTGACAATCTGGGTTCCTGGGAAATTGTGTCGACTGACGTTAATAAACCCATAATCCGTTAATTCCTTCATTAGTATCCCTTATCAGCATTTCTATTCGTTTGCTTGATGACACGTGCTAGCTAAAGCTGCCTGTGGTTACCCAAGTGATTATGTTTATT
This sequence comes from Oenanthe melanoleuca, assembly GCF_029582105.1. NCBI lineage: Eukaryota > Metazoa > Chordata > Aves > Passeriformes > Muscicapidae > Oenanthe > Oenanthe melanoleuca. Next base: position 30,929,141 of record NC_079336.1, read on the forward strand.
GCCTGAAAAGGCTGGTTCAACATCAACTTTTTCTAGACAAGGTCTGAAATTCAAATTACCGCGGGCCCTGACAGCAGAAACACGGGATTGCCGAGCAGGCCATTTAGTCTTCGGTTTTTTAGCCCTTCTCCACATCCTTGCAGGCCACGGAAGGTTTTGTCTCTCGCCCTGCTCCCCGCCCCGGAGCTGCGGGTGCCCGGTCCGGCGGGCGGCGGCCGCAATAGCGCAGCGATGCTCTAGATGGGGCTTCAGCACCGGCAGAGGCTGCGAATAAAACCGGCCCTGAAAGGCGGTAGAAGGGCTGGAAAAAGCGTCGTCCCGCCTTTTAATTCGTCCTTCTTCCTTTCATCCAATTGCCTTTTTTCACAAAGGCTTCTTAGTAACTAGAGCGTCCCTCAAGGATGGAAGCTGGAGCCAGTATTGTTTAATGTCTTTATTACTGAGCTGGCCAAGCGGTGGAGTTTGTTGGGGCTTTGGGGAAATATTCCCACTCCTGAGGTTTGGCTCTTGGGCTGGGGGCTCGTTCCGTGCCTGTGCGGACAAGAATGCCTCTGGGGGCCGGGGGAGCTCTCCCCAGTGCTGTGGAGGGCGTGCAGCCACGCCAGCCCTTGCTATGGCAGCTGCTTTCAGCTGCGTGTCTTGTGCCAGGGGCACTGCCCTGCAGAGGGGACCTCGGCCCATGCATAGGCAGCACCGTGGCTGTGGAAAAGCCTGGGGACCGCCCTAGCCCCCATGTCACCCTTGGGGACACAGTAACCCATGCGGCAAGTATGGGCCAGGATGCAGTTCTCCAGAAAAATCTCTGGGATCCTAGTGGTGAACAGGACTCAGGAATGTGCCTTGGGATCTCCAGTACAAGAAAAACATTTAAATTAAACATTAAAGGACTGCCAAGCCATGGAGAAGCTGGATCACAGGGTATTCAAGGGGAGGCTGAGGCTGCTGGGTTTGCTCAGCCTGCAGAAGAGATGCTCCAGAGAGAACTTAGTGCTGTCTGCTGTTACCTGCTGGGAGGGTGTGGGGAAGATTTATCCACACTCTTCCCGAGGTGTCCAGTGGAAGGAAGAGAGGCAGCTGAATGCACATTGCAACATGGGGGATTCTGACCAGATGATAGGAAAAAATTGTTCACCACAAGGGTGGTCAAACACTGAAGAAGAATGCCGGGAAAAGTTTTGGAGTCTTCAGCTTTGGAGATATTAAGACCTTAACTGGATGCAGCCCCAGGCAACCCTACATAGTTACCCCTACTTTGAGCAGCTTGTCTGACTGATGCCTCCAGAAGTCCCTTCAAACTGTGTTAGTCTGTAATGCAGCGATTTTGAAATTGCGTTGCTGTTTGCAAGCCAGGAATGTGCCCTGGCCTGTGCTGCCTCCAAAGCATGCACAAGGATCATTGTGGAGAGTGCTAGCTGAACCATGAATGCCATGGCACTGGCTGTGGTCACATTTTCACAGGGAAGGAGACAGACTTACAGTTCTGAAATAGTTTGAGTAAATAAACACAGTTTCCTAAAATATAAATTCAGAAAATAAAAACACCTCCTTATTTTCATGTAAGTGCTGTTAGCTCATTCATTCTGTTCATCTGATTTATGACAATAGTGACCAAATGTGAAATCCTGATCCTTCTCAGGCTGTGTTCCGGACAGGGATCATCAGTGGCTTGTACACACAAGTACAACTAAATACAGACATCTTTTCATTAGCAGAGATATTCCCTTTGTACTTTTGTAGGTTGAAACCTCTTTTTGAAACTGAAACTTCAGAACTGAAGAGTTCTAAACATTTGTAATAATACATTTGGTTAATTACTAATTCCTTATTCCTATGTAAGATCCATTGATATCAAGATTTATGAAACATGATGACTGGAAACTTAAGGATTGCTCAGTTTTTCACATACAGAAGGCAGTACTTACTTTACACATATTTTTAAGCAGGTTTTCTGGAGAAACTGAGGAAGCAGAGAATCCTTCCTACACCTTCCAAGTTCACAGTGTTGTTCCTAGGTGGAGAATGTAAGCCAAAGGAAGTGAAAATGCCCTGCCATCAGCCTTTCTCTGTTTAATCTATTAGCCACTCAGCTGTATAATGTATTATCTGTCACACAGTGATAAGCAGCTTAGCTCTCTGAGATCATATTAAATATGTTTGGTTTAGCCTAATTCTGCAGCTCCATGAGGAGACACCCTGATGTCCACCTGGAGTGCAGCCCCTTTGAAACCAGTGCAGCTCTGCACAGGGATGGCACCCTCCTCCACAGCTCATGGCCTTGAAAGGGAATATTCTGTTTTCCTTCTTTTCTAAAACCCTTTCTTCAGTTTCTGTTCATGCACTTTGAGGAATGAAATATTCAAGCCAGCCCATGCCCTAGAAAACAAAAATATCCGTGTTGCAGATCATCCAGAAGTTTATAGGTTAGAATTGCCTTGATCTCATTTACCAAGCTCTGCTGGAAAAAATATGATTTAAAAAGAACTCCTACCCTGCATTTTCCATACTTTAAAAGTACATCTACTTAATACTTTGTTAATAGTTCATTGGAAGTTTGACATCACATCTACTCCCTATATTGTCTTTAATTACTTGTAAAATTCATGTCATCTTGAAAAAGAATCCTGAAGCCAGCTGAAAGTCCTGACACTAATACATAGATAATGTAGCAGTCTTTGCCTTTTTTTTGCCACCTCTCTGAGGTTGATGGGATAAAGACTGTAATGACAGATCCTCTCAGCCCCTTCTCCACAGTGACTCCAAGTGTTCCTGGCACGGATGCATGGACTCCTTGGCTGTTCAGGGAGCTCCATCTGCAGCTCAGTGATCACAAGCTGGATTTTAACCAATAGATATAAATAGATTTGATGGAGATGATGAATGTGATAGTCATCCCCAGACAATCACTGCCAAGAAAACTGCAGTATTATTAAAAAAAAAAAAATCCAAAATGTTTGGTTTTTTTGAGGGGCAGAATGGGGACAAACTGAGCTGGAAAGCAGCAGTTAAGGCAGATGTAGAACTTAAAAATAGTATTAACTGATATTAATGTTGACTAAATATAATAAATACAGCACTGGCTAAAATGTAGGTCTACGAATATTGGTGGGTGACCCTGAACTAAGAATTGGTGAATACTGCTTGTGGTAGGAAAAGCAGAATGAGCACAGGTTTCTGATTTTTTATCTTGACATTTCTGTTCATTCGTTGCATATTTTAAAACACAATCACAGTCCTCAGTTCATCAGCTTAAAAAAAAGGCTCCTGCTCAGGCTTCTTTTCCTTATAAATTCTAAAACTGCTCTCTTAAGGGTATTGCAAGTACTCCTTTTGGTGGGAAATTACATTTAACATTGAAGCTAAAGGTCATATGACCTCACACAAGATGGGTGCCAGTGCTGAGAAAATGGAATAGAGTGGTACAATTTCCACAGGATTTAAAATTAACCTCATTGGATGATTGGCTTACATTTCTAATCCGATATATCAGGCTAAATATAGACTTTGAAGACAATTTCTTTCCATGCAAATAATCACTGCAGGCAAAAAATGAGCAAAAATTTAAATGAAGAGAGAAAAATACTAAATTTAATTATGGACAAACTACCATCTTACTAGAATATTGACCTGAAACTACACATACAAAAGATGCCTGCAAGAAAAAGAAGGCAAAAGGAGAAAAAAATAAAGAGCAAAATTATTATGTTTGGATATATATTTATAGAGGGAGATTTTCTAATCCTGTCAGCAATTTCTGTCAAAGATCTACCTTCTGAGACACCGCTGTTGGCTTTCAAACATTTCATGTTTTATTACTGCATTTTAATCATTAACTATGAATGGTGTCCCTGAATGATCTGCAGGAGCTATAAATCATTCATTGTTACTAAAACAAACTTTTTTTTCTTTCAAGAAAATAGCAAAGGGACAGCACAACCTTTAGAAAAGAGCTAGTATTTTAGGAAATGCTACAAATCAATACCACAAAAATTCCAAGGTCAAAGAAGGGAACAGAGAGTGGGGAGCTGAGATTAAGACTGCATGCAGGGTTGGTTGATTTTTTTGTGGTTGTTTTTTCCTCCTCTGGTCTCCTGAATTTCTGAAGGATATAAATATCATAAAATATATTATGTAGACAGATGTAACTTGAATTTAGTAAGTCCATACTAATACACTGTAGATAAGAGAGATGCTTCTGTGAAAGAGCCAGGTCTATGGCACTAAACCCATTTAGAAACATCTTTAATTTCCCATATTAAAGCAAGACATGAATTTCCATGTGACAGACAAAAAATATTTGCTTCACTGACAAAAGTTCCTATCTCTGTTGGAATTCAGCAAGTTCCAGACATAGGAGAAATATAACCCAGTTTACTTGGTTTTATTTGTTAGTGTAACTTGTACCAAGAAATATAAATAGCCTTTAGTTCCTGGGGAAGCTCACAGCACTGTTTTTGATCAGTCTCATGAGAAATTTTCTCTGAATACTTAAAGGGTTTATTCTTAATACATGAATTCCAGCCTGTGAGAGAAACTGTATCTTCAGCCATATAATATAAGATATAATGATCTTCATTATATCTTAGTCCCATAAAAATCATTCTCATGCAGATGCAATTCCAGACCAAGAGGTGTTGCAACCCAGCCTTGGAAGTGCAGCAACATGGAGACAGCATGAAGATACCACAGATAAAGCTGAATCTGAGTAAGTGGAGATGTCTGTAGGTATGAAGATCATATTTAACATTTATTTACTGCTTGTCATGCTTAATGGCTACATTGCAGAAAGTGACAAAATTGAAAGATCCTAAAAGAAATATTGCAAAAGAGGCTGTCTCTCAGAAGTTGCTTTCAATAAGATATGCAAGATGCATATGATTCTCTGATTTTCTGACTGCTGCTGCTAAAATCAGAACTAAGCCAGATTTCTCTAGGCTAGTGTCTCACCACTGGGTCATGCAATAGGATTGTAAGCCCCTTGCCAGTCATATTCTAAAAAGAAGTTTTCTCTTGCTTTCATGATGATTCACAGTTGTCTCCCAGCCTGATTCTGTCACCTATCTTGTGGATTATCTGTCTTTCACACAGATAGTCCCATTTATTTCACTGAGTGCTACTTGTGTGTGAGGTCTGCTCAATGGGAATAAGGATTGCAGCTGCAGGCTTTAGTGATTCAATGGGGATTTGAAATGAAAGATTTGAACTGGCTCTGTGGGTATATGAAACAATATTTTTCCCTTCTGTCAAGTCTCCCATGAGGTCTTTGCTGAAGCCTTGCTAGTCTTTGAACCACTGATGATGTGAGGAGGTACCCCTCACACTGGCCTCCAGTGCAGCTTATTATGTAGTCCAAAAACTGTGAGAATAGGTCTGTTGTATGTCCTATCATTTAGATTCCATTGAAAAATATTGCATCCAATTATGACACGACTGTGTTGAGTTTAATATTCCTCCGACTTTCCTAAACTTTAGTTATCATCATTAAGAAGTTAGCATTGAGTCAAAATTATCTCCTGTTTTTTTAAATAGGACTGGTTGGGGGGTGGAGGGGGCTTACATGTTGAAAGTAGACATCACAAACATTCATTCACTTAAGGTCTGATAGACCTATTATATCATATTTGTCCATTTTGGACAAATTGTGGTCAAAAACAACTTCCTGTATACAAATAAGGAAATTTAGACAAGTAAGGTTTTTAAAATACTGTAGCTTTTTTTTCAGGAGTTATCTAAGAGGAGCCTATGCTGACAATGACTAAAATAGGTTATGACTGAGACAGGTCAAAATAGGTTTAGCAGCAGAGCTACTTGGCCATACCTTCATTATTTTATATATGCTATTCTGAAAGTAATTTTAGTTCAGTCTAGCTGCATTTAGAAAAAATCAATGGCAGCTTTGACATGCTTACCCCTGCCATTAGCAGAGCAGCACACTGGACCCTGCTGGCTGCTTGTCTGTTGCTTAGTGAAATAGAAAGTATATTTCTTGAGAAGATGACTTTGATGATTTGACAAAATAATATTTCTTGCAGCAAGATTAATTTTGCTAATCTCTCATAGCTTCTCCTTTTGATCAAGCCATGCTTGCTTTACAGATTTCCTATGAAGGCAGTTGTGAGTCTTTCATCATCCTTTCCTAGTTAACTAAAAAAGCCCAAATAAATAAATTGTTCTTACCATCCAACTCATGCTCTGACTAGTCTGGAAGCTGGCCTAAGCCAAGCCTTCACTGACAAAAGTCATGCATACTTATTGTGTCAACCAGCAGTTCTCCCAGTGGAAAAACATGGATGCAAAGAATGTAATTCCTCTCCTGCAAAGAAGAGACAGTAAGATCAAGTGTGGCCAGGGGTAACAGTACTGAGTTTTGTAGCTGACTTTTGTCAAGTGCTAAAAATTCCTCTTAGCATCTTCACCACTTTACATTTTACAACTGAACAACAGTTGCAGGTTAATTAGCCCTCTGTGGAAAATACTACTTTCCAACTTCTACTTCCCCAGTACCTTTATAGCAGGGGAAAATAAATCTGAGGAAGTTCTGAGGCAGAGTAGCAGCTGCACCAAAGATCTGATCAGGGAGAATATTGTGCAGAACACAGGACATGGAAATGCAAAATGTAAAAAACTTTATTCTACAAATCTGAAAGGAATAAACTAATACTAGCAAATTTTGCAGGGTTACACTAACAAAGAATATAAAATGTATATCTACTTTGACAGGCAGGTCCGTGTTTAGTTCAAAACAGTTTGGGTTGAGACTTGTAAGGTGATGCATAGAAGGATATGAATGATTTCTCTACCCATCACCTGACACACTCTATGGTTTCTCATTTATTTGGCTTTTTGTTTGGCTTACATTGCCTCCTACATGTTCCCTTGTTCAGTGTATTGCCAGGCCAGGAACTTTGTTTCCATTCTGTGTGCTCCTGCTCTGAATCCACATCTCTATAGCTTCTGTCCAGGCACTAGAGGGTCATCTTGGTTCAAAAGCCTATGACATTGCAATCACTTCCATGTAGGTCAATACAGCCTGTCTGCAGCACAGGCTTAATTACTGCTGCCACTCTCCTTTTCTGCCTTCTCCCTGTATCAGCTTCAGATCCCACTAGCTAGTCCCCTCTCCAGATTGGGTCATCCCCTCTCCACTTTGGGAAATGGGACCCATGTGATTTCCCCACTCTTTCATCCTCCTTGGCCCCTGCCCAAGAAGCCAACAATGCCCAGTGTCAGGGCATCACTCCCCTGGTCCAGAAGAATGCCAGCAGGCTGGCTACAGTTGTCTGCACTGCTTCTGTGGAGTTAAATTCATGCTGCTTGTGCCTCCTGTCTGTGGGGAAGGGCTCTGTCTGCAGAGATGGGTTACACCTGAGACAGGGTAGGGGCCAGCAGGCCACTGGGCCACCCATGCTGTACGTGGGGACACCTTTGGCCTCTAAGATGAGGAATAAATGTGGGCCAAAGATTTTGTTCTGGTGTTTCCTAAAGACTGTCTCAAACTTGTGACTGAGTACAGTCTTGTGTCCCCTCAGTGGGAGAGTAGCCTCCATTTGTGGGCTTGAACCCACGTTTGAAATGCAGAGCACACATAATCCTTATCCTCAAATTTACATCGGCTTTCCACGTTTGAGATGGTTCCCCACATCTCTGTTCTGTAAAATATCTAAAAAACTCCTAAATACTATAAAAATAATAACTATTCTTAGTTCATTTAGTGCATACACTTTAGGAAAATTGCCAAAATCCAAGTACTCAACTGCTCCTTATTCTCTGCAAGATTGCTCTCTTTTTGTCCTTGCATATGTAAACATTATTGCCAACCCACTTTTGCATCCTGGAAGAAATTAGTCTTCTAAAGTGCCTTGTCAGAGTGGAACTGAACAGATATGGGAAAACAGCTGAAAAAAAAAGCCAAAATGAATGCGGTGGCAGATTGTTTTTCCAAGGGCTTGGCAGAAGGTTCCTCCCGGAAAGGGCTGGCAGGAATGTCAGGCTCCATGGCTGCTCTTTGAGTGCACTTCACATCTTGAGTGCTTGCTAATTGAGGTTTCATTGGAACTGCAGATGGGGAAATGGGATTTGTGGGGGCTTTCACCCCTCATCACTCTGCAGTAATGTAGATTACTAAAGGTTGTTCAAATCAGCAGAAATATGCATGCAAACCTACTGGACTGATGTTTGACCTGATTTGCTTGCAGTATCTTGTGCTGAAAGTGTAGACACGGTAGAAGGCTTGACACTGACTGGAACCTGCTTGAATTCCTGCTCCTCAGTCAGAGCCAGCACCTTCAGTAACAGCGGATTGTTAAAGACACAAGTAGAAAATGAACTCTGGAACCTCTTACACAAGGTAGCTGGAAGTTTAAGGAATGGTGACTGATTTATACAGAACATGAAAAATGTTTTAATCTCCAGGTTCAGTTGACTGAGCATGTCAGATGACTCTCCTATATCAGTTGTGGAATTTCACAGGAAAATGTTTTTCTTTTCAAAGATCCTTAGTATTAGGAATTCATGGAGGAATCAAAGCAGCCACAGACACTAAAATCAGTCATGTTTTAACTAAAGAGCAGCAGAATGGACTCATACATTCTCAGTCCATTCTCAGAAGAATTGACTCATACAGCTTTGTAATTATCTAAGTACATTTAGATTTAAATGGCATGAAGGAAGGTTTATTTAAGATCTCTGGATTTTTTTTTGTTTGTGTTTATTTTCTTCTGTCAGTTATAAAGAGGTGGTACAGAAATAATTCTGAAATGAAGAACAGCTGTACCTCTCTGCTCTACTCAACATGCCACAAATTTGTAAATGCAAGAATCAAAACTTTCTCAAAATTCTTCCAGCTCTGTCTCTTCCCAAAAGCCTTCTTAACACATGGGCTTTGTCATAGCTTCAGAGTAATTAAAGTCAAAAGAGAAAGAGCTTTATCTCTAAAACCTGACTGTGGGGAAAACTGAGAAAAGCTCTGAATGTAAACCTCTGGCCACACTGGAGGTTCTGGAAAGAACAGAGTCTTGGATGAATCTGAGTTTGTTATTGAGAAACATCAATGATAAATAAAACATCCAAAAATTTTTTGCAAAGGATAGAGTGATCTTGAATAGGAGCTGCTTGACCTGTGCATGTAGAGGAGGATTCATAGGAGTATGCACAGCCCACAGCTGCAGGCTTTTAAGCTCAACAGAGAAAATGTGCCCTGGAGGTTCCTTCTGTGAATAAAATGCTACCTTAAAAATACAGTGGCTTCCAGGATGTATGCAGAGAGTTGGGTTCCATCAGCATTATCTCATGTGCTTTCAAGCTGTGTCTGCTATCAGCCACCACACTGAGTGCCATTACTCAACAAGTGAAACAGTCCTGCACTTACATTACATTATCTTGGCCATTTTGTATGGTTCAGAGACTTTAAGTTATCTTTCTCTGGTGTTCTGCAGTGCAACAGCTGCTAATGATTCTCTGTAGCCCTATGGAAGCTGGAGCACTGTGACTTCTCCACTCTTTAACTTAATTTTCTGCTCCCTACCATGGCAGTCACATTTCTACCAAAAAAGATTGATCTGAACTGCCACAGCTTTTAATGGCATTCTCAATCTGTAATTTTCAACATGTTTTGATGCTTGGAATTTTAAAAAAGTGATAAAGACCTCTTTAGAAACTTAAAGTATGTGGACTGTTGCAGAGCCTATGACACTTCAGTGTTTCTCAGCAGTGTTTCACACAACTCAGAGAAATAATTGATTGGTACCAAGAACCTACACACCAGAAAACTTTTAAAATGCCTCTGACAAACTTCTTGTTTCAAATATTGAAATTTTGAAATATTAAAATTTTGAAAATAAAGCCACCATAACATTTTTTTCAGCCCTGAACATAATATTCTCTTTCTCCTGTATTTTTATCCTATGCCGGTTGCATCTGAATATACAATCATATTTTATCATAACTAGAGTTCTTTGTTCAAAGTTGTACTTTTATACTTCTGTTTCCACACACTCATGAGCCATGGGTTTGTGTGTACTTTGTTACCTTAGCAGCAGTAAAGTTCTGTTTAATCTTCCAGGAAGATCTGGCATAACAATGAATCATTCTTACCACGAAATCTTGAGAAACTACCCCTGCCCCCCATAAATTCACATTGTCTACTCCAGTCTTTCCATACCTCCTGTAAACAAGGGAAACTGCTCATAAATCATTTTAGCAATGTTTTTAATTTATTACATTTCTTCTACTTAACTAAAAGTTTGTACCATTTTTTCTTCAAGTGTCCAGAACGGTACAATAGAAATGGAGTCAAAGGAGTGGCCTCAGGACATTTACCAGCAGCAGCTGCAGGACAAAGGGTGATGTCCAGTCTTAACCTGTACACCACTTGAAAATGCAAAACATCACAGGGTGGTGTCCAATAGGTTTTACACTCCACAGAGGAACAATTTTCTGCTTAGGAGGCACATAAAATAAGATGCTGCTCTACAAGCTTTAAAATCTTCAGTTTCTCAGTTGTAATGTTTATTTTTCATGATTTTCTGGATTACCTCCACAACAAACTAGCTTCATTATGTGTATGAAAAGACTGGCAAAAGAAAGACATGAGAAAGCTGTCTGGATTTTCAACTCCCATGTTGCATCAAAGATACTAAAAAGTCCTAGGTGCAAGATTTTTAGTCCAAAATATTATAAATATACTTTAAAAATTGAGAATTACAAGAAAATTCATTGAAATACAGGCTGAGATTTTTCCAAATCAGTTCCAAAGAGAGACTGAAAGGATGCTTTAATTAAATTGCTGCATTTGTTATCGAGTTGAATGTGGGCAGCAAGCCCTCTACTGTTTGATGGTTTCTTTAAATATGTGTGGAATAAAGATGCTGAAGCTTTGGCTAAAGCTGTGCCAAGTGTGATAGAGGGAAGATCTTCATGAGCTTTGGTACTTTAGCTCAATTTGAGTCTATCAACTCTGACCATGAGTTTAGCTGCTCAAGACTGTTTTGAAGTCCAAACTGCAGGAACCTACCAACCCAAGGGCTACAGGAACAAAAGGGAGATTCAAAAACAATAAAAAAGAAAAATGTGCAGTGTCTTGTCTGTAATTTTTTCCCCATAGCTTTTGAGAATTTATGCAGCTTATAAGCACCTTCAAGTGAACTGAAATGAAAGTTGTCCGTTTTCTACATGGAAAAGGAGACTATATCTGTGGCTTTTGAAGCTAACAAAATAGAGGATTCCTATAGAAAGAGGAAAAAATCTTAAAAAATACCTTAGTTACAGTTTTTACAGACTCATTAGAATTCTCAATTTTCTTATTTGCAGCTCATGCTTTTTCTATATAATGCCATGGCCACATGCTTTCTTTGGGTTATTGGTTATGTGTCAAGGCTGTCTCTGAGATGTAGGAGCATAATCTTCTTCTATTTAGTGAGAGATAAAGATGTCCAGCACCCTTCAGAATCAGTCTTGCTATCTTTTTTCTGCTTTGCAGTACTTATGAAATATATTAGCAAGAAAAAAGTTATATTATAGTTTAAAGCTATATATTAGTGCTGTGAGTGAATCATGTACAACCAGCTGCAGTGAGATGACCTGATTTTATTTGTTTCATAAAAGGAGAGTATGGCCAAAACAGAATATTAAACCAAATATTTTCTAGTAGTGAGTAAATAGAGAAGTAAGTAGGGAGTAAGCACCTCCATCTTTAAAGAAAACATTGAGAAATACAGGAAAATTTGTTGTCAGAAATAATCCTGCAGCGTGAAGGAAATTCACTGGGTAAGGTAATGGGAATTTTCCAGCAAATTCCTATAATTACTCACCTATCACAGAATTTTAACAAGTTGCTTGGTGTTGACTTACAAACCAACATAGAAATGTTTTTCCCCTTTGCTGCTTTCCCTGGTCATTCAGCAGCAATTAAACAATAAACACTTGTCGTTCACCAGTTTGTGGTTCCCATAGGAAAAGTTATGCTCAAGTGAAGACGGGAGCACTGAAGCCAGAAAATCTTAACCTTTGTACCCAAGTGCACTCCAATAAAGCTTACTCTTTTTTTTTCTTTCAACAAGCTCTCTCATGAAAGCAAAGTAATGCATCCATCTCTGCAAGACTGGTAATTGAATTCCCATTTTCAGATTTTATATTCCTAATATTAAGCTCCAGTCCAGAGGACAGTGAAATCAGTAGAAAGCTTTCCAACGACTCCCACAAGATAAATCAAGCTCTAAGAGAGCACTGAGAGTTTTATAGATCTTCCTAGGTACCTTCCTCAAGAAATTCAGGATTTCAAAGTAAATAATCAATGCTAAAATGTACAACAAGCTTAAAGGATGTATTTAGCAGCAAGTCAAGGTGCTTAGTCTGAACAGTGGAAATTCACCGAGGGCAGTGGCAATGCAAAGGTGTGAAGGAGGATGACACAGCACACTTCATCATTGGGGTGAAGCGGTGTGAAGGAAATTCAGTGAGGGAATAAGCAACCACCTGGCTGCAGGCAGGGAAGTAAGAGGATGAGGGTTACGACTGTAATAGCATGTATAAGGTTGTCAGCTGTGCGGTTCTTGACTTTATTTCAAGGCAGGCTGCATCCTCACAGACCCAAAAGCTGATGAGGACCGAGTTCCCTTTGGTCACTTGCAGATGAGCTGACTGATGAAGGGTTATTTGGGGTTATCTGCTTATCCTGATGATTAATAACATCTGTTCCACAGCGGACGGTATTGGGAACCGTACATTCATACCAGGGAGTGGAAACGTGCAGCGCTGTTTAACTCCTTTGGGACATATAGCTTACGAGCCCTCTCACCCAGTGTCCTGCCTGCCTCTCCCGCGTTGCTCCTGTTGCCTGCCTTGACAGGAATGCCTGTCCAGAACAGCTCATTTTCCACCCCTTAGCCGCAGTAAGCCGCGACCAAGGGGCCAGACCCGGACCCAGCGGGTCACATCTGGCGGCTCCGCACGGGGTAGGAGGACCAGGAGCAGCCGGAGCCGGAGCGAGGAGCAAATTCTGGCGTGTCCAACCCGACCTGCGGGCAGCGCACCTGGAGGGCGGCACAAGCGCCTCTCAGCCTGTCCCAGGGGCGGCAGCCGGGGCGGGCAGGCTGCCGCATTCCCCGCTCTGCCGGCAGCCGTGGCTGGCGGGCTGCTGGCGGGCTCCTTCCCAGCTCCCTCCCGGCTCCTTCCCAGCTCCCTCCCGGCTCCGTGCGCGGCTGTCCCCCCTCACAGGACTACAGCGCCCGTCGGGCCCTGCGCGCCGCCCACACCCCCGCCTCCCGCCGCTATCCTGCCTCCTGCAGCCGGGAGCCGGACCCGGCTCGCCCGAGAGGGGCTGCGCTCGCCGGCCCGGGCAGGGCAGGGGGTGCTGCTGCGGGCGGTGGCCACGCTCGGGGTGGAGCTGGAGCTGGAGCTGGGCGGCCCCGGCCCCGTCCCGTGCGGGGGAGCGGCTCCTCGCAGCCTCGCTGCCCCGTCCCGCCCGCTCCTGTGCCGCGGCTCATGAGGTGAAGATGGTGATCCGCGTCTTCGTCGCCTCCTCCTCGGGCTCGGTGGCGGTGAGTGGGGGCGAGCGGCGCGGCCGCGGCGGGCAGGGCTCAGCCGGCGGGGCCGGCGATTGCCGGGGCTGGCAGCTCGTCCTCCCCGCGCTGCCCAGCCTGCCCTCGGCTCCGAGCCTTGTCCCCGCACCGAGTCCCTCCGTGGGCTGCCCTGGGACGCGGGGCTCAGTTTGCCGCGGTTGCGTGAGCCGTGGGGGCGGAGAAGACAACTCTCCTCCGCAGGGCTGCCGATGCTTAACTAGTTCGTAAATTGCCTTTGGCAAAACGAGCACCCCGACACCTTTGTAGGGGACAAATCTTGGGTGTGTTTAAAGGGTCTTCGAGGTCGTTCGGTGGGGTTAAACTTCCCGCGCTGGGAGGCGGTCAGCGGCGCGGAGCAGGGGGGACCATCCCGGGGAGCGGAGCCCGGCGGGCGCGGTGCCTCGGTGCCTGCGCCCACGGCAGGTGCACGGACAAACACAGGGAGAGCCTGGGGACAGGCTTCGGGCCACCGGCACCTCTCTGCATCACGAAATACTCTGGAACAGGTACAGCTCTTCTCAGACTTGCTTTTGAAGGGCATCACTGCATTCTCTCTTTAATTGAAGCTTGTACATCATTTACTCTTGTTAAATTAATTATGTGTGTGACCTATGAATTTCCATATTTTCATACAAAGTGACAGCTTTCTGTTAAGGAAATCTGGGCGTGAACGTCCTACTGAATCCGTTCTTTAATAAGAAACATCAAAATGATTCAGATATAATTGATATTCTTTATGCATCAGCAGTGAAGGCAGAAGCACTTTCTGTGTTGCAGAAGGACATAGCACATTCCTGTCTGAAGGTTTATTGTGTATTCAGTTCCTTCAGCCTTTTACTGTGTGGATCTAGTTTTCAGTTCAGTAACATGATGACAGGTATGTGTTCTGTTCTGGCATGAAGTGTTCAAAATGCTTAGTGGCTGCATTACAGCTAATATAAACTAATTATCCATTTCAGTAGCCAACTGAGTAAACACAGCATCTACAGAACTCTGAAATCCATATCCATCAAGCATCCATAAGAGAAACATCTTCCCTGCATGGGCAGTTGGTTCACGCTATTGTAGTGTAACGTTGCTGGTTTTAGTTTCTGTTTCATGCCCCGTGGGCTGAACAACATACATAGTTCTGTATTTCATTTTTGTTGGGGAGTAGAAAAGGGACACATAATTCACTCTCCCCCATCTCCAGTCTGCAAGGAGGTTACTGATAGGAGTTTTAGATTCAGCTCTCTCCTTCCCCTGCAAAGTACATAGGCAGTTAGCAGAGCAATATAATCCTCATAACTATCTTATTAACCCAGCAAACCAAAGCTGAGTTTGACAAGCAATTTAAATTGCACATCAGTTCTCTTGCTGACTGTTTTTTTTCTGGGTTGGACAAGAAGAAGATGGCAGACTATGGGTAACAGTTTGCTGGTGATAGTCAACTTTTAACTTTTTAATCAGCAGTACATTTGAGTGCTGCCTAACCAGAGCAGAACAGATGATTCGGTGATTGAGGGTACTGTTATAAAGGGCCAGAGCTGTGACATTGCTTTTCTGACAGTTTTTTTCCAGAATTTAAGAACTTTAATCATGGGCTAGGTTCCTGCTGTTCTCAGTGTTGCATCATGGAGGCTTTTCTTTTTTCTGTAGGCTTTGCAGGGGGTGTCCTTAGATCCAGGCTAAGGATGGAGGAAAATGATGAAGAGAACACTATTATTAGCTAGTTATGTGGGAATCTGCATCTGGAGAAGAAGGTGGTTACTGTATTTCATGTCTCTAAACAGTTTTAAGGGGAGTTTTAAACTTGTTATCATCCTTCTAGAACTAAACATTAGTGAAAAGAAAGAAGAAGTGTTTGAGTCATGCAATTGTCAATTTCTCCAGCTTTCAACACTACATCAGCTATTTTTTGGGATCCTGTGCAATTCACAAGACAGAATTATTTCCCCATCAAGAAAAATGAGTACCCCACATAGATTCTACTCCACCTTCTGCTAAAAATGGTATCAGTATCCATGGTTTAATTTCCACCTGTAAGTCAACTTAAGTGACTTAATTGTAGGCTAGCTGGTTGTAGGAATGGATGTTTCTCAGAGTAGTATCTGATCTGCTGTAATTGACCAGAAACTTCTATATGTAATACTGACTGACAAAAAAGCAGTGTCATTGTGACATAATTATTTTTCCAATCTCTCTAGACATACTCGGTTAAATTACTCTTTATTTTAAAATAGAAAGTCCAGGTAGTCTCTAGAGTAAGCTTTTGTTTTGGCAAATATAATGAGCTAAACTCCTTGTGTATGACTCCTTTTGAAGTCTTCAGAATACCCAGGTCAAATGATAGGCATTTGGCTGAAACATTTCTGAGAAATACACTGATTGTATACTCAGAAAAGGCTTTAGTTTGCATAAATATAACTACTAAAGTATTTCTTAATCTCAATACTTGGTGTAATTTGTTTTGTGCTAAAAAAGATAAAAATATATAATTGTCACATGTAATTCTAAGAGTCTAGTGCATAAAATATTTTGAGGGTCATTCCAAAGAATGAGAAAAGGAAGTAATTGAAGTGAATGAGAAAGAGCCAAGAATAATGTGAATTTTCCCTTCATTTGGTTTTGGAGTTCTCCCTGCAGCATCTTCCAAACATCTGAAAGTTCTTAGACTCCCAAGAGGTTAATTGTTGTAACTGCTTTTTGTTTGTTTAATAAAACTTGTGATTATAAATGCTTCATGAGCCTAAAATAACTCTTGGATCCCAAACTGTAGTTGTTGCTTGAGTGGAAACATTGGTCTTCAGTGTTCAGGGAAGCTGGACAGTGGGTTTAGCCTGCGGGGACGCTGTAGAGGAGTTTCTGAGACCTTGTGGGAAGGGAGGAGGGTGGCATTGTGCGTGTGGGTACATTTCTAAATCACCTCGTGTTGTTTCAAGCATGCATTAGGCAGATTCAATTGAATTGCAATGCGAAGCCTCTGAATAGGCAGACAGGCATGTTTCGACAAGCCTTACTGTCTCCTGCTCTTTCTGACCTGAATTTCTGCTTGTGTTGGTAAGCTGTGTCTCAAATTCCGAGCACTTCTTTGTGGGGCTGGGGAGGCAGGCTTTGCTACTCCTCCCTGATAAGGAAAATCAATGTTCTTTTGTGCCTAAGAGAAAGGTTACTTTAAAAGTAGCCTTTACTTTTCTCTCTCAGCAATGCTTACTGCTTTCAGGAAACACTTTATGCCCATGCTTTTCACCAAGTCACCAAAGTGACTGTCATTTTATCTGTTTCACTTTGTCCAGTCTATCAATAAAAATTTACACTTGTGCTACTGTACTACGTATGGACTCATAGTTAAATGATTTTCAGTGTTTTAAAGCAGCTTTATTTTTGTCAGGAAGGTGGTAGTATGAGCTAAGTAACTTTAAGTTTGGAATTCTTAGAGTTATCTAGAAATGCCAAACCAGAGAAGACTTCAGTCTTGCAGCTAGAAGGCTGAAGATCAGGTAAGGGGAATATAATTGAAGAGCTGTTAAATAATGGAGAACCTTTAAACATCTGCCTCTTGTACTTTCTTCTTTGTGGTATTAATTTAATGAAGCTTCATCTGTTGAGCTGAACAGATAATATAGGGGAATTAGGAAAATAATGGTATATCAGGCACAATCTACTCTGACTCGTGAGATATGTGGAAAACTTTCCCATTGAAATCTTTGAATGCTCACAAGATGAGAAAAACAGGTCATTGAAATGAATTCCTTTTAGTGCACAAAGATAAATGCTACTCAGCTACGTTTTTCAGGAGAACATGTTTGGGAGGACAGGAGAGTTTGGGGAGGAACAGCAACAGCCTGAAAGAATAGACTGTTTTAAATGTCCAAAACTTGGACTTTGACTCTTGCAACTGAAGAGGATTATGGATATTTTACTAGGAAGCTTGATAAGATAGGTGCAGTTGTAGTTAAATTGTTCTATTGCAAATATTGGTTTTATGAGACTAAGGCTCTCCTTTTGATTAAGCGTATTATGGAGGTCAAATGAGTTGGATTTTTTGTTTCCTGGAATGACTTTAAATCACATTATAAAACGTTGGAATGTCAGAATAATTATAGTCGTGTTTGTTTGGTTCTCTTGTTGTTGGGTAATGTAATGTAGATAAATACAGTGCTAGCATTCTTAATGCTAAGCTGGTTTCTGATGGATGATGAATTTCAACTCCACCCTTGTTCGTAAAAAGTCATTGTAATTCAACATTTTTCATGGCTCTTCTCAGAAGGATTGTGCTTCTTGTTGGAGTTGTGGAATAAGTTAACTTGGAATATGCCACTTCTAGAATATTCACCGTCTTAACTTTTTTTTTGTTTGTCTCTCTGCACCCCAGAAACACGACAGTGAAAACTAAAGTGATTTGGTTGAATGATACAAGTGCCTTTTGAGAAAACAGCATTAGTTATGGTGGTCATTTGGACGGATGTACAACTTGTTGTATGTGATTTATGCAAGTTCAACTAAAAAAAAAAAAAGAAAAAAGCTTTGTAAATTGTAAATATTATATTGATTCTTTTAATATTTGAATTTCATAAAATCAGATCAGAGCAGCAGGTAAGCTAGCTTTTTAGAAATGAGACAATAATCTCTGCAGTTGGAAGTGATCCTGCAATATGTACATGGGAAGTAGCAGTATTTTAAGTGCTGTCTACATCTGCCAGCCTGCTGAGGATACATTTGTTGGATTGGATCCTCAAAGCCTGATTTTTGAGTCCCACATGAGCATCATACTGTGTCACTTCACCTGTTCAAGGTGGTGGACATTACATCCATAACATCTTGGACATTAGCAATTGTATTAGGTGCATAGGAGAGGTCTGGGGACTTTCTGGATCTAGTCCCTTTGATGAAAAAATTAGTTCATTCTTCCTCAAGTTTCTTACTATCACGTCAGGTGACTCATTCATCTTTGCTGACTTCTGTCAGTCCTATTTTGCAGGGTTGTGGCAGAGAGATCCTGAGAGCCTCACTCATGACTGAGTTTTGTGAGGCAGGGAGGTCAATGTTGAAGGCTTTGGCTGGTTTTCACCTTAAGGACTCGCTGTCTGTGCATCTAGGTTTCAGGTCTTTATTCCAAATAAATAAAGCTCTAGTTCCATTCTCCTGCCTTGTGATGGAGAGAACTGTGAGCCTGTCAACAGCAGTTCAGATTGCATAAGGAATGTGTTCAGGAGGGAGCTGAATGTGAACCCTAGTCACAAGGATACAGGCAAATTTGTGTTTGGTATTTAGTCCCTAACTGTTGCACCATTCTTGTATGCTCTAGTGCTTTTCAAATATTTACATTTCTTCTTGGCAGATAGATCATGTCAGAAATAATGCTACTTTAAAGAGCATGCTTTGGACTGCACAGTGTCATGTGCAGAAGGTTGGTTACTGACCTTTGATTACAGTTAGCTGTAATAGAACTTCAAAGGAGGTATTGTTCTTCCTGAGGTTATGAAGACTTTCCCCCTTTGTTTTTCTATAGGGTACAGCAGTATTAACATGCAAGTCCCAAATGGACATGTTTCACTGATGGTGACCTGTTCTCCTTAATCTTCCACCCATATTGTTAAAGTCTAGAAATGCTTTCTCCTAACTCTGGTCATGGTGATTCAGTGGTCATCCAGTGATGGCTGGATGTTGCATATAAATTAATTTGATTATAATAAGTGAAAAAGAATATTGAAGTATTAGCTAACTTGCATTCAATTTATTAGTACAATTTTCTTAGGAATGTTCAGAAATTGGGAGTTGTGGACAAAAAAGCATTTAAGAAAGTTCTTCATTATACAATATCAGTATCACTTTTATGTTTATCAATCTGAGTGCAACTTGAAGATAGAAGATTGTCACTGGGCTGGTAACTTAGAATGTATCTCTTTATTAGCAAGTACTCTAAGGGGAACAGCTTCCTCACCTGCAGCCTCAAGTGTTGGCCTCCTTAGGGCACCTGTCCAAAAGGAAATGCTGCAATCTTTGTTTTCCTTACAGTGTGGAAGCTTGCTAAGAAGAGTAATGAACACAGAAACACGCTACTCTGTGGAATCTATTCCTAGTTGAAATCTGCTATATCCAAAAAACCATGGTCACATTCTTGTATGTCAGTGTTTTTTAACAGCTTAATTTTTAGTAGGTTTTTAGAAGTTTGTTTAATAGTTTAGAAGATAGTTAACATTTTGCAAGTCCCTTAAGTTGGTAAATCTCTTCCTTGGTGAGGTGAGACTCAATGTGGACGCGGTGATGGTGTTTCTTACCTGTCACTGTCAGTGAAAATGGTCTGCAGATAGCTGCCAAAGCTCAGAAGAGCTCCTGAATTCCTCAGTAGCCAAGAGGTTGTTTCCATAATCTTCTTTCCTGGGATTGGTATGCTGTTTAGTTGGCACCCATTGGATGGGCAGATGACTCAATTCAGAGACCTAAGTCACTGTTGCCTGTTATTTCTGAAAACATCAGATTTCAGTGTGTCTGATGTAGATGAGCAAAGGGTGACCTTTCAAGAAATGACTCAAAAGTTGTTGATGACTGAGCAGAAGCAGTGACTGATACACAAATGTTGTACAGGTAATTAATTTAACATAGTTTGTCTTGATGCAAGAGAGCACAGACACAAAACTTCCTTTCTTGTCTTATGTGGACTGTAGACCTCCATCTTTGAAGTATTTTGGGTAAAATCTTTTAATTCTTCTGTTCAAAGCTGTGGCAGTCCTTCCACTCAGGTGTGCTACTTTACTGCAAGGTATTTATCACCATTCTGAAGGGGCTGAGTCTAAAGAATGTGGGTATCCTCCTTTTGTGGTCATAAGAGCTGCAGTGATGAGGAACCTAGTTATTTTTATATGATATAAAACCAAGTTATTTCTGTCTCATTAGTGTGGGAAGGGAAAATCAATTTGATTTGCATTGGTAAACAAGCTTATTTAGTCTAAATTTAATATTGTACTTCACTGTAATTTAATTTGGTACAAAGAAGAGGGGATAGCTGTCTAGCTAGCTGATTTCTGAAGAGAAGTTCTTAGGAGATCCAGGTTGTTCAGGGAGTCAAGTGAATCATCAGTGACAGTATGCCCTTCTGTTGCTGCCCATCTGCCTTGGGTAGGAAAGACCTTGTCTTCACAGTTCCAGGATTTGTTATTGTTGGTTTCCTATTCTATCCCTGGATAACTAATACCCATCATACTAAGACAAAATGGGAAAATACAAAGTGTTTTTCATTTTACTGCAAGGAATAAACTTGCAGAAGTTAATCCCTGGGAGTGATGTTTGCATATGTCTCAACTTGCATTTTATTTGAATATGCATATGTAGATATGTACTTTTGCATACACGCATTTATATAGAGAGATACAAATATCTAGATATATATATGTGGATATGGAGATATATATACATATATATATACACACACATACACATATATATATACACACACACATATATATATGTATATATATACATATATATATGTTCATGTATGCATACTTAAACCTTTTAATCACCAATAGATGCTAATTATCCCTCAGTAAAAATAAGCCACTGATTTTAGCATTCCCAGAAGAGAAATAAAGTCCTAGTGCCTTTAGGATGCTCAAGATATGTCAGCAGCTGTTGTTGGGGCTAACATGCTTTCCCATTGGCTTTTGGATTTTTATGCTGTTGCAGAGGGGCAGAATATTGTTTACCTTCATATGTTGGGAGATACAGCCTGTTTTGATTCTTATTACCAGTCCATGTAGCACAGGTCCTCTGAATTCACTGGATAGGACCCACTTGAGCAAGAGAAAGTGCCTCAGAAAAATATTCAGCAGAATTTAACACTGGAAATTCTATTAAAACTTTTACAAGTTGGTTCTGTTTCCTGGCATTTTCATATACTGCAGAGGATGATATTTGGTATTGTCAGTGCTATTAAAACCTTTGTGAGTGATTATTTGGAGCAATTGAATAGTAACATTACAAATAAATTAAAGACTGGTTTCTTAATCTGTTTTTTCCAGAGAAAATCAAGTGAATTTTTGTGTCCTTTCATTTGAAAGAAGGCTTCCTTTGATCTGATGAACAATAAAGCATCAGCAACTGTCATTAAATTGCTGCAGGGTTAGTGAAATTATCATCCCTGTCCAGTCTAAAGAAATGCAGTTCAAGTATGCATTAAACCTTTGATCTGCATCTATATCTCCTAAGGTCAGATAGTCTTTCTGAAAAATCTCTAATTGAGTGATCTGATAGGTTTATGTAGAAACAGAGACAGGAGTGGCATTTGAAGGATGTAGATAGCATCACATTCTTCAGTAGGAACCAGCCAGAAGGCTAAAATTAGTTAGAAAAGAGATACAAAACTAGTCTTTGATCAAAGAAGACAGCTGCTATGAAGGCCCTGATGTGCAAGCAGTCTGTTCCTGCTCAGTCAAACTGGCTTACCTGCAGCAAGGTCTGTTTTCTAGTAAAGGTTCCCAGCATCAGGCCCAGGGAAGTCAAAAGTCACTGGGTTTATGCAGCTTGGTATACAGCAATACCTCTGGCTATGTGGAGATGACTCCTGTTGACTTTATAGAAGTGTCTGCAGTTTATGGGATAATAGATGGCTGCTGTGTTTGGGGATGCACCTTGTGGCTAAGAAATGGGTCTGCAGAAGCATAAAAGGAAAGAGAATTTACAGATACAGAGCTTCAAAAACACACAAGCTACACAAGATATATTTGTATTTGTTGAAAGAGAAATAATGTTGACATTTATTAATAAGGTTAGAAACCTTGTTCTGCTCAGTTGATTCGAAGATAATTTTGTTACTGATCTGAATAATAGCAGTGGCACTCAGCCCTGGTTTAGAAAATCCATCCTCCTAGCCTTACAAAAACATGAGAAAATGTTGCAGTAATATAGTCCAATTTTATCTGAAATATGACATTTGTCTCAAGCCATAAGTGCATTTTTCTGTTGCAGTTTCATGTAGTGCTGAGAAAACCCATAAATATCTGCAAAAACTTAGCACAATGAATTCTGAATGACTTGCACTGCTGTTACTGCTGTTATTTTAAAGTGCATTGTCAGGGTGTGTGTATCTGTGGCTGGCAGAATGACACATCTGGGCTGTGTGGATAGTAACTGTCAGGAGAAAATAGCATTGACAACTTTATTTCACAAACTTGTGTTTGAAAGCATGTTGGAATCATAGTATCTCTGCTCTTTTAAGGTGAGAGAACAAATAAATGCTAGCATAGTCCTCCTTAAGGAAAGGCAAGATGTTTTTTCCAAGTGGTCAAGGGGTCTTATCATTACCCCAGATTCATGGAGGAGGATTAGTATCTGTGTGGGAATAATGTGGCTGTGGCCTTGTGTTTATGTAGGAACAGGATTCTGCATTAAAGCCAGCATGCCACTGCTGGGCTGACAGTACTGCAGTCCTCAAGCTTGCCTTAATGTGCCTTAAAGCCTCTGCCTTGCTGTCAGGAGACTGCTGCACTTGGCATTTTAGGATCCACATTCTGCATCCACTGGCTCTTGTTTCAGAAACAGCTGGAGCCACAGTTGGGTGTACCTGGGCTATGGGCCCTGAGTGACAAAATACAGAGGGTGCAGCTCATAGTTATGGCAGGAGATGGCCAGAACAACTTGTATCTTGAGCTAACAGAGCTAAGACCCCACCCAGATGAAACAAGGCTAATTGCTTGTTACATCTCCTGGACTGCTAGGTGGTTTTTTCCATTCTGATATGTAAGTATTACTGTGCCACTGGGTTGTGCTGCTTAAAGCTAATGAGAAGGAAGAAACATGACCTATTTTTTTTTAGTGCTGAAAATTTTCTTTTATATCTCATTTGCAATAAATACAGAAAATACAGCTGGGAATGCTTTATTCATTGTGACAAAACAATGTAACTGATAAAAACAGAGAACTAGTTCAAACACTTTGTGTTCTGCTGACTCACCTCATCACAACAAAAGTAAATTCTGTGTTTTCATCTTAAAAATTCAGGTGGTAAACATGTTACATAATAGGAAATGTGTGGGATCTCTTGTTAGGGGGATTCTGTGTTTTTTAAACTTCCATTTTTCTTCACAGAATTTAGAGTAGAATGGAATATTTCAGTTGGAAGCAGTTTACAACCATCATTAATCCAACTGCTTGACCACATCAGGGCTTACCAGACATTAATTAAAGCATGTATTAATGGCATTGTCTAAATGTGTCCTAAACAATGACAAGCTAGGAAGCCTGTTCCAGTGTTTGACTGCCTGTGAAGAAAGGTTTCCTCATGACAAATCTGAACCTCCCCTGACAAAGCTATTACACATCCCATTGCTGGATAGCAGGGAGAAGAGATCAGCACCTCGCATTCCACTTATCCTCCTCAGCAAACTGTAGGGAGTTGTGAAGTCACCCCTCAGCCTCCCTTTCTCCAGACCTGACAAGCCCAGGGCCCTCAGGTGCTCCTCACAGGACATTCCTTCCAGACCCACCAGCAGCCTTGTCACCTCCTCTGGATGCATTCAAGGACCTTCTTCCTAAACTGTGGGGCCCAGAGCTGCTCAGGGTGCTGGAGGCTGAATGCAGTGGGATAATCACCCCTCTGGATCACCTGGTGATGCTGTGCTTGCTGAGCCCAAGGGTGTGGGCTGCTCTCTTGGCTGCCAGGGCACACTGCTGAGCATTAGAGCATTTGCTCACTTTCCAAAACCTGCTTATCAAGCTGCTCTCTTTGGTGCTATTTTAGTGAACTTTAATTAATTACCAAATATTTAATGTTTTAGGAAAATAAAGAAACAAAATGTATTAATCATGTTTTACTTCCCAAAATCATAACTCTACTAAACAAGTTGATGCACACAACAAAGCAACATCTCTAAATCCCTGCAGATTTTTAGCTGTAGCACTTTTGGACTCCCATATGCAAACAATCCCCCACTCTGCTTACTTTGCACGACTGTGAGACTGAAAGATCAACTTTCTGTTCATCTATGCAGGACTGAGTTTCCAATAGTTTAAACTTGACAGTTCTCATCTACCTTGCTGAACTGGAACTTTGCTGGGGAGCAAAGGATATTCCTCAGAATCAAATAACTTGGAGAAATCAGAAGAAATAAATATGAATGAATGTAATATAGCATGGAGATCAGAGAACAACTTGCATTTAGTTAGTAGGTACTGAAAAGTAGTTGAAATAATAAGAGTTGCAGTTATCATACTTGTATTTATGTGTATGTGTTTTGAAAAGGAAGATAGATGTTGCTTGTTGAAAGGGTTTATTTTGTGATGCAAAATGCTTGCTATAAATATGCCACTTTGACAAAAGGGAATGTACGAGTAGGAGTTAAATGCAGAATGCCAAACAGGAGATTTAAATTATTCTCTGGCATCTTTGAAAGGTTTCTGCTGGAAAAATGCATGAAAATAACACTTCCTTTTTAACTACTCTCTTGAACTACTGAAACATATGGTAAATTGCAAACAAAAGCATCTATCTATTGAAAGAAGTTAGCTGCCAGCTAAGATTTGAATTGTTAACGTTTTGAAGCAATAGTCTAACCCTGCAGGATGGTTCCATCAGGAGAAGTTCTTGATAGCTGAGGATATATTTTACAAATCCATGACATCTTCCAAGCTGGTCAAAGTTTCTCCTGTCTCTTGTGCTACCCACTAAGATGCTCAACTTCATTTAAAAGGGGAAAAAAAAAAGTCCTAACACATAATTCTAATAATTTTTTTAAAATCAGATGAATTTATGAGCAAGCTCTGGTAATCTGCCCCCTGTTTTAGTTAGAGGTGAAGAGCCATTGAAGAACCAACACGCTTTCCCACAGTGTCCTCACAAGAAAATACCTATAACTCTGAAAGATCCTGTATCAATAGCAAAAATACCATTTGAAGCATACATTTTGTCAAATAGAAATGTTTTCAGGATAGATCAATTCCACAGATTCTTCCTGTAGGTTATAATCTAAACTGGCAGCAGGCTTTGCAAACTCCCCTACTAGAACAACCAGATTTGCATCCTGACCTTTAATCTGGCAGTCACCTGCTGCTTGCCAGGCTGGGCAGGGAATCTTCTGGCTCTGTTACTCAGTCTGCATGGAGTCCTTTGGCTCTGGTCTGTCTCACAAATCTGGAGCTGCCTGTACCCTCAGTAAGACTTCCAGGCTCTGGTACAATTCCTGCTGAGCTGTCTTCAAGGTTCACTTTGTTTTAGCCATTTTTTATTTCTACAGAAATGCTGTAGTTTTTTAGTTTTGCATTGATGCAATAGAAAAAAATCACACCTTTAATTGAAAGGTAGATCCAGCAACAATGGCATTCTTATTCTTTTGATGAGGAAGCAGTGAGCCAAAATTTGGGGTTCATAGCATCTGTTTTCCTACAGTCCATCAGAGACTCCTGTGTAAATGGATTTTCAGCACTGTAAGAACACATTGTTCCTACTGCAAGAAGAAAATTATAGAATCACTTACTTTGTTTGTGTACATCAGTGGCAGGTCTTATTTCCCAAAATACAGAATAATTCAAAAGATGTAGACTCAAGTAGTGCTTCATAGGCTTTTTCAGCAGCACACATCTCAAAAGCACCCCTGTGTGGCACTGTCTCTAGGTGATTTTTTTGTAGAACGTTGTCTTTTTCTTTTCTTGGTCTTTCCCCTTTTTCTGTTTCTTCCATTTTTGTCTCTCCTTTTCCTTTTGTGCTTATTGAAACAGTACCTAGTAAACCCATGAGCAAACTCCCACCATATCTTATTTTTAGCGGTGATAGTTGTATTTATACTTGCTAAAAGACTCCTTTGTGTTTCAGAATTTTACTCTGTTACTTGCATAGAGAGCTATGATTTCAGACAAACTGCCTTAAATGCTAAACTTTTCCCCTCACCTTGTGATAGATGTATGTGCACACACAGAAATAGATTTAAATGCATTTATCAGAATGCAACATCTGGCTAGGAAAATATGAGGCTAGCAGGCATTGGGCATGGAGCAGTTTATCTGTCTTTGTAGCTTTATAGAAAATGTTTTCTTTTTCTGACTGCTTGTGATTAATAATCTCTTAAAACCAAATCTGTCTCAAATTTTAATTGCATTTCTCAAATACTGGATTCTTTTCGAAGTTACCATACAAACATTGCAGAGAGGCAAAGGTGTGCAGAGTCCTTGGCTAAGCAGTATCTCAGCAGCTCCCAGAGACCTGCAGACTGATTTTGGATAAAGCTGAACAGATTGCCCTCCCAGTTTAATAGGTTTCATATTGTGTGTCCTTAATTATGTCTCTGTGTGCAAAGCAGAAGGTTGCTGCTAGCAGGAGACCAGGGCAGTGCTGGCTGCAGTGGCCACTGTTCACACACTGTTCTGATTCTCTTCTGGTTGAAAAGTTCTGTGGTTAGTTTTTAGGATGTTGAAGCATTTATTTTTTTGAGGATGAAGCATGCAGGTGCTTTTAGCTATTTGGAGACTTTTTATGAGAAAACAGCATTTTCCTTCTGTCAGATGCAATGTGATATTTGCTACGCTGGAGAGCCACTCACTTTACTTTCAGAACTAGTTATGCAATGCTGATTTTTGTTTATTTTTATTTTAAAATTTTGTTCTCTATTAACCTTCTCTTCATCACAGCTTCTCATCCTTTTTTCATATGTACATAGCTGAGTTGTATTTTCCTGTGCCAAGAACAATGAATTAATCATATGAACCTTTGTAAAGTTCTGTCGCAGTGCTGCCATTTCACTGCAATAAAAATTGCCAGAGGTCAGTTATGCTCTCCTTTCCAAAGTCAGGCAAAGAAGAGAGAAATTTGGCAGAAAATCTTTGTTACTACAGGTCTCAACTGTAACTATGAGGATTTGCATTTCAAGCTTGTGAGTGTGTGGGATAGTTTTTTATTGCTTCTTTATGAGAGCAGAAACATGGTGGAAACATATGAAGAGAATGTGTTAACACAGTTTAGAATTCTGTTCCTTTAATATTTTTAGGGCTTGTATCTGTTTGTTAGAGCATTATTCCTTATACTCCTTATTATCTGTGAGTATATGTTAAGCCACATCTATGTGAGAAGTGAAGATAGGTAATCCTCTGCAGTAGCTATACTACATCTGAATTTTACACTGCAACTGTCCTTTTGGTTATATTTGCATCACTTGTGAAGGCAGAGGCTCACATATAATATTTTCAGTCGTGGGAGTGAGTTGAGCTTGTGTTTATGTAACACAAATGCTGCTTATGCAGTTCATATTTCAAATACCTGTAGCTGGTCATGCTTTAGCCACTGCTGAGCCATTTTCTTAGGATGCAATTTTGTTACTGGTATAAACTGATGAGATTGTGGTGCTGACATTATTGATGCTCCTTCACTTGTTCCCCTGGTTCCTGCATTATGTTTGTATGAGGAAAGCTGCAGGAGCTGCTTGGCAGGAGGGAGGAACATTGTGTCATCTCAGTGACAGCCAGCAGTGAGATCTGCTGAGTTTTATCATCAAACTGCACCATAAAGGTGCCCCTGCCAAATGCAATGCATTCAGTTTTTGGCTGAGTCAGTCGATGGATAATGTGGCTGATGCAGTTCTGGAATGAGGGCAGGTGTGTGGAAAGACTAACCAAATTGAAAAAGAAGGAAGAAAATTAGCAGGACCATGTCCACCTTTAGAGGCACGGATGTGCCAGGCTGTGAAGCAAGTATTTGAGGTGACCTTAGACATTCAATTTTTTTTTTTTTTTAAAATGTCAGGCTTCTAAAATGTGCTTGTGGTCTGACAAACCAGCTTAGAAGATACCCTCTTAAGGCTTTGTTCTCACCATGTGTGGTCAGAATATTTTTCGGGGTGGGATTTTGTGTTAGAAAGATGGCTGTTTGTTCTTGGGATCTGGAATGAGTGGACAGTTCAGGCTAGCCTTTCAGTTCCTTCAATTCTAAGAGGGTGAGACTGTAAAACAGGCAGTGCTGCATATCTCAGTCACCAGCCAGTGCATGGAGTGGTAGCTGCTGTCATTCCCTCCACTTGCAGGCAGGAGGACAGAAACCCAGGGAGTGCTTTATCTCCTGAAGGTGGGGAGTATAGTCTACAGCAGAAGACCAACTTTCCACATCCACTTTGTGAGTACCAGACACTCAGCAACATTCCTGCTGTTGACACTGTGAAGGAATTTAAAACTGAGAATGTATCTTCTTTGTCCCATTTGTATTAACTGGGCTAATGAAAAAAGGCAGACAAGTTCTCTTTAGTCATGGCACAGTTCCTATTAATATTGTTACTTGAGTCATCTTGCATATAGTAGAGTAAAAGTAATATTTGTTTATGCTAAGTTAGGTAAATCCTGGACTACTAAGATTTTTGCAAGGTACTGAATATCTTGGTTAAAATAGTATAAAATGATGAAATGCAGCTGACCTTTATTAATGAAGAGACCACATGCTATGCTCCCCTGGTTCAGCAGCTGTCGGTAGGGAAGCCTTTCTAGGACAGGAGAATTTCTGAAAACAGGTTCAGGAAGCATAGACAGGGCAAAAAATAAGGAAACTGTCTCTTGTTGGAAGTGATGAGAAGCTTCCAGAGAACTTTGGATAGAGGATGTAATCTGATTTTTCTAAACTTTTGCTCCAACCTGGACATAATTTATAATGGTAACATCCTCATTTTCTCATTCTGCTACTAAATGAGCAATATGATTTCTCTTGCTACCAGAGATCACTGTTTTGCTTAGCTGGGAGATCTGATATTAGTTGTGTGGGGAACAGAAATTTTAGATCAGGACAGCTTTTAGTCTGGGCAAAGACATGAAAAGTGAGGTGGCTGCAGTGAGGTGGATTCTGAACAAAAGCAAGCAAATATTTCAAAGGCAGTCAATTAATTGGGGGAACAATTTGCAAAGCCTATCTCTGTTATTATCATTTCAGGAGAGGAGTTTAGAGGGGGAAAGAAGTCTGAAGAAACTCTTTACTCCTAAGGGGAATTAATTCAGGGTGAAAGTCAGAACAGATAATCCCAGTGGTCCCACCTGGACTGGCCTGAGTATGTCTTTGAAATGTTTTTCCAAAGCAGTCTGAAAATGTATCCTGCTGTTATCTGTTGCAGATCAGTATAAAGAAATGAAAACTAGGACAGAAAGACAGAATACTTTAGCTACAGTAGACTTCCTTTATAAACTGGTTACTGATTAAGTGATTAGCTCATTTTAGCAGATTCATGTATCACAATGAACATCCTATTTTTGCTGCTTTTTAATCCTAATAAAGATACCAGCTCTGAATACAAGGATAAAATTGAGTTGTCTCTGGGGATTTTTTCCTGTTTTAGTTTTGTGAATAGAAATATAGATTAACAATAAAACCAAACCCAGATAAATGATGTTCAGAAAAGAATTACTGTGCTAAAAATATGTTGGACTATAATAGCAGACCATAAACTCCATCAAGTTTTCTCACTGCATTTAAAGATAGATTAGGATCATATTGCATAAAGACTTTTCTCTGAAACTTCACAATGGATATATGTTTTGAAGGTGTATTTTACAGTGTCTTCTGTTGTGCTGAAAGTTATTCAATCCTGAATATTTTGATGCTGAAGCAGACTGTTGTGTAAGACTACAAACACTCTCCCAAAGTGGTGTATGAATAGCCACAAACCAAGTTTTCCTGAGCATGGTACCTCTGACAATGGGATTATTTTTCTCAGGTTCCTTTCAGTTGCACCAGACTCAAGAAATCTTGGTAGCAGCAGGATACTGTACAAAGAATATTATCCACCTCTGTAGTTTGTCAAGTGAGGATGTGTTTTTCTCACTGGGCTCTTGACAGGACAGGCAAGTGAGGAAGGAAGGACTGGCACTGCTCTTTGTGCCTTTGCTCTGTGTTTCCTGTGTCCAAATGCTGGGAGCTTTGGGGCTCTGGGTGAGCACAGATGAGAGCTGCAGGCAGGATTGTGAGGCTGACGCACTTCTGCGGCACAGATCCAGTTGTGGACACACACAAAGGTCCTGTGGTTTTCTTGGGGAATCATCAGCTGGCTTCTGTTGTGGCAGATGCTCTGAGCATCCATCCTAAACAACAAGGCGTGATTTAATAGGATTTTAAATACAACTAATGCTCTTGTTTCAGTTTATAAGCCTGAATCAAATAAATTGGGAGGAGAAAATGCTAGTTTTTTGGCTTGAAATTTTCAGGCTGTTTTGTTTAGGTTTATGCAGCTGGTACATCCACAGCTGATAACTCATGCAGATGTTGTGTGGAGAATTGTAAGGCTTATGGCTAAAAAAACCCCAATACCCCAATTTACTTCACTTCAACATCTTAATTAGTTTTATAAAAATAAAATGAGGCATTAGGAAATTTGTGCTAGTGAATTCTAATGGTGTGAACTGTAAAATAATACAGATCTGACTAAATCTAAGTTGCTCAGTTTACAGGCTGCTGGGAGACAGCAGGTGAAAATCCAGGGTCCACCTGTATACACCTGTACTGATGCATGTCCTGGCCCTGAGAATGGAGTGCTCTGGTACTCTGGACTATTTGAAGAATAGTTGCTGGCATTGTCAGCTTTGGCCAAGGCTAACTGAGAGTCTCACAAGCATGAGCCATGATTTAGATGTTGCAGCATGCCAGGGATTATTTCCTGTGTGCAGTTTGCAAGCAGCAGCTTTCAGAGGCTGCAGGTGTAATAGCTTTGGCCCAAGGATGCCAATTGGCCTTGGGGCCAGAGGGCTGGCCCAGCCAGTCTGGAGTTTGCTGATTGCCCTGACCAGTGCAGGAGGGATTTCATGTGAGTTTTGGTAGCATTTCACTATAAGGAAATGACCTCTCCCACATATAATTTTAGACATCTCTTTTCTGTTTAACCACATATTTAATATTTGTGTTAAGAATCTCTCTGTCTCTTTTGTGTTCTTTTGCAGCTTCTTGTTGAAAGACAGAGGAAAATGTTCTTGTCTTTCACTTCTATACTTTGAATTTTTAGGAGTGTAGTACAAGGCATGTTGCTTTTGGTACTGCCAGTGATGATGATTATGATGCAGTAATTTTGCTGTTGTTGATAATGCATTACTTGCATGCAAGTTTAGGGGCTGCCTTCTCTATGAAAATGTGATTCTTTCACATATGCCTGAAAAACTGTACCAGTGTTTGCAAATAAAGGAAAAAGAATAGGACACTGTGACACAAATTTCAAAGCTTTGTATTTGTAGTTTCTTGGGATGGCTGTCTTATTTCAAGGAAATAAGAATTCCATCAGTATTGCTCCCAAAATTATGTATTTTTGTGATGCATTTAGATAGATAGACTCAGCTGTGTGACAGGAGCAACCAGCACATGCATTTTTAAAATCCTCTGATTTCCAAATAGTATCTAGGTCATATGACACCCACAGGCATCCACCTGGGCTTTATGCCAGCCAGCAACTGCATGGATATGACACTCCAGGAATACTGTGAAATTATTAAAGCTGAATTTTTTTTCAAATAACACTATGATGATAGCTGTAAAAAATATGGCACATAATTTATAGTTCCTTTCTGAAAGTATTAATTTCATTAGGTTGATGCAAAATGTACACAGACTTTCATTTCAAAAGTTGCTGTCTTGATAAAAAGTCCTATTTGAGGCAGAGGTTATCTTTACCTGAGTGTATCTTCTTGAAGCCCAGCTAGCTCTTAAGGGCTGATCTTAGTATCATAGAATTGTTAAGCTTGGAAATGACCTCTAAGATCATTGAGTCCAACCAATCTTTACAGTGAGATAAAAACTGCCAGCGTTCTGCCTCTTTGTATAAAGATGACAATCTCTTTGAGGAGCAGAAACCCCATTCATTTAATGCAAACCTCATGCTTTTTTTTTTTTTTTTTCCAAAAATTTCTTTTTCAGAAGATGACATCATGCTTACTTTCAGGCATGTGTATTATGTGCTGACAGACACTCTTAGCTAAATATTCAACAAGCCTTGCTCAGGAAGCTGCATTTAGAAAAATGTGTAGGTGTCCAGAAAAACAAAAATGTGTGTAGCTGGGGTGGGCTTTTTTTCAGATGTACTGACATGTTCATCTCAATGAACACTTCTAGGAGTGAATTCTTCTGGGACTTGCCAGGTTATTTCCCTTGTATTCTTAGGTACCTGTATACTTTAAAAATGTAGCCCCTAATGTCTTTGAAAACTGACTGCCTCTTTTAGCTTCTACTTCAGTTTGCTTTTTAAAAATATCTTTAGAGGGTAATGGCTCAAATTACCAAAGCTGAATTAAACAGATAGCCTTATACAAGTGAGGTGAAGAAGTATAACCTTAAGAGACAGCAGTGCTTAACTTTTATGAACTTAAAACTGAAAAAAATGTTTTCTCCTTTTTCTTTCTGAGTTTGTGACTTCCCATCCTATGAGAGTGGGATGGGAGAGGAGGAATGTTCTCAGATTTGTAAGCATGTCTGTGGTATGGAGGACTTGCTCTGACTCTAGGTTTTTTAATTTTCCTTCTTCCTTCTAGATAAAGAAGAGGCAACAGGATGTGGTGAGGTTTCTAGAAGCCAATCGCATAGAGTTTGAAGAAGTGGATATCACCATGTCAGAGGAGAAGAGACAATGGATGTATAAAAATATTCCAGAGGATAGGCAGCCTGCACAAGGCAATCCTCTGCCTCCACAGATATTCAGTGATGATCGGTACTGTGGGGTAAGTAGGTTATGGTTCTCAGTGGACAGTGTGTTAGTACACTCAGCTGGCCACTTAAACATGGACTTGTGTTGAGCTTTCTCTAGTAGAATCTGAATTAGTGAGGCAATAGGATCAGGTAGTGATCATAGAGGGAAAATTCAGGTCATTCTTCTGTAAATCCTAGGGCATTCCCTCCAGGAATGTAAAAATCAGAAATGTCAGAAGCTTTGTGTACAAACATGGTTGATGGTAAAATGCCTGGTGAAACCACTGTAACTTCTAGTCCAAGCACAAAAATTCAGTAGGAAATCTGTCTTTGGCTCTGTAAATGAGAACACTGGCTAGATTGAGTTTTATTGTTATTGTAATTAAGCTCCTCTGCTGCAGTCAGGTGTAAATTTCATTTATGTGCAGAATGTCTGTATGCAATCAGAGTGTTTAGGATAAATTAACACTGTTTGCTGTAAATCTGACCACAGTTTGATGGGTGGGCTGTTATGTTGGTGTAAGCTTCTCCATCCACCAGTGCAAGCTGAAGCAGTAGCCTTTTATATGTACATCCAAAGTGGTTCTGACTTAGTCCCTGCCAGATTCAACTGTGCTGCTCAGATCTGATGAGAACCTGTTGACTGCAATGCAATTGTTGGCTTAATGCAGGAAGCATATAAAAAGGGATTTAGGATCCTCTGCAACAAAGAGATTGGGTATGATGCAGCAGCTAACTGGTTTCTCGAAGCAAAGTATTTAACATCCTTCCCACGTGCTTTGTATTGGCCTTACTTGTTTACCTCAGCAGTATAGCTCTTATCTTCTTACTTCCAGGTAAGGTAAGTCAGTCAAAGAAATGTATCTGGGACGTGGAAGGGATTATTACCCTCACTTCTGGATCAGCCCCTCACAAATAACCTTTACATTGTTATGTGTGAATCTAATTTGCATGGGAAATACAACATTTTAAACTGTTGTTTCTTACCCTCTCAGATTGCCTTTATAGAGTGTTTTAATCTGGTCTTGGAAGTTGCTGTTTGGAATTAGCAAGGCAGAAGATGTCATGCAACATGTGAGATGATCTCATTAATCTGTCTGCTGATCTGATAGCCATTTTGGTTGAGCAGACTCAATCCTATTACTAGACTTCACTGTCTGCATGAACATCTTTAAAAAACAAACATGCTTTGAAAGAAACTATATCTTCTCAGATGAAGCAGAAAGTGTGTGCAGGATCTCCAACATTCAAGAGTTAACCTGCTGCATTAGTTAACAAAGTTCTTAGGTAATAGAGTGGAGATGAAACATTATGCAGAAGGCAAAGGAGGTCAGTGCTGGAAAGGGGGGTAAAATATTGCAATTAGATAAAAGTCAGCAAACCTTTCACATATTGCTTCTCTGTCATTTCCACAGTAAGTGTTTTCATGTGTTTATCTTGACATAAATAACTAAAGCATAATCTCTACTTAAAGTAACTTGAACTGAAAAAATACTGAGTTTTCTGTTAGTTGAGTTAGTGAAATATGTAGCTTATAATTTCTGATTTGTGTCCAGGCAATTTTAAATTCAGTTTTCTCTATTAAAAAACTCTGTCTGTTTTTCTGCATTTCTGCAGAATCAGGAGACTTTCTGTGTACTTATTCTGACTTACACATTGTTGCTGACAATTCACACTTCTTTGTGATACAAACTGGTCAGATCCATTGCTGTTCCTCTAAAGGTATGAGGGCTAGACAGTGCAAAGCAAAATAAATAGCTACACTTTTTGTTTTGGTTGTATTATTTCAGTAGGAGTTCACAAGCATATAATGTCCATGAGTCAATGTTATGTTTGTAGCTATACTGGTTTTTCTGTGTTAGTATTAGCATTAATAGTTTTGGGATATTTTTTCTTGCTGTTTTCTCCTTACTAAAAAGCCTCAGCAATGTGCACAAGGGGTTTATCTAAACTAGATTTTCCTGGCTAGGATATCACCATTTGAAATAATCACTTTTCAGGATGTAACTGCAGACTGGAGGAAGTTTGTCTTTAATGGTTTCAGTAAGCATCCAAAATGAATTTGTGTCAACCATTTGAACATCTGCCAGCTCATGTGGGAGGGGAGAAAGGTACAAAAAGGTACAAGGTTTACTGGTTCATGAACTGTCTTGTACCACAGAGGGGGGGGCATTCTTCTGGTACCAAGAGACAAACTTCATGTTTTGAAGTGTGAGCAAGACCTTGTGGTTTTTCTGAGTTGAAGCAATTGCAGATACAATCACTAATCTATCTTTTCCTTTTCTCAGTCTTCTGAGATGCACTCACCATTTTATGCTGAGAGATTTTGAAATAAAGTACTTGGCAAGAACAATTTTTATTTCCTGTGAACAAGATAAGAGCTGTAAGCACATGAGAACACAAATGATTTTACTGATAATCAAGTGCTGTGTTACAGCACCAACAATAAGATAATTTACATATTTTCATGACTTTACAGTCTTTTGTTTCATCTTAGTGACATTGCCATAAAATTGTATGTGAGAATGTCTACCTTTCAGACAAATCAGACACATGATCCTGCTTTTCAAATTTGCAGTAGAGTAAATCTGAAATTAGTATAGTTATCTTGCTCTAGTTAGTGCTATGTAAGAGTGAGATGTTAGTGTCTAGTGCATGTTTCTGGAGAAAACTCATGCACTTTGCATAAAGAATAGTTAAGTGGGGTTAATTGGAGTTAATAGGATCTGGTAGGTTGTGTTGTGTTGTTGGGCACTGGAATCAGTTTTGTCTTGCCCAGTTCCTTACAGAGCTCATCTTCAGTTAGAATTAGTGGTTCCTGCTATAGTACTTTTACCTACAGCTATGAAGTGCAGCTCAAATTGTGGATTATGTTCCCCCAAGAAAATAATCCCATTTTTCCCAGCCACTGTTCTCCACAGCAGAGGGGCTTTACCCACCTGGCTTGCCTGATTGTGGTATGTGTTTCACATTCATGGATGTTTCACATTAATGTTCAGTGACTTCAGGGGTCAGGTCCACCCCTTGATCATGAGCCTGTCCCTACCTTGCATCCCCTCCTAGGTGTCCTGATGTGTCACACCCACTGAGCTGTGGTCAGCTTGCCCTACATTTCCAATCCAGGTGCACTGCAGCCATTGCAGTTCTGGCAGCCTGGTCTGCCTGTTCCTTGTTGCCATGTTCTTCAGTGACATGGCTCTCAGGAATGTGAGTATCTACATGACATCCCTTTACTAGGTTCTCTACCCAGGCAGCAGTGCCCTGCAGCAGCCCAGATATTTTAGCAGAAAGCCAGAAATGCATGAAAACTGAGTCTGAAATGAGGCCTGTGCCTTACACCTGCCTCTTCTTGAATTCTGCACTGCTTAGCACACAGCTCTTCTTAGACTAGAAGTAATTCCTGGATCTTTCAGAAGACTGGAAATCCCCACTTCCCAGTGAAACTGCAGTCTTGTGATGCTGCAAGTTAGCTCTTTGAGCAATGATAGTTTTATATGCAGAAATCTGCCACTGAAGGGAGATTGCCTGAAATGTAGGCGAACCAAAATTAAAAGGAAATCTGTCTCTAGGTGGGAATTTGAGCCAAAGGGAAAATATTTACATGGTAGGCTGACTCTTTTTTTTTTTTTTTTTTTTTTTTCTTTTTCTTCTTTGAAACTGTTCATGTAGTTTAGTGTTGTGGTAAGTCCTGATAGAGTGCCTAGTGGACACCGGTAGAGACAGAGATATGTAATATTTATTGTCCTTCCCTGAAATGTAATTTATAGGTGTCAATTCCAACAAAACAGCAGAGGCATATAGACAAGAAAGAAATTAAATAGGCTGCTGAAAGAGGTGCAGTGTTGGGAAGTATTCAGTGCACAGACAATTATTGTAGCCCTGATTTCTTTCTGTTATGTATCATTCTCTTCCAGGTTTTTTTAAGATTGTGAAAAGATGCATACATGTTTCTTTTCCTTTTTTGTAGGTGTCACATTACAAATAAGTAACTGCTCACTGATAAAAGAAAGGAGAGGATTTAACAAAACTAGCTAAAGGCCACGTCAGATTTTCTGCCTTGGCCTGTCATTGGAGAGTTTGTCATTATTCTTGTACCTTCAGGTACAGAGAGCTCAGTCTCTGTCTCTAGATTCTCAAACAATGTGGCAGAATTCATCTTAGCATGCCTGCTGTAGTGTATTCACTTTAAGAGCTGGAGGAGGCTAATTTGGTATCCAGCAAGTCTACATTTGATTCTCTGCACCCTTGCAGGTGTCTGGTTCACTTAGCATTTTTTTGGTCCAGGTCTGCTTTTAGAAGAGGGATAATTTTGCCAGATAAAAGTTAATGTGAATTGCTCAGATATCATGTAACAATTGTTAATGATTAATGATGCTAAAACTTCCTTGACTAATTATTTTTGCCATCAGAAGTAGAGTTTCCTATATGGCAAATTTAAGCTCTGTGTGTGAAATTGTTCTTAATTATGTTTTGCAGTTATATTGGAAGAGTTTTTTGGCTCACAGGCATCCACAAACTCTTGGCTGAATGGGACTTGAGGCCAGTGACATGCACTAAAGTTTATCTTCTGAATAAGGCCTTGTCTTAAGCAAGGAGTTGGGAGGATTCTGTTCAGATCATTCAGAAGGGCTAGTCATAACTTTCAGGCTGTGCCTATGCTTTTGCCATCCACTTCTCCATTGCCTTCTGTGTTCTGAGGAAAAGAGCTTTAGTTCTGAGTAATATGTACTTTATCTAGGGAAATGTGGTACCAGAGGCAAGGTGTAGAGTAGCCAGCTTGCCCAGTGTCAAGGCTTAAAAACTAGAAGCTCAGCAACTAAGTAAAAACAGAATAATCCAAGAATTTTATCTTCCTCAGAGAAGTCAGGACTCATTTCAGTAATGTATTATAGTGCTGCTGTTTACCCTGTAGTGGAGAGAATACAATCCTGTTCAGCACCAGTTTTTATTTGGACTAAGTAAAACTTCATTAATAGCTGTTTCAAAGTGGAGTAGAAGGTATTTTGTAAACCATCTCTTCACATTAAGATGATAGGCATAGATGATATTTCTATCTCTTCCTTTCTCAAATTCCTGCTGTGGCCTGATTTGATAATTCTCTTACCCAAACAATTTGTAAAATGACACAGTGAGCTGGAAGGTGCACAAAAGGTGGAGATGACAGCTCTTACCATCCATAGGACTTGCAGATTCTGCCACTGACTCCCCTGAACAATCCCTTCCCCAGGTGGGCACTAGGCACTAGGTTTGAGGTCTTCAGTGCTTGTCTGAGGGAAGTCCTGCTGCACTTGGACTGCCTGCTTTGGAGGTGAGGGGTATCAGTTCTTAGATAGCTGATGTCTGTGTGCCCTGGCACCATTGCTGCATAATGGCAAACATCACATCAGGCTGAGTATGTCCTGTACTGTGCAAACAATAGAGCTGTGGCTGACATCTGCTCTGTTTTATTAAAGCCTTTGTTTCTGGAAGGCTACAGCTAAACAGATTACCAAAATAAACATCTGGCCTTTACTAGAGGAGTAGCAAGTTGCTTTGTAGAGTCAATTCTATAAGCTCTTTAAAAATCCTGTGCAGAGATCTTATCAAAAGGTTAGGTAATGAAAACTGTCATGTTTAGCTTGTTCTGTGTTGTAGAGACAAGATCTTCTTTCATTTGTATATTTATTTAATATTAGAAGAGGCTTACACATGCACACACATTCTCCAAGGAGAGCTTTGCTGTGTAAGAGTTTTCCATTGTAATCCTAATCAGATCAGTAAATGAATGTCATCTGTTCTGGAGAACTGAACTGCCCTTTTCAGGGAGGATGTTAACAGCTCATTCTCAATGGCATACAGTATTAACTCAGTAGCAAAGTGCTGCTTCAATGTGTTTAAATTATGAGTTCTTCATTATTACTTGAAGGACCAATTATTCTGCCCCTTTTATAAGAACAGAGAGATCATAATCTTATATTAAAAATACTGGCAAAGACAAGTAAATTTGAAAAGCATGCCAGTGGTGTTGTCCAGGCACTTCAAAAATCTTTAGGAAAACCTATGCAAGCTGCATTTGGGTGGATTTCTTGTTTTTCTGCTTCTTGGTGTGGTAAGCAATAAAGATTTGTCTGAGATGTTTAACGAGCTCACTCTTGTTGCCAACTAAAAGCAAACAGCAACAAAACCAACTTGCTTGTTTAAAGAAACTTACTGGAAAGAATTTTATTCACAGTTGCTGTCTTTGAAAGTTATTAGATGTAATATTCTCCTAATCTCAGTGCAGTAGTGAAGGTAAAAGTGCTAATTGAAATCTACTTTGTGTTTATGTTTTACTTTGACCCAATGCCTTCACAGTTCTGTTATGTTCCTTGAAGCCAGTAAATAGTTCCATAGTCATAAACAATTATTTATGCTGATCTGCAGTACTGCCAGTTTTAACTTTGGTGTGCAGTAAATAGTTTCTCTCAGCAGTGACAGTGTTTATTTAAACAATCCTGAGTATACCTGCTTAACAAACTCCTGAGCCAAATTAATTATGGCAGTGTCTGTAATCACATCACTGCAGTGATCTGGTTTCCCAGCACCAGGAATACATCACACTTAAGGTCTAGTGATCATCACAGCTGGGACACAGCTAATGCTGCAGCCAGCTTGAGTTTTGTGAACTTGGCCATTGCTTTTGAGAGAAGAACCAACCCTGGAAGTGGGTTTTCTAAAGAGGAGAGAATTCCCAAGCAGCAATGATTTTCTTACTGAAGTAAATTGGCATAAAACCCACATGAAGGCCAGAAGAACCAAGAACATTTGGGTCAGATTTCCTGAATTGTCCAATGTCTCAAAGACTAAGCTGATGGTAGTTTTCTGTAGCTTTTGGGCAGTGGATGGTCTTTGGGTTTACTGCATAATGTAGACATTAACAAAGTTCTCCTGTCTTTGATTAATCTGGTTTTAAAGACGTGCAAAGCAGCCACAGCACCTTTTATTTCCATGATAAGATGCAAAGATTCAAATTTTTAAAAAAAAGCTTTGGAATTGTGAGGCTTGGAGGCTTGTGTTGTTTGGTGTTTTGGTTTCTTTTTTTTCTCTTTACCTTCATACTTAATGGACCACATCACATGGCTTTCCTGATTATTGGGGGTTGGAACTAGATTATCTTTGAGGTCTCCTCTAGCCCAAGTCATTCTCTGATTCTATGATAATTTTAAAACTTAGTGTATGATACACCTTAAGATTAGGATGAATGGCCTTGTATTTGTGAGACTGAAGGTCCATTAAGCCTAGTGGCTATAAGCCTGGGAAAGATCCCAAACAAGTCAAGATATAAAATGGTTTAGTATTTTCCTTGTCTCTAGATATTTTTCTGAAATAAATGTCACTTTAACATATGTAGTAATTCTTACTACATTTTTTCTTTATGAACTTGAACCTTCTGGAAACCTTTAGCATCTTCAGTATGCTCTGGAAATGCATTCCCTGTGTCCACTAACACATCTAGTACCAAGCATCCTGCCACCACAGTGAGCTTCACAGCCTTCTTCCCAGTTACCCTCTGGGGTAACTTTGGTCCTGAAGACTTTTGCAGCCACAGCTTGTCTCTCTATCCCAGTTTAAAGTTGCTACTTTCTACAGGCAAGTAGCTCACCTATAGTGGCTTCAGTTTATTTTCAACAAAGCAAGAGCTTATTAGGTCAGCTGATCCACTCCCTAGCAGCTCACTGGGCATACTGAATGCTGTAATTGTGGTGTTAAAGCAGAGAGGTTGTGTCCTGCTCAGGTTACATGGTGGGTGATGGACCTGCCACCAACTTCAATGGTGAGGAACCATGCCTGAAGCAGTCAGCTAGTTGTTACCCTGTTAAAAAGCTCTTTCTGCCTTGAAATAACTTTTTACTTACCTTCTTTATCCCCCTCTAAACCATCCTGAGATATATTTTTCCCTCCTAAATGGCATCTGTCTTTCTTCCACAGTCATGGGATTCATCATCTGTATTTTTGGCTTTTCAACTTCTCCAAAGGGATTGAGCATCTCTGCACTGCTGATGATTCATGTCCACTGTCTTCATGTCCTACTAGTTTTAATTTTGAGTCAGTTTTAATCAGCTACTAATGTTGCCAGAATTCTATACATTAATGAAGTGTGATTAGCAGATCTGTAAAGCACCAGGTTTCATAACTTAAAATGCTAAGTAAAAATTTATTTTTACATGTAGCTGCCTTTTGAAGTGGGGCAGTGGGTAGCAGTTTGCCATACTAATATATTTTTAGGTAAGCAGCTGCCCTCTGAGTGCCTCCCATTGACAGTGGGAGCCACTTCTGTGCACAGGGCAGGACAGCACAGCTCCACAGATCCCAGCAAAGCCACAGAGCTCCCTGGGTGGAGCTGCCTGGGACAGTGACAAGTGACAAGAGGCTTGTAGTAACTTGCTGCTGGTGCAGAAAGAGGGAACCAATGCCTTGCCAAAAGAATGTCCCATAGAGTTTTTCCACATGGATCCCATTGGGTCACCAGTGAGTTGGGCTCCTGTCTGTATATGAAATTCTCATTTTCACTGAGCTTGTGCTGTATCTACTGCTGATAGCAGTGTGATGTTCTTTATTGAGATAAGAATTTTCATGGATTTAATGTCTTTACATGTGACCCAATTCAGCACAGACTACTTCTCCTTCTAATGGTAAGATCAAAGGCAGGGTGTTTTTGGAGAATCTTTTATCTCACTTGTGCTGCAGGAAAAGCCAGGGATGCCCACTTTGAACTCCTACCACTCATGACACAGCCATTGAGTCACTGAGATCATACTTCTCAATAATCTCTTAAGAAACTACTCTGCTAAAATGATTTCTTAAAATTTTTACAGAACTATTATGCATTTTTGTAACATTTTTTTTGTTTCACGTTTGAATATTTTGAGATCATAGATTGTAATTGCGGACATCACTAGGAAATTTTTCTTATTTAAAATCGACTTTATCTAAAAGCATGATGCTTTTTCTCTCCCACCACCCATGAAAGTAAGTGTCAATAGGATTTAAATATGTTTTGCAATGCAGATATTTCAAAACATCAGGGAGATTGCTTCTGGTGGATAATCTCTTGTGGTTCTTAAATATTCAGGTCCTTTTAAAATTAATCAATCCACTGGGTTTTGTACTTTTTCAAACATAGACTTAGTTTAGCTCACCCTTTAACCTTCACAGTTTTTTTCAGTAAATAAATTCAGGTTTGTTAGTCAGTAAAAATGTGGACTAAGTCAGGGCTTGATAATTATGAAAGTAAAATGATAACTAGTA
Source organism: Oenanthe melanoleuca (assembly GCF_029582105.1). NCBI lineage: Eukaryota > Metazoa > Chordata > Aves > Passeriformes > Muscicapidae > Oenanthe > Oenanthe melanoleuca. The sequence continues at coordinate 30,971,555 of NC_079336.1, forward strand.
GCTGAAGAGAGCTTTTTATTATTAAGTATTAAGTTACTTTACAGAGGTTAGGTTAAACAGATGTTCACAGGTGTTGGTGGATTGGCTGAGTGTCAATCATTGTGAGAGCCAGGAGTGCAGCCTTTTTTTCTTATGACATTATTTTTAGTCTCTTAGTCCTTCCTTGCTTTCTTTTCTTACCAGTTTATTGACAAAGGTTGAAAAAACCATGGTCTTAGTGATACTTATAGAGCTAATTGAAGTACTGGGATTAAGAATCTTCAGGAGAATGCCAGAATTTGAAAACAGTGCTGAGAGATGATGGCTCACCCAAACAAACACAGAACCTTCCTTGGACAAACTGTTGAGACAAAGCAGTGTCTGGGGGTTGGTGAAAACTGCCCATGGTGCTTGGGAGGGAGGGTATGCCTGGCAGGGACCCAGAAAGGTGTCTGCCACAGCAGCTGCCTGCAGGTTGGCTCCTGGTAGTTATAGGGCTGTAAGGGGCATCTTCAGGCAATTTAGACCTGTCCTGATGTTAAAGAAAGGGTTCTTCTCACTGTGGGCTGTACTCATCCACTGCTGCCCTACCTTCAGCTCCAGGGACAGTGTGACTCACTGTGGAGCAAATGAAGGTTATTTCTCAGGTAGAACACAAGCTGTCTTCTCATGTGTATCTTATATAGCCTGTGTCCCTCATGGGTTTTCATGTGCTTTAGAAGAGTCAGAACAGAGCTTTTTAAGGTTTAATAGTGTCCATGCAGCTTTTGAAGTCTCATTCTTAGAGGTCAAGGGCTTAATCAAACATCCTTCTGCAGAACTTCAGTATTACTTATTACTTCTCTAGGTATTCAGTGATTACATTGTCCCTTTTTAATCCATGGCACTGCTGGGAATCCTTTCAGTAATCTTTCAGCTTACACCATGGCTTAGTTGATTTGCCTGTTTTACTTGGATTTACTTTCTGGCAATTAATTGTAAATTTTTGTTAATTCCTAAGTTAGCTTATGCCATGTTTTTAGAAGAAAACAACAAAAAGGTTTACTCTTTCTGTTTATGTCAGCTAATATACATGTGGCCTGAGGACCATTATACACTCCTGTTGGCTTCTTGGTGTCTTTCACAGGTGCTTTTAGAATAGGGGGTCAGGCTGAGAAACTGCCCTTGTGCTGCTGTGGTTGTGTTTTTGGGGAGGCTGAGGCTATTTAAATAATTATACAACTGCAAAGTATCCCAGTTCACACTGACATAGCAGTATATCGTTACTGAAATGCTGATAAAGCATCTTCATTTAGTGTACCATAAAGGTTTTAGGAGAAATTCTGCACTTAAATACCTTTAGAATATACCCACTGTAATTTCTTTTGATGATACTACATGCCTATACTTGCCTGTCAAAGTAGTGAGAGATGTTGAAGCTAGAGAATTTATGGTTTTTCCTTGCTATTGTAGTTTGTGATATCATTGCAGTTTAGGTTTTAGTTTTGGGTAGGAGAATAGGGGTAAGTATCAATATTTTTCTGAGCCTTATTACATGTAACTCTTCAGTCTAATACAAGGTGTGGTAATATCAATCAGGAAAACATGAATACAAATGTTATCTCATCTTTTTTTCTTTTCATTCTTTAGGATTATGATGGCTTTTTTGAATCAAAGGAGAGCAACACTGTATTCTCCTTTCTTGGACTGAAACCTACTTTGGCATCAAAGGTCAGTGTAGTATTGCAGACTTTTCATGGAATTATTGAGATGTTGAGATTTGAATTTTTTTTAACCCCTGTGCAGGGTGGAACCCTGTGTGTTTGGATGCATCCATGCCATGATCCATACCTTGTTCGTATCACCTTAATGCTAATGAAGTAATCAAAATGGTTGTAAGGAAAAATAAAGCATTTTAAATAAAAACAAGCATATACGTGGGAGAAATTTGGGACAGCAGATAAATTAAGTTTAAAGATTACATTTTCCTTCACATTATCAATCTAAATTGTAAGCAACTGGCTTAATTATAACAGGAGGCAGAACTAGGATCCTAATCACTGGACTTTCTGAAGTCTAGCATAATGGTTCAGCATTTATTCATTAGGCATTAATTTATTTATTTTTTTTTTTAATGCTGAAATGCTGGAACTGTCAGAACTTATATTAAGTTTTTTGAACTCAGTTTTAGCAAACACATATTTACAGGTTAAAACACAAAGCCAGGTAGCATCTTTCTGTTGAGGGCAGTATAATGGAGGAAATTTTATTGCTGTAAGTCTGGATACTTGTTCAAACAGACTGTGTGGTGCACCTTTTAGCAGTACATCAGACAGAGGGGAGGATTTTTATTTCCTTGGGTACTGTAGATATAGATATATTTGGTACTAGTACTGTTTCAGGCCTGGGTGGCAGCTCATGGGTATCTATAGAGTTCTTTTTCTGCCAGGAATTCATTTATTTCTGGACCCTTGAGGGACAGGAGTAGGAAGGAGCCTCAGCTGAGAACCACAGAAGCAGGTTATTTTGGCAGCCTGCCTCACTTTGTAGCTTGAAGAATTTGTCCTAGGAGAAAGATGTTGTTCTGGCACAATCTGAAATAGCAGCTTCTATGCAGCTCTGATCCTAGAAAATAGTGTTGGAGGCCTGGAGCTGTGTCTCCATAAACTTCCTGCTTCAGTCTGGTGGTTCTTCAGAGATGCATCCTCAGCTCCTAAGGGTCCAGGGTTAGGTCACCTTATATGCAAAGGTCATGGGCATGGGAGATGAGAATTTATTCATAACATTAATATTATGTTAATAATAATTAATAACTCTCTTTATTTTTTCTCTTTTTAATAGGAGTCAGAGCCCTAGAAGGCCCATGTGAAGTATCAACAAGCACATTCCTGAATGAGTGACTCTATTCTTCAGCACATAACAGCTTCCCTAATGGATAACTGTGATAGAGCAAACATGTGTCACTAGTGGTAGTCTGCTTGCCATGAGATGGTGCTCTCCAATAATGTGGGGCTAATAACACGCATAGGAAATAGGATTAAAGCTGGGCTACTCATCTTCTGTTGTAAAAATGCTCACTGTTGATGTTTCACTTTTGTCTTTGGAATGCTTTTGCAACTGGCCCTGATACTCTAACAGGCACATGTGATTGAGAATAAGGAGAGGAAGTGTAGGGCTTGTATCATTCATGAGTTTACTTATGTTGTCATATTCCTTACCTTTTTTAATTCTTCCCACTACTGTAGTTCAAATTAGCTCATCATGATAGTTAAAATGCTGGTGGTTATTATGATATTTGTGCTGGCTATGATCCAGAAAGTAAAAAGCATCAATCTTGAGATCTCAGTCTAAGCCAATAGCTGCCATATTTTTACTCTACATTTATTTATTGTGATGTTTATTCTAGATCATGGTTATTTTAAGAGACATGGGCTGCTAATCTTGTTAATGAAGACTTGATTTGTCTAATGATGCACACTGCAACTGACTGTTTAAAACAAGTTCCTATCATGAAGGAGGTGCCAAAGTGAAATATTTTGACATGTTTCCATGTGCAGGTGAAGTGTTCAGTAAAACACTCGGTGGAAATACTGGGGAGTTCAGAAGAGCTAAAGGGGGGTCTCACAGCTAATGATAATATGAAGTTCTCTCTTAACTGAGAAAGTCTTAACACCCAGGGTTGGAGCTCTATAGTTGGACTGTCTTAAAATGTAATTTTGCCAAAACTTCAGTTTACCTTCAGTAACACCCAGCTCCACCACAAGCCACGTGAGAGTCAGGGGGATACTTTGAGAGCCAGGTTTCAGTCCCATGATGGTTAACCACTCCACCATGGCCCAAGAGCATGCCTAACTTGCCTTGCTGTCGTCCTGGTTATATCCCCAACGTGGTCATGTGGAGGTGCCTCAAAGGCAGTGAGAAAGCTGAGTGTGTGCTTTGCCAAATGAGGCCAGAGAGGTTGCTCAGCTCAGGCTGGAACAGGAGCCGAGTAAAGGAAGTGAAGATCTTTCCAGTGGGACTTCACTGATGCATATAGCAGAACTTAGGCCCATGACTTGCCAAAAACCATTACAAAATGCATTCTAGACAGAAGTAAAATTGCATCATGCATTATGAATGAAGTCTGGCTATAGAAATAACAGATATGCTGTAGTGTAGTTTTTACTCAAGTGATTTCATACTGGCAAGGTAGTGCCATCAGGCTGGACATGTTTATGTCATTGGGTAAATGAAAGACAATTACTATATAGAAAAGCTACTCTGCAATCACAGCATCTCTCAGGCTGTGTGGTTTGAAGGAAGCCAGACTTGTAAAAAGTGTCAGAAAGCAACACTTTCACAACAACAGCTACACTGTGGAACAAATCACATGTTCTGTTGATATCAGTAATTGTGGCATACCAGAAATGTCAGCTGGAAAGGACAACTGAAGGGCTTCTGGTCCAGCACTGTGAAAATCAGGCCAAAGAACCACACTAGCCTGGATCAGATATGGGCTAGTCTGGCAGAGCATTAAGAATATCCAGAGGTGAAGATCTCATAACTCTCAAGGTAACCTGTGACATTGCTGCAGTGCTTTCCTAGTGAAAACTTTAGCTTTTAAAGTCCAGCTTTGACTCCTAGGCTTTAATTTGAGACTGCTACCTTTGCTGTGTTTTTGTGGCACTCACAAGAAGAGATTGGCACCATTCTTTTTTTAATGGCCCTCAAGATAGTTGTAGGCTACCATTTGGTCACCTCTTAGCCTTCTTCTTACCAGACTGAACAAACCTGGCTGCTCAGCTCTGCTAAAGAGCTAGATGGAGTAAGAGCACACACAGATTTGAAGTCAATGATTGTATATACTGGTCAAAACCTTTGCCAGAGCACCTTCTCCAGAGGAATCCTGAACAGGCATTGATGTATGTACGTGCATTTTTAAGAGTTATGTTGCTTATATTAAGGTACTGTGACATTCTTGTAACCAATCCCATACATTCATGAGACTTGAACCTCATTGCAGGAAGGGAATATAACATGAGGTGGAGCTGTACATTGTTAACTTCACCACATTCAATATACCTATTCCTAAAAATAAGTTAAATATTTAACTTTGTAAATGAATAGAGATATAAATGTAAGTAATTGTGCAGCTGATTACAGAGAAGCCATCCTGGATTTATCATGTACTTGATACGTCGTAAACTTTGAGAACTGCCTGAAGTCCCAGGTTTAAAAAATTTACCTAAGTGTGTAAGCATATACACATGAGTAATCCTACCACACTGATTTCTCCAGGGGTGAAATTAGTTTCACAGATCTCCTTTTGAATTTTGATAACTGTAGAGTAGAAGGCTCTCGTTTAGTGAGTGTTAGCCTTGTTTCAGCTGTTAAGTAAACCTGGCTTATTTCAGAGCACATGTGTAGGCACAGTCAGTTTATGGAGGACAACACTAGCTCCAAAGATATCCTGCTTGCTTGCATGGATTGGCAGTGTAAGTCCCGTAGAATGTGTGCTTTTGAATTATAAATAGCTAGTTTAAAAAAAAAGGTATATATGTTTGGATGTGAATTTTGTCTGTTGTACAACAGCCTTATTTTTGTAATTAAAGCAAGTAGACTTCTAGTTTGTTACACAAGATGATCTGGAATTTTTTTAATCAGTTTTGTAGTGATGAAATGTATCTATGAGTGAACTGAAAAGATCTGGGGAAACTGGAGACATTTATTGAAAGAAATAGGAAATTCTTAACTCTGTTTAAAATTTTGGCGTATAAAGTTATGCTTTAGAACCAAATGATCCCAATTTCTGGCTAATACTTACAACTACCCCACTTTTTAAAATGGAGAGCAGTGTGAATGAAACTGAATCTTTGTACCTAGCTAAAGTTGCTGTGTGGGCTGACGTGCACATTCACTGTATCAGTGGTTTGATAGAGGTGTTTTTGTTTGTGCCACACACTACTGGATAGTGCCTTGCCAGAAAGAGGACTGTTTCTGTGGGGTCTTCTTAGATGTGCTTAAACTTTGAACTGAGAAAGGCATAGTTTGTATATTGCTATTTTTTTAATAATACAGTAAATTTATTTTGAGGCCTGAGTCAAAAGGCACATGCTTTGTAAGATTGAAACAATTTTTGATGAGTCTTCTGATTTCTTGATTTTTCCTAGGTAACTTTGTTTTTTAATTTTCTTTTCCTTTTTGTTGACTGTCTTGAATCAAATCTTCCAAGGGAAGTGAATCTGGAGTAAAGCCCATAAATTCATGTTTACACTTTCTTTAAAATAGTGTCTGATTCTAATGTTGAGCAGCCCAAGTGCTATCACTGAAATGAAGAGTAGCTGCCAACTCTCAGTGGATTTCTCGGTTGTCCCTCCCTGTCCTTTTCCACCATCAGGCCATTTATTTGAGATGTCCTATACAGACAATACCATGGTTCAGAAGCAGGACCCTGAAATTGCCTTGTGGCCCTTCACAGGAGTGCAGGAGTGGGGTGATCAGCAGGAAAATGCCAGATCTCATTAGTTTCCAGCAGCTTATTCACTGATTTCCCTGCACCTGGGTGTGTACAGTGGGAGGAGGCTGGAGCCCCATATGTTCACCCATCACAGAGAGCCCGAGTGCAGACCCAGTGCAGAATGGCCCACAGCTTGCTCTGGCACCCTGAGTGGTTCTCTCAGGGACCCTTGGCTGGCAGTGCCACGTGTGACACCACAGACCACTGCTTTCCACAGCTGCATCATGGCCTATGCTTCACCCTCCTGCTCCCTAAGGAATTTGGGAGAGAAAACAGAGAACAGCTTCTTGAGAGCAGTCATTCAGCCAGGGCAGATCCAGCTTACTCCCTTCTTCCTGATCTTTACCTCTTCCTCATGTGTGTCACCCTGTCCTGTGTAGACCTCTCTGTGTGCAAAGCTTCCACTCCCAGCCATCTGTAACATCCCTGTGGGGTCCCAAATGCAGAGCTGGTGTTCCCCTTCACGGCCTCAGTGTTCTGTAACTCGGTAGGGGAGGGAGCATGTTGCATCCTAGGTTGTGTACATGTTATGTATTAAACTGTGTTCATCTAATAAAAACTACAATTCAAAAAGTAAATTTGTACTGTGTTGTATGTGCTAAAAGAAACAATGAAAAATAGTTTATTTTTACTGTGGCTTGCTCTGGTGCTTTGATTTGGGCAGCTTCTGCAGGTAGAAGCACTGCAGAATTTTTCACCTGGGATGGGTGAGCCTGATTCTGTAAGATGTTAATTGGCTTTGAACCCTAGTAGCTGCATGGGATTTGCAGTGTGTCCAGAATACCTGCTCATTTGGGGTCTCCCCAGGTAAATTGTAGTAAAGAAAAGAAAGAAAAAAGGATGATGTATTGTCTTACATTTTTTTTACTTGTGTTACCTGGAAATAAAGGGCAGATCCTCTAGGGTGGCTTGGTCATTGGGGACAGGAAGTTTTCACACTTAAGTTTTGTTCCTAGGGCTAAAACCTTCACTGCTTTTTACATCTGAAAGGAATGTGAGTTCCTTGTTTGCCTATCCACTTGGCCAATCCACAGAAGGTAGTTAAATGCATTTTACCAGTTAAGTGGCTAACCAAAGGTATAGGTTGCATAATTAGAGTCTTCCCTTGATTCTCAGTCTAGTAAATAGTTTTTAATACCTTATCATTCCTGTCTAAAAGTGGCCCACTGTCTATTGTGCTTGCTACCATAAAAACTCCATTTGTGACTTTTGCTGCACCCTGGAGCAAGGTTCTGTGCCGTGTGCTTTAGGCAGGATGCATAAAGGAGGTACAGATGGAATAGGCAAGCCTGAAATGCCTGCAGTGGGATCCTCAGCTGCTGTAGGATCAGTAGCTCTGCTGTGAAGTGAGAGGAGCTGTAGTAGCTCAGCTCTTATGTCATGGTGGGTAGAAGTGGACAGATTTTCCTGCATGGATCTTCTTGATTTGCAGAGGAAGTGATGTTCTGTGTCACTTTGCTCGTGTAGCATCACAGCCTGCACTCTGTGTGAAAACCAGTGGCATTGCCATTCGTCCTTCCTGGCTGCTGGAGACCATGCTGAGAGCAGAGAGCAGGCAAAGGTCACCTGGTGTGGCATGCCTTGCCACTGGCTGTCATCCTTCCCTGCATCCCAGCTCTGCATCTGCTCCCTGGGCCAGGGCAGCATCAGTGCTAGAAAGTCATCACTCTGTACACATTCAAGCATGTGTGTGCCAGTCTGTCTGCATCTCATTCCTACCCCAGGGCAGCCAGTCTGGGCTGTGACAAGGTCACATTTGCTTGATTTGCTTTTAAGGTGCCAGAAGGACTTGCCTAGTTTGTTCCCTAGACTTCAACCAAGCTGTCCCTGAAGGTGCCTTGACGGTCTCATCTGAAGTAGCCTTCTCAGGCTGCATGGTGCAGCACAAGCAAACAGTTTGGATGCAAGCTACCCTATATGATTTCCTTAAAGGTGACCATTGCTTGTGATTCAATCCCCTGGAAAATTTGGGAAACAGAAAGTTACAGATTTAAGGAATTATCACGCTAAAGAAAAAGTCAGCTAGAGCCTTCATTTGCAAAATCCATCCCATGAAGCCTGATGTTAAGGCTAACAGCTCTTCCCTTCTTTCTTCTTTAGATTCTCTGAATTTCACAGTTTTGTATGCTTAATGGAGGGAGGCTGGAAGAATGTGGGTGTGAAGAGGTCAGCCTTCCAGGTGTGAGAATTAAGAAAGCTGAATCACTCTTGAACATGATATGAGCAGCACATTTATAATTTAATTGTGGATTTTCTAATTAAAGCTGTACCTGGACAGGGCTCCAACTTCTCTTCTTCATCTGCCTTTGCCCACACACCTGTATTGTCCTTTTTCAGCTATTTCCTGATGGCTGTCTGCTGTAGAGTCCTTTGGTGATATCACCTGCTTGGAGCAGTGGCACAGCCATGTGCCAGCTCCAAAAGACAGGGATGCTGCTTGCTGAGAAGGTGTGATCCCACAAGCACTGGTCCCACTGGTGCTGCAGAGCCTGGCCATCCTGCTACTGCCCTACCACACTACACCTGGTAATGTCTGTTTAATGGCTGTCACTGCTGACCCCCAAGGTAATGGTCTTCCTGCTATGAGACTTCTATAATCATCAGCACTCTTGGTATAATTTTCCTTCAGCACATTTTAATCTCTGGGTTTTCATAGCTTCAAATCCTCTGTTTTTTTCCCCAGTTTTGGTGAATATACTTTTTTTTTTTTTTTCTTTAAAATGTATTCTGTGAGTGGCATAAATTTGAGTTTAAGCCATGAAAGGACTTTTAGGTTAGAAGAGCTATTTCACAGCGTTGCTGTGAAATATGCTCTTAAGTCATTAAGGTAAATTGCTGTAGCATCACTGCTGCTCCAGCTGGACTATAATACTTAAGCCCTAAGTGGCCATTTCATGTCTTTTGGAACATTCTTGCTTTGAGAAAAGTGTGAGTATCCATCAAATCCACTGAAACCTGCAGAGGAGATGGCATTTCAATGCAAGAAATTTCATGGTCTGCATTAATCAGCCTAGAGGAGATTCTTGGGTTACAGAGACAAGTCCTCTGCTGCTTCTGTTGCCACACAGTCTATTTCACAAAACTATACAACTCCAGCTGAAAGCACAACATTGGGTCTGGGCTGATATTATTTCCTGTGGTTTTGTTTTTGCTCTTCTGTACTAGTTGGAAGGTTGTCTCAAAATCCTACTTCTCTTACAGCAAAAAAGAAACATTCTTCCAAATTCCAGCTGAACTTATTCATGGCCAGCTCGTTTTCATCATCCTGGTTGTCCTTTCCTTTGAATAAATCTCCCTTGTAGGAATTACCTGTCATATGATTTGATTTCTTCTGTCTTAGCTGTGCTTTTGTCAGGTAGAAGTGTCAGGTAGAATGAGCCAGTGCAAAGTCCAGTTCTCCTGATGGTACCACTGACATCCAGGGCCAATTGAGATCCCCAGAATGAGGACATTCCCACTAGTCAATAGCATGGAGTAACTTCATGAAGCAAGTCCAGAGTGAGCTCTTTAATTACTTCAGCTAGCAGAATTCCTAATTAGAGATGATCCTGATACTTGCTCTCAGTGTCTTGGCAGAAGTGTTACTGTTTAACAGTTTCTCATTTTAGCCCTGATTGAGCTATTGCTCCAATTCAGCATATTTCCTGGCATATTGTGTGGGCAGATGAAAGAACTGTGCTTGCTAAATACATGAATTAAACATTCTCTTGACAGACTTTAACCTTCAGTTAATTCAAAGGTGTCAGAAAAATCAATAGCTGGGGACGCGCTCCTTGAACTTACAGCAGCTGCAAGAGTGAAATACAGATCTGGAAAAGACCATGGGTAGCCAGCCATCTTTTAAAACTTTTAAGATTTTATTTCAGTTTAATAGATAGACATACATATTAAAAAAAATGTTTGTAAAGGTAGATCCCAATTCCCTACTAATTCTAACAAGGATCATGACTATCCTTGGCAGACAGCAGCAATTTCAGCATAAGATTCTGTATGTGAGGGACCTGAGATCTGTTGTGGTCATGGCTCTGTTTGTGGGCTGTGGTGAGCAAGACAAGGGCAATGGCCACTTTTCCCCAACACAATCCTTCCTTTCAGCAGCTGAATCCTGCCTGCTGTTCCTGCACAGGGCTCAGGCTCTCCCCCTTTCCCCTTCTCTGGCAGTTCTTGCTGCTGCTTCTCATTCACCCCCAGCACAGTGCTGCTGTCTGGATTTCCTAATCCACTGCATTTGCCCCAACAAAATCACCTTGTGTTTTTTCCAACCTCTTCCTGCATCTCTCAGCAGGCTCCTACAACTGAATCCCCCACCCCTTGTTGTACCATCCTACCAAGACTTCCAGCACTTTTATCAGAGTAATTTTCAGTCTTCTCTCCTTGCTTTACACCTTTTTGTACTTTTAAATGCAGTCTCTGTCCCATTGTGCCTTCTCTTTGCCAGCTCCCCCAGCTTCACATCAGCCTCCCTGCCTTGTGTCACCAGTGGAGAGGTTATGAAAATGAATGAGAAGGTTTGGGCTATCTTATAAGGGGAAATGTAACAAACATCCTAATGATCCTCTTCCCAGGGTAATCAGTTGCCACTGCAATGTACCACTCACCAGAAAACACCTCTCGCTGTGGCAGCCAAAAGCCCCCAGAGTGCATACATCAAGATGGTGCTGTGGAGTTCATGCTCTCCAAACCCCAATGGGACATATGCTCTTATGTTTAATAATGACAATAATAAGAAAAACACTGTTGCATATGTCCTAAAACCATGGAGAATGAAGCATGGAATGGTGGCTGCTTCAGCAGCTTTTCCCACCTACAGACTGGAGAGAGTTTTGATCACTATAACTTTACAGGACTTTCTTTACCATGAAGACCTGCTCAGGGTGGGTATGACCTAAAATTTATATTAAACTGTCTTCAGAGATGGTAATAGTTGAAACTAGAAAAACATTTCAGGTTTTCTTATATTCCTCTATCCCACCCAACTACATTACAGTATCTTAGCAATATCTTCAAACAATCAACAGCAGTGCTTGTAAAAGATGCTCTTAGAGACTTAGCACTATAGGGGATCAATAAAAGCAAAGTATGTAATTGTTGTGCCTTTCTGAAGACCTTTTTCACATCCTGGGGAATAAAAAGGGAGGTGGAGGGCTGAAAAAAAAAAGCTAGAGAATGAGGTCTCTAGTGAATATGGCCTTCACATGGTGCTGATTGAAGATATTTACATTAGGGATGTTTAGAAAAACATCACTTTCCGTTTAGAATAAAGAGATGGAAAAACAAGCCAATGCAGTAATTATTTTTTTGCATTTTTCTTGAAAGATAGAAGCCCCAAAGAGAGCAGGTACTTTTTTTTTTTTTTTTTTAATGTGCACTTTCAATCACCTCATTTTTCATTTTTCTCATTTTTGATGGAAAATTTTACCAGCAGTTCCATTAATAGTAAGTTCACTTCATATAAATTGGCACAGGAAGTTGTTGATAGCTTTCTTTTTCTCCTGCACCTCCTTAGATATCTGTTGCTGGAAGGTCCTGCTGTAACACCATCAGCACACCCAGGTGTGGTGCTCCCCATCTCCATCAGGGATCACCTGGTTTGGGACAGCACAGCCACGTTATCACAGATGGTCCATCAGTGCATAGTGAGACACTGTGTCACCAAGGAGCAGGAACCCATGGGAAAAATGGAAACCAGCCTTTTCAAAAAATGGAAGTCATGCATTTGCATCTTGGCTCGCTTTGGAGGAGGACTTTCTTTGCCAGAAAGTGTCAGTCGTGTATCAGTGACAATGAAGCCAGGGAAAGGCAAGGAGGGAAGAGCCTGGCCTGGCCATGGCAGGGTGTGGATGGAAGCAGGGAGCTGGGATGTGCTGTCACTGACATCTAGAGGACAGCACAGACAGTCTGTACATCGTGACACATGAGCTAACCAAACCCCGAGCCTGGTGAGCCTTCCCTGTCCCAGCACCACTCACAGGCACAGAGATCCTTGCAGCTGGCAGGGAAACTCCCTGGCTTTCCATACTTGGGCCACCTTTATGCATTTTACCCAGTTTGAACACTGACATGACATTTTTTGTTGTCTGTGAGGCACCAGCTGTCTTCTGTGGGAGCCACCTTCTTCCTCTCCCCAGCAAACACAAAATTTGAGACTGACCAAACCAAGTCACAGCAAGAATAGTTTCATCAGAGCCATCACCCACTGTGGCTGTGAAGGCAGGGGAGGGGGTCAGGGGTTGGCAGAGCCCTCTGTCACTAATGCCAGGGTCCATGGGCACCTGCTTGGCCCCCTGTGCTGACTGCACTTTCTCTAGGGGGGCTGTGGGGTACAAGCCCTACCACATCCTGCCCCACTGGGCTCTGGCTGGAGGTTGGATGGGATGCATCTGCTTGGAGGAGCATCCAGGAGCATTGTGTGATCCTGTTCTCATACATTTCCATTATAAGCACTTTATGCCTGCCTATAAAGAACATGTTGTTCAAGTCTCTGTTAATGCAAGATAAGGCAGCTGTTAAAATGGAAGCAAATAAGTAGGGTGCTCCTGATAAATCAGCTTTAATTTCAGAGACACATTTTCACAGTAGGTTCCTCTTTTTGGCACAGCTGAAGAGGAAGAAAGTAAAAGTTATTGCAGACTGACCACCTTCTCTGTGTCTTTCTGCCAACACCAAGCTTTTGCAGATGTAGAAAACAACAGAAAAGGCTCAACTCAAACAGCAATTCCTACCATTTCCAGGAAGCTTTAGAGGGATTATTTTTAACTGTTTGCTGCTCTTTGGGCTAGGCTTGATTCTTTTGCCCCCAGAGGTGGTCAGTAATCACTTCAAGCCAAGGAGCTGCTTCTGCATCAACAAGGGCAGCATCAGCAATGATAAATGAATCATTATCCCATTTGTGAGGCCACACTTGGAATGCTGTGTTCAGTTTTGGTCCCCCACCAGGCAAAAAGATGTGGACAGGCTGGAGAAGGTCCAGAGAAGAGCCACAAAGATAATTTAAGGACTAGAAAGACTCTACATGGGGAAAAGGGACACACTATTACCATGCTCCAGTAAGGGTTAGGAGTAAAAGTTACTTCTGGGGAGATTCTGACCAGAGACATGAGGAAAATTTTTCACAGTGAGAACAATCAGCCATTGGAATAATCTCCCCAGGGTAATGGTGGATTGCTCAGCATTAGACTGTTTAAAGATTTGGCTGGACAGTGTCCTGGACCATCTTGCCCAGACCATGCTTTTGTCAAGAAAGGTTGAACCAGATTATCCATGGGGTCCCTTCCAACCCAATATTCTATGGCTCTATGATTCCTCTCAGGGTAGCTGAGCATGCAGGCAGCACCTCAGCACTCTGTTTAGACCACATCAAACTGGCAAATAAAGGGTCAATTTCCCAGGCTCACAGATTATGCTGCACCTTGGATTTTCAGCTCCCCTGAACAGTCTGTCCTCATAAAGAAACTGAGAAGAATAGTAAAAGGATGAGTAAACTGTTTTGCACAAAGTAATAAAAAATTTTAGAGGGATTTTAATTGAGTGCTGCATTTAATTAGCTTTTCCCATGCTTTCAGCTTTGCTTTCTGGATTTACAAGGCTGAGTGGAGTGAGGGCAGGTAAGGCAGTATGTGTAACCTGTGCCACTGCTTCCCAGCAGCTCTGTGCATTGGCTCTGGTCAGCCACCCCCATTGTTGCCTGCTTTCCTGCTGGGGAGGCTCCTGCACATTTGCTTTTGCAAGCCTTGGGTCCCAGTGGTTGACATTTGCAGGTACTTATTTTATTTTATTAGATTGATGAAAGATCTTCAGTAAAAATAAGTCAGCAGTGAGCATGGTCCTCATGCCTGTGGTGATAGAAATTGCATTTCTGCTTCTCCTGCACACCATGTCAGGAAAAGCACACAAACACAACAACAAGAAACTAGTAAAACCTGCTCATCTGCAGTGAAAGCATATTATGGTGTGGAAAATAAATTGGGCAGTGGACACCTGATGGTGCTTCAGTAGAGCTGAATAGCATGGGGACTGACTTCTTCACAAAGCTTTAAAATTGGAAATTTGTTCCAGCTATGCCCTGGATCAAAACTTCCAAGTATTTATTGTTCCATGTTATAAACCAGTCACTAGTCACTATACTTAAACCAAGGAAATTTCTTCAGTGGATGGAGAAAGGTTACTTTATTCCTCCTCCCTGTTCCCCTAAGCAGTGGGGTTTCAACAGAGACCCTAGTGGAGGAGGTGTATGGATGAGGTAGAGATGGCCCTAGCTTAGGTAACACCACTCCCTGGGACAGCAGCCACCTCTCTGGAGCACTCCTGCATGAGAATGATGGCTCTGGGGGCTGTTTTGCAATGTGAGACTCTGGAGGGGAGGACACTGCCTCCATGGCCAGGGCAGGCTGATTGGGGCAGGTCTGGAGGCTCAGTGCCACACAGGATGCCCCAGCATTCAAGCTGGTTGCTAAAGGAAATCAATTTTAAAAGCAGATGGTTTAATTAGAGCTCTAAGCTCCCTCCTTGTAATGCTGTCTCCAGATAGTTTCACTGTTTTATTAACAAGTCTCTTGTACTTATTTCTTCCCTGTTACATGACAGATGCTTTCATCAGGGTTATATAAAGTCCTGTTTTCATCCCTACTTTGCCTAGAAATAGATTAAAGAAAAGCTGAAATACAGATTAATAATTATATGCAGAGCAAAATATTAACCACATACATTTTTCAAGTAAAAAAGTGCAATTTTAAGCCAATTGCCTTACTGCTTCACAGGAGTGCTTGCCTAGGAGTGGCTTCTCCAGGGAAGAAGCTGTTTTGCTGAGGCTGACAGGAGCTCTGCACTGCTGGGGGAGAGGCAGAGTGAAGTGCATCTCCTTACACAGGCACACAGAAATGGGAAAAGTCCCTCAGAGAATTTCAGTGCTGCTGCTGTGAAGTCAGAAAATTAGGCTGCAACTGGACAGGCCCCTATTGCTTCTCCTACACCCATTGCTCAGCAGCCAGACTGAAATTCTGTAGAATGACACAAATTCACCAAAATTCCTGGAGTAGAGTTAACCCTCCTCATTGCTGGATTCAAAGATGCACTTGCAGGAAGCAGAAGCTTGCCATCAATGGAACTCCTGCATGCTTCCTTGGCTGTGGGGCAGAAGGACCAAGAGATGGACAGGTACATCTTGGAAACAGCAATGTGCCTTCTCACAACCCAAACCACCTTAAGCACAAGCTCTGTTAAAGCAAGCTATGGCCACAAGACATAAACAGTTATAAATTGGTTTAAACCTTATTTAAATATTATTAAAATGTTATTTAAATAGAATTTTAATATTATTTAATATTATTTTAATTGTTCTCAATTGTTTAAATATTGGTTACAACCCTTCAGTGTTAAGGATTCCATCATGATCACAACAACTCTATAGATGCCCTCAGCTCATCAGCTGCTGTTACCACTGGATAAATGCATCATCATTCTGTGGACATTAATTGCAGTCCAAAAACAAAATTCATCCTTCAGCCTTTTCTTCAGTTTAGAAAACATACTGATGGTGGTATGTAGCTTAGCTCAATTTAAGATAAGTAAATGAATGTTCTTATGTGAACAAGGCATCAAAGTTCTCATTACTACAAATTGACATCTATGGAAGGCTGTTAGAATTTGGCTATCTAATCCTGGACCCCAATCCTGTCTTCTGTGGAAAAGATAAGAGATCTCTATATTTTATCCCATAACCCTCTCCAGTTCACCAGTGTCACACCCCCAAACCTCCAGGGACACACTTTCTTCCTGCTTGTTCTACTACAATTGCCCAAAACTTTGCTGTTGTCACTGTGAGGAAAGATTCTGGGGATGGAGGGAAATTAGAAAAAGTCTGCTTAGAGTAATTTGAGAAGTTCCATCTTTTAGTGAAAAAAAACCTCATTTCAGAGTAAAATGAAAGGCCAGATGAAGCAATTTGGTCTTACAAGAACTTTGAAGGTCTCAGCTGTGCTAAAGATTTTCTCCAAACCTGTAGGTTTGCATTATATTTCTTTTGACTGAAAATTACCTGATTGTGCCTGATTTTACATATCAAAAAAGAGCAGAACATCCTTGAATTGCTCTTCAGGGAAGGACAAGAAAAGTCAGAGAATGGGACAATCTCGACATTCCCTAATAAGCTGGTTTTTGCAAATTGCATTAAATAAACAATAAGCACTATGTGTTTCAGGCTCTGTGGTTTAACTAAAAGAGGCCATAACCCTCTGGAGTTTACAAGTGCTTTGTATGAACTAAAACAGTTTGGCTGACATCTGCTTTTGCAGCAGATTTCCCATAGCATCCAGCTCTTCCAGTTTATTCATAATTAAATCACAACAGAGACATCTGCTTTAAAAGCAGAAGTAAATCTTCCAAAGCAGTTACAGCTGCATGGTCTTGATATCTTTTTTTTAAAGCAATGGGACCATCTTCCTTTCAAAATGGCCTTTAATTAATCTCCTTCTTTCAACTACCTCTATAAATATACCATTGTCTATGGTTTGTTATCACAGTAGATTGCTGAACTAGAAACAACACAGAAGGATCTTTTAGATAAGATTACAGGGAATGCAACTGTGGAGCAAAGGAAGGAGCAGGAGTGGCACAGAACTTAGCAGAAATGTCACTGACATGAGCAATGATAACCTTTAAAAATGAAGTAGAGATCAGAAAAGAATATAATGAGATCTTTACTGATATCAGGTAAGAACATAATCAGGTATTTATTGATAGCAGATAATAAAAAACTCTCTTACATGGAAAATGCTTACTCAGGCTTTTCTGCTTAACTGGCATTTCATCTAGTTTAGGTGTTGAGAAGGAAGATCAATCAATGGAGCAAGTGACTCCTTTCACACTGGCCAGCTGTCTTCATAAAATGTTTTTAAAATTATAGGAATAAAAATAAAGTCCTGTTCATCTGTACTTTTGTAGTAAAACATCAACCTTGTTTTCAATTGTTCTGTTCCAAAGGAAGTTCAGATTTCTTCTGTGTTTTCCTTTACCTTTTCATCAGGTGTCCTGGTTATAACACCCTATTTTTGTGTTCACAAGATTACTTGTCTTGAATTTGCAGCCAGTGCCTGAGAGGGGAGCTAACCAGCTGCAGGGATAAGAGAGGTTTCCCAAAACTTGTATTCCTACTAAAATTATTACAATAAATTATTTATCACCTCTGAGCAAAATATCTGCCAATAGAAAATACTTTTCCCAGATACTTAGAAAGGAAAATTGCATTTTCCTCATCAAGTGTCAAGTAAAGTGGCAAAATGCTTTGGTTTTCTTCCTCCTCTTTTTAGATAAGCCCAGGTCCAATTCTCATCAAAGCTGTATCACCCAGAAAATTTGTTTCCTCCCTGAAACAAAGGAGCAGCATGCACATCTGTTCTAGCACAAACCTTGACATAGATAAACCCACCTCCAGCAGTGACAGATCCAGGCAGACCTGAGCCCCAGAGAGATTTTGTGCAGGCTCCAGTCAATAGGAGGTTGTATCTTCCTGCCCCTGCTGTGGTGCCCAGACTGGTGGTGTGCTCAGGCTGGCTGTCCCTCCAACACCAGGGAAGCCTTTTGGGGGGCAGAGGATAAGGATGGAGCTGGGATGGGGCCTTTGCATGAAGCAGGATGGTGTCCCAAGCACATGTTCAGGCTAATGACTTGTGACTGGGAAGGGAGATCAGGATGTGCTGTTAACCCCCTCAAAAATAGGGTGAGAAAAACATGTAACAGGAGTAGCTTTATATGGGACAAGACAGTGCTTGAGTTACTTGAAACTGAATAGGGGAATGAAGACATAGGTGAAACAGTGTCTCAGAAAGCATACAAGATAAACCAGCTGAAACGAGTATAAACCAGGTAATTCAAGGGGAATTCAAGACCTTTTGGGAAATTGAGCCTTGTAAGGGCAGCTGTGCCTAGGAAACCATATCATTAATGACTTTTAATGCTGAGATTGCACATGTAGTGGTGTCAGTCACTTAGAAATAAATGCAGCAAAACAGGGATAACCAGGTGGTTTGTTTGGGAGGAGACTGGGTGGAGAAAGGTAGGCAGGGGTGGTGAAAAGAAGAGAAGAAATGGGGGTGAAAAAAGGGAGAAGGTGGCAATAAATTGTTCTGTGAACATCAGGAGGTGGGATATTCACTGGCAGGAGCATGGACACCCACAGGCAGGTGGGTGGGCACACCTGAAACCCACCAGGTTGCTGAAGGAAACACCTTGGATGATCCACTGGACTTCCCATCAGTCCAAAGGGTTTGTGTGGGAGGTTAGAGCAGGGTGGAAGTGTACTACAGTGGCACATGGAGTGGGAGGGCACAGGGAGGAGTGGCAGAGCTGGAACACCTTGGAAATTACCCAGGTGTGATCTGTCAATCTGTTAGAGTTCTGCATTTCATCTGTCAGCCTCATAAACAGGTAGATGAAACTGCAGTCATCCAATGGAAAAAATCACAGTGTTATCACCCATCCAAAAAATAAATATAATAAAAATTAATATTGCCTACTCTAAAAATAAAGAAAATAGGTATTGCATGAGGCTTTGAACATTGTTTTTGTCTGTGAAAAAACATCTTTACATTCAATAGGAGTTTCTTAATGCAGGGGCAGGTAAGGTGAAACATTTGCTGACCCATACATTGTTAACTTGGCTTTTCCTCTTTACAATGAATGATGATGAAACATGTATGGATTTAGAAAGTGACAGAGCAGTGCTCATCATTTATGAGCTGGTTTATGCACAAACAATGCTGGACTGTTCCCTATTAACCAGCTGTTCTGTCAGATAGTATTTCAGCACCAAGCACTGTCATATCAAGAAAGGAACAGCCTCTGCAGCCTTGCACAACTTCAAGGGCCTGGGAGTGCAAAACACAGAAAGGTTCTCATTGGGTTAAGCACTCAGAAACTCTCCAAGTGCATCCATAATCTGCTTACTGGCTAAGCTGGTTGGGAAGCAAGGGGCTGAGGTTCTGCTGACCTTGCCCAGGGGGTCATCTCAGTCCACACAAAGGGTCTCAGACTGCAAAGGCAGTGCTCAGGATTATTGTTACTGCATCACAGATGTGTGGTTGCCTTGTCTGCATGAGCATTCAGAAGGAATATGGGTGTGATAGTGATGGTAATCTACTGTAATTGGGAGAGTTTGACAAACTTGACAAAGGATGAGAAATAGTTTCATGAAAAATCAAGAGTCCATTTTTCAGCAGAGCTAATAACACTAAATTCAGGTAAAGGCCAGGGATTTCTTTTCCATGATGCTCATTGAAATTACCTAAAGCACAAAGTTTTCTGTATGCTATATTACATTTAGATTTTAAAAAATAGTAATTATAATAATAAATAAATAAATAAATATGCATCTCTGAGTGTAATTCTAAGGGACTGACTGGGTAGAGTGGAGTAGAACTTTGTCTCTATCTTGAAAATTCAGTGTGATACGATGCATTTTCATACTTGTTCAAGTTATCTTTAAAAAAATTCATTATACAATATTTTGTTTCCTCAATTTAAATATTTATCTCTACTTCAGACAAGAACATTAATGGTGACCATTTTCTTGGTGTAATATTAGGCTTTTTATAGTTCCTTTTCCCTTCAAGGAGGAAGCCACATCCAATCCCAGGTATTTCTAAGGTCTGGTTTTACTGGAAAAGATAAAGGCAAAGAAGGTATTAAGGACACTGGCTTTTTTTCATCACCTTCCAGAGATGAAGGTGTGTCTGACCAGCCTGTAATTCTCTGAATCCTCCTTCTTAACCTGCTTGAATACAGGACTCACATTTGTCTTCTTCTAGTCCTCAGGATCCTCTTCCCATTGCCATGAGCTCCCAAAGATGATCAGGATTGGCCTTACAATGACACTGGCCAGTGCCCTCAGTGCTGATGGTGCATCACTGGGTCCCATGGATTGTGTGTCCCAGTTCCTTGAAATCATACCTAACCTGGTCCTCCTTGCTCTGGACTTTCCTACTGGCACTGTGAGCCTGGGGTTCCTGGAGACTGGTTCTACCCTTAAAGACCAAGGAAAGGAGGCATCAGGTTGGTTTTTCCCATTTTCTGTCACCAGCTCTCCTGTACAATCCCTCAGCAAGCCCATATATCTCCTGCCTTTCTTTTTCTGGTGATACAGTTGAAGAAGCCTGTTGCATTATGTCCCTCACTGGATCCAGTTGTGAGGAGTTTTTACTGTCCACATCTCTTTTCTCCTGTGCTGTGACTTTTTTCCCCTGGTTTTGAATTGGTATTGTCCCTGCAAACAAAGTAAAAAGTTCTATCATTTGTATTTCTTACCATTTTCTGCAGAGAACCCCTGTTATTACAAAGTAAGGAATTTCACACTTGAAGGAGATCAGCAGAATGAGAATTTGTTTTTTCTGGTGTGTCTTGGTTTTTCCTAAGAAAAAATAATGCTCTCACCAAAATGAGAAACCAGTATGTGTGGGTAGTGGAGAACAAGGACCAATGTCCCTACGTTGGAACCCAGGAATGCCTCAGTTTGTTCAGGTATAAATGATTCACATTTGTACAAAAGCATATGGATTAATTCTGTTTGTTCATTTATTTTGAACTGTCTCCAAAGGTTGTCACTGATATTCTGGTTTCTAAGTCCTGCCATGATAAATGGACCTTTGCTTGCAGGCACCTCACAGTTCTGATTTATTTAGTGATATTCTTCCTAAATATCCAATGGAAAGGTAGCTTTATACATCTGTGAGTTTGGTTCTTTTGGATTCTGATAACAGCTTAATTTCAATAATTTGATATTTCTAATCTAGAATTTAATTACCAAAACTACACACACACACACATATATGTACACATACATACATATATATATATTTACTGTATATAACTTACTTTATTTGCATAATGTTATATATATTACATACAACATTATTTACATGTTTGTGTTTTCACTTCTCTTCCAGATTCCATCAGACTATTTACTAGATTTGTATTTCTGGCATGATTTTAGTATCTTGTATTTCTATGTTTTGTTTTCTTGGCATCAAGAGGAAAAGCAACAGTAAAAAAAAAAAAAAAAAAAAAAAAAAAAAGGCAGATAGTTAGAATCATACAAGCATTTTGGTTGGAAAAACCATTATGATCATCCAGTCCAACCATTTATACCAAGTTCACCATTAAACCATGTCCCCAGCTGCCACAGATTCACAACTTCTAAGGGGGATGGTGACTCTGACACTTCCCTGGACAGCCTGTTCCAATGCTTGACAACCCTTTCAAATCATTTTTTCCTGATATTCTATGTAAACCTCCACTGGCAGAACTTGAGTCCATTCCCTCTTGTCCTGTTCCTCGTAATTTGGAGAGGAGGCTGATCCCCAGCTGGCTACAACCTCCTTGCAGGGAGTTGTAGGGAGTGCTAAGGTCACCCCTGAGCCTCCTTCCCTCCAGGCTGAACATCCCCAGTTCCCTCAGTTGTTCCTCACAGGATGACTAGGTCACAGGTCTGTGCTCCAGACCCTTCACAGCTCCACTGCCCCTCTCTGGACACACTCCAGCCCCTCAATGTCTTTCCAGAACTGAGGGGCCAGAACTGAGCACAGGATTTGAGGTGCAGCTGCGCCAGTGCTGAGCACAGGGGCACAATTCCTGCCCTGCCCTGCTGGCCACACCATTGCTGACACAGCCCAGGATGCCATTGGCCTTCTTGGCCACCTGGGCATATTGGCCAGGAAAGGAGACAGCCCACCAAGCAAGTCAATGTAAAAAGGCAATTAGATGGGAGGAACAAAGACAAATTAGAGTCTTCCCTTTCCCCTTATCAATGTCTTTTAGATATTTGTTATTTGTATCCTCTTACAGTTATTTTCATTTTTGGGTTACTCACTGAGACCTGTGCTCTTGCTGGGTCACTCTCTCTTCCTCCTCTGAGAAATGATTCCTTCAAAGCATTTTCCATTTTCCAAGTGTACTCATCATTTATGATTACAGCTCTGAAATATTAAATTCAGTTATCTTTACAGTCCTAGCTTTCATTTCTTGTCAAATAGCTCAAAAAGTCACTTCTCAGGCTGGATGTATGTCACTCTATTCTTCTAATCCTTTTGGCATGATTTTCTGTTGACTGCCATGGCCAAAGCAGCATGAAAGTAAGCTGTGTGATTGAAAGGTATCTTTCATAAAAGCCAGGGATACAACCTGCTCTCAGCATTTCCCTGAGAGCACTGCCCCATTAGCATGTGTTATCTCTGCTGGAAAACAGCCAGATTGCTTCACCAGGTGTTCCTGTGAGGGTTTTTCTGTAAGTCACAAAGAAATGGCAATGCTGGAACCTGATTTTCCTTGGAAGGCAACAACCACCTTGTAAAGTATCTTATTTCTGAGGTAGCTGGAAAAAATGGAACCTTTACTCCATAGTGCCTATTTCAATACTTATTTCTATTCCAGATACTGTTGCTTCAGCTTATTTTCCAGCAATCAGCTATAAAATGAGACAATTCTGAATTTCACTTCACTGTGAATTTAGATGCACTTTTTGTATTCTCATGTTTTCTTTTGCTTTTCTAGTAGGAGAAGCAAAAGAAAGATTTGAGAATTTTAGAGGAGCATTGACCTTCTTTTTCCTGGAAGACTTGTAGATAAATCTGGCTGTTCTTACCCAACTGAAGCAAGTTTTTCCAACTTCAGTTAAAATAATACAATATCCTCAGTGCAGAGCCCAGTGTTTTTCCTCTTTCTTTTGGATAAATTTCACAACTCAACTCTAATTTTTCAAATTACAGATAGATGGAGTAAATCACAGTACAGACAGGACCACCTTTGGAAAGCAGGGTGGAGACACACACAGTTTTGTTTGCATGATTAATGTTCTTTGCTGCTTATGTGAAGAGTAGCAAACCAAGTGACTGCCACCCATCTAGCTAAAGAGGAGACAGAGGGTACGGTACCTTAGACATGCAGCTGAGACACTGAGGATGTGTGTTTCACCTCCCCCTTAAATAACCACTGCAGGTAAGATGAGTAATACCGTGCAATTTTGACCCAGAGAGATAATTTGGGACATGCTCTGGATCAAGCAGAGTTTTACCAAAGAGTCACTGTACCTATGGGTTTTCAGGTTCTTTTCATTCATAAGGGGAACTCAGCATAGGAAAAGGTGCTTTCTTCTGCAGCCTTTCTGCAGTGGGGGTTTGCAGAAGCTCAAAGCAGCTGGTGTTCTCCAAAATGCCTCTGAGCCAGGCCTAGCAGGTGAAACAGCAGTGAATTCCCCATCTACCAAGGCAGTGGGTGTCTGGGAGCTTCTCCAGCCTCAGCCACAAGCAAACCTGCAGTGTTGCTAAGAGTTATTAGCAGAGACAAAGGTACAGACATCACAGTATCTCAAATCAGGTGGCAGAGGCATGTGCACAAGTGTTTCAGGAACAAAATATTTACAGGAAAGCTTAGGAAGTTAGGCAGTGTTTATGAGTGTCCTTACAAACAACAAACTCAGCCAAACTGAAAGCTGTATTTTTTTGTACCATACTTATTCATGCTCTCTTGAGAATTACATCCCTTGTGTCTGTAGCTGTGGGGGTGTGGGTGATAGGGGTCATGGTCTGACTTTCTCCCTCCCTTCTCTCTCTCATTTGTAAAATTTATTCTGTCAGACTACAGTGATAAGAAAAGCCTACCCAGGAATATGTTTATCTGAGCCTCCTAATATTCAAACCCTTCTTTTTCCTCCCCCATCCCTGCAGTAGTCATTACTGGCACAATTGCCTATGAAGTGAGGAGGAATCCCTGGGAAGCAGAGGATGATCCTTTTTGTATCTCCACAAGTCACATCAACAACATAGTTAATTTTTTCTAGGCTACCTAATAGGTTAGAGGGAACAATTTGTTTCAGAGAGATTATTGAAGAGTAAGGCTTTGGCTGTGCACTGACACACTCCTGAAAAGCGCTGGCAGTGACAGTTCTGTCCTTTGTAACACCGTAATCTCCTTTTATTGCCTACTGTCAGCACCTTTGTCAAACATGGTGAGGTAGAGTCCTTTGCACATGGACATTATATATAATGCTCTTAATTATGAACATCTTTGATACAAAAAATGTAATGTAAACTGAGAAAGAAAACAAGGAAATCCCAGCCAACCTTCTTGTACAAAATCTGAAGTGTTGGATGACATGATTGCATGAAAAAGGCAACTAGTCTGAAACAACTTTTTGTTTCCATGATGGTGAGCCTTATGATAAAGTGGATTTTGAAAGTCTTTGTGTTGGAAATTGCAGCAGATCCATGACAAACTCCACTTGAGTATCAGCAATGATTCCCTGGAAGGTGTCTGGAGGGCTGATGCAGCAAAGGGAGGCTCAGGTGCCTCCAGGGTCCTGTCCTCCTTTCAGGTATGTGGTGGCATCACCAGGCACATCCATGTGCTGTCTGAAATGGGCAGTGGGTCTGGGCTCTGTTGGTTCAAGGGGGATGTGACATGCTGCATTTTTGAAAAGCAGGTGTGGTGCCTGCTAGTGGATGGTTTTCAACTTCTGAGGAACAGGGGTGTGCTCAAAATGGAGAGGAAGCATCACTCACTGCTATTTTAACTTACGTCATTACCAGCCTGCCTTGCTTATCCTGCTGAGGTGTGCTGAGTCCTTTGAATTAGTGGGAGACTCAGTGGCACAGAAGGCAGAAGTACAAGGCATGATAGTTTGTAGAGCAAGTGCCTCTAAGTGTCACTCTCTAGAGCAGTAAAGTGGCATTTAGGGCTGTTTTATTCTGGCATGAATTTCAGAACAATAGTCCACTGCTCCTGAGCATTATTTGAAATCTAAATAACTCTAAGTGATTTGTGTGAGCGATCTGGTTTTGTGTGATGGTCATGGTGTCTGGCAAACTTTGTTCTCTATTTGTGAGAATAATGAGTGAGAACAGAAGAGAAAGAATCCCTGATAGGGCTCTCATCTCTCCTGGGACTTCCTGAATGGAGTTATTCAAGCACAGACTGCATGGGCACAGAAATAAGTGATGCAAACTGGCCATGAATAAACTTACACTGCTTTCTAACCATGTGTGATATAAATTCCAGCATAACTTCCAGCTGGATGCAGAAAACCATCTGCTTTCAAAGAGGAACTGTAAAAATTTAGGTGTGGGTTGAAGAAAGGTAAGTAGGTACATCAGCTGCCCTACATGCAATGACATAATGTGTTGGCATTGATTTTTCATGCGATAGTCTGATGTGAAGAACATGTCACACAGTTTCCAGGTGGACAAGTTCTGTGTCAGCAATCCCTAAAGCAGAGCAGCATGTGCTCTGGTGGGGAGTTCACCTTCATCTGTGACCAGGGAATAAGGTATTTTTTAAGGATGAGTGTTTGAGGTTGAACTGGGGAAGCCAGGGTTTTAAAACCATGCTTCTGTATGTTGGGTGAACACTTGGGTCTTCTGTTTGGCTCAGCAGAGAGGTGCTGAGACAGTTTGTAGGATCTTGAAGACAAGACAGGTGAGGAAACAGCTGGTTTGAAAATCCTCCCACTGATGAGATGAGACATAAAGTTCTGAGTAACATAGTGGTATCAGGCTCTTTCTGGCTGTGCATGAGTTCCCCAGAGGAAACACAGTCATCATGGAGAAGGTGGGATGGTGGGAGACTGCCTGTGCAAAATGTGGTG
Organism: Oenanthe melanoleuca; assembly: GCF_029582105.1. Taxonomy (NCBI): domain Eukaryota; kingdom Metazoa; phylum Chordata; class Aves; order Passeriformes; family Muscicapidae; genus Oenanthe; species Oenanthe melanoleuca. The sequence continues at coordinate 30,997,633 of NC_079336.1, forward strand.
GGGACAGGAGGTTGAACACCTCTTCTTTGGGGGTTACTTCTGCTGCACAGTCCTACATTCAAACAGCCTTTGGGAAGGAGATATTTTTATCATTTCACATAATTGCTCCAGAAAAAAGTCTTTCCTTTATGTTCTGGCTGCTCTTCTGCTGACTCCATTGTAAGAACATAATATGAATAATAAAAGTATCTGAGTATCCCAAATCAAAACATCACTATGGACTGGAGGTAGTGGTCAGGCTTCATGCTTGGACTGGTGTCTAATTCAAGCCCCTGGGGTTGTTTGCCACAACAGTGTGAAAACATAAGTGTATGTATGGCTTTTGTAGTATGTTTCAAATGTCAAATAAATAAGATATAATCATATTTCCTTTATGTGCTTTTAAAGGCCCTAGTCCCTGAAGGAATAAAAGAAGTTATTTGGTGGATTAATGTAAACACTTCTCTATACACTCAGAGTTTTTATGTTTGGGCCAAAATATTTATGTTTTCCATCAGCAGAAAAACACATAACAGATATCTGTCCAATATTAATCATCTTTATGTTAAGAACATCATTCATTTACAGTTACTGGGTACATATTGTGTGATTAGGCTATTTTAAAACATGATGAATGGGAATTTTACCTCTGTTCTGCCAATGAGGCAATTTTTTTACTCAGATGATGTTTACATTATAAATAGCACAAGCTGACTGCATTAATGCTAATAGAATCATTTGTTATTGCCCTCTCAGCACTCCTGAAAGCCGGCTTCATTGGATTTAAATCCAGCTGGCACTTTTGCAGAGAGGGTATTTATGTGCCTTTAACATCCACTCCATGCTGGCATTGAGGTGCTAGTGGGAAGCTGTGTCCCCCTGCATGTGAGATTCACACAGAAACAAATCAGTGTTCTTTCATGACACAAATTAGAGTATTTCTCCCTTCCCCCCTTCTCTAATTTGAAATGTGATTTTTACATTAATCTTCTAAATAAGTCTCGGAGGCACCTGTATGATATTTCCTTGACCATTTTAGATATCCAGATTTCTATGAGAAGCAGATAAAGATATCTGGCTCACTGCAGCCACAGCATTTTTATTTCCCCCCCTTCTTCATACACACAGTATTTCCAAGGGAGAACTCCAAGTCTAATAAAATGCTATGGTAGTTAGACAAAGGCTGCTGGGTAATAGTGCAAAGCATGCTGCTGGCATGATTAACTCACCAAGAGCTCTCATCATCACAGAAATACATTTCTATGCTGGAATTCATTTCCCCACTCGGCCCCTTCAGCAAACAAAACACTGCTTACAGGATGAAGGCTGAAATTACCCTCTCTTGTGTAAGTTTCCAACAGTGCTTAGGGCAGTGTGACAGCCCTGATGTGAATGGGAATACAGAGAACCCCAGTGCCAGACCTTGCTGTGGACCTCCAGCACCACCTGGCACTCTCCCCTGGCTCATGGGGAGTGGGAGGTTGCAGCTTCATTTCAGCACACTTTGCTTTACCTCTCCTTGGGTAATTCCATCACACACACAGAGCCAGAGCAGGCAGAGCTGCATTGAAAGCACTCCAAGGAGATGCAGTGACCCCTCTGCAGCAGTGCTGCTGCTGTGCCAGGTCCTCAATGCTCCTGCTTGGTTTTCCCACTGGGCTGCTGCCTGGTTCTGAGCTGAGGAAGGACCAGCCCTGCTTTGGGACCAAGCTGCTCGGTATTTTGTTTTTCCTTGCTGTTGAACATGTGGCTCCAGGCCTTATTTGCTGCATGCTAGCCAAGCCCTGTTCTCAAATGCTAATTTCCTAGTACTTTTTTTCCTGTGGCATTCATTACCTCATCGTGTGCCTCCTTCACAAACATTAATTAACTTCTCTTCACAAGGTGCCTGCAGCAGCAGAGGCACGATGGCCTTGCTTCCAGCCTTTCTGAGGCACAGAGTGTTCCAGCATCCCACTGAGGGCTGGCCTGGGGCAAGCTTGCTGCAAGGGCAGGAGAGAGAGAGGAGGAATCTTGCTCAAGTGTCTACATATTCAAGAGCCCCCCTGAACCCCTCAGGTAGTGACAAAGTCCTGCCCTACCTGAAGTCAGAAGGAGATGATCTGGGTATTATTCCCTGCCCTTTCTGACATCTGGGACAATGGCTTCTGGTACCTTGGGTTCAGTATCCCAGTGGAACAAAAGGGGACATCTCCATCCTCCTTGTAAATCCTGCAGCCTGCTTGGAAGCAGGAGCACAGTGAACTAGATTTTTGGTGGCAGAAGGCTTCTCCACTGCCTGGAATGAGACCCTAAACAATAGAGCAAAAACAAAACTACAGAGAGCTGAGATCCTAACTTTCTGTTTTCAAGTATCCTGCTTTATTAATCAGTAGAAAAAGAAATGTGAAGCAGCCAGCAGTCACAAAGGGGCCTGCTCAGACCACAGAAGAAGATAGCAATGGGTGATGTAGACTCTATTGCCATATGTTACCCTACAGAAGGAGCAGGGCAAGTTGGAACAGCCAGGAAAGAGCAGTGTGACCTGTTCCTTTGTCCCTGAACTGCAGAGACCAAGGTGTGTCCACCCTGGGTTTTTGCAGGTCTGGTACACTCAGTGCTCTCTGGTGTGGGAGATATGAAAACTTGACCTTTGTGGTATAGCAGACAGCTTGACTATGGCATGATATTATCAGAGACATGGTGCAAACCACCATCTCTCTGTAAAGGGAATATATGTGAGGAATAATGAGAGGACACTGCAAAAGGAAAACAACAACCCTGAAATCAGCAAAGTGTGGTGATGTGCTCCTGCTCTGTAATGCTGTGCTTACCAGAAACCCATCCTTGGTTTATACATTCACTCACATTTTGACTCCAGACACTTCAGTGCTTTTAATATTTATTTCTATGTGCACTGATGCATAGTGACAGACTCTAATTATACATCTCTATTTAGAAACATAGTATTTCCCAAAAGATGGCATTTGAAGTGTCTTGCTATAATAATTGGTGGTTTTGGTCATTTCTAGATTACAGATGTTATGATTATCACACATCATTTTTCTGCTAGTTGGAAAAATATGTTTACTTTTTTTTTGGAGGAGATGAAGGTTGTTGGTTACTTATTTATATATTTTGGCTTGTTATGCTGAGAGAAAGGGACATAAAATAACACAAAGTGTCCCATTTCACTTTTTCTGTCTTGTCTTAGGGTATGCATTAACTGCCACAAACTACAGGTCCCTTTCAGGTATTTCAAAATTTCTCTCTCAATATAGTTTACAAACTTGATGACGTCTGCAATTACATTTCTAACCTAATTTTTACTGCAGGTAAACTTGGAGGATTACTTTGTTATAGAATCCTGGAATGGTTTGAGTTGGAAGCAACCTTAAAGATCACCTAGTTCTGCCTTCCTGCTGTGGGCAGTGATGCCTTTCACCAGACCAGGTTGTTCAGAGCCCCATCCAACCTGGCCTAGAACACTTCCAGGGATGGGGCATCCACAGTTTCTTTGTGCAGCCTGTTCCACTGCCTCACCATCTTCACAGTAAAGAATTTCTTCAGTATTTCCAATCTAAATCTATCCTCTGAGCCTAAAGCCATTTTATCAAGCAGCATCTCTAACCTCTCTAATATTATTTTTTTAGCTCTGTTAGAGCAGCAGTAGCAAAATATCCTTTAAGATGCTGTCTTTGTTCTTTAAATCATAGTGTACAATGGAGCTGAGATGAGTCTACGTGGACCATTATTCCATGCAATATTAGATTGCTCTGGGGGTAAGTTCTAACCAATGAAATGTTCAAATAAATAAATTGCAGCCCACAAAATCCTCTTATCCTTCTACAGTGTTATTCTCTTCTAAACCTGATTTCATCGTCACAACTGCAGTATCAAGATGTCTCCAAAGCAACAATAAAAATGTTTTTTGCAGCTGCAAAACATGGCTTTTGCTTTTGTGCCACTTTACACAGTCTCACAATTACTTTCATCCCCTCTGTGCCCACAGTTCATACAAAATCTCTGGGAATTATTTTTTCTGTAGTATGCACCATGTCTCTCATGAATCTGGTGTCTCTAAACACTAAGGTACCTGCATTGTCATGAGCAAAATACCTATGCATAAGCAGTCAGGCTATGACAGATTTTTGAAGAGGCTACTGGAGGTTTCAAATATTTCTTTATGACAAATCCTTGGGATTTAAGTAGAAATCTAGTACTTTATTTAAATCTATTAATTTTAACCATAATTTGTCATTGGAGCTGTACATCATAGAGGCTCATCTGTCCAAACATTTCAGCTGTGGTTTTGTTGCCCGTTTTATCACTGTCCAGCATGTACAGCAAATTTTAGAAGCTTAAAAATTAAGGTTCTTAGAAATATGTAATATTAGTTCTTGTCATAAGACCCAATCAACTGTTTTGAAATAGTGCCATTCCTTGTCACTAATTCCAGATTGTTCCTGGAAGAGCTCCTTTCTGCAGCCTGCAGTGCGGGTGTGGAGGTGTTCAAAAGAAATAAACAGGTAAAATAGAGCACCACAGCATTAAAAAAAGGTCCCCCAGTCTCCCTCCCTTAGCTATGAAGCTGATGTGAGCTTGTTGTTGTCATTGTGGAAATGCAGGTGTAAATGAGCAGGTGTCCATGTTCCCACACCACTCTTGTGGGAAACTGGGAACATTTTCCAGGGACTCCCAGATCCAGGCTCTTGTCTGTCAGCCCATCCTATCATTGGCTCTGTGGGATGAAGGCTACAGGATCTCAGCTGGGACCCATGGTACTCCCTAGTTCATTATTGGAGGGTGTCCTAGTTTTTGTGAGAAGAAGCTGTCCCAAAGCTGCTCCCTTCCATAAGCACATCCCTAAGAGCCTCTTTCAAGTGCCTCTAATTCAGGCTGGAAATTGCAGCTGAGAAAAGCTCTAACATGGACTCTTGTGGGTTGTACAATGTTCAGGGTCACTCAGGCACTGTGGGGGAGGCTGATGTGGTGAGGGCCAGCCCAAATCTTACAGCTAGTGGGGAAATCACAGCAGTACTTCTGCATCTGAGGCACACTGAGGAATCAATCTGCCTAAGAGAATCCATTAAAGAAGGTTCACTTAAGGACTATATCAGCATCACTTTATGGTCCCACAAAAGCTGTGGAGGCAACACTGAGGAGGTAACACAGGGCTGGGATTGCTGAGAGACAAGGCAGAACAGGAGCCATCAAAGGGAACTTTTGTCAAATGGCAGCCTGGCACACAGCATAGCTGACGTCATTAGTAAGTAAATCAGCTGGTAAGTTATGACAATCACCAGCCTAAAATGTGCTTTCAGTAACCCTACACATCTATCTAGTATAAGCTCAAGTGATTTGACTGTGCCCCACAACAGCATCTGACTGGTGCAACCAAGCCTGCCAAAGTGCTTTGCACTGGAAAAGGATTTGGGATTACATGTTACCATGTTAAGAGGCAACATATAAAAGGGAAGCTAACATTTATTCAGAGACAACTTTAATTTGTCCAAAAGAGCACAGGCTTTAAGTTCTTAAGGCTCCTGAGTTTTTAATATATTTAATACAATTTAAGTGCTTGATGTTGAATTAAACATTCAAAGATTTTCCTTTCCTCATAGTGATGAGGGTCTGAGAGATTAAAAGTTGGATTTGAGGCCATTTTTATGTACTTAGACTTGTTTGGCTTTTGTTAGCCAGTGCAATTGCTCTCTCCCACCTGTCCATGCAGTGTGATTTATAATTCAGCACAGAATATGCAGGTTTTCTTGTCTCCATGTAATTGCTCAAATTTTTATTTGTCAGGTGTTGTAGATCACAAGCATTTTCAGTTTTGCACAGGCAGGCAAATGCTGCTTAAAATAACCCACATCCTGCAATTCTTCCCTCAGGAGCTTATCCATGAACATTTTCAGTGTACCGATTAATGAGACCAAGCTTCCCCCTCACACTCATCTGATTAAAATATTTAAAGGAACACCAGGCAAATTCAAATTCTCTGGTAAGCACTGGGCATGCCCTTCTCTGTATTAGCTAATTCTTGTTCATCTTGATAAAAAGATGGTGAGGAAATCTCAATAAATCAGGAGTCTGCTACTATCTAAGCCAGGAATGCTCTTCTCCAGTGAAGGAGACAAGCTTTACCAGGTAATGGATAGGTGTCAGGTCAGACCAAATATTATGAAACAAGCATTGAAATTGGGAATAAAACTATTAGACAGTGCAAGCCAAAGAAGTATTATTGCAACAGGATTAAAAAAAATAAAATGGTCTAAAGGACTGTGATTCAAACGGAGAATGGGAAGACCCAGTATGAGAGTTCCAGGGTTCAACATGAAACCTTGTTTTGTGTGATAAGCATGCAGACACTTGGTAATGGGATGTCACAGCAGGCATCAGGCACTCCCCATTTCAGCTGCTCATATGTGTATCACACAGATTCTTCTTGACAAAGTCAACAGTGCCTCTTCATCTGCTCATCATTTTTGATGCCAGCTGCACTCTTAAACCCAGGACTAATCTATCTATTCCTAAGAATGTTATAAAATTCATGAGGGTGCAGAGTGAGCTGCATCCAAATGGGCCACTCAGGCTAATAGTTAAAAAACAAAAACATTTCCTCTACAACCATGATTAAGGAACCTGAATATTTATATATATGAATATGAAATCAATCAGGCAGATTTGTCTGCTATCCTCAGGACATGTAAGCAGGGAAGAACATGTAAGCTTCTGTTGAAACTACAGCTCCCACAAATATCAATATACTGACTTTAAAATAAGTGTATGTGCCTCTTCATCCTCTATAACCTTTAGTCTCTTGTAACTCTGTGAATCGTCATCCCTTTGTGAAGCTGTGAAATGCTGTCAGTGACCTTTTGGAAATGTGTAAGAGGAAGGCTGGTTTCTGAGTTTACAGAGGCAAGCTGGAGCTGAAACACAACTGCTGATCCTGCCAGCAGCACCCATGTCATGTTCCAGGTTACAGGAACAATCAGGAGCTTCCTGAAGCCAGAAGCACCTCCTTGGCAGAAAGCAAACTGCTTGGCAAACCTTCCTCTGCTGCATTTGTGAGCAGATTGTACAGCTTTGCCCTAGTCCTGGAAACCTTTCTGTGAGGATGGGCTGAGTCTGAGGGTGGGTTCCAGCTGCTTTGCACCAGCCAAGCCAAAAGAAGTGAGGCTGGAGAGGCAAGTGGTACAAACAGCAAGAAGCAGACTTTCTTATTGGAAAGCTCTTCCTTTATTTTTAATATGTATGTATATATTCAGCACCTCTCTCTAGTAAGAAAAGGTACTGTGAGGTCTAAGAAGAGCTTTCAATCCCACAACTTTCCCCTGATTTTCCTGCTAAGAGAGAATAGTGGCATAAGAGGAGAAATGCTGATGAGAGGTGTTTCTGATGGAGTTGGTGGTGACTGGAAGTAGGATGCAGCTGCTCAGTCCCAACATAATTCCTTAATGTCTCCCTGGTAAGACAATACTGACCAAGGAGGGAAAGTTTAGAGCTCTGCTGGTGAATGCTGAGTGAGAATGAGACAAGCTGCTTGGAGATCCCCATGGAAGGGGCCACATGAGCTGACAGTGACATCCAGGTCACTACACACCTCTGGGGGCTCATCTCCCTGTAGAGGTGTCCCCTCTGCAGTGGGTCCTGGCATCTGTGGGGCAGGAGGAGGTGGCAGGAGGACCATTGAAAATGTGGGGTTTGGTCACAGTTATTTTAATATGAGTGAAGGTATTAAACCCACCCTGTTTGGGAGATGTTACCGTGGCTAATGGGACACTGAGCCCTGGCCACCTGCTGGCTGTCCGAGCTCCCCTGCAGCCCCTCAGGCTGCCCTGGGTGGGCACATGCCCATCCAATCAAAATGGGTGGGAAGAGGAGAAGGGAAGGGAGAAGGAAGGAGAGATTCCTTGAGGAGGAAGGACAGGGCAGGCAATGGAGTAATACAGCCACAAACGAGCAGGCAATGAGCCCCATGCATGCAAAGTGCCTGGAACAGCTCCTGTCAGGTCAGGAGAGGCTGCTCTGAGTAATGATATCACCAGCAGGTGGGAGACATGCTAAAGAAGATTCTCTTTAATCCACAAGCAAGGTACAAATAGTTTCTGACAGAAAACAATATTGAAATTGTTGATTTTTACAGAAAAAAAAAATCCATTTATCAAACAAATGGCACTCTCAGGAACTGAGCAGTGTGGGGATGCAGATTAATTGCAGGAGTTGTCTGTCCCCCCTACATCTTTCAGCATTTCAAAATGGACATAATACCCAGTTTTATTATTTTCCTGCCCTTTAGGTTGCACATGAAATGCAATTAAAATAGCACTTGAGAGAGCCATACATTCTAATTAATGGCCTGCACTGCTGAGAAGTTGGAAAACAAAGGGAGCATTGCCCACTAGGAATGAGTAAATCAAGACAGATGCATTCCTGGGTGTCCATACATCAATATGACGACATAATCTAGTAGGGCCAGAAACCCATCTCTGCTATAATATCACTCGTTTTGCTTCAAAAATTCAGTGCAATGGGTGTGTATGATAAGATGAGATAAGGTAAGTTTAACAGCCTCAGGTTTTCAAACTGGGAGAAAATATAGCTAAGGGAATGCTGTTCTGCTGCAGGGTTCCAAAACCAAGAGGAGCCCCCATGAGATTCAGCCAGCCCAACTCTCCTCCCCAATTGCTCCTCCTTTTTGTTCCCAGATCCTAGAGCTCTACCCCTGAACTGCCAAATTGGTGGTCAAGATGTAGCAATCCCCAGTGTGAGTGACACCTAAGAGTGATGTGAAAAAGGTGTGAGCACCATGGTATAAAGCCTGGGGTTTGCTCCAGCTCAACATGCTTGCTCTCTCCCAAAGGACATTGCCAGGAAATATCTTGGCTAATCTCTGCTGCCCCCAATGGCATTGTTCCCATGGACAGCTTGGGTGCAGGGGCTCTCTTCTTGTACACATACAGTGTGTATGTGTAAATATATATGTGTATATTTATGCCAAATACTGGTGCCAGACGTTTTAAGCATAGATCTGGACTTTCTAAAGTATTTTACATGATGATCATCTTGCACATAATGTTTACCAAGTAACATCTTGAAACACTGAAAAACAAGCAATGCTATTAAATTTTGCTAACTAAAGAGTAAAATGGCAAGTGGTTCACATGATGTAAGTTACAGGGACTTTCAAGGGTTTGTATATCCACCCATCTATCACATACCAGTTATGATTTTGGCTAAGGATCAGGGGCTATGTAGAAGAGATTTCTTCAGCTTTTTACAGGGGGGAAACAAAATTGAAGCAAATAAAAAATGATGACTCATGTATTAGTAAAAGTAGAAATGGAAATAAGAGACAGGAAACATATTTAGAGACCTCAAAAGTACAGAGAGCAGAGTTAAAAATTTGAAGGGGGAAGCATGTTTTTAGGTAAATCTATCTTTCCTGAGCTAGGGAAACTCCAGGAAAAACTAGCAAAAGAAAGACATTTATGAAACAAGATTAAAGAGAAAATTGGTTGTTGTCAGTATGAGATAATGAGCCCTCACAAAAATATGTTGAACTGTCTTGTCTCCTTTTTCATCTCTTTGTGAATCTGCCTTTTTTGGACAAAATGTGGGCAATCTGTGGGGCTATAATCCAACAGCAGGCTCTGACCTAGGCATCTTCAGCAAAACACAGAAAGGGCTGGGACATGAGAAAATGCCACTTCATGAGTCAGTAGTACTCCTGTATTCAAATGCTTTAGACAGTTTGGTCACCTAATCATTAAACACGAGGCTGAAACTGATGGTCTTCAGAGAAAGGTCAGCAAACAAATGAATACAGGGAAAATCTCTTCTTCTACCTTGAGGCAGAAGCTCATGGTTCTCCATTCATCTTGAAAGAGCAGTCCAGCTTTCAACACTTGCTCAATGTCATGGAGATCCTGCAGAGCACAAGCTGACCTTTCTTCCACCTTGCAGAAGTATGTCCTGCCCTGAGCAGCCTCCCAAGAGAGACACCAATGCAGATCAGCCAGGGACAAAAAGGGATTTAAACATTTGTGCAGCCTTTGGTAAGACTGTGCACTGGTAGAAACCACCTCAGAGTGCAAGGTGCTAGATATAAGGAAATATCCAAAAGCTACCAAGAACACCCAAATATTCACAGAATCATGGAATGTGCTGAGTGGAAGGGACCCACGAGGATCACTGAGTCCAACTCCTGGCCCTGCACCATCCCCAAGAGTCACACCATGTGCCCAAGAGCATTGTCCCAATACTCCCTGGACTCTGTCAGGCTTGGTGCTGTGACCACTTCCCTGGGGATCCTTTTCCAATGCCCAACCACCCTCTGGAAGAAGAACCTTATGCAACCTAAACCTCCCCTGACACAACTTCAGAGCATTCCCTCAGGTCCTGTCACCACAGAGAAGAGGCCAGAGTCTGCCTTTATGTTATATCCATTGTTATATCCATGGATGGATTTTATGGTGGGCAAATATATACTATCTCTTTCTCTACTTAACCCTGAAGCTAAAAATCTGGTTTTTGTTTGTGTTTTGTTTGTTGTCTTCATTTATTCCCCTCTTGGAAGTACCCAGACAGTAATTTGCCAATGTTGGCTGATGGGACAGCTAACTCTGGCTGTGGCCATTGCTCCTCCAGTTTGCTCACACCACATTACTGAGAAATCCAGCACTGTCAGCCCACTTAGCACAAAGGTCTACAATGAAGTGCCAGAGGGGCTGTGGGCAGGCATAAGCATCCCTCTGCCTGATCTGCAGCTAGCCAGGAGACAGAGACCTGTCCCAAGGAAGTTGTTGGCACATATATTTGTAGGAGGGCAGTTTCATGTGCATTTGCTGGGGGCACTGGGTACAAAGCAAAAAGAGATTTTTGCAGCCTGCCTTCTATCCCCTCTGCCTTTTCATTAAACATGGTTGGAAAACATTTCCCAAGTGCAAAATCCTTGTTTGTTTTTTTTTTCCCTCAGCATTTAATAGATCTTAAAAATTGCATCACTAAGGCTTTTTAGCAACTGGCAGTAAGATATGTCCACTTCATAAGCCATGATTTATGCCTGAGATCAGAAAAGGGTGGGTGTCTGTTAATCCACACCTGTGTATTCTTTGCCGTGTATTCACAGCAAAGATTAAGTACTTTGTCTTCTGGGAAGTCTTCTTGAATGTGCAGATTTCCTCCTGCCAGAATCTTAGCAGAAACTGAAATATTGTATTGTCACTCAGACTTGTGCAACAAAGCCCAAACAGGCCCCTTTACCAGCCCCATTTCATTGTCTGAGACATCAAAAAGCCAGAAGGGGGGAGATGCACATGAAAGGCAGCTAATGCTGAAGCAAAGGGACCTAATTAGAGTGAAGGCAGGGAATCTGCAGGAAACAAAAAGACACCGTGTAATTACTAAAATAACTAATATGTTGCTTTATAAACCATGACGAGCCACTCATTTAGGGTTATTCTGTATTCTGGACTTTGACTGACTTACATTGCTGTGTCTTTATTGCCAATTTTTATAGCAAGACAAAGAAAATCCGGCCAATCTGACACTCCAAATCTATGTACGACCATTGATGGCAAGGAGAGAATCCTCTTCTCTATTGATCAAAGACTGAGGGTGAACTTGAATTTCCAAGAAGTTGAGGCAGAGCCTGAATGAAAATTTCCAATGAAAATGGCATGAGCCTTTGGATCATGTCCAAGGTGACATACAGAAAATAAGGATATGTCCTTATTAGACAGCTTCTTTTGTCATCTGTCCATGCTGCTGTGAGCATCAGACCTGATGGTGTTCCACCTTAGAAAACCATCCACTGACCATCTTCTGGATGTTCACTGATTTTGCCCTGCCTGTTCTGCAGGTGAAAATAATCCAGAGGCATAACTGGTAAAGAAATGGCAAATACACACAGCCAATGTGCTGGAGAAATGGGGAAATTTCATTATCCTGAACTAAAAGTAGATAAAAACCTATTAACCCACAGCTATGCTTGACCATACCTTTGTTTTATCCCTGAGTTTTGAATCTGATCTGAAGATGCATTTCAATGGAGTATTTGCAAAGGCACATAATGTGAGCAAGCTAAATATTGGGAGGGAAGAATTTCCTGTTTGCTTATTGCTAAGGAGGATTTTAGGGGGGCAGGCAAACCTCCTGCATCCCACCAGCACCTTTGGGCTTGGTCCCCTTGATACATGGCAGTGAATCACCACTTCTTCAGCATTCTGCAGGCTAATGGTAAAACAGCCAAGGCTTAGGCTGTCCCCAGGAAATTTGGACTTTTGGGAAAAGAAGAAAAAAAGGATGATTTGGGCAATGCCCTGGAGGACTGACCCATTGGCAGAGGATCCCTTTTCAGAAGCATGAACTATATCAGTAAGACCTGAGGTTTCCCTGTGGGAAAGAAAGTTCAGGGCCTGAACAGGTTAACTCAGAAAAACATATTAGATCTTTAGAAAGCATTGGTGGGCAGCTCTGCTCTGTGAAACAGAAAGAATACCCAGCACATGGCTGGATAATCCTGTGATATTTTGAAGAAATTGTGCCCCCTGCTGATTTAATTAGTTTTTTTTTAGCCTCAGCTCCAAACCTGGTGAGAACATTCAAACATACTGATTAGTGCTCAAGGTCAGTAACTCAGATGTCCTGCTGGATAGTAAAAATCCTCTCTTTCAACACTGAAATAAGATGCTTATTATTGATTTGTTGGAAGCAGAAGGCAAAAGACAAATGGCATATCCTTGCAGGGCCAGCATTCTGAGGCCATGCCTAGCATTTTACATGCCCTTTGCAGCATTTAATGGGGAAATAAAAGCCTGGAATAAAACAAGAAGAAATTTGTGACCAGGGGATTTGGTGGATTTATAAAGCCTCTGTTTGTGTCTTACTTGCATGGTAAAATTATCTTATTTTCTAGCAAAAAGTCGTCAACTATCCATTTAAACTGATCATGGCTGATTAACACAAAAAGAAAAAAATAGATCACTGAGGAATAATAATCACTGCTGTTTTATGAGATGGGTGGTTATACCACAGTATCCCATGGACATTAACTGTTTCAATGGCCAGCAGTATGAAAAAATGCACTTTTTATTTCCAGGAAACCTCATCTATGCCAAACCAACTTGCACAGATGTCACCCCAAACGCAGGACCAACAGCAAAAGAAGGGAAGAAGGAAGAAATTCCAGCAATGTGTAGGTGTGTGAATTGGGCTCCAGCCAGCCCCACAGCCAGCACAGTAGGGCTGGATATGGGCTCACACTTCCCAGGAAAGGACAACAAACCCCCATTTCCCATTGCCCCATTTCCATCTGGCAGTTTGGGGCCACTGGAGCTGTGGTATAGATATGGTCCTGATGGATTTAAGATCGTCCAACATTTCTTTCCTCTAAAATCCTACTTAGTGAAGGAAAGCAGCTGCTTTCCAGTGCTGTGCTGTGCTATTGTTAATGCAACGATCAGAGACATTTTCTTTTGGCTTCCCTCTCCCAGTCTACACTGCAAACCCGTCTCCACTAGGAGGTCATTGAGTACCCTCTAGTGGATATTTTGGAAAACATATCTCAGCTCTTTATTGGCCCCTGGAGCCTTGGCAGCAGCTCTCTGGAAAGCCTTATGTTTATAGTTAAGGTACACAGGGGATGGATTACAGAAAGCACAGCACGTGCAAACAGTTGCAAACCCTTACAAGAGCTCCTTCTCTTTGGTTAAATCAGACATGAAGGGCAAACAAGATTAAAAATCAATACTTTGAAACAAACTGCTTGATTTTTTAAATCTAGTAGATGTGTACAAGGCCGAAAATAAATGTAAGGAAAATCAATCTGCCAATAACATTTAATTTCAGTTTTTGGAATAGCCTGAGATGGAATGGGCCCCAAACCTATGGCATCCAAGGACAGGCTCCTGGGAGAAGTAAGAATATATCCCTATGATTGACCTCCTTACCTTTATTTATTTGGTTTATTAATCATCTGGGTGTTTTTCCTAAATTAGTTAATGCATTTGCTTTTTGCTTCTCATGATCTGTATGGGGTGGGTTATCATTTGCAAACAGCCTAAATCCCTCCTGGCTGCTCACTCACTCACACCCCATCCTCAGAAAATGTGTGAGAAAGGTCTTGTGTCACAGCAAGGACAGGGAGCTTGGTGACTTGCCAGTCAGCATCACAGGCAGACTAGACTTGATGGAGGTGGGCAGAAATATTTTAAGTTGTTGCCAATTATTGAAGTAGATTCAGGCAGTGAGAAACAAAGATAAACATTAAAATAATACCTTTCTTCTCACACTTCTCACAGGCTCAGCTTCATCCCCCACTCTTCTACTTCCTTTTATCCCCAGGTTGCACGGGGAGATGTGGGAATGGAAACTGGGGTCAGTCCATAACTGCTGCTTTTTCCCTCTGATGCTTTTGCCCTGCTCCAGCATGGGGTCCTCCCTGGACTGCAGTTCTTCAGGATAAACCTTCTCTGGTGTGAATCCTCATCAGTGCAGTGGATTATGTGCTTCAGCTCCTGGAGTACCTCCTCCCCTGCCCAACCCGAGTTATCTGCTCTTTCTGATACAACTTGCCAGTAACATTTTCACTGAAATGTTAGCAGCACTAGTTTCTGTTGCTGTCATCTGTCAGTCCAATCTTGTCAGTCAGCAGTCTTGTCAGTTTGTCTTGAGTTGATGTCAGACTAATGTTGTGCCATTAGCGTGCTCATCCTTATGCCTTTTATCAGTGGCTTAATCCTAATGCTCTGTAAGACTTCAGGAATTTCCCTGGTACACCAGGATGTTCTCAAGATGAAAATTAGTAGGTCAATTATATCATTAGCAGATTTTTACAGGCCTTCTGAGTATGTAGCAAGACTTAAACCTGTTTATGTCTAATGCAGATCCTTAATGTCCACACTCATAACTTAGCAGCTAAAAAAATATCACTTCTTTCATTATGCTTGAAATACCATCCTGCTTCTTTCTAAATGTGTGAGAGAAATCTCTGTTTATCTATCTATCTTTTCTTACCCTTTTCCTTAGTAGGATGTCACTGCTGCCTGCTGTTTTTCAGGTTTCTATTAGGCTTTCCTCTTTGTATGTCCCATTTCCCTTCTGGAGCACAAGTTCTGTGCTGGTCTGTTGGATATTTCATAAAAATGCAGACCTCTGTATATACAGCTTAAAAGGCTTCAGGCCCTCTCCAGGTGGTGTGTTGTAAGTTCACCTCCTTTTTAAACATCTTTTCTTGTGGAGCTTTTGGCCATGGTTCATGGAGTTGGGCCTCATAAGCCCTGTTCTTATGTCAAATTCTGAATTTTCAATTTCTGAACTATCCTGGTGGGTGAGGTTTTGTTTTGGTTTGGCTTTTTGCTAGAAATCACCATTATTTCCAGAAAGCAGCTGGCTCTCACTTCGTCATGTTTTAAAAGAAATCCAGACTGTCTCTATGTGCAGGTGGGTAACAGATGGGCCAATTGAGCCTCAAGCCCTCTCCCAAACCTCTTCTTTCAGATCCCAAATGGTTCACTTTCTCCACTAAGAGCTGAGACACCTCCAACCTCCTTCTGCCCAATCCTGGCTTAGTAAAGGTGTCCAAAGAGTGAATGTTTGGAAAGGCACCTTTTCAGTAATGGGAAGGGGGTATCTGAGGAGCTTTTTGGTCATTAGACATTGTGCAGGAAATTGGGTCAGAAGGTAGCCAGAGAGACCTGCTAGGTTAAATTGTTCCATAATTCTATGCAAAAATATGGTACATCACTTAGTAAGCTGGCTGAAAGTATTAAAGAGGCAAAGATAGGGCACAGGATGAGACACATGACATAATTACATTGTTGAAAAAAACTTTAGTATTTTAAATTTTATTTCCTGAAGGAAAAAGTCTACAGGAAGTGTATAACCATTCTTTAAAAATTTTGTATTCCTTAACCCAATGATATTTTCAATTGTTTTGAAGGATTTCACTTGATGACAGTCTGCTAGTGACCAGGGATGTGCCCATGATGATGCACATTTCTTTGTGGACTCCTCTGCTACACAGAACCTGTCCTCTCTGGTAAGTGACACAGTTATAATACTGCTGTTTTGAAAGTAGTGAGACACTTGCATTTGCTAATAATGCAGTCAAAATCTGTGCCTTTTCTGGCTTTGTTTTAGCCAGGACTCTGGGACACCTGCCAGGAAGCGTGGGGATGCAGGAGGAAGTTACCCAGCACCAGCAAATGATAAAAGTGGTGTTCTAAGGAGCTGGCCCCGAGGTGCACAGAGCCTTGGCTTGTCAGAGATCCCTGCAGGTGCACATCTACCACAGGAGGCTTGTGCTGCCTCTCCAGAGTAGTGAGTTCATGGGTTTGGCTTTGAGAGTGTAGTGGTGCATAAGGGAGGATTTTTTCCCCTTTCACTTACTCCACTTTCATGTGGCATTGAAAAACAAGGTGTACTGTTTGCACAGCAAGGTTTTGGTAGCAGGGGTCTACAGGGATGGCTTCTGTGAGAAGTTGCTAGAAACTTTCCCCATGGCCAACAGAGCCAATGCCAGCCTGCTCCAAGATGGATCTGTTCCTGGCCAAACTGAGACCATTGGTGGTGGAGGTAGCTCTGCTGCAGTAGCACATTTAAGAGGGGGAAAATTTACTGCCCAGGAGCAAATTTTGGCCAGAGAGGAGTGAGAATATGGGAGAGGAAGGCTTCTGCAGACACCAAGGTCAGTGAAGAAAGGGAGAGGAGGTGCTCCAGGTGCCAGAGCAGATTCTCCTGCAGCCTGTGGTGCAGACTGTGGCTGTGCCCCTGCTGCTCATGGAGGGCCATGGCTGGAGCAAAGATCTGCCTGCAGCTGCTGGAAGATCCCACACTGGGGCAGGGGAAGAGTGTAATGAGCTCCCTTTTGAGGAGGAAGGAGAGTCAGAAACCTTGTGATAAATTGACTGCAGCCCTCATTCTCTGTGCCCCTGTGCCACTGGGAGGAAGGAGGTAGAGAAATCAGGAGTGAAATTTAGCCTAGGAAGAAACGAGGGGTGGGGAGAGGACTTTTCAAATTTGTTTTTATTTTGCATTACCCTACTGTGGTGCTAATTGGCAATAAATTAAACTAATTTCCCCAAGTCGAGTCTGTTTTGCCCATGACAGCAATTGATGAGTGATCTCTCCCTGCCCTTATTTGAACCCTGAGCTGTTCATTGTATTTTCTCTCCCCTGCCCCAGCGAAGGAGGAGAGTGATAGAGTGGCTTTGGTGGGCACCATGTATCCAGCCAGGGTGAGCCCACCACCCAGGGATGTGCCAGCTCAAACATTAAGCAGACAGGCTATTTTACAGAGCAAGCACAAGAGGTTTTTTCTGTGTGATTTCAAGCATGAGCAACAAACGTGTATAGCAAAAAATAAATTGGCTTAGCCAGTGCTTCAAAGGGTGTGAGCTGCCACCCATGGTAATTTCAGTGTGATACCTGCCAACTTCCCCTTTGCAAAAGGTCTCTTGAATGACTCATGCTCGCATCTACTGATGTTCCTGGCTTCTTAAACCACACCACTAACCCTTTGCCTTGGACCCAAAATTTCCAAATTGTTTTTAGAGGGTGCTTGTATGTGTGTGTGTGTGAGCTTTCTTTTGAAAGACAGGCAATCCCAGCCTGTGCCCCAAGAGACAGACTGACAGTGGAAAATCACCATCCTTCCTAACCTTACTCATCTCCCTCATGCTTGCTTTTCCCCTTGAAGGGATGGAGTGTGTCCTCCCTACCCACAGGCGCCAGCTGAGACACAGAGCTGCCAGGAACTCTCTTTTTCTTCCTGGGAACAGGTGCCTTGCCCTTTCCTGATAAGACTGCATGATGCTGACCCAAACAGAAAGCCAGGATGAGTGGGCACTTCCTCCTCCTGCTTCACTACCGGGCACCATGTTTCCAAACTCTCCTTCTGGATCCCCCCACACTAGCTCAGATGCTCACCATTTAAAGGACTTTCAAAATCTTTTCTAAAATGCACCACCATTTTTTGTTTTGACTAGCACCGATGGCAATGATTACTTTTGAGAAGGCACAGAGAGCTCCCCATCTCTTCAGGGCTGTAAGTGAAGCTGTGAGGCACTGGCATGGTGGGTGGCAGTGCTTCCCATGGAGCAGCCCTGTGAGGCCATGCTTTCCCAACGCCTCCAGTGACTGATCCACTTAGGAAAGAGCTCTTCTGGTTACGTTTAGCTCTTTAATCCTTTTCTCTCCCTTTCCAGAAGTGACAACTTTTCTCTTTGCACCTCCATTGCATCACCTCTCCCCTCTACAGCTGCCCTGCATTTTTTTTGCCTAACAGCATGCAATTAATCAGCTCAGGTTTGTAATAAAATATGACGCCCATTTAATAGACTGAGTCACTGGTAGAGCCAAGCAAGATGAGCTGATGGGAAGGATGGCAGGGGAGATAACACAAGGCTGTCAGCAGGCAAGGGGCAGGCCTGCCTTGCACAGCCAGTGCTCTTCAGAGGCAGCCTGGGCAACACCAAGACCAAACCTGCTCTTGTTTCCCTGTTGCTTGGTGAGGTTTTGGCATGTTTTCCTGCCTGAGCCAGCACTGCTGCAGCAGGAGCCAGACTCCTTTCCATAAGCGATGGGCATGAGCTGAGGGTTAGGCTGGGAATGAGGAAACACAAAAAATGGGTGAAGTGGAAAGGTGACTGCCAGCTCTGTGGGGACACTCATCCTCTGGACAAGGTGAAGGGGTTGGACCCCATGTGCTGATGGGGGGTGGGGGGAGCCACCAGTCTCATCGCTGGATTTTCAGAACACTTCCATATGTAGTATTTTTTGTTGCTGGCTGTGGTACCGTCACATCATTAATCTTCATTAGAGAGTAATAAAATACTTATAATAAAAACACCTCATAAAACCAGCTGATCATTGGCACTATACTATCCAAGTGCTCCAGAGCTTCAGGACAGAGGAGTTCTGTGATGTTACAAAACTCTCCCTCCTGTGGCTCAGAGACAGTCAAAGCTAAGGAAGAACTGTTGTGCAGCTGGCAAAGGCTTTAGGGCTTGCACACAGGCAGCTAAACTGGTGTATCTGAGAATGCTCATGAATAACACCAGAAAGATGCTGGGCATTTTACAATTTACTTTGCAAGAGCTATAGAAAAAGTAAAAAGTCTAGCTTCATGACTGGGAAGATGTACTTGTATATATATGTCTAGACATATATGGCAAAAATATTTCTGATTTTCCAACTAACACAACTGCTGTTATACTAGAAGCTTTTTTAACAAAAAAATTTTCAGCATTATGAATATTTCTGTGTGACTGCTTTTCAGCTGTTTGTTAGAAAATGCTTATCTAGAGTATTTTTATGATGTCAGCTAATTACATCCAAAATGAAAAACTACCTTATTAATGAATAAGATACTGGAATTTGGCATTTGATTTCAGCATTCAGCACAATTCCTGTTTAATGCTGTGCAGACTAATTCAGTCTCTTAGCCCAGACCAGAAACTGCAAAAGCTGTGACGGCACAAATCACGCGTTGCGGCACATTCATCGCAGAGAAGATTCAGGGTGCTCTGGGCATGGGCAGGAGAGCAAAAGCTCTGCCAGTTCTCAGTGTTTCTCCACACCACCACGTCCCAGGAGGTAGCAGTGGCTGCAGGACCTCATTTCCAGCCCTGCAGTGTGACAAGTCCAGCACTGAGCTTGCAGATGCAGCCCCAGCCCTGTATTAGCCTGCCACGCTGCAGAAGGAACAGGATCAAAGGAGAGAGTCATCCTTACCCAAGTTCTTGCAAGTCTTGTTTCTGGTTGTTTACCAGATATTCCAACCACTTGGTAAATGTCTCTTTTTTTTTTTTTTCTTGGAAAAATATATTAACAAAGATCTAGGACTAACACAAATTACCTACTCTGCTTTTTACTGTTGAATTAATAATCTCCTTACTTTATAGCCCTGCCAGGAGGGATAATACTATTGTTAAAGCATGACACCACACTGCAGAAAGGGTGTCTGCTCAAAACTTGTTTAGTCCTCTCATCCTTGGCTGTAAACCACTGAAAAGCATACAAACCTCTCACAGTTCACACAGTAGCCTTTCAAGGTAAATTATAAGTCTTCTTTTGGTCTCCTTCTCCTGTTAAGGTAAGGAATACCCCAAAGCTAAACAACTGAGAGTGGTCTTTTACCAATGCTGAGGAGCTCTGGGAAGTGCAGCTTTTCCTTTTGTGGTAGGTCCATGCCAGAAAAGCCATTTTAAGATTGCCCATCAGTTAAAGCTCCAAAGCCATGGAGGTGGAGCTGCAGAAACGCCCTTCCTATTGATGCCAGAACATTATTTAGCTCTTCCTTAGAAAACATCAACTGTTAGGAAGGGCTCCAAGTTTTCCCAAGGAAACACTGTAATGAAATGCATCATCCAGCTGTCTGTGCCTTCACCACCACTCACCTGTATCCATCCCTTCCTCCTGCAATCTGGCAACACCTCACAGGTTGTGCAAACCTGCTAAATTCAAGTGCCACCCAAAAAAATATTTTGCAAGTGGATGCAGTTTCCAACTATGGGATTTTTCACTTTCCTCACTAAATCACCTGGAACAGATATTCTACATCTGCTATTTTTATTTATTTACATATTTAAGTTGCTGCTCAGTCAATCCCATAAGTCCTCAGAGGTAAATCAGTCCCAAGAAATAGGATTCACCAGTGATGAGAATGTTGCAATTTTAAAAGTGGGCTAGGGCTGAATATTGTTGATTTCTTATTTTTCCAACTTTCATAGGACAGTAGGACCATGCCACTGGGCATGGATGAATTCCTCCTTGCTAACATAAAATGTTCCTTTTGCTCTGGAATTTCCAGTTTCAAGACCTGAAATTCTGGCATAGACATTCAGATTGCATTATAACAGCTGAAAAAAAGAAACTAAGAAATACAGTTAATTAGCCCACCCCCACCTCTTATTGAGTGTATCATCAATCTCTAAAGCATTCTTCATAACTGTAATGGCTTTTATTTATATTATTTAAGTATCAAAGAGAAACAGGTTTCAGCTGGGGATTTAAACCTGATACTGATTTTGTTAAAATAAATAGCATTAATAAGTAAAAATGAGGGCATTTCTTAATTTGGTTGCTTTAGCTAGTGAAATAGAAGAGGGCACAAAAAGAACAGTGAGTAAAAACCTCAATGAGCACAGTTCAGGGATTTTTCTTTACCTTATTCCTCAATGCTGAAGAAAGACATAACAAAGTTGTATTGAATGCCATGACTTTTCAAACTTATTTAAATCAAGGGACTAGAACACAATCAATCTGTTTTTTCATTTCTTTTTCTGAATTCCTAGTTACTAAGCATAGCTTTTGCAGGCAATAATCTCTATATCCTGGCCTAGTCACAGTGCTGAAAAAAAGCTGTTGACTGTATTGATTTTGTGGCAGATTATGGAATTCTTTGAAATTTGTAATTTAGATCCAGACTGCACTGCTCACCAGGTCACAGTGATGTTGAGAACTAATCTTGGTATCTGGCATTATGCTCATAATGGGAAATTTGCTCAGTGAAGGAGGCACTGCACAGCATTCTGCTGCTGTTTTAAGAAAGAATTACATTGCCTCAAGATGTCATGCTGTCAAAATTGCTACACTAAAAATTAAATGGAGAACAGAGTTTCAAATCCTTTGTCTGGCTAAAACATCATGTTATTTTCAGCATCTTTGCAATGCAAAACCAAGAAGACACTAATGCTTTGTGCATCTCTTTGTTCCTACAGCACATGTTCCTACTCCCTGTGAAAACATGCATCAAGAGATAATGTGAAGAAAATATCAAGAGTATTTTGGTCAGATAAAAATACCCACTTAATCTCCAGTCAGTTAAAATTCCTAACAAAACGTTATTACAAAGTAAATTGATTCCTTCCACTTAATGCATCTCCTACTGAGCTGAGCAGAAATTTTCTAATACTGGCCATGAATTGCAGAAATCCCTGTGCTGCTCCCTGGTAGCCAGTGGCTGGACCAGAGGCTGGCAAAGTCAGACTCAAGGTGTTGAAAGAACAAAAAATCATCTCACTGCCAAAAATATGCTGAAATGTATTTTGAAAGGCATTCTGTGAGTCTGAGAATGAAAAAAAATTACAGACTTGCTTAATTTGGAATTGAAATTGTTTTTCTAGTGGTTCAGCTCAAGGATTTTAGTAAATCAAGCCCTCTGTAGCTTTCAATGGGCTTCAGAAAACACCTCCTGGATCCAAGAGATTTTATAGACCTGTGAGACAGGCAAGTTATGTCAACTGCTTATCAAGATGATACTACAGGTGTATTCCATAGTGCTGGTGCAACTAGAGGCATTAAGGAGAGTTTGAGTTCCAAGCATTGCATATACAAGTCTCATATATCATTCCTTATCAAAAGCAGATTTAATAAAGTGCCATAAAGAAAGGAAAAATCACCCATGCACTGGTCTGCAGCACAAAACAGTTTTCTCAGTAAGAATTGTGCCACAGCTAACTTTGTGTGAGTTCAAAATATGCTGCTACTTCCAATATTTTACTAAAGTAATTAAACTTTCATTGTGAAATCTTTAAAAAAAGAAGTGGAAAAAAATTAAAGATTTTGGTCTTTATTTTTCTATTACACTCCAAATTTTATAGTGTGCAATGTGAGGTCTAGTAAAGTTTTTAAAACTCTATTAGCATCATGGACCATCCTTAAGGAAAATCCTCATTGAAGTAAGTGAAGCATCAAAAGTGACAATGAGGGAATTTCCCTGTGCAAGAAAACTTACCTGGCTTTAAAATAAAAATACCTGAAAGTCAGATCTATATAAAAATCTGGTATCTATTAAATTGTCATCACAGAAGAGCTCAGTACAAAACCTCTACCAAGGTGATTTTCTAACACAGTAAACTCTCTGTTTCTCACAGCCAAAAGCTCTGGTTATGAATGTACAGTGTGCCTTCATATCATCGAATAAAAAAAATGATTTTGTCCTCGTAGCCAAATTTGTTAAGCAGGAAGGCAAAATTTAATAAAAAGCTGTTCCTTCTATTAGTTTATTGTATCCAGAACACCCAGTTTTGAGATCATTAAATGAAAAAATTTTGTTACTACTCAACCTGCTCAGAGTGTGCGGCCGCTATTTGGCGTTTCAGACTGCAAGAAAAGTCACTTCACACATGCCCCAGTGACAAATCACAGCAGCAAACTATTCCCTGAACACACATCACAGCCTTCATCCAAGGAGCCACTCTAGCAGAGCAGAAAGGCATGCACAGTGATTGAAGAGGGTAAAAAGGGGAATTTTTCAGTAAAGAACTAGCTATTACCTAAAATCTCATTTTCTGAGTAAATCCTATCAATGTGATGGGTTTTTTTCTTTTTAATTGGAGCATTTCCAGCATATTTGGTTTATGTCAAGCAACTAACAACTGAAAAGCATGCCAGGCTCTCTACAAGTACTGAATCCAGAGACACATTTTCTTCAAAATCCATACTTCATGCTGTCAGCAGAAAGTGTTCCAACACCCCCTTCCAAGTTTGATGTTTTGAGAAAACGTAGAACTACAAAAAAACCCCATTCCTTCTTGGCCCAGGGACTACTTCTGTGCCATCTGCCAAATATGTGGAAACCAGGTCAGACATCAATTTCTAGGTGAGAATCTGTTGTTCAGTGAGAAAGACTCCTACCAGGCTGGGTAGAGCCAGACTGCTGTATCCAGTGCCCAAGAGCACCATTTGAGGTGAAGCCAGTTTACCAAATCATGCCATGGACTTGAAACCCTTGACTGTAAAACACCCCAAAATTTAACATTATACTCACTTGCAGCTACTACAAGATCTTTCTATGACATACATCCCACTCTGGAATAATTTAGTAAGCAAGCACCTTACCTGAAGATACATGTGCAAAAAAGAAACAAAGCATAACAGAAGCTCTGCAAAAATAGTTTTTTAGCAGTTATACAGCAATTTGCAGCTCTGGAGGGCTTTGTGTTACTGCAAGAAGCTACTCAGAAGCTCTGAAGATTATAAATGAGAAACTACAGAGTCCTGTCAATGCAGGAGTATGATGTTTGTCATTACTTTCACTCCAAGCATTTGTAGATAAATCACTCTGATTATTTTTTAAGACAAAGCAAACTTTTGTGTGCTTCAGAATGTACTTATGCACAGGTACACTACTTGGATACCATTACAGCATCTGTAATGAATACACAGCAGTAACAGTTATAGAGTTGTCATTCAATTCCTGCAACATCTAGGGGCAACAGCAAAAACTAGAGGAGCAACTGCTTGATGTTCTCCAGCTTTTGGCCCAAGTTGTTTTCTTGTATTTTTCTCTCATAAACACAGTCCATGAAATAACAGCATAACAGTGGTTTCCTCATCAAGCAAATAAAGGTTATACCACTGCAAGAACAATAGCTCTCTAGCTAAAGATAAGGACAGAAAACAGTTTGAACCATTTCAAAGATCAAAGATTTCTTTTTGCTTAGCAGACTAAAACCTACCTGATATTGATTTGACAGATAGCAGTGATGCCATATGAGCTTGTATCAATTCCTACCTACTGAATCAAAATGCAAATAGCTTTTTCCCTCAAAGCAGCACTGGGCTGTGTGGTTCTCTGGCAGGAACTGCCAGCACTGTTTTATAGTGTGCACTAATCAGGGCCTGGATGATCAAGAGACATAAACTTACCCATCAATAGGTATCTTTGTAATTAAGTCAAATGTGATGTCACTGACATGTCAGGCAGTCAACAGGAAAGTTGTGCCAGCATTCATGAGGTGACCTAGAAGTCCCAGGCACAAAAAGACACTGAAAGGCACTAGTCCACAGAAGGTACTGCCTTCAAAGCTGTCTTTGAGTACATGCTTCATGTGTGTGTCTGAGAGTAGCCCATGTTCACCCAGTGCTTCGAGCTGAGCAAGAAAACAAGTAATAAGACCCTTCCCCCAAACCCCAATTTCCCAGATGTTAAGAAGCAAGTGATACAAAAAAGAAAATCAAACATCAGAGGATCTATTTTATCCAATCACCCAATGAATCTGATTTGATCACAGTCTTATTTTTAATTACTGGTGGGGAATAATTGTGAGAAAGCTGCCTGCAGAGAGAGCCTACCCCAGCACATGTTAATCATTTAAGGGACAAATCTTGTTATGAACACTTGGTGTATTTTCTGATTCCAGGGAGGATGTAAGCAGTGGATTGAAGCAATAGGTGAGAATTGTGCAAGACATAATTGACCACACCATATTTTGCTATGATGGCAGACTTGATTCTTTTCTACTTGACATTTGGAGTAGCTATTTGCACTGAGGTTCTAGGAGTGCAACATGGGTGCAACTTGATGTTATAAGGTTGATTACAGAGATCATACTTGGCAGACAATGAAGGAACTTACTGTACCCAGCACATGTAACCACAAGTTGCATCTAATGCCAAAAGTGCTCCAGATTCTCTGGGATGAGAGACTTCATTAACACCACACAGCTAAACTTCATGGCTAATTGTATTCCTAATTGTTAATATTTCCAAGACAAAATAAGGAAACTTAGGGGATTTTTTTTGTTTCTTTTAAGTAGGCATTCTATTTTCAGTCAGTTCCCTGAGGAAGATTTCATAGCCACTCCACTATTATTTGGGGACAATACTCAAAATTAGGAAGCCCCTCTAACCTTAAAATGGGAGGATGTGTCACAAAAATGGTTTTCTCAAACTCCTGGGCAACAAAACAGATTACATCACATGATCTGCACAACACTAAAGTTAGCAGGCATCTTGAGGCAAGATGGGACACACAGAACATACTACAGAATGTATAAAACCAAACTCAAACAGCATGAAAAAAGTAATGTTTATTTTTAATGTTTACAAAAGCATGAACACCTTATGCAAAAGCAGCACCCTGAACCATACATTTCCCTCAATCCTCCTGGGATATTGGCAGAAAGCAAGTATTTTCTCTGCTCTTTAGTGCTCAGCATACTCTGCTGAGATAAATGGGAACCAACCCACTCATTTCCATGGAGCTCCCTCTGCTTACATTAGCAAAGGGGCCAGCACATCAGACTGCAGTGCAATGAGATGTCATATGGGTGTCTTGCTTTAGGTATCAAATTAGATAAGTCTGTGTTTCTAACCAAGATAAATACACTATCCAGATAGTTAATTAGCTCCCCATTCTCTTCAATTTTAACTGAAACAGATCTCATTTTAAATACAACTCTCAGCCCACACTAGCTTCATGCATGGTTTAACTTTATGCACCATGAACAGTTTTATTCAAGTTTTTAAGAGATAGCTGGTTCATGTAAGCTATTTTAGGTCTGAGATCTTGCATCACAAAAGCTATTTGTCCTTTTTTACCTCCCTTCCCAGGACATGCAGTTCAAGTGTTTACTCTGAAGAAATGTGCCCTTAGGTTAACCTGAAAAAAATGTGCAGCATTTTCATTTGGCCTTCACCTTTTTCTCCTGATCTGGAGCTGGAAGTAATTGATGGTGCTGTAATCAACTAGGCCATGCTTTACAACTTACAGAGAAACATTTGTTTAATGGTTGGACTCAGTTATCTTAATGGTCTTCTCCAACCTAAATGGCTTTATGACTCTATGATTTATGTTTAGAAGTTTTCTGTTAAACAGAGAATATGATTGCAATGATTTCAAAGACTCACCTGGTGCAAGTTACTCATACTAAAATGATCCCTATGATAATACAGCATAATTCCCCAGCTACCCTGAGTTGAGATCCCTCCCCTCAGAATCTACAACCGATGCCCCAAAATATTTATTCAACTGGTAGAAATGGCTCTGTCCTGTCTGCCATTCTATGTCTAAAATGACTGAAAAATACTATTTCTGTTTGCAAGATTGATATTGGATCTATGGAACAAAAAATTGCTTCATTTTACTGCTGGAGCTGCAGGAATCATTCTATTAGCTCCTGCCAAATTCACATTCAAGAAATAAAATTTACTTCACATATTGAAAGAATCTGCTAAGAACCCATACATATACACACACACATACACTATGTATGTGTACACATATATACACACATGTATAGATAATTTGTATTTAATTTTACACTGAAAAAGTGCTAAAATAATCCAACAACTGCCACTGCTAGAGATGAGGCTAAATGAAATGGTATTACTTATATGGCATCAAATATTGAGAGACTCTGGTTCAAGAGCTTCAGAACTCTTAGCAAAAAAAATTAATGTTCATTGGCAAAAACAGAAAAGTTTCGAATGGTTTGAATTTAATTTTTCAATAAATTGAAAGGATTTAGAAGAACAAAACCACAATAACCCTGTAAAGAATAACTGTACTGCAAAAGATTGTATAATTTAAATTTCAGTACTGTGTATAGAAAATACACACATTTATACATACTTTCATGGCAAAATTTTAAGGTTCCTTAGACTCAAAGATGACTCTAATGAATCTGTCAGTATTTCACATGTGCATTATTGCCTCATATTTTGAAAAACAAAAAGCTGTACAAGTTCAGCCTTGTACTCTGTGAGTCTGGCTGCATAGTCAAAAACAAAAATATTGCACTCGAGACCATGCCTACAAAAATGCACATTTAATAAGGCCATTATATTCAAGATTGTAATGGGACTTGAATTACATGAACAATCAAATATAAATAGACCTAGGAAAGTCATACTGCAAAAGATGTACTCAAAACAGCAGTGTTCCAGTAATTTAATAACTGGGTTGTTTTGTTGTTTTTTTTTTTACCCATGAAATGGCAATCTCTCAAACTGGTTTATGCACAGGACCAAACAACATGATGTGTTGCATTCTCACAATGAGTTTTTTCATGTTTTTTTTAGAATTTAACGATTACCCCAGAATTTGACAGAAGGCTTCTACTCAAGTTCTGTTCTTGAGTTCAAGTTTCAATCAACTTTAATTCACTTCCATGCATGATGAGGGGGAAAAAAAATTGACTTTCAGTTATTTAAATATTTACCATCATGCAAGACAATTTTTAACTCAGAAAGTGTAGCAAAGACACAATTGACCCTGTACTGGAATACTCCCTGGTATGCTGTTTCAGAGCTAGATCACATTAAGAGTATCAGTTTAGCTGATCTGGCTTATTGAATGAATGACAACAAACAACCAATTTAACACAATTCAGGAAATGATACAGATTTAACAGTTAGCTGCCCACATCCCATGGCAAATAGAAAGAAGCTACCCTTAAATCAAAGTGGGGTAAGTGACCTTGAAATTACACCAGGGTAACTCTATTCACACCAGTCACTACTTTGGAGTAGCAGGTGAACTGTAAATCTGCCTTGTAGTTATTTACTCCTTTAGCCACTCCAAAGTTACTGACTCAGCCAGAGTTTTGGCTTGGTTGAGGGTAGTGGCATTTGTCCAAGAAGGAAGGGTAGATCACCATCCCTCTTCCCCATGCCACACTATGCAGTTATGCAAATGCAAAAAGCATCATTACAAAGGCTGGAAGAATCAGAAGACACAGCAGATAAGAAACTTAATGGTCACATGCATTTGAGTTCAGCAGAGACAGTTTTTCACAATTCTATATTCTGCCCAAAAATCCACAGTGGTGGTGGTTAGGGATGAACCACCTTCCAGCAGAACCAACTCCAGCATTAGGAATAATTTTTTAATACAACAGGCTATAACCAAAATTCTGGGTTTAGATCTTTTTTTTATAGAGACAAGACAAACATGAGACACAGAATATGTGACCTGCTTGCATGGATGATAGTCAATGGATGACAGAGATGCAAAAGTCTATTAAACATGTCACTCACTTTACACTCACAGTTCTGTGTACTCTTTCTGAGCCAATGCTGCCACTTGTCAGATATGTTTGTTGCTACCTCTGGATATGTTTTGGACCAGAGCTGAAGGGGAGAATGCATTTGGACACTAACAACCTAGCTCTTTCAGTGATGGCCAAGCAACACAGCAATTCAGGATATAGTTTCTAATTCCACCCATCTTCTACTCATTGCATGCTAAGCAGCTCAAAATGTACCTCTTAGAATCACATTATTCAGAAGGAGTATAAATCTTTCCCTATTTTCTTCACAAAAGGAATGGTAAAAAGCCCTTTATGTAACATGTAAATGAAAATCCATCTAAATTTTCTACTTATTTTAGCAGTTTTAACTTATAATGGTGGCCTGTCTATCAGCAGTACTTTGTCTGCAAGTGTCTAACAAATAGAGTTTTGACAGGTATCAAGCAATAGCAACATTTTCAACCTTTTATGTTTGCTGTATTTAGTACTTTGAAATTGAATTCTCTCTCCCAACAAAGTGATAGTTGGTCTTGTAGTTAGCATGACTACCCATGCACACAACATTTCTAAATGGAATTACATGCTGTTTTTTCTCCACCATAGCATTTTCTTAGCATCTTGAGTATCAGTCAGAGCCACAGATTTAACACAGGTCATGGACAAGAAGCAGCAGGGCTATTTTTACTGCTTGCTTCAACCAATATATTAGTTCATATTTATACATTCTTAAAATGTATTCTTGACTTGGCTCTACTAAAAGTACCACTCCAAAATCTTAGTTTACATTAAAATAATGATTTGATCAAAAGATACCACCAAAAATCCCTTTTACTCCCACAGGGAAACACATGTTCTCCTGAATTAATATTAATGGATATTTAGATTAGAAGACTCCATGTTTCAGAAACCAGTTATTTAATGCTCAATATTCTTTTCAGCAGATGAAGAGGTAGGTATATTTCCACACAAGAAAAAATAATAAAACAAAAACCAAACTGTAACAGATACTCAATTAAATCAAGTAATGTCTGAAAAGTCAAACACTGTTCTGACATATTTTGTCTGAAGGTACTCTCCAAGGAGAACAAGAAAAGTTACACATCCTGATTAGATAATACATCATAATTTGAAATTTAATAATTTTCTGGAAAGAAAGCACAAGTATTCAAATGCTACTTCCTTCCCCTTCCCCCCACCCCCCCAGAAATGTGGGTGCCAACACAACTGCCTGTATCAATGGTAGTATTAACTTTTGGACTGCTAAACATGGAATCAACTGCAATTCTTCCTTACATTCACCAACACCAGCAGTCTACAAGTTTACACGGAGACCATATGCATGATAATTACATAATTACAATAGAAATTCAACTTTAGTGTTGTTCTTAAAACAATCTTCATAAATAATGAAAATATCTGTGTTCTAGCTCTTCAGTAACCTAAGGTTAATTGGTACAGATAGTGTTTTCCTCTTCCTTTTATAAACCAAACTGGAGGTTCCTCACTGCCAACAATGGTTAAGGCCTGGATCAAGTTACTCTCCTTTTGCTTTTCCCTTTTTCTGCTTTTTTCCATTTTCCACCACCGCATTACTTTCTGGTTTGCTTACTCCATTTGCAACAGCACCATTTGCTATTTTGCCATTCTTTACAGGTTCCTTGGGCAGCTTATAAGTCCGATAGTAGAAGTTACCAAACAGGAAAATGAAGGTGACAGCATAGAAAATGACACCCCAGTGCATCCATTTAGGGAAAGGACAATCAATATAAATAGACAAGGCTGTGTGGCCAATAGTCACATGGAACTGCACCTGAAAGACAGAAAATACAGAATCAAAAAATCTGGATATATTCTGTAGGTCTGAGTGCATCAAAGTTTATACCAATTCACTGAGCAATGAAAACTGCTGAATTGCAAGGTGGTAGGGAGCTGCATTTGGCTTCATGCAGGTACATCTACGCTTGACCAGGAACATCAAATTTATTGTAGTATCTGGCATCAGTTTTCAGAAACAGGAAAATGAGAAGATAAGTGATCTGGATTTTCTCTACATTTTGAATATGTTTGTGTAATTCAGTTGGAACAGCCACCAAGGAAGCATTAGACTTTAACTCACACAACCCTTATCTATGCCGCTTTTTTTTCCCCAAAGTTATATAAATGCTTTCTTCTACAAAAAGTATTCTAATTGAGGAGTGTCAGGCAGAAAAGAACTTTTAGAAGGAGCAGCATCTGAGCCAAAGCTTTGCCAATGCAAATCCACACAGAGGCAACACCTTTTATCCCAAAAGGAGGAAGTCTACTTACCAATTGCAATATGGTCAAATATCGTTTCCACCACAGGTACTTCTGAAATTTAGGGCCACAAGCTGCTAATCCATAATACATGTACATAATGACATGAATAAATGCATTCATTTGAGCTCCGAAAAAAGCTGTCCAGGAACAGAAGGCAACACCATCATGTCATTTTGGAAAAAGAGGATTCTTTTCTAGTATTATTTGTATCATTACTTTTAATTATAAAAATTACAAAGCACAGGACATGTCAGGATTTCATCTCCAAAATATTGACTAGTATAATACAGACCTGGCTGTCAACATGTGCTGACACAAACAGATGTTAATGCAAGTAGTATGTCACATCTTCCATGTGACTACCTATGCCAAAGCTTTCTATAAGATTTTTGACATAAATGACATCTATTCCACACTAGTTGTTTTAGTGTAACTGCAACTATTTTGTAAAGAATTATTAAAAGCTTTATTTGACAATGTAAAGTACAAAGTATCAGGCTCTGAATTTAAATCTTTTAAACTGTATTTAAAGGCAAAAGATCACTTCTCAACAAGAAGTCAAGAAACTCACATGGAAGTCTGGTTAAACAGGCCAAAAGAAGCAAAACTTCAAAGCAAAATTTGACTGGTTCTTATAAGAACTTCAAGGCATTGCCAGGTGAATTTGTCTAAATTAATCATCTTTAGTTTCTTTATTTATGATTTAAAATATCCAGCAGTCTTAAGTGTGTCAGTGCACAGTATAACTTCTTCCAGAATGATCCACGTTAGATCCATGTTGACAGTTTCATTTGCATTAAGATCTCTTTGCTTTGTCAAGATTAGCAGACATTTAACAGAAACACATTATATCTTGTTAAGGTACTCCTACACTGACAGAGAGGCTCAAAAATGCTCTAATGTATAAGATTAGGGCAATGCAGACAACAGCTCAGATGCCCATGTGGTCTGGACCCACAATATTATTGTTATAATAGGGTCCAGTTTATAATAGACCTGTCTATGTAAGCAGTGTGCTATCAACTAGAAAATAGAAGAACACAGATCTACCCACATTTATGCAGTGGTGCTACATAAATGCAGAAAAGCAACTGCTGCTTTTCCTTTGCAGGCTCTGGGAGCTAAGAGGCAGTGCTAGAACACCAAAACTTGAAAGAAATTTGGAAATAGTTGCAACAGTTGCATTAAAAACTGCTGATATTTAGCATGAAAGTTCTGAAAAGGAACAAGGGAGAGGGCCTTTTGAGATATCCGGGAAGTTTCTAAGCAAGAATACAAGTAACCATCCAGTCTCCAATAATCTCATTTTTTAGGTGCAGCTGCAAATAAAGATCATTAAATATTTCAACATCAGGTTGAGTACCTGCTTCCTGCATATTATGTAATAGAAATTAAAAGGTAATCACTACTAAATTTACATATTTATTCTTTGCAATGTAAGTGGTCACTCAGGACAAAATATCTACAGTAAATGGGAGGATAAACTCTCATGCAGTAAGTATTAATGTGGTTCAAAAAAACCAGAAGCAAAACACCAAATCCAAAATATTAGTTTGGTGCTCATAATATGGTATTATGTGTTTACTACACGGTATTTTCAGTGTTGCAAGCTTCCAAAGTACACATCAAACAAAACAGGGCATTTTCCCTGTACCCTCACCTCCACAGAGCTTTCAATTTGAGAGAGATAAGGCTAAACAACAGGAACAAGAGTATAATGTAGGCAAAGAAGGGTGTGGCAAATGCAATAAGCAATAATAAAATTATTTGATAGAGGCTTTAGAAAGGAAGAAAGGGGAATAAAAAGGCTGATAATGAATTTAGACTTGTGTCATTATAAATAAGTTTTAAAAGTGAATTGACAGATTTATTGGCTCATCTCCAAGCCAAGGTTTCAGAATTTTACACATGCCTCTTTATAAAAATAAAAGCAAACCTCAAACTCTCATACAATGCCAAAATAACATCTCCATTCACTTCATTAAATTTGCACACAGAGTGTGGCCCACAATTAGATTTTGCAGCTCTCTGTATCTGCAAAAATAATAGTTAAGCAAGATGCATACATCTTTCTGTTTCACACAGATACAGATACTTTTGAAGGCAGAACTTCAGGCTTGCAATGGATGCCCATGAGAAAAAGAAAAGAAGTTTTGCAATTCATTAGATTATTGCCCTGCTATCTTTTCCTCCCCCATGTTTCCCACAGAGGGAGATTGTATGCATTAATAAACAGTTTTGTATATTATAAAGTCAAGTCTGTAAAACTTTCTCCTATTCCTCTCAAATACAATAATTCTCCTTTCTGCCCAGTCAAAAGCATATGAGAGGAAGGGAACTCACCTTGTCCTCCTGCAACCCACTTAATACCAATCCACCACAAGGTGAACATGGTGAAATGGTGATAGACATGAAGGAAACTAATTTGGTTAAATTTCTTCCTCAGGATGAAGAATACTGTATCCAAATATTCAATTCCTTTGGAGACATAATACCACCATAAAGCAGCAGCTATCTGCAATGAAAAACAGAGAATATGTAAGTTTTAGTGATTCCAAGCCAAATGGAATGAAGTTCTCACCATCTATGCTGTAAGAGAAGGACACTTCTTTCTTCCCTAAATCCTAGTTAAATGTTGAGGTGAAGTCAAACATTTGACAATATGAGAAAAAAAAAATACTCCTTTCATCTATTCTGGACATGGAAAAAGCCTACTGCTCACAAGTCACATCTGTAAAAAAGAGCTGATACAGTTAAAAGATTTGCCATCTCTGCACAGTTTACCAGTTAAACATGGGAAGTTTGTGTCCTCATTCTCTCCTAAGCTTTGCAGAAGTCTCCCACAGGGCTTCCCCTTCTAATGAGGCAACACTTTGATGTGGTCAGAACAATGAGGCAGAAACATGATAAAATGAAGTTGCTAAGGTGAAGCCTTCAGTACCACAGGCATATGGGTGGAAAGATAGCAAAAGAAGAGAGATGCAGTACAGATTTCACATTCCTTAAAGCCATACTCCCTCAGCTTCTCCTGGCCTGCTCAGTAACTCCCTCTGTAAAGCAGCATCCCCCCACAGTGGCTCTCTGCTATTCAGGGAGTAGAAAAAGAGAGACCACAGGAGCCATAAAAACTGAACAGATATAATCCATCTACCCAACAGGGAAGTGCAACACACCCAAAATTCTTTTTCTAATCCACCCATCACAGTGCATTTTGCCTGGGATGCAACATAAACAGGGTTTCCTGCTGAAATTAGGATATTGTCAAAGCAAGTAAAGCCCAGAAGCTCTATGTAGCAATATGCTAATGCTATGATATGGGAATATGGTGGTGGTAGGGACTCCCTCCCAGATCCCAAAACATAGCAACAAGTCTAGTTTTGGCATTGCAAGTCATCTAGCTTGTTATGCAAGGGTGGGACCAGCTGGTGACTCACACAGAGAGTGAAAAAAAAAGACTTGGAATTGGTACCACTAGCAAGGAGAGCAGGCAATGTCACAACACACCTATTTGTAAGACATTGCCCTTGTCTTTCAGGACTCAGTTGATGGTAAACCAGACTTTCTTAACTTAATATGGTGTGAAATAACCTCACCACCCCCTCAGTCCCCAGGGAAGACAGAAGAAAAAAAGAGTTAACAGAGAGTAGCTTGCCTTCCCAACTACAGACATATTCTGAGATAAAGGGGAATCATTAAGAGCTGCAGAGAGCAATGCTATAGCCCTGCATGGTGTTTTCCTCCACCTTTCTAAACCAGGAAAAGAACAACATCTCTCCACAGACTTTGACATAATTGATCTGGTGAACAGTTTAGGAGAAATTACAGCAGAAGCAAAAATGCAGCATGGTTGAAGAGTGCTGCATATCTGCATTGCAGGCTCTGCAGTTTCCCAGAGAGACTGCACATCTTACTGATGCCAAACTGCAGCCTTCTGTGTACCACTAATGAACACCCTTCACACTCTCTGGATGTGATTTAGCCTACTTCAAGTTTTGGGAAGAGGAGGCAGATTTTTTCACTGTTATACAAAGAGCTGGAGTGAGGCTTAATGACAGAAAAGTGACTCCCACAGATCTTGGAGTTCCCAGACACACAGGCAAGCTGCAAGAATCATATAAATATATAGATATATATTGCTCAATATCCAGTACTGCCTCTGGGACAGGTAGCCAGGTATTTAATAACACCCACATCAAGGTTTGTCTCACACCCAGCATCAGTCCATAACCGTCCAGCATCTTTTACAGGTCTTTGCTAAAGTTGCATCTCTTAAATAAATTAAGATAAGCATCTTTTCATTTCATAAGTTAACAATAAACACTTTGGACTGTATATACATAAAATGACAGTCCAGCACTGCAATACTTTAGCTCTTTGGAGGTCCTTCCTTCAAAGAAACTTTTAGAGAACCAGCAGGTCAGTTACAAGCAAACTGCCATAAAATCTTTATAGAGTAAATGGACATTTTTGTTAATGAAATAGGGAAACAATAAGTCAAAGAGCCACTAAGCAAATAATCAACTTACTGTGACACAGAGCAAAATATAAAAATCCTACAAAAATACTTCTGTCTTATACCCAAAGTGCCACAAGTTCAGTGTATGTTCTTGGACAAGTCACATAACATCTCACTGCTCTTCTTCTGAATTCCACCTACCAGAAAAACCAATTACAGTCCATGGGTAAAAATAATATGAATTTTTGATCAAAATGCTCCCCTTCACTTAAGAAAAACAACAGGATTCTTTGAAGGATTATACCTGCTGATTTTGTGTTCCTGTAGATTTTTTTTTTTTTTGCCTGTCACCTTCTTTGCTTTCTTACTATCATAAAATTTTCTACCATTTACTCTCAAACCTGATAGGTTTTGTGTACACATGATCTATTTCAGTACTTCCAGTGAGTTCTGCAGATGTTTTCATCATTAGCTTATAGAAAAAAAAAAATGAAACAGATGTCAAGTCATTTGCCTGAGGCCATGCATAAATTCAGTGAAAAAGGACAGAAACAGAGGAGAACAATAACTTATATGTAAGCTATGTCAGGAGCAGATGGCTAGTATTAAATTTCTTTTGCAAAGCATCAAAAATCATGACCTAACATGTAGCCTTTGCACACTGCATGCAAGAAGGATTTAGTTGAAAAGAAAAGGAAACATGCATTAAAAAGGCACATTCTTGTAATGAACAATACTAGTCACAACTATATATTTTCTGGTAATTTTCATATGTATCAATCTAAGTCTGTTAAAACAGCAGATGGCACAGAAAGATTACATTACAGCCTAGGATTAAGGGGGTCAACAAGAGGTCCAATCCCATGTCCCCTGCCTGCTGAAGAGTTTTTGACAGGAGGGCTGTTTTATTACAGGACTCTGTTTCAGCATAATTATTCCACATTTTGGGTTGGAGACATTTATCCATTAATGGGTATGAAGGGACAGGCACTTCTTGGAAGGTGAAAAATTAAAATAGCTTTTACAGTGAACTCTTTTCCCTTTTTCCCTTATAGAATTTTGTTTACAGAACTTGTGAAGTCAAGTTCACTGAAGTTTAAAGTATATTGTGTCTTTCTCATAAAAGGAAACCACTCAAACTCTAGACATAAATACAAACAATGCTGATTACAATTACAATACAGAAAACAACCACTGCTCAGCCTCATGATTACAATCAGCACACTTGAAATGAGAACTAATTCACACAGCCCCATATTCTCAGTTCTGCTAATAAAATAGATGAACTGTGACCTGAGACACAAGGACACACAAATGTAAGCAGAGGGGGGAAATGACTACTCACAGACACCAGCATACATTAAATTAGTGTTACAAAATCATTCACTTCAAATACTGAAGTACTACAAAGCATGGTTTTAATATCTCAGCCCTTTGCATTTATTATTTTGACTCTTAAGCCAAAACCAAAAAAAAAGTTCTCAAAATACATCTGTAGAATCCTCTAAATATTTTCTTAGAGGTTTGTTCCCCCTTTTCTTTCTTGTCTACTATGAACATTTTATTTTTTTTAATAACAAAACCACTCAACTTCCTGCCAGCAGTCAGTAAGGTGGCTACCTACAACATCCATCAGGTAAGTCATTCACAAAGGAGTTTATATCTGCAAATGTTTCTGCAACTGTGGAATTTAATTTTCATCCCTGCTTGTCCCACTGCTGTCCCTGCTGTTTCTTGTAGAGCAGCCATGGGAGCCTTAATGAGATTAACATGTGTAGGTATGTTCAAAACAGTAAGCAAGGGGACCAGCTTATTCACATTTTGTCTAAACTACTACACAATTAACTATCAGTGGAAGCCAGAAGACTGATAAAGTTGAAGAAAATATACAGACAAATACATGGAAATATATCTCCTAAAAACTGGCAAAACCAAAGAGGCTGTGCCTGACTTAAGAGGTCTCTGAGCTGCTGCTTGCAGTGTTGCTAAACTGTACAGGGGAAGTGCCACCACATGCCCTTACATTGCTGCCTTAAAAATCACTGGCTTACTGTCTTGATACACTATGTGGTTTGGAGAGCAGAGAATGATATTCTCTGGTACCCAGGATAGCCAATTTTTTTTATTTTTGGGGGGAACTGTTTTTTGGGAGCTCTCTGTACTCTCTTGAAGGACAAAGGATAATTTCTCGACCTCTTACTTTGATCAAGAGTTTCACAAAAAAGAGGCCACTCAATGTGATGGCAATATCACAGTGGGACATTCCCAAAAAGCCAGAAGCAGAGGCCCTACAAAGGCTCCAGTGTTGCCATTTAGACTACTATATACAATGAGTTTCACATTTCTCAATATTTGTTCCAAATTTCAAAGTCCCAAATTAAAGTCATATATGAAGCTCTTTCAGAGCATGTTCCATGATGCCTTCTGGGCTCAGTGCTGTTTCCATGTGAGTTAGTCCCAGTCTTCTTTATCTGAGCAACACAGGATTTATTTACTCATTCCCTGGCAAATATGCTCATTGCATTTG
Source organism: Oenanthe melanoleuca (assembly GCF_029582105.1). Lineage (NCBI taxonomy): Eukaryota > Metazoa > Chordata > Aves > Passeriformes > Muscicapidae > Oenanthe > Oenanthe melanoleuca. The sequence continues at coordinate 31,035,641 of NC_079336.1, forward strand.
CAATTGATTCTACTGTTGCAGTGCAGCATTTCTCTGCAGAGCAAACCTGGTTCCAATAAAAGCTAGACTTTTAGTATCTACATCTATATGTGCAAAAATGCTTATCAATTCTACACTCAAAACTGCAAAAAAAAATTTAAAACTGCTTTTGCAGGCTTATATTATGAAAAACTATGGTGAAAGAAATCTTGAGGAGGTTTGGAATGTTTTTTCTTTTTGGTCTGACAGTGTCAAAAACCATCATATCTCCTATATCCAGAGAATGATTTACTATAAAGCAGCATAGAAATGTATTCCAGAATCCTCAGTTAGACAAAGCACACTTGTGGAAAATATAATTTTCTACTTGCAACTTATTTACCTAAACTGAGAATTCATTCAGAAAAATTACCAGAAAATTATCAAGATAAGAATCTTGACTGATAGCATACTATAGAGCTGCTGGAGCAACTTGAGAGGAGGACTCTATTTTCCTCAACTCCCTCAGTTGCAAACTGAACATGCTACAACTTAGAACTTAAGGGATAAGTTTTATGCAAATCCACAAATCTGGGATTTAAATTTAAATCTGGGAAATACTTTTTATTTCATTTTAAAAAACTAATAAAAAGTCAGGATGTCAAAAGAGTACATATTGCTAGAGCAACCCTTCCTTGCTGGACATATTATGTAGTATAAATACGTTCTGCAGGTCATTTTGCCTTTATTTCATTGTATAATGCTTAATGTTGTGCATGTCATAACAAACAAAATGAATGATAATTCTTTTGAGCAGGTCTGACCTCTCCACAAACAAGTGCACCTATAAGTGAGGCTATGAAACAGAGTACTGCTTGCATTTAGGTAATATAAAAATTCTTTCAATATACACCACACCAGTCCTCAATGTCATTCAGCTAAGTACAAGGGCATTCTATTTTGCTTATCTATTAAAAATCCAAACCTGTCAAGCACTTGCTATACTTTGCTAGATCTTATTTCTCAACAAAATTTTTAACAGAATCATTCTAGTGGCTGACATAGTGAGAGCACTGTATTGGCAAAGGTGAAAGATTGGCAGCCACAGTGAGGCCAATAAAAATCTACACACAGAGCTGTTCTGCAATATCAGCCATTATAAACATGGTGCAAGACTCAAACCTTTCATTCTCACTACCAGCCCTGTCACATGCACAAGCTTCTGATTAACACTATCCATGAACAGCCACCTCACAGACAAACGTTTTTCAAACTATTATAAACATAATGCATACTTCCACTGCATTTTCAGGAACATGTCCTAATCTGTACATGAAACTTGCAAGAACAGCTGAGAGATTCTCAAGTGTCAGCTTTGCTGGAAGATAAGGTTTAGTACATGAGCTAATTAACAGCATTACGAAAATGAACAAGGATCTGCACTTTGCTTTTAATTTGGATGTTTTCCAAAACCCAGATATTTGAAAACTAAGATTATACAATGAAATGCACTGATAATACATTTGCCAAATGCCAGCAACACCTCATAAAGCCAAACATGGGTAAAGGAGACAAAGAGCTGCCTCACCAGTATGGGTGAAGTGCAACCACAAGATAAAATGACAAATCTCACTTTCTTTGATCTAACTAGAACACATCACCTTTACTGTGGTTATCCTGGTATCCCAAACTTCAGCAAATCTAGGAACCAAGGCATGTACACAAAGTTTAGCCTGGATTGTACAAGTGTGGATGAAGCCAGGGATGGTATCTTTAAGACTCCCCTTACTTGTTGCAGTCAGATGAAATTTAGCACAAATATGCTGATGCACTTTGATTAAACCTGCTACATATGATGTAGTCAAACCTGAAGTGAGGTTGTAACGGGATGCAGGCATGGCTGACAGCATGTGGAAACACTGTTTTCAGAAAAGGCTTAAACCATCCTCTAGTGCTATATATCACACACATTCATATACAAATACAAAAAAGAAATACTCACCCTAACTTCATAAACATTATCTGAATAATCCACAGTCTGGCAGACATAGCTGTACCCTCGAGCTCTTGATGACAAGAACAACTGAAAATATTAAAGCCACACATGAGGAGAAATATAACACAGAAAGTACATTTATAACAATTATCAGCAAATTTCTTGCTACATCAAACTTACCTGAATGAAAATACTTAAAATATTCTTATTAGTCCTGAGAATATTATCAAAGAAAGCTGTATTTATTACTGACAAGCCATTGTTACAGACTACTTTTTAAAATTATAAATTAAAAAGAAAGCACTAATTTTTCCCAGCCCAGATAATTAGATCCTTGTACAACAAATTCCAATATAACCTCAAGCTATTTAGACACGAATATTCTTTCTTCTGTCTCTAGCTTCAGAAACAGAAAACACCTAATTGCTTTCACTACAATTGACAGAAATGTTATTTCCAGTATGGATTCAAGAGTACACTGTACAAGAGACAGAGATTAGATAATTTGGATCTACAGTTTTTAACACAATGTAAGAATCGAAACCCAGAACACCCCCCCCACCCCTGCTCCAACTTTGGACAGCCAAAGCTGAATACCCACTAAACACAGTGAGGGAAAAAGGATGGAGAAAAGTTCCCCATTTTGTGCCATCAAAAATGGCCTAAAGCAATTGAAGTGCTTCTGTGGGGCCTCTCCAAACCAAGCACATTGCAAAAACCTGGATAGAAGATAAAATTGACATTTGAGAGAGATTCCATTGGAAAGAAGTACACCTTCAGTGTACAGTCTAGAGCTGTACAAAGTTCAAGTTCAAGCTTCTAATCTTGACATTCATAAATGTTATGAACCAAGAATGTTTGAAGCCAAGTAATTCCACCCCGTTAAGGATCAAGGAGAGACAGCAGTGGAGCAGACATAAATTGGGATGATAGAAAAAGATCTCAAAAAAACCTGTCATGGATAGGCACTGACTACTCTTACACTAACCTGACTTCCATCTTAATTAGACTGAACTTGAGTATACTTTGGTGTCTCATCTTGCACACAGCACTAAGAGTGCAGTCAAATGCAAAACCAAGTGTTATGCAGGAAAAAAAGACAACATACAAAACCTTGTGAACCTCTGGATTTATTTGCTGCATGTGTGTTAAAGGAGGTAAATGAAAGAACTGTCCACAGAAATAATCCTAGAAAAGAAACTGAACTACTTCTGCATCATCTAAGCCCATTTATAAGCTGCTGTAAACTGGAACTCCAGTGTGGTCCCACACAGGCACAAGCACATCCAGTACTAATAGAGAAGAGCAGGGAAAGTTTAGTTTGCACTGTTACAGAAACCAAGCAATCTCGACTGTGACCTACTGGATAACTCAACCAGGTTCCCTTGGTAAAAGGCAGTAAATTGACTTCACCATACTGTCCTGAAGTAGAATAAGAAATTCATGATTTTGTGGCAAAATAGAGTCTATTCCATTGTGACTTCTGCATGTTCTAAGCCAAATTTGCTCCAGATTTGAACCTGAATTGGAATTCAGCATATGAGTCTTGCACTAGCCTCACAGTGCTTTATAACTTACTATTTAACATAAGCTACCTCAGCTTAACAAAAGAGCTCACCATCAGGATGGTTATTTAAATAACTTTTAAAGGTTTTAAAGGTTTCACATTCAAATTCTGTTCTTAGCAGTATTTGAAAATTTTAAAATCACTGACAAAATACAAACAGTATCATTTTACTCATAATAATTACATTAAAACTCATGTGAATTACAATAGTGGCACAGTGGTATTGTAAACTTTAGAAGCAGAAATTGCCTTGTTACAAGGAACAACTGAAACTTGAACACCTTCCTCCTATCAGTCTCTACCATCAAGAAAAGACACTTGCTGGAAGTGCTGTATCCATTGCCTCAACATCCCTTGAATAACAACCTTGAATAACAAGGAGAGAGCAGGAAACTAGAACCTCTGTGTATAAAGTTATAAATTTTCAGCATATCAACAACAAATAAATATTTGCAGTCCCACTCGTTTTTATGTTAATTCAGTGACTTGGAAATACTACAAACACATATCCTATAAGGAACATAGGTCTGAAAATTATTTGACTGCAAGTTTGGTATAATGCAGCTTATGGACAAAGCAAACAAGTTTAAAAGAATATGTGAAAAAGATAGGCATGGCAGTAACACTGCAGAATTAATTTCAGGAGTTTCAGTTTTAGCCTGCCAAGATGATTGGATTTAATCTCTTCCTTCAACTATGCTTTCATATCAGCATTAAATTCTTTTGTACCTGTCATGCTTTGTTATTTAGTTGAATAGCACAAGAAAATTTAGACAAAATGATGACTAAGGTGCGATGGCTACAATTTTACTAAACCATCTCTTAAAGAGAGGCTGAATCATTTTATGATTACGGATTTTATGCTAGGAGCTCTGGGAAAGGGTCAAAATTCAGGTCATCATCAGATTTACCATTTTTTCCTGGCAAAAATACAGAACAGACCAGACAGTTCTGCAATGCTGTGATTTTAACTGCTCAGTTCATTTGCTTACTTCTGGAAACAGATTTTGCAAATCTATGATCAGAGGTCTTCCAGGAAGACAACTCCTGATCCACACAAGCAGTCACAGCAGCATGAACTTAGCATCAGCCATATCCTCTACAGCTATCCTTGAATAATAATTACCAAACTGCCAGTAATTCCAGTTAGCTACTGCTACACAGCTGATCCACAGCAGTGTTACTATTCATTTCCTCTATCCAGAAAATCTAACAAAGGAAAAATGCAGCAACACTGAAATTTATTACAAGTAACACACTCAGAACATTGGAGACCAAATATTAGAAGTCTGTATCCTTATATTTTTATTTAAAGATATAGTTCACTTCATTTTTATTCTTAAAGATAACTTACAGACAAGATAATTTTCCTCAATACAGACAGACATCTTAATTTCTAAATACTATAAACACACTGAAAGTGTAAACAAACAGCTCAATTTCTAACAACATACATTCTGATACCCTTTAGGATTATTAAGATGAAAAGAAAGTATCAGTTACAGGTGTTAAATCTACAGATTTTATTTTCTCCAGTATTTAGACTAACATAAATCTAAGAAGAACTTGGAATACTGCAAAAACAAATTCTCTCTATAGACTCATTTAGAGTCAATTATTCTCAAACAGAAACTACCTATCTATAAATACTCACCTCAAAGGCAAACTCATCTTTAAAAGTCTGTACAAAACATTCACTCTCAACAGACATCCAGAATATGCAACACCATTTTCATTTTGGCATCCTCAAACCTCAGTAAGGATTCCCATACACACCTCTTTGAAAATGAAGAAGTTGAGCAGAACCATCCCAAAGTTGTAAACAACCAACAGGAAGCGTAACTGGAAGGGCTCTCTCGTCTTCATCCATTTGGGGCCCAGCCAGACAGTGAGGAGATAAATAGTGCTTATAGTCAGTGTTGGGAATGGAGACTGCATCAAGGGCCAGTCATCAACACGTTTGTCTGGGGGAGTGAAGCAAACAGAAGTAGTCAACAAGGGCTGAAAACAATATATTCCATCATCACTTAAAGCATTGAATTTGTTAAGTATTATTTTCTCCTGGAACAGATGCATCAGATAGGAGAAACACAATGCACTCATTCTTTCTAGGAAGGTTAAAGAAAATAGTTTTTAAAAAAACCCCACTATATCACATTACCATACACAGAGATTCATTATGTCATTCAAGCTCTGTTGTCTGGTTCTACAATCCAAAACAATAAAGCAAACAGAATCACATGAGCCCAAACACAAATCAACCCACTAATGCCCCTAAATGAATTCTGCTTATGATGAATAGTGACTGCAGTGGCAGTATAACCAAATATTCAACCATTGCAAATGAAAGATACACAAATTTGGCAAAATGCTGATAAAACCAGTAGCTTTTATTAGTTTAAAATTAGGCACTAGAAAGTCTCCTATCAATTTTATACAAGTTGTATGATGATAACCTTTGCTATTTGACGAAGGTCATTCTAATGTTTCAGAAAGAATACTAACAGTGTTACCAGAAAACAATCAAATAAAAGAGTTCTAAAGGGATGGTTCTAGTCAGCCTGTGCTGCCATATGGGAAACATCTCCATCAGTCACTCAAAGTTACATTACATATATTTTAGAGCTGAGAGTATGCCACACATATTTCAGAGCTGAGAACATCCCATATTAAGTTCTGGATCAGTATGAAAAAAAGCAGTCTTAGCCTGATGAACCAGTGACATCTAGGATTAGAAGAGAGCTCTGCTAGAGGAGGGAAGTGAGACTGCAGTGACCCCTCCCTACTTAGTGCCTGCGCTGTCCCACGTGTTACGTGTCCCCCCAGCCCTGAAGGTTAATAGCAAGTTGTAGCAAGAGATAAAAGGTAACTATTTCATAACTATCAGAACTTCAGATACTGAACAGCTCTGTGATACTAACTGGATTATTTTCCAGATGCTCAGGCCAGTTAGATTTCATATGGAAATCACATCACACGGCTCCTTGGGAGGCTCAGACAGCTAAAACACCTGCAGTCAAGTGTGGGCAAACTCACAAATGCAGCTACCCAGAGGTTTACCTAGAGGACAAGTTTCTTTCAGAGAACTGCAAGTCAAACACCATGAAAAATTCCTATGCCATAAATTAATTCCCAATTCTAGGCATACAACCAGCAAGTTAGAAAACGCTTCTTATCAAGAAAATTAGGGAAGAACAGTGCTGTCATTACTTCTCCTACACTTCATTCTTTTTTCCTTTGTTTTACTTAAGGCCATAAATTAGAACCTAATTTTAGGAACAAATTTCACGAGGCCTTCTAATAAACAACAAGTACTGTGATCTAGGGAAAGAGAGCAGAACACAGATTCTTCTTATTTCCAGATGATTTAACAATAATTGAGCTTCACATTCCAAGATGCTAGGAGGCCTAAAAATAAGTGGAAAAGAAGAAAGAGAAGCCTAACTGCTTTTATTATGGCTGTTAATACTAGAAGAGAAAATTCAAACTAATGCATGGAAACCTCAAGAAAGGACACTGATGCTGCCAGCATGATAGGATTCCATGTGGCCACAGCCACCAAAAGAAGCCAAGGGCAAGATAGGGAAAGGGTAAGGACTACAGGTAGGAGTGTCAAAAAATCAGATAGATCAGCTGAAGAAACACAGGCAATAAAAGAGGACCTTAAAAGAACAAGAGAAGACAGTTACCACTCACCTGTTTGGCAAGCTCCTGAAACCACACAGAATACCACCTACCAAAGCTGCAATCACTACTGCATTGCAATTATTGCTCTTACATCCTTTACTCTAGTTCCTTCTTGCCTTTAACAATTGCTCTACCGATATGAATTTAAAAACAAAAGATTAAAAAAAAAAAAGAAAAAAAAGGAGAGAGAACATTATCATCTATCTGGTACCAAGTAAAAGGCAAGAGTTCATCACGAAACAAGAAGAAAGATGTCAGTTAAGAGACAGCTCTGGGAATAGTCAGAGTGACATGCTTTAATCAAATCCAAATCTCCCTTCACTGTAGTGTACAAAGAGTTAAAAGCAGGTGGGGCAAGAGCACAGTTGCTTTCCCAGGTTTCTTGCAATAAGCAATATAAAGAGGAAAAGACACATAAGATACTCTGTCTTCTATTTTCTAATAGTGTTTCATGGTAATCTTACACTCTAAAGTGGCAATACAAAGAAATGTGAAAGAGGAAGATTTGAATTTTAGCAAGCAAGTGAATGTTATCACCAAGTGCTGAAAATAGGAAACCATGACCTATTCCATATTTCTTTCTGTGTCAGGAGACAAAGATTTCTAGACTTCTAAACGGAAGAATAAGGATTCACTAGAGGGTGAAAGACAAAGTGACAACTTATATTAAAACCCAGCTGCAAGTAGACTTTGCTCACACTCCATCAGCACTGTAAACAATTCTTCCACTTTGTTTCCACAAATACTATAAATTGAAGAACTTCACTGGAGAAAACCAAGAGATATATTTCAGTAACTCTGACAAGTACATAAGAGCACCTGAGAAGCTGCCATTACTCTTCCAAACCATGGTGTCAGCCTCTTACTTTCCCTCTGCAAAGGGTTTGTGGACAGTGAGCCACCACATCTCAAAGAAGTCTTGAAGTATTTAAGGAAAAACACATATTACTGATACAAATCTTGTAACACACTGCCCAGGGAATCTAGCATTGCCATTTTGGGGGCCTGACCTCTCCTAGGACAAGTAACTACACTTCAAACACAAAATGCTTCCATGAGAGGGAACATGGTAGGAAATTCAGTTCTGGAGTACATCCTGGCCAAACAGTAGAAGAGTCTATTCTACAGTGCTAACTATGAACACACCTTATGTTTTATTTCAAGGGCATCTAGTAGTTCCTACAAACTGTGGCATCAGAAAACATGATACTATTAATCCCAGAACTTTTTCATCACTCCTGGATAATGCAAAGTAACTTGTTGCATCATAAATCAACTCCATGTATCATTCTTATGGCACAGAATGTATTACAAACCCAATTTCATTTCTGTTTACCTGGCAAACCTGCTTGTCCATGTTGTACACAGAAAACCCTGTAAAATGCAGACCCTTGCTCCAGACTCCTTTTCAGATGTTCTATTTCAAACCAAGATAAATTCACTATCTTAAGGCATCTGCTCAAATGACAAACATTCCAAGCTACTCCAACACCTTCCTCCCTCCCATCCCCCAATCTGTTCTAGCAAAACCAGCATAATTTTGTGTCCTACTTACTAGCTGGTGCTGATGACCACAAAAGATTTCTGCAAATTACAGAGAACTGTGCTAGTTTAAGGGGACATACGAGTGCATTAAATTCTGCAGTATTTCACACAGAATAGGGACATTTTTACCTCAAAGAGGAAATAAGCTTAAAACAAAAAGGCCAGCTCCCTGAATTAAAACAATCCCTCCAACTGCTGTGAAGCAAAAAGACCAATGCCTTTACCTGATTAGAATTGACAGAGATTGACTGAATCTTTCAGGGGATTAATGCGTTTGTCTTTCAAATCCCAAGACCCAGATTCTAATTCCATCACAAATAAAATGTCTGCTGGGATGGCACAGCCTGTAGTACAGTGCTCCTCTGGTAAGGTGAGAAAAGTTTTAGAACAAACACTTAGGGTTGCACTTTGTAGCAAAAATGAATCCAGTCTAGACTAAGATATCTGCTAACATGTTCCTGATAGAAAATTACCATTATGTAAGGAAACAGGAGGAAATATGTATATACACAAGGCTTTACTGTCATTTTGTGTACATACATTCTAAAGTTTCACCTTGCAAAGACAAAAACCAGAACTTACATCTGTATATCTATATGTGTGTGTATACATATTATATGTAAATATATATATATACACATATATAAAAATAACTGAAATTTCCCTGACGTACCTACCTTTCCAGGATGTAATTATTTTCGTGGGGAAATTAACAATAAATACACACATAAACCCCTTTGATTTCTTCCTTCAAAGCAAGAAGAATAACAGGACCAGTGAAAAGGACTGAATATCCTTTCTGGCAGTGTCCAAAGAGGACATAATTAACCTATACTGAAATATGGATGGCAAGTCAAGATGAATTTCAATAATTAAGGTTACAGTGATGGAGCTGTAGCATTAAAAATCTCAATACACTTTTGAGAAACATACTGTAATTGTTTTAATATGCAAGCATTTCTGTTAAACATGGTTCAGCATTTCCTTTCTGATAGAAAAGATTTTAGATGGTTCAATTTCCTGCATTTTACTTTGCTTATCATCAATTTTTGCCTTTCCCTAAGAAGTAAAAACTTTAAAAATAAACAAACAAATGCATAATACAGGCACTTTGACATTCACCTAGAGAAATCCTGAAACAGTACAATGGTGATTATCTCTGCTTTTAAAATTACTTTTAGAGAAAGTATCACAGTACTAAAGTACATGATTTTAGCAATTCTCTGCATTCATGTTGGGTTCAAAATAACTACTTAGAAAAATCTTTATTTTTTAGTTTAACAACATATGTATTCCTTAGCTATAAGGTCACTACTCACTAATTTATCTGGAGAGACTTTCAAAGTTATTAATAGCTATTGATACTATTCTCAGAGCAAAGACACTTACAGTGGCAATCCAGCACATCCATCTGTCCGATTACATTTCTAAAGAGACTGCAGAAAGGATGGGGAGCGTTTAAAAGTGGTTCTGTGAGAGCTCTCTGCAGGTCACCTTTATTTTTGCAAAAGTATTCTCAAAGCCAACCTCAAGTTTAACAAAGATTTCCTTAAACAAGTCAGTTTTTAACTCCACAGTACAAGGCAAAGCAGTATTACCTAATGGGAGTACTGTTCCACAAACCACAGTGCTTTAATTATCTAAGAATTTCCCACATCTTGTTCATTCTACTACCACTCTAACTGAAATAATTACAAAATGAAAGCACATATCAAATTAAAAAACAGGTGAGAAACATAACTTCACACCTCTTAAAATGTTTACAAAGCTTTCATACTAGATTCCTTCAGTGCTTTAGTGCTCCCCTCCCTCCCCCTTTTCTCTCTGGCTACAGATAAGTATACAATATACTTCTCTCCAGCATTTTTATTAGAAATACTGGTTCAGACATGTAAATATTTACAAGTGAATACAAGATTCACTCTGGCTACACAACCACTGCAGACTGGACTTGAATAACTATCTACCTGATTAGACCCTATGCTCTTAAACTAAATTGAGTAATGCATCAGAATAATTTAAAAGTAGATTTGCTGTTAGCAGTTCGTAGAAATTCCAAGAAAAAAGCTCAGTCTTTGACTAACACCTCAAAACAACAACAGCTAAAGCTATAAAATTAGCCTTTAAAACAGTACATGACTACATGTGCTGCACAGTTGGAGATGAAGACTGATAATGAAGCAGCACTGCAGAGTGAAAATTGAGAGGCCATATATTTTTGATTGTGTATATAGGATTGAAAATCTACAGAATTAAAAAGTTTCTATTAATTAATTTTACTTTAATAGAGCTGTTCATATGGCTCCAAATAAATTTTTCTTTTAGGTCGTCATTGCTTGAATTAACTTACCTGCTCTGCTATTCATTATTCATTACACAAATTGTACTCTAATCCTGAATTCATGGAATTACAGAATCATTAAATTTGGAAAAGGCCTTCAGGATCATGGAGTCCATCCTATGACTGAACACCTCCATGTCAATTAAACTATAGCACCTAAGTGCCATGTCCAGTCATTTCTTGAACACCTCCAGGGATGGTGAGTCCACCACTTCCTGGGGCAGCCAATTCCAATGTCCAACCACCCTTCCAGTGAAGAAATTTTTCCTGATGTCCAACCTGAACCTCTCCCTGTACAGCTTGAGGCCATTTCCTCTTGTCCTGCTGCTAACAATCTCAGTTTATAAAGTGTTTTTTTTTAATGAAAAATCCTGTAATAGCAGATTGAAGTTACTGCATGAACTAAAATACAGGCAAAAGAAAGGTTCAGGGTATCTTAGGAGGGATTGTGCAGACAGATTGCTGCAGGAAAGCAAAATGATTGGGATAGAAAAGAATTGCCAGCTTATGCTTCTTTCTTATCTATCATACTTGTCAATGTCTGCAGTCTTCTGGCACTATGGGTATTTTTAAGGATTGACAGGGTCAAAGCTACCTGTACCAAACTCAGAAAGAATCTAGTATCATCTACAAAGCAAGGCTGTGAAGCTTCCATTAACGTATGTATAAGCTAAGAAACCTTTCTTAGAAGAATTTTCCATTTTAATAGAGGATATGTCTTTTCAGAGGCAGCAAGCCCAGTAGAACATATAGCAGCTTGCTGTAAAATGTTAACTGGACCCACTGCATAACATTGCTCCCTACAGCCAAAGAAATTAGGATTAAGCTTCAACTAGTTCACTATAATTATCTTTCCTTGACCCATCATTGGTTTGGGTCAAGAACAAGAGATATCAAAGTTTTACAGGAAAGCATTGTCATTTTAACAAGCCATAAAACATAAAACTAAGGTGCAAGAATATGAGTATTCAGCCTCAAGCACAATGAATAATGAGAGCACATATCCTGAAAATCAAAACAATGAAACCCACATATTCTAAGTTTGCTATACAAAATCCTGCTGTGGTCAGAAATGAGAGATGCCTGCCCCAAAACCAAGAGGACTACAAGGCAAGACTAACAGGTACCACACATAGCCAGCTGTGGCTTTGTTTTCAATTTCAGGGCTTTGTCATTGACTGCTTAGTCTTACTTAAAGCTGTATCCAGCAACATAAAATCAAAATACCACACAGCTAAGAGCAACATCTCCTGCAGCTAATGAATACCTGTGTAACATGCATGTGTTTCATAAACTCCCATTAAAGGAACAGGAAGGCCTAATCCCAATTTGCTGTTAAAAGGCCAGATGTATTTTAACTAGCCTTCCTGTTATTCTGACCAGCATTCTAGCCTTCTCAGGACTCCCATCACTCAGTCATTAATACCATATTGTCTTTGTGCCTATATACAACACTTACATGATACACATATTTCAAGGGAAGGATAATAATGGAATTACTATGAAGTTTAGGACACATGACAATTTACCATCAAGTCTCAGGATTTTCAAGTCCAAAGAGATTACCTTACTCAAATTATATTTATCTCCTCCATTGATTATGATGATTTGTTGGGACAGTACAAATGCTCTGCTTCAAGGAATAATAAAAATATAATCCTCACTGAAGCTTACAAGAGATTTGCAAGATACAAGCCCTTGAGGCATGAAGCTTTCTTCTGGTTGCCAAATCTTTTCCAAACATTACAAATGCAAGATGCATTCCCAGTGCAGTGATATCTGCATGCTTTTTCTTAAATATTATAAGTTATGGAGTAAAAAGATGAAAGCAAACAAAACCCCCAACCCTACTACACAATGTAATTTTATAAAATTGTTGCAGACTTTATGATCCAGTCTATATCTCTGTATTTCTAAAGCAATGAAAGTACTGAACAAAATATTTCATGAAGCTTTTCTTCTATTGAAACTTTTATTCAAATTTCTGTGGTTTTTTGCCAAAACTATTTTTCAGAGCTCAGACTGGACATGTCATTGCTTCACACAAAAGTGCTGGGGTTTGGCACTATGAAAATAGTTGTCAGGGTATCAGTAAGCAGTAATATAAACACAGGATTTATGCACATTCAATGTTGCAATAACAGTTTAGTCTATTGGCCCACCCAGAGTTTTATAATGCTGAAGGGGATGATCTTAGGATATGATGATTTCTCCATAATCAGAATTGTTACTGGATTCCCTCAGTTTAAGTGTAAGTTCATAGAAAAACATGAAAGATTATTAACATCAGGTCAATAATAATTCTGCAAGGTCTTATCCACTGCAGAGTCAAGTGTTACATACTCAGCACACACAGGAGAATAAATTCAGCACTGATATGTGTCTTGCTAATGTGCTAACACACCAGAAGGACAGTGGTGCTTAACTACATAGCAGATGTAAGCAACTTGCACTGCTGCTCTTGTAACACACTTATTCAGAGTGCAGATGAACATTTAGAGAGTTTTAAATGCAGTGCTTAAGCATGTATGAAAACCAGCAATGTCAAATGATATCTACTCAAGAATAATACCAGAAAGCTACTGGAGAAAATTTGCAAGAAGCTGCACAGAAAGCTGTCTGATAAACTACCTGTTTTTCCTGTTTGCATTATCACAAGGATGCTCCTCATCACTTTAGTTTTACCGAAGGATGAATGAGATGAGAATTTTGTTTTGATTAAAAACTACAAAAGGAGTTACTGAAATGCATTAGCTCTTCAAAGTTCAGAGGCAGAAGTAAATTTACAGCTGTGAGATACATTAGGTCTTCTGTTAGTTTAACACAAATACATCACTCAAAGCCTCCAAAGAAAAACAAAATACTAAAACATTTAGAACTTAATTCCTCAACATCCCTTTAGCATCAACAAAAATGACAGGAATGAGGAACCAAATACCAAAAAAAAAACAAAAAAAAACCAAAAAAAAACCAAAACCAACTAATTTTGAAATGCTAATTTTCAAAATATGAAGTAAATGACAAAATGTTCTTAACCCAAAAATGATGAAAAGGATGATCAGCGTCTGAATCTTTCATTCACTAAGTACATAGTAGCAAAATCATCAGTTTGTAAGCTACAAAATATCCATGTCCAAACAACTGCTACAACTAAGTCTTTTCACTTCTACAGTTGCATTACCTTCCACGGTAACACATGGCCCCCCAGCTTCTATAATGGTTTCTGCAATAAAGTTTCTCAGTCTTGGTAAAAAATTCAGGGATCACTGAAATGGAGATTGGACAGAGTGGAAAAAAGCCCTGACCTAATTATCAAAGCATTTTGAGGTACTCTGAGTATTTCTATTGGGCACATCTGTTCCTGGTAAAAACTAAATATGTAACTGTAGCAAATATGATTATGAAGTCTCCTATTTACAGCCCAGCTAGTCAATTTAACTATTAACTACTTTCTTCTTTTATTTATGCTGCCTCAAATAATTTAAAAACAAGGTGTTACAATTATATTCTAAGAATAGAAGGACATAAAATCACATCAGAGGGAAGATTTGCTGGCTCAACAGAAAAAGTGAAAGACATGGGTTATAAATTCACTTCTTCCAGCAATATTCCAGGAATATCTAGAAAGCAAAAAAACAATTTTTCTTGAGAGGGAACCAAGGAGATAATATCTATAAGCAGACAAAAAAAAAAAAAAAAAAAAAAAAAAATCACCATAGTCAAGCATGTGAACTAAGCATAACACATACAAGAGCTGGAAGAAGAACACTCTTTAGATACTGCAGAAAAAGATAAGAGGAATAGGAAAATATGAGGGAAAAAAACCAAGCAGAACCAAGAGTTCATGATTATGCTGAAACCAAGAATGAAAGTGGGGATGTGGTGGTTTGACCCTGACTGGAGGTCAGGTACCCACCAAAGCTGCTCTATCACTCCCCTCTCAGCTGGACCAGGTAGAGAAAATAGAAAAAAAGACTCATGAGTAAAGGGAGAGGTCACAAACCATTTACTGTCATGGACAAAACAGATGTGACTTGGGGAAATTACTTGAATTTATTACCAATCAAAATCTGAGTTGTATAATGAGAAGTGCTGAAAAGCACCTTTCTCCCCAACTCTCCCTCCTTCCCAGGCTTAGCTTCACTCCTGATTCTCTACCTTCTCCCTGCCAATGGCAATGAGAGATGGGGAATAATGATTACAGTCAGTTGTTTCTGATGTTCACATGCTGTTTCTGATGCTGCCTCTTCCTTAGAAGGAGTCTTTCCCCTGCTCCAGCATGGGGTTGCTCCCACAGGAGACAGTCCTCCATTAAATTCTCCAGCCTGAGTCCTCCTCCCAGACTGCAGTTCTTCACAAACTGATCCACTGTGGGATCCTTCCTGCCAAGAGCCTGCTCCAGCACAGGTTTCCCATAGGGTCACAGCCTTCTTTTGGCATCCACCTGCTCTGGTGTGAGGCTCCTCCACAGGCTGCAGATGGATCTCTGAAGCCCTATGGACCTCCACAGGCATCAGGGGCACAGGTACCTCACCATGGTCTTTCCCATGGGCTGCAGGGGAATCTCTACTCCAGCATCTGGAACAACTCTCGCCTTCCTTCCTTGACCTCCACGTCTGCAGAGTGGTTTGTCTCACATATTCTCACTCCTCTCTTCTCTGGCTTCAATTATTTCTGTGCCATTTTTCTTTTCCTCTTCTTAAATATATTATTGTAGAATCATAGAATGGCCTGGCTTAGAAAGGGACATTAAAGATCATCCACTTCAAACAACTGTTATGAGCAGGGACATCTCCCACTAGACTGGGTAGTTTAGAGCCCCATCCAACCTGGCTTTAAACATTCCCAGGGACAGAGCATCCACAGCTTTTCTGGGCAACCATCCTCAGAGTAAAGAATTTTTTCCTAAAATTTCCAATCTAAGCCTCCACTCTTCCTGTTTGAAGCCATTCCCCCTATCTTCTCACTACATGCCCTTGTAAAAAGTTTCTTTCCATTTTTCTTTAAGGCTCATTTCAGATACTGGACGGACACAATTAAGTCACCCCAAAATCTTCTCTTCCAGGCTGAACAATTCCAATTCTCTTAGCCTTTCCTCATAGGAGAGGTGCTCCATCTGTCTAACCAACTTGGTGGCCCTGCTCTAGATTTGCTCCAATAGGTCATTGTCCTTTTTGTGCTGGGGACCCCAGAGGTGGAAGCTGTACTCAAGGTAGAGTCTCACAAGAGTGGAGTAGAGGGACAGACTCACCTGCCTCAATCTGCTGGCCATGCTGCTTTTGGTGTGATTGTTGTCACAGAGATTTTACTGCTGCTGTTGATTGGCCAGCCTTGGCCAGCAGTGGGCCCATCTTGGAATGGGTTGGCATTGGCTCTGTTGAACATGGGGGAAGCTTTTAGCATAGACCCCCTAGTACCAAAACCTTGCCATGCAAACACAATGCAAGGGAAGAATCCCATGGTACAAGCAGGCACAATGCCACAGAGAAAGTGAACACTCCAGGACAGGAGTTAGAGATCAAACCACTGAAATTATTCAAGTGCCTAAAGAAAGAAGTGGAGTTGTGGGCACATGAGCAAAACAAAACCAAGAGCAATTGATGCCCACAGGTGTGTCACTATCTTGTAAGCCAAACTGAGGTAGTTTATTCTCCCTCTCCTTCCACAAGGGAAAGGTAATCTAGCTCATGCTTATCTTCAGATCCAAGCACACACAAAGGGAGTTAACACAAACCACGTTGCACTCTCTTCATCTCTAGGCTTGCCTTGCAGCTACTTATTGCTTTGCCTACAAGCTAGGGTGCAGTACTCAAAACCCCAGCAGAGCTAACACCTAAGTATTGCCAAGCCTGAATTTCAGAGCTGCCTTCATTTACATCCTTAAAATTCCACAAGACTTTGAAGTTCATACACTTAGCACTTGAGTTTGACAACACTGAGCATAGTTGTACCCACTTGTCACCACACAAGACCCAGTAACTGTTCAGCATCTACATCCTCCTAAATGAGGTGTCAGTCAGACAGTCCCACTCAGAGTTCCTTATGAAGTGCAGTGGTAGCTCCAACTTGGTTTCCAAATACAGCCTGAGAAAGTGAAGCCTTGTCATATATTTACCAGTCAGAGAAGTCCTACCTTATGGATCAGATCCATCCTTAAAATCACACTGTCACAGCTTCTGTGCTCCAGGAACACTCTACTCATACCAACACCCTTTAAAAGCCAAAGCTGTCATTCTTTTAATGGTTGATTCTTTTTAGATAAATGAACTCTCATTTAGCTCCAGTTTTCCAAGCCATTCAGGCCTTTTTTTTCAACTCCACTTGCCTTACCTCAAAAAACTCTTCAGTACACACAACAGTCTCCTCCCTTAGCCTTGCATCCTAGCAAATTCTTCCTCTCAAAGTCCTCTCCATTAAGTGTTTGGAGTATTTTCATTCATTCACCTTTTATCTAAGTGCTCTCCTAATCCATTCGAATCAAGTAACTCCAAAAACCTGTCTAGACTGGCAGAGGAAAAGAGTGGAGTCTTGCCTCACCCACTACTCATCACTCCTGATCTACAAGACCTTAAAAGGAACTACATCCTATGTTCCCTAAGCTTCCTCTACTACCTGTCCTTATGCAGCCTTTGACACTCTTCCCTGGTTGCACAGGACAGCATAGCACAGCTGTCCTGACTACAACCTCTTCTGGTTGTTCAGATCTATAACCACAGCCCTGTGGCTACATGCCTCTTCACCCTGAGCACAGCACCAGTGCAGGGTGACAACCACCAACACTCCTGGTCAAGGTACTCCAAGCAGACAGCTGCCTATGAACAAGAGTTCAGCCACTATCCTTGATCAATCTACATAACCAGTGGATGACTACACCTACTTCATGCCAAGGATACTTCAACTGCTCAATAGTTCTTCACCTCTGGTTGCAGTATGGGGTTACTGAATTACACTCATAATGCCTCAGCTGAAAAATATAATTTGCTGAGAGCTCCCCAATAGCAATTTACCATGTGCTGAATTTTAAACATCTAGTAATTTGGCCTTCTGCAGTAGGTACTAATGTAATGCAAACAGCTTGGTTAAATTCTGTATACAGCTGTTTCCAGATCTTTTCCCACGGATTCTTCTTTAAGAGGACTCATAACAACTTATTTCCTTCAAAGATTTCAAGACATGCTACCTACACAGTTTTCAAACATTCAGTTATGTTCTTGTCATTTTGTCTACACACTTCCTTTTCCTTCTGGAATATGCTGAGAGTGTTCAAACAGAAGTTTGTATCACATTCTTGCTAGTGCTCTTTGAAGGTTTTTTCTGTTTCATTTCTTTGCTGGAGCTGAGATTTGTGTATCATCCCTATAACTTCTCCTCCTTCATTTTAGGAAAGAGAAGTCTTCCACTCATAACTCAGCTTCTCATCCATAGAGTTAATTTTGCTTGATGCTACTTTCTCATGACCAAAATCTTGAAGCTCAGTGACCCATGATCTCCAAGTAGATATTTCCCCTTCACTAATGTACTTTTCTGAATGATGTTTCCATTTCCAAAAATGCTTAGTATCTGTTTAGTTCAGATTATGTCTTTTGAGTTGTACAATCTGATAAAATCTCCTGATGATGAAATGGGAGGTAGAATTTCCCTCAAACACCCAGCAAATTGCCTTCAATACCAAGCATTTTTTTTCTTCACTAATAAATCTCCTCCCTTCATTAAGTGGCAATTAAATGTCAAATGAATCAAGTAAACTGGGATGCTCCCATTGCTCAGTTTAGTTGACAGCAGTCTCATATGATCTAGGCATTAACATTCTTTACTTCCATAATCAGTTTCTCCAAGTGCTGCTTCTGCCACAGGGTTTTTCTTTGTGTTTCTGCCACAAGACAGCCAGCCTAGTTAGACAGCTTTCCCATTTCCAGTGTGTTTCTCCCTGTCTAATCCTTATGTTTTACCCAGTCATGGCCATAGAAAAAACTGTTCCCTTGAGAAGAAAATTGTATCTGCCAGACAAATATTGTGCCAAATCACCAAACTGGATGCTCAGCCAGCCCTTCGAAAGTTTAGAAACATGTTCTGCTTTGTTTCTGTGAAACAGACTTCATGAACCTTAATCTCACCCTTCATTCTCTTTCCCCATCATCACCCTCTGAAGCACTTTCACTGGGATTCTACTTGCCTCCAGCTTTGGCACAAGGGACTACTTGCACTCAGAGCATTCTGCTAAGCACCCCAATGAACTTTTCTCAAGCACAAACACTCAGGATCTTTTGGGCATATTTGGGTTCTGCATGGGGGAAAAAACAAGGGAAGAAGAAATGTGTTATGTTCTGGTTCTGTTCTCTGGACTGAAAAAGAAAACTGAACTTCCTGGACAATTTTAAATTAGTCCCAAGATCTCCTAGCAAAAGTGTTTATGGCAATTGGTGTTCTCCAGGAAACTGCTCCACTGCTCACTTTTCAGGCACGCAGCTCTAAGTTTCCCATCTTCTCCATCCTTACTGCCTTACACTTCTGACCCAACTGATAAAGGCTATAATTGATGTTGCTCCTGAGCAAGATGCTACGTTAAAGTGAAAGTTTGCATCTCTCTCCTTTCCTACTGATGGAAAAAGTCTGTAATCTTATTAACTGCAACAGCTGTAAATAGTTGCTGTTCCAAAGCAGTCCCACGTGGCCTGGGATTGCCCTGCCTCCTTTATACTCTTGAGCACCAAGAACAGTCATTCTCACCCAAAGTCAGTAAAGCCTTCTATTCCTTAGGTCAGTACATTCAAATTAAATAGCTCCCCTAAAGAAATCTTTTCGTACAGTGTTTCACAAATCTTCTTCTCATGCCACAGTCTCCTATTCCCCCTCCCCAAATGATAATGGTTTCTTCACCCAAGTTTTTTGAGATTTCCACACTCTTCTTTCCTGGATTGTGTCCTGAGTTATTCATCTTAATAGTTCCCCTGGACTCAGCCTGGAACCTCCCTTTAAGTCACTTGCTCAGTCATCTAATCATACCCTTAATCCTTCCTGGCAAATCCAACCCCAACCAGCTACTCGAGCTGAGAGAAAGAAGGAAGCCCTGCCCTGGCAATTACATGGAACTGGTCCCATGCCCTTACAGAAATAAGGGCATGGAATTCCTAGATCATATTCCTGATAGTAACTGTTCCTCCGACCACCTTTTTGTTTTCCTTTTGATGACTGCTAAGAACATGTTTTTGACCCTTCTATCTCTTCTTGAAGTCTATGGCTTCCTAAATTATGCCCTTCAGCTTTCTAGGGGTTATATGGTTACAATGAATTTTGGGCTTTCATAAAAGGGGTCTCAAAAGTAGTCAAGGGAGGAGAGAAAAAAGTAGTTTTTTCAACAAATGAACAAGCAAAAGCATTAAGCTAAACACTGAAAATGTAGCTGATAATATACATGGGGAAAAAGTCACAGAACACTGCTATTATTCCCAAATGCAAGACTCAAACAACCAAAACCACAAATCAGCTTTAGACAGCATGCTTAATCATAAAAGAAATTATAACATCAATTCAAAATCCATTTAGGCTCATAATATACTTGGTCTTTTGGGGTTTTTTTTGGTCTCAGAAAAGGTCAGTTGCTTTTTAAATAGCAAAAAGCAGGGGAGGAAAATGATCAAGTCTTTAATGTGCAAAAAAGCAGCACAAGACTCAGTGGGATGTTCTGGCACAGTTCTACACAAGTCTCATCCCAGGAGTCTGAGGCAGCAGGAGAAAACCCCTGCTGGCAGGAAAATCTTGCTGGATACAGAGACCAGGGCTAAAGACACACAGGTGTTCAATAAAAAATGGAAGTGGGAACTGGAGAGAATAAGTGTAGGAGTAGTAGTGGGAATAAAATTTCTTCACATTTTGTTGTGTAATTTTGCTGTGTAGTAGTGTTTCAGTATGATTTATTGTGTAATGCTATTGCATAGCATCATTTGTTGAGCAACTTTGCTGCGTGGTATAGTTTTTTATTTAATGATATTGAACATTAGGCAATGGTCTTGCATGCCATAATTTGTGTTTTCTGTTGAGCAACATCACTGTCATAGCTCTTAACACAGGTGAATTGCATGAATTTGTAACAGTGCTGAATTCACAATTTTAACATATCATAGAAGGGCTTGGTTTCAAAGGGACCTTAAAGATCACCTACTTCCAACTACCCTGCCATGGCCAGAGACTAGAATTTCAGAGTCCCATCCAAACCAACCTTGAACATTTCCAGGGATGGGGCATCCACAAGTTCTCTAGGCAACCTGTTCCTGTGCCTCATCACCCTTGCAGGAGAGAACTTTTTCCTAATATCTAATCTAAACCTACTCTCTTTCAGTCTGAAGCCACTACCTTGTCCTATCACCACATGCCCTGGTAAAAGGTCCCTCTCCTGCTCTCTTGTCACACCCCCTTTAGGTACTGGAAGGATGCTGTATGTTCACTCAGAGACAGCAAATTGACACAACTGTTTTTGTCTAAATGGAGACGATTATTTTTGACTGAACAAAGAAACACACAGAAAAGCAGCAAACTGAGCAGGTATTTTTACTTAGGGCATTAAAAATTATCTCACTGAACAGCCACACAGCATGTATAACACTTTCTTATCTTGAGCTACCTTGTAACCACAATGTGACACATTACATGTCTCACCTATCCCTACCTGACTGTAAAACTACAGGAGAACCTTGTTTCACATACTACTGGGTATAAATAAGAACTGTAATGTGGTTTTCATGTGACTTAGGCTCTACCCAAAACAGCCTTGCAGGGACCCGCTGTAATCTAAAATCTGAAGAAGAAACTCTTCACAAAATAGGACTGATTACTTCATTACAATGGAATCCTGCTCTAACAGCAATACTACCGAACTTAACTTAAAGCAAAAATTTAAAATTTTCCATTAGTAAATCAGTAAGGCTTACACATATTTTGAGGGCAATAACAATGTCATCCTACTACTGCTTAATATCCTCCGAAGAAGCAGAAGGAAAAAAGTTTGCTCTATGCATATTATCACTGTCAGTTACTTATTGTTACATTCTTTATATTTACTTGCTTTTTCTTCTTTTTTTTCCCCCCCCTCTCTGATAATTTTTTACTTACAATGGACAGGGTCTATTGACAGACTTAACATGTTTGAAGTTCAGGACATATATCAGAACCTGAAGCATTTTTTTCAAAGAAATCAAGTAATCCTTAAGGTTATCAACTTTGTACCCACATCTATTTTTATATCCATCTGAAAATGCTATTGATTGACTAGAATAGCATCTCTTTCATTCGTTACCTGGCAGTCTATGAACAATTGTATGCTGCAAGAGTCAGAAAAAGAGGGCAAACACTGGTAGATTACAATGCAGTGCTGCTGCAAGCATTTTTACTTGCTCTCATAGTCTGGCAGTTTTTGAAAACAGAAAACTATGCATTCAGGCTCAATTTTTAAAATATTGCAAAACACAGAAGTTACGGGAAGGCAAATTGTGAAAAAAGTGAGCTCCTTCCATCTATAACATGAGATTAATTTATTATCTGACAGATGGCAGAAGGGAGGGGGGCGGAAAAGCAAAGACTGCTGATGCAGTGAGCTTCCCGTCTGTAATGAAGGCCCCACTTTCCCACTTATCACACTGCCACGAAATACATCCACAGCTGCATGCACTCCGGTTTCTCTCTGTGTATTTCAAAATAGCTAAACCTCATCGCTGCGTGGACAACGAAAAAAAGAAGAAAACATCCAGAGGAGTAAGTGATCTTTCTGTCAGCTGCCCGTGGCTACTCACAATAGCAACTGTGAAAGCTGCGACTCCTTTCATTTGACACACGGGACAGAACCATTCACGCTGCCAATAACGCTCCCAGAGCTACCGGCCACTGCAGCAAGGCACCACCTCATCTGCCGTCCCAGCACCGAAAGCTGCTTTTGCACATTTCTCCGTACATATTCCAAAACCTTTACTCTTCCTTCAGCATCTGCCACATTGCAGCCGTGGAGTGCCAATACAGGAGTGGAGCATATTGAAAGCGGAAAACAGGAGAACTGACCCAGACACATTTAATATGAAACGAAAAGCTGCTGCACTGGCGGAAACAACCATCTCCTCATTTCTTTTGCTGAACTCCACGCGATGCCGACGCGCGGCTCCCACCTGCCGCAGAAGCCAAGGACCGCCTGAGCTCCGGCACGATTTGCCGGAGGGCCTCGCTTACCTCCGACATCAGATGCCCGTATGAGCAGCCCACGGCACGCCGCGGCCGCAGAGCGCCGGAGGAACCACGGCCCCGGGAAGCGGATTTCGCTGCGTCCACCCGCGGGCGCTCGGGGGACGCGCTCACCTTGCCGCGGATCGGTGCCCCGCGCACCCCGAGCCGCTACCCGGGATTATGGCAGATAAACAAACGCGGCCGAGCGCGGCCGGAGGGGCGCGGAGGGCACGGGGGATCCGGAGCGCGGCCGCGTCTCCCGGGAGACGGAGCCATTTTGAGCCGCTGCGCATCAGGGCAGCGGGCGGGGGGCGCCGGGCACGGCCATGGCGGGGCCGCGGCGGCTCTGGCGCGTTACCTCGGATGCTCCAGGTCCAGCGGTAGAACTCGAGGGTGTCGTTCACCACGCTGGACACCAGGCCCATGGCGCTGGGGGGCTCGGCGGCGGCGGCACCCATGGTGAGCAGCAGCAGCAGCGGCGGAGCCGGCAGACCTGTCTCGGCGCGTGCGTCCGTGCCTCTGCGCCGGGGCTGCTGCTGCTGCTGCCCCTTCTACAGCCGGGGATGTGATTTAAATCTCTATCTCTCCGTATCTCCCCTCCAGACTCCGCCTCGCTCCCGTCACCGGCTCCCGTGCCCCGCGGGCAGGGCGGAGGGCGCGGAGGCGGGGGGCGGCGCGGCGGGGCCGCAGCTGCTCGGTGCTGGGCGCTCGGTGCGCGGTGCGCGGTGCGGGTCACGTGGCGCCGTCCCGCTGCCCCGGCGCTGCCCGTTCCCGCGGCTCGGCCCGGCCGCGCAGGCGCCCCGGCCCCGGCCCCGGCCCCGGCAGGTGCGGGGACCCCGCTCCTCCTCCTCCTCCTCCTCCTCCTCCTCCTCCTCCCTCGGGGCGGCGAGGAGGCGCTTGTTCTCTCCGTCCGGCTTTTTATGTTCAAATAGGATTTATTTTATTTTTGGAAAAGTAGCGGGGGGGAATGAATATTTCAGCCACCTTCTATTTCCTTTCTTTCTTTCCTCTTTGTAGCTGTTTGGATTTTTCTTCTCTCTTCCTCTCCTGCTACCCCTTGACAGACACGCCGAGGGTCCGGCGTGAGCGATGCTGGCGTTACCTCCTTCTGTGCCTATCGAGGCTCTTCTGCTGCTCCCAGGAGCCTCCGCTAAGATCCCTTCTCCTCCCAGTACGGATAACACCAGCAACCGCAACGGGACCTCGCTGCCTCCCTGCCCCACCACCTGGTGGCACTTCCCTGCCCAGCCTTCTCCAGGCGCCCTTCTCACACCTCCCCTTATCCTGCACCAAGGCCTTTATGGTGGCCTCATGCAGCAGAGAGATTCAGCTGCCCGGAGTGTTGCTGGGTGCTGCAGGAGAAACATCCATTCTGCACCCTGTGTTTCAGTCCCAGCAAACCCTCCCTCCCAGCTGCTCCTCACACCCTTTGCTTCTTGTCTCCTCCTTGCCAGCTTGTCTATCCCATGATCTTGCAGGGTGCAGATGGCTGCATGACACTCTGGGAGCGAGGGGCAGGAGGGGACCTGCTCCACCCAAGGTGCAAGCTTTCCTCCTAGGCAAGCAGATCAGATGGTGTCTGCCTCTCCCTCCTCCAGTGCAGCAGCACCTCTGTCACTTGCTGTCACTTGGTCTCGGTGAGCACAGCTCGCACTCCTCCTCCGGTGAGTCACCCCGGCTCAGCTCCCGCGCTGCTCTGGCTGCTGCGATCCCAGCCCTGTGCACAGGAGAGGCACGCTGGCCATCACTAGTTACTCCACTGGGAGCAGAGCCACTGCACCAAAGCCAGGCGTTTGGCAGTAGGGAATCACCTGCGCTGGGAAAAGGAAGAGGAAGAGGAGCTATGTCAACACCTGGAGGCCTCGATGGACAGGGAAGTCCAGCTTATCCCAACGCTGGCTGAAAGCTGGAGCAAAGCGAGGTTATTGCATGTGGATGAACGGACAGCTGCTGCTTCTCTCACATGAGAAGAGTCAATCAAAATTCTTCATGAATTACAGTGACTTGAATTATACCTTATTTTGATGGCAGTGATGATAGCAGAAGGTCTGGTGAGAGCTCTGAAATGGATCTGTCACTGCACAGGGCAAGGTGAACACCAACTTGCTTCTCAGGTTGCAGGCAGACAGTGTAGGTTAGCTGTGTTTCCTGTGCCTCCAATAGGAGAAACCGCTGGAGTGTATTGCTGGACATTTCGTATCTTGATATGTGGTTAGCATTGTCTAAAGCATAGCTTCAGAACTTTTGGTAACATTATCATTTAAATCAAAAGGAAACCAGGAGATTGAGTCATAATCCTCAAATTGGTATGTGGCCATTTGCCTTGGCCACAGTTTGAAATAGAACTCTACTGAGTGAATCAACATGACAAAGGTTTGTACTCCCCTACCCTGTTGGGCAAGATGGGGACTTAGGAGAATGCCACCAACACAAGGAGTGAAGATCCACAGTCTACCAAAGAACAAAAAAGGAAAAAGACATATTAGCAATATGAATACGTATTTTTGTTAGTAATTATTTATATTATAGTCTACATATGCTTACTTCTTTATTGGAATGCCTATTTATTTCTGTGGAAGTCTTTTTTGCACAACTGACACCAATAATTATTGTTTATAAAATGTTTGTATCATCCAATTTGTTTCAGCTATTTTCGATTAGGTAATTTTTCTTGATGGCAATTAAATTCTTTATACTAGCAATATGATTGCACATAGATAATTCTACAGAGCCATTAAGGCTTGAGAGGAGCCACAACTGAGTGCAGAGTTTGGACAACAGGGAGAAGATGAACTATCTAACCAGAGTAACTTCTTCCGTGCTTTGAGATTGCCTTTAAAAAATGTGCTGAAATTTTCATAAGTTTAACTTTTAGCCTGCAAATATGTGGATGTGCTTTTAAGATTATGTCTGTGTCTGGGGCTTCCAAACACATCCCAGTTAGTTTTCTACATTTCTGCACCCAGCAGGACATGCGGCCTTAAGGATGCTGAGACCATGTCTTCTACTTAAAGAGAGCAGAAGTAGGAAGACATCCAAAGGCATTGTATCAAAATATCCTCCAAGGAAAATCTCCAGCATGGTAGTCAGAAAATGATGATTTTTCAATATCATTAGTTAGCCAGTGTTGACATCTGCTTGGTAACCTACATGTTCCTAAAACCTGGACATCTCAGATGGGCAAATTTCTGCCAGGGAAAGGGAGATCTGTGGCAGCTGATCCCAGAGGAACACACACACAGGAATTCCCAGATGTGCTCCAGCCATTTGCCCAGTGCTCCAGGGTGCTTGTTCTGGCAGCAGGCAATTGTGTTCTTTGGGAAGGGTGCAGAAGGTAACAGGAAGTTGTGGGACAGGTGGTTCTAGGAAAGTCACCTCCCAGTTCCCATTCCAGATACAAACCAGTTGTATTTCTTCCAGGTATTTTTGTATAAAACCCCCAACGATGTCTCATTACAGAACTGTTTCAAGCCATTTTCTGCTTCTTCATGAAATAAACAAATAGGATAGAAATGTTACAAGTTCCCCATGATCAGTGCTTTTAGTCATGCTTGTAAAAACACACTTATTTGTTAATTTCAGTAGAGCGTATGCTAGCATAATGATTGACGAATCAGCACATGCTTCTGCACTAGTTGAAAGTATTCCCACTCAGATTTTGCTTCAGGTTAGCAGTGAAATTGCTGTAAGGGGAAATTGTAATGCAGGTATATTTGGTAATATTTATGAAGTGTGGTAGGAAGAAAGCAGTCAGAGCTTTGTATGTTGCCGACAGTGAGCCCTCCAGGCAACTCAGCAAAAGACAAAAACAGCAGTAAAAGAACTCTGCCTTGCTACAAAAAGAATCACCACAACCAGGAACTTACCTGGTGGGAAAGAATAAAATTGCTTGAATCAACACATTTGACAGATCTAAATGTTACAGGCTGTGGTAAGGGACAACCTATTCACTTATCAGTAAAGGAGGAATATAAAGAATTATATGTCTTGAGCATGACCAAATTTAAATGTTGAAAATACCTTTAACTTTAGAAATGTGTTTTGATTACTTTAATTACTGAATTCTCATATTTTTTTCATTTGATTCCATCAATGTCTTAGGAGGGAAAAGGATTAAATAAATTAGCACATGAAATTGTAATGTATGGGATTTTCTTGTACAGCCTGTCCAATTCATATGCTCCTTGCATGAAAACTTCCAAGCTGATATGCCTTATAAAGACTGCTATCTGAGCCAAAAAAAAGCTAATTTGCTCTTTGAATCAACAAGTACAGGCTCAAGTGTATTCATATGCAATAGTACAGCTGCTATCTGCTTCAACAGAGAGGCTGATTTAAGGCAGGTTTATATTATAAAAGCTTAGAAGAAGCTGTTTTAATACAACCATAATTTTTTAAAATAGCAACATTAAAACCAACAATGTGTCTTTCAGCACTAATTAATTTTTTTTGTTTATTATGTAACATACTGTTAATTCCATAATTTGAGGTGGGGTAACTGCACACAGGTATTCCACACCACAGAGAGTCTTCCATAGGATCTGAAACAGCTCCTCCTTTTTGTTTTCTAAACCATCTGTTAGATGCCATCTGTCCTTTCATACATTTAACTGCATCAAAAGAATTTTTTTCCAAACCAAATGTATTGGAGTGATGCATCAGAAAGTGTCCAGAGAGGCTAATGCTCAGTGCAGGCTTTGGCCAAAACTTACCTTTGATGTAAGTTCCCACAAGTTTCCACCTCACTGTAGTCACCAGTGAGGTGAACTGAATTGGATTTCTCATATGTGTCAACTTTATGTTTTGAACATCAGCCATTTTCACTGTGGTTCTAACAGAAATATGAGAATTAATGTTTAATATCCTGGTTTAAAGGGTCAAGGGCCAGGTTGAACACTACCAGTGAAGTAAATGCAAGTTTTGTTTCCAAAGGGCTCTCTATACATATTGACATTTCTTCTTCATCTTTCTGCATAAAAATTTGGTGCCAAGAAGAAGATGAGGGAAGTGGTGAACAGCTTCCTCCCAAGCCATATCAAGCTTTACTCTCAAGTGAATATAACTGTGGTTTGACTCAGGATCATTATATTTAGAGTATTTTCCTAAAGTGTAGAACTAACGCTATTTACTGCAGTCTGGGCAGAGACTGGAAGTGTTGGCCTGCAGTGCTGGGCTGCATTCAGCTTAAACTGCTGCTGCAGCTTAAACTGTTTAGTACTGGTTCAGAAGAGGTGCCGTGAGTCCAGGGTTTCCCAGAGCCATTCTGAGAGATTAATTTATAATTGGTTCCTGTGTGGGAGATGTCACTAACCATGAAGCTAATGTGTATATCCAGTGTGTGAGATGTGCTGTGTACCCAGCAGGTACACATATATTCATAGCTTTACCTGCGTTTCAGCTTCCTTTAAAAAATGAGAGTTCAACGAGGATGATAAAAACCTGTATATATACTATCTCATTCTGCCTTAATGATACTTTTCTTACACGGTTTCTCATTCTTTTACACAGCTAAGATTTTTATCTGCAGTGATATCTGTCACAGCATCTATCATTTGTGAGGTGTGGCAAGGGCGCTTTTGCAATGAGGGCTTCATATGTGTACATGCTGGAGAAGGACGATGCTAAACTATGGGCTGATGTTTTGAGGGCACTGTGTTGAAATGACAGCAACATGTATAGTCAGATCTGCAGCAAGTCACTAACTACCAAATCCAGCCTTTTCCATAGGTGTGTGTCACTGCTGCTGCACCCACTTCACTGGGTGTGTCAGCCTCCTGAAGGCGTGTGGCTGTTTGTAGGGATGATCTTGCACCTTTGCTTCTGCGCTAGTAATGGCCTGAAATGTAGGGCACAGTCCCCTGCAGAAGCTGCTTTTAGCAATGTAGTCAGGTGGAAGGGCGTTGGTTATGCAAGCTGGGTGCCATTGTGCTGTCTCTGGCTGCAGCTGTGTGACTTTGGGTGGTAACGATGGTGCTGCCCATACCCTTTATCTGTGTGGAGGACAAAAGTGTGGCAAAGGAGTTGCATAAAGGCTGTGTCAGCCCCTGGGCCTCTGAACTGGTGTGACCTGGCACCTGCCTTTCACTCTGCCGGGGGGATACACTGTGGATCTGCACACTCTGGATGGACAGCCTGAGTGCCAGTCCTCGTTATAGGCGTGTTGTCTTATCCTCAGAAAATCATGTGAAAGTATTTGCCACAGGCTGACACATTTTATAAACAGTAGGTTAGCCACATAGTCCTACTGAGGTAACCTGGCACTATTAATTTCATTTTATGTATGGGGAAACCAAGCCTAAAGAAAAGTGATGCCAGTTCCAGCCATTTGGAATGGGGTAGAGCAGAAATTTTCAGCATGTCCCTTAAACTAGCTATGTCTTGGCCACTCTCCTTGGAAAGAGCCTGAAAATCCACCAGATTGTTGAAGGCAAGACAGGCACATATAAAACATAATACTCCCTATGCTTGTATAGTGAAATTCCAAATTTCTTACTAAATATATGAGAACTTTTGCTTTATGTTTTTGTGCAGTGACTACTGTAAATCTTTCAATTGTCAGGATTTACAGTAGAAAATTTTATAGTAGTTATGTATATGTGTGTGTATAACACAATGGTGTTTTCAAGAGAAAAAGCAAGAGCAGAAAAAGACAATAGAACATATGAATTTTTTTTTTTTTGTTGAAATCAGAAATACAGTCATTACTTTGTAAAGGGCCTTGAAATCATCTTCTATCACGTCCTGCTCACACTCAGCCCAAGCTGCCATGCATTTATCTCTCCTGCCGGGGGACAGGCAGGGAAATCCCCAGGGAGGGCTGCTCTGCAGGCACACGGTGCTTCCTGCTGGGATTTGCACTGCCCATCACAGGGTGCTGTGGCACTGGGCTTGCTGTTAGCCTCTGAGCCATCCATTCTTAGCGCAAGAGGCAATTAATACTCAGGGAGATTTTACCAGGATTACAAAGCTCTGGTGGGAATGAAGTCACCTGTCCCCAAGGTAAGAGTCACAGCTCTACTTGGCAGATAAATGGACTCTCAAAGGGGAAGCCAACACCTTAAACTGTCATGTTTTTTAGAAGATAATTATTGCATATGAGTAGGTGCACAAAATAAGCACATTTTATCTGTGTGCACATTTTATGAACTCTGCATCTACCCACAAATCTTTTTTTTTTTTTTTTTTTTTTTCCCTCAGGTCTTGTCTCAAAATATTAGGTTTTATCTATGTAGTGGAGCAGGATGCTTAAATCCAAAACCTGGGATGCCTGACATTGGAAGAGCATCTATCAGTTAGAGGAAATATTAAAGTATGTCCAAACGACAAAGGCCAATCAGATACTGCAATATCTGCCAAAAAATCACAAATAATGAGAGGCTCATGGACACAAAAGGATAGCTCTATATCTGAATTATTTGAAGAGTGAATGAATCAATACTTGGAACAGATCTTGTGTAAATGAACAGGACCTCGCTGAATTCAGTAGAGTTTTACTTTATTTTGTTTACAGTAGAAACACCAAGAGAAGTATACTACTTGCCTTTTCATTGGGAAAGAGGTCAATGTGAAAAAGGCCAAGGATGCTGGATTATATGATTACAATAAAATATTTACAGTGGTATACTCTGAGGATCAATTTATTAATGCATGTCAAGACGAAAAAAGATTTCTTTTTAAATAAGCTTGTTGAATGACAAAATTTGGTTTTATTTCTGCCTAGCTGATTCTAATAACAAAAGAATCAGGATTGCTTGGTCTAGACCTAGTAAGCCACAAGATTTGAAGATGGAAAGCAAAAGAGTCAAGAAGTGATATTAACTCGGAACTTAAAAGTAGAGGACCTCAGGGAGATTATTGTTGTGGAAGTTCCCAGGAGCTGGTCCTTTGGAAGAAAAAGAAGCCCAGGAGAGTGAGTCTCAAACCATGAGAAGCATTATCTTCTGTCTGCAGGACATGATGCAGGTGTGAGGTGGCCAGACTATCTGAATGGGGAACTCCTGACAGGACTTACATAGGAAAAATGGATCCTATGGGACATAGGAGGCATGGGCTGCTCAGGATAAATACAGAAGGAATACTCAAGTCTGAAATGACTGAATTATGAAAACCAAGGTCTAGTCAGAGTAAAACTTGGTGAAGTACATGAAGGAAGCAGCAAGAGGAAGAATAAGGCCGAGTGAACAGGTAACCTAGTAATGAAGGAGTCAGAAAGGTGGAGGTTTTACATCCCAGTTTTTATTGGCAAAATTTGTTCTCCATATGTTTAGTGGAATATAACCAGTGTTAGAGTAAGACCAAGTTAGGGATTACTCAAGCAACTTGAACACAGAGTCAAGTAGGAAGCCTGACTGATATCACTGCAAGGCTATTCCCTACCTCTTCAAGAAGTTACACTGATCAGAAGTTCCCAATGACTGCAGAAGCAAATGTCACACTCATCTTCCAGGATGACAAGGAGGAAGAGCTGGGGAAATAGAGGCCACCTGTCTTTCTTTCATCTTTGTGAAGGTTAAGGAGCAGATCCTCATGTAAGCCATGTACAGGCAAGTAAGAGAGTAGTAAGTGATTGGGGAAAAAAGTATGGATTTACCAATGGCAAATTGTTCTTGACCAACCTAATTACATTCTTCATTGCAATGACTGG
This sequence comes from Oenanthe melanoleuca, assembly GCF_029582105.1. Lineage (NCBI taxonomy): Eukaryota > Metazoa > Chordata > Aves > Passeriformes > Muscicapidae > Oenanthe > Oenanthe melanoleuca. The sequence continues at coordinate 31,067,583 of NC_079336.1, forward strand.
ATTTGAAGATGAGGGCAGAGAATTGGATGCCCTTCACTTTGGCAAGCTTTTATCTCTGCTCTTACAGCATCTTTGGAACTAAACTAGACAGGCAGGGTAGATGGGTTTACCATTAGTTCAATTCACTAGCTGGATGAATTAATATGATTAAAAAAAAAAAGGCTGGAGCAACAGGCTGAAAATGATGTGGTGTCTGTTTATAAGTGGTATTCCTTGGGCATTCATATTGGGAGCAATATTATTTAACATCTCCCTTCATGGCTTTGACAATGGAACAGTGTGTATCTGCCACAAGTTCACTGATGATATCCAAATGTAGGGAGCAGTCACTGTGCTGGATGATATGTCTGCTGTTGGAGTCACCTTGACAAGCTGAAGAAATGGGCTGACAAACATTTTATAGAATTCAACAAATGCACTCCTGCATCTTGGGCAGAATAACACCATGCAACAGAATCTATCAGTATATACAATATATAGTAGGATTCACTATACCAGCATGCTCTAGGAAGGGTATCTGTAGGTACAGGGCTGATTCAAACTTCACAGAGGCTATTTAACTACAGAAGACAAATGATACTTTTAATTTTTTTTTACAGTTTTACACAGTACAACACTGGTACCTAAAGAAAAATGCATTGCAGGGCAGTACCCAACTATAAGAGAACCTATCTCCTGTATTTTGCTGATACAGGGGTAAGGGAGTGCACCAGAAACTTCTGCCAAAGTGCAGGTCCATGCATACATAACCCAGTGCCAGCCCAGAGCTGCTCAGTGGCTGCAGCACTGAGGACAACATCCTCAGACCTGCTGGTATTGTGTCAAGAAGCAACATCCTTCTTGGCTGCTGTCACCATCTCTGCTCTGTTTCAAGCCCAGACTGGCTTCCTTTCAAATAGCCTCCATGTAACTTTCTGCAGCACAGAAAAAGAAGTCATATCTTCTATCTCTGTGGCATGCAAGAGTTTCCACTTCTCTCTTTTTCTGAATTAATTACTTATAAATTGTTACTTACCGTAATTTGTTCTTGTCAGAATTTCCAATTGCATCTTTTATACTTAACCCTACTTCATAGATCAGTCTATGGTCAGTAATCCCTTCTCTAGGTAGGAAATCAATTAATATTTCTTCATTTAGTAAATTCTTGATTTTTTATTGGACTGCAAACCATTTTGATGGGTAGTGTTAGGCACATTCTAGATGTTATATCTTTCACCAAAGTTTTTGCAAGTTTTTAGTATTTTTGTAGAAATTTTGTAGATCTGTCAATGGTTTCTCAGAAACTATTGTACTCCATACAGCTTATGGTCTGTTTGCAGTTACCCTTACTGTCACTTAGCTACTTGCTAATCCATAGAAATTAAATTGACTAGTTTTTTAAACTCACATAATTCAGATGCTTACAGAAGCTTTATCTTTTATGCTTTTTACGCCTTTATTGGTCAGACTTCTGATCTTCAAATACTGAGCCTATCTAACAAAGTCTGTATTTCATGACACCCATTGGTGGCCATTAATTGCTTACATATTTTATTTTTCTTTTAATGAAATCCAATTTCTGCCTTTTTAATTGAGTCCTGAACCTGAGTCATGTTAATGAGTTGCACACTTGTGAAATCAACCAGTTTAATATTTGAACATGTTTTCTCTAGATGTAGTTAGTAGTCTATTTTTTTTTCTGATATGTGCAAAAGGACACAGGTTACAATGTTACATGACCTGAGCTATACTTTCAGTATATGCTATCTCACAGTACATCATACAGGATTTATGATCAGGTAATGTTTATAATCCCAAACTTACTCAAATTCATGACTGATACAGATTAAGTCATACTGTAAAGGAATATTTGTGAATGTACAGGTGTAATGATAACCACAAATGTGTTACCATATAGGAATGGCAATACTGTGATTAATAATAATAACAGCAGTTACAATGCAGCCAAAATATCCAACATGGTCATAACAGGAGTTATAGAAGACCATTTTACCTAGAAAATCAAACACTAAACAATATATAACACTTAAAGAAACTTTTATTGCCATGTGGGCTCAGATTGCAAATGAATGTAGAGAGATTTTACTTGCATGACAATATCAAACTTGTTAAAATATCTTGCATTGTATCTTAAAATGTGAATATTCTATAGCTAACATGTATAAATGGAATTTCATCTATGAATAAGTAGAATACACCATTGTATTACAATTATGGATTATAGGAGGCTGAGAAAATATTATATGAATTGTAAATAGGAACATTTTATCTGTAATGCCATAGTTACTAGAACTGGAACCCTTATGCTAGAAATCACACCTACAGCAGGAACAGAGCCCTTGCAAAATAAGCTGAGATAAAAATATCTTGCAATCAAGTCAGATATTGGCAGTTTTAAAGCACTCTGACATAGCTGCATGAAAAATACTTTGGCCATAGGAGGGAAGGCTAGGGAAAATGGCATCTGGTCCATGTTATGGCTAGAGGCAGCCAAGATAATATTCCTGTATAGGTACAGTGATCTATAATAATGATTCAATGATCTTACTGATGTTTAAATGGGTACCCGAGGTGAGTCCACCTTCTTCAGCTCTTCCTACTCCTCCTTTCCTTCTTCCAAATATGAGCTCAGCTCTGATGTTAAGTTTAAAAGGATTCTTGCTACATAATCAATTTCTGGGGCTAAGGCTTGCCATGCATTCAGCAAAGAAACCTGAGCTCATGCTTGCAGAATTTGGAGTTTCTGGGGTTTCCAAGTGATTCTCCAGTGTTGTGTCAGTGCAATAAGAACTCACATGGGGAATAATAAAGCTGGCTCACACCTGTATAATTCTTGCTATGTGGCTGTCCAATTGACTTGAAAGGATATGGTGGGTAGAATATAGGTGATATTTTAGCCATATCATTCTAATGAATAAGGAATAAATAGTGTCAATTTCTTGGTCAAAATGGCAAATCTGTGCTTAGTTTCACTTTCCTTTGTGCACCTGCAAATTTTCTATGAGCTGCTTCAGGTTCCATAGCCAGCAGGGAGAAATAGAGACTTGCAGAAGATGTTTTCTATCACCCTTAGATAAAAAAGTCATTGCCTGAGGTCTTCTGTCTCTATGAATAATATAAAATCCTAGAACAGTGACTAGATGGTGTTAGGTGACTAAAGAAAATTAATCCCACCCTTATGTATAGATTAGGTAAACTTCACCCATTCTGAGCTGATCTATATATTCCCTGTGTATATACAACCAGAATGTGCTGTCATAATATAAATAATAATAATAATACTTTTCATGTATCTACCTCATTTACATCAGGATATCCTCTGTTTATCAACATTGATTAATGTGTCTTCATAACAATCTCATGAGGAAAGAATTGCTCCCAATTTAGAGATGAAGAAATGGAGCCATAGCATGTTTATATAAGTTGTCCCCAGTTACATAGAAAACCAGTGGCATAAATGTAAATGCAAGAGGATGCCTCACAATCATAGCCCAAAGATAAGGTAATCATAAGGTGTGGTTCCCAAATCAATACAAACAGTGTAATATGGTCCTAGCTTCCGGCCTATTCAAAGTAAATAGGTTGAGGTGTGGTGTGCACAAGGTAATTCCTGATGAGTTCACACCAGTCATTCACTAAACTTGGTACAGATACAGCCAGTCTGAGGACAGAGCAACAGGGCAAGGGTCAAATACCTGTTCCACATACTTGACATATTTGTGTGTCTGTATGATTCACTTATTTTGATTCTGCAGAATCCAATCTTTCAGCAAAGAAACAATTTGATAGCCCTTACAGGAAGGACCAGGGGTACTGGAGGCTGAGAGGCGGGACATGATCTGGAAATGTGCACTTGCAGCTCAAAAATCAACCATATCCTTGGCTGTATCAAAAAAAGTGTGGTAAGAGTGTCAAGGGAGGTGATTCTGTCCCTCTACTCTGCTCTGATGAGACCTCACCTGAGTCTAGCCCTGGGACCTCAGCACAGGAGCAGGTCCAGAGGAAGGCCATAAAAGTGATCAAAGGGGTGGAGCACCTCTTCTATGAAGACAGGCTGAGAGTGTTTGGGTCCTACTCCCTAGGCAAATCTTCAGAACAGCTGGGAAGAAGCCCAGCTGGTTTAGGCTGAAAGCAAGACAGAGAGTGTTTTAGGAGTTTGCTAGTGCAGCTAATTTAATTTCAGATCATGAACATTTCCTGCTGCAAATTTATTTTTGGGGACACAGGTATCTATTGATGCCAGGTTTTGGTCACACCTTCAGTGGGTTTCCTGTCCCTATGTATGAGCTTGTCTTCAATCCAGATTCGCTGCATATTTTTCCCCACAGCACTCTTCTCCCCTCCTGGCTTCATTCCCCTATTGCCATTCTTGTCCAACATTTCTGTGAGAAATGGCACAAGCCAAAGACTGTAACTGTACTGAGTTACAGTTCAACTCATCAGTGTGTATCACCAGAGCTGCAGGAGAAATCCTGTGCAGTTAACTTCCTGTGGGAGTTATTGTCAGGAGGACAGTCGTCAGGACAGACTCAGGAGCTCTCTATATTCTGGTCTTGAAGTTTGTAGTTTATTGTTAGGGCGTGGGTATAAGGGTCCTGCTAAGAGCTGCCAGCCACAACTCAGAGCAGGACAGAGAGAGAAGTATGAGAGGGAGAGAGTGTAAGAGAGAATAAGAGAGCAAGAGAGGATAAGAGAGAATAGCGCATAGATAGCGATTTCTCGTTTACAACACAATAAGTATTCTTCTATGTTGAATATTCTAATTTCCACTAACCAATCTACTACAAAATACTATTTTCCTAATATTTGCATGCAACCTATAGGAATTCCTATATTACCATGGTTTATTGCTTTCTTATCTATAAACCTTATCTCTAAACCTTTCCTGCCATACTTGGAACAGAATGTCTGCTGGCTCTTTTGTATTTGTGGCATTTGGCATTATCTAAACAAAGGAAGAGGCCTCAAACCTTCACATGGTTGCTCTCAGCCCCACAGTCGAAAACTGCTACCATTTCTATTTCACTTATGGTTTCAAAATCTTCCACTAAGCACTCATATTTATAAGGTTTTCCTATTTCCTCATTCCCAACATCTTCCTGCTTTGCTATTTGGAAGAAGCAAGCACATGTTGCTAAACTAGATCCAAAGTATCATTAATATAACTCTCTTCAAGTTTTATTTTCCCAGCTTTTTCCCTTTTCACTTTTCCATGTACTGGACAACTTCCTAATGAGTTGATATTTGCACAGTGTTTCACTTTCCATTTCCATGTGTCCCTCTCCATTTGCTACACAGTTCATCACAGTTATGCCATCCAACACAATGCCAAGTCACCTTTCCTGCTGCTATCTGGGTCATGGTAGAGTTTGGGACAGCTGCTGCTGTGAGCAGCCAACAGCCAGCTCCTTGAGCCACCACCATCTGCTATGACATAACTTGGAACAGGGCTCCCTGAACCTTTCCCTGTAGGACACAGTGAAAGTGACTGAGAGGCTGCATGATAATGGCAGAGAGGGAGGAGAAGAGACCACCATGACCATGGACCTCAGGGTCAGCCTCTGGCAATGGTGAACTAGCAGATGTTCTGCTGAATGCTACAAGCACTAGGTAAAAGCAGTGTCTCAGAGAATCTATGACAGGAAAAAGATCCACTGAACCCTTTTTACAGTTGCCATGAGTGAGTTGCAACAGAACAGGAAGAGACTTCTGAATTTTGCTACAGTATCCAGATTTATGGCCTGGGTTTATTACTGGTTCACAGCTATGGGTTGCATTTTTCTTCGTGTAAAGATGGGAAAAGAGTATTTCTCTTGCACCACTTCTTTTTTCTCCTGTGCCTGGTAAACTATGGAGGAGGAAGGGGAGTGATCTAAACATGTAACTAGGGCCTCTTTTAATTCATCTTTGCAATTTGCAGAAATAGAAGAGATATAGGTATACCAAGGAAGAGTACCCATCTCTTACAATATTTTTGTAGCTCTAACATGTCAGTAGACTAAGATGAATTAACTAACACTGAAAAATTATCCCAAATGGATGGACTGTGGAACTCGGTATGCTTACAGTTTTTGGCTTGTGCCATTTCTTGGCAAGCTTCTTCTGACTGAGAGGGATGTGGAAAGCCTTGGGAAATATTTGCTTTTTTGGAACTCCTCTCATAGTTCAGCTTCTTTTCAAGCTTCTCTAAATTTTATCCGTAGCTGGCAAGGGACACCTCAGACCACTTCATACCCTGGGAATTGCAGTGGTCAGTGAGATGCTAGTGAGTGCTTGTTTTCAACAGCAACTTCCATAACTAATACATGTTGCAGTCCATAATATACTATTGAGTCACCAGGTAATGAAGAAATCTCCTTTGCATTAACAGATGGAATTATGCTTATCTTTCCACAGTTCACTTGTTTTCAGTCCCCGTTACTAATGTGATCCAGGACCTACCAAATATGAAGCAATAGTGAAACCATTTCTGGTAACAGGATCATGTTATATTATTATTATCCCTAGGAAATCCTCTTTACATTTTTCCAGTTATTAAAAGTCTTAACCAGTTAATAAAGAAAAATAAATTCTTAACAAAGCTCTCTGTTTATTTTGTTCCAGACTGCTTCAGAGCAGGCTTCCAAATGCACATTATTTCAAATGGGAATAGATGCATGTCATGTTGATAACAATACCTACCTAACAAGGCTTTATTTCCTTAGATTAGGAGGAGAACATTTTCCATCTCTTCTATTAAAAATATTTTCTGTTCTACACACACTTCTGCTTATGTACACAATAGCTGGGTACCCTAAAAATGGTATTATGTACTAGGAAATTGAAGGGGAAACATGTTGTTGCACCAAATACATTTATTGTAGGTAGAGTTTATAAATCCAAAAGTTTCTAATGCACCACATATATCAGTCCATAACAGCAGAGTGGATGTGCATACCACACCAGTGCACAACACACAACATGACACAGGGCTGCCTGGCATTCCTTCATTCCTAAGCCACGTCACTGTGCAATAAGGGATGTGGGAGCAGGAGGCATCCCTCATTTTCCCTGATTGCTTCCCTTTATACTTAGAGGGAGGGGATAGAATTTCTGCCTCTGTGTGCCAGATTTACCAGCTGAGTGTGTATGGGGATTATGTATGCAACCAGAGCCTGCCAGTATCTGCTCAGGTAATGAAAAGATATAGCGTGCAATTGCTCACTCTGAAAGCTCAGCATTCCACAAAGACATGGCCAGGACTGCATCCAGCTGTTTCCTTAAACATTGATGTTTTCACTGCAGCCTGCACATCCTTTCATCATCCTGCAATTAGCACCAAGGTAGGAGCAGGTCAGTGGGATTCCTTGCAGCTACTGTGAAATCACATACTTTATAATGACATTATCAGTAAGAGACTAAAATCTCTCTTGTCCCAAAATGCAAACATCCTAACTCTTTAACAATGTCACAATACATACTTTTACTAATACTTCCTATATCCCTGGAGGTGTTCAAGGCCAGGCTGGATGGGGCTCTGAGCACCCTGGTCTAGTGGAAATGGAACTAAATGATCTTCCAACCCAAACCACTCCATGATTATACAATTCTGTGTCTCTGTGATACATACACTGTAGTTGGGTACCATTTGAGAATGATGGAATAGCACCCTCAGCAATTCAGTGTCTGTGTGTTTATTTAATGGATAAATAATGTGTTTGAGTGTCACTGATGGACTTACTGACACTTGGAAAGTCCCATTCCAGACTGCTGTTGCTTCAGGGTATTTGCAGAATTTTCCTATAACCTTGAATTATCATTTCAAGGACTGATTTTGTATGTGTGGTGTCCCACTCTTAGGGAAAGGGAGCACACAACAGTCATAGTGTTTGGAAAAGAACAACAGAATTCAGATGGTCCTAAAAAACTAAGTTGTATTGGTAAATTATACACTTGGCATGGAAATCAGTATGAGTTAATCCCTTATCTTCTACTATAAACAGACACTGGTGTATTTTGAATAAGGAGTAGGGTGAAAGAGAGAGAGGGAAAGACTAAAGAAAAGGAGAGGGAAGGAAGGAAGGAAGGAAGGAAGGAAGGAAGGAAGGAAGGAAGGAAGGAAGGAAGGAAGGAAGGAAGGAAGGAAGGAAGGAAGGAAGGAAGGAAGGAAGGAAGGAAGGAAGGAAGGAAGGAAGGAAGGAAGGAAGGAAGGAAGGAAGGAAGGAAGGATCTTGTGTCAAGCACCAATACAGCTGGTAGGGTGTTCAGGGACCTGGGGCTGCCTCCTGGAACAGGAGTAAAACAAGCAGCAGTAGAACAGCATCTGCATGCAAATAAGACAGATGTAGGTGAGGAAATAGATGGGCCTTTCTGCTTGGGAAAAATAATGTGAAAACAGAGAGAATATTAGTATACTTTCACAATGTAGACTTGGGAAGTAATTCTCTCAAAGAGGATGGGATTTTTGGAGAAGACATGAATGTACAAGTACAACCAAAATCATTCTGTCAGAGAGGCAGTGCACATTAAATTTAACTGTAGCTTCTCTTACAAGTACAATACAATCACCTTTCTTAGAAGTATATTAAAAAGGGATTGTAGCAGAATACTCAGTTTATTCAGTCAGAACTGTTCCCAAGTTCTTCAGTTCTCTAATGTGGCTTATTTTCTTCTTTCCTTTGCTTCTTATGATGCAAAATTTTGATAAACTTATAATTCCACAAAAAGCTGTGTAAGTCTTCCAACAATTATGCACTCCCTGCTCAACATAAAGGTCACATCTGAGACAACCATTACTCAGAAGTCTCATTTTAAAACTATCTATAATAAATTCACCATTTCAACAGATGGAGTAGAGAAAAGACTAAGATGCATAATGGTAGAAACCCCGATGTTCTGCAAAATATTCATGTCATGTGAATTACACCTCCTATACAGCAATGCAATCCAGTCACTCAGCATATGGTAATTCATTTAGGAAGCAAAAACTAATAAATATAAAACAAACATGAAAATGCATTGATAGTTCTGATATGTTTATCTACAACAAAATCAACATCATAGTCAATGCTGCATCATTAAGAATGTTGAATAACTTACACACTCAAATCATTAGTTCGTTATGACAAAAATTGGATGCAATTCCATAGAAACTTCAATAGCACAAAAATTACATTGAAACACTATTGAGTAGGAGTTTCAAAATGTTCGCTCTTTAATGGCATCTCTTCTCCTTCTGATGATCTCATGTTTAACTAGGTTTTTTCCACCTTCCATGCACTGTGTGTTTCTAGTTCCCATCTAATTTTGGTGTTCATGCCTCGACAGTGATCAGAGATACCTCAGCCTGACTGGTATTCTTTAGATGTACAGCATCAACCATACCCTTCAGCACAGGCAGTACTTTTAATGTCTGACACTGGTTTTGGCCTCAAACTCACTGCCAGGACCTCTGGAATGAATTATGTAATAGTTTTAAGTCAGATAGAACCATGAAATTAACATCTGTGTTGCTACATCAGTCTCACTGCATTTCATTGTATTACATTTGTACTGAGACAAAGAAACTTTTGACAGAAAACATTCTTTCAGAGTAAATTTGATTCAAAGATGATTATTCACAAATCCCCTTGAAAGCTTTATTTCAGTGCTTATGCTCAGTGCAGTGTTTTGTTTCCAGTTTTATCTTCCAGACACTGGTTCCTTGGAACTTTTTCCCACTAAATTAGAGACCACTGTAGCAGATACTTTTTTCTCCCAGCAAAGATTAACAGCAATCAAGTTATGTCTCAAACACCTTTTTCTCTTCCTCCTTAAAAATAAGGCATTTTGTTCAAGTCTGATGTAATTTTGTGACTTTTTTGTGTATTTTAATGACTTGTTTTTTTGAAATGAGTCATTTGCTCTTGACTAATTTGAGACTCCCCAGCACCACATGTAAAAATAAGATTGTGTCTGAGCCCCTACTCACTAACCACATGATTTTTATACATGAGAATTGAATAATTTGTTTTTGAAATGCCATCATAGTTTTAAGCTTTCTGTCCTTAAAATCATCTCATATAAATCTCAGAGTTTCCCAAGATACATCAAGGTTCTGGAGCAAGGAAGACTTTTTCTTGGTGAATGAGGTGTATGTTAGGGACAATTATCTTTGGAAAGTCTTGGCCACTGAGGCAGATAACTGAGGACTGTAAGAAAGTAAGAAAGCAAAATTAAGAGAAAATGGTTATTTCTTCAAATACCCAAAGCAATCCTAGCAGATTTTTTTTTTTTTTTTTTTTTTTGCTTTTACAGGGTATTCTGCAACATATTTTCTCAGAAAAGGTTTATTTAATAGAAAAAAATCAACCTGGAAATCATTCCATGATAGGATTAGAAAATATTTAATTTAAAGTAATCAGATCCTACTATCTTAAATATGTAGCAGCATTCACAAACCCACATCTGTAAATATGTCCTGTAAATAAACAGGAAAGTATTTTGCTTTATGGGGAAATCTTGAAATATACCTTCAAGATAGATGCTGCAGGTTTCCTGAGTGGAAAGAAACATTCCACTTGATTGGAGTTACTGTCCCTGACCTACAAGCAATCAGACTTAGAGAACAGCAAGGTGGCAGGTGGCAAGCAAGTAATCTAGGGATCTGAAGTCCCCTCATAACAAATACTCATCAGTATTTTCCTATGTGTCTACTCTCACCTTGTGGTAAAAGTGAGCTCATTGAGAGGTGACCTGTTTACCACATTCTTTGGAGGTTAAACCAGACAGAAGTGCATGGCAACATGGACAATTAGGCAAAACTCAGACCCTGCCTTAGCCCACAGTAACTGGCTGATATGTTCCTCTCTTCAATGTACCTTCATGGTATTAACATGAGACCACATGTGGCTTTTTATCAGAAGACATGTAAGATAAGTTCTAGGGCAAAAGCAGATCTGATGTTATTGGCTGCTCTGCCAGTCTTCTGGCCAGCTAGTATAAACCATTGTGATTTTACACCTGAGAATGCAGTTTCCAATGAAAAAATCAAAATTAAGTATAATGGTTTCATATGCAAGAAAATTTTGCTGTTAGAAAACTTTGCTGTGTCTGTCTAATGATGGGTGAGAACTAGGCAGATTTTTTTTTTTTTTAAAGATGCTTTGTGGGTCTTTTTGGTGAATAAATGCAATAAATCAGGGACTCAGATGTCTTGACATGCGAGCACTTTTTTGGACAAAATGGGACTCAGGGACTTGGTATTTTGTAGAGTGCTCACAGAATATTATAGGCTATGAGGAATTGAATTCATTCAACCATGAATGTTTGATTCTTTCAGTTTAACACAGAGAAAAAATATTCCTTCCTCTCCACTTAGACTATGTTGAATTTTCACACTATAGTGAATAATTCACTACTGCTCTAATAAGATGTTAAAATTTAACTTCTATTGTTTAAAGTTTTAATTTATTTTTTGAAGTAATAAGTCTGGTGAATAATACAACACTTATTTGTAATCTGTTTTTCTAAGGCATCTTAAAAGTATTAGATTATATTTTTGTATGAAAGAGTTGGGCCTGAGGCATGGGATATGCCTGTATTGGCTAGTGGCTGGGCAAGCAGGAGTACCTGCAAACTCTCAGGATCTAGGCTTTACAGAAATTATAGCAATCATCTGCTGAAACCATTTTCAGCATCTGTACTGTAGATTTTCTTTACATCACTCAGTGACAGCTCATATTAACTGCTAATTTGAACATATTCCAGTCATCTCCTTTGCACATTTTTTCTCTATGCTAGCTCAGTCCTTGATCTTTGCTGCTACCTTGTTAAAATTCAGGCCATCTTCAGTGGGCTCAGTACTTTCTAAACATCCACTGAGATTTAAGACATTAGTAGCCTAAAGTTTCCAACATAATCCTTTAAGTGTTAAGCTTGAAGAGTCCTGGCAGGTTTCTCTATTTTGAAGACAGCCCTTGCATCATTTCTTGGTGTTATGGGATCTTAATTTCTGACAATCAAGGTATTTATTTTCGTTATAATTAAATTCCCTCCTTGCCACTGAAAATGGGCACAGGTTTTCCAAACTGGTTTTCATGCTCATATACTGGATCACCACATGGCTACAGGACCTCCTCCCTGAGAATGAGGCTAAGTGCCAATGTCCTACCAAGTAATTATTATAGCCAATAATCAAGTTTTCCTAGTATGTATGGAATACATACTAGGTAGGGTCAAAATGTCAGCAATCTTGCCTATTTGTGACAGTTACTCCAGTTTTGAAGGATTTAATACCATCAATGTAAGAACATTTGCTTGCTTAAGACAATGGTTTTAAGGTCTTTTAAAGTGTCATAATCTAGAATTCAACTTTCCCAAGGCATAAGGCAATAAACTGGAAAACTGATGGGGTTTCTCTGCTACACAGCATCAGAAATGTGCACTGCCACGGTGATCTCCCTTCGATTACTCTTGCATTTTCCTCCCTGGGGAAAAATCCTCTTGTGATGCACTCTAGGTATGGGATAACTGTTTATTCACAGCCTTACTTTTAAAAAGAAGTTTTGTTTTGTCTTGTCTTACCTCTGGGTATCTATTCCATGCACAATGTAAACAAGTGTTGCTGCAAGACTACTGCATGTAGGTCAGCCCTTCCAATGAGCCTGGAGTTACCTTGGCAGGCAACCAAGAGTGATGCTCTGCATAGCACAACCCACTGCCTGCACTGGCCTCTCCACGTGCTCACCCACAGGTGGGATGGCCACAGCAGCACTGACTACGTGGGCTGTGCTCTGGGCAGCTCCAATGAGCACAGTGCTGATAATGGCACCATCAGCAGCCACCAGGGCTATCCAGTGACTATTGAACACATTCCTTACTGCCCCACACTGCACTGCCACATCTTGACTGCTATTTTACCTCTGCTTTCTGGATTAACCTAACTTGTGCATGTCTCTTCATGCTGCTCACACACCCAGCAGAAACAGGGTGGACAAAGCCTTCTAATCTTTTCTTTTGTTGGGATCATGCATCTGGACATTTGCTAATTGCTGATTTCAACTCTCATACCTTGGATCCAATCACTCTTGGTGTTTGTTTCCTTTATGCCATTAAGCTGTGGGTTACTTTTTGAGTAACCTCCTTCCTTAAGAAACCTTGGGAGGAGGTGTTGCTGCAGTGAGTTAACACAAGCACAGTTTGCTAAGAAACTATGGTTCCTTTCCTAATTTTCTGCTGCTTTCATACCCCATCAATTAGGGAAGTGTGCAGTCAACTGCAACACCCGATTCTCAGGGAAATCACCTGATTTTTCATTATTATCTTTGCTTCAAACCTGTCAGGACAGAACAGGAGAAATGGCTCTGCACAAAATTATCATCATCTTTTAAATTAGTCATATTCTTACAGAGAAAGCAACACTTTCTATCAGGCAGTAGTCACTATGGTGCTATATATTACAGGTATTCTTTAAAAAATGCTATTTGGGTACCAGAAGCAACTGAAGAGAGTATGGAGAGCTGTGCAGGATAGTGCATGACTTCTCAGCTCAACAGTTCTCAGCAGTGCATGGGAACACATGTTGCTCTCTGTTGCTGCCTTGGACTGCTTTCAATAACCAGGTTAGCTCATTTAAGATGAGCTAAAATTAAGAGCTCTGACGAGGATGTCCTGAGGTGGATCTTTTGGCACTCATGCTGGTATTTACAGCTCTGATAAAAATCAGTTACATATTTATTTCTAGTAATAAGATCTTAAAATGTACTTCATGTTTGTCAGGCTTAGATCCAACTTTTTTTTCGTTTAAATATCTCCTGAGGCTCCATTCTGGGCAATCTGCCTACTAAAAACTTTCATTCACTTTGCTTTGCTGTGTAATCTTCAATCATATTTTCAGCTAAAAAAAGCCAGTTCTTTTTGTGGGAAAACATCACTCTACATCACAATTTTAGCCCTTTCAATAACTCAGTATTGGGGACTAGACTGTCAGTACTGGTATTTTCTTCAGACAGTTGTTTCAGAAAGAAATCTGGAGATTTGTAATCAGCAGTACATCCTGAGAACTGAATATCAGATCACAGTCACATTTTTCTGAAAGAGATAATATAAACAATCAGGGACCAACTAACATGCTGTAGTAAAACTGCTCATCACAGCAAGTTGCATTGCAAACAGCATAAACTGTTGCTTGAATAATAGCAATTACAAGTAAATCTAATCAGTTTCTTCACTTCAAAAAAGGAAAAAATTGAAGAAAGGGCCTGAAATGGGCATCTCCTGGAGCATCACAGAGAAGACCACCCATATCCCCCACAGGGGAGTAGAATACCCTCCAGTTCCTTCTCTTAGCATTCAGTCTCTTCTGGCAATTAACAAAAGACACTAAGAGACAGTATCAAATTGTGTCAGAGAAGTTTATATTGGAAATTAGGGAAAGTTTCTTCCCAAAAGGGTGGTCAGGCATTGGAACAGACTGCTGGGGAAGTAGTTGAGTCACCATCCCTGGAGGTATTTGAAAGGCACATAGATGTGGCACTTAGGAACATGATTTAGTGGTGGATTGGCAATGCTGGGTTAGTGGTTGGATTCTGTGATCATAAAGCTCTTTTCTAACCTAAACAATCTGTGATTCTATGTCTTATTCCTTCAGTGTAATTTTTTTCCTTTAAGTTTTACAGAAATAACATTTAAATCCATTTTGTGTCTATTCTAAAATTTCAGTTTACTTCCCTTTTGCTGAAGATTAAAAACAATTTTCAATTCCAACAATGGAAACAATCCCTAATATTTCAAATCTTACCATTCTTTGCTGTTTACATATTATGAAAACAAAAAGTATTTTTTTCCTGTTTACTGGAACATATCCCAAAAATAGCTGAAGAATCCTTCAGTTGACTTAAATGATTATCTTCAATTGACCAAAATTTATTTTTTCATTAAATAGAAAATAAGCCATGATTTAAAACCTATAACACTTAAAAATTTGCAGAGAAAATATTGTTTTCTTGAAATATTAATAATCAAGCCACAGAATTCAACACAAGGGAACTACTGACTCTTTTGAAGGAAATAAATTGAGGAAAATAATCTCCTAGCAGAGCCAATGAAAGAAAACAGTTTGATGAGATTATTTGGCTGTACTGGTAATTAAAAAACTATCTATGTAACTCAGCTTAAGCAGTATCCACAAGCAGGTAGTTTTCTGAGATACTTTGCATCAAACATCTTATCCTCCTCCCTGGCAAAATCTGATTAATCCCTATTTCCTATATGATTGGAAATAACAGGTTCCTCTTTCTCAACAATGCAGATGGACAGTAATTACAATGTACAGCCAAAGAGAGCTCAAGTCAATTAATACCCTCAGGATGCAACACAAAGCTGACCTATCTGTATGGTACCAGAATCTGCTGCCATTTTCAATATTGGTCCAACTGACTGTTATGGTATGATACTTTCCTACTTCTTGTCTGGCTTCACAAATAAATCAATTAGATTTTGTCCCTATGTAATTTTTTTAACAAATGCCTGCATTTTTTCTAAACTCTTCCCAAACTGTAAATATCTTTGAAATAACAATAACTTTGTGACAAGGTGGTAATCAGGAGCCACCATTGTGTTTTTGATGCAGTCTGTCCAGGGCTGCTAAAAAAAAAGATCAGAAAATCTGAATCTGATCTCCCTCCTAAAAGCAAAAGTTTTAACAAGCTTCTTTGGTAGCAGATCATTAATTTATTGTATAGCTTTGGTTTGTGCACACTCATGGTCCATCTAACACAGGAGAATCTCCTACTGAAATAAGCAGATGAGTGCTTTGTGTCACTGGAGTTTTCCACTACAGCTAAGTGTGAGACAAATGTCAAATGCTGCACATTGTTAACATCAGAGCTGTTTTCTCATTATTATCAGCAGAAACAGTGAGAACATCCAAGGCATAAAATAATCTGTTTCCAGGGTTAGGAGATGATTTTGAGAGTAATTGGCCTTGACTGCTTTGCTCATGCTGCTGAGGGGAGAGGTGAGCCAGTCTGAGATACTCCTTTCATCCCACGGCCTCAGGTTACTTTCTCTGTAGCAGAGTGCATCAAAAGGAATGTGTATTTGAGCTGCACTGCTTCAGTGGAACATCCCACTTTCACTGGGATTAAAGAAGTACTCTGGATTCTTTATCTGCATTATAAAAGTAGGGACCTCCAACAGAAAAGGGAGAAATCAGGTAAGGGGTGATAAAGAAGATTAATGAGAGCTTTTTCAGAGTTCAATTGCATAAAATGCCATTGTTTTGGGGGGCAGCCAAGACATACTTAAGTCCTTGTGTAATATCACCTTCACTTCCTTTGCAGCATTACTGATTGACCACTTAGGTGTTCTTCTTGAATGCTTATAGGGGTTTTTAAAATAATTTTGTAACCTGATCTGGTTTAATTTTGTGTTCTCCTAAGGTTGTTATATGTTACTTCTATTCTAACTCCTCCCATTCACTTATCAATTTCACTAATATTTTATTTACTTCCGTCTTAAGGCCATTAGTAAAGGTTTAATTAATAGGTCAGAAGTGCAATCTTTCTGGCTTAATGATACATTGTTCGGATGCATTGATAATTCAGAGGGTGGAGTATTAATGATTAAGTATTAAAATAAATTTTGAACCCTACTTCTTCAAGTTATGAGGGGACACTTTGTTCCAGTACAAATATATTTTTATATATGCAATAACAAGAGTAACTCAGTTTACATACTTATAATAGTATCTTCCACATGGGGCACTGAGATGAGTGCCAGCTACAAATCCATTACTATCATCATCATTTTTCATAGATAAGGAAGAAGAAAAAAAAGCATGCTTTAAGCCTTAGCTGTATGTTAGTAAGACAGTGGAAGACTTGTAAAGAAAACACAGGCCTTTTCCTTATTAGATTTTTATCAGCTCTGTTTTTATAAAATTGTTGAAAACGGATTCCAAGAAAAGAAGTAGCTGGCAAGTAAGAGGTAGCATAGAAACAGATACATAGATACACCTGAGGGGCAGGGCAAATACTACTAAATGTTGGATTTATTCTCTGAAGACCCTGTTTAAGCTTCTTGGACTTTGACTGTGCCTTCTTGGATGTACTTATCCTCAAACACATTCCATCTCTCTAATTCTCTAATTCCACTCTTTTTACCCAGCAGATAATTTCTGGAAAATTAACATTCTGTTGTTGTTGTTTTTTTTAAACTTTTTTTCCTGTTCCTAAATATCACAGGTACACTGGCTAATAGAAGCTGCATATAAAACCAGTCTGATAAGAAATGGCTTCTTGGTTAAATATTTAGAAGTCACTTCATGTCCTTCTGGTTAAGAGTATAATTTATATTGTGCAAATCTAGATATTAACATCACTTTTTAAGGACCAAATTCACAATTACATGCAGTATCTTGTCTTGCTTTCACTGTTTGTGGTAAAGGAGTTTGTGGTTTTAACAGCTGCAATAGTATCAGAAGTTAATAGTCTGTGGAGCACCATGGCTAACACTTTATAGCTCTCCCAACCTCCTAAAGACCCCACATGGTCACAGGGACTCATGAATCAGCAGGAACAAATCCATATCCTATTTTCTCTGCAAGATCATACAATCTGGCAATAAACAATGTGGTTTGCTATTAATCTGTTTTCTTTTTTTTCATACAGTGAAACAAGAAGCGTCTGATAGCATACCTGTATGTCCCATCACAGGTATAATGGTGATTGCAGTTCAGATGCCTATTACACCTCTTTGGAAAGATGCATGTTAAAGTGACTGATACACATTATTGCATTGTGGCCACCTCCTCTCTGAAATACTCTAATAAAGCAGTGAACAATGATGATATGTTGTAACAATGTTAAGCCCTGATCTGGTATTGCACACAAATGCATCTTTCACCCATGCACATCATTAAATTTACTATTTTGAGCTGCCTAAGTAAAACTACTTTTACTTGGTTCTTTCTGATAGTCGAAGTATTTTGTCCAAAATCTAACAATAGCTAGGTCTCAAGTGAGGAATTTATGAGGAAAGATGTCAAGAATAGATGTTGAACAAACTCAGGTCTCAGATTTCTTAAATTGGGTGGCATTCACCAATTATATCCCTCTTCTCACACCCCTTGTTTTCATTAAAAAGTAAAAGGCTCTCAGGGCTTTCTCACTCTTTAGGGAGTGGTAAAAATAGGCTCAGGTTTCACTGGCCATTCACATAGGAGCCACATGCAGTCCAAGAGCTGTGCAGAGGAACTCTGCACAAACTAGCATAAGCTGCTTTCCAGGCAGGTGTCAGAGGACTATTCCAGTACAATTGTGTCTTCTCTGAACTGGACTTCTTCCATGTCCAGCTGAACCAGAATGTAGGCAGGAAAGATTATAACTTGTGACTGTCTGACTAATTGGCCTAAACAGACCACTTTTGCCAAACCTTTAATCAGAAGTAGCAGTCAGCATTCTTTACAGCTGTACAGATCAAACCTCAGATTTAAAATTTCACTAAGGAATTAAATAGCACCCAGTGTAACAAGTTTGATAGGTTTTATTGCAATTAATAGATACCATCTGACATTTTTAGAAATATTCAAGGATGCACTAATATAAAGTGTGCTGCAGTAAACATGAGAATTATACCATGCTTAGCTTCTATAAAATGGACCCTCAAAAGGAAATTTCGGACAGATATACCTACATGTATATATATATGCATGTATGCATATATATATATATATATATATATATATATATATGTATATGTTTTCTTCTGTTCTTTTTACACAGACATTCAACAGAACCTGTGGATCCAGCACGACACAAAGCTGTGAACCTGCACAAGCAACATTTTACGATTTCTCAACTCTGTTCTTTTCTAGTTATTTCCAGCCCACATAAATCTGTAATTCAGTTTGGTCATAAATGAAATAAGCTGCTGAACAGCACCAGCTGGATCTGATGAAATCAGTGTGTACAGGTGGGTATTATCCTCCTACTGGAGGTACCACAACTCTCATATCATCACGGATTTCCTGTGTGGCCTCACACATGCATTATACTGGCCAGATAACAGAACAAAACACAGAAGAACTCCAGCTGAAAAGTCATCCATGGCAGTTTACTAATTACCTAGTAGGCAGGTGAGCAATCATCTTGTTTGTTGTACTCAGTGTCAACCTGGTTTATAGAATCCCCTGAGAGAAGTCCTGAGGGCAAAGGAGTCCAGGATGGTTGGACATTCTTCAAGGAGGAACTCTCACAGGCGTAGGAGCAGACCATTCCCATGAGCCAAAAGGTGAGCCAGCAGGGAAACCTGGCCTGGCAGAACAGAGAGCTTTGGCTGGAACTCAGGGTGAAAAAGAGAGTGGATCACCTTTGAAAGAAGGAGCAGGCAGCTTGGAAAGACTACAGGGATGTCAAGTGGTGGTCATTTACACAGTGAAGAAGTTCTTCCTCATGTTTTCCATCCTTTACTGGATGCAGGGGGAACATAGTGACAGGGGATAAGGAAAAGCCTGAGGTACTAAATTACTCCTTTGCCTCAGTCTGCAATGGTAAAACCAATTGTTCTCTTGGTACCCAGCCCCTTGAGCTGGAACACAGGGACCAGGAGCAGAACAAACCCCCATAATCCAAGGGGAAATAGCAACCTGCTACACCAAACAAGTCTACAGGGCCAGATGGGATGCACAAAAGGACACTGAGGGAGTTGTCAGAAGTGCCCACCAAGCCACTTGCAATAGTGTCATTTATCATCCATGTACTATAGGTGTTCTGGAGTTCCAGTGCAGCCTGGATCACTCTGTGGCAGATGGTAGGGCTGTATTTCCACTCCCTGGACAGTCAATCCCAGATGTACTGGATGCCCCCTGAACAGTGTCCTGCACTCTGCTGCTGAAGGACTGAGAAAAAAACCGCATTAGCAATGTCCATTGTGATATGCTTGTTGGCTGCCTTGGACTCCAGCTTGTGCTGAAGTTCCAGCATGTCCAGTATGGCAGCACTGAGTGGTGGCATGACTTCATTCAGGCCACAATAGTCTATTGTTTGTCTCCTTTCTCCGTTAGACTTTCACACTGTCCCTATGGGACTATTAAAGGGTGAGTCCTGCTGATCATTCCTTGGCTCTCCAGTTGATGAATCAGCTCATGGATGGGAATCAGGGAGTCTCACCTGGTGTGATAATGCTGCCCATACACTGCAGTGGTAGGAATCGGCACCTGCTGCTCTTCAGCCTCCAGCAGTGCCACAACAGAAGGGTGCTCTGAGAGACCCAGCAAGGTAGCCAGCTGATTAATTTCCTCCTTCTCCAAGGCAGCTATACTGAAAGCCCACCAACACTCTTTTAGGTCTTTGAAATATTCTCTCCTGAGATGTCTACATGGCAGATGGACGGAACTTCTGGGTCTCTCACAGAGGGGAGTTTTTGCCACTCATTCTCAGTTAGACTTAATTCAACCTTCAACACAGACAGATCCTGTGATCTCTCATTATTCCAGAAACACAGGTGGATTCTGCCTCTTTGTAATCTGATGGTATTAGTGTACACTGTGCCCTGGTATTTACTGGAGCCTTACAGTCCTGTGGATCTGATGTACCAGGTCATTGGGATCCATATAGTCCAGTAAACGAGGCTGTCCCATTCTTTCACCTGTTTGCAGACAGGGCCCCTCTAGTACTGGTCATAGATGTCTCCATTGACTTGTAAAATCAGAATTAATTTCCATAGGATCAGAAGTAAGGCCAACCCTTTCACTCTGACTGGGGAATTGCCCACTGAAGACTGGAACAGCAATTTTCCTGGAAGACCACCCATTTGTGATTGCTTTTCTTTGCAACCCATATACCCATGCCTCTAGAGTCAAGGTGGATTTTTCCATCCCATTTCCTCATGTCTTTTTAGTGGTCCCATAGGTAAAACCACAGGGTATCTTGTGGTGTACACCCTCTATATTCTCCCTCCTGAGCAAAAGAACACTCACTGCTAATAGCTGAGATACTGGTCTGTACAGGTGAGGAGTAGGACCTATCCTCTTTTTGTTGCTGGAACACCTAGAACAGCTTTTCCCACTTTTGGACAGGTTTTCTACAGACAAGATACAAGCTCATAGGGAGGAACAGAGACTTCCTTCATATTGCTGGAGTTGGTGAGCCACTTAATCCATCATTGGTGCCTCTTTGTCTTTCCAGATAATTACTGCCAATGAGGTGGCATACACAGACTGTGCACGATCTACAAATTTCTGCCACACGGATCATGTACGTTAGGTTTCATCTTGATGTGTGGGTGACTGCATATTGTTTGAATCAGAATAAATCACTTCTAGCATGGCTAATTCCTGAAGGTACTGGATATTTGTCTTTATGGTGGTCCACTTGTCTTTCTTGAAAGGATTCCTTTCCTTCACGCCTGACAGGCTGAGGACTTGTGTTTCTCTTATCATTTGCCTTATCAATACTCCCTTTAGCTAGAAAGTGATCCCAGCTTCTTGGCTTCTTTACCCTCTAACTCCAGGCTACTAGATCCATCACCCCACCACTGGAGCAGCCAAGTGACAAAGTGCTCATCTGGATGATGGCTACAATCTTTTCACATATCCTGCAGATCATCACGGATAGGGATCAAGAGGTTGCTCTTCCTCCTGTTCTTTTGGTAACCCTTCTTTGTCCTTTACTAAGTGAGCTGTCATGTCCATTTCTTCTTGTCTACAGGAGCAACTGATATCAGCATGGATTGGTTCTCCAGTTCAGCTACAGTGCCTGCCAAGGGAGTTGGATTAGCCTTAGCCTCAGGGCTAGGGTAACCACAGTGCCTGTTGTTTTGTTCTCTGATCCAGAGACTTTTTCTTCCCTGCAGAGTACTGAATAGTGATGAACAGCTCTTGGTATGTAAAAAAATTATCATTATTAATAGTTTCCAATAGATGGCTCCCAAAGTACAGTGGTGACTGTGATGCTGAGTACAAACACTAGATTTGTAGACTCACTAGATTCACAACCAGCAATTCTGTCATACCATAAGCCAGTGTTACAAAGTACAGCAGTGTGGTAACCAGCCCAGCTCCCACGGGTGAGATACTGCAAGTAAGGTAGGACATAGCACAACTAAAAGAACAAGCACACCAACTTTGAGAGCAAATAAATAGATATTGTGACCAGTGACTATTAAACTAATATAACAAATGCTTATAAAAAAATTGTTCTAACACATTCTAGTCAGATTTGTTATTATCTCAAGACATTATGCCCCATGTTGGGAGCCAAAAAGAATTGTTAAGGACTGTTAGGGTTTAACTACAGGATCTCTCACCACTCCCCACCCCACTACTGGTGGTATGAGGAGGAGAATGAGGAAAAAAAAAAAAGGTAAAACCCAGAGGTTGAGATATGTACAGTTTAATAATTTAAGTAAAATAAAAATAACAATATAATTGTAATGCAAAAACGGAGACAAAAATAAACAAGAGAGAAACAAAATCTAAGAGAACAAAGTGATGCACAGTACAACTGCTCACCACCTGCTGACTGATGCCTGTCCCATCCCTGAGCAGAGATCAAGCCTTTCCAGCCAACTCCTCTCAGTTTATATACAGGACATGATGTTCTCACATATGGGATATCCCTTTGGCCAGTTCAGCTTGGCTGTCCTGCTCATGCTCTCTCCCAGCTTTTTGTGCTGCTCACTGGCAGAAAATGAGAAAATGAAAAGTCCTTTACTTAAGGTAAGCACTACTGAGCAACAAACAAAACACCAGGATGCTGTCAACACAATTCTCCTACTAAATCCAAAACACAACATTTTATCAGCTACAAGGAAAAGAATTAACTCTATCCCAGCCAAAACGAGGACAGTGTGGCACTTGTGATGTGACTGAGTATTGCACCTGCTTTTCTCTGTCTCAGTCTCCTCGATACAGCCTGCCTCTAATTCCTTTTTCTCCATTGGTCCCAGTTTTGATAAACTTACATTCACATCTGATATGGCTGGCACTGTTACCCAAGTGATTTCATACTTCTGTGGTGGTGGTATTCTTGATGTGGCTATGTAGGTGCTCTCCATCGTGTATGATCCTGCTATAGGAAAGATGACCTTTTCAAAATAATCCACTTCTAATACCTGTGAAGTTTAACTCCTCCATAATAACATGTAAGATCCAGCCAACTTTCCCAGATTGATCTGTAGCTTTCATCAGCTGCTTGCAATGTTATGTGCAGCAATTTCTCATTACATTCTCTGTATTTCCACCTCCCCTCAGTCAGCCTAACCTCCATCCAGGCCCTAGTAAAGAGCCCAATCATTTGCCTGTAGCCTTAACACCATCTTTGTATCAAGTTAATCAGCAAAAATTTAAAATCACCAATATAATATGCACATCACTGTTACAGCCAATCCCTGAGGTATCCTTTCTGACATGAACACTTCTTATTGACACTTCCTTTTTGAGATCTGTTGATTAGCCATTTTCTCTATCAGTATTTTGTGTGCATGAAAAACTGTGGATTTTATAGACCTCCTGCAGAAAGTGGAATCAGACAACACACAGAAGCCCAAAAGAGCAATGGTTCTCATTATTTTATTGATTATGACCATCAACATAGAAAAAAAGTTTACTTTCCAAATCCAGTCACAAAGCATGCATCCATTCTGTAAATGAAGAAATACCATGGGATAAGATCCACTTATTGACAAAAAAACCCAAAAAAATTACACATAAATCTAAAAGAAGGCAGTAGTGACAAACAGGTAGTATGTCATGGAAACACAACATGTGGAGGATTGGGAATACTAGACATCTAGTGATGATTTTGCTCAAAATCTTAGTAGTTTCTCATTGCTTTCAGAACCACTTCTCAGTCGTTGAGGTGACTCTGCCATCTAGAATGTTTATTTGCTTCTTCTCATGGATATCCATAGGTTGTAGCAATGCATCAGGAGTCAGGAACAGTCCAGATACTCTCAGCAAATAGTGAGTAAATGAAATACCCAGCAAAGCTTTCTCCAAATGCACTTTCCACCAAATCAGCTACACTGAATGTGTGTCAACATTTGCAACCAAAGACCTACTATTCTTTTTCTTTTAGATAAGCCCTTCATAGGCTTCAGACATTAAACTTCAAGTACCAAATCAAGAAGATGGGCTAACAGCTGCCAAATTTCCAAGAGGAGGAATACCTCTCTCATATCTATCGCAGAAAACACCATAGTGTGGTATAAGTATCTTACTAATATTTGAAAAATCCTTTGTGACTCACCTGTACCTTTGCTACATTTAGATTTGCAATGCCATTATCCAAACCAATACAAACTCCTACCATATGGTGAGGTATTTAAAATAGTCAAACAAGATTTCCCTGATAACAACTCATTGCAAAAGACTGACTTCTCTCTCCTTTTGGTTGTTATCCAGCCTAGTACTTGTTTTTGCAATTCACAGTTCACTTCTGTCATTCAAAGTGCAATTACTTTTAGGTGGAAGATCAGTTCACATACTTCTTAAATTCCCTGTGTATCTATGACTTTATATTGAATAAAATGAGAAGCAGAAACATTTATAAGCAAATGGTTCTACCAACTGTCCAAAACCTAGGCATATTTTGTGTTTTGTTGAAGAATACTAAATGGACAATCCTTTATTTATTTTCTGTGAGTATTACAGCCCTTCTTTCTCTGACTATTTTTCTTGTGTTCGTTTGAGTTATTTTCCCCCCAAGATCTATACCATCTTCTTCCTATTTATTTTGGTTTTTCCAGGAATTTATATGGTATCAAGATTTCTTGTCACAGCTACAGAAATTAAATGACAGCTCCTTATGGCATTACTCACTTACTAGAACAATACAACTTTCCTCTCCTTTAACACCCATTAAAAATCCTGCTAATAAAAAAAAAATCTACCTCTGTGTCCCTCAAGTGAAGTCAGATGCAAAACAGATTCATGCAACTTGTGCTGTTTCTTTACATTTTCACTAGATTTGTATTCTCATGGAAGGCAAGACCACCAACAAACCCACCAAAATGCATATATGCAAGCAGGAGTAAGGTAATGTTGACAAATATTATCTCACTTAGCCTTAGCTGAGAATTAGAATTGCTCTTTATTTAGTAGAGTAACTCAGGGACCTCCATGGAATCAACCATTACATTCTAAAAAAATTGTTTGGACTAAATTTCCTTATTGAAATATTTTTTTGACTGTAGACTGAGACTGTATCACTAGACTAGGTGAGATGAGATACTTAAAATGTAGATGAATAAAGAACCAGGTAAATTTCAATAAAAGACTAGTTTAGGTGTCTTATTAGACATCACGTGCGATGTCTATGGTAAGTGAATGATTAGGAACTTATCAAATTAATAAGGCATAAATACACATCTGTTTGTTATAATGTGCTATCAATCTTGAAAATATAATAAGCATAATATTGAATACATTATAAGCATCAGAAGGACCATACAGCTGCGAAGAACACAAATTATTGTGTACAAGCAGAACGCAAAGCCAGAGGCCGAACTGTTCTGCTTAGTGCGTTTGCATTACTATAATCCAAGAACGGGACAGCTCAGGGAAGGAGCTGCTTTTAGCAGCCTTAGGCACACTGCAGATATAGGATCGGCTTATGAAGGATCCCTCGGAGGAAAAGGTACAGGGCAGAGAGGAGTGATCTTAAGGAGCCGGTCAGAACCCACAGCCCGGCTATTCCATTACAGCTAAATGAAGCTTCAAACTATAACCGGCCAACGAGGACAGCATTTTCAGATATACAATTTCAGCAAGCCGGCGCTCCCTCACTCCCTCACTGCCGCGCTCCCCGCCCGTAACCCGGAGCGGCCGCGGCCTCCCCAGCGCGCCTGCGCACCGCCCGCCCGCTCGGGCCCCGCGGGGCGCTGGGAGCCGCGGCCGCCGCGCACGGCGCAGCCACCGGCCAATGGGCGCGCGGCCCGCCCGCGCTTCGCTCGCGCGGCCAATCAGCGCTCGCTTCCTCCCGCCTGCCGACCAATGGGAAGGGCGCTCTCGGGGCGTCTGTCACATTCAAACTGGGGGCAGCGCACGGGCGCGCTCGGCCGGAGCCGCGTCCCGGCCCCGCGGCGGCCTCGGTGAGTGCGGCCGGGCCGGGCCGGGCCGGGGAGCAGCGGAGTGAGGGAAGGTGGGTGAGGGGGCCGGGGCCAGCGGGGCTGCTGGTGCTGGTCTGCGGTGAGGCCGCGGAGGAGCTGGGCCGGGCTTCTCGGCAGCCGTGGGGCTGCGGCTTATCTGGGCTTCCGCCCCTGAGGGCGAGGAAACCTCGTTGCGTCTTCTAGCCACACGCTCTTTGTTTATGCCACATTGCCTCACCTACTCCGCTGCTGCTCAGCCTCTCTCTTACTTAGACCTCTCTTGCATCTTGGAGTCTTATCCTTTCTGTGTCTTACGTTAGAATTTAGTATTTTTCTACTTTATTTTTTCGCTAGTGTTGCTAAATTTTTAAACCTACGGCGGTTTTTGTTAGTTGAGAGTTTTTGTTTTCCTGATTTAGGGTTTATAAACAAGACAGATGCAAGATTATGCGCTGTTATGGATTGTGTTTTTTAAAGCTTGGGTAGATGCTTCAGGAGCAGATGCGTTTTTACCTCTCCTCCTAGAGGACGTAAACAGAACAAGTCGTGCAATAAAGTAAATACTGTTACTTCTTTTTATTATCAATGAGCATTTTTGGGCGTGTTAGATGTGGAATCTTACCACCAACCACTTTATCCATTTACTGCTCTCGAGTCTCTGTCCTTTGGCTCCTTGTTAAGTGGTTCTGAATGAGGGGTTGAAGTTCCTTTAACTACTACATTTTATTTAGAGGTAATTCTTCCTGATCTTTGTATTACATGTTCTCCCTGTTCCCTGGGTTCCTGTCCCTAACCTTCCCTCCTGTGGCATTTCTAGATCTCAGGTACGCTGCAGTGTAGCTGTTGCAGTTACAACCTCAGTTTCTATTCAGTGCCACATGCTAACAGCATGAGGCTGCTTTAGGTCTTCACTGTAGACAGATTTTAAATATATATATATATATATATATATATATGTATATATATGGATATACATATTTACACCAGGGAAATTCATGGCAAATGATTTCTTTAAGCGTAATTATGCAGCAGATTAAGAAAAAGTGAACCTCTGAATACTTGCTTATGGTTGAACATTGGAATGGGTAGAAAGATTGCTGGCAAATCATGACAATGTGTAGATGATTTTATTTCTTTGCTAGTGTTGCTATTTTTTTTAAATTGGTGGCACTTTTTCTTAGTTTTGGGAGTTTTTGTATGTACTTGTATGTCACAGCAAGCTGACACATTTGGAAGTGCTTGTCCTCACCCTCACTCAAAATGTTGCCTTTAAGCTTTTTTTTGTTCTGTTTTTATTGCTTACTAGGAATAGTTTTATTGATTTTGATGAAAACTGACTTTCTAGGGTGCAGGGTCAGCTGTCAATGTTTAACCCATCAATCTCTGATACACAGGAACGTCTTCAGGATGGAGAACTTCATTTCTTGCCTTTGGGTTCTTGGGATCATCTGAGGTAGTTGGCCCACATCCACCTTACCTTTTTGACAAGGCATATCCATTCTTCAGGAGGGTTTTTTTCCATAACACATTGAACCTTGAGCAGTTAAACAGCACACCGGAAATGTAAGTTTGATGTGTATTGCTGAGACTTACAAACAAATTTATACAGAAATTTATTTTTCATTTTGTCTACTGCATTTGGAAAGCTATTACTGTAGGAAGAATAATGAACCTTTGACCTTGGTGAGAAAAATATAAAGACTAAGTTTAAGAAATGCAAAACCCACCTAGGAATTGTTAGCAGTTAGAGTTGTAATGAGATACTGTGGTTATTCTTAACATAAGGTGAATTTCTTTTGGTTGTCTTGGTGCTTCAGATTCTGGAGAAGCTGACTTCATACTTTGAGGGAGTGGGTGCAGTTGAAAACTAGATCTCTATGGATATTCTCACCCATAAAGAGGTGATTTGGAGTATCTGATTTCCCTTCTATAGTATTTTTAAAAGGCAAAACTGCAATGCTAAAATTTTCCTTATGAAGTAAATAAGTATCATTTGTAGAATGGCACACGAACAGTATTTGCTGTAGTAACCTCCTATGTAATTTTTAGGATGATTCCCAACAGATGGGACAGTTTACAGACCCACTCTCAGAACAGCCTAAATTGGCTCAGAGGGAGAAATGTTAATTCAAGTTCCAAACAAGCACTGAAATTGAAATTTATTCAGTGTACGTTTTTGAATAGATGGGGGAGTTCCTTTATTTGTCTCTGTTCAGTGAAACAGAAATAGTATTTCATATACTGCTGATTTAGCATGTAGTCTTTAGCTTTCATATGGTTTTTGCTTGAAGCTATTTGAGAGTCTCTGGAGACCCTTAATGTGCTAAGGCCTCTTCATAGTGGTAATATAGATGGTGCTTTTGCTGAACTAAGTCTTGGAATTGGCACGGCAAAACTGTGTTTTGAACCTACAAACATTTCTATATAGACAAGAGCAGACTTGATATTCTTGGTGGGCTATATCTTGTTCAGGATGAATATGAAATACACCTACTTTTGCCTTATAAGCAAGCTCTTGTAAGCATGATAATCTTTCTGATTTATGGTTTTTGCTTGGGCAAAGCTGGGAAGCCTGGTGCTTTTAAAGACACACCAGCTTCTGGTGAATAATGCTCTAAAAATTCTGTGAGGCTTCCTGAGAGTGGTGCCTGGTGTATATTTTAGACAGTGGGGTTAAAGGTAGATGAACTTCATTCCAATTAATTCCTTTTCTAGCAATAGTTCACCTAAAAGTAGATCTAAAGTTTCTAGCCCTCTAGCAACTTTTTGTTGATTTGTTGTACACAAGTACAAGAAGAAAAAAGACCAACATTTCACTGTAAAACTGAACTTAGTCTTTCTTTGAACCTCTTTAATCTGTCTGAAGTGCGTTACTTTCCCTGTTTCTGGGCCCAACTTCACAGTAATTAGGGTGTTAAAATCCCCTGAATGTACACTAAATTCACCACAGTTTTTACTAGAGTTCTCATGTTGATTAGATGCATGGAACATTGATATGTGAAAAGCTGTTTATTGTAGGCAGAAAAAGAAGAAATCGTTAGGGTTTTCTTTATTTTAGCAGTCTTGCTCTGCTCAGATTGCCTAGATTCTTTTCTCAGCTGTATATATGGATTTTCTCAGATGATAAACTGTCAGAATGTTAAGGATTTGGCATAAGTTTCTTATAAGAAGTCTTTCGAGTCTCTAAAGCTCTTTTCAGAAGCGTAAAAATAGGTGTCACTGGTCTTTGTCCTTTGAGCAGAGGAGAGTGTGGATTCTTTTCTGCTTAATGCACTGTGAGCACTAATTGCCACAATCTATGGCAAGGAGCATGGATTAACACTGTGTGCTAAACTAAAGCCAGCCTAATTATGAGTACAGAATGTGATTTAATGCAACAGGCTGGAAGCTACTTCAGGCACCCATCCTACTCAGCTTTTTATTCAAATGCTGAATATACCGTATCGGAAAGGGCTGCTTTGAAGTGTGGATTAGGATTTGGGTGGATCAGTTAAGTACTAATTCTTTTTATTTGTCCAAATTATCTTCTGGAAAGAAATTTACCTCTATAACTACATTGACAAAGGCTTAATAGAGTATATGTTACATAATGTGGTTGTGTCTCAAGCTCCAGATTATACATAAGAGGTGTTCCAATGGGTTTTCCAATCAAAATGAGCTACAGGGTTCTTCAGTAGCTTCATTGTTTTTTAACTTTGTGCCTGCAGATGGAGGACACAGACCTAAGTGAAAGAGGATTGCCACAGATTGCATCAATCATGAATAGAGTTAGAAACTTGAAAAA
This sequence comes from Oenanthe melanoleuca, assembly GCF_029582105.1. Lineage (NCBI taxonomy): Eukaryota > Metazoa > Chordata > Aves > Passeriformes > Muscicapidae > Oenanthe > Oenanthe melanoleuca. The sequence continues at coordinate 31,097,416 of NC_079336.1, forward strand.
CAAATACAGAAATGAAGAGAATATCACAGATGAATTTCACTATACTAAAATCTCAGCTGATACAACAGGTATTTGATTTTGTTATTCTATTGTCACTTATGAAAAAGATCTTAATCTAGACTGAGTGAAAGAATCATTGACTGAAAGGATTTCAAGTTTAGTATTTCTTCAATATTAATGACCACAAAGTTAATTTCATCTCTCCTTATTTCTTAGCTCTGTTGCTTTAATCTTTGATCTCAATTAAAAAAACTGTCAGTAACTGTCTTGCACAAAAGTTTATAAAAAATGTTTTCTTCTGTTCATTTGCTGCTGTTTTAATCAATCTCCTTTTTTGTTTTTCTGTCAGATAACTCTGGAACTGTCAATCAAATAATGATGACAGCAAATAATCCAGAAGATTGGCTATGTTTTTTGCTTAAACTAGAGAAAAAAGGTGTTCCTCAGATGGATGTTAGCCTGCTCAATAGACTCATTGGTCGTTACAGTCAAGCAGTGACTGCATTACCTGCAGAAAAGTACAGTCAAGATGAGAGCTATGCTCGCATCCTTGTGAGATTTGCTGAGTTGAAAGCGTAAGTATAAATTTTCAGTATGAGAGCTCAACATTGTTTTTGAATTAAGATAAGAATTCAAGAATACCTTGTTTAAGTGTTTTCTGCCACAAATTATCATTTTGATTGAATGTTTTCTTTCTGGCTCCTTGAAGGTAGATAGCTTTGGTTAGTAAGCTGTCTCCACAGTACTTACATTTTTTTGTATATGCTAGTAAACATGGTTATTTTGTGCTATTTGATTTAGATGTTAGCACACTAATTTTTTTCTTGGTTCTCTATGTAAGATACAAGGGGGAATAATGAGGTTGTTTTTTTTTTTTTGTGCTTTATTTTAGTATCTTTTTTCTCTTACTGGAAAAGATCATCACAGTTTGATTAAATTAGCTGTCTTAGGATAGGAAGAATGTCTCAGGACATCTTTCTCTAGTTCCACTCTTTGAAAATTAATTTTAGTCATTTATTGCTTTATTCAGTCCAAATTCGAGCAGCATGGTTGTTCAGACATGTTCAGACATAATCTGGGACAGGGTTATAATTAGGATTTTTTTCATAAGTGGTTCTTTTGTCACTTGAAATATTTCAGCAAATATTTTGATGAAGAGCTGTATTTAAACAATGCAGCAATCTAACAGGCTGAGCAGGTGATTTTCCAATGAACATAGCTAATCTTTTTCTTGTATGTTCTTCCCATATTTGACATTTTGGCATATGGTTTCATCTTGCAGTATGATAAATGCATACTTCTCTGCACTGTCATTTGCATGGATCTTGCTGCATCATTGTTACTAAAAGCATACTGTAGAAGTAATCTGTTGAATCTCCTGTTGAGAAACAGGAGTGAATAATGATCTTGTGAAGCTTTAGTATCTTGAAGAGGGAAGATGTTTTTGTGTAAGTGGAATAAGGAATCTCTTCCAGAAAGGTTTAAAGATACATTGCAAGATGGCATTCTTATTCAAAGATTAATTACTTTTCCTCAAAGAAAAAACTGTCATATAGGCTTCTGGATCATAGTTTGTGAAAATTCTTTTCCAGGATAGTGATCAAGTCACATCTGTTCTCATTGTAGGAGAGTTTAAGTTCAGAAGGATTATTTCTTACCTCCCTAATCACTTGGACCTATTTTCACTTATCTTTAGAACATGGTTCTAAAGGTGGATACTTTTAAGATCTGTGCAAGTGCTATATGTTCAGTATTCTGTGATGTATTGCAAAAAGAAAACCAAAGGTGCTGTCAGCAAAACCAAAGTAGCTTGTTAATACATGACTAGTACGAGCAGTTCTAGTTCTGGTGTCTCACTGAAATGTCTTCAGCTGTTTCACTTGCTACAGCCTCTAAGGACCTATGCACTCTACAGCTGTATTAAAATAACTTCTGCTTTAGTATCCAGCACTACAGAATCTACCTATCTCACTAGGTAGCTCAGATCTGCACTTTTTGTTTTCTGATATGTAGTTTTTAATTGGCAAATATCATCAGTCATATGTTTCCTGACATGCTTAATAAAAATTTCTTTTAGATGATGAACAGCCCACTCCAAACCCCTGTTAAAAAATGTACCCACCAAAATTTGATATAGCATCAATCCCACTGGAACGTCACTATAAGCATCTCCCTAAATGGTGATTCCTCATTTGGAAATTACTTTCAGATACTAGCTTTTTCTTAATCATTTCTATAAGCTAATACATCCTTGTTCAGAGCAGCATGTAATATCAATTATTTATATGAAACTACATTTATGAACTACTTCTATACTCTTACCAATGAAATTGCTTTTGGCTGGTTGGACCTAAAAAGAAACAATGTTGATTGTCTGTAATTTTTGGAGATTGTTAAATTAATTAGTGGCTACTTATTTGGATCTTTTGTGTTTGCCATGTTTACTTACCGCTCATAACTTAATCTCATTGCTCATTTTTTGTTGACATTTCCCTGGTGTTCTACATTTACCTTCTCTGTTCCTGGCTGTCAATTTATCCACTACTATGTATTTTGTCTTTACTTGGTTTTAGCTTCTGTTAAGGAAAATTATTTCATCTTGTGACTTCATAGAGTGCTCCTGGTTTATTTTTTAACTATTGCAAGTAAAGCAATACTGATACTGCAAAGTAAATGACACTGATAGGTGCTCTGATACTACCTTGAGTGGGAGAAGAAATGTACTTTTCAGTAGAACTGTTTGCTGATCTCCCAAATGTTCCACCTAAACAAGGTGGAAAAGCAAATCAGTATCAAAAGCTTCAGAAGCAGTGGCAATGGCTTGAGATTTTAGTATCTACTGCCATCGGCACTGTTTTGTTCTGATTGTAGAATTGTAGAATGTTAAGTGGTTAAATGGATCATCCCAACCCCTCCTGCTATAGGCAGGGACACCTCTCACTAGACCAGATTGTTCAAGGCCTTTTTCCGGCCTGGCCTTGAATGCTTCCAGGGTTGGGGCATCCACAGCCTCCCTGGGCAGTCTGTTTCAGTATCTCACCACTGTCACAGTAAAGAATTTCTGCCTAACATCTAGCCTAAATTTCCTCTTTGATTTGTACCCATTTTTCTTAGTTCTACCACTAGAGTTCCTGTCAGTAAGTCCCTTTCTGGCTTTTCTGCAGGCCCCCTTCAAATACTGAAAGTTTGCTATGAGGTCTCCATGCAACTTTCTCTTCTCCAGGTGAACAGCCCCAACTTTCTCAGGCCATCCTCATAGGAGAGGTGCTCCACCTGCCTAATCATCTTTATGGCCTTTGTCTGGACTTGTGCCAGCTGGTCCCTGCCCTTTTTATTTTGGGGGCTGAATGCAGTGTCTCAGGTGGGATCTTCCAAGATTAGAGGGGCAGAATCACCTCTGACCTGCTGGCCATGCTCCTGTTGATGCAGCCCAGGACTCGTTCTGGGCTCCAAGTGCACACAGCTGACTTGTGCTGACTTTTTCATCAACCATCACCCCCAAGTCTTTCTTCCCAAGTCTTCTCTCAATCACATCTCCGCCCAACCTTTAGGTGAGAAACTGGATGATTCCATTCTTCGTACTGGACCTTTTTTGTCCTGGTATGTTCTTTAGCTGCATTCTGGCTGTGCCAATACCTTTTGACCTATTACGATACCTAGATGGTCTAAAGAACCCTTGAGTGTGCTCTGAGTAGTCGAAGACAGACAATCCTTCTATGATTATCTATGTTGTGCATTAGCAATGCCAGGCCTGCTGTCATGGAATGCTTCTGGCTGTAGCACAGTGCCACCAAGCGTGTGGCACTTGGTGTCTACTGCCAGTGTTTGGTCTTGTTCTGTGTATCGCTGTCCAAGCTGTCGCTGCTTTCTACACATACTTAAATTTTAACCAACTTTTTGAAAGTGAATGTGATATATTATGGCTTAATTTCTCTGGCTCAGGCTTTGCCTGCAGGTGGGTTATTTTGTGCCTGTCCTATGCTTTGGATGATCAGAGCTGAGTTCAGTAAACCTACATGACTCTAGTAACATGTCTAAATTATGAGAAACTTCTTCCATTCAAAATTCCACAGAATTCTACTGAAAATGTTATTTACCTTCTCATGTTGTATTTTTCTGTACTTTCATTTGTAACCATGGTCATAAATGCTTTGCTCTTTCCACTTCTAAGTGGTACCTTTGTGTACCTGTTGAGCCAAGGGGGAACTTGGGAAAGAATTCCTTTATCTCTCAATTATGGATGTTGCTGGTAAAAGTGTTAAGCTCACTTTTTGTTTTTTAAATGTCAGTTGAAATGTAACATTAATATTTCATGGTGATGTAGATTTAGGCCTTTTGTATTTTGACTGGTATTTGCATAGGCTATAGTTGCTCTTGAATATTTAAATGTTGATGTGCTGTGTGGAAGCATTAACCTGTTCAGCATTCTATGAATGTAACACTAGAATGAAAATTTGCCAAGAGTAAATGAACTAAGAAGTGAAAGAATTTAAAGATTGGGTCCTTTGAGTTTTGACAAAGTTCAGCTTGATGCCTTTCAATTATTAGGATTTAAAATTTGCTTATTTGTAGTTCACTGATTGCTCTAAGAAAGAGGAAAATCTTTAGCCTATAGGTGGGTTGCTTTTTCAAAGTTACTTAAAGATTTCATCCAGCACATGGAACTTCATCCTTCTCAGGCTCTTTATCTTCTATAACTATAAATGTGTTGTCTGTACAGTCTTCAAGATCCAGAGGAGGCACGGGATCAATTTCATCTGGCCAGACTGAACTGCAAGAAATTTGCTTTTGTGCACGTGGCTTTTGCACAGTTTGAGCTATCACAAGGTGTGTAAAATAAACTTGTTTGGTGTTGCTGTACTGTATTGTTCTCAGTTTTGTTCTTTTAAACTTCTGCTTCCTTACATAATTTGTAAGGAAACTGATAGGTATTGAATCAGAAAGAAGAAAAATTGCATTTTTAAAATTGAAATTTACTGAGAATGTGGGTTCACTTTTAAAATATGCACCCAGTTCATTGGGGTTTTTTTCTGTTTTAGAAATAACTTTCAAACCAGGTTAAAAATGTTTCTAATTTTCTAATTTAGATCTTGCGGTGGAAGGCTTTTGGGTAAGGCTTTTCCTGCATTGAAAAGTGAGGCTCAAACACCTGGTTTGCTTGTGGAAGAAATTGTCTTTTTCCACAGCATCTATAGACTTTTTTTTTTTTAATTAAACCAAAATACATTGTCAATGTGGAGTTTGGTTGCCCTGGTACTTGCTAGCAGGGCTGTGTTGGCTGCCCACAGCCTTGTATTTTTGGATGTCTCTTTCGTTTCCATGGGTGGTTTGAATAGTGACCTATGTCACCCTGTTTATTTCTTCCTTTGACAGTTTGCTCTGTACAGAAAGACAAGCACGTGCCATGAAAATTGTTTTCTTATTTGAATGGGAAAAGTCATGGTGGATATATTTTAAATTTTCTATGATTTGTTTTCCTTCATGTTTCTTTTCATTGTCATGCAAGTTGTTGTATACTGCCTAGTGTGAGTAATTCTCCCCAAACTTAGCTATACTAAATAAATTAATCTGTCTATTCTACACTCCAGATTCTGAATACATTTTACTAGTTATTCCTCTTTCTTTATTTCTATTTATTTTCCACTGATAGTGATTTTGTTTATATATTTTCTCTCCAGTACAACTTTTTAATTGTATTTCAGGGTATAGTTTAGATGTTCGAAGTGTGGCCCGTGAGGCAGAGCTATTTTGTTAAAATCAATAAGTACATACTCATTTGTCATCTCAGATTTTTCAGATAAGTTGATTGGCATTGGTGCAGGAAAGGCTGTGAGCCAACTTTCCCCCCCCAGAAGTGCATGTTATGTTTTATGAATTACTCCTGTACAGGATGGGGGAAAGAAGACAAAAATCTGCAAGTTTGTCTTGAAATTACACAGTTTGTGTTATGCATAAGTCAGTTGTCTGACCGGTCTTGTTCTAGTATACACTTGTGGTATTGAACTTATAAATAGTATAAAAGAAGCTAATAATTTATTTAGTGATGACTGGATGTTTATATTAACAGATCATTAAACACTAATACTGCAATAACAAAGATATTGTTAAATAAGTGGAATAAAACCTATTGTGTAATTTATTAAAGTGTAGAAATGTTGCTACAGGTTACCAGTGACTAAATTCATCCTGTAGTTATGGGATGTGTTCATGCAATAGTTTCTTACTTTGACAGCAAGTAATCAACCTAAAATGAAGCCCTAATCCCAAAGGAAATAAACTGGTTGTGATTGGCTTGGTTTTATCTGCAGTGTGGTTTCTGATTTGTATCTGTTACCCTTGATCTGATCTAGGTGTATTTATATACATATTCTAATGTATGCATATACATATTCTTTGGTAATGTGTGTGGAGCTACAGTGTTCCTGCTGGGTGCTTCAAAGAGGATTATTGGAACATGTGAGTTGTAAATTGTTACTTAAGAGTGCTGTTCCTTTTTCACTGTGTCCACTTAGGCCAGAGGGAAAGGAGGAGGGTAGTGCTTTGTTGCTTCTTCAACCCAGTGATTTCAGCAGTGCTTGGCACACCTGTCAGTATTTTCTTTTGCATTAAGAAGAAAATCTTAATTGTGCATTCTCTTCCTTAGCTCACAGTTTTGCTTAAGATAAAAGCTTAAGTTGAAATCGTGAAATTAGACTTGGCAAATTGATGTTGATTTCTTAATTGAGTATTAGTGACCTGAAAATGGAGTGACACAAAGGTGCTATTCTGTTTTTGTGGCATTTTTAAACTTTAAATGTAATTGTAGTCAGTATTTAATACCTCAGACGAGGAGCTGTTTTGTCTTTACTTGGGTGCCTTGGGTGGTGTGCTTGAATATGATTTGTTGTGAATTGTCAGAACTCATGACCATAAAACTCTATTCTTGACTATTTCAAATCTTATACCAAGGTGGTTGATTCAGGCTTTTGTTATGTGATAAAGTGAACTGATTGAAACTCAGAAACACTTCTGGCTTTATTTTGTGCCTTGGATCCTCATCTGTTAAGGGGGATGAAGCAGTTAATTTTTCACATATGTTTTGGTTGCATGCTCTTTCTTACTCAATGAGGCACTTAATACTAGGAGGAATTACTTTCGAGTAGCAGGTCTTGTTGAAGCAATGTGTGGTTACTAAATATAGCCAAAGGTAGAATCACAGAATGCTGGTTAAGGATTCTTGGAGCCATACCCACATTTCTAATGATTTAGGAGAAAAAACAATATTTGACTATATGGTAAAAAAATTCTAACAAATTAGCACAAAATTGATTTAAATGAAATTATAACTCATCTAATTTTGGTGCTTCCTTGCTTCAGTGTTTGACATCATCCATTTAGTATTCTTAATATAGGTTATTTAAAGCATAAGTTCCTGTTACCTACATTGCACTTCTACCAGCCTGAGCTACAGGCAACAGTGATGTCTAACTTTATTTATTAGCGGAGCTTTGAGTGCAGGGGACTCTTAAATATATTATTATATATTATCAGAAATACTTAAGTATATGCATATGTGGCATGAATGTAAGAATAAAGTGGCTTATGTTTTGCTGCTTTGGAATGGAGGAAGAAGGGCATTTGGGGTTTCAGGGGCATTGACAGCTGTAAGCAAAACACTGCATCATTTTGCCCAGATGTTCTTTAAACCAAGTCAAGTATTGTGGTTACAGTAGACGTTTTTCCTTTGACTTTTTCTAATAGATACCTGTGTATGTGTTTACATAGATAAATTCACTTCTTCAATAGGTTTTGTTAACAGACTCCCTTTCCCACTCAGCTCTCTTAAAAGTTCTGTTGATGGCATTTAGTGTCTAAAACTGTAATGAAAAAAAATCCTTGCTTTTCTGTCTTTTCTTAACTGTAATACTGTCCAGAGTAGTTATGTTTTATTTAACAATTTATTTAAAAATTAGCTGGTTTTAAATTTGATTTCTATTAAGTGCATTAAAAATGTTTTATAATATATACATAATAAAACTTTTACCTGGTGAGCTCTAAATGTCAGTCCATAAAGGTCATATTTCCTTGCTGATACTACAGAAAAAAATTGATTTTAGAATGAGTAGAATTTTCTCACGGTTCTTATAACACTAAAAAAATACTAATACTATTTTTTGACTTGGTATTCAATTTAATGTGAAAAATTGACTTGTGTGATTTGCTTGTAACTATTTCCAGGGAATTTTTTTAAAATGGCTGTGTAAGGGGAAGTGTCTGTAATGATCAGTGGCTTCATAGAACTATGCAAAGTGAATAAAAGGCAACATAAATGTAACCATCTTATTAAAAAAATCTTGCCCCAGTGTAATTGTTTTTTTACTTCTGTGCTTTCTAACTCCATGCTTCTTACCACTTAGAAAATGAGAAGAAGTGTAAGCAGATCCTTCAGAAAGCTGTAGAGTGCTCAGCTGTTCCCCTGGAATTGTTGGAAACTGCTCTGCAAAACTTACATTTGAAAAAAAAGCAGTTACTTTCAGATGAGGAGAAGGAGAACTTCGCAGGTAATTGCATTTTTTTAAAATACTGATTATTTGTGTTATGATTCTAGATTGGAAAAAAATCACTAGTGTTTGTCTCTTCTAGATACAGACTCAGTCTCTATTGCCCAATAAACAGATATATTGGTCTATATTATGAATCTTCTTCCTTCAATGCTTGTTTTCATCTTCAGTGCAGTGACAGTTTGCAGGAGCCATGGGATGGTCGATTCTGTAATCCTGCAGAGGGTGTCCTTCTGACTGTCATCAGGCATTTGCAGTTTTGTAGTAGAAACTTGCAGCTCTAAGTGTGAAGTAAGAGCTACTCTTGGTAGAGAAGAATTAGGACTGAAATATACAGACTAAACTACACATATATAGGTTGCTTGGAGGTGTATCTTGTGACAGACTGGGGAAGTTTTGACAGTCATTTCTGTGAAGTCAGATCTAGGAAAAATCTGTTTCAACTTTATTTTGTACAAACCCCATACGTTTTTCAGTACAAAACTGAAGTTCTTGGCTGTATCATAAATCCTAAGTGATCCTTATTGCTGAGTATATAACTTAAAAAAGGGAACAGTTTTTTTCTTGAAGTTTTCAAGAGAAATTTGTTTGAAGTGAAATTGAGCAAAAAATATTGTTTGACTTCAGTATTGAAGTGTGTGTAACTAACGTTTTCAAGAGTGATGTCTAACACTTCCATATTTTTGCATTGTGTAAGGACAGAATTAATGTAAAATAGGTTGATTTAATTTCCTTAGGGATTTATATTCAGGAGTGGTTTTGAGATTTGCCTGACACCTATTGCATCAACCTTTGACTGAAACGCTAGTGGGGGTGAACTCTTTTAATAGTATTCAGCTATGGCATTCATTTTTAATAAACTATTTTCTGTCTTATTCTGTTTGTTATTAATTGGATATAGACATCATATGTACCACTGCTGATGTACTGTGCTACAGGAGAATATACTGAAGAATGCCAATATCCTTCATGGATTGTACAATTTCTCACTGACATTGTTGACTTGCTGCTGCAGAGCTAAGGGAATACCTGTTAGAATGCATGGTAAAATCCTGCCTACCAGTTAGGAAGCTGTGAACTTTGGGGCAAGAGTAGGCTCATTTATTTTTTTCATATATATGAGTTTGTAATTAGATATTTGAAAAATGCTAACTATCAATTCAGTTATTTAAAGATTAAAGTTTAAAAGGCAAGTAACACCAGACCTGAAATATCTCAGACTCTGGGACATAAAGCCAAATTCAGTGATTCAGGCCACGTAAGTGAATATGTATGGTCCTTTGGAGTATAGAGGCTATTTTATTGTATTGGCTTTTTTGTTTTGTATTTACATTTGAAGAGCTGCTTTTGAAAGTTTGTTTTTTTTTAAATTTGAAAATATGAATGCTGTATATGTAAATGCAATTGTTCACAGCTTCAAAAGATTGTACAGAATGATTTTGACAGTTATATGCAGTTAGTATTGTGATGCAAATATAAACCATGCATCAAGTCTAGAAACCTTTGGTTTAATTACTTTTTCTCTTTTATTCATACACAGCAATCTAAAGTATTTGACATAGGTGCAATCAAACACATTTAGTTGGGAAAAGGTAGTTTAGTATTTAAGACACGTAGATCACAGAACCATTTTAGAATCGTTTTAGGTGGAAGAGAGCTTTAGGTCACTGTGGTCAGGTGTATCATGAGAACCAGGCTGTCTTAGTCTGTGAAGGAGTTAAAGTATTGTAGATCACCAGCTGGATGTGAGAGTCCAGTGGCCAGCTTGGTGGTAAAAAAAACAAACAACTTTGTTTGGGGAAAAAAGTGTGGGATGCATTTGTGAGATGCTGATGGTCCTGGGTTGGTAATAAAACTACATTGTACGTTGAGGCACTTGTTTTATTGGTTTTATAGTTTTCTCTATTGGCATAACTAGTTTATAAAACATTAAGTATCAGAAATCGACAATACTGCACGGTTCATCTACCACAAGTCTGACTTCTGGCTGAAAGTAGAAGAGGGATATGGGAGAATTCACATGACAAGTAAAACCCATTTTAATGAACTGATACAAATCTTAAAAGGTTAAGATAAGTGCTATATAAAAATGTCCTTAAATTGGGATTTCTTGGAAGGCTGTGGATAGCCATGCATCTTGTTGGGTCAAACAGATCATTCCCTGTATTGGTGGGCCACAAGGCCTATGTTATGTAAAAGATCATATTATAGGATATCTTAGTTAGAATCTTTGAATGGTTTGGGTTGGAAGGGACATTGAAGATTGTCTGGTTCCAACCCCCTGCTATGGGGCAAGAACACCTTCCACTAGACTAAGTTGCTTAAAGCACCATTCAGCCTGGCTTTGAACATATCCTGTTGCCTTAGATTTTTTTTTTCCTTAAATATGTTCTTTGGTGTCTCTTTTTTTTATCTTGTAGCATTGAAGAGATATTAATCAAAATAACCAGATATTAATTTAAATTTTTAAAAAGGGTTTGTCAGAAAAATAGCTGAGTTCAAGAGATTATCTGAAGGTGCTTAAAATAGCTTGTACTCCATTGTTCCCTAAATGAAGAATTAAACTGTGTTGTAACATGGATGTGTGTTCATTTAGGTATTGGTATATTTTCATAACTATATTCTGAGTTCTTGTGGTTTCTTTGTCTCTGAGAAATGACCTTCCCTTCACCCGTAGGGGAAAAATAATGTAGAAGACAATGTTGTTCTGAACTGTTTATTTGTGGGTTTGAGGTTCTAGAATGATTTTTCAAATAACTTGATTTCTGGTTGTGTTTACCATAAAGTAGATCTGAAATATACAGTTTGATGAAGTTTATTAAGTTTATTTCATTTTAAGATAATTGTACAACTTCATGAAACTTCTGCTAAATCTTCAATAATCAAGCAAGATTAAGATAAGGGGCTGGTGAGTGGGCTGTTTACTGTTGCCTGCCTTGATAATCCCTGATCTCACACAGTTTATATGCTAATTTCAAACTTGCTATCAGTGAAATCAGCTGGTTTAATTTAATCCAATTAACTGCTTAGAATAATTTAGTTGAATTTGTCTGATATGATCTGGATGATTCTAACTATTTTCTGTACAGTATCAAGTACACAGGAGTCTGGACTTCAGAATATAGATGGAAATCACAGGAGCTTAAAAAAGAATGATTCTAGTGAAAATTCTTCTACTGTTACCAGATCTTTATTTAGGTAATGTCTTAATTTCTTATTTAATGTCTTAGAACATTTCAACCAAAACCAAACACATACACTACAGTGTTGTGTGGGTTTTTTTTGTCGATTTTTTTTTTTTTTTTTTTTTTTTTTTTTTTTTTTTTTTTTTTTTTTTTTTTTTTTTTTTCTTGAGTTTGTTTTTTCTTTTAGGGAAGAGAAGTCACAGGAACTGGGTGCTCTAGTTAATTACCACAATCCATTGAGACCACTAAACAAATCTAACCAGGTAAAACATGTAACATTTTCTTTAAAATATTAAGCTCTTTATTCTGCTTTACACACCTGATAACTTTGAATTTGCTCAAAGATTTGCCCATTTGGGAGGATTCCTGTTGCCCTAGTATCTGATGATGATGATGACATGGAGGATTCAAATGTTCCACTCACGGCCAGTGTTACAAAGAGGTATGGTTATTGGATTTACCTAAAGCACAACAGAGTTTGATACCCCTTTTCATTGGTACTTTTACTGGATAGTGGAAATGTCAGATGTTAATGTGAAATTTGTCATGAAGGATAGACACAAATAGTCATTATAGTTGGAACAGGTACTGCAGTAACCTACTTCTGATCTTACTATGCAGATTCTTTGTATGAAAGAAAGCATATAAAGATGAAGAGAGAGCATGTTCTGGCTAGTCAGTAAGCTGAAAAAAAAAAGGAAATTAAAGTGGAAATAAATTTAGTTAAAAATATCTTTGTTTATATAGTCCAGTTTTTAAAAAGATATAAGGCAGTCTTGTAACTTTCAAAATATTTTTAAATCCTCATTTTTAGGACTTCTTTGTATTGTTTCTCACTGTGCTGCCTGAGTGGACCTGCTTTTTTCTATATTTGAAACTTGTAGCCAAAAGCCTTCACTACTTTAAGTAGTGTGTGACAAGTAGTAGTCACAACTACTTTTTTCATCTCATTCACAAAAAAGGCCATTGCCACAGTGTTGGCATGTGATGTAAGTAAGAATGTCACTTCAACAGGCAAACGTCCAGCTCCAAAGAAACAGCCTTTGTTACACCTTTGCCACCATCAGAACCCAAACCTTGTGGGCGTGATTCGTACAGCCTGGGAGATTTTCAGGTAACTTTGTTTTTTAATTACATAAAAGGAACTCTAGCTATTCTATGATACTATTAAGAAAGTTAATAACACCTTTTTCAATTCAGGAAAGAATTAATGTAGAGTTTTCCTTTAAGTAATCATTTGTGGATAGGAACATTCATTGTGGCTTTTAAACTTGAAAATTGTTATGCATAATAGGGCATTAAAAAAGAGATTTCTCTGAACAGTACATCTGATGGGAGCAATGGGAGTGATGTTAGGAATATGATTTATGAGGAGGGGATATACAGGACCACTTTCAGCTGTAGTTGTGAATTTTACCATGGGAAGTATCCTATTTAAGTAAGCCCATTCAACTAAAAATGCTCTATGGAGCCATAAACTACAGGTTTTGATAGAGATTTGTTTTCATCAAATCACAAAAGTCTTACATTTTCATGTTCCATGTCCTCATCCCCTAAAAGAAAATTCTAGAATAGGAAGTATTTAGACCTTTATTAAAGAAGTTCAGAATGTTGATGTATTTAAAAATAGCATCAGTAATACTTGTCTGTGTAACATGCACAGTTCCCTGAGGCATGTTTGCATTGCAATGCACCTGCTATTTCATTATCTTAGGGAAATGTCTTTTGTATATTAGTCTTGAGATTTCCTTTGATGCTTTTTTAAGACGCTTTTTATGTTCTGTAGTCCTTACAAGAAAAAACAGCTGTACAGTTGCAGATGTTGGATGAGGGCAGCTCAGAAACAGCTACCAATTCAACTGTAACTCTGAAAACCAAAGTGCACGCAAGTCTTGTGGCAAAAAGAGAAGGTAACTATTAATGTTGTCTGAATAGTCTGAAATAGAATAAGCATTGAAAATGTGCTGTTCTGTGTTATTTTTTTCAAAAAGCAGAAGTTACTGCATTAACATACTTTTGGAGAATGGCCGTTTTTAAAAGAACTTAAAGAATCAGTTTTGGTGTATTTCAGAAATAAATACTTCACTGGATATTGGGTCATCAATACATGGATTTTGACTGTTGTGTGAAGTCAGCTAGAAATAGGGATGGCATGATATTACATTCTGTTTGTCTTTCTGGAAAAGGTTGTAACCAACTTGGTTTTATAGCAATGATTTCAGAGCTATCAAAATCTAGGAGGTTGCTACTAATTATTTACCAGCTTCATGGAATATGGAATACATGTAGTAACCTCCTATGGTTACTTGCTACTTAAGTGTTTCACCACTGGAAAGAAACCAATCAAAGCTGGTTCCCTAAGTGATTTTCTCATCCTGCTGAAAAAATTCATTGAAAATGTCTAATATTGCAAGAGTTGGATTTAGGATTGTATAAGTACATATGTATTGTAGGAAAGAAATATTTTGCTTGGAAGATGCTTTTTCAACTTCAGTGTCCCCTCAACCCCCCAGTGAAATTTTCCCACTGACTTGCACTGGGAACAGTTTAAGTTTCAGGTCATTTAACTTTCCCTGCTTGTGCTTCATTCACATTTCCAGGTGAGATGCTGGTAGTTCAGTCCTTCAGCAGCTAAATTGCTCTAAGCTGCTCAGCATGGAATGCTGCTTTCTAGTAATTTGAAAACTTTTGAAGCTTGTGAATAAACACGCAAGCTGTGCTGTTAGCCGCTTGCACTGCCACATCACACCATTTCACTCTTGTACTACCTGTGCAAAAGGAACTGGAGGACAGAGTGCCAAGTCCTTTCAGGCCTCTGGCTTCAGTCATTACACTGGGTTGGTTGCCTATTGTCACAGACAAGAGACCTCTAATTTGGAGTATGGTAATAAGCTTATCTTCAGTGCTTTGTAAAACTGCTCAATATCATGGGACATAGTATAATTTATGAATGTACTCTTTACGAATTTTGTGTGTTGGTGAAGGAAACAGTTGCATCTCTGTTACTGGTACAGTATTATCCTAAGATTTTGAAGAAAGTTGCCATTTTACTACACTGAATTGAATATGGAGCCTGAGGACTTCTTTAATGTCTTTTAAAGCCTAATTCCAGTAAGTCATCTGTGTTTTAGTTTGATCTAGAAAATGAGGTAAAATTATTCTAGAAACATTTTAAGTGTTGAATATTGAATCATTTTATAATCTATGGTGTTTGATTTATTTTTTTTTTTTTTTTGTTTTTTTTTTCCCAGAAGATAAAGTTCAGCATCTGGACCTAAATATACCAGAGCCCAGGAGTCTGGAAAGTCAACAGCAACGATCTAGTTTTGGTGAAAGCTATAGAAAGCACTTGGAGCAGATTAAACTTAACTGTGTTAATGCCAGGGGGAAAAAAACAACTCAAGAAGTGTTACAGAAAAGCTGCTATGGAGAGGTGAAATAACAAAAATATGTACTACGTGTGTGCTGCTAGCAGCAGCCTTCTCACATTGAAGAAACTATTTCTGTGTTTTTAATTGCAGCCCCTTGTGTGATAAAATATCTTGCTTTGCCCTTTGTAGGGAAAAGAAAGGAACCTTGAACAGTCTGGTCATCCTGTTTCAAGACAATTATCGCCACTAGATGCTGTTTCTAAGATAAGTGGTCCATCACACATTTATGGAACACCAAGCACCACATCTAAGGATTATATGGCCTGGTAAGCCTACTAAAAGAGGATAGTTGATCTCTGGAGAGGCTTAAGCAGATTTTTACTTTTTTTTTTCTGTTTACATAGCAAACATTCTAAATGTTTCTGTAAAGTGCCTTTGAGATTCAGGTTGTATTTAGGAACGTTTTCCTTTTCGGGCAGCTTTTCAGCTTTTGAATGTTTGCCATCAACTAAATAGCCCTTAGCAGAGCATTTACCTTTTTCACTGATCCCTGCTACATGACATTTTATTTTGGATAACTTTTATGTGGTTGATAGGCTTTTTGGTTTATCAGTTTATTTCCCATAATGCAAGTGTCTGAGCTTTTTTAAAAGCACTTCAAGAAGTCCAGAGGCTTGCAGAATTAAGTACTTATATTAGGAAATTATAGTATTTGTTTATCCATGTTACCTTAAATTAGGCATAAACCCCTATGCCTGTGTTGGCAAATCTTTCTAATTATATGATTACTTATTGTTTTCATAAGTCTCTAGGATGAATCATGTAGGTCAAGGTTGTATGCTGAGTAAGCTCTGTTCCTGTTGGTAGGACTTCTGTCTCTATAGCTGTAGAATTTAGAATATATGTAGGGCATGAACCACATAATTTCACGAAGGAACCTGATTATAGTCCTTGATTAAATTTTCTTTAGTTTGTATGTACCTGGTAAATATGCAGAATTGGTGATTGTTTCAGTATTCAAAGAAAACTATGCTTTGTTCTGGTTCTGTCCTTTTGTTTTTTTTTCTTCTTCTGATTTTACTCTACCAAATAAATTCTAGTTTTATACATTCTTTTCCAGTTCTGATCTTGGCATTAGTCTCTGTAAATATTAAGGGTATTTAGTAGTGGGGAAAAATAAAGTATGTTCAAAAATACAGCTAATATAACTCGATGGTAAACACATCAGGAGAACAAATGAAAAAAGATTTTTTGCAATCTTCAGTTTTCTTAAATCCATGATCTTTCTGCTCATACACAGTATAGCTAAAGCTCTCAAGGCAATAGTGAGGGTTTTTGAAGTCTGTCTGTGAATATGCTTACTTGAAAAAATAGGTAATCTATAAAAATTTTTAATAAATAATGAGCTGGAGAGGAGTAATTTGCTCAAATTCTCTTGTAGTCAGCTCTTCTAGCTTTATAGTTCTTTTAATTTTCAGTTGCTGTGAAGTGCCAGCTGTTGTCTGAAGACAGCAAATTTATGTTTTTAAAAGTATTTGCTAAGTATGTTATAGTTTCAGTATATTTCTAAAAGGACTTCTAAATGAAGAAGTTGAAGTGATCTTAGTAATGATAATTACTGAATAAAGTGGAGGCTTGGGTTCTTGCTAGTCAATAGGGTTTAACGTTCAAGAAACGCTGAGGATTTCAACTTTGTTGTTAAAATTTTCTTAAGAAAATACAACTAACGCAGATATTGTTCATATTTTTGTTAGTTTCAGCACACCAGTCGTAAAGGACAAGTTTCTACCAGGATGTCAAATTTCTACTCCCTACAGCCAGTTCCCTTATTATTTACCACATACTCCAGCAACTCCATTTCAAAATCAAGTTGGCTTGCAGGTAATTGTCATTTTTTCAGTACGTATTTTCATTGGGAACTACTTTAGGTAATACATTTGTGTATATATATTTTTTTTAATCTGAAGTTACTGTTAATCTGCCTGGATGAGTAATGGAAAGTAGTGTATTATTCCCAAAATAACTTTCTTCATGTGTATGTCTGAATTTAGATGTCAGGTGTTGAAAAATCAGTTCAATTTTGTCAAAATGCTGGAGCCTTAATGTCTGCAACCTAAACCTTTTCAATCCTACATAACAACAGAGGAAAAAAACTATAGCCTCTATTTTTATTCTGCTGTGCTTTTACAGTGCTACTACCCACTACAGTACAGTAGCAATCAAGAGAAGCAGTGTGTTGAAAACCTTGAGTTTGAGGGAGGTAGAAAGTTGCATTTCTCCACCATTTTTGTTAGATTTCAAAAATTGATACATTTGTTGTGGCCTGACATAATGTAACAATGGGTTACCTTAGATGTGTTGTACATTCAGGTGGGAACCCTTCCCAATTGTAGATAAAACTGGGGGATAGGTTTAAGCTTTCTACCAGAGGATAATTAAATTAAATCAAACTTGATGACTTTTTATGACTTGTAGCAGATATGGGCAATGCAGGCTGTTTCAGCTTCATGCTTCTGCAGTCTCCTAGCTAGTAATTAGCTTCAAATAAAACGTTAGATTATTTCACTACAGCTCTTAAGTTTCATGCTGGGACTGAAAGTCTCTTGGATAATGTATTTTTTTATATGTTGAGAGAGAGGTGTCTCTGATCTGGGAAGCCTTATTAAAGAACATGCTTTCCTTGATTTCTAGTTTGAAGAGCATTGGCACCTTTTACAAGAGTTCAATGAAGTCATGTGCCAAATGATGATCAGTATGTGGGGATTGAACTTACATTTGAAGTTTCTTTACTGCTTCTAAACAACTTCATCTTCTTCAGAAAAAGCAAGACAAAGCATTTTAACTTAATAAAAAGTATAGATCTCTCAAGCTTTGTTGCATGTACCAATATTTATTTCTTAACCTCTTCTGTGTGTACACAGGTTCCAGCTTCTATACCTTCGCATGAATGCCTTGCTATCAATGGAAGAGTTTATACAGTGTTAAAGCAAATAGGTAGTGGAGGCTCAAGTAAGGTAAGGTGCCCCTTCATCCTTTTAGACAGTCACTTGTTTACACAGTAGTAGTTCTATTGTAAATACACATTGAAGTCATCTAACGAGTACCGGGTGTTAACATGTACACGACAAATGCCCCAAGGAATCTAGAACTTTCCTGGTTTAGTGCTATGCTTAACTTTTGCTCTTGAAGGTAATTTCTAGGGCAAACATTAAAATTCGTGGTAGAATCCGCTCTTTGGTTATTGTGTACATCCTAATGTGACAGGCTGTTGTTAGAGCAGTTTTGGGAAATGGGTAACTTGTAAAGTTGATTGAGAGCCTGAAGGAGACAGACCATCTCTTAACTACTTCTGTAACTTGTGTGAGAAGTAGAGTTGTAGCCATGTCTGAAGTGATAAATGAGCTGCCTTTTACGTGGAATTGTGGGGTCACAGGAGCTTGGGAAACAATATTGGCAAAATCTCTTGGATTTGTTATAGTTCCTTACTTTTTAACAGCATAAGTAGTTTAGCTGAATGTTGTGGGGAACTATGTCAAAGGTTTTACGAAAGTCCAGATAGCTGACTTCTCTACCTCTGCCCTTGTCTACTGATGTAGTCCCTCACAGAAGGCCACTGGGTTGGTCAGACAGACTTGAACGTGATGAAGCAGTGCTGGCTCTCTCAAATCACCTCCCTGTTCTCCATGTGTTTCAGCATAGCTTCTAGGAGGATGCATCCTAAGGACAGCTAATTCAATTAATTACTTAGAGGTCTTTCTCTTTGTGAATCCACGTTGATTGTGTCTGATCATTGCATTTTAGTAGTACCAGCTTCTCTAATTTTTCCAGGAACTGAGGTTATGCTAATAAGTTTGTAGTTTCCTGGGTCTTCCCTCACATCATTCTTGTCAATTGGGCTAACATTAGCCAGCTTCCAGTGAGCAGGGAACTCCAGAAGGACTCTCTCCCTGTGTTGCCAGTGCATGGCTGTAGAATGAGGTAGGATGGCAGGGACCTCTGTGTGTCACTTTCTCATAGCCTGCTTAAAACAAGGCCAAAAAAGAGCATGTTACGCATGTGTTTTTGGGTTTAAATATTTTCAAGGATGGAGATTTCACAGCCTATCTGGACAAGCAGTTTTCCTGTTGGACTATATGACAGTGAAAAAATCAAAATATCTGATTGTAATTTTCCTTGTTGTTAGCTATTTCTATTGCATCTCATACTTTGATGATTCAAGAGGAGTCTGTCATACCTTCCCTTTAAACAGCAGAAGAACAGCAATAGGATTTCTTGCAGCCTTCTCATCTTAAGACTGAATGAGGCTTTGTCCTCTCAACCTCTTCTAAAATGCCATGTGATTTAGCCTCCAAATTATTTTGGTGTGAAAAAATCAATGTGTGAGGGCAGATCAAATCTGTGTCTCTGGGAGTGTTATTTCATAATCTTATCTTAGAAACACTGCATACTTATGATGTATTACACCTGGTGAAATATAATGTGGCACCAAGATAGCTTCTGATAGAGGGCTGTTTCTGTTGTAATTGATGTCTTCTTTCTTGATTTTTTTTTTTTTTTTTTTTTTTTTCATGCTGACTTGTATGAATTTCTTCCTTTTGAAAAGGTAGACTTCTGTGGTATTCTGACTGAGTTGAGAAGAAGGACCATAGTAAATCAGAATTAGGGATAAATGAAGTTGTTAATATACTGATAATGATACTGTTTTGCAGGTGTTTCAAGTACTGAATGACAAGAAGCAGCTGTATGCTGTCAAATATGTGAATCTAGAGGAAGCTGATCAACAAACTGTTGAGAGCTACAAGAATGAAATTGCTCATTTGAGTAAACTGCAGCAACACAGTGATAAGATCATCCGCCTTTATGGCTAGTGAGTAAATACTAACTTTATTTAATCAATATTTCTCTATAAAAATATTTCCTTCACTTTTAACATAATGTTTTATTTTTAGTGAAATCACTGATCAGCATATTTACATGATAATGGAGTGTGGAAATATTGATCTTAATAGCTGGCTTAAAAAGAAAAAAAAGATGGATCCATTGGAACGAAAGAGCTATTGGAAAAATATGCTGGAAGCTGTTCACACAATTCATGAACACGGTATTCTTAAATAATTCTGGGTATTTGTGTAGGATATATGGGAGATAACATGGTTTAATTTTGGAGGTTGTATTGTTTTTAGTGTTGGTGTAATCTTGATGATCTACAAAGATGGGTATTTACTGTATTTTAAAAAAAGCAGTGAAGCAAAAAACCGAGGTAAATGTTGATCCAGAGATAGACTTAAATAACTCAAGAAGGATCTCACAAATATCACTGTTTATGTAATGCTATGTTTCCTTTCAACAGCCAGAAAATATTTTCTGTTTTAGACTGCATCGAATACTCCCAATTCCACTTGCTCCCTGTTAGACTGTTAATCACTCATTCTCTCCAGAAATAGCTTTGACATTAATGACAGCTCAGCCATCTTTACTTTAGGAAAAGTGGAAACACTTTGTCAGAGTTCTTCAGGCCTTCCTCTCATCCTTACCTATATAATTAAAGTGTATGCATCTATATTCTAGTAGAGGGCAGACTTGGATCTTTTCCTATATAATAATGAAGACTAATACATGTAGCAGAAAGCATCACCTATTTTCAGGACTAGAACATTCAATAATATAGCAAACAGCAAAACTTACTGAAATTCAGGGTACATACATATATGTGATGTTTTGAAAAAAGACATTGAATTCTGTAAAATATCAAGATAAATTGGTTGGCTATGTAGATAGTAACCAAAATTCATGTTAAATTGTGCAAGTAGAGGTTGTGAGAAGTCAGTTGTGTATACTCCCCAGTGAATGGTACCTTTTAATCAGGCTAAGCAATATAATTGTTTTATTTTAACCACCTGCTTAGCTAATTAAAGAGAACTACAGGCATAGGCAGGTCACTGAATTGCTCCAGAGCAGCAATTCAGTGTGGCCATGTGCACACAGACCTGAGAGTCTGTCACAAACTGGGACAAACTGCAACTCAAATTGCTTGGAGCTGTTCTGTGGTAGCTACAGATTTGAATAAGTAGTAATTCTAACTGTCAACTCATGCAATTCTTAACTGTTTAGGAAGAAATGGAAGCACATTTATGAAATCTGCAGAGACTCAGATAAAGCTGTTCTGTACCTTCCCTCTGTGCAAGAGTTATGGGAATTGAGTAATGCTAAACCTTATGGTGGTAATTTGGATTTGCTTTAATTTCTTTTACAGGCATTATTCACAGTGATCTGAAACCAGCAAACTTTCTGATAGTTGATGGAATGTTAAAACTAATAGATTTTGGCATTGCAAACCAAATGCAGCCAGATGTGACAAGTATCATTAAAGATTCTCAGGTGAAATACTTTTTGAAAATTCATGTTCATTTTTCTGTGAAGTGCTAGAGTACCTGCTGATAATTTTGATTGTAATAACCTAAATTACTATTGAAATTTTATGCTGAATAGTTTTAGATGTGTATATAAATATTAATGTAAATTGATTTTTACATGTTTTTAATGAACAGAATAATAATGGCCTTCAGCCTTAATGCAAACAAATTTTTGAAATGCTTTTCAGTATTTTGGGGTAGAAATCTAAGCTTTTATTAAGGGAATTAAATTTAATGCATGCTTTACTTAAAAGAATATTTTTTCATTTTTATGGCTAGGCTGGCACAATGAACTATATGCCACCTGAAGCAATAGAAGATAGGTCTTCCTATGGAGAAAATGGCAAGCCTCGTTCCAAGGTAGTATCTTTCTCCTCCTATTCCCTTCATGCTAAGAAGGAAGTAATTCAATCATGTATCTTCATATTTGGTTTTTTTAAAATCTTCCACTGAAACTTGAACATAAGAAAACTTACTGTGCCATGATGATGTGTGCAGAGTTGGAAGGTTAAGCCTAAATCTTCCTAACTACCTAAAAGCATTTGGTAGATGGTGTTTAGAAAAATGTAAGTGCTCAATTAATGAGTAAAATTGAAAGTAAAAGAGGCATAGACTTGGGCATTTTTAGGGCCTCCTGTATGAGTTCAGTGTATCCTATTAATTTTTCTATGCTACAGAGTATTATGTATTGTAGAAATTTTTATAACATTACCAGGGCAATGGAACGTGAATGATGAGCACTGAAGGAAAGCATTTTCACACTGGCAGTCAAACTTCAACTGAGGAGTACATGGTTTGGTGGAAAAGTATTTAAAAACCATATGTACATGAAGAGTAGCTTTTTAATAGTTTAATGGAAGTATTATTAGGTAATGAAATAGGATCTTGTCTTTCTAAATAGAGAATAAAATATTTTGTAATTGGATTTCTTTTTAAGGATGATAATTTTTACCTAGCTTTGTACTTTAATTAAAAACTGCATGCAAAGTGCAGACTTCTTCAGCTCATCTAAGCAAAAATCTCCCCACTGTGCTGGGAGTCAGGTTCTCTGTATGCATCTTCCTCCACTTCCCTCCTCTCCCCCACTCTGTGCTTCTCTTAAAGTGCTTCAGCTTCAACAGGAGAAGTGGAAAGTTGTCCTGCAGGGAATAGCCTGGGTGTCATGGATCTGAATCCTTTAAACCCAGAGGAATTGAATTGTGATTTTTCCACTTTGTAAACATAGCTGTGATCTCTCACCATTTCCTGGATTTAAATAATTTAGTATGCTTTTACTTGTATTTATTTTTAAATCTGAAATGAGAATCCTGCAATTCAACTTGTTAAAGACTAACTTTAGTTTTAAGTTAGTTCTTCAAGTAAGTTGATTTTCAAAAAATAGTTAAGAATAGTTTTCTTATGGAATATCAGTGAAGGAAGCTACATCACTGTCTTAGTAGATAATGGCATGCTGCCTTAGTGATTCTATGTAATAGTTACAAAAATTTCTTATACTGTGAAAACTGCATGATAAATTGACTGAAGGGTCAGTTTCTTAAGTATAGAGTAATCTTCAAATTTTCTTTTTTGATATTAGATAAGTCCCAAAAGCGATGTGTGGTCACTGGGCTGCATTTTGTACTGTATGACATATGGAAGGACTCCATTTCAACATATAACAAATCACATCAATAAAATGCATGCTATTGTTGATCCAAGTTATGAAATAGGGTTCCCAGATATTGCTGAGAAGGATCTTCATGATGTGCTGAAGGTAACTGCTCCTTTATTTAAATAATGGTAATTGCTTTTATTTCTTTTATTTTCTAAAACTGAGTGAGTTGTGGTTGAGAGATGTTTTCCATAAATAGATGCTCACTGCTACTTGCAGTAACAGGCCTTATTCCAAATGAAGAATGAAGCTAGAGCTACTTCATGTAGTTTCCATATTAAAGTCTCTTTTCTGCTCAATACCAGTTAAGTAAATACTGAAAGCAGTCTGACTTAAGTCATTTGGTTCAACATCCAAAGTAAATACTGTTAATTCCTAGGACAATTCATAATTTATAGGCAAAGTATTCTTCCTCTTTTTTCATTTGCAGCGCTGTTTAATAAGAAATCCTAAAGAGAGAATTTCTGTTTCGGAGTTGCTGGTACATCCCTATGTTCAAATTCAAAGTCACTGTCAAACAGGTACACTTATTTTAAAATACATTTTTATTTAATAGTATTTGTAACTATGCTTTAAAAAAACGCTTTACTCTTAGGTGTACTAGGAGCTTGTTGGCATGACTCAATTTTGTTTGGTGCCTATGTCTGCTTCAGAAAAGACTTCAATATTTTGATTCTTAAACCTCTATAAACTGTTCTGGCAATTTTTACACTGATAATGTGTACAATTTCAGCATACTGTAAATTAACTGCAGGTGTCCCAAGTGCAAAAGGAACAACAGAGGAAGTGAAACGTATCCTTGGCCAGCTTGTTGGCTTGAATTCTCCCAATTCTATTTCTAAAGCTGCAAGGGTAAGTAAATTTTCTTTATTTTGTGTAGTGGTACATGCTCATGCAGACAAAGGTTGGAGTGTTCAGTAGTGAAAGCTGAAACCATGCATATATGAAATCTTTATCGTAGCTGGAAAAACATTGCATATCTTAGTGGTTTTATTTGCAAGGATGCAGAATCTCGCTAGATTCTTCTGAATTGGAAGGGTTGAAAATTATGCCAGTAATCTTTAATTTTAGTATTTTCTTTCTTTTCCACCTCCCAGTAGATCTGCTTTGCTTTTAAGCTCCCCCTATGTGGGGGTCTTCTAATTTAAGAACCCTCACTATGGAGAAATTATCTAAATGATCTGTTAATACAGTATCTGTATACACACTTTTGGACTGCAACTGTTCCTGCTTCCTGGAAGTTGCTGAACTGTTAATGCAATGCTGTGTGTAAACTAGTTCCTGCAGCCTCTTATTGCCTAAAAGAGAAGCTTGATAAATATTCAACTCTGTTCTTTCTGCCTGTGTCTCAGAAGAAGAAATGGTGGTAAAGTATGCATAAGACCTCTAGAAGGCAAAGCTGCTTTCATGGGGTGGAAAGTAAATTCAGTGTATATTAGATCTAAAGGAGTTAATGCTTTCACTTCTAGTTGCACTTGTTCTGTTTTAGATATGAGGGTGAACAACTAGTTATTCTAACAAAATTGTGTCGTGGCTGTTTGTGGGCATTTGAGTATCTCATGTAAAGCTTGCATGCCCCAAGTACACAAGTAACTCTCTCTTTCCATGCTGGTGTTTCCATAGTGGAGACATTTAATAAAGTAAACTTGGTTTTAGATCTCTGTAGCTCATTTGTTCTCTCCTGACTTGTGAAGCCCTAGAACTGCCCACACTGCTAAGTCAGTGTATGTATTTTCTTCTGGGCACTGCACTGCGTTACAGCTGCTACAACTAAGCTGTCTTAAGTGATTTTATTTTTTGATTTGACAAAACCAATTTTGGTATGGAATATTTCAGGTGATAATGTTTGTTATATAGTTTGAATCCATGTGCAGTACAACTGTGTTGACCTGAATAACCTGTGTGTTTTACTTTCAGACTTTATATGAACAGTGCAACAGTGGCAAAGCTCTTGATGTATCAGCATTTGCAAAACCTGGGAGTCAAACATGGACAACAAAATGATGTACTACTGTTCAGGAGGCAACAGATGTCTGGTCTGTTCAAAGACTTTTTTGTGCTGCTAGCTTTTAAAAGGACACTCAGCATAAAGTTTGCATTTTTATATGTTTTTTGTTCTTCTGATAATACCTGCAGGACATTAAAAAGAATTTAATTGAATGCTTTTCACTGTGGGCTCTTCCACTCCTTTCATGCTGCTTGGGTTGAGGAACAACAACGGCTACTTGGTGATTATGGTCTGTGTTACTTACAAAGCACTACAGTGGCTGGAGTACAAAAACTTGTATGAGAAGCTTTTAAGATGAGATCTTATGAAAAGCTAATATAAAAAAGGTCCCAAAAAATGCCAATTGATGTTTGTGAAAAACATAATGTCTTTTGAAAAGCCTCACACACAAGCGGAGTGTTATGCTGTTCTGTTTTTTGCTAACAAGTACCTCATGTCCAGTTTTGACCATAACCAAGGAAATGAACACTCTGTATAAAGCACCAGTTACAATATTGGTAGATGCATGTAAATGTCACCAGTTTTTGAGCTGTTCCTGTGGTTATGGTGGAATCATCAGTCCTGTTCTGAACTTATATGAATAAAATGGCTCTTGTATTAAAATAGTATTATAAGTGTAGTCTGCTTTTCAAATTTCAAAATAGTAGAAAATTCTTCAGGATTCACAATGCTAATTAATAAATTACTAATTTGGATTTTTAAAATCTAAAATACACTGAATGTTAAGAGAAGTGGCTTTTACATGATTGTTACTGGATTGGTCAGGTTTTAACTGAATTACATTTCTGGTGCAAGTGTATGCTCATACCTGCCCTCCCTTGTTTTGGGTTAGCTGTGATTCTCCACATTACACAGAGAGTGATCAGGAGTGGGAACTATTCCTGATAAGGAAGAGGGCTGAATCAGGGGCAGAGTGTGTGCCCACCCCAGTCTTGGAGCATGCACAGGAACAGCACATCTCCTTCCTAAGAGCAAACCTGGAATGATAAACTTAAGGTATTGATTATTATTATTATTATTATTATATGAAACAGGATGTGGAATCTCAATAAGTCATCTGTCAGAATGGAGGTAGTTGTCCCATATTTCTAGTGAAAAAGGTTTGTTCCCCATAATGGTCTTGTTCTTGCTCTTTTTTTAAAGACTTAGTGCTGCTGCTGCAGTTCAGTGGGTTTTCCGGCATAAGGAATACATATGCTAATCATACTCCACCTTTTGTTTATAGTTTGCTATACAGATGTTAAAATTTTCAAAGTTGAAGCTGATGAAGAAAAAAAGTTGTTCTGCACATTTCATATTCTAAACAGTTGGAGAGACTGCTAGGGTATGGGAACTGAAACACTTTGGCTTTCTCTGGAGAGAGGGGTAAAGAAGTATCAGCCTCTTCAGAGAAAAACCTGTGAAGAAAATGTTTAGTCTGCAGAAATGTTTTTTCATAAATTGAAAAGTTTTTCAAGTACTTGTTTAGATTACAGATCTTGTAAAAAATTTTTCGTAATTAATTCTAATGTTACAGTTGTTAACTCTTATTGTTTTGCTTCTAGTTTGTGTTGCATATTGAGAAGCAGTGTTACAATAGTTTAGAGCTATTTTTCTTTAGTAGTGAATGATTTATCAAGCCTTTCTATATTCCATGACTGATGAAGAACCCACAGGAAGTACAACTGGCATGAGAGGGAGCTTGTGAAAGAGCCCTGGAGCTGATAAGAGGCAGTGGGTTGTTATCATCATCCCTTTTAATTATTTTTTTCCATTGCAGATGGGCAGTTGATTTATATTCCTTCCCCACCTCAATGACATGCTGCAAGATGTCTGTCTGCCTTGGCAGCTGCCACTTACCAGTCTTCAATCTACTCCAGGCTTTTTTTATTGCCTTATAGACAACTATCTCGGCTCTCAGGTTATCCTGGAGTCTTAAAAACAAGTGAATTACAGAAATATTGTGTGATTAGCTTTAAAGCACAAAAAATAAGTCTTAAATGTTGGGTAACAGTAACTGCTTGAAGCTGTTTCAAGGTTACAGAATGTCCATCTGCATTACTGTCACCCTTGAGGCTGCATTTAAGGACATTGTATTTAGTGAAGAGTGGAGATCTGTTGAAACAGGGTATGTCTCTGTATAAGTTGTTACTGGATACATGTACAGTATAATGCTATATCAGCTAACAGTGAGCTACCACAGCTATGTGAAGTGTACAAAGGTAAATGAGAACACTTCAGTAAGTTCCCTGATGTAATTCTTGCTGGAAAAATGGGTTTGGGAACTTCCAGACTTTAAATCTAAAACTGCGGTCCAAAAGCTCTACTCACCAACTGACACTATCAAAGAAACCTAACTGCAGAAGGGTGACTTCCCTTTTCATTTCTGAATGGGCATAGCATGACTCAGTCTCCACCTCCCTCATGAGGGTAAGGGGGGGAGCAGGCACTGACCTCTCTGGTGGTGGGAGCTGAGGGAATGGCAGAAAGCTGTGTTGGGGAAATTTAAGTTGGATATCAGGAAAAGGTTCTTCTCCCAGAAGCTGTTTGAACACTGGAACAGGCTCCCCAGAACAGTGGTCACAGCACCAAGCCTGACAGAGTTTAAGAGTTTAGACAATATTCTCAGGTACATGGTGTTACTCCTGGGGTGTTCTGTGTAGGGCCAGGAGTTGGACGTGATGATCCTTGTGGGTACTTTCCACCTCAGGATATTTTTTGATACTGTGATTCTGCCTGAACTCTGCTCTATCAGGTTAGTTGGAATTCAAACATTAAACAGAGTTTTGAAGACACTGCTCATGTAGTCAGTCTTGTGACAGCACCTAGAATTGAGTCCTTCACAAGAACCTCTCCTCTAGGGACTCTTGACCAAGGAACAAAAATCTATTCACAAATCCATCACCATGATGCTGGAGGAGTCAAACTCCTGCTTCTCAGTGTCTTGTGGAAATTGCTTTTAAGGTGCTACTGTATCTGTGTAGGAGGGAAATAGTAAAATCCCTAACAGCAGAGAGTGCAGGGCAGAGGGTGTGAGTTAGTTTGAAGTGAAGTTGTCAAATTGTCACTATTTTGGTCCCTTCTGTGGATTTCTGTTATTTAAGTACCTGATAATGGTCTCATGCTAAACAGTTCTAACTAATTCTGGGAGTGGTCATAAGTATCAAATTAAAAATTCAACTGTTGAAGAAAGCTTGAGTTCTAGCCCAGGTGTGAAGTCTAGCTTGCTCCCTGAGCTCTGTGTCAAGGATCTCTGACTAATCCTTGCAGGTGCCAGTTACTCCTTGTTTCTCTCTTCCAGTTGTTTACACTGTTATTGCCTTGCTGCTCACACAAAATGCAGTTCTCAGCAGGAAGGATAAAACAAATACCACTTTTTATCATATTTCTCTCTTTAACGCTTATTGGTAAGGCATGTCCTGTTTCAGCTAAGGATAAACTGCTAATATAGGAGTGTTCCCTTCCTGCTTGATGTATATATCTCCTCCCAACTTTGGTTTTCTGTGCCCACCTGCCTGGAGCACAAGGCTTTTCAGTCTGTCAGGGAGCTGGTACAGTGTGCCCTTGTTTGCTTACCGCTTCACATAAAGTAATTAAGAGATAAATCTTGTGAGATAAAGGCCATAAAGAATGGAGCAGGCAATGCAGTGTGATTTACTTGTAGGATATAGAGGTGTACACCAGTATGGACACAGAAGAAGTCTCTATACAGCCTGTTCCATGCACTTTCATGGGAGTTGCTGAAATGAAACCTGAGATAAAAATCTGACTCCTCACCTCAATTCCTTCTCTTGGCAAGTAGAATATTCGCAGATAAACAATGATGCAATTTCAAGATTCTGGCTCTAATCAGATGAATTGCTAAAATCCAGGCAGATTTTGCAATGAAATATGACTAATTTGATATGGAATAGTGGTACCACTGTTCTGAACCCTGAATAAACACAAGGAATTGGGCAGTTTTAAACAGCATCTGTCCATTGGTCCTAACCCTTACATGTTATAAGGGTCTCTCTACCCACTTAATGTATATGTTATGTGGCACGTGCAGGTATGCTTTGAATTCTTCTTTGTTACATGCACTGTCTCTGGCTTTCCCCCTGTTTTATGTCACTGTTAATTGTATTTTTAATTGGCTTTTAAGTAACTATATTTACAGAAATATGAATTGGATTTGCACTTGATTCCTTTGTAGTCTTGAATAGACTAAATCTCAGAGGTCCTAAATGATTGTCAGCCTAGTACTGCCAAGTCACAGATTAAATATTTCTGAGTCTTAGCTCTTTACATTCCTTGTCTTGTTTGCTTAGAGTTTGGCAGAAAGCTCAGTGCCACAGATCTGTATAGTGCTGCTTGTGTTCAGCGATTCATTGGGGCTTTATGCTCTTCACTGCTACTGCAGAGTGGCATTCTACTTTGAAAAATCTTATCAGGCATAAAACTTGTCACCCACATGTGTCTGGATGTTCATGTAATGAACACATAGTTCTGTGCAGCAGAAGCCTGTGAAGGCTCCTTCACAGTGGTGGGGAAATGCTGGGAGCTGTAGCAGTTGCTGTGTGGTGGAGGGACTGAGCAGCAGGAAGCACTCACCAACATTTCAGGAAGGTACCTCAGTAACGTGAAGTTCTGAGTCTTCAGCAGGTTTTGGGTACCTGAGTGAAAGGTGAGTGTCTGCCTAAATCTTTCAGTCTGATCTTTGGACTTAGATGTCCAGCACTGCAAAGGGAAAGACATTTCCTAACTGCAATGATGAGTGCTGAGCAATGCAAATATGAACAAAGCATTTGTTTTAGGGACAGCAGATGAAGCTTCAAAGAAACCCAGGCTTTTGGCTTGCTGTTTGCCATGGGTTAGAGAATGCTCATGTTGCTGTTCTAGCTTCTCATCTGGAAAGAAAAGCCAAGTCACATGCATGGATGTTCAGAGCTGAGAAACTTGGAAAATTTCATGTCAACCCATGCTCTCTAAGATTTTAGTCCAAGGAACTACTTGAAATTGGTGTGCCAGTGGCAGCATTTTAGGGCAGTTGATAAAGCTCTCCAGAACCCAGGTGCCTTTGACTGCTGAAGTCTAGAGGAGTTTATACGAGCTGTGTGAGATGTTGTCCTGTGTGATTTTTAAATTAGCCTTAGGAACACAGAAAGGGAAGGTTGTAAATATGATACTGGTCTTTGTGCATGTTGAAGCTTGTAAATTAGACTACCAAATATGTCTTCCATAGTAAATAAAGCCAATGTTGACAGAACACAAAGGAATTCACATGGGGAAAAATATCCTAACATACATACAACACAAGGGGCTGTGTAGTGCTGTTTGGGGATGGTTCTTCTGCATTATGCGTAGTTCTCTGGAAATGTCTGCCCAAACCCTGTACCAAAGGACCCTATTGGAATATTAATTATTGGGGAAAAAAAGAGAACTCAAGAAAATGTTGGTGTGCTGCTATGTAAACATACTTGGTTTGAATGCTGGCTGCAGTCCTTGAAAAGATTTAATAAAGCTAGAGAATAGGGAGAGAACCAATAGAGGTGTCCAAGGAGATGGAAATAATTACTTCCATACAAGACTTCCTTAGGAAACTCTCACTCTGGGCTGGGTGCTGGATATCAGCATTGCGTAGGGCTAGGAGCTGATGAAATGATCAGTCAGACTGTTAGAAATGGATGGAAGAAAGATCCTAGGGTTTTGTATGCAACATCTAAGTACATCTGAAATATTGTGGAAGCTAAAGATACCAGTGTGTTCAGAAAGAGATTGGATATATTCAAGGAGGTCAGGATGATCCTTGGCACTGTATGCAAGTAGTGAGATGTAATCTCTGGCTTGGGGATTCCCCCTATATATAGATCTCTGATCCCAAGTGCCTGGGATGTTTTGCCAGAAGTGGCTTACCTTGCTTGAAAGGGTTTATGATAAAGTTTAGCAGACCACACTACCTTGTGCTCTAACCCCTGTGACAATAGATTCCTTACTTGGTTTGGTTTCTTTGGGTCCTGGATACCTAATTTCTATCTCCGTGCCTGTCAGTGTGGCACCTTTCACAGGCAGTGTTGGAATGTATTTGCTCCATCAGTTTTAGCAGGCAGTGTTTTATTGATCGTGTTTTAGCAGGTATTGAGTACCAGCAGCAGCTTGGCCAGAGCTGTGCTGCCTCATCTCACTTCCCACCTGAGCCACTGCCTCTAGGAGTCAGGCAGGTTTTGTAGCTTTGCTGTGAATTCCCTGCTGAGATCATACACTGTTCCTCAGGCACCTGGAAGCTGGGATCGTGGCAGGCTATTGCACGGGTGTCAGCTTTGGAGCAAGGCAACAAGAAAGCAAGTAACAAATTAGTCAACTACAGCACTTTGTGGTAGAAGCAGAGGTTTGGTCCCACAGATTCACTTTTAAGTTCTCTATACATACTGTGACTTTCTTGACTCTGCTTGTAACCATGTCCTGACCTAGTTGGCACTAGGTCCCACTTCACACGCTGCCTGCTGATAACACCAGCAGCAATTCCTGCTGGCAGCTTAGGTCAGTGCAGGTCGTGATGTTTCAATAACCACTTTGGCACACTGGTGGGTTTTTGCACATGGGTGGGTCCTGCAAAACTTGTTTAGCTAGCCTTTCTTTTTCAGAGTTCCCTTTGTGCTCAGTCTTCCCACAGCACCTTGCCTCACACTTTGCTACATGCATGTCCTTACACCCTGTTTCAAGGCAATAGCTGGAATCTTTCCAGTGGTGGTTTCATGGGGAAATGCTAGTTCAAGGAGTTCAGTGTTCGTTTAAATTTCTTCTGAGTTTCACTTTAGACAGGGTCCTGGTATCATTTAGGTAGGCTCCTGCCATAATTCTGAACATATGGCCTCCATGTCCTGGAGTTTAGGTCCTTCCAGAATCTGGAAATAAAAAGGAGCTAAATAAAAAGGAGCCCAGAGCATTTGCTGTTTACTTTGTGGTCAGTCACTATATTGGAGTATTAAATCTTGTCCATTCAAACTCTGGCCAATGATCTGAGTTCAGGAAGATTCTGCTTCTTGGAAGACAAGTAAAAAATAAACTTTCCTACATATGGGACATCCTCTTTTTGCTTATGTCTGAAAACCTATATGTTTTCAGAAGGGATTTGCAGAAAGGCTGTAATGAGTCAATCCATAAAAATTGCTAATGCGTGAGTTGTGCATCCCAAGCTACATCCAAGCACATTTTCCATAAAAGCTTATTCATTGTGTGTGATTACAGTAAACAGGAGTTGCTACAAGTGAAAGCTTACTCATTCTATTTACTGAAATATTGTCTTTCTATTTTGCAATTATAATGATAACTTGAAGTCTATATTGAGATGGTATTACAGAGGTTAATTGATTTTCATCTTAAGCATATCTTAGAACATCACAGCTTAATAAAGAATTTCCCTAAGACATACTAAGGATAAAGGAAAGATGAAGATATGAATGCAGGACTAGATAAGGCATCCACTTCTATCTAAAGGAACCCCTACTGTAGCTGCTCCAGTTAAAAAACAAACACTCAACAAAGCAAAAAAGCCCAGCCAGAGAGAGGGAGGTGCTACATCCCTACTGTTCTGCTCTGTGAGCTGTTATGAGCCTCTCTGAGATGGTGTCTGCTCTCCTACTTTCTCCCAGACTTCCTTCTTCGCTGAATGAGTCACACTTTTCTGTAGAGCATTTTCCTGACCCTACTAAACTGTCCTTGCTGTGCTGCATCCTGGTTGGCCACATTGAAACAAGATGCATTGAAAAACAGAAAATTTCAGAAGTCTCACTAGGTGCCTTATTATTATTATTATTTATTTTTTCAGGGAATACTTTTCTTGAGCAGTTATGATTTATAACTAATAAAAAAATGACCAATGCAGAACTCTTCTTTTGCCCCCCTTGCCCTTTCTCATTTCCAACAGTTAGGTCAAGCACACAGTGAAAGGCTTTGGGTTTACCTGCTCTTTGTATGATTGAGGTTACTGCGACTTTTTTCCTTAATGCCTAGACCTGAATGACTGATGCTGAATTGAGGGTTATAAAGGTAGAGGTAATAATAAATTTTGTTAGCATGTTGGTGGTGTCATTAATTATCTGTGATCCTTACACTTTGAAGGTGCTTCAAGAGCCTCTTTTGAGCTGACTGGAACTGCTCTTGCTGTGCACTGAGCAGCTCGGGCTTCTGATTTCTTTCTGACTAGCAGGATAACATCCAAAGTCCCATGATGAACATGAATGTTAGTACTGTATGTTGTTGTCTATCTTAATGGTTCACTTTTCCTCCATTTCAACCAGTAAAAAGTTGTTCCAGAAGATGCATGGGAAGATACATGCAATGCATCCTGATTTCCTGACTGTCATGAGGAAAGAAACTATTTAGCAGGGTCTAATTTATCATTAATACCCAAGCTGCAATTTGTGTCAATTCCTATATTATTGTTACATGTTTTTCAATCAAGACATATTTCTGAGATCAGGCTAGTTCACCTTGCATGGATCAGCACAATTATTGCCTTTTACTAGTCTTGGTGATCTTCAACCGGGTTACATTCATTCAAACTGAGTTGACCTAAGCTGCTGTTTCATATGCCAATCCTTTTGAAGTTACTGAAGAGCAGCTTCAGGGATTAGAATTAGGGTCCATGCTGCCTCAGAGCTTGTCTCTGGCCAGTACTGGGTGCTAAGGAAAGAGTGGCCTAGGGCAGGTGTGCAGTGATGCTTCGGAGATGGTGATCAGCACCTTCCCTTGGGTGCAAATACAGCTGCTCTTCCAGTTCCAGGACAGTGGAGCTGTGCAACACCCTGCTCAGGTTCAATGGCTGCCGTGCCTTTGCTCCAAGGAGACATCATGGTCCTCACTGAAAACTGAGGCAGAGAATAGATTTCTTTTGGGGTTATATGTAAACTTAGTTATGTGCATATTATCCTCATTTTCCCTGTTTCTTTTTATGTAGGAGAACATCCAGTCATTTTGATTAACCTTTAGATGAAAAAAAATTTTTTTGAGAAGTTTTAAAATTCCCCCCTCCCTTTTTTTGAAATAAAGTTCTGACGTGTTATATGTGGAATTCATGCTTTTTGAGTTTTATAGAAATCAAAAGCTGTATTCCTTGATCTGCATTTGTTTGTCCTGCCACTTTGACTCTATGATCACTTGTTGTTTCTACAAGAGTATCTTGTAATCCTTCTATCCTCTTTGCTTAACAAAATGAAACCTGGCTTTTGGACTTACAGATTTAGGAGCTATTTGGTAAGGAGAAATGTCTCTCTCTAGTTTGTGTCTTGAACTTTAAACTTTTGAGGTTGCCAGCCTCCCAAAGGGTGTGGCATATGTGAATATTGATCTCTATTTTAGCCTGTATGTCTCTGGAGAGCAGCTCTTTCCTATAGGCAGAGCTGGCCAGAATGGTCAGAAAGGAATCAGGAGCCTGAGGAGCTTGGTCTTAGGCAAGCCTACAAATGAGTGCTCTCCTCATGCTTCTGGTTTGGTGTGGCCACAGGCCTGCCCTGGGAAGTGCTTTTCAGGCTGGGCCAGGACTGGTGCTTGGTGAGCACTAAGGGCCAGGAGAGATTTCCTCAGCAGAAGGATGTTCTGCTGCATCTTCTACAAACTGAACTCAACTATTTGCCTTGATCAAAACATTGCCTTTTAATTGCTTAATGTTTCATTTCTGCAAGTAACTTGATGTTGTATTTCTGTGGCAAGTAACTGCTGCTTACTGGTTGCCCTTGTATTAATGACTGCAAGCTGTTAATGTGAGCTGTGACTGTATCCAAACCAGGTGTGTACCAGTGGCAGCCAGAGTGCAGGTTTGCTTCCTTCAGCTATCCCAGTGTTACAGTCAGAACATAGTGCCAGGAGTGGGCAGGGTTTGTTATCAGTGATGATGCTACAGAGCAATGTCATTGTCCAGTCAATGTCAAACTGATAGTGGCACTGGTGTAAGAGCTGCTATGGCAGTCAGCAGTCCCTTCTGTTCTCTGCATGGGCCTGTATTTTTAGCATTAAACTGGCAGGTGTTGACAGAATCCTCAGTCTACCTTCAAGATAATATGAAATGTCTTTTAGCTTTCTTAGTTCTCTCTCTATAAAAAAATAATTTTATTAGTCAGAATCTAGGTGCCTTTAAACATGTTTCTACCTGTGCTGACAGCTTCCTCATCTATCACTAAGAGATTATGAGCAGTCTTTTGTTTTCATAGCTCTACCTTTTTTTGGTAGGGTTTTGTGTTGATTTACAGCTCTTGTAGTGGCTGGCTGAGCTGTACAATACAGACATGCCACTGGCTCTGCACTATAGTTTAACTCATTCTGATGGATCCTCAGGGGAAAATTCCTGTACTCACCAAATATCTCCCAGGTGGGCATTTGATTTGTGGGTTACCTACATTGACTTAAAGCACACAGAGCTTTTTGACTGTCTGAAAGGCATATTTCTTGAGGACAGGGATGGCAAACGTTTTTTGTCCAGAGTCAAACACTGGTATTCCTGTAGTGAAGCTAAAATTTGCTGTGACTATCAGCTGTGATCAAACCTGCTAGTTTCTGCTCAAACATGCTGCTTGCTGGGGTCTGTTTGTGCCTGGCCCACATACTAGAAGCCCCATGTCCTGCTGGTGTTTTAGGAGTGCATTGCCCATGCACTCCTTCAGAGACTCACAGATATTGTAATCAGGTTGTTTAATTACCTCCTTTGAGAGTTAAATCTTTACCAGGTTTTTAGCAGTGGCTTGGATACTTTTGCATAGGAATACTCTAAAGCAGCTGGTTCAGAGAACTAAATTAGATAAGCCATTTCTGAACTTACTTCACTGGTTTAAGGAGTTTTGTGTTCATTCCTGCTCTGCTGGACAGTTGCTTCTGTTTGACTCTGGTTGGCCATGATTCCTCTATGCACCTAAAAATGTTCTTTCTAATCAATGTGGTTTGAGGTAGCTTTAGTCTTGTATTGCCAGTTCTTTCCACAGCTGCTCACAAGATTAAGTCTAATGACTAATCTGATGGCCTTCTGTGGTGAAATGACTGGATCTGGGAATGAGGGGTGAGCAAGAGATGATGTTTCCCTTGGCTTTAGCAAGACTTTTGGCACTGCCTCCCATAAAACTCTTGTAACCAAGGCAGGATATTAAGGACTGGGTGGATGGACAGCTGGAAGATGGGTGAAACGCTGGCTGGATGTCTGGGATCAGAGGGCAGTGGTTAATGAGTTGCACTTTACAGACCCCTGCAGTTCTCTGCTTGTTGCTTGGGTGTGTCCTATTCTACGTCATCAATGGCCTGGGGGCGGCAGTGCAATGCACCCTCATCAGATTTGCAGATGATTAATGCTTGAGATCAGGGATGCTTTTCCCGGGTAGGCTGGAGGAATGGATAAACAGGAACCCCATAAAATTCAGCAGGGGCAAATGCTAAGCCCTGCCCTGGGCACCAGGACAGGCTGGGACTGCTGGGGAATAGCTCTGTGGAAAGGACCATGGTAGACAGTGAGTGTGTGCCCTGGATCAGCACCTGCAGTGCTCTTCCAACAGAGCCTCTGCCTGAAGAGTGTTTAGCTGAGGTAAATTGGCTAAACACTGCTGTTAAGTTTTGCATCATTCCCCCATGATTCAAGCTCTCTCCAGCAGTAGCATGATTTGCCCTGTGACCTCTGAGCAGTAAACACAACCATGCTCACTGTGTAATCCTAAAAGTTAGGGATTTTTTAAAATTATATGACCCAGGTGTCAGGATATTTTTTTATTACCTTTCCAGCCTCTCAAGGTCTTCCCTGTCTTCTTTAAGTGTGGCTGTCTGAGCCTGTGCTGCCCCTACATCTTTGTGATAAAGAGCACAGTATATGGGAAGGACAATCACGAGGAGGAGGAAAACATACATGGGCAGCTTGCCACCAGTGAAGCTGCAGGTGGGAAATGGGGTACTTCACATCTGCTGGCACTGGGAAGTGGTTGGATGGCACATTGGTAGGGGCTGATGTCAGGCAATTTGGCATCTACTGGCCAATTTCCAGAGGAAGGCCAGCAATACTGCATCTGGTGAGGGGAATCAAGCTCAAGGGCATTTGGTCTGTGGTTGGACCCATGCAAACATCTGCTTACTCCTTGGAAATATCATGAGAGTAGTGCTGCAACCAATCCCCTTTTAATTTTTCTTTTTCATAAATAATTTCTTGAAAAATAAATTTCTCTTAAGTGAGAAACTGTTGGTCTGGCAGTCTTAATGCTGAAGCAGATTTATTCCTCTGGCACTGCAAAGAGCTCTTGTGGTGGGGAGGAGCTTTGTTTGCAGGCTGGGTTTGCAGGCAGGGAGCAGGGATTGCAATGTAACACATTTCTCAGTGTTCTGCATCCACTTGAGGGCACCACAGCTTTGCTGGTAGCAGGGATTTGTTAACTGCATGGAGGGCTGTACCCTGCACTTTAAAGAATCCTTTAGGGGAAAAAAAAAAAAAGGCAACTGAATAATTTATTCAAAACCACCACCACATTGTAGGAATGTGTATTTCTGCTCTGTTTGACCTCCCTTCTGATTGTGGGCACTTTGCCCCAGCACAAGAGACCCTCTTGTGGTGCACATGTTATTCCAGCCCTTCCCCTGCCAAGAGGGACATGTGCTTTGTGGGTGAACAGACTCAAATAGAGAAAAAACAAGGAGTTACTCAGTTCTTAGCTCTGGTGAGATACCAGCTTTTCTGGGAGAGCCAGGACAGTGACAACTCATTCATTTGAGAAATGCCTCTGAACCCAAGGCAGATACTGTGCTCAGCATGGAGAGTGGGTTGGGCAGCCCTCTGCACCCTCCCTCCAGCAGGCAAAGCCACTGAATGAGATGCTGAACCTCTTCTTCCTTCCTTTTGACATTCTGTGTCTGCATCCCATGCTTTCCCTCCCTTCAAGCACATCTTTACTCTCAGGCTTGGATTTTCCTGTTTGTTGCTGTCCTCTGCAGCATCCCCTGCAGGCAGGGCACAGTACAGGTTTGCCTGCAGCTGCATTCCCTCAGCCAAGTGAGTTCTTCTAACAATAAGGTCACCTTCATGTGGCTGAGGAGGTTCCCCTGTATCACAGAGCTCCTGAGAGAAGCAGAGGCTGAAAAAACCACAGAAGAAAAATGGCCTTGGCTCATCCTGCATCTCCTGAGGTCCAGCCCCTTGGCTTGTTTGCTTGAAGGAGAGCAATGCTGGCAGTGGCTGAGGGATGGTTACTTGCTGGCTTTAGAGGGGGGTTTCTGAATTTTCATAGAATTATTAAAGTTGCAAAAGACTTTCAGACCATCAAATCAACCGGTAACCCAGCAATGCAAAGTCCACTACTAAGCCATGTCCCTAAATGCCACCTCTGCAGGCCTGTAGAACTTCCAGGGATGGTGATTCCACCACTTCCCTGGGCAGCTGATTCGATCCCCACCTGGCTACAACCTCCTTTCAGGAACCTGTAGAGTTGCTGATTTGTTGCTGATCCAGGCCAGGATGCCATTGGCCTTCTTGGCCACCTGGGCACTGCTGGCTCATGCTCAGCTGCTGTCACCGGCACCTCCAGGTCCTTTTCCTCTGGGCAGCTTTCCAGGCACTCTTCCTCCGGCCTGTAGTGCTGCAGGGGGTTGTTGTCACCCAAGTGCAGGACCTGGAACTTGGCCTTGTTGAATCTTTCAGTTGGCCTTGACCCATTGATCCAGCCTGTCCAGATCCCTCTGTAGAGCCCTTTTGGCAAAGAGAGTTGATTGAGGATCTGACTAAACCAGAAAGAACCAATGGATGGTCTGTTGCTGCTAGGACCAATTGTTAGGTCAGGAGTCCTTCAAAGTCCTTCAAAGCACTGTAGAGAGCTGCCTGGTGAAACCTCCTGAGGGGTACTTTGAATTTAAGCTTATTACCTTAGAGGAATAAAAAGGAGGAGGTGTGTGCTGCTCTGGCAAGTGTTGCAGGCCTTGGAGGTGTGCCCCAAAAGTGTTTCTGTTTTTTTGTCAGTGGCTGGGCCACTGCAGGCTTGTCAGCACATGAATGGGCTCCCAAATGCATAAAGCGTCAGTAGGAGAGATCTGTCCCATAATGCAAGAAAGAATATGAATTGATTTAATTTGGGGCTCAGCCAGGACAACAAAGGGCCCTGGATGGCAGGCATGCCACACAAATAAACAGGAAAAATAGGTTTGAGTCTCAAATCTACCACTAGATTGTGTGAAAATCTGTGTGTCTTCTCTGAGCTTTAGCTTCAGTAGCTGCACACTGCACTTCATTATGTTCACATTCAATGGCCTAAAATGTAGGGGTGACATTGCTGTCTAGATTTGTTATTTATGGCCTCAATTGAGAACCTTATCTTTCTGAGTGGTTCATCTCTTTCAGAACTCCTCTGCAACAGATGAAATTTCACCCGATAAAGAGACTTTGGGCAGGCTGGTATTGGTCTAAAGGGTGGGAAAAATGAATGCCTCTTGTCCCTGGGTCAGCTGCTCCCTTGCCAGCTATTATCTCTCTCTTAGCTTTGTTGAATGAGGTTAGTGATCAGGCTGTGAGATTTGGGACTGCCAGTGACTCTGCTGAGCTTGTGCCAGCAGGGAGTGAGGTGCAGCCTGCACTCCCCACAGAGGCTGCAAATGAAACAACAGCTGATTTTAATGAACTGTTTATTGATAGAAATAAATCCCTGAGTTCCACAGTGAGAACCCAGAAGTGTCCCTGTTGCAGAGCTGTTGCGCTGAGTGAGCTGTGTGAGGGTCTCCCACTGTCCCAGACAGCCCGTGTACTGGGATGTCTCTTGCTTCTTGAATAAAAGTGTGGTCTGAAAGCCCAGGAATCAACTCCACAAGTTGTTTTATCTGTTTTCTCTGTCAGACCAGGTAACCAACCAATTTTCTGGAAAGAAAACCGAACTATGTGCAGTGAACATTGACAGCAATGTTTCCCTCATCCTTTTTAAGCAGTTTGATGTAGGTGTCAGAAGAGAATGATTCCTGTTCACTGGTATCTAAGAGATCCTGTTCACAGGCCTCTGCACAGTTCAAAAGGGCAATGAGAATTAGACTTGATTTTATGCTTTTGTGGTGTATATCTACTACCTTTGGAGGCCCTGGGCTCTTCTCCAGTTGTCCATGAACTCTACTCTCCCTTTGAGGTGCTGGGTAGTTCAGTTCTATTTCTAAGTCTTCAGTTCCATTCTCTTCCTGCCCAGTTGTTCAATCCATGCCACAAGGAATGTCTGCATGCAAATCCCTCTGGCTCCTGGCTTTATTTCATATATATCCATTAGCTTGGCAGCTTCTAGAGGTAGCTTTACACCTCCCATGGCTCAACCCCAGCCAGCAGCCAAGCCCCATGCAGCACTCTCTCATTCCCCCACCTGTAGGAGAAGGCAGAGAATTGGAAGGGTAAAAGGCTTAAAACTCATGGGTTGATACAGACAGTTTGACAGGGAAAGTAAAAGTTACAAAGCAAAGCAAAGCAAGGGATGAATTCCCTGCTTCCCCTGGGCAGGGGGTGTTCAGCCATTCCCAGGAGAGCAGGAACCCACCACACCCAGCAGTGACTTGGGAAGGCAAATGCCATCACTGCAAACATCCTCCCCTTCCTCCACCCATCTTATATACTGAACATGAAGTCATATGAGTATCCCTTTGATCCATTGTGGCCACCTGGCCCAGCTCCTCTAAACCTGCCAGGCACCCCTAGTCTCCTCCCCAGCCTGGCAGTACAAAAATCAGGAAAGGCCTTGGCTTAGTGTAAGCAGTGCTCAGCAATAACAAAAACATCTCTATATCATCAACCCTGTGTCCAGCACAAATCCAAAACATAGCCCCCTGCAAGCCACTTGGAGAAAGCTAACTCCACCCCATCCAAAACAGCAAAACACCTCATCTTCTCCAGTGTATGTTTTGGATTCAAGTTCCTGCTTTACCACAGGTGCTCCCCTTGGCCACCATCTCTGCTGCAGTGAGATACAGATTTCATCTCTGTGTCCACAGAGTGGTCATTGCAAACTTGTTTTGTATTTCTAGTTCTGTCTTGTAGAGCAGGATGTCCTCAAATAGCCAGTTCACATGGAAATACTAATGATTCAAACTGCCTGGAATATCTATATGCATGCAACACAGGGATAAAGGTGTAAAATAGATTTAAGTGAGGTTTACCTTTTCTTTTTTTCCTGCCCTATATCTCCCATGAAGTTAAATGGGAAAATTAGTATTAGAGTTATGTAACACTAGAAAGAAGTGCCTGCTTGTGTTTAAATACATATATGTGTAAATGATTTTATTTTCAAAAACAACTTTTATGTCCGCTTAGTGAACATTAAAGCACTGGTTTCAGAGTGTAAAGGCAAAGCCAGAGCAGTCCAACTTGAGACTCAGTGTTGAATAGCACTCCCTGCACTGTGGCTTTACAGGGTAAACATGGTCATGTTAGACCAGAGATTAACGTTTTCCATTTATTTTATGTGTTCCATAAACAAGACAGGACTGTGGGTTTTTTTGCTTTTAGAGCAGCATATTAACAAGCACATGCTGCTGCTGGATCCCAATTAAAGGTTAACTGCAGTCAGCTGTCATATTGGTGGCTTATCAGTTGTTTTCTGTATGTGAAGTCAACCTGAATATAATTCTCTGTCCTTGAATTTTGCAATTACATCTGGGTAGTTTGAGATGGTTAGAGTGAAAATGAAAAATATACTCCTGGAGGTAATTGTCAGATCAAAAATCATTGGGTTCTTGCAGAGAATTACCAGGTGTGTGATCATCATCCTGTTTGTAGCTAATCTGGTTGTGTATTTAGGGACTCAAAAGAGTACCTGGATTTGTCCCATAATGGAGTAAGAAAAGAAAATAGGAAATAGGGAACTGGAAATAGGTGGCAGAGCAAAGCTCCGCAGTGCTCTACAAACAGGGAAGTATTTTCCTATCAGCACTGCTCTTGTTACGTGTGCTATCATGAATAGCACCTGCTAGATGATACACACACACAAGGGCATATCCCAGCAACTGTCTGAGAAATTGTTTGTCAGGGTTAATCTGCCTTCCTTCTTTACTTTCACATTTAGAAATCTTCTGGGCTTTGAGAGCAATAAGCAAAGATGCACCTGTAATTTGCTGGAGCTTGTTTATTCATGTATTAGTTTTGTGATGAGTCCAAAGAAGGTCAAGGTCCAGTTGTTTAACCTGCTCAAACATCCTGTGACGAACAAGCAGACAAAACAGAAGGCAGGAAAGAAACAGTTAGAAGAAAACATTTGTTTGTTAAGTGAATTAATGCCCATTTTGATGTATCTTCATATGTCATTGTTTCCTCTTGCAGTTTTGAATCTTAGTATCGGCTATGTATAGCCAAGGCACATCCAAACCCAAGAACTTGTGTGGTTTCTTGTGGACATCAGTGATAGCCATGCTTATATGCAGGAAAAAAAATTATTTCAGTGTTAGAAAAGAAAATTAAAGGGGGAAAAATGTCTCCTCACTTTCTTCTATTTTATCTTCTTTGAGATTAACACTTCCATAATAAGCTCTTGGCTCAGGCAGTGAAGTGCTAATTTCTTAATAAAAAATAACAGTGAAAACAAATAACCAGTAATAATAATTTTTTCTAATAATATTAGAATAAATATTTTATTTTCTTGACAGTTTTCTTCCTTAATTGCTCACTTCTTCTAAATGCCTCCATCTGTTGAGATTTCTGTGTCAGGATTTAATATGTAACAGAATGCACCAAGACCTCACACTTAATCTCACACTTATCAAAATGTTCATTTTTCAGAAGGTTTGATATTCCAGAGACCTCCTCCTCTCCTGCTATGATTATTTAATGGGATTTCCTATCATCTACTGATCTGTTTTTTCTGTTTTCTTGCTGCCTGAAATGACATTTTGGGTCAAGATGTATGTTTTCTGAGGCTGTATTAACAATCTGTTAATCCTCTGGGCACACTGAAACACAAACTCAAACAGAGGAAGGCCAGCTAACAAAACAGCTCTGCTTGCTTTTTTTTCAAACCATATTCTTACTGTGGACACATGAATTGGGGCTGGGGGTGCTTCTTCCAAAAATAAATCTTTTTTAGCTGTTCTGCATGCTGTTTTTCAATATATTCTATTTTATTTGTTTCAACTTCAGAAGTGTTTCAAGTGATGTCTTGTTTTGATATTACAAATAAAACCAGAATTACTTTTCCCCCTATTTGTTTTGACTTCATTTTTGCCCCAGGTTTTTGGGATTTAAAGGCGACACTCCTACTCACAATAAACCAAACATCCCATGTGGATAGTTACTCAAGAGAAAACATGTGTGAAATTAAAATTTTCACAGGTTTGTTTTCTACAGGGCGTTCCATTCCTGCATTTGTTCTGAAAAACAAATCTATTCTTTGTGACAGTTTATAGTTTATTAGTAAAGTGATGTTAGCATGAGAGCAGAGCAAAGGTGAGTGCTGCCCTTTCCAAACCCTGCTTGCAGAAATGTGGGGAACTGGGTAGGATCAAAAATCTCTGAAGGGATGACCACCTACCAGGATGGGACCTGTTGGGTCAGCTTAGTACAGCTTGTCCCAAAAGCCTCTCCAAGCACTGAGCTGGGATTGAGGTACCCTCCCAAAGCACTGTCACCTCCACATGTGTGGCTGCTGCCAACTCTAGCCTCAAATGAGATCAATAATGAGCTGTGTCATTTGTTCACACTTATGAAATCCTGTAACACATGATGGGCAGGGTACTTGGTGTGGTTCAGAGTGGGAGCTCTAACATGAAACGTTTATATAATGGGATTTGGGCATTTCCCAGATCAGTTCTACTTCATGCTCAGCTGAGAACTTGGTAAATCCTGGCCCACTATGGGAATAGCTGTAAACTGTGCAAGGAGAAATCCTTCTGCCCTGTCCAAAAGAGAATTAAATCTCCACAACAGATGGCATCAGGTACTGACTTAATGAAAGGAAATTCTAGGGCCTTTCCAGCTTGACCAAATGAACCAGAAGCATATGAAGCAGGAGGAGGGAGGACAAAGGGGAGAAGTTTGGGCCAGAATGACCTGCACTATTGGATCTGAGCTATAAAGGGAAAGAGGTCCTGGAGGTATAAATGCTTCAGTCCATCTGAGTTTGGATGTGACCTCCTACAGGATTATCACAGAGCTGTCACCATCCTGTCACTGGGAAGGGTGAAAGGACTGCTGAGCACTAACTAAACACTGCAGACATGTGCTTCTCTTGATCTTTTGTTTCTTTTAATGTGTTCACACAGCCCTTGCAGTTAAACTGATCTGATTTGTGGTTTTCACACCTTGCCTTTCTGAGCACAGTTTCAATTCACAATGGCAGGACTCTAAGGTGTCTGCTCCCTTCAAGGTGGATATTTAGGTATCAGATACACTTCCGACGACAAAACTCCTCCTACAGATGTTTCCTAGAGTTGCTAAGGAAGAAAAAGGTATGTCTCTGCTTAGCTTCAAAGGCTGGTTTCAGAGGTGACAATGGATGCATCTCTGAAGGAAAAATACCTTCCAGTAGCCACTGCAAACTAGGAGCAGTCACTGGCATGTAGATTGATAAAATCATGCTGGAACTGTGTGGTTCCCAAAAGAGAATGTTACACACTTGATTTCTTGTCCAGTTTTATAATGTGTTTGAAATCAGTACATTGCATACATTTCAGTTTCC
Organism: Oenanthe melanoleuca; assembly: GCF_029582105.1. NCBI lineage: Eukaryota > Metazoa > Chordata > Aves > Passeriformes > Muscicapidae > Oenanthe > Oenanthe melanoleuca. Next base: position 31,142,179 of record NC_079336.1, read on the forward strand.
ATTGCTCTAATGATCTGATGATTTCCTGAAACACGTTTATGGAGTTTCCACTGACCTTAAAATAATAGTGTTTAAAAAAAAAGTGGTTAAGTGCAGACTTTTATGAGACAAATGGAGCCAGACTTCTCTTTCAAAAATATGATTTTTGCAAATGTGCATGGTTCTAAAAATCTCAGAGCTGTTTTTCAGAGTGACAGAAACAACATAAATGCCAGAGTAAGCAGCAGTTGATTTGCAACACTGAAGCTTTAGTACTAAGTCATTTACTGTACACAGAACAGGTCCAGAAGAAGGTCTGAGTGTCTTTTAAACTACCATGGACAGCATGGAAGTGGCTGTGTCTTGTGGACACCTTTAACTTGGCAACTCACATCTTCATACAACCAATTGCATTTATCCTCTCATAATCTATTCTTATTAAATATGCTCCCTTCTATTTTCAACCTGTACTATTTAACATTTTCAGGTATCAGAATCTTCTACTCTGTCAGCATCCTAGTTCTTTCTACAGAGACACTGTGACTATCCTTCTCTGGATTTGAGCATTTGAAATCCATTTCCTTAGCCTCAATTTCACAGGACTTTTTGCTCAAAACAATACATGCCCTCTGGCAAGGTTTTCAATCTTTCTTCACCCCTTCTGGAGTCCATGGTTCTCAGAAAGCTGGCTCTTTCCCCAAAGCATTTTGACAGCTGAGCCTATTTTTTTCCTATTTCTAACATGGAGATAGAAATAAAAAAGATTTATAATTTACAGTACAACTCAACATATTTTCTTCCTCCCCAGTTTTGTCAGACCAACCTATTTCTAAAGAAACACTTGCCTAAAGACAGGCAGAATCATGCTCTTATTGGCCTTCAGTGCTGGCAGGCAGGTAAGGCTTTAACAGATTGTGTATCCATTGTGTGTAGTACCAGAGAATTAGTTCTGTTTTTAAATGCTCTGAGCTCTTAGAAAATCCCGATTTTGAGATAGATCTACTTTCTTCTTTTTTCCCTATTCTGAATCAAGAATTATTAGTAGAGAAGTTATCCTGTGGCAAACAGTGAGGGATATTTAGGCATGTTAATTTTGTCACAGGGAAAATTCAATTTAGCCTTATGTTCCTTGCAGAAGACATCTTCTGATCTTTTTGTCCTCTATATATTTCAAAGTAAAATGAAAGACTTTCGGATTCAGTTTCTTGGGCCTTGCTAATCTGATCATAAATGAAATGTATAAAGGCAAGTCTGAAGATACACACCACATATCTGACCTGCCATCTAATATCAGTTTGTGGTATTCACAGAGTGCTAATCACTACATTAGGCATTTACCTTCAATGATATAAGACAGACTAAACTTTAATATGATAGTAGGCTCCATACCACATTAAAAAGTTTATCATCTAAACCACTCTTCTCAACAGAGGTGGGGGCTGAAGGAGGAGTTGCTTTTCAGTGCCACTCTGGAGATGGCATTGCTAGCCAGGGATATTTTATAACTGTGCTTTGCAGCATTTTTCACTTGCTGAGCAATAATAAGCAGTACATCTATCTGTATTTAAAATGACAGATGGTGCCTGTCCCAGCACTGATAGGGGTGACTGTACAAACACCATCTCCTCAGTGGGGGAGCTGCAGAAAATTGGCACAAATTTGTAAAAGGTCACTTCTGATTTATTTTAGAATCTCTACATCCTATCCCCCTAAAAAAATTTGCCAATTTACCCTTGTAAAAAAGTTTAGTATGAAGAAAGCAAACAATTGGCGTTGGACAGCTTAAAAGCTATTCATGTCTCCAGATTCATGTTCATTTCCAAACACAACTTAAACCAGTCCCAGAAGCAGCACATCTGCTATGGTGTGCAAAGTGGTGAAAAAAGCACTGACCCCATGTCACTGTGAGACAGGATAGAGCTGTTAAAAAATCGTGGAAAGATTTTACTTATCCAGCTGGGTTTGTTTGCTTTTGCTTGTTTGTTTGTTTGTTTCTTTGCTTTATTAGACAACATGAAGAGCTCTTTTGGGTTTATTTATGCATATGTATGCAAAGAAAGCTATTGCTTCTTTAGATTTATAACAAACTGAAGAGTTAAGAAATATGTTCCTGTGTCATCCTGTCTTCTGCCTGAGGAGCACCGCTGAGCTGTTATTTACTTTCTGTGCTAATATTTTAGTCTCATATTTGGTTATAGCTCCAGATGGCACATGTTTGCATTCACATTTGCAACAGCTGAAATACAGGCAGCCAGCATAATATATCTAACAAAATGTCCTTGGTTCAAAATGAAGATAAACACCTCCTCTGCTTCAGCTAGTGAGCAGCACCTGCCAAATGGTCACTTTAAATGCTACTCCAAGGTTTCTTGAAACAAAGAACAGGAGTCTTGGAAAAGTTTTTAGGGAGAGCACTTCTCAGAACTCCTGTTTTGCATCAAGATTTGGGGCAGAAGTTCAGAGACACTTGCCTTCTATCTAACTCAGACACCAGAGGCAAATTTAAAACAGGCGTAGTTTCAGTGATAGACAGTATTTCACAGCAGTGCAGCTGCCTCTCTATTAATTTGCTATTTTATTCAAATAGCTATCATCAAAAAGATATTCATTTTATCAGACATAACCAACCAAAGTATTTAAAGCACATGCTTTAAAAATAATTTGAGCTTCAAGGTAGGCTAAACATATTTAAATTACCTGAATTCATGATTCACGTAGACTTGCTTCAGATATAAGGGTCAAATCCTACTTTGCCATGGCATTCTCATAAAGACACTGTTTCAGAACTTGTTTAAAAGCTGAGCAGGTTCAACGTGGGCCTGGTATTTCCCAGTATCTGCCTAGGCAAAGCTGGTAGCCAGTTTCAGACTTGGCCAGACTCTGCAATGCCAGACACTTGGTTTCTCTTGCTGAGAAATAAATGCCTTTATTGCTCAAGAAAGATGAAGGAAATGGAACCCTTCTAGAAAGATAGTGGCTTTATTAGTGTTTCCTTGTCTTGAGGCTGTTAGAGAGATCAGCTGTCCTCAAAACTGCCAGTGATGTGGAATTCACCCAACTTCTTCCAGAAAACACATAGTAAAAAACTCCTAGAGATTCCTGTTCTGAAGTCATATGGATGTTTATAAGCCAATTAAATGTTTGCAAGTGAGACCAGAGAGATAAGAGGTCACTGAATCAAAAAATATGTGCATATATCAACCTGGTGTGACGCCAGAAAGGCTGCTGTCAGTTTCCTAGGAAGGCATTTCCTTCTTATAGCCCATATAAAATAATTGCAGAAGATTCTTCTTCTCCAGAAATGCATCTGCCTCCAATCTCAGCTTTTAGGAAAGAAGGAGAGCTCACATCAATGCTTGGTAATCACATAGTTACTATATACATGATGTACATATGTTTAGTCCAACATGTATGTGATTGTATATATGGATATCCTACTATAAGGGCAGTGTCATATTTTCTGCCCCATAGTTATATTATTATAGTCTTTTAAATAACTCACAGTGTTGAGTGAACTCTTCTGAAGATCAATGCCTTCAAAGTTTGAGAATATGAATGTCTACTGATGGTACAAAAATTATTTGAAGGAAGACAGGACTGTCAGAAGAATTTAGGAAGCCTTTATGAAAATCATCAAGTAGGTGTCAAATGATAATTAAGTATATGTGTATAAGCATATATGGCAAAAGATGCCCATAAACCACTCCTGACTCTACTCTTGATGAAGTTAGGAGCCTCTGAACTGATGACCATCAATCAAGAATAAAACCTGGGGGCTGTGACTGTTTAACAGTGACAACAGCTCATTGTTCAGAAGTGACTCCTGAGAAAGGCAACACAGAGAACTTCATCCTTTCTCTGTATAAACCCATGCTGTCCTAAATCCTGGACACTGTGTCATATCCTGATACTTCCTGCACCTCCCCTAAAATATATCTTAGAAAAGCTGTAGGGCTAGGAAAGATTCAAATAAGGGTAACAAGATGATCAAAGGCCTTGTGTCACTCTAAAGAAAGAAGCTACATCTCTTTAGTTTGGACAAAGGGTGATCATGAAATCTTACTGAGATTAATAAAGCAGGCCAAGCAATAGACAGGATGAATAAGGATTAATTGATTGATTGATTCCCTTTTTTGTCCACAGTAAAAGAGCAAGAAGGCACCAGATCTGGTAAATGTAATGTTTGATCAAGTTTTATCTCACTTACAGTCATCCACAGAGAACTCCTTGACACAGGCTGATGTGGAAGTTCTTCTGGCTTTAGGAGCAGACTGCATAAGACTATAGGTTAGAAATTAAATGAAAATAATTAAATGCATAAAATCATTCTGGTTCAGGATTTCCCTTAGATGCAAATTATTAAAGGCAAGAAAAATAGTCATGAGAAGAGTGGTAGATATCAGAACACTTTTCCTGAAAGATTCATGTTTGGCTACTGCCAAGGTAAGGATAAGATTGCCATGTAAGCTCCTCTATTATCTGACAAGTCTCTTCAGACTTCCAAGTATTCCATTTAGTGATTTAGTGATATGGACTATGAGCCAAAAATAGTACATGCCTTTTATGTTTGGACCCAATATATTGGAGATATTTATTATCTTAATTCTCAGCAATGGTGTGAATATAAAAGAGCTGTCTGCAGCAATCTTAGAGCCATAGAATGGCCTGGGTTGGAGAAGACCTTAAAGATACCCAGCTCCAGCCCCTCTGCCATGTGCAGGGGACACCTTCCACTGACCAGGTTGCTCAAAGCCCTCTCCACCCTGGCCTTGAACACTCCCAGTGATGGGGCATCCACAGCTTCTCTGAGCAACCTGTGCCAGTGCCCCACATGTGCCTCACTGTAAAGAACTTCTTCTATATATCTAATTTAAACAAACTCCCTTTGAATTCTTTTAATTTTGCGTGTGAACTTAGGACATATTTTGTTGTTGTCCAAATGGCAACTCTCATGCCCGAGGAGCAATTCTGATGGTTTCAGAGAGAATGGTGGTGGCAGTGAGTATTTGTGGGCATGGGTGTCTTCTAGGCTGAAAAAAGTATATAAATGCAAAATAGAAAAAAATAACACTGATGTGACTGTGTCTTGTTGTTCTCAAGCAAGTATGCTAGAGACAGGTAAAAAAATCCATGGGGATTTATCGTACCACAAAATTGAGTTTTGTATTGTATTCCTTAACAATTGAAAGTATGAAGCATTGCTACAGTAGCATCAAGACTTAGATGCTTTATATCTAGGTGCATGTGGCTGCAACCATTCTATAGGTAAGATTTAGAAAGAAAAATTAACTGTTGCCTAATTTATGAATATAGAGCCAAATTTGGCTTCTGGTCTTCTACCTTTGAGAAAATCAGGTCATGCAGAAAGTTCATTTCAGGCAATTTTGAATCAGGACGACTAGGATCAGTTTCACCTGCAATTCAATGTTGACTCATAATTCTAAATAATCTCAGGAAGGCTGATAATGCATAATGTGTCCTAGGCAGTTATACTGATGCAGTGACCTTTGCTCTTATTTTTGGTAAATAGTCATAAAATTATTATATATCTATGTATTTTTATACCAGGAATTTCTGATAGAAAGAAATATAATTTACTTCTGCCTCTTAGATCTATACACAATCAAAGGAAATAAATGATGACAAATAGAAATGGTATGCAACACTGGATGTTGCTGACATAAGGACCCTGTATATGACTGATGCAGACCTCAGAAGTGAAAAAAAAGTAGGAAAAAAACCAATTTAACTTGAAGTAGAATTTTCATAAGGACAGTTAATAGGAGCTGTGAAATAATGACATGAACCAAGAGAGTGAAATGGTTAGCCACGAGATGTTGCTCTTGGAGCACAGGAACTGAGCTGCTCAGAACTCTGTTGCCTAGATTACTGAAACACCACCATGCTCACCAGCAGGTAGGAGACAGAACTTCTTTTCACAAGCAAACACATTACAAAAATGATTTTAGCAAGCTCAGTCTCTCTTTCCAGTACAGCCATTAGCCAACTAGTGTAATTCATGCTGAACCTCAGATGGCAATGGCCCTGTAACTGGAGTTCATTCCATTGAAACCAGCCCAGCTTGAATTTTCTATCATGAATAAGAATGATGGGACTTTCTGGGGACTTCTTATTACTGTGCCATTTAACTTACAAAGCTCTTTGACACCCCAGCAATGGACATCAACAGGGAGCTGTTGAATGAATGGAGAGGTGGACAAGCATATACCACCAGATATTCAGTGCTGTGTGTGCCATGAACTTCCACAGGAGTTTAGTAGCTGCGCATCAGCAGCACTACACTCCTACATTTCTCTACTTTGGAGCAGTCATCTCTTCCTCCACTTTTAGTCTCCTCAGAAGGGGAAAATTTTGCAACAGAAATATCACGAAGAAGTAAAGAAATTTAAAATTTTTAAATGGTCCAGCATGGAAAAATCCCCGAAAACCTGGCAAATACAAATTTGCAGTCACAGATCTGATTGGGGGGGAGGGGGGAAAGGAGGGGCTTTACATGCCAAAGGCTTGGAAGTCCAGCAGATGAAGACCTTCAAACTGTTGGTTTTTAATGCTCAGTTTTTGCTAAGACATGCTAAGAGTTCTGATGGCAGGAATGCATAAACATCATACTTGGTGAAAAAATCTTAGTACCTTTTTCCCTGCATAAAGGCAAGCAAGAGAGTAGAGTGTGAAGCAACAAAAACTTGAAGTATCAATGTCTTCTTATTAAGGCTGAGTTCCTTTCATTCCTGCTGCCTAGTGTTCCCTGATGGTGACTGAAGAGTACTGGCAATTCAATCATTCAGTTCTTGAGCTGCTACAAAATTTCACATGTACAGAAAGTAGTATGAATTGCCTTTTTTTTTTTTCATCAGTTTCTATGAGGAAAATTTAATTACACAGTCTGTCTGGGAGAAATATTCTGAAGGAGGAAACTGTGCTGGATGTCTTGTGTCATCTTGTTCTAAATCAATTCCCAGCTGCCCAGGCTGCTCAGGGAAGTGGCAGAGTCACCATTCCTAGGGACACTTAAGAGCATGTAAATGTGGCACTTGAAGACATGGATTAATGGTGAATTTGGCAGTGCTGGGTTAATGGCTGGACTCAGTGGTCTGAAAGGTCTTTTCCAACCTAATCAATTCTATGACTCTAAGCCCTCAAATTCTGTGTTTGAAATTATCATTTGTGAAATACGAGAGAGAACACTGTCACAAGCTTTAACAACTGACCTTCTCTGAAGTTTCTCTCAAATCTCACAGAAACATGAGATAATTCTGTTCCCATCCCCAGGACTGTCCCCAGGACTGTCCCATGCCACCCACTCCCCTGGGGCTACAGCAGCCCAGGAACACCAGCAGCCTGCAGCCACGCCTCGTTTGAAACACGCTGGTGGAAGTAAAGTTCAAGGTAACCTTATGGATCAGGGTCATATTACTTTCCAACACCTGCCCATGTGTATATAACCAACAATGCCTCCCTGTGCCACAGAATTGCCCTCACCTGACACATAGCTCCAGACATGCTGCTTCCTGCCACAGGGAACTCTGCCTCCATGGCCACCAAGGTCCCAGCTGAGAAATCTGGGAAATGTCGCTGTGAGACACATGATTCTGCAAGCATCCTGTACAAGATCCTTAACAAAGAGCATGGAAGTGAGACCAAGTGGCACCAGCAGCACAGCAGTCCCCACTGCTCCACAAGAAGCAAAGTCTGCCCTTGTTTGGACAGGAGAAGAGTTGTCCTGAGAACACCAGAAGCCACATGCAGAAGAGCTTCTGAAGTGTTGTTGAAGACTTCAACTTTTATTAGAAACTTACCCTCTTTTTATCACATGCCTTGGGAGGATCAGTTTGTCCTCATACAACAGAACTGGGCCCCTCTTTTTGTCGTGGGCATGGCACAAGAAGGGGTGGATTTTGACCTGAGAGAGATTCCAGCCACCAGTTTATTGAAAAAAATCCTCCTCAATCAGTCTTCAACGGCTATGAATGAACTGGGCAGCTCATCAGCAGGAGCATCTTTAGCAGAAGTTCAGAAGATGAAGAATTTATTGTGGAAATTCTGGGACCTGGACTTAAGTGCAAAAGAATATGCCTATCTTAAAGGAATTATTCTTTTTAATTCTGGTAAGTCCTCCCAGAAATTACACAAATGATTATGTACCTAGAAAGATATTTGACATTTTTATTTACATATAGACAAATGTTTAGTTTTACTCTTTTCTATGAATATAGTTAAATGTTCTCAAAAACCTGTATTCCATGATTTAACCATTTTTCTGCCTGACGTGGTTTATTTTGGTTCCTTGGATATGTGCAGTATGTCACCCACTGTAAGCCAAAACCACCTTTATTAGACAAATTTTAGGTCATAAAGCATTAAGTGTGTAACTTCAAACTGACTTCCAGTTCAAAGGTTATACAGCAGCCTCACCCTCACATCACAGCAAGGAAAGATAGTACATGGGTATGTGATGTGAGCTAAAGAAGAATTTTAACAAAGGCTTCCTCAGCAACATGAACACTGGAGAAGATAACCATCTGATTTTCATCAGTGAGGCAAAAGGATGCTTGTTGAGGTTACACAGCTCTTATGTATTTATATCCTTTATTTATATAATTTAGTATCTCTACATTCAAAGCCTGGGACAGCAGTCACAGAGCAAACTAAGACTACTGATTGCATTCTCTCACTTCTGATGCCAAGTTCAGGCTCCTTAGGAAGGAAGGCTGCCTCGGTCAGCACCATGGAGTGCATGAGTCATTAAGAGCTGAGCTCTAAGAACACTGAAGTAAATGGAAAGACTTATTGACTCCAGCCTGCTCTGGCTCAGATCCCCGGCTCCTTCTACAGCAATCACTGCTGTTGGCTGCACTGTCAGCAGTGTGCTGTACTTGGGGCTGCACCAAAAGGATACTTGAATGCTTCAGTTATTCCATTATATTTCTCGTGGTGCATGGTTTATAGGCTGCTCAAGGGCTGTGTGACTTTGTATTTGTTTCCAAGGGGATTCAAATTCTGGTTCTTGAGGTGTAATGGCATCCAGATGCTTGGTATTGCCTTGGTGTCTATGCCGCAGCATCAAACCAGAAGAGGTCGTTTCAGTGCAAGCTTTTTTCACAATAAAATCAGGCTAAAAGAAACCACTGGCTATATCTAGGGGGATGATAAGAAGAGAAAGGCCTCATCTGCAGCAGCTCACACAGTTTAACTAGCTGGCATTTTTATTGTCTCTGTGGGTAAAATGCAATTTTCACATAAGGAGAAAGTAGCAGAAGCAGGGTTATGTTCTGGATTTGTGCCTGCTAAGGGCTGCTGCTTCCCAGGGTGCTCCACAAGAGAGCCAGCAGCCCCTGATGCTGTCTGCAGACACATTCCACAGTTTCAGGAATGATACTCAGCTCTCAGGTGGGATGACCCTGTTCTCTGGAATATTTCTCCATGAGCTGCAGAAGGCAGCCTGGAGAACACCAGTTAAGCTTAGACTCAGTTAAGCCTCCATATGTGACAGTCACTATCTAACTCTGGGCTGAAACAGGTTTTCAGGGCTTATACACAGCCCAAACCACCCTTTGCTGCAAACAAGTCTGTACAGCTGTTACTTCACAAGTACCACTTTTAGTAGTTTTTCAACACTTTCCACCAAACTCAGAAAATGTTTTCTACATATTTGCAACACATTTTCAAACTTTTCAGGTGTTGGCCTGATGTTTGGCAAAATGCTACTATTTTTGCAGGCCTCAGTTCTCAAAGAATTTTAGGAAGTCACCAGCAGTGACAACGGTAAACTAACTCTCTTTTGGATTATGGAGTACCTCATTACCACCCTTAACGTTTTACTTCTGTTGGAACCACCAAAACTGACTAAAGCAATGGGGAAGGGCCAGTCCCAGAGCAGCTCAGAGCTGGGTTATGAGCTGGAGTTCAGGAGGACTTTCAGGCATACAGCTGTAGCAGCCATCTCTTGGATAAGAAGCATGACAGCTATGCAAAGCTTTGCTTGTACCCTGAGTGATCTCTTGTGGCACAGACATTGTGCTTACCATCATTAGGAAAATCTCTTTGGCAAGAGGGTGGAAGGCAGCATCATGGAGTGTAGGTCCTTCCACTAAAATCATAGAATGGTTTGGGTCGGGAGGGACCCTAAAGATCATCTAGTCCAACCTCCCTGCCATTGGGAGGGACACCTTCCACTAGACCAGGTTCTTACAAGCCCCATCCAGCCTGGCCTTCTGGCCAACTTCTGGGGCTTTGTCATTCACAGCATCTCTGGGCAAGCTGTTCTAACACCTCACCACTCTCACCACTCCCTCTCTAAAGGATTTTTTCTGCCTACACATCTGGCCTAAGCCTTACGGGCCCCTGTAAAAAGTCCCTGTCCAACTTTCTTGTAAATCCCCTTTAGGTAGTGGAAGGCTGCTCTAAGGACTTTTCTTCTCCAAGCTGAAAAACCCCAACTCTGTCAGCCTGTGTTCATAGGAGAGGGGCTCCAAACCTCTGGTCATCTCCAGGGCTCTTCTCTGGGGTCATTCCAGCAGCTCCATGTCCTTCTTATGCTGAGGGCCCCAGAGCTGGAAATAACAACAGAATCTGTGTAGCACCTCTGTGTGGGAGGCTCTGGCTGGTCACTGATTGACCACATCTGGGCCAGCAAGAACCTGTGAAGAAGAAATTGGGCACCAGCCCCTGAGTGGATACCAGCTCCTCGCATCAACAGAATCCAGACTCTCCAGAACATGGAGACTGTTCTGCCACACAGGAACAGCACAGAGTGAGGTGAAAACACTTTTGTGTTTTTGACAGTTGTCTGAAGAGCAATTGGGACTGCACAGTGAAGAGGTGGGAAAAACAGTGCTGTTATTATGTCAGTGCCATACAGATACATATTTATGTACACATATATATTCAAAAACTCCATCAAGGCTGTGACAGGGATTCTGTTAAAAAAAGGATACTCTTAAGAGGTTTACAGTTCAGCTGCAAACATGTGTTTGACTGAATATTATTACAACAGATCTCAGAACAAGAAGTGTCTCATAATATGTAAATTAAAACCAGTGTTTGGTTACATAGAAAAAAATACCAAATGGGAAAATTAAGCATATTTGAAGAGATATAAACTATTGCAACTTCATCCTGAATCCACAAGATCCTGACAATTTTCTTTCCATGAAAAATCTAACATTTGGAATCATCCTCACAGTTTGCAGCTGCTGGTAATCCTGGAGGAGATGATGACTTTTCCAAACTCTTAATTTCTGGCTAGCCTGGTTGCAGGTTTGGCTGAGGCTTCTTCTCTTCTGGTAGTGATGTCTAGGAAGAAGGTTGCTGAGGGCTGACAACAGTCAGCCAGTTACAGACTGAAGGAAACCCAACTAGCTTGGTTTTGCACTGGTAACGAGCACTAGGCAAGAATGCTGAACTTCCCACACAGAAATGAATGATCCTGTGTGAAACACACCTGGCTGAGCTGCTCAGAGTCTATTCCAGGGAGGTATAGAGTCAGTCACTGTAAATGATGCCAAGTGGTGTGTTCTACCCTCTGTCTAGACTGCAACAATTCTAGAAGAGAAAAGATATCCTTAGAGAGTGAGGACAGGAGGCAACAGGTTGCTGAGAGCTACCTGACAAAGCAATCCCTCCAGAGGCAAAGTATGAACACAGGGTGTCCTTAGCACTGAGTTCTGGCACCCAGAAACACCCTCAGTGAGCCAGAAGGTCACATGCAGTGGGAGGTATGTGACTGAGGCTCAAGACCATGACTCCACAGGGCAAAGATCTCTCCTTCAGGCACTCCTCTTGCTGACGCACTCCTCTTGCTCTTTTTAGACTGTAAATAAAAATACCTACATAGTATGTTGACCCACAGCTTAGTCTAGTAAGCAGAGGCAACAACAGGATGCAGATGGGGCTGGCTATACTGGAAGTCTATGTCTTCAAGCTGCACGACTGCTTGCTGCTCCAAACCATCATCTCCATCTCCTGATGTTACCTAGGTAGGGTAGATTAGAGCTGGAATATTTCCATCTCCCCAGACTATTATCTCAGCATCATTGGTGGGTAGACAACACTACATACTTTTTCTCCACCTGTACTGAGTCAAAATTACCTGCTGTTACAATTTTGAAACTGGATTTTAATGTAAAGGGCTAGATTCCAATGTGCTTACAATGTTGCCCAATGCTCATTCAAATTATTGAGCTACACATACCTTCTTTTTCCAAAAAGTATGTTTAAAAAGTGTTTATTTTTTGCTATGGAGAAAGTAGTGCTATAAGCTAGAAATCCAGACACCCATCATTATAAAGGGCACAGAACTGAAGTGTTTACTCAGGATTTGTTGTTTTACTTTTTGTTTTGACAGAATGTCATGTCCTGAAATGTCTCCCCTATGTACAATCACTGCAGCAGGAAGCTCAGAAAGCCCTGATGGAGTTTATCTCAACAGTGTTCCATGGAAGCCTTGGCAGGTTTGCTTGGATTCTTCAGCTAATCACTTCTCTTCGAGACATTGATGCAGATGCTATTGAAGAGCTCTTCTTCAGACCCATCCTAGGAGAGGCTACCCCAAATGTACTACTTATAGAAACCCTATATATCAAGCCAGGCTGGCTTTGAAAACAAAATGACATCTGAGCAATAAAATATTTCATTTTGAAGAGATGAGAGAATATTATGAACTAAATAAACACATTTCAAAAAAATCATTGATGTATATTTGTAAGCTGTATATGCTTCAGTGATGAAGTAATTTTGTAACATTTTAGATTAAAAGCAGAGAAAATTAAGCATTTCATGAAACTATCTGCTTTAAAAAACCCTTAGTCTAAGTATTTAAACATTGTCTAGGAGGATCAGCAAACTTTCCTTTTGTGCTAGGTTCAACTGTATTATTTCTAGTGAGCACTTTTACAGCTGTTTATACTTTATGCTTTTGGCTTTAAGGAACAGGGGCAATGGTAAATTTTATTCAGTTGAATATAGACACATAAAAAGCTGATCAATGGTAAAATCAGTATAAATCCTTCCTTTTCCTTGTCAGTCCCTGATCCCAATCCTTTTTCTGTTCCACTGAGAACCCTAGTCCTTGGCTGTAATTGCTGGATGGAGCTCTCCCTTATTAACTACTTTCTTATAGGTTCTTTTCTAAGTCTTGCAGCAAGCTGTGGGCATTGAATCCCATGAATCAAAAATTTGTTGACTGGACAAAAGCTATTGTTCAGGGGTGTTTCCAGAATGAGAATAACAAACGCTGAAAGTTACTGTGTCATGCCATAGGCAGCAGAACTAATGTAGTCCAGTTTCCTACTCATTTTCCCTTTTAGCCCTGCCTGTACTTTTCTATAATTACCCTCACTTCCTTTCAAATGGATGTCAGATATTCCTTGGACAGCTGAAATGCTAAAATATGGTTTCCTACAGATGTGTACAATCTGTTCCTACATCTCTCACTGAAAGAGTTCCACATTTCCACCTCCAAATGCACTATGGCATTCCCCAAAAATGTCTCTGTCTCCTACCCTGCTGGAGAAGAGGCAGCATGTGTTGGGGTGGGTGCCAAGTGATGTGTGTGCTGACTGCCCATCTGTCAGGATGAAAAAAACATTGAGTTTATACTTTATCTGCAACAGGGGCAGCTATTTGTATCCATTTTCTGTCCCACTCCTTTCCCAGTGGTTTCCATGAAACTTCGGGGAATTAATTGCTGAATTTTTTCAGCAGTGGATCCAGCCCTGGCAAGGGGGTTCAAATTCACCAAATGAGGGCTGACGGACAGGTAGACAGACAGCACAATAAAGAGTATGATAGCTTAGGATTCCTTACAATGTCAAGCTAAAGTCAAAGGAAAGAGAACTTGTACATATATATATATATATATATATATATATATATATATATATATATATATATATGTAAAAATGCACATCAACAGAGATGGATGTCAAAAGGAATTCTAGAAGGAACTAAGGAAAAAGGAAAAGTAAGAGTTTAGTATCTATCAGTTTTGACAAAAGTACACATATTTTTCTCCCACTTTGTTAATCGAGGAGTAAATTACAAAAATAAAGGGGAAGAAACAAGCCCCAAACAAGACAAACCAACCAAGCTCCTGGGTGGTAGTGATCACAGAAGTAACAACCTCTATAGTAAACACAATTCACCTTCCTACGTCCCTAAACTAACTAACCTTTCAGAACTGCAGATTTTGGACTGATATTTTCCATGGAAAGCCCTCAGAGCAGAAGTTTTCAGTAGCTGTTCTTTTGTTAAAATGGTTCAATAGTACAGCCACAGATCTGCTGGTGCAGGGTAACAGGATATTCCATGGTTAGTTGTTTGTGATGCTGAATGAAAACATTAATTCCAGACATTTGCTTTTTGTCTGTTCTTCTTAGGATTTAAGCAAGGAGAACACATCCAAAACTGGCATTTGTACATTTGGTATCTAAATATCATTTGGTAGCAGACATACCAGTTCAAACACCTCCCAAGTCCTGTAAGCTTCTACCTCTACTACAGATGTTCCACTTGCACCCAGACAGTGCAGCACAGCCCGGGGTGGAAGGAGCAGGGCTCAGCTGGCCACGCACACACAGCAACTTCTGCAATGGAAAAGGGAAGAAGGGCTATGTCTCATCTCAGTCCTCCCACTGCTGGTTTGAACTGTGTAGAAGGAGGAAGGAATACCCTCAGCTAAGTGGGAAGAGTGAGCAATTTTAGAGAAAGGTAAAATGTACAGAAAATATGTATAATGAAAAACAGTCATGGGGGCTTAGAGAGAGGAACAAAAAGGCCGAATAAAAAAAAGGAGGAGAGAGGGACAGAAGCAACTTACTAATAGAATTCATTTCTATGTAGAATCCAGTTTATCCTCATAAATCAAAGGCCTACTTAATGACTCACCAATAATCTGAACCCAGGACACGGTTTATGGTTCTGTAGCCTGAATTTCAGGCTAATGAGAGCACACTGTCAGTTTCTGCTCACAACATTATTATCAAAATCTGTTCAAGGTCTTTGACTTTATCTGCGTGATACACAACAGCTTCTCCTTGAATTGGAGGGCATGATGCCAACAAGTTCCCATGGCTTGGCTCACCTGGAAGACAATGCTGTACTTGCTGATGATTCTTTTAGTGAGTGTATGTAACCACGTCTGAAAAGAGTGCCTAGTGCTCCACAGGGAAGATTGTGGTCAATGTCTCGGGTTTTCAGGATGATTTCACCTTCTACCATGAAGGCAAATACTAGGCTTCAAATGGAACTCCCACAAGATCTCATACTCATGGATCTCACCTCACTGTGCTTAGAATACAGGATTCTTCAGAGGATCAATAGATCATATCTCAGTATCCTGTTCAAAGGGGCTGAGATACCACTGTCCTGCTGAGGACAGAGTAAGAATCTGTATTTACTGTATTGAAGCATTACATGAGGTTGGAGGCTGTGCAGGTACAAGAAACTGGCAGGAAAAGGAGAGGTGAGGGATTGTGAGCAGAGGTTAGGAGCAAAAACAGGAGCTCTCCCTGGAAAGTGGAAAGACACAGCACCAAACAGCCTTTAGAAGTCAATGGAAATAATGTGTTGGAATGAAGAAGCAGAGACAGAGAAGAACAGAAGGCAAGAGGATGACAATAGAAAATCCCTACTCCAGGAAGAAAAAAGAAAGAGAGAAAGAGGGAGAGACAGGGAGAGAGAAACAACAAAGAAAGGTTTGTCATCACTTTCTTGAGCTTCTGGGATTGAAAACAGAAGCACTGTTTCTCCAGCTGGGAAATCCACCAAGGAAGCATGTGTATCCATCCCCCTCTAGTGCCCAGGAGACGACAGTATTGCCATCACCTAGAGTGTGAGTTTAGCTGCTGGAAGCATGCCAGATAAAGCACCTAATGCTGCTGACCCAGGCAGAGCTTCCACACAGGAACACCTCTCCTGTTGATGACTTCTTAAAAATAGTGTATAACAATATTTTTAAATTGTTAGAATAAACCTGCATTTGTAAAATCAAGAATGAAAAAGTAAATTCAAATTGCTTGTGAAACCTTATTCCAGCCTCCTTTTGACTATGATTATCACTCCTTTAATGGCCTGATTACAAACTCCTGTCGTTTCCACTCAGGACTCCCTGCCTTACTTGGGGCAAAGAATGGTCTGTGTGTGCTGTGGGAATTTGTTATGACTGTGCTCAGCAGCTTTTGCTGCAGCATCATCATTGCAGAACCTGAACTAAAATGGATCTGCAGTGCCAGAAACAATGCTTTTACAGTGAAATTGGCTGAATGACATCTTACAGAGTGTAGGCAAGCCATGAAAATTGAAGTGGCATTCCAGAGTGGTATTGTCCCAGAAAAGGGCTGCTACTAACAGTGTTAACTGGAGTAAAAGGTTATGGTTTTTCACAAGACCTGGGAAAGAGTGGTTTGTAGAAGTCAGAAGGCTCTTACAGTTGCAATCCAAGCCACAACAGGCTGTGTCTCACACTTCCAGAATGATGTATAGTGCTGTAAGCACTGAAAAATCAGCCTGTGGACACCTGAAGTACAGAAAGCTTTCATTGACTCTAATCTAGGTGTTTCCATTCCTCCTTTGTAAAAAGAAGTGGTAATAATAATGCCTTCCTTTTTTGACACATCTTTGAAGATTTTAATCAATGTTTGTACAGAGCTAACAAATACTGTACTTGAGAACATGAGGGAATTCCACTGAAAATTAATAAATTCAGTGTTCTACGCTAAACTCAGCAGCACACAGTAAAATTATGGAGAAGTCTACACACTACAGGGGAAGGATAAATAGAGAAAATACTGAAGCTTTAGTAAGCACCAAGTAAGGCGTGATCCAGTAGCAAAAGTAACATGACATTTCCAGTGGTGAGATCCATCTTGCAAGAGAGTCACACTCTCTCTAGAGCACAGAGAGGGACATCCTCTGAGGGAGATATGCTTCCCTTCTCTCAGACACCTGCCTTAGTTTTGGGTGAATCACACCATGAAGTGCTTTACTTCTTCCTATTGGTGTAGCTAAGGAGCCCACCTGACCATCTGAGATTCACTGCCTAACTTTCATATGGTAAAAATGAGATTAATCCTGCCTCTGTGGCACATACAGAAGTGGTCTGGATCCAGTTTGCACCTGCAATATTACCTTTAATGTCTTCCAATTAATGTCAGAAGCATGCTTGGATTTGCAGTCCTGACCTTTAAACAGTAGGTTTTGAATTATGATTTCAGCTAAACATGTATTTCAAATAACAAGAACCAGATATACACTTGGAAACAAAGATAATTCTGTGATTTTATTCACCTGCCCATAAATGACTAAGAAGGTGCACATATCTATGTCCTATCTATACTATCTATATTAATATTTCTATGGAGTTTTTTTTCCTGTTTGGTTGGCTTTTTTGTTTTTCCTGTAGAGTGCTTTTCTTGCTCCTGCTGTAGAAACAAAGGCATTTCATGCAAAACCTAAAATTTCACTTTTGCTAGAAAGCACTTGCAAGTCATAACCTCAGACATAATTTTATTTGCAGACATGGCACTATTGTAGGGTATGGGTATGTGAAATGTGCAGTTCTTTACTTCATATTAATAGAGGCAAACAGGAAATACATGCCCCTTTTCTATCACAGGTCTGCTGATAAAAGCAGCTTGGCTCAGGGGAAAAAATGGAGACAAGTTTCTACAATAACTGCATAGTCTAAAACAGCATCAATTCCTTTAATGACAAAAAGAAGGGTCTCATTGAAGCCAGTGTTACTTTTTGTGCAGAAATCCTGGATCTTTCCCAGTAGGCTAGGAGAGAGGAGGGTGAGTCAGTAGTTTGGTTTTGCTTGGGCTTGTTATCAGCTGTTGTCCTTATGAGGTTGTGATTTTGAAAGCACAAGTTGTCATCCTTCCTGTGTTCTCTCTCTCTCTCTCTTTCTCTGCCTGGGGGGGTAGGAGAAATGTTGCAAGATGAAGCACTCCACATCTCACCTAAGATAAGAACATCTTCATCAAAGGAAGACATGGCCACAGCTATCTGCAAGTAATCCCAGGAGCCAAGAATGCAAAGCTTCAAGTAGCGTGGGAATGGTCCCGTTTCAGTCACAGCGGAAAAAGTGCAACCCACACACACTCATAACCATAGATTATTACTAAGAGGGAAAAATGGAAATCTAGTGCGAAAAATAAAGGTCTTGTTTGTGCAGATGACCACAAAGTGAAGGGTCCAATAATCTTTCCTTACAAGATTTTATTAGCAATAAAAATTAATCTGTGTTACACCTGTAACAGATAAATGTTTGCTTCCAAATATATAAATATCAGTGTGTGCCTTGGAACATAACTTGATGCAGTAGATGGCTGTGGCCACCGCAGCATGAGCAGGGGATTGCACATTTGTTGAGGACCAACGCAGCTCCTGGGAGCAAGACAAGGAAGGGATACTCTAACCAGGAGGAGCAGGGCACCATCTCCACTGTGCAGCATTGTCTAGGAACCCAACACAACTGGGAGGGCAACCAAAGATGTAAGAGCAAGTTGTCATTCCTGGTGACATGGAGCACACTGGTGGCGTATTAGACTAGGCTGCTACAAAACACCACATTGTCGTATAGAAGCGACCACAGAGATGTTGCACGTGGCTCCTGACTATGGTGCTGTGGCACCCTGGACTGGTAGATGTTGCTACTATACTTCTTCTGGGATGTTGAGTCCTCTCAGCCCTGCTACATCACTCTGTACAGCCCTGCATCCCTAATCTATGTAGGTTTCACACTCCTCCGAGGCACCGAACGTGTGAGCTCTGCACACCTTCTGAGGGTGTATGGATAGGTGTGGACTCCCTCGCCCACACTCCAAGTTAGGCGAAAGCAAGCCAGTTCAGATCTGAAAGTCATGTATTTGCACAGATTTAACAGCTTGGGTACAGCCCTGGGCCTCTCCAGCTATACAGATTCCAGAAGTGGGTGGCATCCACTTGGCTTGGAAAGTGAGTGAGGCAAATCTGTGTCTGTCTGCACCTGTCCTGGTCAATACATATGAGCCAACAGCATCATTATTAGGAAAATAAGATTAGGGCAGGGACTAGGAAGGTCCTCCTACAACATTCAATCTCACTCAACATGGATATCAATTGTGTATACGATTGCATCCCCAAACTTATCAAGTTCCACCTAAAGATTATCTAGGATGCGTTTGCATATCCTGTTCCTAATAGGACAGCACATAATGCAACAGAGGCTCCTGGTCTGATGGTTACGAACTTTCTAATTCCAGAACTTTCTAATTTCAATTCTAGATTACTAACATTTTATTATAAGCACATTCTTTCTACTACCAGTATCAGTTCAAATTGCTTTTCTCACTCAAGGTGTTTGATGGCCCAGATGTTTGTAGACAACAATGGTGTCCTCTGTTCATCTGCCTGTGGCAGCTCCACCTGCCATCCCTACTCTGATAGTTTGCAACTTCCGGTCCACATCTCACTCTCTTGTTTTTGACTGATGAGTTGGCATTATGCTCATTTGACCTCCTTGATGAATCTCTTTGATACAGAGGTGAATCTCAGATTTGCTTCCATCTGTTCTCTCCTTCACCTGGAGGTCATTTTGCTTCCTGTTCTATGTCAGTATCACATAAGGCTTCATTGCTCTGTCTGAGACTCCACCTCGTAGCTATCTCAAACATATCTCTCTCCTCTGTTGCAACTGTCTTCCCTAATTTTCTCTTTTACCATTCCATTATCTGCCTGATTTTTCATACCCCTTTCCATTACTGCAATTTAATTTCTCAATTTTTTCTTCCCTATCAGTAAGTTTTTTTTTTGTTTTAATTTTGCAACTGCATCCTTCTTCCTCTCTCACCCTTCAGGTTAGTTTCCTAGATCCCAGCCTTAAAGAAAGGATGAAAATTGTCAGATCTCCTCCTACAAATTGCTACACAAGCCACCCTTGCTGTTGTTTGTTTTGGGCAAGTAGAGCATTGCTTGCAAGAATAATTTTTCCTTTGGTCTTGCCTGTAACAGTCTTTCACAAGAAGCTGAATCTGTACAGTCGTAGGCAGTAGCTTTGACAATACATATGAAACTACCAGTAGATCTTATACCACCTTCTGGCACATTTGAAAGAAAACAACCCTAGGCATTCTTCTACTTCAATGGAGATCATCCAGCATCTTCAGACCTGAGCAAAACCACTCCTGTTTTCTATCTAATTCTACTTCTTGCCATCAGCTTTTCAGAATGCTAAGGAAAGTGTATTAGGAAAGCATACTTCTTTCTTTCCACTAATCTCATTTCTGGGTGATGTGAGAAGCCTATCAGGAAGACAGAGAAAGATGTTAGATAGCGTAAGTGTTCACAAAATCATCATGTGACTAGGAAATACACTTTGTTCTGCTAACCTCCAAAGTATTTTGACTTCCCTAGCTAACTTGCTTCTACCGTCCTGCCTGAGATCCCTCTTTCAAAGGAAACTGTTTCCATTCATTAATCTGAGTTAGTTCGGACCAAAGGTTTTGCAGTCTGAAATATGTTTTAATTTATTGAGGGCTCCTCAAAAGAAAGCACTAGAAAGTACAAATCTACAGTTTGTTACATAGGCAGTTTAAGAAAAACAAAACCAAACTGTTTGATGCTTTCTATACAAAGGAAATGATACAGAACACTAATAGTTTGTGGGGGGGTTTTGTTTTGGTTTTTTTTTGAGAGAGGGTAGAGGCATTGAGACAGATGATTTTTCAAGTTCTATTTTTTTATTATTATATCCACGTCAGAAAGTAGATGGAAGATGCAAAGTCCTGCAAAGTGGACTGACCTTGGCCCTCCTGGACACATCTTAGGAGAAGTCAAAAAGGTGGTTGTGCCCAGAATTGTAAATTCTAAGGAGAGTTCAGGAAGACTGCTTGTTTAGGTCCTTACATTCTGAAAATATGACAATATCTCAGAAAATATTCTCTTCTTGAGCAGACTTTCACACCTGATTGTACAACAACAAAAGGACTAAAGGTACAAAAGGAAATATTCAAGATTTTGGCTCAGCTGAGTAAGCAGCTCTTGATATTTCTCATAAAACTGTCAAGAACAGCATAAGGAAAACATACAAATAATGTTTCCTAGCTTCAGGAAAATGGTAACCCACATTTGAATTATGCAGACTGGAAAGACCTTTCCTTTGTGGACATCCAAATACTTGGTACTGCTTATCTGTGGTTTTAAAAACATAAGGCACAATATGTGATCAGCTTGGTGGTTGTGATTGTTCCTCCCTTTCCCACAAAGATAAGTAAACCAACACTGGCTCAGCATTAACCCATGTCCCATTAGGCTCTGTGCTAGTGAAAGTGCAGCAGCAGCATCAGGATGTACAAACATAGATCAGTTCCTGTGCAATGCACCCCAGGGCTCACAGTGTGCTGCAGACTCCAGGGGCAAACTGCAATGTGCACACAGGTTGCATTGCATATTGCAATGCATGGCACCCACCTGTTCCCAGCAGCTTGTCCTTAGGAGAGGCTGCACAGCTCCACTGAACACAATTCTCTCTGAGAAACACATTGCTTAGTGACTCCTGTTTTTCATCAGTCTCTCAAAGACAAAAATTTTTGATTATTGAACCACTCACAGTGCACCAGAAAAAATATTGCTTGCTTGATTTCACACAGGGTGCAAGCTCAATCTCCTAACACATTGCAGCTCCTCTCCCATGATCTGCAGAGCTATGCTGCATCTTTCCTGAGAGGTCAGTGATCTGCAGTTAGAAGGTAGAAACAGGGTAGGGTGATCTACAGATTGACTGGTCAATTGGGACTACCGATACTGCTGTCAGATGCTAAGGTTGATAGCATGTTGAATTAGATTCAATCCTGCTTGGTAGCTTTCTGAAATCTGCAGCTACTATTTGTGAAGGAAAGAAATTGCTGTTGAAGATGACCCACCTTTTTTATGCTGACAGCCATGGTGGCCATGGGACTGGGATGTGTCCAGGCATTGAGTATTTATATTTGGAAGGAATCTGATTTTCTGCAATCCAAATTAATAGAATCTGTTGCTTAATTCATCTTGTGGTACCATCATTATTATTGGTTTTGGCATTTTTAACTATTGAAGATTCCTGTTAAAGATAGAGTTTCCCACAAGATTGCTTATGTCTGAACCATGTGGATACAACACAATAACTAAAACTCAGAGGCTAAGATTAAAAATATTGAATTCCAACTCAAGCAGACATATAGACTTCACAAATAGTGAGGTTATAGCTTGTGTAGTTACTGTCAGTGTTCTCAGGCAATGCCGGGGCTGAACAGGAAGTACAAAGGACTCCTTGCCTCCAGAGGCAATTGCCTGACACAAAAGAGACACACTGTTAAGAGTTCTCTGAGCTGCTACCACACATTTTTCTGTGAATAATGGATTTCCATCTCTTTACTGTCACTCACTTTACTGTCACTGCCACATTAAAACTGCATTGAGCTGTATTTCTCTGCATATCAGACTAATCAATAACAAATCAACAGAATACCTCTCTTGTGCTTCTCTTCCTTTCAGGTGTTAGCTTATCAAATAGGAATGGCAAACTGCAGCTATATACTATTTCTGGAATTGTTACTTATTTGGCACTAGATTATTACAAAAACATATGGAAAAATCGGCTTCAGGTCTTTCCAGTTAAGCAGGTGTGACAATACCTGTGGCACAGCTCCTACCAACAGCACTTGACGAATTTGAGGGAACAAGAATAAATCTTTTAGGGGCTACTCTTGCAAGGGATTTAATTCCACGTCTCTGGGAAATGCTGAGCATAGATTTCCTTATCTCCTATAGAGTCACTAGTAGTGCAATTAACTTCCCAGACATCAATCATTGAGTGAGTTAAGTCTTGCCCTGTGATTCCTGACACCTACCCTCTCACCAGTGACATCTATTGCAATTCTAAAATCAGCAGCCTGCTAGATTTAGAGACATAAAAGTTGCTAGCAGTATAAATTCCCTATCTTTTAACTTGTAGCTATTGTCTGTCAGCCTGGCTGTCTAAGCCTTGTCACTTCAATCCTTTTGTACCTACACTTTGTAAAATGTCCCTATTTATAGCTGGACCCAGGCAAAAGCATAGCCCTTACAACCAAGGCTCTCAAAAGAATAATAAGCTTTCTTGTCTTCCACCAATTCTTACTGAATTAGACTGGCCTAGGGGCTACTTCCTAGGGGCAGTCAGATTTAGCCTGACCAGAAGCAGAGGTTAGAAGTAGATACACAATGGACCTGATGCTTAATTTTTAAGGAACTGCCAGTGGGATGAGTATGCCTTGTTTTTGTTTTTTTTTACCTTATTTCACAAAAGGATTGCACAAAAATGAAATCTGAAGCAGTTTTGATGAAAGCAGTGAGCCCTGTTGGTAAGTCATTCAATAATCACCTAAACAAAGCTCTTGACAGTTCACAGTAGGAAATCTGATTCAAAAAGGGTGGAGAGAACAATCTGATAGATCTGTATTTCAACATACATATTTCATCAAGTAAATCTTTATTGCTCCCTGCCACCTAATGGTATACGTGAAAAATTACAAACCAGAAAGACAATTCTCAATTTATGCTATTTCTAATAGACTTTGATATATTTATTTAAATATAAAGAAAGATGAAAGTTAGGGATTTTTCACCACAGAATTTTCAGGTACTCTGTGGTGATGAAAATCTTTAGACAAAGGCAAATATAGAAAGATGCGCTCTATATTAAAATTAAAAATTGCACCTAGATATTTTTTGCTGGGATGAAGAAAATTGATTGGGTAAAAAAAGGGAAGTAATAATAAATACTACAACAAGCTACTTTATTTAAAGACAGCTGCAAGTAGGTGACTGCAGTGGTGCAGACAGCAGTGCCACACTGAAAGCAGCATTAGAATCTGAATGTGAACCAATACCTAAAACCTAGTCTAGAAAAAATACCTGCACAGATGGTCAAACTAAAAGGACAAACAAAGGTATGTAGAAGGAAAAAAATCCCATGCAGTTTGGAATAAATTTAGGCAAACCTACAGCATAGTACGGGATTTGGCTCTTAGAAAATTAGTAACAGAGGTATCCCTAAAGTATGATCTAATTTTGGGTAGCTTTAATTATTCACACTCTAAATATAGTTCTCTGCAATCTTCTCATGCTTGACAGCAGTCAAACATGGGTCTGGATACTGCACTGACTTATGCAATACTGCTTCTCTGGCTAGTGATTCTAGTTTGACAAATGGCCAAGTGATGCACGGAAATGGATGTCTCCACATGTAAAACTACGGCATAATTTACAATGATATGGCTGCAGTAGGACTTGTTCACTGGCTGGTAGAGTACGTTGGTATGTTTAGTTTTAGAAATTATATTAACATTCTAGGAAGAGATTTATCACTTTTGTAACCCATCACAGCTCCCACTCTGATTAGCAGCTAAAGGCTGTCTGTGGCAAGGTGAACATTACCTCAAACACTTATTTAAACCTCTTGAACGTGTTGCTTGGTAAATGGTTATCTCTAGAGCAGCATCTGCCAGCAGCAGACAGAACACTGTGGAAACCTGTTGGGAACTCATGGGATCCAAATGTGACTTCTTTAAATCACACGACCATTATTTAAAGCCATCTCTGTATATTTGTTTTTTCAACACTGCTTATAATATCATATATCTATATACATATATACACATATTCATATATACATACAAATACATATATTCATATATACATACACACAAATACATTCAATATACCTGAAGAATCCTTCACTCCACTTGTTTCTGAATCTGATTAAGATTTTTGGCATACTTTCTTGACCAGTCAATTAGCAATTCTCACTTATTACTGAACAACAACAGGTATTTTAAAACTGCAAGGTATGAATAAGATTATTTCAGTATTACTTCATCCAGTAGTTTTGCTATCAAGATAGTAATTTTTGTTTGAGCTATAGTATATGTTCTACAAAGAAATCTAGTTATGATTTGAAGAGTGGAAGTAATGAGAATCCAGCACATTCTCAGGTAAATTGTTCCTACATTTAACTATCCCCAGGATAAAAATGTGATCCCCATTCCTTTTGGATTTCATTATGACTTTTTTTGGAATTAGAATTATGAGATGTCAACTATTAGAAATCTTTTCCCTGTACAGGTATTTCTAGATTAAATCAGTAGAAAATAGAGTTAAATATGCTCTGCGGTTTCAAAGCAATTAAAACTGATTGAATTAAACAGAGGAGTGGGATTCTCATCCTGTAATTATGAAACACTGAAATATCATATAAAGAAATCTGAGTAACGTCTCTATGGATAGACACTGCAGTTTCTAGCCTTGATTCACTTAATGTTATGAATTACTCATGTAATTTAAAATAGGACTGTCTTCAACTGAAGTGTGCAGTGTTTAAAAATCACAAAAGCACTTGGTGATGAAACTCACAGTTACTATTCTAGACTGAGTGGGAAGCACTGTCTTACCACAGAGGTGGGTCATATGGCAGAAGTAACTGGATGACTTCTGACCTTATATGAAAATGAGTGCAAAACTATGCCATTAAAGCTTAGCCTTTTTTCTGCCCTCCTCCAGACTACAACTTGTCTGGTTCCAGATAGATTGCCCTGACCTGCTTTTTATCAAAGTGTAAAATAATAATAATTTCTCTGCTAAACTGCAAAAGGGTTTCTGGCATTTGCGCTACCTAAGATGAAACCATTTATTTCTAAGTCCTCTTAATCCAAACCAGTACTGCTCTGTTCTTGTTCTTGTCTTACTCATTCTTAGAGGTAAGACAGTCCTTTCTGATCCCACATTTGATTTGTATAGGACTAATAATAAAACCAGTCAGGCCAAATTCTTCTCCTTTTCACGTATCCAAGAAAGAAATGACCGCCACTAACCAGCAAAACCTTCCATTTGTCTGAGAGAAAAGGGATGGGAGAAAACAGCTCCAAAGTATCATTACAGAAAAAGAAGGACAAAGCAGACAATAACTAGGGTAGAAGGAAGACAGAAGACAGCAAACAAAGCATGAGAACAGCTGTAGTGCCAAGACCTAGGATTAGCGTGACAAGAGTGCTTACTGGCAGCTCCTCCAAGAGGGGGTGAAACAGCTAATCAACAGTTGGGGTGGAAACATGCAACACAATTCCTTCCATGAACCACAGAGCAGGGAGAAAAACTTACAGCAACACTATAACATGTCAGACAGAAATAACAAGGAAACAACTATGCTCAAAGAAATCCAACAGAAATTGCCCGGATGCTTCACCATCTACAGAAATGTCATATAAATAAAGTAACACCTACTAGGAAATGTGACAAGTTTAAGGTTCAGTTGCAAACTATGTAAAAATTTTGAGAGATTTTGAAATAGAATAGTAGACTTGGAGCCATATGTCTATATCTAAATCCAATATTGCAGTTTGCTCACAATTAGATCCATGTCAATCAGAGGCAACAACATGGACTTCAAAGGAGTTACATCTGATTGATGCTGGCATAAATATGGGCATAAGCTGGTCTGTGTCAGTAGGGTCTGCAATCGTCATCAGATCCTCATTAATTGCTTTGCATAATTATTCACATATAATAGTAATCCCTGCCAGAGTTTATAAATGGTTGTCAACAATACTAAGGATGTGCAAAATGACTAATACACACAGATGGGAATGCAGCTGATTTCAGCTCTTATTGTCTGCTGTACAGATTTAACAGAAGTGGCTCTAAGTGACTGAACAACTTCCAAAAGAGAAAAATGTCTACAAAATGTAATTGAATTTGCTGGAATATCATAACATATACCAGCAACAACATGGATATAATTATTACCCCATCAGAGCTGGAAAGACATAAAGGCTGGGACTAAACTCCACTAAAATATTGTCCAGCCAATGTACATTTGGATAAACTTCTTTGATCGCCCTTTTTTTTTTTAATACCAGTGCAAATATCCAAGGCCATGTGGACAAACCATCTTTTGTTCTCAAAGACAACAACAATTTAGGTGTTAGCATATCTCCAGGTACTTTTTTCTCTTTCACTTAGGTCTGAGTATCAGGTGAACATCTTACTGAAGATATTTCTTCTTTCTACCCTTCTATCATAAATGCTGTAATTTCCTCTGTAAGATACTGGGCCACATGACCATTCTTTTCAAGTTCCATGTAGCACCAGGTGTAGGAGACAAGAGTCACTGAACTAAGGAAGGAGTATCCTTTATCTGCCTATGCTGAAAACAAGTGTCTCCCACAAGGTCATCACCACAATTTATAAATAACACAGCATGGCATATGCTGACTGTACATAAGAAGAATACATCTTACAGCTTATAGCATGAGTTTAGCAATTCACAGATCCAACAACTGACATATCAGTAATAGATGAGAGACTCATGTGTAAAGTAATTCCTTTCTATACTGTTGGTCTCCATTTTTAAGTTCTGCAGATTTTGCCACAATGATGTGAAATATAGCTAAATTCCTCCTACTCAGAGACATTGCTTTCTGAAAGAAACAATTGTTTGAATAATAAACTTGGATATTTGTAATATCTTCCACTATTAGCAATACACATTACATGATTACATATCATTTCATGGCTATGATGTTTTCCAGGTACTAAACTTTTTCAAATATCTATGTGTTGCCTTCAATTCAAGTTGGAAGCAATCTCAACATTTGACATTTATACTTCTTGCTCATTGCAAAGATGGCTTTTCTATTGTTAAAATTCTCACCTCCTTTAGGAACTTAAATAGTGGCTTGTTTCCCTGTGATATACTGGGATATGTTCAAACATGTTTGATCCCACGATCAATCAAATTTGAGTGCTTTGTCAGTAGTCTCTAAGGGTAAAGAGCATGTTAAAGAGAAAGTGGATGGTCTCCTTAGTTAGCAGGAGGATTAAGACGTTTATTTTGCACAAATCTTAATGATCAAGGAATTCTTAATCAACATGATTTTTTTTTTTTTTTTTTACAAAATACATAATGGAACAATATTTTTCAATAAAATGGAACTATGGTCATTACATGAATATTTAGTAATGGCTTGGAACTCAGATAGAAAAAGAAGGGGTTGATCAAGAGGCATGCACAGGGACAAGATGTGAAGCACTGACAAAAGGGAAAGGATTGATCTGGAGACAACCAAAAGGCAGCAAGGATGGGTGCAAAGAGTAAGAAATGAAGGCTGCAAAAGTAGATCAAGAAGATTCACCTGGACAATGGAAGAAATGTGAGGTGGTCACTTTGGTGAGAACATTAGAAAGAATGTTTTTATAAAACCTGACAAAGAAAATATGTGCATATGAAAGATCATAATTTCAATAAAATAATGCAACAAAGGTATGAACAAGAGTGTTTGGAAGAGAAGACCTTGGAAAAAAACTGGGAGAGTCTTTGAGAGACAGAGTGGAACGGGTAACATCTGCAGGTCTATGAATTATTTTTACCCTTCTGGGGCAGCTGCTGAGGTAGAACTTGAGGATTTCAGATATTTGTGAAGGAAGCCTAGAAGAAAGATGGGGAGGTTTACAAGCGTATGTAGTGACAGGACAAGGGGGAATGGATTCAAACTGGAAGAGTATAGGCTTAGATTGGGTATTAGGTAAAAAATTCTTTACTGCAAGAATGGTGAGGCATTGGAACAGGTGGCCCAGAGAAGCTGTGGATGCCCCATCCCTGGAAGTGTTCGAGGCCAGGCTGGACGGGGCTCTGAGCAGCCTTGCCTAGTGAAAGGTGTCCCGGCCGCTGGCAAGGCTGTAGGAACTACATCATCTCTAAGGTCCCTTCCAACCCAAACCAGTCTACGATTTGTCAGTTCTGGGGTGGTGACACGACAACCCCTGCAGCGGAAGAAGAGTTAAAGCGGAGAGGTGAAGCCTTTGGTTTCAGCTGCGACTGTGACAGCACTGAGCGTGCAGCGAGGCCCCCGTAGCCGTGCCTATGACTGCGGCCATGGCTTGTGGGCGTATCTAAGACTGCACCTGCGGCTATCTCCATGACTGTAGCCCTCGCTGTCCCCGTGGCTGTGAGGGCGCAGGGGATCACGGCGCTCCCGCCCTCAGAGTGCCCACACGGCTGTCGCGTGCCGCGCGCACGCGCACCAAAACTCCCTCCCGCTCCTCCACCCACCCCGGCGCCGCCGCTGATTGGCCCGTGCGGCGGCGGCGCTGGCCAATGGGAGGCCGGCCCGGGACCCCGCCTCTTTAGAACCCGCCGGCGGCGGAGGGCCGGCATCGCGGCGATGGCGGCGGCGGGGCGGGCGCTGCGTGCGGCGCTGCCCGCCGGGCTCTGGGGCCGCCTGGCCCCGCTGCCGGGCGCGCCCCGCCGGGCCGCCGCGCACTTCGCTTTCCAGCCGGACCCGGCGCCCAGCGAGTACGGTGAGAGCTCGGCTGGGCGCGGGTCCACCCCGCGGGCCGGCCTCAACCTCGCTCTGCCGCCGATTCCGCCCTGTCGCCCGCGCCTTCTTGGGGAGGCCGCCAGCGGCCCCGTCCGGGATGGGAGGGAGGCAGGCAGAGCCCGGTGCGGCGCTGCGGGTCGGGCCCCGGGCGGTGGAGGCATCCGCACGGCCGCGTGACCCCGCTGTGTCCTCGGCACTTCCACCCGGGTTTTCCGCAGGAATCCCAGGCTGTGGGTGGGAAGGTCCCTGTGGGCCGATGGAGGGGCCGGGCGTGCTTCAGGCCCCCTCCCAGTGGGGTGGTGAAGCGTTTTGGGCTGTCAGAGCCAGACCTGCGCTAGATGGGCCCATCGTGTGCTCAGGGCTGCAAGGCCATCCTTGGCCCCTGTCCTGTACCAAAAGCTTCTGGCAGTAACTTACTGGCGTGACATCTACCCTGGTTTTTGTATTGCATGCTTAGGTCATGAGTGTGAGAATAAACCTGTGATGAATAAAGACTGCTGTCCGCTGAAAGATTCGAGGTCATCCACGTGGTCACATGGTTGAGAGTAAACACAGATAACTTGGGAATGAACAGTGCATGGCGTTTGGCTTTTATTTCTGAGATGCATCTCTGCAAAGCCTGCCAGCTCCAGAACAGTTGTTTCTATCACATGAGCCTCACTATCCCCTTGAAAACTTGTTACTTGTTTGGATACCTTGGTGTTGCGTCTTGATCATGACCAACAGAAACAGTTTTTTCTACGTTTCTGTTGGTGATAAAGATGTACAGGCATCCAAGGTGCCACGTGGTGAAGCTTGCGTACGGCAGGTCCCTGCTTGGGAGCGTGTGAAGAAGCTCTGAAGTGTCATGCCAGTTATTGCCATAAATTAGTAGAAAACTAATTCCCTGTGAGTTACAGGAGTCTTTAACATTCTGTGGAAAATAGTGGAAGTGAAATAAAATTACGGCAATATTGATCCTGATATTGCTGATCTATAAGGCACAATTCCCCTTTTCCTCTGTGGGGCTGATACAAAGGCTTGTGCTATAAGCAAGAGAAGCAGGTTAGAACTGTTATCGTGAGTTTCTGACAGTAGCTTAAGTAATAGCCAGTTATTTATATCAAATAGTGAAAGGATGATATCTTGTAGAAAAGATAATCTAAGTACTAATGTGGGTGGCTAGGGAAAAAAACAGCTGCTTTCCCTTGCTTTTCTTCTCCTGAATTTGTAAATTTTGTTCATTAGGGCTTTTGTATCACTTGAGTGGTTCCCATAACATTTTTTTTTCACATTTTCCTCTCCTTAAAGGGCAATGTAACGTATAACAAGTGAAGTTACCAAGCATAGTAATGTGGAGGAATGCAGCTGCTCAGGTGTGACATGACACTAGTCTTTAACAAAAAATACTAACATTAGTTAACGATTTAGAAGAAAGGGAAGTTGAACATTTGTTGAGAGGTACTGTTACTACTGGAAAAAGAATGTGCTTCTCCTTTCTGAATTCTAACACCTCTTACATTTGTGTGGGATCTTCAGCTAATCATCTGATTTATTTATTTAATTTTATACACTGTGTTGGTAGATTCTCCTGGACAGTGGCTTCTAGTCATCATGACTTATGAGATTTTGCCAGTTAAAAAGCTACCAAATGTCAGCCAAGCGATTTCTTACTTGTTTTCTTTTAAGAATTATTTTATTTGCTTGGAGAATCTGAATTGGTCACAGTAGTGAGGGCTAGGCTCTTGTTTTGGTCCATCTTTGCTTTCAAGCCTCCTTGTTTTTCCTTGCAGTGCTGGAATGAAGAAGGGCACTCTGGTAGCCTTGGTTTAAACTAAACAGCTTGCTCTACTTCAGCACCAAATTTCTTTCTTTGAAGTATGGATTTGATGCTTCAGACACTAACTGCAGTGCAGGGAACAGGCCAGTGATCTAGAAAATTTCTGATAATAGGTGTCTTTAAATGGCACAGGTTGGTGCTTAAGAAAATGTGATTAAAGAATGAGAAGGTAAGCTTTAGCTGGGGAGGGGATCCCAGTACTCAATAATATGTTGATTTCTTCCTTTGAAAAGGAAGGCATTGTTCCCAGTGCTTGACTGAGCATTGCAAAGCTGCATTAGCTCCATGCAAGAGCATAGTTTTTTGAAAAAATATGGAAGTAGAATTATAGTCCTTGGGAAGGCCAAGTATACAGTGCTCAATCCCATCTATCCCATGATTTTGTTCAGCAAATGAATCTTGGATATTCCTAACAGGGATCTTGTTTTTGATGGTTGAGTTTTTAGATATGTTTGCACCAGTGTTTTCTAATGTACTTTGTGTTTTGAACCAAATTAATTGTGCAATGATCACTTTTTCGTGCAGGGCAAACTCAGAAGATGAATCTCTTCCAATCCATTACAAGTGCCTTGGACAATGCTTTAGCCAAAGATCCAACTGCAGGTACCTTATACTTGTTACTATGTTTTGCTTTATATAAATTATGTTTTGGTTTGCCTATCTATGTACAGTATTTAATGTATTTCTCACAGTCTTTAAAAGTTTTCTAATAAGTTATTTCTACACTTTGATCTCAAATCTTAAAAATGTGTTGCATTAACATTACTAATGGAGTATATGGTCTAAGATGCAGTTGTATCTTCTGTTTTAGCTCTGTGTATTTCACTTGAAAGTGAGGACAGAAGATACATTATTTATCATGCCTAAAGTATTACTGATGAGAACTGTCCTCAAGGGCATCTTGAGTCCCACTAGTACATTACTTTTACATTTCTTAAACTTTCTGTTCCCTAAAACTGGTGTTTTTTTAGAGACCATATATTCTTCACTCAGTACATTCTGCTTTCTTCCCTGCCCTCCAAAATTAATTTATAGCTTTACTGATTTCTGTTTATTGTTGTGCATAGGCAGTGTAAGATTTTTAGGCTTTTGTGGTCTGGATAGCTCATAACTTGGAGATGCTACTTCATTATATCAGGATTTAAAAGGCTTATCCTAAGCTATTGCACAAAACTATACACTCCACTTTCAATTCTTATACATAACAGGAGGTCTTTTGCTTCTGTTGTCCTAACAAAGGCATGATGATGGCCAGATATCTGAGAGAGATGCTTCATGCCATGAACACAGCTGCAAAGGCTGCATCATCTTGTGTAATTTTGGGCTTTCTTTTTAGTATGTTAGTAGCCCTTTTTGGCACTGCTTGAGTCACTGCTCAACCTAAAGTCTGACTAATTGTCTAATCTGTTGGGATAAATTCCATGTTGTCTGTCCAGTACTATGCCTGTATACATTCCCTCTCAATCTCAGCTGTTTTATATGCACCTCGATTAAACTTAGACAACTGAGGGTAAATTAGGGCTAAGAACAGATTTTATTACCATTTCTGTAGAATTAGCCACATAAAAGCAAGTAGAACGTTAGTCCAGCAGGAACCTAGACTCATATATAATCTTGAACCTTTAGAGAACCAGTTGCTCTAAGGTTTCAGTCTTGCTCCTCAGCTTTGCAGGGCTCAGTCTTTGTAAAGCCCTTTGCAAGACCATGTTGGAGTTCTACAGTCCAGACGTGAGTTCTCAGAATCACTGCACTTACTGAATTAATTAGGATTTTTTGCAATAGGAAACACGTTCTTCATATGTTTTCAGTTGTATGGGAATTGAGCAATTGTTTTTTAAGTGTGGAATTCCTCATGCTTGTGTGGATGAGAATTAGAATCTTTCCAGGAAAATATATTTCAGTGGCTGAATTGAATGATTCAATTTTGTGGATACCAGCATTAAATGGGAATATTTTTTGTAGAAGACAGCTGGCTCAAAAGTAAGGAGCCATATGTTAACAGAAAGGACTTACAAAGATTTTAAGTACATAAAATCCCACCCAAATTATTGTTAAAAACTAGAGAAGTGATCTAGGGACATAGTTCAATCACAGACTTCATGAGTGCATTCATTTTACATCTTTATAAAAGTTATTTTTCTTTAAGTGGTGCCATTGATGTGATTAGCACAAGTATACTAATCCCTTTTAGTGATTCTAATCAGAAATTTATTTAATTAAGATTAGTATTTGAAAGGGAAGAAGGTTAACTTATAATTTTGTGTCCTTTAGGATATGGAGAATATTGAAGAATTGGGGAATAATCAGAACTGACCCTGGTTCATGCAAGCAGCTATTGGTGATATTGCTGCACATCTTACATGCTTAAAAAATTGAAATAGGCAATACTTGTTTCTGGGAAACAGATAACAAAAGTGTTTCAAGAAAAATTAGACATAACCATTTCCTAAATTGAAAGAAAAAATCCCAAACAGATTAGTTGATATGAAGCTAAGTTTTAAAGGCAAATACTTTTGGTGATAAAACTTTATTGACTACAAGAATTGTAGTGTTAAATATTGAGAACTGTTCTAGTGCTTAGATAGTCATCTTTCTGTGGAGGAGTTCCTTTGAAGTCACTCTTCAAGGGTCTGGCAAGTATGTTTGGAGAAGGCTTGACATTTCATGTTGGATTGATATTTTGAAAAAAAAATCCTTCAATTTGATGGTTTTCAAAACACTATATTTATTGAAACCTGTGAATGAAGAGTGCAAGTGGTTATCAGTTGATGCAGAAGGCTTAATTTCAAGGACTCTTTAGAGACTAAATGTAATTGCTTTTTGGAATTTTTCTAATTTAGTTTTAGACACTCTGTTATTATAGAATATTTCAAAAAATAGCTAATGAAAACCTAACAGAACCCATTTCATGAATTCTGTTTTGAGACAGCTGTTTTGGTGTTCTGATTTCTCATTAACCTTGGTTCTTCATTTATTATAGTCAGGCTGTGCATGAGAAATGCATAGATTTAGATCTAGATAAATCCTGAAGGGGAATGAAATGTTAGGAGTTACTATTGTTAGTTCTCATATAAAGAAACATGATAATTTAAAAGTAAGATCATTGGAGTAATGTTAGCCTCCCCTGCTGTTCTTACTTTCAGTTGTATTTGGTGAAGACGTGGCCTTTGGTGGAGTCTTCAGATGTACAGTTGGCTTGCGAGACAAGTATGGTAAGTTAGTTCATAAATCTGACATCAGTTTCTTATTAACAGCTCTGCTCTTTTTTTTACCCATTTTGCTGTGAGAAGTACTGTTACTGGAATGCTAAAAAACCATGAAATCAATGTTTCATGTATGGCAGGCTAATTAGTGTATAGCATTTTCAGGTCCTGGAAGCTGGTTGTGGAGACAGTAACATGATACAGCTTTTAATTTGGCAATTGCTACTCCCCTGCTGCAATCATTGCTCCCCCACTGTGCTATTACAGACAAGAAGAGGTTATAACATATTAAGTTTCAGCAGCTTACTTTCTTCAAGGTACAGAGATAGCTTGGATCTTTTGCAACAAGTGATTGAATTTTTTTAATGATAATAAAGATGTGTTACAGCCATCTTGGAGAACAAAGATCCGTCTATTTTTGAGTAAACCAAAACAGGGAGGGGACAAAGACTATACTTCTAAGAAGTTTCAGAAACACAACCATATTTTGTTGTCTTGCTTCTCTGCTTCAATTATTGTGTGGATGTTCTCTTGCTCTCTAGTTCACGTGTTAATGTTCAAATAATTTGGATAGAACTACTGCTAGTCATGATCTTTAGTGCTGCTTGTTGAGACTGAGGTACAGTTCTGTGACTGGTGTGATATGTTGACTGTATGTGCTAGACTCCATATGAAAACCAGGCCTCTGAGACAGCAACCAGTTGCTGGAAACATAGGCAGCAGAAGATGTTGTTTGGGAAATAATAAACAGGAGCAGATGGTTGCATAAGCAATCTTCTTGGGTTTTAGTGAACATCTCCAGTTTAAAAGACAGAAGGGACAAACTTTATATTGTTATTTGTTATTGTATTGTTAGGGTTGTGCTTTGAGGGTCATTTGATTTATTTTATTTTTATTTTTATTTTTTTTATGTAAGGCAGTCATATAATATTGGAATGAAGGAAAGAGGTTACTTAATCTTTGTAATAGCATTTTATTGGTAGTGTATTCCAACGTGCCAGTTTCAAAGATTCTGAGACAGCCTGACTGCCCTGAACAGAGCACAGGGGGTCTGTTGAGGGAGTGCAAAGGACTGGTTACACTCTGCTAATCAGTATGATAACCAGTAGTCACAGCACATCAGCAGCCTAGCTAGAGTCAGGTTTATTTAATGGGTGTAATAACAAAGATTTTAAATGAGATTTTTCAGAAAGCTATGATATGACTTTGAGAATATTTGGAAAGAAGTCCATTAAAGCTTGAGAGGGGATGAGAACTGGGGAAGTACTTATATGAACATTGAACAAGGACTAATGGAACTAGTATTGCCATTTGCTCAAAAAGCATACTGACCTCTTCAGGGTGAATAAGAGGATAGATTTTATGAGAAAGTACTAAGAAGTACTCTTATTTAAGGTTATCATAAAGTAAAATGGGTAAGTAGTTAAAGTACTGGTGAGATCAGATTAACAAGGTAGGAAGCTGTCTCTTCACATTCATTCAGACCATTGCAATAAGATCATACTTGCTAGAGAAAAAGTGTGTCAGCTAGAAGAGAAGGAAAGATGTGAAGAGCCTTTTGCTGTTTTTCTACGTTTATAAAAAGTTTTTTTTCAGATTCTGGTGTTTAGGTCTAGATGAAAAGTGAACTGAAGGTGTTGATAGTGATTGAGAGAGAAGGAGGTGGAGAAGGCTTGACTTGATGTGGTAGTTTGACCTGGCTGGAGGCCAGTACCCTCCAAAACTGCTCTATCACTCCCCTCAAGTGGACACAGGAGAGAAAATGTAACTAGCGGCTCATGAGTTGATACAAGGATATAGAGAGATCGTGAACTGATTTCTGACATGGGCAAAACAGACTTGACTTGCAAAAATGGGTTGAATTTATTACCAATCAAAATCAGAGTAGGATAATGACAAGTAATAAATATCTTCCAAACATGTTCCTTCTACCCCTCCCTCCTTTCTGGGCTTAACTTGATTCTCTGCCTCCTGCTCCCCCCCAGTGGCACAGGGAGACAGAGAATTGGAGTTATGGTCAGTTCATCACTTGTCTCTGCCACTGCTTCTTCCTCATGGAGAGGAGTGCTTTCCCTTCTGCTACATGGAGTCCCATGAGAGACAGTTCTCTATAAACTTCTCCAGTATGACTCCTTCACCTGGTCTGCAATTCTTCATGAACTTCTCCAGTATGCACTTTCCACAAAGTGCAGATTTTCAGGAACAGGCTGCTCCAGCATGGGTCCCACATGGGATGACAAACTCTGCCAGCAAAGCTACTCCAGTCTGAGCTCCTCTCTCCACAGGGCCTCAGGTCCTGCCATGAGCCTGCTCCGGTGTGGGCTTCCCATGGGATTACAACTGTTTTTTTTTTTTTTTTTTTTGGACATCCACCTGCTCTGATGTGGTTCCTTGAGGGGCTGCAGGTGGATCTCTGCTCCCCCATAGACCTCCATCATGGGCTGCAGGGGCACAGCCACCCCACCATGGGCTGCACCAATCTGTGCCATACCTTTTTTTTTTTTTTTGTTTCCTTCTTAAATATAATATCACAGAGGCATTACTGACCTTGCTGATGGGCTCATCCTTGCCAGAGGTGGGTCTGCCCTGAAGCTGACTGGCATTGGCTCTGTTGGACATAGGGGAGGTTCAGAAACCGTCCCTGTAGCTCCTTCCCCTTCTATCAAAACCTGGCCATACAAACCCAATACACAGGAGAAATAAAAATTCTTTGGTGCTGCTGAGGTGCCCATAAGTAAATGAAAGACAATATCTGAAATACAAGTTTGAGCAGAAAGAGAGTCTGAAGATAAGGTCCTGAATTTAGGACTCGTTTACAGAATGGAAATCCAGTTTTGTAAGGCAGATAAGAGGACATGAGTAACTCAGCTTCTTTCTTCACTGATAGGGAAATTCAGTAGAAAGCAGGCAGTGGCTGAAGAGGGAATGGCAAAGATGGCCTGGAGGATGTACTGAAAATACAGTTACAATGCTGAGGAGAAATAGGAAAGACTGAAAGTGCAAAAATTGAAAGAATACAATGCTTTGAGGGGTGTGTCTGCCTATCATTGCAGTCTCAGAGATTAAATAAATTCTAAATGGAATACTTGTTTTATGAAAAGGTTAGACTCCATGGAAAATAAGGAGGAATTCCAGATGGAAATGACAACCAACTAACCTGATGAATCTTATGAGGAATATTCATATACTTATTGACTCTTTCCCCATCCCCCTTCTGAGTTTGCCATCAAATTATAATAGGCGATGCAAGTAATTATAATATGAAGTTGTTTCTATATATTGTTATAAAATATGAAGGAATGAATGGGGTTTTTTCTCCTGCCCTGGAGGAGAGAGGCTGATTTTTGTTTCGTTTAGTTTCTTTTTCCTTGTACATAGTTGAAATCACTAGGTGGCAGTCTATGCCTGTAAGTTATTTTGATACAAATTGATAATTCATTTTTAAGCATTTTATAGAGGTCAAGGTCTAAATATTATCTAATATTATAGCAGGAAGAATTTAATATGTTAATACTCAGTACTAATATTATAGAGATGTTGGTTGCTGTCCAGAAAGTTACTAAAATCTCTCTGGAGAGACAGAGACTAAATTTGCTTTTAGAATAAATTGGTCATTAAATATAAAAGCTGCTTCTTTTTTTTTTTTTTTCCAGTGTAGTGTTATGTTGTATCAAAACAGCCAGAGGCCTGTACTAGTAAGGGAAGGAAAGCTTATTGATTTTTTAAGGAAATAAATACAACCTTTCATTCAGATGAATTTTAAACATGCTACCAGGAATTTTGTTTAAAAACATTTAATTAAGGAATTGTATGTAAATAAATCTTGTATGTAAAAAAGATTTGACTGAGATACTGAAGCTGATATTTGTGAGATACAGCAGAAATACTTTTTTCAGCAGTTGTTATTTTGAAATGTTTAGGAATTAATTTGTCTTTTGCTCATGTGATTCATTTGTTTCTGTTTGGGATCCTCTGTGTGATTTGCAGGGTGAACAAGAGGAAGATAAGTTTCTTCCTTCCTGGATTAATGTCCCATCACTGATTGGAGAATTTTTGACTCATGTCTTTTTATTTTTTATCTGTTCTGTTTGGTCTTTGTTATTGCTGTTCCCCTCTTTTTGTTTGTCAGTGCACACAGAGATGGACTGCCCTCAGCAGCTTATGGTACCCTCAAACACAGTCAATGAGAACAAAGTGCTTTTCCCAAGGTTTCTTTGTAACATTGCTGTTCTTGAGTGATGTTTGCTGCCTTTTTTAGTAATGCAGTGTTGACTGTCAGTTTGTGGCCTGACTTAGTCCCCAGATTTTTTCTAATCTACTGCTGTGCAGCAACTAATTGTTTTTTTTTTTGCTGAGTGGGTGCTTAATAAAATGGAACTCAGTAAAAGCAACTGTATCACTCCTATACATATGCAGGATAAAACAAAATCAGTCTCAGATAATTTAATTTTAGCTAGTTCTGAGTTACATACGTGCTAGAGACATTAATACATGCAGATAGTACTAAATGTGTAATAAGCAGTTCCATTTTTTTTCTCACTCATTTTATGGTTTTGTCATGTAAAGTGGAAGGAGTATGCCCAAGTAACTTGAAATTTAATTCTCTTTTTTCCCCTAGTATTTTCAAGATAATAGGATTGTTTTATATGGAATCCTTCCTGTGCTTTATTATTATTATTATTTTGATGCAGCTAGAAGTGTAAATATAGTTGCTAGGATTATTTTCTTCCAAACTGTATTTTAAAAAAAGCGTGAAATAGATAGGGAGCAGATTGTAAACAGTAATTTCTGTCTATTCAGTCAGTTCAGGATATTTTCTTGCAAATTGATAAATCACAGGAAAAAAAGAAAGATCAGGAGAAGAGGTAACACTTGTAATGAATCCTGTGAGAATAGAGCCAGTTGAATCAGAAATTTCCCCTGTGGCAAATTTCAAACACATCAAAAGCAAGTGACTGAACTACATACGAAACCACAGTTGTAGCTGTGAAAGAAAATAGTATCCTTATGTTCCTTATATCAGGATGACCTAGCCACTTTAGCAATCAGCTGGATGCTTTTAAAATGATTTTATTTATCACTTCCATATTTGTTTTCCTTTCCTTTCTGTCTCCCTTACAAAATTTTCTCTCTGAAGCACAGGGTATGTTTTGAGACGGATCAGCTGGCAAAGGCTCTTTTTAGCCTTCAGTGGTGAAGTTTCTCTGGCTTCCCTACACACATGGTCCCAGTGCAGGATTACTGTTAGGGTTTGAAGCTTTTCTTTATTGGTCAGTTTCTCTGTACTCTGGTTGCTGCAACTGGAGGATATAGGGCATCCAAAACTGGATACTTTACTCTTGTGTTTCACTGAGTGAAACTTGGTTGCTTACAGCTCTCTCCTGTTACATCCCATGATAATGCTACTTTGTCTTGCAGCAATAATGTTTATTTACAACTCCTGATCCTCTGTAATCCCTGGTTGCTGTTCTGTAGGCCTTATATCTAACATGTAAACGCCTGTGTGAGTTTTCAGGGAAAACTTCATTCTCAGTAAATTAATCCTTTATTTATAATCCAGTAAACTAATTCAGGAGTGTTTGTTTATTTGGCCAGGAGGTGGCTATACCTAGCCATACCCAAGGGACACCAGCTTTTTTAAAAAAAAAATAGTAGTAATTTTTGAAGGTAAGTATTTATTTGAGCATGATATTATTTTGTGAGCTTTAGCTGTAGAAAACTCCTGAAAGCAAGTTCTGTGTTTTAAGTGAAAAGCCTATGGAGGAAAACATGGGTGAGAAGATAGTTATCCCCATGTTGTTATGGTGTTTGGTGAAAGTTGTTGGCTGAAGTTTGGATGTTTAAGCTTTCAAAAACTGCTTAATGGCTTGATGCCTTTTAGTAGCATGAAATGGTGGGAGAACCTTTTGAAGCTGAGCTGATAGAAGTAGATATACTATAGGGTTGTTTTTAAAAAAATTCTGATAGTTTGCCTCCAAAATACATCAAATATTTTAAAATGTTTATATTGTAAATATTTTCTTAGTGATTTCAGGGCATTTTTTATTGTGTAAACTACACTTAATGTTACTGGGAAGGGAGCAGAGATCTGTCAGTGGAGATTCAGGGTTTTTCTGGTTGTTCTTCTGATGCCAAATGTTGCAGTGTAAAGGTAAGAAGTACAAGGATGCAGTTTGGATGAGCTGTAATGCTATATATTAAGACACTGTGTTTTACCTGCCAAAAGCTATTAGTAGTTGGATCTTAATTCAACTGGTGGGAAGATGTGCTAAGGTTTTTATGTGGAATTTTTAATCAATAATCATGGTATCTTTTACATGATGGTATCTTTTACATTCTTTTAGAACATAAACATATGCTATTATGAGGAGGAGGAAAAATTCAGCCAAAATAGCATAGGTGTTAGGGCTTTACTGTATAAGCAGATAGAAAAATGTTATCTTGCTGCTTCAGAAGCAGACTGCAGGCTTGCTGGAGAAACATGGTGCTTCTTTGGCATAGGTCCTGGTCCTTCCTGAAACACTGTATGTGGTAGAAAGAAGGAGTTCAGAATTTTTGAAGTCATCGATGTAAGCTAAGGCTGGAATATTTTATTTAGAATTCAAAATGACTACTTGTGTGTAAAATGACTGAAACCTAAATAGCCTGGGATTTGGTTATTGTCATTTCTTCGTGGACAGATTTAAGTGGAGAATTCTGCAACTTGCTTGCCTGGTTCTTCCAGAACAGTTTGGCAAGACCTGGATTTGTTCTGATTTATATAAATGTCTTTGAACTGTAACATCTGGAGAATGTGTTCCAGACTCATTACACAATAGTACATTTTGTTCATTTTCATCTTAAATAGCCAATTCTTTTCTGATGATTTACAGTTAAAGAAGAAAAGTTATTTGAAAACTTGGTAAAATATGGTATGCTCTTTTTATACCTTTTGTGTATGTGGGATAATGATATAAATCAGTCTCTGCCAGAGCTAAATAGCTTTTATTTTAGTTCTGTTTTTTTTTAATCGTTCTGATAATGTGCCTGGTGCGAAAACTGTATTTTATTTATTTGGGGTTTACTAATATTTATTACGTTTCTTTTCCTATGTTGTAAACCTGTTTGAGGGAAAGATAAGGAACATATTTTGTAATATAAAACTTGATACTCAGTGCCGAGCTCAAGAAAGCTGTTCTCACATTTTAAAGTTATTTCAAGATACATTGCTGAGCAGAAAAGTATGTGCTGCTGAACTTCATAAAAGTGGAATTTTCCATTTAAGAAGATACTTGCAGTGATACATGTAGAAACAATATTTTGGTAATATCATGTCAAGGAGGATGAAACTTTGTTACATAGAGACCCAAGATGGAATTGATGAACATTACTAGTCTTTGCAGTCTATGTTAATACCAGGTCTGCAAGCAAATTTTGTGTACATTCTTTTAGACATCTCTCTTTATGCCTTTGCAATTCCCTAGGTGCAATTAGGTGATTCTCAATTTCTTTGGTTAGTCCTGTGATTCTCTCTGTTTCATTTGTGTGTTTATTTATCCCACACATCAACTGGTGTTAATTCAATATGTCTGCTGTTTTTTCAACTCTGAGTTTGGTGGCAAGAGGGTGGTAATTTCAATGGTAGTAAGAGGATGGTAATTTCAACTTAAGAAGGTGCTGCAGACTTTACTACAGGGAATAAAACTCTCAGAGTTTTCTTGAAAGTAATTTACTTGAAGCTTAAAAGGGTGAAAAAAATTCAAGACTAATATCTAAGTCTGGGAATTGTCTAAGCAGATTTGCAGCAGAAGTACTTTGAGGTGCAGGTTAATCTTACTTTGACTTGATTCACAGCCATCTTCATGACCAGGTTGGCATAACATGCTAGTCATTTATAATAAAATATCCCTTTTCTTTTTAATTTGCAGAAACATTAAATCCTCAAAACCTGGCACAGGGTTTTCACACTTAAATGGAAGCACCAAATATTAGACTAATTTATTAATTTTTCTCATGCACATGCTTTGCACTATAAAGGGACAGGCATAGTTACTAGTGAGATTTGTAAGATGGTTTTCATTACTGCAGGTTATTGATCATTGAGCTCTTTGCTCCTGAGTACTTCTACAGCAGCAGGAAATCCTTGCTCTTGTATTGAGAATACTTGCTTCACAATTCCAGGTAGATCCAGCATGCTTTCACATTTACTGTAAGCTACATCTACACTACTGATACTGAGGATTGTGAGAGAGGGTGACTTATGTTTGACATTTTTGACTACTCCTTGATTTGTCATCCAGATGGTCTGTGCAGCTTATTACAGCAGAGTTTTCACTAACAGGTTGCAATACTTAGCTTTGACAACTGTTCTGTGTTTCCTGTTGGATCTCTGTCATGTCATGTCATGCTGCAGACAATGTGAAAATGCATGGAAATGACCTAAGCCTTGTAATTTAAGGTGGTATGTTGTCCTCCACCTATACCCACATATAAGTATTTGGTGGATGTCAGTTTTGGGGCATATTTTTGCAAGTAAGCACTCTGTCATCTGGCATAGCTTCTCATGTCAAATTATATGTCAGTTATGCTTTTCTGCAAGTGTGCTTCTCACATAGCAAAAGTTTTTTGTAGTTGACAAAGGAATGTTATTAATCATAGCTGGAGGAATGTTTGAATACTTTGTCCAATTAGGCATTGCTCTTTTTTTATTTAGACTGCAACTGGGTGTATGAGCCAGATGATGAGGAGGATTTCAGTGTAGAGTGGACAGCCTGCATGAATATTTGAACTAGCAGTTCCAGGTCAAAGTGTTCTCAACAAGTCATTCTCTTACTTAAGATGATGCATTTTCCTTCCAAGAGCTTATTAGATCAAAAACTACTCTTTCACCTCCTCTTCCTCTAAGAGTCCCTTAGAAAAGTAAAAAGAAATTCTGGTGAGGAAATCTGCCACTGAGATGTGAGCTGCTTTTTAAATGTTCTCCTTAGAGTATGGAATCTGAAATTTTATTGATGTCATTAAATGCTTCCATCAACAGGACAGGTAATAAAAAGGACAGGCATAAAAAGTTTTGGCAGTCAGCATGTAGCCCAGCTTGGGACTGTTAATAAGTCATAGAGGGTTGTAAGGAGAAGGCCTTGAAAGTCATCTCTTTTAGATGACCTTGAAAGTCGTCTGTTTGAAACCCAAAAACCCAGTTCAGGTTGCCTGTGGTCTTGTCTGGGTGAGTTTGAACATGTCCAAGGCAGGAGCTTCTACTTCTTGGGACAGCTTATTCCAGCATATGACTACTGTCATAGTGAGGATTTCTTTCTTTAATATAATTAGTTTACTTTTTTACATCATTCTTTCTGTTGACACTGAGTACCTGAAAAAAAAATCTGCTCTTCCCCCTGTTCGTACTATTGCTTGGCTGCTATTCCATTGTGGGAAGATTAAAGGGCTTGCAAGGTTACCAGCATTCAAAGCTAAAGCCAAAGCTTTGCATTAACCTGCCCCAACTCCTCCAGTTCTTCTCTGAGAAAGGGTGAGAATTACATAATATATTTTAATATTTTCAGTTTATCTTTCGGTGGCTGCTAGTTTGTCACAAATGACAAGAAATCTGAACTGGGGGAGAGGGCTAAAAATGAAATCTTTACTCTTTGCTTTAGGAAGGCAGAGGTGTGTATGGGGTTTTTCTGGGTCCCCTCTAATCCAAAAGTCTGTAAGCTTGACAGGTACATTCTTAATGTTATATTCATGCTGTGAATGCTTAGAATTTACTAAGTTTTACTAGAAAGTTTTCCCTCCAAACCTGAAATTTGGTAACTGTGCAGACTGTAAGAATATCTAGGTAATGGAGAAGATTACTCCCTATCCATGGTAACCTTTTCTTTGTACTTCAGCAGTTCTCCTGACTCTGATATTATTTGTAGTCTTTGAGAG
This sequence comes from Oenanthe melanoleuca, assembly GCF_029582105.1. Taxonomy (NCBI): domain Eukaryota; kingdom Metazoa; phylum Chordata; class Aves; order Passeriformes; family Muscicapidae; genus Oenanthe; species Oenanthe melanoleuca. Next base: position 31,186,476 of record NC_079336.1, read on the forward strand.
TGAGAGTTAAATGAAAATGCAATAAACATGCTTTTCTCCTGAGGGAATCTTGGGGGAGAGGAGGTGAAAGTGTAGTTGTGATCTAATAAGCTCTTAGAAGAAAAATACATTGTCTTGGGTCAAAGAATGACTTGTTGAGAACACTTTGAGCTAGAACTACTAGTTCAAACATTCATTTTTCTTCAAATGTATGATTTAGTAACTGAGGGAGACTTAAAATTAGCTGTTCCTAATTTCCAAATTACTTGAAGTGCTTTTCTGAAGTGTTGGTTATGTCAGTGACATACATGATAAACTTGTGAAGAATTCCCAGTCTTAGGAGTTGCCAGGCAGAACAGGTGTCCTTTACTTTGGGCAACACAGTGGTGACAAGTGGTTCAGAAGGATGCATTTTTTTTTTGGATTTTCTTTTTTCCTCCCAAATGAAGCATAATTAAGACTCCTGTGAACAAGTGAAACAAAGTAGGAAACACTTATCTGTCATTTTGTCTTTAACACTTCTGTCTAAAAGCTTCTGTCTAGAACTAGAACTAGAAGTCAGCTTCTTTGTTGCAGAATAGAGCATGATAGTGGATTTTGCAGCAGCAGAATAGGAAGAAGCTAATTTAGTTTAGTGCATGCAAATCTCATTTCTGACCCTGTTGTCAGTTGCTCACAGATTTCGGCAGTATGTTTTTTTTACTAACTTTTGAATCTTACTGCCATAATGTGACTTTTTGGAATATTTATGGAAAATGTAATGGGAACGCCATGTACTTGGTTGTTAAAAAATCAAAATTTGATTGACTTTTTAATTCAAGGTAACTAAATGTTGAAATTGTTTTGAGGGCATAGGCAGTGTGACCACAATGTATGTGGATACATGTATTTTTCCTATTAACAGACCCAACTTGCTGTGCTTGACTGGAGATTTGACACAGACCTGGTTGCTCAGCCCTGGGGCTGGCTGAGTTATGCCAGAGGCATGGCTGGGTCCTTGAAGGCTGTTAGGAATGTTTGGGCATACACAAATCTTCTTGGCTTTTGCAGGACACAGGGTTGGGGAAGAAGAGAAGTATAGCTAAATTCTGTAAGTTGTTATTCTTTGCACAGTGGGTAGAAAAGTCATCTTCAGAAATTAAAAGCTACTTGCTTACAAAATCCTTTTCATTTCGTATAATCACTTTTCATCAGTTAGGTGAAATAATCTATTTTAACATGGATAGCTCTGGAAAAAGCAGCTTTTGAAGCAACACAGCATGTTACTGTGCAAGGTTTCAAGACAGAGTTAAAACACCTCTGTCTCGAAGAACCTGAAGCCCTGCTTTGGACAAGTATGTTTGAAATTTCTATATTCAGCTGTAAAGTTTATGTATATTCACTGGTATTCACTGTAGAGCAACAGGGTCTATTTTTTTAAAGCTGGAGAACTGTGACTAGGTTATCAGTAGAAAAATGGTAGAACAAAATGATTAAAACTACTAAGTAGAACTACTTCTTGTTAACCCAGGAGCTCTAAGACAGCTGAGTATAAATTTACCAAACAGCATTTACTTGCTGTTTGGCCTGCCCTCTTGTATACTATCAGAGAAATGGAAGACTACAAGTGTCACCAGTTGTAAAATGGGGCTTAAAAGGGATGGTGGAACCAAGAAAGCTTAAATATTGAACAGATTGTGTTAATTATGTTAAGAAATAAAATTAGTAGGCTGATGTAGAAGTACATCTATGAAAAATCCTAGATATTTTATGGTTAAAAAAGATCTTTAAAGGCAGGACTGATTGGAAATCAGTAATTCTTGCTTGAATTTTCTACACAAAGTCCCTGGTGGGTAGCAAAGAAGCTCATCTGCTGGGGCTTCCTTTTCTTTCCAGTCTTTTCTGCATGTTCAGCCTGACTACTTTGGTTGAACTGCTAATATTTTTAACTTCTTAGATTTTTCTATTTGACTTCTAATGGATGCTTTAAATGGAAGTCAGTGAGATCATTGGGACAAATAAAATGCTGTCCACGTATACTGTTAATACTACTCAGTACTGACATCTTTTAAGATCCATATGCATTTTTTTAACACCAATGATGTAGAAGTGTCTTGAGAAAAAAGCACAGTTCTCCTTTGGCTGAATCACCAGCAGTACTTCTTAAATCACCCAAATGGTCCAGGGTGGACTTGTGTAGAGTGATATGAAATTACTCAGAGTTGGAACATTGGGTGGTGTGTTAACATTATAGGAGATTTAATATTGTTTGAATATCTCCTTTTTTGAAGTTAAATTAAGACAGGAACATGACTCGTTACAGTTACTGAAAACTGAAATACTTTTTTCCTGATGGCTTGGAACAAATAGAGATGAAGCAGCCAAAACATTAATGCACAATAATCGACTACAAATGTCTGTAAACATGTTCTGTTAGGTTGCTATGAAACTCTTTATTCCTGGCGAATGAGAAGATGACTGTGAGACTGCCTTAAAGCTGTTGTCTCTTACACAAAGGGTCAGTGGTAATTTGAACATTTGTGGGGCACTCTTTGTTCTGAAAAATCACAAATATCGCTCCTTTTTTATTTAAGTAAAAATTAACAGAGTATTGCTTTTTTCGTTAATGTTTCTTCTTCATAATTTTAGGGAAGACTTCTAGAGTGTTTTTTTCACTTCCTTAACTTGCATCTAGTATTACTCCTGAGTTATTGGGATGGAGACATAAGGAGAATAATTTTTTTTTTTTCATATAAGCCTTCCTGTTTGCCGTGTTGCTTCCCTCAGTATCTGGCAAAGGGCACTGACCTGTTCAGCTGGCTGAAAGCAGGGATGTTTATAAAGGCAGGCAGGTTAATTGAAATGCACACCAGCGTGATGCCTTCCTGCAGAGGCTGACGCACCTGGCTTCAGGAAATGTAGAGGTGCTGCTTTCACCTGGACTGACGAGTCTGCTCGTTGAGTTGGTGTTAGTTTGTTTTGGGCTGCGTGGCTGACGCAAATCATAGAAGAGCACATTTTAGGAAGTGGTTCTTTGTTGGTAAGGAAATGAAATATGGAAACATAAAGTATCTCTGGGTTATTTGTCTGCTTCAGTCGGTTTTCAGCTGAAATCTGACTCAGCTGGTTTGCAGAGGGTGATGTAAATGGCTGTTTATCAGAATGGACTTCCTTTTCATATTTGGAAAAAAAGGTGAAAAAATAAGAAAATGTGAAATAAAATAGGCTTAATTCATTTAAATGCTAAATATTTAAATATTTTGTTTTAGTTTTAGTAATGATTTTCCTACCATATCCATAAAAATAAGGGTTAAAGCAACACCACACAATTTTTAATGTTTGGGGAAATGAATAGTTTTGTTTTATCCTAACGATGTATTTGCCTTTTCCGTAAGGGGCTAGATTTTATAAAGAAAGCCCTACCCTTTGAAGCTCTACCCAAAGTTGTTTTCCAATCTAATACGTAGTGCTTTAGGATGTGCTTTTAGGAGGTCAGTATTATAATTTTAATGCTACAAACAAACCATTCCTGAGTAATAAATTTCATTCATTGAGTTCCCTTCAGAATTGAATTATTTCAGAATTGTGCCTTTAGTCTTGAAATTCCAAGTTAATTGCTTTACACTCCTCACATTACAGCTGTCTTGTTGCATTCCATTTTTGCTTTATTGATTTTCACTTCATTTATTTCATCATACTTCATTGATAGCAGCATGATGCCTCTCATTTAGTATCTCAGTAGTATTTCAGCAGTTTTATTAGGATATATTTTATATTTTGAATTACAGAGTTACATGTATGTTGGAGCTAACATGCTTTTAAATTAATTCACCACCCTAAATTGATATTAAAGAATTAATTTTCAAGTTGTGTCAACTATTAGTTAAAAGCTCATTTTACAGGATTGTTCAGATGCATTTCAATTTTTGTGTGAGGATTATTTATTTATGGAACCTGTGTATTAGGCTATTTCAGTGTACTTTGAAAAAGTAATAAAGAATAAGGTTAGGTAAGCTATAAGTCTTAGATCAAAATATCCTGTAAGCAAGTGAAGTGAAAAATAGTGATTTGCCAATGGACTTATTAGGAGCAGGAAAGTAGAAAGTAGGAAAGAAAATTACCAACATTGCCATATTTCTTCATAATGTTAATAAATTTTAGTTTTTTAAAATAAGATTTGTTTTAAATTAAAATTGTGTCACTGAAGGAGAAGGGAATCAAGATGGCTAATTCATGGTATGCTAGATAAAGAAAAGGGAGGGAAGGAAGTGTTTGCCAAGTATTTATGGTGTTTCAGATGGACACGGGTACAGAGCTTCTGCACCTTCACAGTTGTGGTAAGGCCTGGAACAGCTGACATTTGCACAGGAAGTTAATTTCCTCTTTTTTTGGCCATGATGTCTGTCAGTGGAAAGAGTGCACCAAAGAATGCAATATAGGAGCTTATGTTACAGTTCCTTTAGAAATGAGAACAATTTACACAGTAAAGAGTCCCTCTAGGGGAAAAATAATCTTGGATTCTCTTTGTTTCCACTGTCTTGTATGAGAAATCATGGTGTATCCAGCAATTGTGACAGCTTTTTGGACTTCGTGCTGGCTTGTGCTGCCTCACTGACACCACCAACATTGTAGTATCATTTGATGGCATTTCTTTTTTTACTTGCTTTAAATGAATACACCTGGTGGAGGGGAAAAAAAAGCAAAGCAGAGGGAGAGCCAGAAACATATTTACATATTTATATACATAGTACCTGCACATGGAGAGGCTACAAGGGGTGAGGGTGGTGTGCTGGGTGATGTGTGAAAATGAAAGATGTGTCCTGTAAAGATTTGTAAAACATACCTCCCATTAGTATATTGCAAATACAGCCTTGGACAATGGTTTTTCCCTAATCATCTCTTTTTGAAAACTTTTGTTAGCTTTCTTTTTTATAGTTGATCTTGCAGATATTGAAATTAGAAGTCCTCCTAGTAACAGCTTTCCCACTTACTATTTTAGTCTGGTTTTTTGGTTGGTTGTTTCATGGTTATTTTGTTACTGTTTAATTTATTTCATAGTCACTGGTGTGTGCTGTGCACGTTTTTTTCCACCCAATTTGAAGTCTTGGCATTTTCATGCATGATGGATTCTTACAGAAACTACTGTCTACCCAATGTTGTAAAGGGAAGATTTAATAGCAGACTGAGATTTTTCTGCTTTACTCCCTTGGCAGAAAAGTACTACTGGCAAATATTGTAAATATGTCTTATAAAGGATATTGTAGTGGTTTTTCATCTCCCTCCCGCTCCTTCTTGTTTTTAATTTCATGAACTGAACAATTTTGTCTGCAACCATCTATTAGATTGATGAGTATTTGGGATCTGAAATTACTGTGGCACAGAAGTATGTCAGGACTAAAATAACCTTTTGCACTCCCATAGGGAAGAAATGAAATCAAATGTTTTGGGTTTGTAGCAGGAGCTGCTTGGAATTCCTTGAAGACAAAGCAAATTATATAAGTGTGGCCTTACCTTGGGAGAGAAGAGTGGTAAGAATGGGCACTGCTGATGGGGGGTGTGGACAAGAGGCAGTGTGCTTTTGTACAGGTGCTCCTGGACATCTGTCTGCCTTTATGTAGGGACAGTTACTTGTCAGTGCCTGGAAAAAAAATGGAAGAAACAACACTTACCTTTATTGTAAACTTTTAAGAATGCTTGTATGCATTATTTACGCCCATATAAGCATGAGGGGTATGCATGTTTAAGTGTGGATAAGTCAGAAGACATTTTCCTTCAAATGTTAAGAATGTAAGTTACAGAAACTGTTCTTAGCTTTCATTTAGTTTCTCCTTTTCTTCTTCTTAGTTGTTACAAGTTAAAGTATCTGTACCTGTAATGGATGGTTACTGTTTCTACACCTAAAAAAGCCCATTTAAATAGCCATATGCTTAATTACATGTGACTTTTTTATAAGTAAAATATTTTTGGGACAATATTTCCCACTTAGAGCTGGTGTATTAAAAGAATTTTGTGTTGTTTGTTTTGTTTATACAGGTAAAGACAGAGTTTTCAACACCCCTTTATGTGAACAAGGAATTGTTGGCTTTGGTATTGGAATTGCTGTTACAGGTGCTACAGCCATTGCAGAAATTCAATTTGCAGATTACATTTTTCCAGCATTTGATCAGGTTAGTATTAATAAATTTGAGAGCAGTTAAAATAAATCTTACAGTTGTTTAAATTAATCTTACAATTGTTTAAATTACTCTTCTATTAGCATTAGTACTTGGTTTGAATATGTAATTTTTGGAAATATAACCACAGCTGTATTACTAATATTTATGCATGCTTTAGGTAAACAGGCGTAAACTGCAAACAGTGCTAATACTGTACTGTAAACAGTAAACTGTACCATGGCCAATTTGTAGGCTATTAAATAATGGAAATTAAAGATCTGGTTTGAGGCAAATGTCTGTTTGTTTTAATTTTTGGTTTTGTAGCTGTGTTGGCTTCAGCAGCCTTAAATCCAACAGCCTGTGTCTTCTGAACAGAGTCTCTCATTGCTGCGTACAGCTGCAGCTGGCCATGTGTCCACAGGACGCGTACAGATCCAGACTGGCATGATTGGCAGTATAGAATGAGGAAACAACTGGGTTATAAGGCTACCCCTGAGGCTTAGGCATCTACCTTGAACACAATAAATTATTGATTTATTTGCCTTAAAAAATATTTATCTTTGCGCTGATGTACAGTATTCCTTAGCTTCTAATTTCATCCTCTGAATCCCATGCATGGAACAGATGATGGAGTTACATTACATGTATTAAAGTGTCTTGATGCATAACTAGAGGTATTGGACTGAATGTTACTTTTATATATTTATAAATCTTCCCAGATTGTTAATGAAGCAGCAAAATATCGTTACCGCTCTGGAGATCTGTTCAATTGTGGAAACCTCACCATCAGAGCACCCTGGGGCTGTGTGGGTCATGGTGCACTATATCACTCTCAGAGTCCAGAAGCCTTTTTTGCTCACTGTCCAGGAATAAAGGTATAGTAACTCTTTATTACAAAGATTACATTTTTTTTGGTTTTTTTTTATAATGAACTTTGCTAGCAATTAGTCTGGGTGCATGCAGGGGAAGAAGAGTAGATGTCAATCCACAACAAAATATCTGAATATGCTAATTAAAAACTTTAGAAAACTTAAACTGTGTTAAGTGTTTGAGAATTTATAGCTATTATTAAAGCTATCTTTAGCAGACATAGCATTTTGTATTTGTCTGTTTTTTTGCGCTACAAACGTACATTTTACATAGTTTTGTGTGCAGTGTATTACAGAACCTAAAAACTAACACTTAATAAGTAGTACTTTCCTTTCTATTTTTTTAATTTCTGCATCTATCTTAAGTGTAATATTGAATTAATTTATATGAAAGACAGTGGTGGGCAGTGGGAACAAACTGAAGCACCAGAAGTTCTGTCTGAACCTGAGCAGCACAGATTGTACAGGGAGTTTGCAGAGTGTCCATTTTTGGAGGTACTGAGAAATTGTCTGCAGGTGGTTCCAGGCAACTGGATTTGAAAGATTCCCCTTGGTCAAGGGCATTGGACCAGATGACCCTCTGGAGGTCCCTGTCAAACTCAACTGCTGGGTGATTTCTGAATGAGAGCTTTAGGCAAGCTCTCTGCCTGAGACTGTGGCATCCCTTGAAGTGAAGTTGCCTAGTGCTTTGGCAGATAACTTTACTAGAGGAGAGGGAGTGGCAGCATCTAGTCATCTCAGATTAAGAGAGCACTGTTTTCTCCTGAATAAATTTTTGCCCCTGAACTTGTAATTCTGTTAAGTACTTCTGTATATAACATCTAACTGGATGTTAGCTGGCATCCAGTTCACTGAGCAATGACTCATGGTGGATTAATGTTGAAGATCTAAGCAGAACCAGTATTTGTGTTCTAAAGACACATGTTCATTGTTTATCTGCTGTTTATACTGTTGTCTCTGTTTGATTTTGGTGTCCTTAAGCTTCAGATATTACTCATTTACAGGGAGGCCATTGCCATTTCTCCTACTTGTTCTTCTCATAAATAAAAAACCTTGTATTATTCACACTTTATTTCATTATATTGGAGGAATGGGATGCATTCTTGTCTTTGGGTATTCTTTATGGTATTTGAGGTCCTCTTCTGAACTTGAAAGTAGTTCCTGATTATAGACAAAACTAATCTACAAAGTCTTTTGCCAGGTTATTGAATCAAATGTTTTCTAGAGCTTGTTTAAAAACTAAAGTAGTTAATTATTATATAAAAGCAAAACACAACTTAGAGGATTAAAATACTGAGTCCAGTCTAGCTAATTTCTGCTGATCTTGTAGGTCAGTTTCAAACTTTTTTATACTAAACCAAGGGATGAAATTCAGTGGTCCACTCTGGTGATTAAAACTCTTAATTCATACCAACTTCATACATAAGCTGATGATTAGACTTATCAATATGTTAGTAAGTCAAAATTTAGTCGCTCCAGGTGATATAATTTCTTTGTTCCCACCTCTGATCTTTGTGTTGGTTTTTCACTTTCTTTCACTTTTCCTTGGGTAAAATGCTAAAATGGTTTGCTACCGCTAAGATCTGTCATCTCAGTTAAAGGTAAAGACACATTAATTTTGTGGAACTGATGGAACAATCTACTAGTTTTTTGTGCACAGAGAAGTGTTTTAGACTCTATCTTTTGAATATTATTGCTTTGTGAAAACAGTGTTCTTCCTTCAATTTTTTTTGCAAATCTGTTTGTTGATGCAGTTCATAATGTTTCAGGATTGTGGGTATTTTTGAATAACCCTGTCCCTTAAAAAAGAAGTTAAAATGAACTGGGCATTCAGATGCATTTTCGAATGTCTCAAATCTAAGAATATTTTCTCTGTATTATAGGAGGAAAGGTGATGTCTTACAAGCTGAGAAGAGTAGGGTTTAATCTTTGGAAAGAGTGGCTTTCAAAACAACCCTCTTATTAGACCTTGTGAAATGTTTCTGGGTTTTTATTTTGTGTTTTTTCTAAAGTGGCAAGTTCAGTTTTAATTGCCCAAGGCCAAGGGAATTTGTACAGCTTTGTTTATTCAGGGGAAGTGTTGTGATCATTGGTACTTAGACAAAGCTTGTTGGGGTTTGAGGACACTACTGGATGGTTGTATCTTTTGTCCACTGTTGTGAGAGTGTACATGGAAGACATTAATATTGATTCTCTGCATTCCATTGTAAGAATATTTGCTAATGGTTCAAAGCTCTTTTTTTTTTATTTCCAGCCTAAATTTGTTCTTTACTAACTTGTATATTTAATTTATGTCATTCACCGTCCCGTTTATATCCGAAAACACTTGTACTCTCTTTAGTCTTTGTTTAGTTAGACTAAATAAATCAAAGTATCAAAGAAAAAATGTTAACAATATCTGGAGCTCTTTTGACATCTGTTTCATTCATTTTCTTTTCAAAGGGTTGAGAGAATCATTAAATATTCCAGTTGAGTGTGTAGCAGTGATTTTTGCAATAGCACTAACAGTTCCTTGGCTATGTTTTTACTTTTTTTTAGCACTTCACTGCATAGTATGCTAGTCATCTTTTGAGCAGGTAATAAATTCAGATCTGAATTTCTACTCCTGAGTTCTAAATCTGTGATGAAAATGTAGTCCTTAAACATATGACTTTCAGTATGTGTTTTTTAGCTTGTTTTTGTCAGTCATCTCAATGTGAACTGGGTCTTTCTAGTTTAATACTTTCTAGTGTAGTGGCTTCCAGCTTTGGAATAGTTTTTATCACCGTGTTCTGACTAAACATAGTAAATGAATAAGGTAGATAAAGTCTGCCATAAAAATGATTCATTCCTAAGGAGCTGTGACATCCGTGGGTAGTTTCCCATGTGTCTGTTACCAAATGCTTTGGTGAAATATTGATAAACTGCTTCTCCCTTGTTTAGAAAAATCACTTCTTGAGTTAATTTCACGTAAGGAGATTTAGGTTGTGTTTTCACTCTTTTATATTACTTTTATATAAATAAATGATATTACTATCAAAATATATTTTGAAGCCTTGGCTGTAGTTAAAATGGACTTTTTTTTTCACCAAGTGCTAGAACTAATGTGACTTCTAACTTCACAGCTATGAAAGTGGTTTGCTGGTAGACTTCAGCTCTTTGAGGTCTCTGGGATGGAAACTATTTGGTTCTTCTGATTTGATGGAATTCGGCTTTTGGGTTCTATTTTCATTTCATTTAAACTGTGATAATTTGGTAATTTTCATAATTGAAATTCTCTTAGATCATCCAAAGTTAACTCTTCTGTTGGCAAATGAATTCTGAGTATTTGGATTACGTCTGGAGGCCTTGCTTAGTTTTTTTGCCTAATAATAGTTTAAGGTATTTATTGGTTACTTATTTCCAAAATGAACAAATTTCAAGCTTCCACCATATGCAAAGAAAATCATCTTTAAATAGCTCTTTCCTTTTGTAGCCTTCAAAACTTACTGGACTAAGTCAGAATACCTTTAAAGTCTGCTCTGATGAATCTTTACCCAAGTCACTAAGGATAACTCAGCTGCATTTTTTGATTATACATCTACATGAATTTTACTAAGTTTAATATATATAAACATTAATAAAATACTAAGATTAATATGTATATTAATCTTATTAATATTAATCTGACATTCTTCTGTTCCTTTTACCTCAAATGTTGTTGTTAAGATGTTAGTTCTACCTTATCTGAGCACAGTACCTTAATATTCAAATCACTGCATGAGGGGAACTATTAAAGCCTCACCAATGAACAAAGTAAAATTCAAAATCTGGAGTGTGTTTTAATAATGTAGCACTGATATTAATGCACTTTGTGAGAACAGCTCAATCTGTATGTAGATTTATTAAAAGCAAATAATTGCTTAGGTTTAAGTATTATTGAAGAAGTTTCTAGCAGAATTGCAATTTTAAATAAACTACTTAAAAATATTTTTACAGGTTGTTATTCCCAGGAGTCCTCTGCAAGCCAAAGGATTGCTGCTGTCATGCATAGAGGACAAGAATCCATGTATATTCTTTGAACCTAAAATACTTTACAGAGCTGCAGGTAAAGATTTGTATGTTGTATTTTCCAATAAAGCATCAACATTTGGGGTTTTTTCACATATATATTGATAGTCACAGCTAAAACAATACTTCAGTAGAAGTCATAACTTGTTTGGTCTCTAGCTATGCTGTGAGTTTGTTTTTTAGAGGAATTGTGAAAACTGAATAAATCCTCGAAGTTTGACTGCAAAGATAAATGAACATTTACTGTCTGATTTATGCTCAATTAGCTTTGGAAGTGGAATGCTTTACAGCCTAAGGTTAACACAAGAAATAGAACTAAGAGGTATTATTCTCTATTAAATTCTGATATAAATTTGACAGAATTTGAACTGCTTTCTTGTGGCAACTCTAAATACTAAAATAAGTTTCCAGATCAGTTTTTTTTTCCCAAAAGAATTAGCCCCACCATCACTGTTTTCCCAAAGTTAAAATTTCTTTGAAATGCTTAATTTCTAAAAATCTTCAAAATCTGCCCATTTAGATTTTAATCTTATTTAAAAGGAAATGTGATTGCCATTACTTTTTTTTAGTCATGCTGAACTTTCTGTTCAGAGTAGTTTTAACAACATTGTGTGTCAAGTACTGGAATAGTGGAAATGGACAATGATGATGTTTGAGTTGGTTATAAAAATTAGCTTGTTGCTTCTTTGGACTAGAGAAACTTGACAGAATGAAAAACGGATAAAAAATTTTGCATGTGGAGATAGGCAGAGAAATTGGATGAGCAACTGGTAAAATAGAACTGAAGCCATGACTTATGCATAGCATTTCCCTGTCCTGTGGCTTTATATGTGAACTGTGATCAATCCATCAATCCAGTTTATAAGTTGACTCTGTGTGGACTGAACTTGAGTGACAGACAGAAGGTTTCAGTTTTGCTTTGGACCTTCTAACAACACTTTTCTGTAAGTGCATCCATTTTGTCAGTAAATTTATCCTCTTCCTAGAGAGACAATAATAAGGGAAAAATTTAGAAAGCAGACATCAAAACTACAAAAAAGTAGTAATATAACTCAGGATCAAATAGGATATTTACTGGCAAAACTGTATTTGCTTTTATATTTTCAAAAAGGCCCAGAAGTCCCATTAGCAATGTAATTTTAAAAGGGCAGCTATTTTTAGTGTGGTGGGGTGTGATGTATCCATAGGGTACTGCATTCCTTAATTTCAGTGTGTTTTGAGAGCTTACTAAAATTCAATGAAAAGGCCTCTGTCCATTCATTTAAAGGAAGTAGTTTGAAAAATGAGCTTGAGTCTGAGTCCTGTTAAACAAAGAAAAAAAAATAAAGTGTTTTTAAAACAGGCCTTTATTTCTCCCCCTTCCCCCCTGTATTTACAAGTCACAAGTGTACAGACTGTAGAATTAATAAAATACTTGCTTTCATACTGGTATTAAAGGCTGCACATCAATATCACACGGCTTTTGAGAATATAGAAAGGTTTTTGTGTTTGAGGAAATTACTTGTAAAGTGACTGCTGGATCATTTATTGAACATAAATCAAGCTTGTGATGGAACTCTTGAGTAGATGTGCTGAAATAGTGTTTAATGTGATGTATGTGCTGGTCAGTAACAAGCAACAGTATTGCTGTTTTTGGTCATTTCTGAAAGACAGTGATTTCTTCCTGTATTCTGATGACTAATTTTCAGAGACTTTACCTACATTTTTTGTCTTAAAATTTCTAAGAATATCAGTTTAGTGGTGTAAGTTGAAATTTATGGTACATTTGCATCAGCACGTGACAGGGATGATTGTAACAGGTAACTTCTTTCACCTACAAGGATATTTTTTTATTTCTACAGTGTAAAGCAGGAATATTTTAGTACATGGAATGGTTTTTATGTTTTTTTAATTTCCATTGTAAACCTTTCTCTGTGTTATCATTAGTTTGTCATTTTTACTGTTAAGCTCTCCTTTGTGGTTTGGGTCAGCTTGTACTGGAAGATGATTGCTCTCTCTAGTTTTTCCTATAAAACTGAACTCTCTGAGTTCATTCTTATTCTTCTGGCCATAGTCCAGGTTTCTGCTAATTCCACTATGGAAACCACATGGCCTGGTGATTTCAGAAATGGACCAGGGCCATCATGATTGATAGGATCAAGAAGCAGCAGCAATGAAACACAAGCCTGGTAAACAAGAATAAAATAAACAGTGGAAAGAAGAGTTTTAAAAATGTGTCTGTCTTGTGTTTCACAGAGAAAATTTTTACAGTACCCAATATGTTGACATCAACCCCATGTGTTGATTCTAGCAGGAGAAAGAAAATAGTACAGATTCAGAAACTGACTTAGACAGTAAACCTGAACTATGTCTGTATTTACTGTGTCTTTCTATTAGTGCCTCAAAACAGTGCAGGATCTTCTGAAGACTGGGAACATGCAGGCTTCCCAAAGCAAAAACACAAAATGGTATCAATTGTTGCCTACTACTTAATTTATATTTTTTTCCTTTTTAGCATGATATAAAACTCCACCTAATATTTTGGATCTCATTGTTCCAGAAAAAAAATGTTCTTTTTTTCCATGATGATGGCTCAGTCATTGAATAATGAAATTATATTGCCTCACCATAGCTTTTTTTATTTTTGCTTTAGCTTGAAGTGAATAGACATACTTGTTCAGAGAGCTTTGTGACTGATGTTACAGTGGGACTTAGTTGAAAAATTAAGGTGTTAAGGACACTAATGGGAAGGAAGATTTGCTATCTGTAAAATTAATGTAGGCTTTTGAGCCTCATCATTTTCTTCTAATGGACTATTCTTTCTTCCTATGAGGCATATATAAATATTTGTCTGTGATATTTTGTTCAGTTGTTGATATATTTGGAATTACAGCTGAAAATAGACTGTAGGTGGGATAGTCTTTAAAACACAGGATATCTGTCCTTATTCAGGTGGCCTGAAGCTAACAATGCTTTGTTTAAAATAAGCCAAAAAAAAAAGAAAAAAAAAAATCAAACTAAAATAATGACAAAAATTCCACTCCATTCCAACCACCAAAAACTTATAGCCCTTCTCTGAGTGTTCCTCACAAGTTTTGACTTAGTTACATTTGTCTTCAGCTGTGTGTCTCCATATTTTATTTATAGCTTCTCCTTTTTCTTTACTAATCCCATCAGATAATTTTACTGAAAGAAACACTCCCATATTCCCCATACCTTTATCAATAAGTGGGACTGAGCAGGTTTTTCTTGTAACTGTGACCCTCAACCTTTGTGGTAAGGTTTGTGTCCCTGTAAGTTCTTCCTTATGGCTTCTTCCTCTTTCTGTTACTCCCTTTTGTGTTGTAAAGATCCTTGTCTAGACACCTTTCAAGGAGCAGTTGCTGTCTTCTTTCACATAACCATACAAGTCTTTATCAGAAGTATTGTGTATGTAAATTTTCTTTCAGTTATTATCAGAAGGAGCAAAGAAATGCAAGCCTCTCTGGGTAAAAATCTGGAGTTAAATATGCGAGTACACATGCAAAGGGAGAATTCTGTTACTGTTTAACTTACGAGATCGTAATGTTATTGAAACTGCCATAGTGACATCCCCCTAAATGTCAGAGATACTAAGAAAATATCTGAATTAAAAAGGAAGAGGAGGCTTTGATTTATAAAAAGTGTTAACAGCCTGTGCGGTGTCAAGAGAACATAATGGTTATGAATCAAAGGAGAAGATGAGTCACCTTGACATTATCAGGTTCAGACATCTTGTGGAGAACCTACTCTGATGTTTTTTGACCTTTTCAGTTTCATTTAATTGTGCTATATATGACATTGGCGGTGTAGAAATAAATATGACTTGCATCAGTGGTTGTTATAGAGACAAGGCAGGTAAGATGAGAAAACATGTATTTTCTTTCTGCTGTCCAGACTGTTCCTTTAGAAAAGGCAACAGATGTTGTAACCTCTTAAAATTAACTTGTCATGGCCCTTTTTCACCGATAATGACAATTTTTGTGAATTGCTGTATTTGAAATTTTTATATTTGAAACATTTGATTTAAATATTTCTTTAGTAAGAGATGGATAGGCTGCTTTGTATGTAAACATTGTTATCCTGAATTAGATAACTATTATGAAAGAATATTAATAGAATAATTTCATGTGCTATTTTTCATCTGTATTAGTTGGGAGAGGAGTTTTTGCAAAGGCAATCAAGAAAAATCCTTCCAAATTGGACTTTCCTATAAATTTTTGACAAGCTAAATTTTCCATTTAAAATTGTCGGGTATTATAGATGAGCTCATTTAATGGACATTTTGTTGCAGAATGATTTAGCTGTCATAAGAAATGAGTTCATTTAGTCTAATTCTAATTTAGTCATTAGTTCATAGTCTAATTGTATGTTATATTTAATTTCCTAAGTGGATAAAACCACTGCAGAGAAAAAGCTTTTATTTCTGTACCATGTACACCTTCCAGTTCTTCCTCTGGCTCATCCCACTCCCTTCAAAAGTTTCTCATTCATGTCAGTGTCCTGGGTTTCCACTTGAAGGTCCCGTGGTATCTTTTTGAGTTTCTTGTGCTCCAGGTTTCATGTAGGTGACCATTTCATGACAACGACAGTCATGCAATGCCCATTATCTTTCAGGATCTCTTTCTGTTGCCTGAGGGTTGTACAACTTGCAAAATCCATAGAAACCTGGTCTGCCACTAATGTGGGCATCAAGGGCTGGGTGTACTTTTCTTCCCAGCCCTATATTTTTCTAGCCATTTGTTATTCAAATA
This sequence comes from Oenanthe melanoleuca, assembly GCF_029582105.1. Classification (NCBI taxonomy): domain Eukaryota; kingdom Metazoa; phylum Chordata; class Aves; order Passeriformes; family Muscicapidae; genus Oenanthe; species Oenanthe melanoleuca. The sequence continues at coordinate 31,202,238 of NC_079336.1, forward strand.
AATGATTGCAGAGCAGAGTGCTTGGACTAAGTGATCTCCAGAGGTCACTTCCTACCTCAGCCATTCTGTAATATATGTGGTATTTATATATCATTATCAGCAAGAAAAAAGAAAATTGTGTGTTATAATTGAAAATTATTTGCTACTTCGTTTTTTGAAGCTACATTTGGAACTTGTAAGCCAGGAAAAAAACCTAGGTCATTCTACTTGTGTTGGATCTACCATAACAGTGAAGGAAAAATATGAACCTCTTTGCTACTGGTATCACTCAAGGAGATTCTTTATTCTAACTTCAAGAAAAAATTCGTTCAGCAGGAACTCAATAAGTATTTTATGAGCTATGAAAGAAGTTAACAAAAAAGGCAGAGTGTTTTCTTTATAAATTAAATTTTATTTATAAATTAAATCTTTATAAATTGTTTCTGTGTATTTAGAAGTTTTATTTTTTTTCTACGAATCACTAGAATATGTTTCAAGATGTATTATTTGAATTGCTGGTGCATAGCCACATCTTTAAATCAAAAGCAGTATTTCTTTTAAAATGTGATATATGGATGTCTTTTATCATAATTTTAGTCATTAAACCAGTCAATGTATAGTGCACCAGAGCACTGACTCAAAACTAGCATAACTGACCTAACATTTTTCCATCTGAAAACTAGTAAATGTGTCTTGAATGGAACTACCTTAAATGTCTTAGGAGAAGACAAGATGCCTAATTCTTGCCTTTTCTCTCTCATTGTAGTGTATTTTTGGTGAATAGATAGTGTTTTTAAAGGAAAAATATCTAGATGTTTAATACTGCTAAAATCAGAAGTTCTTGCTGACACTTCCTATGTAGGTTCTGAAAAATTTTTACCTCAGCTTAAACATAAAACTGCAGAGCATCATACTTGGAGCATCAAGAGGATGCTGGCACAACTGGTCCTTCTTGTCTGATTATTAATTTCAAGACTTCTGATGATTACTAGAATAATCAAGAATTCTGATCAATTATGGGTTACTTGAGATTTTTTTATCAACTGTAGCAGTGTCCATTTCCAAATCTGATGCTGATATTTTGACTTGATGTACACCAGAACTTATTACTGTCTTTTGCATGTGTATATATGCATCATCGTGTTGTGTATGACATAAATTGCACTCTACACTGAACATATTTGTTACAGTCTGATTAAAAACAATTGGAATTGCAGCTAAACCTTTGAAATGAGTGCCAATACTCAGTTATTTTGGCCTAATGCTGATAGTCATACAATTGTTAGGGTTGGAAGGGACCTCTGGAGATGATCCAGTCCAACCCTTCTGCCAAGGCAGAGTCACCTAGAGCAGGTGACACAGGAACACATCCAGGTGGGTTTTAAATGTCTCTAGAGAGGGAGACCCCACAACCTCCCAGGGCAGCCTGTTCAGGGCTCTGCCATTCTCAACAGAAAGAAATTCTTCCTTATATTGAGGTGAAACTTCTTTTTTAGCTTATATTCATTGCTCCTCATCCTGTCACTGGGTGCCAGTAACCTACTCAGTTTAATTTTGATCTATTATTTTAGATGGCTTTAACATTGAAGAAAAATTATAGTGGATGTTTTTATGGGATAATATTAACTAATAAAATAATCTAATGCTTATATTCCCCTCTTTTCTCTTTTTTCAGTGGAACAAGTTCCTGTAGAGCCCTACAACATTCCACTGTCTCAAGCTGAGGTGCTGCAGACAGGCAGTGATGTGACAATGGTTGCTTGGGGCACTCAGGTCAGTAACTGTCTTAGAAGCTATTTGTTACCCAGGAAATCAAGGCCAAGGGGCTAGGTGATGTTTGCATTCCAGCTCAAATGCCACATCTTCCATCACTATATGCTTGAAGGAATGTTTGCCGGTGTTTATATTTCTGTGAAACCTGCTTTTTTATTTTGTAAGTTTTTACTCATTTTTGATTGAAGATGACTCTGGAAGTGTAGAAGAGGTACCTGGGCATCATGTTAATGATTTTTCTGTGATTATGGAAATGATAGATTTAAGAATGGGGCAGTGAGATGCAACTCTGAGGAAGGCAATGGGAAAGAAAAGTTCAAAACAATATGCTGAAAGAAAAGTATAGATCTTCACTGCATGTTTTAAAGGAGTATAACCTGGGGGTCCATTTATACAGAAAGTTAAAAATCCATGGAACATTTAATACAAGTAGGGATTGGTACAGTTTGGATGCTAACAGTTACATTTCAAAACTATTCAGGAACATCATTGACAACCCTTCTCTCCTCCCCGCCAAATTAAGATCTGCGTTGAAGAAACATTGAAAAAGCTGTTAAGAAAATACATCTTCATAGTCCAGAATTACAGAAAAGAAATTTGAGTCTAGTTTGGACTAACCAGATGTTACTATTTTCTTGGCATAGTTGTATGGGAAACTTTTAGAGGAGAGGGTCGTGCAATTTTTGTGACAAAGAGCATTGAACTGATCTCTGGGTTTGTGCCTTTTTGTTGTTGTTATTGGGTTTGTTTCTAATTTTCTGAAATTTCTAATCTTCAGTGCTTATCTGTGGTAGTTTCCTTGTCTTCAGACTAGTTATATCTGTGGTTATTCCTACTAGTTTCTGATACTTCACACTGGTATTAAATTATGGACTTCTTAAATACCTTTACTTGTACTTGTTTTTTCCAGCAGATATTGATAAAGTAATTGACTTGATAAAGTAATGGTTTAAAAGCTGGCTATGGAGAGCTAATAATATCCTGAATTTACTCAGTAGGCAGTAAAGGACTTGAATTGACATGCTTCAAAACAGCTATGGGTTCTGGTGCTTAGGAAAAAGTTAAGACAGACTTTTCTTTTGGTGTGACTAAAAATAGGACAGATGTGCAGATTAATCCAGGTTTAGGAAGTGACCAAACCATGGGTATGGCTATGTTGTACAACATGGAGACAGATGTTTCACCCATATGCAGTAAATCCAGTGTGTTGGATTGTCACTGGAGGAGACAGGATTCTGCAGATCAAATGCATTCAGTGAGTTTGTCCTGAGGATGTATTCAGGTGAAGCACATAAACTGGGAATTTGATTGCAAATTGTGCTACCAATCCATAATTTGCTGTCAATAGGCAGAGGGGTTGCACAGCCTCACTGGTAACTTCTCTTATGGTTTTGGACATGAGGTAGTTGCTTGTCAGCCGCTGCTCTGGTGGGGTTCCCTGATGCTGATTGTCCTGGGTGGTGCTCATAAAGGGCAGCAAAGGCTTTTAGTTCCTCTCCACTTGTGCTCAGTCTTTATTGTGTCAATAACTACTCTGTTTATTGCCATTAACTAATCCATATCCTCTGTGAGCTAGGTAAGTGTTTTTACTTTTACAGAGAAACAGCAAAAACGTCCATCCTGTGTGCCATGTTGAAAATTTTCAAACATTCTTACTACAGCCACAGATGTATTAGAAGCTTAAACAAAAACACTGCAAGCTGTATTTTCTTCCTGTTATTGCAATGCTTCTATTGATGTCCCTTTTAAAATAGTTCTTTTGCATTTACCTCTTCATATATCATGATGTAGTTTGTGTTTAAATCTGTAATCGTCCTGTTTCAGTGTAGAATTTATGCCTGTTTAGTATTTATTAATGCCCTCTGACCTTTGGGTAACTGATGCTTCCTGACACCATGTCCACCATTGCTAAATTCTATTGCCTTCAAGGTGAGGATGACCTTATCCAAACTGGTTATTGGAGATGGTCCTTGGCTTCAGACTCTTACCTATTCCTATAAGCTGGTTGATGGAGGTCAACTGCTACAGTCCATACTTGTTAAACGTTCAAACAATACAGAGAGCACCAGACTTTATTGGCAAAATCATATTGAGAATTTTTTTTAGCCACATATCTCATGAGCAAATTCTTCTTGCTGGGATATTTGTGGAGGATTATCTGATCTGTAACAGTTGTTATTTTCCATGTTGGAGCATTTGCTTGCTAATATTTGTTTTAGGGAAGCCAGTGATTGAAATACATTTTGCTGAAGTGTGTTTTATAACACATGTCAATATACAGTTCTGAATGTATATAGTATTACTTTCTTTTCTGTTCTAAGCATAATACATCTTATGGAAAGGATGGGAATAGATGTGGATTGTTTTGTATCTACTGTGACGCACTACTACTAAATAGATTCCTTGACTGGTGGATAGGGAATGATCTGTATTCCAGTTCAGTGATAGCCTCCTGCTAGAGGGGAATAATTTTTTGTTTTAGTAGAATGTTAATTGTAGTAGTCAGGTATTGCAGCATTTGTAATGTTGGTGTTAAACTATGTGTTAGAAGAGCAATGTATGGCTATAATGTCGTGCTACTGCTATATGCTTTGATTGTGGGAATTAGGACTGGATATTTACAGATAATGGTAATTACTTTCTCTCCTAATTGTTCATAAGATAATGCTTTGGAGATGATCACTTGGCTATGTTTCAGTAAGTTAGAGTAAGAGGAGTTACCGGAACTGCTAGAACTGTTCTTGGCTTTTTGGCTAAGATCAGATGTAGTGCAGTGTAGAATTTCTGAATGTATTTAATACTTCTTGCAGGATTGCATGGGACTGCTACATTAAAATTAATTACTCTGATGTATTTGGGTATTAGCTTAGTTACTGTCCTAACAAAAAACTTATAAAACTCATTCAAACTGATGAAAAATAAAAATAGAGAGAACCGATACTATTCATTGGAAGACACTTCTCTAAAAAGCAAGTTTTGTTCTCAGTGTTTCTTCAGTGAATTTCATTTTTGGAGTGGTGTTAAAATACTGGAAATAATTAGGTACTAAATAAGAACTACATGGTTATTATTGAATAGAAGGGTCTCTGCTCAACATGCAGGTGATATGTGAAATCACTGCTTGTATTCCATACGTGTAATTTAGAGCAATTTGCGTAATTTAGATTATTTGGTGATGATATATTGCTTTTTCAGGTACATGTGATCAAAGAAGTAGCAGCAATGGCTCAAGAAAAACTTGGTGTGTCCTGTGAAGTTATTGATCTGAGGACCATCTTACCATGGGATACAGAGACTGTTTGCAAGGTAAGGAAATGATATATATTAATTAAGAAACAACCTGGGCTTTTTTTGAAAAGACCTACATTTTTTTGCTTTGTTTTGTATATATTGTTCTGCATTTTTGCTCTGCATCATAAATGCAGAGTACATGCACATTACATGGACCAGACATTTGCTTTAGCATTGAAAGAGGATTATGTTTCAGGGCTCAAAATAATGGCAGAATACATGTTCTTTACTTTCAAGCAGAGGGCATGATTTAGTCAGACTTCTGCCTGAAAATTGCTTTTCCGTTATTTCTGAGTCTTTGTCTTTTTGACATCTTTGCTGTCTTTGCAAAATCTTTATCTTTTTTTCTTGCTGTTTTGCATTAAGATCTTCATCTGGTTGTAGGTCTGCAGTAACATGCCTTAGTGTTGTTCATCTGTATTTTTAGAAATAAATGTTTTGATTTAAGATATATGAATTCTTGGGTTGGGGAGAAAAAGCAGCATTTACTCTTCTCAGGCTACCTAGTTTGAAATTCCTGGGTACTAGAGAATAATTTTCTTCTTTGTGGAAGTCTTGGATGTTGCTAACAGATCACTTACTGCTTCTGCTAGAGGTGAGAGTTTCCTAAAGCTGGCAAATCCACAGTCCGCAGGACCATGGCTAACAGCTCTTTGGGTTCACTTGCTCATTTTATGCTGCTGAACAAATCACTCAGACTGAGAGATGTCTGCAGCTTTCTTAACTCAGGCCTAGTAACTGTAGTTTACTGAATTAACCACAAGGATAGGAACAGCCATGGGCTTTGGAAAAAGTATGTGATTCCATTAAATACTTTCTCTGCCTGCAGTTTCTAATTTAAGGAAATATGGTGTCATATCTACAGCTAACTCAGATTGTACAGATGTTTAAATAGAGCAGGTCAGACACATACCTGACCCTATATATTTGGAGTATCTTAATTGTGTAGACAAATGTTTTGTTATTCTGTGTTTGCTCAGTCAAGGGCCTTGCTTCTGGTCAGGTAACATATAGACACTTTAAGTATGATAAAGGGAATAATGAGCCATTGGTCTGCTACTCTATGGCAAAACTTGTATATCTCCTCAATTGTATTTGTCTGGGGGACTGCCAGTGGGATGGGATGGAATAGATTATGAGAGGAAAGATCCATGTTGTGCATCTGCTATTGGCAACATTCTGCTGTCTGTTTGTGGATGTGTTACAAATTGTGCACTTACATGTGTAGCTGTGAGTTGCCTCATATAAATTTGATCTTCTTGGTTGGAGTGTTTTCATTTTTTGTTTGAAGCGTATTTCTTGTTGCTTGGATGTACTTTCTAGCTGTAAAAAAATGTGTCGAGTTACTGTCATCAATATGAAGTGAAATTTTGGCCATAATAAATCCTTCACAATCTCTTCTGGATAAGTAAAATGATTCTTATTTTTTCTTTATTTTTAAGCTAATTTTTTTCCTTCTTTGAAGATTTTAGCTGTCAGTCTTTGAAAACAAAGTATCTCTTTGAAAGGGCGGTCAAGTCTGTTTTGTTGAGTTGGACCTGCACTGAAATGCCATCAGGAAAAATGTAACTGTGCACAGGAAGTAAAGAGCTTTAGTTCTACAATGTTTTGCAAATACGTTGTTTAAATTTGGATCCTCCATGAAGATTTTCAGCTCATGTTCTATCCTTAACATCTTTTAAGGTAACTGTGGCAAAAATATAATAAATATCATAGAATGGTTTGGTCCAAAAGGACTTTAAAGATCATGTAGTTTCAACTCCCCTGCCGTAGACAGAGACATCTTCCATTATATCAAATTGCTCATCTCATCCAAGTGGCCTTGAACCCTTTCAGGGCTGGGGCACTCACTACTTCTCTGAGCAACTTGTTCAGTGCCTCACAGCCCTTGCAGTGAATATTTGGGTTTTTTTCTAATATTTAATCTAAACCTACTCTCAGTTCTAGCTCTTCCCCCTTGTTCTGTCGCTACATGCTCTCATAGAAAGTGTCTCTCCATCTTCATTGTAGGCTCCCTTCAGGTGCAGAAAGGCTGCAATTAGGTTACCCCAAACCTTCTCTTTTCCATGCTGAACAATCCCAGTTCTTAGTGTTTTATTGTAGGAGAGGTTCTCCCTCTCTCTGAAAGATAGAACAGATGGAACTGTTGCTTTAAATCTGTTATTAAGTTTACTATTAAGAATTAAGAGAATAATTTTAAAAAAAGTACAGTGCCTGTTGGGTAGGCAGTTCAGCTGTTTATTGTAATAAATACCAAACAGTAAATGTTTTTAGTTAGCATTGCTGTTATGTTAGTTTGGCTGTATGCTGGCTGGTCTGATGGGAGAAATGCTAAATTCTCTTCTTCTTTAGATCTTGTCTGTTTTGCTCAGCTGAAAATAATTAATGGTTTGCATTTGTTCATTAGTTGGTTGCATTATGTAACACTGAAACTTCTAAAATCTAATTTGCATCCTGGACAGCTTTTGAGGTATTTGCTAGTGTAAACAGAAGGATGGAGCTAGCTGCTTGCTGTAGTCTCATCCCAAGAGGACCTGCTTGTGGCAGCTGTTGCAGTTGGCAGTGGCTTACAGCATGAGTTTGGGTGATGGGACTTGTTAGTCCCTTCCTGAGATGCCAGTGTCAGGGTCCAAAAGAGCAGTAGAAAAGTTGGCCATTCCAGAGAAAGTCTCCTCAGCTGTCCTTTGGTATGCTTATGTTCTCTCTGTGGGCTCTTGAATGATAATGGAATTATTTTTACTCCAGTCCAACCAATAAGCAAATTATCAGCTGTTATAGGCGGCCCTTTGCCTCTGACTATTACTTGTGTCAGCACTCATAAGCATCAGGCCAGCTTTTTGTTTTTCCTTGTCTCACATGTGTGTTTGAAATGCTTCCATTGTCTCTTTGTCCTGTTAGATGCAGATGATGGTGCACATAATACACTGTACACTTATTGCTCTTCTGCTGGAATGCATGGTCCACAGCTGATGGGAGTCTGTGTGGTGTTGGAGACCAGGACCTTGGGTTTTGTTGTAAAAACACATCTCTCAATTTTGCTGCTGGGAGTGGTGTCCTTGGTGATCAGTAAAGCCTGTTGTTTTAGTCTTAGCTGGAAATATATGCAACTTTAATTTGACAGCTGTGGTGTAGCCATGAAGAGGGTGGGCTGAAATTGTTAGAGCTTTGGAGATGAGCAGTAATATGTCGATTTTCACTGCAAATCTAGCTCCTTGCTTTGTTTTTTGTAGCTTTTTCTATACAGAAAATTGTCATCAAAGTGCATATTTTGTAGAACTATGAGAAGCTGTACTTCACAACTGCCAGCAGAGGCCTCTTCTAGTCAAGTTAAGCATCTGCTTTGACTTTGCATTGCTCCTATGAGCGCATTTATGAATATACAGCTCTGGGGGAAACTGAAATAAACATAAAGAATAAACACAGTGAGCATAAATAAAAATTGCTGCTTAATTTTACTGTTATTTTCTTTACATTTTTACAATTTTGAGATTCTGCTCAGTTTTGAAATAGGTTAGCATTTGTCATGTGCATGAAGAGGTTGGCACCTGCCTGGAGCAGACTACCATGGACTTTGAATGGATCCCAGCACTAACTGAAACTGAAACGATTCCTGGAATGGGTCAACATGCAAACAGGGGCTAGATTTTTCTTTTGTTGATCTTCAGATGTCTAAGAAGGAAAAATGAAGGTTGACCCAGTTACAGGAGCTCCTAGAGCTATTCTAGAGAAAGGATGTTTTCATGGGGGTCATTTATCACAACTGCATCAGCAGTCTGTTTTTTTCATGAGATAAATTGGCCTCTGGAAATGTTGTGGTTTAAAAGTTAAAAAAAAACCTAAAAAAAGTTAGGGAAACCCTAGTTTTCCTAGAGTAAAGTTAGATGAGGCAAATTGAACTCTAATTTTGTAGCTGAGAAATGACACCTGCTGCTGACATAAAGGAAATAAGTAGTTTGCCTGTTTAAAAAAACATATCTGGCATTTTTACTAGGATAAAAGCAAAGAATCTCCCCTCATGGATATCAGCATAAATGCTTGTCAGGGTGCAAATACATCTGCTGCTCATTGGAAAGAGCAAATATGAGCAAAAGAAAAACAGATTTCCACAGAGAGAACCGGGGTAGATACAGATTGGGCAAACTCTGTGCTTGTTTTCATCGGGGCTCTTTTGTTTCCAGCCTTTGTTTCCAGCGTGTATTAAAGCATTTTCCTTAATGCACAAGTGGCATTTTTGTCAGATCTCATCAGTGAATAATTTCCAGTAGTACATCTTTCATGTATACTTAATAGGCAGCATGTCCTAGCAGACCTATGGGTCTACCAGCTTGTTCCATTCCTTTAAGTTTACTTCATCTATTTGGACTGTGAATAAAAGGAAAATCAAGATCAGCAAGCCTGATGTGGGGTTTTTTATGCATTAACTACACTCACCAGGCATTGAACTGTAGAATTGTAGCACAGGTATCCTGGGATCAGATTTATGTTTCTTGGCTATCTGTTCTTGATCTTTTGCCATTTTACATGTTGCTCCTTGGATTTCTTATTGAATGAATTTTGTACCTATAAAATGTGATTAAAGTTGTACTGCTTGCATGATGACAGTTAATTTTGTCACTGTTTCCATTCAAAACTTGTGTCTTTTGGTCTTGTAGTTTCAGGTTGCTAGTGCTGTGGACTGTTGCTTGGCTTCCAGAAGCAGAACACTGGAGCCATACTTAGAGGCAGACATTTTAAAGTTATGAGAATATATACATAACCATTCTAGAAACTAATTATTCATACCTTTGCTCTTCTCTGTTATGTTCAAAGAAAGCTTTGAATGGAAGCCTTGTTTTTTTTTGCTCCTATGCATCTTGTTTTTGTCAGGGAAGTACCTCAGTGCCAAGTTGTTTGTGTGTATATAGTTCTGTTTTTTCATTTCTCCCTCCCAATAAAAAAATAGTTCTCAGTCTTTTTGCCTATATATTGACAAGTGATATTTGAGAAAGAATCTGATTAGAAAAAGCCATAGGTAAAGACATCTGTGTGTAGTTTTTGTTAATGTATAGTGCTGATGATACTGTCCCATCAATTCTTCATCAAACCTTTTCCCTTTTACTCACATTATATATTACAACCTTCAGATTTAAAGGCACTTATGCAAATAAATGGGTAGTGGTACATAGTCTATAGTTAGAAGCTATTTTATGGCTCCAGTATGTGCGTTTATTTTTTTCCTTGCAAGTGGTGCTGATTGAATTCTAATGGAAGTTGGGATGAAGTTCCATGATGGTAATCATATATGAATCATTCTTCCATGGACATAATTATTGCTTCCCTACAGTATTGCCTTTCTTTAAATGGATGTAGCTATTTATCCTGCCATTATCACTTAGTTGAGCCAGCTGCTCTTTTAAACTACTTTTTTAGGATTCACATGCTGTAGATTCTTACTGTTTGTGCTTTATTAACCTTTACCCCATGAGAATATAGTTTTAAGTATTTCTACAATAATTTTGTACTTCTAAAGATAATGTTGATATTCATCATGCCAAGATTTAATCTGCTTTTTATTGAATTATTTTCTAACAATATGCATTTATTAATAGCACAATGCATTGTATTTAGCCTTTAGTAAGTATTTTTATGTTCATAGTGAAGGTAATCTAAAATGCTTGTAATAAAAGCATAGACTGCAGAGATTTCCAAAGATAAATATTGGAATTTTTTTTTTATAGTAAGGCTTAGTTTTTCTTTAAGATATATATATATATATATATATATATATATATATATATATATATATATATATATATATATATATATATATATATATACTCAGATATTTTCCAAAAGTCTTAAGAGTTATACCTGGGATTACACTTAGTTTTCATTATGCTGCTACCTTCTCTGATGTGGAACCAGACAAACCATTTCCATCCCTCTCATCTCTGTTTTATGTTCAAGAGTCTCTACTTAGCTATTGCTTTCATTTTTTTATGTGTCACACAACAGTATTCATGACAATCAATGGGTTTCTTCTAAATAAACTCAGTCTATTCCAGAACAACTTTTTCTGTCAAACTATAATGTAGTACTCCTAAAATCTATCAGGTCTCTTGAAATTCTTTTAGCCTGTTTGACTCTGCTCCCTGCAATCTCGTGGGCTGAACTAATGCATGAAATCCTGCATAGCTGATTACCTTATTGACTCATTATGATAGAAAACAGTTATTTTCTTGTTATAGGTATTATATATTACTGTTACACAATTTTTGATAGCTCTGAGACACGTTAAGATCTTTACCATGTTGAAATGTTTGAAATTCTGGGTATATGTTAATGAGTCCTCTACTACTATTTTTTATCTTATGAAGGTTGAACTAATCTGTAAGCCTTGCAATTTGCTTACTTTTATGTATGTAATTTGCACTATCTGGAAATTTCTGATATTTCACTTAATAATATGATACAAAAGGACAGAATTGCTTGGGCTTGCTAGAAATTTTAGTTTTGCATGGAGGTATAGAAAACCAAAAAGTTGTTTTGTAATGTCACAAAAAATGTCCTAGAATGAGATGCATATATTTAATTACTGCATGATTTTGTAGTGGTTTAACATGGAAAAAAAACAGGTCTGCATTTTTTTTCTTTCCAGAAACAAATTAGACTAAGTTTGTTTTCTTAGCTTTTTGTTTGCAAAATATGCTTTTGATATGTAAAGGTGTTACTGCAGAAATAGTTTCATTTGATGTGCAGTTTTGAGAATCCTGAACTTTGTATGTCTCAAAATTCCTGAGGACTTTAACATAAAAGGAAATTATAAAACAAAATAATTAATTTTATTTTTCTGTGATTCAACAGTGTACATTAGCAGCTTTTCCCCCTTACCTGTGATTTCTGGTCAATTATTATATAGAACTAACCCTATATAACCAAGAAGCTGCCTGTTGTGCAAAGTCTTCTTTTTCAGGTAACACATGACAATTTCAAGGGACAGTTCTCAACTTTTACTCTTAGTCTCTTCTGTTTGAAATTTTGCTCCTGGCTAAATTACATTCAGATTTTTGGTGTTTGTATGCTGGATACAGCAAGTGATTAGATGTGCTGTGACGCCATGTGAGTTCATCTCTTGGAAGATGCTCATCTAATTTACCTTTTAATACCAGCCCTTTAATATCTCTGGAGATCTTTGTATCTGTTCTTTACTGGCATCTGAGCATACTATGTTTTCTGTGCTGAAAAAGAGTAAAGCTTTGCTGTTATCTGACTTGATTCTTCTAGGCACAAAGGGGAAAAAAAGAAAAAGAAGTATCTGATTACAGAGGTTGTCTGTCTCTCCCAGACTCAAGAGCAGGAGGAATGCCTGTTGCAGCATTTGCTACTGCTCTTGTTGCTCTCTTCTTCAGTTGCCTTTTTGGTACACCAAGATGTGTTCAAACAATTTATAGTCTTTGTACTTGAAGTACAAACTAGTTAAAGTGAGGAGCCAAATGAAAAGAAGTACTTTGAGCTATGGCATGTATATGTCATTGTTCCTTTGAGAGGAATGGAAAAAATGGGACCTTAGTGGTAGGAAATGCAGGATGGACTAGAAAAAGCAGAAGATGCCATTGGTACTGCTAGAATATTGTCATATGCTGGATTCATATCCTATTCTTCTGCCCATGACTTGACTAAGAACTACCCATTTGTTTAGTTCTGGAAGTGGTGTGATTTTACTTATTGCATAATGAATCTCACTACAGTGCTAAACCTGCAGAGAAATTGGGCATTCTCTGTTTTTTGTGAATATTAGTACAAAATAAATTTCCTGTACTATCCTGACACTGTTCTTCCCTACTTTCCTACTTGTGTGATTATTCTACAGATGTTTTCTCCATTAATCAACCTTGCAGCTTGTGAGCTGGTGTTATATAGTTATTTTGGCAATTTATTTAATTTAAAATAGGAGAGATTTTATTCATAAAATTATAAAAAGTCTTTAGGGAGATCTACTTCAAACTGATTTTTCATCTCATTGGTGAGAGAATATGAAGAATAACATATAAGAAAAGCAGTTAGAAATTAAATTCATAAAGTATTGGAAGGTCTTAATCTGAAGCAATCTAGAAGAATCTTCACTATTTTTTGAAAGTGTGGTACGAGGGGAATTGTTCATTTGGTCTACTGAAGAAGCTGTCAGCATAATGAATGTTTACCCTGGTATAAGTTTAGAATTATGCAATTAATTTATTTTTTCCAGTTGATTCACATGTGAGGTATTAATTCACTTGCCTAAGCAATATTCTGTTTAAACTGCAGTCACATTACTTGGATCAGCAGTGAAGTGTGCTGTAAGTTGGATCTGTGCTTTGGTGGGTGTCTTGTAGCTTGAGACTTGCAAATGTTTACAGAGAATGCTAATCAAACTTCCCAGATGAGAAAAAGAGGAAGTGGTAATTCAATACCACTTGGTTATTACTGTATAATGGTTGTGCTATAAATGTGCATTCCGATTTCTCCATCCAGCTAAAAACCCCCATATTGCCAGTTTTAGCTCCCAGATCTGCACATGACAAAACTGTAAAATCACTCTTTTGGCATGTGGTCAAACATTACCAATAAGTAATCACTAATCTGTATTATCACATCTGGCACTTGTGGTGCATTTACTGACCTGCTGCCTAGACTTTGAAATTTACAACAGTGCTGTGTTTGGAAGGTTACAGATTTCTTAAGGAAGAAGGACTTAAATGGCTTTGCTGCAAAAGGGTAATCAGTTTTGAGTTTAAAGAGCAAGTGGCATCTGTTTTTCATTTGCCATTAAACTGGTATGTTACTTTAGTATTAAAGGGAAAAGTTTATTTACTTTTTCAAGGTTTTAAAATATTCCAATTTTTAGATTAAATTTAGAAGATGGTGTTTTCTATCTGCTGCTTCTTACAGAGAAAATGGGGTTGAGGAGGAAAAAAGTTTGGGTTATTAAGCTTGGCAGTGGGACTAAGTTTTTCATGTGTTGGTGTGGAGCTATTTGCAATATGATGGGAACAATTGTTGCACTTTAACAAGCCCATGGAAACAATTAATTTCTGTTTACCAGCTGTGGTGTTTTGCTGACATTAGAGAACTGTCTTGACACTGTCATTTTTTTGGCCAAGAGCTCGGTGATGTTTTAAATAGTAGATTGACCAGGGGAAGATGTGATTTTTAGGTCTTAAAGCACAGTCAGCAGTTTGTGTTAATAGTTTTATTTTCCAGTGAAAGAAAATAAACCTTTCAGAGTAATCTGTCTACATAGTTAGTCACTTGCAAATTGTCCTTTCTACTGGACAATCAAAATGTTATTGAAATAGTTAATGCATATTAACATACCCATACACATATATGGGTATGTATGTGTCTAGATTTAAAGTATCATCTTTTATTATTTAGACATTTAAGTATCATCAGGATTGATGTATCTATGTTGAGGCTAAACCTGAAAGATCTTGGCTGTGTAAGGAAAATTATATCTAATTGTGTAGGTGCAACTTGAAATGTTGCAAAGTTTAGATATTTTCTAGGGCAATTGCTTAGAGTAATTGAAAAGCTAATATATGCATCCTATCTTGGTGCAGAAATGACTTATTAACACACTTAATTTGCTTAATAGAAAAAATAAATTTAGCTATATAACTTAGCTATATATTTTTTTCTCTGTGACTTCAGTAGTTCTCAAATATTTAGTGAAATTTTAACTTGTTTTGCTCAAGTTATCAGTGTTAATTTTGTCACCTGTACCACACTAGGATAAAATACCTTTTTGGGTTTTTTTTTCTCCCACAGTATTGGGAAAAGGTCAAAATAAAGGTGTGTAGAAGACTCAAATTCCCCCTCTCTCCTGTATTAATTTAGTTTTTATTTCATTATCACCTAAAGTAATTTCAGAACTGACGTGATTGAGCAGCTGATGATTCAGCGAAGTACAGAGGAAAATGCTGATGTGATGAAGTTTTGAGCTTTCACCATCTGTGTTCAGGAGAAATAAAATATTTCTTGGTAATACAGAAATGCTGATCTTTAAATAAATAAGAAACTCTGAGCATTAGAGGCTCAATGGTTTCATAAGTAAACAGCATTAGAAATGTGGAAGTATAAAGGAAGAAATTGTGATTTCCATTAGTCAAGTGCCTTTCAGATCCTTCAAGATATTCGTGACATTACTCAGTTTCTTTATGCTGTGGTCTTGCCTTTTATAAATTTTGTATTAATCTTTCTTTTCTCCAGTGTTGCCTGAGATAAATACATTAATTATTTAGGACTTCTACTAACTTCTGAAATTTTAGGTCTTTTGTCTAAATTTCTTCAAGGTGCTACAATACAGACCCTTAGGCCCCTTTTCCAATTTTCTGAATTTAGTGTTAACTGTTACACTTTTGCTTAACCAATTTCCATTTGAGGAAAACAGGAGACAACAAAGACTAACAGTCTTTCTCAAAAATAATTACATTGCACAAGAAAATTTTACCTGAGAATCTAGAAACTGTGATAAACTGCTTCTGAAAAGCTTTTTGGAAACAGAGCTCTAAAGAATATCAGAGAACACAGAATTTGTTATGGGACAGTAAGTTACTGAGCTTCTGTGAGAAGTGGTGTGCAGCAAGTGCTTTTCTGTAAGCAAAAGCTGCTCAGAATGAAAAAAACAGAGAAAACTGGTAAACAACCACGTGTTGTTCTCTTCTTAGAGTGCTGGGTAATGGGTCTTCCTTCTGACCCTTCCCCTAGCAAGCCAAGGTTTTTAGAGATCCTTAAAAGAACTACTGCTCTGTAATTACTGCTTTCCAAAAATGAATTGACATTCTGGTCTAATATAGTTTTGCTCTGTTGACAAGCTTGGTTATGCTTCTTTCATTGTCATGCTCTGAGATGTACCAAGCTCCTTGGTATTTCCATGGATCTGTGTTTAATGCCTTCTCTCTCTGGTCCCTGCATATGCAGAGGAGGTAAATGAGATCTCTACAGTAATTTCAGTTATTACAGTGATGCAGCATTAATTCCGGACTGGGAATGAGTGTTATTCAGTAGTATTGCATTTGGAAATTAAAGCTTCAAGACAGGAAGGTCTCATTTGTGCCTTGTATGGTTCTTGCAGCAACTTCATGATTTTTCTGTCTGGATCCCTTCTGCCATGAAACATAAAAACTGCCTTAGTGATCTGAGAGAAAAATACTCATGTGACACGTAGTTTAAGACTATGACATTTCAAACTGTTTAGAGGAAAGACTGTCTCAGATATTCAAAGAGTATGAAATAAGCAGATAGGAGGGAACCAAGACTGTTATTCAGCAATAGTCAGGACTCTGCAGTGAATGAATTACAGGCTTTGATTATTTATTCTGTCATGTACAAAGATGACCGCTGTCTTTTAGTTGATAAGCATGTAAAGGATGCAACGTCTTTTAGGCTGCTGATCTAAGTGAAAAATGCAAATGCCTGTGTATCATGTTGAACAGAAGAAGCAAATAGTTCATTTTTTGAGGAATATACACCAAATAGATAAGGAGTATTTGCAAACTCTTATTGCTGATAATTTTCTCATGCTGCTGACTCATTGTAATGACATGGTGATCAGTGATCAATGAAAAAAATTTATATCAGGCTGTTTTCCCAGATTACTTTCACCAGTTTTTTCAGCTCACCAGGAGAGGCTGTTTAAAAATAAAATGTATTTCTTGGTCTATGGATAGAATTTCCTTTGTGTACATTTTAAAATTAGTATAATTAGTGATTCATGGGCTAACGTGTTGAAAGGTTCAATGTAGCAATTAAATGAAGCTCTATTGTGTGTCAGGAAATATCTTTTTCAAATATGAGGCGTGATTTGGTGTTTGTTGCTAAAGAGACTTCCGTTGAGATCAGTGGCAAATGCATATATTTTGTGACAGTTTGTGTAAGCTAATTTTGCTAATTTTTCTTTGTCCTGTGCTAACCCATCAAATGTAATGGGCTTACTGTCCAAAGACAGTCCATTAAACTTCGTGGAAATTAATAATTGGGGAATGACTTTGGTTGAGTTCAAGTAGCAATTAAAGGCATATGATTCACCTTAGTAATGTTTCTGAGCATTGGAAGTTCTTATTTTAGCCTAATCTTTTTATTAGTTTTAGCTTGGATATGGAAGACATATGGAATATGCTGAAAGATTATAGTAGTGGCATTTACCAGAAAGTAGAATTGTAATTTCTAAAATTCAAGTCTATTTATTAAAGGAAAGATTGCTGAATATTAACCTTTGTTTATATGATACATCAGACTTCTTGTTACAAACAGTTGGTCCAGAAAACAGGAATAATGAAACCTGCAAATTTATATAGACTTGAATCATCATGTGATCTTATTTAATTGATACTGAGAAATAGTATTTTACCTTTATCCCAAGCACTGTAGTCCCTTTTCTTAGGAAGATGAAGTTATAATGAAGTTATATCCAAATTACTGCTTGAGTGACAGACATTGAAAATGTCAAATTAATTGTTATAAAAGCAACAGAGTTATTACTTAAATAGAAAACAGCTATTGTTTCATGGTATTTCATGGAAATTTAAATTAAGAAATTATGAGCAAATTATTGAGTGATAACTCTGTTGATTTAGAAATCCTAATGGCACAGTAGGACTCTTCCATGAAATAGAAGCCTGAAAAAACCCCCAGGAACTCTCGGATATGTTTCATGGGTTTTGCATTTGGCCTTACCATCTTTTCCGTTCCCATGCTGTGCTGTGAAGGTGCAGAAATGATTTTATTTCCTTACTTTGGATAACAACATTATGATTAAAGAATGAAAAACGATTGCTGCATGAGGAATGAAGCCTGTTTTTTCTATGAATTTATGCCCCATATTTCTTACCTTCCACCATTCCATGTCCTCCATTTACCTACATTAAGATGCTCCTCTCTTTTCTAAAATGGATGGCTAGACAAAAAGCGACAGGGGCAGTTTATTGATGCTTACTGCTGCTGCTGAAAGAACTGTGGGAGAGATAGTGTTAAATGCAGCTTGTCTTTCATGAGGCTATAAAGTTAGTAGGAGTACTAGTCTTCCTCATAGAGACTGATTTTTACCAAGCTTTCAGGAACTTAATATTTTAAAGACGTGCATTTGGCTGCAAAATGTCTACCAGGACACTGACAAATGGACAGAAAAATGAGATCAGATTGCGGGACCCTCATCTTCTTGGCTGACAGGCTGAAAATTATTACATATCTGGAAAATGACTATTCCTTCTTCTGTAAGTTGCAGTAGGTCAGATAGGGAGAGTGTAACTGAGGAAAAAAATGGAGATTGTAGAAGAAATGACATGTTGATTGCTGAGATGGTTTGAATGAAGAGAGACTAGGACAAAATGATGCTGAAAGAATGAAAGTAGAAGGTAAATTGGTTGTTGCTTTAGAAAAACAAATGGAAAGTAATACAGAAAAATATATTAAGAGGAACATAAACAAGGGATACAGTAATTTTTAAAGCATAGGTTTGCAATATACTTGACACAAAATTCTGTAGCAATCTGTTATTCAGATAGTTACCACATCTATCTGTTCACCAACTAATGCTTGTTTTTGAAAGGGGCTGAGATGGCTCAGCTCTCATTTTCAGACATCTACTTGATCATCTTGGTCTGCTTCATATTTTCATTTAAGTATTTAGTCATTATTTTGCTCAGATCTTCCCCTTTTATTACGTCATGCTTTCCTGCATAGTCCATGTTAGTTATTCAGATACTAAGTCAAATAAAGCCTAAGTGGGTTCAACGTCTGCAATGAAATTAATTCAGCTGTCTGTGATAAGTTTTATGAATTTGTGTTATCAGAATTGAAAGTAATTTAGGAAATAGGAATGCAGTAGGTGCCAGATGCACAGATGTGCAGCTCTTGCTTCTTTGGGAGGTTTGGTGAAACTAAGTGCCACTGCTGTCCTGGTCATGCTACAATTCCCAGTATGAACCAGAGTGAAAAACAGATGAGGGGTATGCCACAAGTGGTATTGCTTCTCAGTTAATTACTCCATCCTTTCCAGAATGCAGATATTTTCATTCCAGAACTTGGCATCTCTCTTGCCATAGTGTATTTTTTCTTGCTGTGCTTCATGGACATTCCTGCACTTTTCATTTTCCAGAATTCATGTTTTTCTTCTGTCTGTTCTACTTTCAAGTTCTTATATTCTCTTCATCTACAAATTTAAGAAACACCACTTTTTAAAAATCTTTCTCTTTGGATCAAAGCAGGTTTTTTTGCTGGGACACTAATTATTGTTTGTGCTACATTGTAATTTGAATTGTGTTAAAAGCTACTGATCAATTCAGTGGGGGAAAATGAAAGTATTGTTGTCTTCAGCAATAAAAACTTAGTCCGCTTTACTTATTTTATTGGTGACCTGATCCTGTTTTTCTCTTTTCTTTTAAGAACAGTTGTTGGCTTTTTTCAAGTTCTCCAAACCTATAGTTAGTTAGCTTCAGTGAAATTATTCTGAGGAGACCTGTTATTTATGTTGCATCTGGTAGGATAATGTTTTGCTTCTGGATGAATACTGCCAAGATTTGTTCCAGACAATGTTTTTGTGTGTCTATTGGGGTGTGAGTATGGCAGTGAGTTAGCTGGCCTTTTCTTAGATCCTCCAGAATGGCTGGGGAAGTTCTCTATCTGGTGTTCTTCACAGAAAGTGTAGTACAATATTTGGATTAAGAGAGGATTTATGCATCTTACAAATCACTGGATTGTCCATCGGAGGCCTTTAAGAATTGCCCAGGATCCCATCTGTTTTTCAAGAATAAAAGAACTCATACTTGAAAGCTTGGACTTTATCTTTTTAAAAAAAGTATTATCGTGGAAAGAATATATATTATTACATCCTAATTATTCCAGGAATTTGCGGGACAGATGAAATTTTCAAAACCTGTGGATGTTAATAAACAGTATGCATGTACTTTCTGAAAGGCAAGAGGAGGACTAGTTCATCTCATTAATTGAAACTCAGAAAAGGACTTTTCTCCAGGGAATGTCAGCTGAATGGGGTGATGCCACAGAGACTTGAAGGGTGTCTTATAATGTGTCCATGAAGATTTTTTGGGATGACAAGGATCTCTTTAGTGTAAAGATCTCATTTGTGCAGTATTGTTCATCTGTATTTCCTGACACTTCCTAATTTTGCTCCCATAAACAGGGAACTAAAAAGTATAGAGTGTGAAGGTAACATAGGTCTGTCCATGATGTTTTAGTCACCCTCATGAAAGTTGGAAGCTGCTGCAAAAGTTCCCATTTTCTGAAACCTTTGCTATTCAATTTTTTTGTTTAGGCTATACTAAAGAAGGATTATTTGAATAGATGTATTTAATTGTGGTCAAGTAGGCAAATATAGTTCAAAGTATTGAGGAATCATCATTATCAGTCAAGCTGATTTATGAATATTTTCCTTAAGTTTCGTTGCTATTATACTTTAAATGTCTATTTAAGGAATCTGCTCATAGTTATTGCTAGAACACAATGATTGGGAGACCTAGAGGCATTAGGTTAAAAGAAGTTTTTAATATTCATGCTACTTATTTCAGTAGGGTTAGCAGATTGTTTATGGAGTCCTCAGAAGTAAACATACTCTTGCACCAAATGTATATTAAAATTTTTAATCATTACTATTAAGGAGAGCTACCAGTGCCAGAAAGTAAATGAGATATGAAGAGGTGGAGGAAAATAATGCAATAAAATCAATGTAGTGTATAACTGAAGTTAAAAGAATGAGCCAGATGGGTTTTATTTTTAATTTTACTTTTGAATTCTGAATCAGTTTTAATCCCTAACCAATTCAGTCTAGTGGGTAGTAATTAGTACTGTATGTAGCAATTTGTCTTAAGGATATCAAAAAGCCATGCTATGGAATTCCAGAAGTACTTTTTCTTTGCTCATCTCTTAATGAAGTTCCTTAATGTGTTCTTAAATACTTTTAAGTTAAGCAGGAGTATCCATCTGCACAAAACATCAATTTTCTTAATTGTCCCCATAATCCATAACCATTATCACCTATTGTTTTCTCAGCAATTATCTGTTTTAGAGTATGTAGAATGATGTTATGAAAGTATTACAAGAGGGTTTGTAGCAGTGTTGTATTACAAGAGAAAGTTTACTGAAAGCATTGGAGAGTTAGTCACTACTTAATAGGATATTAGTCCTTTTAATCTACTTTAACACTCTTGTATTAAAAATTATATCAAGCAGCCCAAACTGTATTGAGATGCACCCTGATGTGTGTCATACCTAATTTCTCTTTTCATGGTCTCAGTTATTTAAATTACAAGTTCTTTGGAGAGGAACTCTGCCCTCTGGGGATCTTTGGTTCTTGGCTTTGCAGGAAGCTTATAAATTTATATGTTGATCGTCTCAGTCAAATGCTGACAATGTTGTGTAGGATATAAAGGCCATTACTGTTTTATTATTGTCTCTTTGTTACTTCTTAGGCTGTACTACCTAGCCCTGTAGCAACCCCATTTGGTTTTGACTGCATTTTTAAAAATTTTCCATATTACTTTTCATTATTCCTATGCTTGTTTTCATTTTTCTATATCTCTGCACCACCATCCTTACGTTACAACATTGTTCTTAGTGCTATGCAGGACGAGTCTGCATTAGTATTTCAGAATTATTTTTGGCATTTATGGTGTAAAATGATACATACTGGAATATTAAAATCCTGATATGTCGAGTCAGTAAATTTTATGGTTGTGTTAACATTTCTCTGCAAGATGTTTCATGTGTGCATCCCTGCTGTGGTCACATTAGTTCTTTATGAACTGTTTCTGCCATACATACAACTGGGGAAAAGATCTGTCCTGATGTGGATTTCAGTATGCAACATCAGCATAACAACAGAAACTGTGCCTCAGGGCACCACTGCAAAGAGCCTGGCTTAGTCTTGTTTGCACTCTTTTTTTGGGTATGTAGATACATTTGATGAGGTCCCCTCATCCAGTCCCTTAATTATCCTTGTGGCCCTCAGCTGCACTCTCCAGTATGTCCATGTCTCTTACTGAGGAGTGCAGAACTGGATGCAATGTTCCAGGTGTGGCCTGGCCTCACCAATGCTGAGCAGAAGGGCAGCATCACCTCCCTTGTCTGCTGCCAGCACTCTTCCCAATGCAGCCCAGGATACCATTTCTCTTCTTTGCTGCATGTTTCTGGCTCATGGGCAACATGGTGTCCCTCAGGACATCTATCTCCCTTTCTTGCCAGGCTGCTTTCCAGCTGTGTAGTCCCCAGTGTGCACAGGTGCCTGGAGCTGTTCCTCCCCAAGGGCAGGACTTGGTACTTCCTGTTTTTGAACTACGTGAGGTTCCTGTCAGCCTGTCCAGGTCTCTCCAGTTAGCAGCACAGCTCCTTTGGCCCAACACCTGCTCCTCCCAGTTTGGTGTCAACTGCAACTCTGCTAAGGGTATACAGTCTACCCCATTATTCAGATGCAACAGCAGATTTGCCCAAGAAGAAAACAGTAATAACATTTTCTAAATAATGATGTAGAATGAAGATCTGAAAATATGTATTGAGATTGCTGGAGTGCTCCCAGCTGTGGGTCATCTCACAGACAGCGCTCAGACTGCTAACAGGTGCATGTGTTCTGCTTCAGTGAGCAGTTGGTTGCCTTTTTGTGATCAAATTTAAGAAAAGGTTATGTATTTCATGGAAGAGCTATCAGTAAATGCTTCTAAGCTGTTTTTGATAAAACTAATGTTCTTCACCCAAACTGAAAGTTTTGCATGATTTCTTAATGTATTAATGAGGTGAGGAAAAGTAAGCGTGGCCTTGTTAAGGCTAAATCTGTGATGAATATCTGGATCTGTGGACAAGGGATGAGGATTGAATGATGCCTTGACTGCAAGAAAGCTTTTGATACTCTTAGAATACTCCTGTATCTAATGAACAGCTCTGGTCCCGTGGACAGCAGGATAGGTAGAATACTGTTAGTGTGCTTTAATAGTTGTGGTTAGTGGGTAGACTACAGTATTCTGCCTGGAAGCCAGTGACAAGCAAGGACTGCAGGGGTCTGTACTGGGGCCTGTCCTCTCTCTGCCTTCATCCATGCTACTGTTAGCATCGTCTCCTGCTTCTGCCTTTGCACTGTCAAAAATATAGCCCAGCTTCTCTCTGTGCTCCAAACTGTTTGCTTGTTGCTTCCCCTTCCTTTGAGTTCTCATTAGGATTTTCTTCCAGCTGTATGTTTGTAATACTAAGAAATTGGTAAAAGAAGCAGCCAGGTAGAAGCACAGTTGGAGTGATTGTTTATGAGAGAACAGATTTAACGGGGCTATGTAAAATGAGCTTAAGTTTCTTTTTTTGAGCTTTGCTCTTTATTAGAAGTCAATATTCAAGTGCATAGTATTAATTTTCAAAGAGCGAAGTAGACAGCATGGCAGCTGTCTAAAACATACTACACTTGAGTGCATGCTTTGATAATTTATTTGATGAATCATTAATCATTTGGTTTCAGGTAAACATCTTATTGGGTAGTGAATAAATTTCTAATACTTCTCTTAATTTTCCTACTTTTTTCCATTGCAATAATACTTACAGTTGTAATGAGTCTTACTTTTAGATATTTGTTAGTTTCCTCTAATATCTGATCTTTTATTGTGATTTGAAATCAATTGGAAGGGAGGTTAGGCTAAAAAATTCTGGGGTTTTGTGTGGTTGGTTTTTTTGGGGAGAGGGTGTTGAGGATTTTCTTTGTTTTCATCTTTTACTCCAGAGAAAGCAGATGAAGGTATAGGGACAGTGTCAGGGGGGTTATGTAGCAGGGCAGCCTCTCTTACCACTCCTGATATGCGAAGGTCACACATTGTGTTCAACATTGCTTGACAACTGTTCTCTGTTCTTTCCCTTGTCACAGTTTCCTGTTAGTGTTGTCTTCTTCTGTGTTTTGCTTCTCCTTGATTGAAACCAGAATCAGTGTCTTCATCTCTCTGCTCTTTGCGGTCTGGGAACCATAAAGGATCTGCTCATCATTGTTCCTGACGTGTAAATTAATTATCACAGATCCTTTTGCTTTGAGGAAACTCATTCTGTGCTTCCAATGCCGGCAGTAGGTCTGAGCCTGTCCCAGCAGCGTTGGCTGTGCCATCTGCAGTCAATGAATTCCAGACTTGTAGGTCAGCAGGCACAGACCTTGGTTGTGTCAGCTGAAGAAGCAGACAGCAGTGGATTAGAAGCCTCAGTTTTGGTTAAGTAGTAACCGGATGACTAAAATTTGTGCTTTGCTAATGTGGGTCAGTTCAAACTGGCAATTGTTTAGCTGTTTGTCTCAAGCTAGGAAGGTGATGGACTTGTTTTCCATTCTCTGCTGTTAATCAGCATCCTTGTCTATTACAGAATTGCCTATTTTTTTTTCATTTTATTGTTTGTGAAGTTTTGGTTGAAGATTTTTGTCCAATTGCCTTCCTAAGTGATGTAATAAAAATTATTTATTTTTCTTCCCTACTTCTTCTGATTTCTTTTCTTTATATCTTTGATCTTCATAGATTGTTGCCAGTGTTTGGCTAGAATTCTCTGCTATGCAATTGCAATACTGTGATAATGTTTGTTATACTTAACAGAATCTTAACAGAAGGAGGGTAAGGCTGACTGCCTTGTTACCAGCAGTTGAGAAGTCTTATTCATGCTTCAAGCTGTTGAAATAATGGTTTTGCATGTCATTTGTTTATCTTGGAATTGTCTTGGTTTTATTGAAAAATGACTCAATGAGTTTCAGTCAACTTTTGGAAATGTAGTGTAGACTGTGATAGAGTACATCTCTCATTTTCCTTCTCTGGAAATCTAGTTTTGTTGAAACCACAGCAAATTATGTTATTTTGTTTTCTTGTTTCATTTTTAGATCAATGTTAAGAATTATTTTTGTTGGTTGGGGCTATAAAGAGGGAATACTTTTCCTAGATTTTCCTGCTTCTAGGAGAAGGCACTCTTGGACAACTGATGGGTATAATTTGCAAACTAGAACATGATTGTTAGGAAGCTGCAGGGTTTTCTTGTGTTCAGGCTACTCAGACACAAACTGTTCCCCTTCCCTTCTATGCCTTCTCTTAGGACCCTAGGGAGGGGAAAAAAATGGTGCTTGAGGATCTGTTTGGTTTTCCAGAGATCCAAAAAATCCACTGAGATTCATCCTCTGGGATATGTGGAGATTGGGGATGGAATAACTGCATTTGCTAGGACTGTCAGAGTATCACATGCACAAACTATTCGTTGCAGTTGGGATGTGTCATCCTGTGAATCTGCATGTGCTAAGTGAGGGTAACCCTCAGTGATTTATCTGGCAGATTCTTACATGTTTCTCTGTGGGAAGTGCTGAATAGGAATCTGGGATCTTTTTTCTGTTCCTATGCCTGTGGTGTTCAGTACCAAGAATGCTGCTATGCAATTTGTTATTGAAACATTAAAGGGAAGGTGGAACTAATTGGTTGGGGAAAGTAGTCTCCCTCAGGTTTTGTGTTTTCCAAGCACAAATTCATTAAAGCTGGTCTAAAAAGGAAAAGGGAAAATGTTTTTCAAGCCTTTTATTGAAACTTTACTGAGTAATTTTTTTTAAAGCTTCCATATTCTGATTTGTTTTCAGTAAAAGCATGTATCAATTAATGTTCATATTTATACAGTTTTATAATTGCTTCATACATGCTCAATACAAAATAGGATACAATAAAAATATAATTTCAGTACTTTTGCTAGCTTTTAAAAATTGTTGTGGGAAGCTAGTTTTTCGATCAGGAAATTTTTATGGTCTCTAAAGAACATAATCAAAAGTATGCAAAAACTTAAAGGGTAAAGTGAACATTAAAAAAAAATTCCTTTTCTGTAAGAGATGGAAAATTTTTTTTTTTCTGAGAACAGTATTTTCTTCTTAAAGAAAATAGCCAGCATGCCGTTGTGACAAAATAACAGCTATTTATAAGAGAAGTTTGACTTTGATAATTTCTCTTAAGACAGTGTCTGTGTTAGTGGAGCAGCTGTTTACACTGGGAGTTGTGGTGTTGCTGGATGTGGAGAGCAGTAGTGTTAAATGTGGTTTAGCATCAAACTCATTGTGGTTGGTCGCTTTCTCCTAAGTAAGGGCAGAATATGTTACTGGTAGTGTCAGCACTTGGATTTCAAAGTGCTTGGAGGTGCCAGGCTTGTGTTCTTTTCTTCTGTCATCAGTGCCTGTAGGAGAGTAGAAAGCATCCAACACAATGAATTCAGAGTTGAACAGAAAAGTGTTTATAGAAAATCTTGGATAAAGAGTGTGGTCAGGGAGGTTGAAAACTATTTGCTCAACTGCTTCACTGTAAAAACACTGGGCTGCATCTTAGAAAACCTTCAGAGTGCACCCTGAAAGCATTTATTTTGCAAAGGCATTAGGTTTTTTTACATTTCCTTATCAGAGTGATTGTGCCGTTAGCCTTTTGCTCTGATGCACTGTCAGTCGTCATTCTTGTGAATGACACCAGTGTAAAACAGTAATGACAATGAAACTGAGGTGGAAAAATATAGTAAGTATTGGTTTCCGTTTTTGTTTTGGAGCTAATTTAATAGTTTAAATCCCTAGAGTTTCTTCTGTAATGACTGGTGACATTGATGTGCTATAACCTGGGTGTCTACTGCCTTCCAGAAGGAGAGAGCACTGTTGAAGCTTTTTGTGAGCAAATCTTGATGTGCCTTTCATCTCTAAATCTCTGAAGTGATGTTTGCTGCTCTATGCAAACTGTACAGGATAAATCAGATTATCCCCTTCAACTGACTTTCCTAGCAGCCCCCTTAATGTTGAGGAGATGTCAGAGATGGGCTGGGAAAAACAGGTTTTGGGCAGGATAGGACATTTCCATTTTGGAAGCCCAGGGTTGTATCATCTGAACTTGGCTGAGGCAGCACAGAGTGACCATGATACAGAGAAGCCATGCTCTCTTAAGTGCCTGGATCTTACCTCTCACTTCTCTTTATGGTCTGTTACTAAAGATGGCAAAAAAAAAAAAAAAAAAATTCAATTTTCATTTAATTTGAGACACGATATACATGGTGCTCTCTGAAGTATATGTGAACTTTAAGGATTAGCAAGCAGCAACTTCTAGTTGTAAAGAAGAAACATTTTAATCTGTGCTAATCTCTTAAGTCATACCACACATTTTGAAGATATATTTTCAAAAATACTTTTCATAAACTGCAGAATGTGCATGCATTTCAAAATTTTAACTTTTTACTTAGGTAAGAAAAAGTGTAAAGACTGCAGTTTTACAAGACAGAATGGAGTTGTTGAGGAAATGGGGGAGAATCAATCCTTTACAGAAATACAAGTCTTTGGTTGTGAGGAAACAAAATACATTGTTCTTTGAAAGGCCATCCTTTCTCAGTCTAATCCAGACTAATAAATCCACTCCACCTGTTCACCTTCACCAGAGGTGGTAAAATGGTAGGATTCCATGCTGCACATGCTACACTGTGCAGATTTAGCCACTGTTTTCTCCAGTTTTATGCAATGATGTTTCCTATGAAGTTTGAAGGTTGAGGACCCCATTACCTGATGCTATTGAGCTGCATTTATTTGTACTCCAAATGCTCTTCTGAATATTGGGTTTTGGTTATCCTGGAGGTTGAACGATCACCTCATCTTAATTAACAGGGACTAATATTTTGCCATAGATGTAAGAAGTGAAATTAATGTCTTATAGAAGAGCAATGATACCTGCAAATAATCATTAACCATGTCTGATGTGCCCTGTACATAGTAGAGCAGCTAGTTTTGAAACTTACACTGGTGAAAAGATAGAGGTTAGAAACAGCTAAGAAACAGATAAAATAGACAGTTACTGATAAACAGAATATAAGCTCAGTAACTGAGCTAAGCTTAGGCACATAAGATGTTTTTCAGCATATCCAAATATAATTTTGTTTCTTGAAATAATAAAGGCAACACTGTATTTTCATCTTTATTTCAGGAAGCCATTATCCTTTAACCTTCTTTCCCACAAGCAGGGAGTTGTAGTTATCACTAAGCCTCATACATCCAAGAGCTGCAGTACTGCAGCTGCATTTGATGGTGTTTTGAAAAAATCTGGAATGCCGGTTCCAGATGGGTGTGCTTCAAGAAGGACATAGAAAACTGTGATTCAGGGTAGGGCTGTAAGAATGATGAAGGAATTGGAAACATGCTGTTTGCTGAAAGATTTAGAGCTCAGACTGCTTAATTTAGCCAAAATTGTGCTTAAGCGACCATTTGATCACAGTCTTAATGTATTCATTTGGGAGCAGAAATGTGATAATACATAGTAACTCCTTCTAGCAAACAGAAATATAACACAAACCAGCAGCTTTGAAGTTAAGCCAGCCAAATCAATTTGGAAATAAGGTGAAAGATTGTAACCAAGAAGGGAGTTAAAAAGTAGAACAACTTACCAATAGGTAGGACACATTTACAACACTAGAAATACTTAAGATTGCATGTGTTCCTGAAAAACTCATTGTAGTCTTGGTTGGGTACTAAAAGCATCAAACTTCTGCATGTTTTTGTACCAGGATTGATACATATAGTGTGTTATAGTAGGGCTGAGATATTTATATGCCATACTTGGTGATCAGAGCTGCTTGTTCACTCTTAACAAGCTCCACATAGACAGATTTCCTTGAAGCCTATTGGAATTATGTAAAAACAAGGATTTTTCCCTCCCCCCTCCTTTTCTTTATTTATATGGCTTAAATTTGAGAACAAATGAAACAAGTTATTAATTATTTAGTACAAAAGACCATATCGGATTCAGAAACCGGAGATATGAAAATAGTTGGAGACTGAGGGAACACATTAAAGGTCCTTTTCTTATTCTTCTCTAAACATTAAATACTCTCTTTGGAGATATAATTTACTGGACTGATGGATTATTGGTCTGACTCCAAGTGAACTTTCCTATATGGTAACAGCGATTATACTCTACTATCTTTGAGAAACAAAATCTGTAACTTTAATGATAGCTTGTAATGTGTCAAAATGTGACCCTCTCAGAACAAGTATATGCAAAAGAATCTTTCTTTAAAATAAAGAGAATTTAAAAAAAAAAAAAAAATCACAGACAAACTGAACTTTAAAACATTGATTAGTTTTACTATCAGTTTTACTGTAGCAACTTGTACTATGGCAACTGATTGTATCAGTTTTAATCATACCAGCTTTAAACTGGAGCGTACATTTTGTTCATGGAACTGTTGTTTTGATGTACTGGACAGATTTATAGTGCAGTTAATACCTCTGTTCCTTTAGATACGAGTTTCCAATGCTGCAAAAATACCCCAGGAAATCAGCCTATGTAACTGAATTACTTTCCAACTGCCGAAATTACTTTTTCTGCCTTGTTTAGCTCTGAATGTTTTCAAACTACTTCATAGTACAGTATATGGACCATGCTCATAGCCTGCAAGTTGCCAGTACATCTGTGCATGAGCTGCTTAGAGCCACTGGTTGAGTCATTACTAAAAAAAGCAAAAATTAGTAAAATACTTGAATCAGAGAGAAAGCTGCATAATTAGGGCATTGCCTTTATGTATCCTATTATGTAGATAACATGCAGCTGTCTGACTGGACAGTGTGCTGGTGTAGGCATTAAATTGAAGATCACAGTATTCAGAAAGTCTGATCTGATAGCAAGCGCTGTGTTGGGCTCTTCCACTTGATGAGTAATATTAGACCAGCAGTATGTTATGTACTTATCTTAAATGTCAGACTGTAAATGTTCTTAAAAGATTAACATACACAATAATCTGATAGATTTTTTTTTCTGATGTATGTTTCTAGAAGTTTATGAAACTTTTTAATGAGTCTTTTTATTATAATAATTTTAAAATGCAAATAATGTAAGCAGAGATTTTGCTGTCATATTTCTTATTAAAGGTATCTGTTACTGTTCTAGTAAGGTAATTTAGCATAGTTGCAATAAACGTCAATGTATTTGTGTGTGGTGAAGCTTTATATTTCCCATCAGATTAAAAATATTTTGCTTTCATTGCTATGTTTTACAATGAACACAGTTTTGGTTTTTTGATCAAAGATGCTTAGGTCATCTGTATATATTATGCTATTTATTTAGTTATGAAGTAGGTTACATAAAAACTGCACAAACATTGTAATCTAAAATTAGAAAATGGTACTTCTAATTGCCATGTAAAACTTAAATATGCAGCACTAATGCACATTTTCTTGCTGGAATTTTTATTAAGCAATTTTACTATCTGAACAGCAATGTTCATGACTTTACATAGGATCTGTTTGTGCAGAGATATCAGTGATTTTTTTGCATATGTGTATTTTAGTATTGTGAGGACTCAAATTTTTGCTGGCTATTTGCTAAATTCCTTATTCTGTTTCAGAAATGTTACCATTTGCATTGAGAGGGTAAATTCATATGAAACAGGTTCAAATTTATTCTTGCTTAAAACTGAGTGGAAAATGTGAATACTTGTAGTAAGTATAAAACCATCCTATTAATGACTCAGTTTAGTATTTTAGGATAATTTATTGTTCACTGGAAATGCAAGAGGGGAAAAGTAGCTGTGTTCTAACACTGCTAACAAAGTCACATATTTCATATGTTCCACAAGTAATAAAAGTAAGAAATCACAAATTCTGTAATTTGATGACATTCTGGGCGTTTGTTTTTCCTTTTCAGTCGGTGGCAAAGACTGGACGATTGCTGATTAGCCATGAGGCTCCCTTGACAGGAGGATTTGCATCTGAAATCAGTTCCACAGTTCAGGTACACAGGTTATTTGTTTTTAAGTGTCCTGCATGGATGAATATGTTTCCCTGTAGAAGAAATACTTAACGCTACATTAAAAGTTGAGGTTTTACATTTTTTCAAAGTTATTCTCTTTTGCAGTTTTGTGGATGCTTGCCTTGCTTTATCTGAACAGCTGAGAAATCATGTAGTTACTAGGCACTGTGCATAGTATCTGCTAAGCTAGAAATTTAACTTCCACTGCAAAGCAGGGAGAATGTCCACTCTGAGATGCAGGTCAAAAATCTTTGTGTATAGTCTGAGGTTTTAATGTTCTTTTTAATTTTTTTTTCATGCTTACCCCTTGAACTTCTTGAAAATGCATTCTAGAAATGTTGAAATCAGGCACAGAAAAGGCATTCAGGTCCAGTACAGTAGAACGTAATGTGACACACAGTGTTCAGAGACCTTGTTAGAAAAGTCTGTACAAGTCGTTCACGTGTGCTTGTGGTGATGCTCGTGCATGTGTCAAGCTCATATGCACAGAACAGCTTGGAAAGGCTGAGATGTGCATCAGGATCAGTTACATCTGGAGCATTAGGTTTTGGAAGTCCTTTTGAGCTTTCTAATGTGTTTTATACCTATACCTCCTTAAAAATTTCCCCCTTGATTTTTTTCCTGTGCACATCAGTGATAGTGGTTTGTAGAAACATCTAAATTAAATGTGTCCATCCCTATGTGATTACTCTTTCTTGATTGTTTGAAGATAGTTAAATTATAGGACTACAGTGAAATGGGATTGTAAAATTCACAAAATATAAAACATGTAGGCAGTAATTAGCAATTAGTAATTAGTAATTGGTAATTAGCTTTTTTATGGGAAGGAATAGAGTTATTAGTTCTGTAATTCTGTGTAATTAGAGTGTAATTCTGAATTAAATATGCAGAAGGAATCAGAATACTATGTTTCTTTATCTTTGTGGTACAGTTTCTTTTAAAGTGTACTAATTTTAATATAATTATATGAAGGTAAATTAATTTTTTCTACCAAAATGTTTTCTCCATTAAGAACCAAATATTTGGTTTCATAGCAGCCCTTCAGTATCTGAAGAGAGCTTACAAGGGCACTTCATCAGGAGCTGTAGTCATAAGAAACAGAGTCATGGATTCAAACTGAACAAAGGGAAATTCATGTTAAATATATGGAAAAAATTCTATACTGTGAAGGTGGTAAGGCACTGGAGCAGGTTTCCCAGAGAAGCTATGGATGCCCATCCCTGAAAGTGTTCAAGGCCAGGTTGAATGGAGGAGCTCTGAGCAAGCTGGTGTAGTTGAAGATGTCCGTGGCCATGGCAGGGAGTTGGAACTAGGTAAAGGTCCCTTCCAACCCAAATGGTTCTATGATTCCATGATTTTTCATCCTTCTAAATAATCAGCATTTGTCCTCCTTTCTTTAGTAGATTGTCTCTGATTAAGCTAGGAGAAATAAAGTCAAAAGGTACTGCCAGCTGTGAGTGTAGGAAATTAATTTTCTTTATAAATTCTCACAAAAATGCAAAGTACACTCAACCAAAAGAGCCTGTCTTCTAGCATCTTGTATTATTATCAACACTTGAGGAGAAAACTATTCTAAAGTGAGCAGCAAAGTCAAAACCTATCATAACAAAGGAAAGCATATGTGTTGGATAAAAAAATGAGCTGAGAAAAATCTTATCAGTAAATATCATTGGAAAAACATGGGATGCCCAATACATTTGTAAAATTACAGTATGAATTTTTAATCCTCTGACTTCCACTGAGAAAGCTACTTATCTGACTGATCCTCTTGAGGTGTTGTTTTTCATATCAGAGATACGTCTGACAAATATCACTTGTTTAGAAAACAAAATTGAAAATGCTTTAGTGTAAAGGGTTATTTATCTCTGTCAATATTGAGAAAAAATACTTGTTTTATTTTATTTTATTTGAATGTAACTCTTTGGCATTGCATTTATCCATGGCAAGTTTCTTTCATATAGATTGCCTGAGGTGACTCTGTGTTATAACCATACTGCCATTACTCTGTTTATCCATTCTTGAAGATTCTATCATCCAAACTAAAATTTTGATATGAGCACTTGAAAGATTATACTGCCAAAGAGACTAAAATAAAAAGTTACTACTTTTTAAAGATCACTATTGCTTTAGGCATAATAAGGGCCTTGCTTTTCTTATTCAGTTAAAAATCTTGATCTCTTAACAATCAAGTTGAGTCCCTATGTCTAATATCAGTGTGCTGAACAAAAAGTGAAATTCTCTTTTGCTGGATACAATGTCTACTGAGAATGCCAAAAAATGGGGATTGCAGTTGGCTTTAGTTTCTTCTTGCACATGGAAGTAATAAGACTTCAATAAAATATGTCCAGTTGGATTAGATGGTTAGTTTCCATACTGTTATTCCATCCTTGCTGTGAGGTCTCATCATAGAAATAAGGTGAATAGAACTATATAGGCTATTTTAAAAGTCAGTGGTCACATACGCTTCGTGTGATATACAATTCAAGGAAAAGAGTACAAATAGAAATGATGGCTTTCACTCACGAACTTCAGGAAAAAATACATTAAATACTTTCCTTTTTGCATATGAGAGACTAAAAGCAGCGTTTGGAGAGCGTGTTAAATCAGATTTGTTGCATGTTGAGTACAGAATATTTTAAAGGGGCACATTATTGAGCTACATGGTCATTTACTCTGCTCAGACATAGAACTAAAAACAAGAAGAGCCGGTGTACTTAAAGCTCTACATGGTATGACTTTGCTCCAATCTTTCATATGTGGTCTCAATGGGTATTATGGAGTGAGCAACAGATACCAGGACAAATTAAATACAGGTACAGTTAAAAGTTCAAATAGTTTATATTCTATATGAAAGCTTGCAAAACTGTCTTGTTCAGCAGAGAAAGCATTAAACTTGCTTAAAGCACAGTCTGAGAAGCCTTGGGAGAGAAGCCTGCTGAGATGTCACTTCCAAAATAATGAAGAATTGTGTGTGGAAATCATCAGTACATTAATCATTTGTAATACATGGAAACATAAATCCAGTAACTGTGTCCTGTTTAAAAACAAAAATGTTAAAAAAAATAAAAAAGAAAAGAAAAGACAACAGAGAACCAGGCAGGATGGAGATGGCTCGCACAAAGAGTAAGGAACTCTTTGGATTACTTGACAGGGTTGCCTCCTGCCAGCACTGGGGACTTGTTATGGGATGCAGGAGGAAGCATTTTGGAATCATTAAAGTCTTGTGGGATGTTTAGAGGAGGAACCAAAACTGGAGAGATGTGGAGGCCAAGAAGGTTTGGAGAGACACAGATATGAGAAAACAGAGAGAAAGGGATAAAAAGGAATCTTATATTATGGCTTCAGTAATATGGTGGTTGCTATTTTCTGAACTGGCTGAAATAAATGTAGGGAAGTAGTATATACCCTCTGGCATTGATCCTGCAAATACAGGGAATGTACATCTCAGGAAGATCGTGGTGGTTTTCTACCCAAGAAAACTGCAAGTAATGGCTACAATTTTTAAAAATAGAAAATTAGTGATTTTTAATGTTTTCATTTAAGGAATTTAAATTTTTATTTAGGAATTTTGATTTCTGTTTACATTGATGCCATTATAGCAGGATATGCCATGAAAATATTTGCTGTTATTAAAATAAAATAAATGCATATGAGTAAAGAAATTTGTTAGCTGACCTGGTAAAAGTCATTGGTGTCTATAAAATAACAAGTCAGCATATTGTTTTTTGTGGGCAGTTGCACAGATGCATCATTCTTGCAGGACCAGAGCAATTCTGATTTAATTGTGGTTCCTATCTCTGTAGCACAGTTGCTCTTCTTACTGCCTAGTGAGTACTTTGTCCTTGGGCATCTGTCTGCACAGGGGATGTTGGGTCAGCTATCAAAGAAACATAGAGGTGAACACAGCTCAGTCTTCAGGAGCCCTTCCAGAAGACTCAGCGTGTTTCTCAGAATTACACAGAAGTATCAGTCTTCCAGAACACTACTATCAATCAGAGCATAGGACTCAGAAAACTCAGTGAAATAACCTGTTTCTGAGAGTTGAGTTACATGATCTTATTTTTTCAAATCTTGCATTCTGTATCTACAAATTGGATATAACAGTATTGGACTGTTTGATCAGTGGTGCTTTTATTTCTTCTTCCTGCAGCAAAATAAGGCCTAATCTCCAGTAAGTGCTGTAATTTCCTGCTAGAGTGTGGTGTTAGGGGGAACTGTTAGATGAGCTGGTTTTATGAGAAAATTTCAGGAAAAGTGGATATATAGTGAAATACATTTCAAAGACATAAGAGTTCCAGAGCAATTTTATCCTAAAGCAGGTTACTATGGGAAAAAATGTGCCCCAAAACATTAAACAACAAGTAAAGAAATTATTTCAGGAGGATGAGCATTTTAAATAAAACAACCTGATATTGGACAGGAACTGTGTTGAGTAACTATTATTTTAGAGAATCCTAATGAAAGAATCTCACCTTCCCAAGAAAATGTTTTCAGAATGTTTATCCCAAATACTTCCTCATACTATTGTGTTGTCTGTCTTTGGAATTTGGATGTTGAGATATTCCAAACAGTTCCATTATTTCGGTTTTCCCATGAGTAGAAGTTAAGGTGGGAATTCCCAAGGAAGCTGTAACAGTCCTCTGTGGCTCTCTCTGGTGCTTTGAGGAAGTGAATGCAGTGCAGTACTTTACAGTATCCATGGGACCAGCTTTGAGTTTTAGATTATGCACCTGTGTTCATACTTAGTGCAGAAGGAACTACTGAATAACTTTGCCTGTGGGATTGATTTTAAAGTTATGGTGAATAGCATCAGATTTTATTTTGGTGCCACTTAAAATATTATTTTAATGAACAGGCTGTAAACTGGTATTAAATTCTGATTTTTTTGAAAGCAGTGATACTGGTGTAATTGTTACTCATTTATAGGTAATATTTTAATTCTCACAAGGTGTGTTGAAGCAAATTGCCTTTTGAACTGACCTTTGAGACATAATGGAATGTGTATGCATTTGAGATACAAATTGCTACAACTGTGTAATTATAGAACTTAAGGAAATTTTAATTGTTCTCTATTCAGCTGGAAAAATAATAAAAAGACTCAAATATATTTCCCCAAGTTGATTAGAAAAATAATTGAGGCCAGCCTGGACAGCTTTTTCTAGGACCCAGACTTTTTTCACGGAGTACCATTTCATGGAATGACTAAAGAAAAGAGGCACTGGACTAAATGTAGTGTAGATATCCAAGGAAAAGGCTCACTAAAACATGCAGATACAGCAATATGGTTGTTCAGCTGATGTAAGAAAGTTATTATATCTGAATTGATGTTTTTTGGCTTTCTTTGACACAATTATAATAGGCAGTAAAATTGGAAGAGATGAAGTATTGACATAATGTGGTCCTTCATTTGTTATCCTGCTTAACTTTCACTATCACTCTTTTGGCACATCTAGCAACAATCACAAGCTACAATATAAAAGTCTTGTTTTATAGATCACACCATCAGTTTCTGTCAGTAGAAGTGTGATCTAGAAAATACTGGTATAGAATATAAAGAAAAGCTAGAATAAATACTAACAAATAAATTCAAGATGGTCATAAATTGTTTAGCAGTACAAAAAAGAGCATAGATTTGAGGGAAAAGAAAATCAAAAGTATACAGAAGTTAGCCATAATGGTGAAAATCAGTAAGGTTATTTTTTAAATGAGGGATTGACAGCAGTAAGGGAAATATCAGCATAAAGTTGCCATTCAGTGACTGGTGACAAAGGTACATGAAAATGTTGCCTGTGTTTATTAAATGTGACTCTAAACAGTTCAGGAAACTCTCAATTTATGATGCAGGATGAAGTAGAACCAATTTTTACTATGTGAGTCTGAAGTCTTGCATAGCCTTGAATGTCAGCATATTTTGTTACACAATGTAGAGAATAAAGGTGAATAGACAAACCCAGGCTTTCTCAAAGGAAGTGAAGCTTTGTTATTCATCTATAAATAAAAAAGATTTATGCACTGCAAAAAAATGTTTGAAAAGTAAGATTCAGCAGTGATTCTGAAAAGTTCAGTAAAATTGATATTAAAAAAATCCTCTTTCTGATTAGGAATTTGATGTATCAATTTAATGTGAATAATTTATATTAATTATCAAGCTAAGAGTTACTAGTTATCTTAAAAGAGCTTTCCAAAGAGCTTGGATATAGCAGTAAATGTTCAGGATTTTTTTTTGTTTGTTTTCTTTGTAAATATGAAAGAACAAATTCTGTGCCTTGTACTCCCCTGTGTGTCCTGCCCTTGAGCATTGCCCACCACTGCTATAGTGCCTGCACAGTCCTGGGCTTGTGAGCCCAGCTGTCAGGATTTGGTGGTTGTGTTTGTCTGGCAGAGATGGGAATTTTCTGAACCTGTATCACATTTAAAAGAGAACCAAAATCTAACAAGCAGTGCCTGTTCACAGGGTGGTGCCTGGGACTTTCTTCACACTAAATCTTTGAGGCCAAAATTGTTTTGGATTTTGCACAAAAGTATTATTATTTTGGCTCACTGCATGGAAGCGTCTTAATTTTCATTTGTCTCATGTTCTGATATCTATACCCATACAGATGTCTTGGTTAATAACTAAGAAATGCAGTACAGGATGTGAGAAATGCAGTGCAGGATGAAATGGACTTCTAAGACATGTTGTTTGATATTATCATGTCAAAGTCCAATTTACCCATGAGACTTTACATGTACTAATTTAATTTTAGAGAACATAAAGAAGAAGAAATTATTCTACAATGAAAACAGAAAATTATTGTAATATTGGCATATGTTATCAGTTCAGCTACAAGGGAGTGTTGTGTTCTCTCTAGGCTGGAATAAATTCAATACTGAGCAAAGTGATTTAATGAATTCAATATAGCCAAATATTGAACAGGACACAGTACTGTGCAAACCTCCCAAATATGTTTCTTAAAAAAAGCAAACAGCCCCCAAATCCTAAAAAAAACCCATTCAATGCTGGAAAATGAAGTGCTCAAAAATGTTGGTGGATTTTCATAAAATCAGCCCCAGAATACACTCTCTAAACTGTAAACATTGAGTGTTTACATGTGCAGTTAGT
Source organism: Oenanthe melanoleuca (assembly GCF_029582105.1). Taxonomy (NCBI): domain Eukaryota; kingdom Metazoa; phylum Chordata; class Aves; order Passeriformes; family Muscicapidae; genus Oenanthe; species Oenanthe melanoleuca. The sequence goes on from NC_079336.1 coordinate 31,240,137, forward strand.
CCAATCTCTCCACATAACAACTATCAAAATGTCTTATCCATCTGCAGCTCAGCTTGAAGTCCCTTCAGCTTCTGTGAAGCACTTCATGAAGAGGTCCACACAAGAGTGGGCACATGGGCTAAGAGTAGTCCCAGCCATGAGGTTGCTTGTGCACATTTTGTCCTCTTGGGTTTGGACGCAGTGTCATGCCGTGTGTGGGAGAGGAAATGAACCAAAGCCTTGCCTTCAGGTGGTATTTCACTTTTTGTTTGTGGCACATCCTTCTGATACCAAATGATTAAACCATGTTTGAATCCCACTGGCACTGATTTGGACATGGATTTCTACACTATGTGAGTGTGCCCCATCTATTTGGCTTTGTGTCTGTTCTGTCTAAAAAATCTGGGTTGGAGTAAGCTGAGCCAAAAATGAGACAGGAGCTTGGCACTTTCCATAGCCAGTGAAAGGAGAGGAGAACAGTAAGTGCTGCCTCACTAAAAGTCCTCTGTAAATGAGAGAACAAGTCCAGCAGGAGGGTTTTGAGGGACTGTTCCCAGTGTGTGTGGATAAATGCCTGTTCTTCTGGAGTGTGCTGCACATGGCAGCAGGGAAAGCTCAAGCCAGTGATCAGCAGTGACTGCCTGCTTTTATGGTGGGCAAAGCAGGCTGACTTTTATCCTAGGCAAAGCCCTGCAAGATAGGCACTTTTAACAGAAGCGTTCAACTTAGAAGAAAATATTGTTAAAACTTAGGGTTAACTTGAATGCTTTCTGTGGAGTTACTTATTTTCAAGAAATGTATCGAGTAAAGGCTTTTGACACTGAAACAAAATAACCCTTTCCTGGCCCACTTTCAGCTACATTGTGTGTTAGGCGGAGGGCAGCATTTCTTCTAGTGCATCAAAATCTGTTTGTCTTCTGTCAGAACTGGTTTTCCTCTTATTGGTGGGGTACAGAAGTGTGCAGCCAAGTACTTTTTTTTTTTAAATGCAAATTCCTGAAGAGGCACAAGTTTATCCCTGGGCAATACAAAGTGGCAAAGTGGCAGAATATGATGAAAGTAATTGTGATTCAGTGAAATCAAAAGTTTTAACTACTGAACAAATTCAGTGTTTGATTCACCTTAATCACTTGAGTGTAGAGTAGAAAGTGTGCTTTTAGTCTGTCCAATGAGGGCATTTTTTCCATGTTCTGATATTTAGTTTGGCATGCAAATGTTCATATGCTTGAGGCTGAGCTCCAGCATCATTGACCTGCTGATACTCCCGAGTTCATTCACTGTGATTTATAACTTTGAACAATGTGTTTAGTCTTCCATATGCTAATTCTGAAAAAGACCAAAAACAGGGTCATTCAGGCAGAATTAAAATTTTCTCTTTGCTATACACTTCCCTTCATTTGCATTTTCATCTTTCTAGCTATCAGGAATTTTTCTAATGGAAGGAACTTTTTTGTATTTTTTACTTAGACTAAGGTAGAGTATACATTTATAGTTTTTATGCAACCTATTTTGATTAGAATCATATTGTGATTCTAACATTTACATTTCTGATAGCTCATGGAGCTGATAGAAGTGAAATTGTTTTAATCCACATTGTAAGGAGGGCAAAAAAAATCTTGTCTGAACTGCACATCCTATGTTTTCTGCTCTATGATCCAGTGATATTTTTCTTTTATTTTCCCCCTCTCTAGTACCATATTGTAGTTCAGTAGTGTCAGCATTTCTAACTGATATGTAAATATATCTAGTGATGGTTTAGGAGAACATCAAAACTATGAACTTCCCTCTAGCAATTTTGGGTCCCTGTTAAGCCTATTACTCAGCAGGCCTTTATATTGTGTCCTATCAAATCACCAACTTTTTTGCTTAATGAAAATTAAGTTTTTTGAAATTCTGATTCTGGTCTGATAACTGTCTATGACAGGGTTCTTGAATAAGGCAACTCTGCAAAGCAACTACTAATTCAAGGATATTCAACTTCTCTTCTGCCTGAAAACTGAACAATACTACATGTAACTTGCTTTATTTTGTTTGGCATTATCTTTGATAATTCTCAGTAAATGATGAGTTGCTTTAGAGCTACCAGTAAGTTCTTTGAACAGCAGTTTATGATAGGGAGCCCAGGAGTCCCCTATAAAAGTGTAATAGTTTCCAGTGCTTTGGAGCTATAAAAAACTTCTTGGGTGGTTAAAGTCACTCAACCTTTGGCATCATTTCTCCAAATACCTCAGTGGGATGCTGGAATCCTTTACTAGCCACAGGTATAGCAACTTAAAATGTACTAAGGCACCCTGGCAAACTGGGGTATAGAAAAATGTGGAGTTTTTAAATTGCACTGTATGTCAGATTTACTTCTTTGGACCATACAATCAGTACCTTGTCTTGTTTACTAAAAAAATTATTTTTGTGAGATGGTTTGGGGCTGTAAAGTGCTGATTCATGCAAGTATATTCTATTTTTTCCTGGCCTTTCATATTTTGATATGGCTTTTAGAAATGGTCTGGCTAGACTGTTAGTTTAGAGCAACAGACACAGTTCAGAGTAGCATGATTAGAGAAGAGTGGCCTGTGGCATATAAAAAAATCTATGCAGAATAGGGGAAAATTATAAAGCAAAACAGAAAAATCTAATCTTCTATGTTAATGGTACAGTGAAGTTTTAAAAATAAAAATAAATATGTAAGGAACTTCGCCTTTTTAATTTTCTTGAAGGTTTAATTTAATAAATATATAAAAGGCCTGTAAAACAGTGTGTATTGATGTTTTATGTACGCTCACAAGATCAGATTATTTCATTTCTGTGGTGAATATATTTGTAAAAGTGGATGTAAAAAGAGCCTCTTGAGCTCTTCTGAGCTTCTGTGCTCTTCCAGAGTACCATGAATTTTATACTGTTGCTGTTGGCAAATTAAGGTTTTTAATATAGAAGAGAAAGTGGAGGGTGCAGTTTTATAACCTCAAAAAACTAGTCTAGGAACTTCTGCTGCTTCCCTGAGAAGGGAACTGCCTGATCTCCCTGGGGCAGAGACAGCTTCTTAGTGCCCAGATGTCAAACCTGGCTTAAAGCCTCAAAACTGGATCTACAACAATAGGATAAGTTATGACAGTACTGAGTTTCCATGTAATAGGTGTGCACAGGGGAAGAAATTTTCCAATAGAATTATTTGTCCAATAATCCTTTTGAATGCAAATGGACACATGTTCCTCGCAATCATGTAGGGATCTAGCAGCTACAGTGATGCAATTTAAAAGCTACAGAAGTGATCAAAGCCAGTTAAAAATGCCTGAATAGCAGATGTAAGCCTGAAACTAGTTTCCAAGAGAAAAAAGTTGCAGTCAGTTACATGAGGAAAATAGCCACATTGAGAGAATCTTGTGTGTCCTCCTCTTCCCATGGTCTTACCTGTGACAAGATCTGTGCTAGAGAAAACTCTATTCTGTAGTGTAACACCAGTAAAAGAGAATGAGCTAAGGTAGTCCTAGCTGTCTATATAATTAATATATTGTATATTATCAGTGCCTGTGATGCTTTTTGTAGTTCTGCTGTTTGCTTCCACAGTGGGATTTTGAAAGGCAGCTTTATTGAAAGAGCTATAGCAGTACTGGCATCTGTCTGTATCCTGTTGGAAATGTTTGTTACTCTTAAAGCACTCAACAGTGATCATGGTGAGCAGGAGACAAAGTTCTAGGCACATACAACACAAATTTTTCTGATGACACTTATCTCACAAGGAGAGAGGGCTGGTGAGGATTTAATGCTTGTTGTGACTGATGAAGAAGGGAAGGGCTGCTTCCTCTGTATGAGACAATGAAGTGATAATTTTATAAAACAACATTCAAAACTGAAAAAGTTTCTCTATCAAGAGCCAAATCCATCTTTTATTAATCTACATTCAGAAGTTTCTGGAAAAACTGATCTATGTAGCTGGAATTGTTCCTCAGATACATTTGCTTGGAAATATTTTGTTCCCTGTCATCACTGAAGAAGTGCCTTTTGTCCATCTTCCAGCAAGTGGCATGCTCATCACCCAGCTGTGTTTTGCTGATGCACCAAGCATGCACAAATGACTAACAGTAACTTAAATCTCTACGGAGCACAAATGTCTTCCTGAATAGATGTTTGAAGGGCACAGAAGTGTTTCACTTTTTTCCTGTATCTAGTGAAAACACGCCATTTTTCCTGTACATTTTAAGGAAACTGCTGACCTACATTTGGAGTAATGCAGTTTAGAAAGGAATATAGATAAAATTTGACTTTCTACTCAAAGCAACATTAGTAAAATACCTAACTCTTGGCACAGGGGGTGGTAGTTAACACAAGCTGCACAGATTTCTGTCATTAATTAAGGTACCATATCCTCTTAATCTCCACATGTCTCTGGCATTATCAGCTTGGCTCTGAGGTGCCCAGAGTAAAAATGTAGGCCCTGATGATGAAGTTTGTGGAATTAAGATTTCATTCTGAATACCAATTCTTTATTATTTCATTTCTTTTACATGTCAGTGCATGGAGAGGATAGTTTGCCCCAAGAGGCACCTGTTTTTTTCTTTAACTGATTGCACATTTGTACTGTTGGAAAGCTCTAGTTCTTTTAATCAAAGCCTGTAGTGCTTTGCTTTTTTATACCTTCTTTTGTTCAGCCAGCAAGGTTAGTTCTGCTGTGCATTGGTGAATAATCTTGCAACAAATAAATAGCTGAAAAGTGCCAAGAAAGAATACGCCAAACCTGTATTCTAATATTACAGTATTAGGAATAATGTTGATAGATGTATAAAAGAAGTATGTCACTGTGTGTTCTAGAGAGGAGACATTTCATGGTTTTGCTCTAATTTTGTTGATTTCATCAACATTATATCAAAATTCTATATGGCTTTGTATTTATATTGCATGAATATTAGTACTTATTGTGTATTGGGAGACCTAAATGAAGCTGTATAGCAGCCAGCTGCAGGAGTAAACTTGTAACTTGGACACACTTATTTTAAGCTCTATTAGTCAAAATGAAGTGCATTTTTTGAGAGAACTCAGTGTTCCTCAGCACAATGATTCTGTTCAAAATTGCACCTCTGCCACATGAAATGGTAAAAGCAGCAGTAAAGAAGGAATCTTCATTATCCAGTGTGTCTTGCCTTGCTGGAAGTTTTGAAAAGCAATGCAATACATTTATGGGCATCACACAACCATCTGAAAAAGATGCCACAATTATGGTGGTTCTGTCATGGAGAATCAGAAGGGAAATTCTGTTATCTTAACCTTTGTTTTTAAAGGTCATTTGTGAACTTTGCAGTCATCTGTTTTTCAGTCCTTCGCCTATAGGTTTTCTTTTCAAAAGTGCCTGGTTTTTTCCTTTATAAGATACCTGTAGTTAGACTAAGAACTCTGTGTTTGGTTACCTAAATATATGGCCTGACTTTAAAAAAAACCCAAAAAAACCCCCAAATCTGCATCTATCTTGAAGCTTACTGAAGCATTCCTGCTTGCTTCTTTTTCTTAGAACTTCTCATTCAAGAAAAACTAACTGATTGAAAAAAGATTAATCTAATCTACTCTAAAATAATCTAATCTCCTACTTTTTCCTTTTATGGTAGTCCACAGATCATCTGTGGAAGAAATGAGAGAAAAATGTCATAATTGCAGTGAGACTTTTTCAAAAGAAAGTACTAGAAAGGAGAAGGAAAGACCTGTATCTAAGTTTTCTGTTCAAAGGTAATTGAACCACTGAGATCAACAAGTCATTAGTTAACTTTGGCATAGCTAGCATTTCAAAACTTCTTTATAAAGAAGCTTTTCTATTTTTTGAGAGAGATCTGATTTTTGCACAGCAGTTTTACACTCATAATTGTGTGACTGAAAAGGTATTGGGTTTTCTGTCCATATCTGCCCATTTATTTACTGGATTCAGAACTTTGAGTTTAGAGTTCTATAGAAATAAGAAAATATGAAGTTGTGTGGTTTAAAAGGTTCTCTTAAAACAGATTGTAGATTTGGGAGTATCTTATTTCCTGAGGCAGCAGCACTTTTGTGTTTAACAGTGATGTGTTTCAGGGTTTGGAAATTTAAATTATTAAATTTGTCTTCCAATGGACAAAGGTTGACACTTAGCTTGCATGTCTATTATGCCAATAGGTACAGATATCTATTATGCTAATATAATCAGAATTTATTTTGAAATAAAGATAAAATTAATATTTGGAATAAAAATTATTTTTCCTGTCCTTTCCCCAATTTATTTCCTTACCTGTGGGCTGAACTTGCCCCTGAGCAAGCATTATTTATAGGTGGTATGGCTTGCAAAAAAGGATGGCTGAGAATTATTGCAAACTATGTTTCAGAAATTTTTCCATACTGAATTCAGAGTTTTTATGTTGGAGATGTCAACCTTTTAATCTCTTAAGTTTTAGAAAGCTGCATGACTTCTGTGATGATGTGAGTATATAATTTGAGCCTCCTGTGGTTAAAAACATGGCTTTCCCAGGAACTGATTCAGTTAAAAGATGTATATGTAATAATCTCTATCATGCATATATCATTTGTTGGATGGGGGAATATCCACTGTGGTAAAATAATAGGGTTATTTTTTGTTGCATTGATCATGTATTTTGTATTTAATGTGTACAAACAGTCTAATAGAAAGTAAGCAGAAATAATCGAGGAATAGTTGACAGCAGGGTGAGGCTATTACTCATTATTGCTTCTCGTGAACATCACAGCTAAGTACTCTTGATGACATGTTAAAATTAGCTGCTATGAATTTCAAAGAAAATCCCACATATCAGTTTTAAATACAGAATTGTTATGATACATACTAGAGTTGTACTATGAGAACAGTTTAAAGTCTTGCAGCCAAGTGACTTCATTTTGCAGAAGTGAATTTCAGGTCTGAGTTGTGGTAGTACACAATACTACTCAAAATAAAGATGAAAGAAAAATCTGCTACTGAAACTTGCATTCCAGTGTTAGTAACTTAAACTGTGACCAGAATAAAATGTATTTCTAAGCATACAAACGTGCATAGCCAAAGAAAATACCTTCCCTAATCTGACTGCAGATGGTAGTTCAACAAAATTGCTGAATATCTAAAATAAAACAGTTTTATACTGTTAAATAAAGTAGAATTTTGCTTTGTTATTGAAGATCTATAGGCTACTCATTTTTAAAATTATGTGGGCAGTTTTTCTTTAATCAACCCTTAACATATTTGTTATTGTAGATATATTTTACATTATTAAAACCAGGTCCTCTTCACTGCCGTTTAAAAATATTTTCTGGGTAAAAAAAAAAGCTGGTTGTTTACGTATGTTCCAGTGCTTTAGTGCTTTACTGTGGGATGTAGTTCTGCCTAAGTTAGTCCTCCTCTGAGTCATGAGCTGCAAGTGCTGCTAAAAATATGATGGAGATCATTTACACCTCTGGAAGTAAATCAGATTTACTTGAACTTTAAATTTGAACAGATTTACTTTTACTTTAAATATTACACAGAACTTGAAAAGCCCTGTGCAATATTTAAAATTCATTGCAAGTGTGAGGTTGTGCTCCTTTATTTGTGTGCTAACAGGTATCGTGGCAGCTGCAGTCTGCAGCCCAGCATTTGCTGCCTGGTGAGTTACCTGGCACTTTGAGTATGAGAGGTATGAGGGCCAATTATCAGGGCCAATTTTCAGCCCTTTTATAACATGTATCTTAATACAGTCCTGCTTTGCAATAGTTCAGGTTAGTAGCACTGAGAGGCATAAAAATAGAGCCAGTGATTGCAGTGACAAGGCTGAAGTCAATTATGAGATATATGTAAGGGGCAATATATAGGTTACTTCTATTCTTGACTGTGACAACATTAATATCACAGCCAGGATTGCAGTGAAAGTAAACACTTGAAATCCTGATTGAAAGCATCAGGAAGAAAGAGCTATAAAAGTGTGGGATAACATTAGGAAAGGTTGTGCTTCATGATTTACTGGATATACAGATCTGACAAGCCATTCAATTGTGACTGAATTAAACACGTGTACGTTTCCTTTACTTTCTCTTTGTCACAGGCAGAGGGAAGAAAGTCTCTTCAATTCAGCCATAGGGAATAATATGAAGCATGTTTTCCCTGAGAGGAAAAATACGGTCTGAGTAGTATCAAAACACCCCAAAGCTGCCTCCTGTCATAGCTAAAGTCCCCTCTGATACTGGCTAGAATGGAGTGTGTTACCTTGAATAGAGCAAACAGCATCATTTTCAACAAAACCTGAAGGTGGTATCTTCTCTCCTCCCCCTTGATATCTGTTGACGGCTGGAAGGAAACCCCCTGTTTCTCTTAGAGGATTGTCATTTACACCCACTTCAGTTGCTGGAGCCTTAACAATTTGCTTGGAAATAGCTGCACTGTGCAACAGCTTTATTCCTGTAACTGACAGTTTCTGCAAAGGCGTGCAGACAAATTTCTGACTGTGTTCCAGGCAGCTTCACTGTTTAGGAGTCCTACATGTCCATCATACCTTTCTCCAGTCAATTGTAAAATGCTCTAATCTGTGTTTGCTTTTAATTTTGTTGTAATTTACTAGCAGTAGCTATATTAAAACATGAAGCAGTTGAGGAAGATGGCTGAGATAAGTGTTTCAAATTACTATTAAGTTTGGCTTGGCAGCTGAAGTGATTAAAATAATCATATTGTAACATGCCTTTGTATCTCCCCCGAAGGAAGTGGCAGTGCTTCCTGATACCTTAGGGTATGCAAATCAGAAGGAAAAAGAATGGAGAAGTTTGACTGCAGATTTTACTGACCATCTTCAAGTTTGAAAATAGTGAAATAAATATTGTTTTATACTTCCAAAATGGAAGAATAACTTTTATGTTTTTTAAACAATAAAATTTTTCTCTTAAGTTCCTGATTGGAGTAAGTTATGTGAACAATGCTGAACTGCTGGTATGCATCAATCACGAAAAATCAAACCAGTCATCACATTAAGCTTCCTCTATGGGTGATTTTGCTTTTCTGTCCATTTTGACAAAACATTTTTTTAGACAACAAGAAATAATAGGAAAAACTAATTTTTGGGGGGATACGTGCCAGCGTGCCACTTTTATACTCTTAGTATCATGCTTGCAAAACCCACAGGTTAACCATTCTGCTAAAGAGTCTTGTCTATTTTTTGTCCTAAAGGTGAATATTAATTGAATTATTGCTCCATTGTTTCTTTGGGGCCAAAAAGGATGTGTTTGTGCTACTTTTCTTCTGGACTGTTTTCCCTGCTTTCTTATTTGTACTTGGTAATGTGAGCTGCAGCTCTCTAGAAGATCATTAAGTTCGTTAACAGATCTTGAGGATATTTTCACAGCCGTGGCCACTCTTCCTTCCAATTTTGTGTGCCTTGGCAACAGCCTGGGAGAGAAATAACGTCCTTTGATTAACAGAGAAATGCATAATCTTGTGCTCTATGTTTATGGATTTTAAATAATTGTATGTTGAAATTCAAGGGTATTACATCAACAGAAGGCATGATACCTCTGTCATGCTATGCTGGGGACTGCCATAGCAAAGAGTGTTAATTAGTGAAAGCAGAGCATTGAGGGCTTAGAATTTTCTCAGTTCTCACAGTAAATCCATATCTGTTATCTTAAAAAGTTTTCAAATCGTAAAAGCTTTTTGCAAAAGGTTGTCCAGTGTCTAATAACCCTACAGTCCTGATGTCAGTGCCTACGCAAGCAGGCTTTCTGGTTTACTTTGCACTTCCCCATATACAATGCAAACAGATAGCTAATGACTGGGTAAATACAATGGGAATGTACTTTGTGCACTGTGTGTTCTGAGCTTGAGTGTTTTGGTCTTTATTTTGTTTGCCTATTTTTATATTCTTTCACAAGCACATTTTGTAATGATGGAATATTACAGAGTTTCTAATACAGTACAGAGGAATAACACAAGGCATGTATTGTGCTCACTGTCTTTAAATCTGAAATCTTTGCCGATGCCAATTATTTTTGGCTTTTATTCTTTTGAACTAATATAGTATGAACAGGGGTTATGTGCTATGATTCATTAGCACAAGAGTGTTCATTTAAACAAAAAAAAAAAAAAAACCCAGACAAAAATGTATCTTTTAGACTTTGGTCTGTTTTCCTTTCCTCACTTTTTAATTTATTTTTTAAATGAAAATCCATGAAAAGTCCAAATATATTAAAGAAAAGACAGAGCTGAGGAGGAAGTCATTAGCTGAGAACTACTCCCCGTTGTAGTATTAACCCATGAGGATTACATTTGTAAGGAGTATGATTTTCAAAACCATGAAACAAAGGCATTGAAAGCAAAGTCTTTAAAACCAGTCTGATCTTGGACTTGCTAACACATCCCAGAATGCCATTACCTGCCCTTGCTGGAACTGCCTGATGCTAGCTGTTGTACAACTCCTTGTCTGACAGGATTTCCAACATCTTTTCCACGAAGCTGCTTTCCATCCAGCTGCCCCAGCTTGCAGTGGTGCTCAGGGTGCCTGCATACTGGGTGCAGAACTTGTTGTTCTCTATGAGGTTCTTGTCATACCATTTTTCTGTGTGATGAGGTGCCTCTGAATAGCTGTCCATGTCCCAGCTTATCAATCCTTTCCCTGCATGTTTGTCCCCCCTATATTTTTGCTATGTGTGGAACATCCCATCCTGAAGATTGGTAATAAAGCTGTTGGTGAACACGGATCCCTGAGAAATCAGTCTGCTAATCACCTGCCTACTGGATTTTTGTTCTGCTTATCACCACGCTATGAAACCTGACTGCTTCAGATGGTTTTCCACCAATGCTTGTTTTTGCAACTTGTGTTTCACCAGCTTGACTAAAGGAAGGCTGCTGATAGCCTTGCTGAAATCCTGGTAGAACAGTATCTACTCTTCTCCCCTTGTCCATTATCTTAGACGTCTTATATTAGAAGGCAGTGAGGTTGATCAGGCAAGATTTGCCCTTGTTTAGTTCATGTTGACCATTCCCAAACAACTTTTGTTCTTTGAAACATGGCATTGATGCCATGTGGTGGTCTTGGACATGGAATCAAGAATTATTTGCTCTATCTTTCTAGAAACTTGGTATTAGGCAGACTGAATTACAGCTGTAGATTCACATTTCTGTAAGTCCTCCGTGCCCTGCCTAAAAATGTGAATTAATTATGTTGCTCTGCATACATACAAATCCATACTCTGTCTGATTCCTACAACCATATAGGATTTAAGGAAGAAATCAGATTTTATAAATCTTTCTGGGGTACCAGGGAGTCCCTCTCAGCAAAAACCCCAACCCTATGTCAACCACCTGATTTAGTTGGAAGGTCATGCTGGGTTTTGTTTATACAGTACCCAGTGGCCTGAACAGAATGGATTGGCAGAAGTGCATGGGTTAGTCTATTCTTACATAATTAATTTTCCTAATTAATCTAGAATATTATGGTGAAAATAAAAACTATCATTTCTGAAAAAAACCCATAGCAACTCAATGCCCAGCAGTTATTGTGTCAATGTGAAAAGCTGCAGAGACCATATGAGACTGGAATGCTTTTGCTATGTGTTGTGTTAACATCTTTCACTACCTAAATTACCTCTCATCTGGTCTGTCAAGCCCAGTCATCATCAAACAGGTCAATTTGGGTTTTCTTTGAGCGTTCTCTTAATATACTTTAAGGTTCAAATAGTGACACTTCGAGATATTTGGAAAAGATAAGCTGAAGTAATATTTTGTTATTTTTGAAGAAAGGAAAGTATTTATTTTGGGAGTCTGGTAGGCTTTATATCCTGCAGAGATTCATGATTTTCAGCATGAGGTTTCTCTGAAGGGTGTTTTTGGTTTTTTTTGCATTGCATTCCTTTGCAACAGCTGGAACGGGGCTCAAAAAGTAGACCTATGGAACAGTGCTCGGAAGGAAATCTGGAAAATTTTCTCTCCTAGATTCCTGGTTTGTATATTGCTGGCTGGTTTAGATAAAAGGGGGCTTTAGTTTAGAAAGTTTGGGAGCCCGTGATGTTTCTCTGTGAGAAAAATTAGCAAGAAAAGCAGCAGAGCATTGTAGCATAGATGTCCATCTCTTACCTAGGATTGCTTGAACATATTTCTCCTGATCCTTGGTGTTAGATAAGCTTTTACTGCTGTTGACAAAGAGCTTTTACTCTGCCTCTTACTTCTTGGTGTAATGTAGTTTCTATAAAGTTTTAGTGTATTAATCCATTTTATCTTTGGGATTACTGGAGACTATCTGTGTGAAACAGAGTGGTTCTGCATGGGGCAGTGGACTCGATGTTCTGGAGCACACTTCAGAGCTCCACCCTATCGAGTTATATGACCTTGTTGCATAAGTAAAGATTTTTTTTTCTTACTCTCTGTTTTTAGTGTACCTTTCTTATTTCCATTTTTGCTTTTTCTCATATTCAGCACTGTCCACTTATTTTAGCAGCTCTTTCAAATATTTCTGGAAGGAAAGCAATCATATGGTCTCATTTACAAGAAAATATTTTAGAATTATCTAAGGAAAACTTGTAATGGTAAACTGATTTATTTTTAACTTAGACCATAAAAGTAATTAGAGAAGCATTTTGAAGTTGCAAGTAAACCTGTTACTATCTTAAGATGCATTGCAGAGTAAGCAAGGGCACCTGTAAGGGATTTTGCAGAATGCAGCACAAAGTCTTTCCAGAAGTTGCAGTGGTGCAGTGACTTAGAATGCAGAGGACATCCTCTAAACCTTGGCACTATTGGCAAGTAGCTAATTGATCTTGCTAAGACTTCTGCTCTAGGTGGGTGCTCATCAACAAATATTGTGTAGTTGTATTGAATTACTGCTTAACTGAGCTCCACTGCTCATGTAATTTGCCTCCACTTGATTGCATCCGTGCAATCAATAAATATCTCAGCAACTGAAAGTAAATTCTTTAAACTTCGAGTTGTTATATAAAGCTTGCTAGCTTCACTTACAGTTGATAGCAACATATGATCTTTGTAACTCAGAGATGCGATGGTTGGTATCTGTTTATTTTGCATTACTTAAAAATTGTTTGATAACAGTCAAATAAAATGTTGAATTTATTATATTTGTGATTATTTTGTATTTTTATGCTGCATATATCTATTCTTGACTGGGAATGTTCTTCAAAGGCAAATGTACTGCTTCTGTAATTGAATATTAGCCAATAGTTTACATTGTATTGTGCATTGATAATTTCTTAATGTGGGCTACTTTGTCAGACATAGTTTTAATTGATTAAGGTCAGATTTTTATCTGTTTTTTTAATAGCAGATGAAACAGGATTTTACACAGATGAGCTGGCCCTTCCCTAAAATTGATTGACATATGCAGAGGGTTTTTAATCTCTGCTGTATCTTACATTTGGTACTAGGATAGGATGCCTGACTTAAACTGGATTTCCACTCTTAGAGGCAGTCATAACAGCTGATCTAAACAGAACAAACTGCATAATTTGCACTAGATGATTTATGAATTCCATGTCTGGTAAGAATTACATGCTGAAAATCCCTAATTTTGAGTAAAGAGTGCTAATGTCGTCTCTTCAGCAATTCATAAACACTCATAAGACAGCACATTGTTTTCAGGAGTACTTGTTCAGTTTTATTGTTTAGAGGAGATATGTTAATAAGTTATTTGTGATTAACACTTGAAGACACTAGTGTTTGTTTATTCAGAATCAAACAATTTATCTCCAGATAAATGACACTTTGCCAAGAAAAGGAAGACTATTTTGTTTTTTCAAAGAACAATTGTTTATTTATGATAATTCAGTATTTCTAATAAGATAAAGAATGCATTTAGGACTGAGATTAATGTTCTTATCTTTGAAGATGTGGTGTGGAGATTAGCTTTAAAATGCAGAGGCGATTAAGAAGCTTGCACTGAGGACAATAGCTAATAAATAAATATGCAGCTCTCTGAGCTGGAAGGCAGGGAGGGGCGCCTGAATGAAGATCCCATAATCCAATGGAAATGGTCAGTGACTTCCTACACCACATAGACATGTACAAATTTATGGGTCTGGATGGGATCCAACCAAGGTTATTGAGGGAGCTGATGAAAGGCATCACCTTGTTGCTCTCTACAACTACCTGTAAGGAGGTTCTAGCCTGAGGGTTGGTCTCTTCTCCCATGTAACAGGGGGTAGGACAAGAGGAGATGGCCTCAAGCTGCACCAGGGAAGGGTTAGGTTGAATATTGGGAAACATTTTTTCACAGAAGGATTGTCAAGTGTTGGAGTAGGCTGCCCAGGAAAGTGGTGAAATCACCATTCCCGGAGGTATTTAAAAATGTGTCAAACTGGGACATGGTTTAGAGGGGGACCTGGCCATGCTACGTTAATAGCTGGACTCAATGATCTTGGAGGTCCCTTCCCACCTTATAAATTCTGTGATTCTATGGGCCTATTAATAAAATGCTAGTGAAGCAGAAGGACTGACTTCCCTTGAAATACCTTTGGATATCTCTACGTAGCTCTGGATTGCTATAAAATAAGGATTCACACTTAAAAATCTCAGTGAGGGAAAATCTGTGAAAAGTATTTATGGTACCATAACTTAATCAAAATTACTGTTTAAGCTACCATAGCATGTTTAATAAAGATCATGCAAGATACAGTTTCCCAAGTATCCAAAAGCCTTAGTTTTATATGTCTAAAGCTCACCGGATTGTAGGAGCATCTTTTAATGATATCTGTGAAGAGGAGGAATTAAAGGCTAAAGATACACCTCTTTTTCTGAAGACAGCTGCAAAAACAGCCTCTTACCCTATAATAGCAAATGTTCAATGGGAAATTTGTAAGTAATATCTAACTTTTTAAATCCCAACCTTAATTAATCTTAAAAAATGGGTAGTGTACCATTTTAGACATTGCTACATATATAGAGAAGAAGCAGTAGTGTTATCCACAATGCAGCTGAGAAATGTGAGGATTTAAAGGTTTTTAAAATGACTTAAGTATTAATTCTCTCAGATATTAAAATACAAGAAACTGAAATAGGTCTGTCAAAAATCTGACTTGTTTAGTGTAGTGCTATAGACAACATGACACTTTAACAAGTGAAAGGAAGCAGAAGTTCCTTGAAATTTTTACGTGTTAGTGAGAAATATGACTAATAACATGAGTTTGATCAGTGTGGTGTGTTTGCTCGATGCCCGAGTTTCCAAATCTCCTGAAACAGTGACAAATTTGGATTTTTGTGCAAAGCAATTCTCTAATTTTAATTTTCTTGCTAATAGTACTGGAAAGTTTTGGAGTTCTGAATGGAGTTCAGGGGATTTCAGGAGTGTACTGGAAAGTTCAGAATTCATAAAAAGGAGGGGATACACAATCAAGATGGTAGTCTTTAAAATGACAGATGACATTAACTCTGGAGGAAGGACAACAAAATAAGTGCCCTTGAGGCTCTGATATAAAACTGGCATTACCCTTGACTTACTATATTTAGTAATTGTACAGACTGAGAGGATTGCATACATTAAAGTATTCACAAATTGTATTTTAAAATGCAAGAGGACGATATCAGGGAAATATATTCTGTTGTTGAAAGATATTCTTCCATGTCACTCAGGTTTTTCCACAAATATTTTGTTCCAGAGATTTGTTGCATATGGTTGTAATTATGTTGACACTTTTCTGGACTTTCAGGGTTTTTTTTCTTCTTTGTGAACACAATTTCTAGAGAAGGAGAATAAGATTAAGAATAAAACACACTTAATTGAAACTTTAAAGGCTGTTTTTAGGTTTTTTTGCTCAGGTTCATAAGATCCACATTGCTATGCGGGTGCCACATTTTAAAGTGAGCACATTTTACTGTTCAGAAGACTTAGGAATGACCTCCTGCATGTGAGTTTTTGAAAGTCCTGATGTTTGCAATAATTTACTCAGAAATGCTGTTGGTGTTTTGATTTTATCATGTGCTGTAACCTCTAACTACTCAGTTGGTTGGAAAAGCTGATTCAGACTTAGCAGAGCAAAGTGTTTGATCCGATTGGAACCGCTGATGGTTTTGTTTCTGAAGCTGGGAAATGGTGAGTGACCCATTACTCATTTTTCTCCTGCAAGTCTTCACTCTTGAGTATTAAGGAGAGAAAATTCTTTCTTAGCTCAGAAATGCTTAGCATTTATAGTAAGAGAGTTGAAAATTAGGATTTTCAGCTGCAGAACGTGGATATCTATGTTTTAAACTGAGGGAGGCCAGAGTCATTAATCCCAGATAGATGCACTTATTTCATCTAGGCCCTAAGTGATGCCATAAAATGGTGAAGTGCTGGAGCCAGAGAAAACATTTGATTTTTGATATAAGACAAATATATCAGGTATGTCAAGTATATCAGATAAACAGATAACCATGCTGATGGACAAGTGTGTTAGAGTGTTACAAGCTGTTGAGCATTTCCTCACCACAGAGTATTTTCATACTTTCCTTTTAACCCTGTAGCACTTTTTGGCACATGGTAGATTTTAGTAGCGGTTCTTTGCAGTTCTTTGGCTGGGTAGTTTATAGGTGTTCCTTAGTGGCTCTCTTGATTTAAACATGCTCTGTGGTGTCATCTACCAGCATGATTTATTGCACTGTATGACAACTAAAGGTTCACCTCACTGTGTAGGCAACCATCATGAACAGGGCTCACAGTAATTGTGTACTCTGTGTGCAGTTTTGTATGTTCTTTATGCCTCAGATACATTAAATTCAGTGAGGATAACTCTATAAAGGGGATTTAATTTTTGATTTATTGTTGCTTGACTGGACATTTGCCTGGGATGGGTGAGTGAAGGGACTAGGCAGTTTTGGTGCCATAAGCTCCCTCTGCATCCCAAAGCAGAAGTCTCAGTCACACAGAATGCCCAGGGTCTGCTATGCCCCATGGGGGCCTCTCTTCTCCTCAAACTGTGAGGAGGTTTTGGGCAACTGGCTTAAACCAGATGCTGGCTCTAAAATAGCCAGCTGAGGTTAGAAACTGCCCACTCTCTTGGACCAATTTCAGACATTTTGTTGACAAAACAGTTTTAAATTAAATATTTTACTGTCCAAATGCATCTTGAAGTTCTTTCAGGTAATACTCAGTGGTGGTTTCTGCCTTTTTCCTCTGGGTAGTACAGTAAAACAAATTTGTTCTGTGGCTTCTGAGTAACAAAACCTGCTTTTAGGTGTCCTAAACCTGCCAACGTGGGTATTCAGTGTTTGCTTTGTGACTTGAGGGACTGAATTGTACTGCCCAAGGTTGAGAGTGATCATTATGCCATCCCTGCCTGCTCAGCAGAGGGCAGGGCTCTGTCCCCCCAGAGATGCCCCTTTACAGTGGGGGCTCCGCCCTAAGGAGCTGTGCCAGTCACTGCAGTGGTGCACTTTTGTCTTGAAATGTGTCCTGAGGAAAGTGGAAGTTTTGGATCTGGAAATTGCCTGAAGAATTTGCAGGTGTTTGGCACTTAAATTCAGAAATAAAAGTGGAAGAGGGCCCACAGAATTGATTTTATTGAGTGGAACAGATGGCTTCTCAGGGCCCACTTCCAGAGCATTGGTTAAAGCAGAGCTGGTCACTGTCTTTGAATGCATTGAATTACAAGAAGTATAAAGCAAAGTCATTGTTTAGCTCTTAGAGTTTTTGAGCAGATACTGCAGCAATGTGAATATTCGATGGCATGGATGCCTATCTTCCTATATAGCCAGAATACCCAGGGAGCTGAACTGGAGTTCTTGCCTGAGGGCACAAAAACTAAACAGAGGAGTTGTTTTAGAAATGAAATGTCTCTTGCTTTTAGTTCACTGTTTAGCGGGTTGTAACATGTTCAAGCAGTAAAATAAGTAAGAGGGATTAGTGCCTTAACATGTTTTGTGCTGTTTCTTTCACAAAAATTCAGACCTAACCCTTTGTATTATTTATTGCTTGTCACCTCTGACTTAAATCTGAGTTTTAAGTAAACATGGGAAAGCATTTCACATGGGCTGGAATTATTAATGTCTATGCAACTTTATTTTTTCTTTTGACAATTCTGAGCCAGTCATTTTTTTTACATTGTAGAAAGAATTTAGAATGATGATTAGTGGAAGTAATAATGAAAGGATTTAGTGTGCTTATCTATATAAACATTAGTAACAATTATGAAATATATTCCAGAAAAAATGTATGGGTTTGTTTTTGCTTCAGTAATACAGTATATATCTTTGCATACTTTGATACTAAAAAATAATAGATTACTTCTAATTCTCTTTAGGCATACTGCAGGCATATTTGCAAATTAGCACAAATTTAAATAAGTATTTTAAAAACTTAATTTTCTATAAACACAGCATAAGATGGTTGCAATCTGAGTTAATTGTTTCCATGTACTCTGGTTTGTAGTAGCACTGCAGCTTTAAAATCTGAAAGCCATTCTCATGCCTATATCATAGCATGAAATTTAACAGTGAATTATGGAGCATACATTCAGAACTGTTATTTTAAATATTTCCTTTCTGTACTAAATTGATATGTTTATCATTTATTACTTTAAAAAATTATTAAATTTAATTGTAAAGATCACAGAAATGTTGACCATATTAGTAATTGTCTTTCAGAAAAAATCCCATAACTTTTGATTTTAAAAAAACACTGATACACTGTCAACCTTAAAAATTAGTTTTCCTTACCTTAAAACTATTATAATAATTGTTTTTTGATATGTGGAACTCTGTATATTTAATTTTTTACACTTCAACTTTTTTATATAGCGTATGGCTAAAGGAAAAATTATTCTTTCTACAGCTCTACAGCTGTTCGTAGGTTTTATAATCAAAGCCAGATTTAAGTAATACAATAGAAACTTAAAGAGGCTACATTTGTATTTTTGCAAATAATGTAATTAATTCATTGCAAAATACATTAGAGTATAATATAATTATAAAAAATGCACAAACTTTAAAATTAAGTGCAGTCATCTTAATTTAAAATAATTTACTGTATGTGAATAGTCTGTTAGCTGAAGTTGAAACACAAGTTTAATTCCATTTGCTTTACAATCTGATCTCAGAGTACAAAATCTTTGGAGCAGTATGAACATATGTGTAAATGAATTATTTTAACATTCAATTTTTATGATATAATTTCTCTGAATCATGAAACCTCAGACCTAAGATGTTCCATCAGGGAGGCAGAAATACTGGTAACAGTGATATTCAAAAAGCATATAAGAAATGTTTGATGAGGCCAAAGACAACTCACGTGGTGTTCCTGCAAAATCTTGAAAGGGGAAAAAAAAGGGCAGAAAACCCCACTCCTTAAATCCTGCATTATAATGTGAAAGCTCCATGCTTTTGTTGGACAGCTGAGATGGATGAATTGTATTTTAGGATTGGCTGCTGTTCTAAATACAGTCAAACTTATACTGTTCAGTATTGCCACAGAAAAAAAAGTTATCTGCAGGCCCAAGTTTTGGTAATTAAATCCTGGAAGGCCCCTTGGGTGGCTAGCATTGACTGGTGTTATTCCAGAGAAACAAGCATTGCAATTCATTTATGAAATATTCAATTAGAAATATGATGTATCTGTCCCTTTGCCTAACATAGTTCCAATATTTTTCTTCAAGATGAACTATAAAAGATGTTCAGACTCTTACATTTGAATACATCTGAAAGTCATGGTTAGATTTAAGGCATTAATGGTAGGAGAAGACAGATGAAAGTTGCTGAGGACCTGGAGGAGGACTAACCAATTCCACTGGGGCTGCTAATATTTAGTTCCCTGCCAATCTATTATTTCAGTCAGGCACTAAAGCTAATTACGTGCAACACTTCTATTCTTTAGCAAAAAAGCAAAAAAAAAAAAAAAAAAAAAAAAGACAAAGTGCCTCTATTTTAAGACTGACCATGATCATCTTGGCAAACTACTGTTCTGTCAGAAAATGCCAATGTCAAATCTTTTTGCCAGTTTTCACCGCAGGTTTTTCAGGAAATCCTAGTTCTGTCTTTCCAGGTGGAATTTCTGACAAACTTGGTGTTCTTGGTTGAAAATTTGAGCGTCTTCCCTGGACTGTTTTCTGTTTTGTGTTCATGTCCATGAACATAATAAATGTTAAAATAAAATGCTTATGTAAGGAATTGGGGAGTGGAGAGTTGCCATCCCTGAGATGAGCACCCTGACAATGGGCACAAGTGCCCTATTGAGCTCCCTTCTTTGCTGCTCAGTGGCACTGTGACTTTTGGGATATCACAAAGAGAATGCCTCTCTTTCCAATTTTACTCCTCTCTGTAGTTATTTATTATTCATGGGAGTAGTTAAAAATTAGACTGTTGTTTGTTTGTTTCTTTTTTGCTTGTAGAATGGCTTGAGATACCCTACTTGGGGATTAGGTTCCAAACATCAGATTCTTGCTGGCCTGGCCACCACCCTAAATTAAGAATGCTGTTTGACTGAGAATAAGAAATACTGAGTGTAAAAACCTAGCATTGAATATCCTCTATTGTAGGTGTCACAATACACATTCTGTATATTGTAGGTGTTGAGTTCAAGTCTGCATATGTGTATGTCTGAGTCAACCACATTATATATTGATATTGATGGAATTAATGTGATTATATGCTAATAAATATATTGGTTGACTTGCACTCTATTCAGTCCCAAAGGGCAGAAGTGAAAGAAGACAAAATGTCTCTGAAATATGAGTTGTAACACCATATATTGCTATGTGTTGAGTTAGAAAATTGTTCGCATTTATTTAGAATGCTTCAGGTAAGCAGTTTATCTCAAGAATGTATTGAGAATGTTTCAGATCTGTAAGGAACCTGGTAGGTAATACAGAGGAAGCAATTCACTGTTATGCAAAAATCAAATTACATCATCAATGTTACATTACCAAGACAATTTTAGCAGCTTTTCTTAGAGAGGAATCCTGCTTGGTTAAACCAAAATCAAGAAATCTACTTTCCTCTGAGGCAAAATCCTCTAATTATTGTGTATTCAATCACTGTCTATAATCAGAATACTAAGAAAAGAGTTTCTTATATTAGTAAGCTTGATGGGATTATGTGAATAAATGTGGATGTTACCATCTTTGCACAAGATATAAAGAAACATTTACTTTTCTTTAAGGATAGGAATTCTTACTAAACTCTTAGTAGGAAGATCTGAACTTACCCCATTTTCATATGGATTTTCGAGCTACTGGAGAGAAACATGCAGTTCTGAAAATTATATGTAACATTATGTATGCATTTAGAAGTTTCAAGAAGACAATTGGTCTACCCAAATAATAGGAGCAACTTCAGAACTCACCTAATGAATGAATGGCATCTTGTTTTCCTTTTATATGTTTGATTACCTGCAGTCTTCATTCACTGTAAAGCTGGATGTTATACCTGCTTGAATTCCAGGTGGTTGAGAAATGTGAAAGATCTGAAGACCTTTCACTATCTATGTACTGAAAATATATATTGTCTTGTATTTTATGTCCATAAAGATTTTACCACCTTTGGCGATAGATCAGGACTTAAAAGAGAGGGAAATATGGATCAATTTTCGAAGTATCATTGTCTCTTTCACTGCTATTGATGGACACTTTTACTGGTTACTACAGATTTTTTAGTGGTCTACCTTCTGCAGTGATTCCATTAAATTGTGAATATTTGTCTTACCTCTGTGACTGCCCCTGCAGTGAGCTGGCATGGATTTGAATTTTTCATAATAATTACTTAGTTGGGATTGATCTGAAAGTTTCATCCCTAATCTGTGCACTACAGGCCTCCTTTATAGTCAATAAGAATTATTATCTTCAAAGGATGGTACATTTCATTTTAGAGTAAATATCCCTATGGAGGGACTTGAAACTTTTTAGCAGTGCATGAGAACTAGAGATCCTGTTGATTGTTTCCTAAAATTGTCTCCCTTTCAAGAACATAAATAGCTTTATTTGATTTTTAATGGTAGCAAGCTAATGAAATACACACAACTGTCTGTCTTACCCCTAAGTTGTTCTTTGTTTGGGGGGAGATCAGAAAGAAAGAAGTCTTGAAAACAACTGTAATAATTTAGAAAACTTTAATCGAATAATTAAGAAAACTTTCAAAAGATACTTGGATAAAGGAAACCATTATATTCAGTAAGAAAACTGAAAAGCAGCAACTTGAATTTCGGCATTCTGTGGTCACTGTGCTACAGCAAATCTCAGCCCTTGATCTGTTTGGTCACTGGTCTTCTAGGCTGAAGTTGTTTATTAACCACTACAAGCTAAGCTTTTCTTTCTCTATATAATTTGTGGTTATCACTAAAATAAGTAGAAATGTCTTGAAAAAATTATATACTGTTCAGAGAAAGATGCTTAAACCTCTATTTTTGTGGAGCATTCAAAGTAAAACTGATTTTAAAGTGGATAGGAAACTATGAAGCCAACAAACCTTATAATTTCTGGAATATCCCTGAATTCATAGCAGAAGCAAACTAGGAAAATAATGTTATGTGTGTACTTTATTTCATTATTTTTTTAACAGTCAGCCACAAAAGAAGACATTTGAGAACATGTTTCTTGTCTTGATTAAGAAAAAGTATTATGTCAAAGAGTTACATTGGATCTTTAGCAATCTAAACCCATATCAGCTGTGTCTGCACGTTTCATTCTTACAGTTGTTGGCAGGATTGGTTGACTGTATTCCTACCATCTGACAAGTACAATGAGAAAAACTCCATAATGACCTTTGTACTGGCTGGATTTTTTTGAATACTGTTTTTCAGTCTTGACAGCTAATAATTCCCTTTTAAAAGCATGAAGTACTAATTTTCTTCTGTTATAGTGCTTTGATAAAAATGTTGTCAGTCTGATGTTTTCAAAATCAATTTGGCAGTGAATTTGCTGGGATTTATACTGTTAGTGTACACTGTGCCAGAGTAACCTGACAGATTAGATCCTGAATCTTGTCAGTACAACAACTGCAAGGTATGTGATGTGGGGATTTTAGTGTGGTGGGCTCTCAAAAATATTAACAAGTTGTAAAGAGTAGCATTTTTGAAGATTTGGTTAGATCATAACACTCTTGTAGTTTCTTATTTACAAACCCCAGAATTTTTAAGCCACAAAGTCATTATTGATATAGTAAAAATTGGAATCCTATTATGAACCAGGCTGATATTGAGGGTCACAGAAATAGAATTTCTACATAACTAGGAACTACTAATTTTTTTTTAGCATAAGCTTATAGATGATTAGTTGGGTGAAAGAGGAAGAGCTGGTGTATCAATTACCTTCAGCTCAGTTGTGTATCCTGCAGTTGGATAAAAAGACAACTGTTTTTGGAGAGACCCTTATGGTAGAAGTAATAAAAGTTTATTTTGTTGTAGAAGGTGGTGTGGCAAACCATTTTTTTAAAAGAAAGTATTGAAACCAGATGATGTGAGCGAGGCGTTATTAGGATCATCAGAGTCTGTGGAGACCTGCTCTATGAAAATAGTTTAACTGTGCCTGCCTTCTTTCCTCTATCAAAAGAAAGAATAAAGGAATAAATTCTGCTTATAAATTTACTGAAAAAATAAACAAAGGTAACCAGCAGAAAAGTGTTTGCTAAAGTAATACTGGGGGAAAATTATATATGAATGAATCTGAAATGAATAGCTTGAAATTAGAAAAAGGGTTTCAAGATCGCCTGTCATACAGGAGGAGCGTGGATAAAAAAAGCCAATAACCACATGACAGTATTATCACCACAACAGAGTACAATACAGTCAAATACAATCAATTTGTGATAGAAACTGTGGCCTTCTGTGATGGCAGAGATGGGACTTCAGTTCTGAGACCTTGCCAAATTTTGTATCCTTAATGCTTTGTAAGAAGTTTGGGGGAAAAGCCTGGTGGTCTCATTTGTTGAGAGGAAATCAGACGTATGGACTGATGGGCATAGAAATTTTCATGACCAGATATCTGTAGTTTAAAAATGTGCTTTGATTTTGGTGTTGCTGAGCTTACATCAGTGTAAGTTCACCTCATCCCTGACTTCTGACATCAGTAGTGGCTTTAGGTGACAGGAAACCTGACTCAAGCAGTGGAGAGTTTGGTCGCTAGCAAAGGAAATAAAAGATCAGACTTTCACAGAATTCTACATTTGGGGTTCTCCCTTCATGCTTCCTGTTGTATGTCATGTATCACAGTCTCTGTGATGTCAGGAGGCTAGAGTTTATGCTCCTGTACAATCACAGGATACTGGATGAAACCAGAAGCCCCATGTACTTCAAGAATTATGTTAAAGATTGAAATAAATGATCTGACAAAGGGAACACTGATTCTCAAACAGTCCTGCGTTAGTGTAATACTGGTAGTTTGGTTTTTTTTTTTCAGATGTAAAATAGGGTTGCTGTTTAATAATTAGCTCAATAAAATCAGACCATGTAAATAGTAAATTAATGTCCATTTGTACTAGACTTCTGTTTTATATTTATGATACTCTGATTTTATGTCTTATGCTATTGAATGCCATTTGTTAGAGACACCTAGTCCTATAGAAGGATGATGGACTCAATCCTCATAATGGATTGAGTTCTGCAAAAATTTTAGTTAGTGAATAAACTGAGAATTTCTCCTGTTACTTACATGAGGGATTTTTTTTTTTTTTTCTGTTTAGCAGACACATGGGGGGAAAAGAAAATCTCAGTTTGAACTGTATTGCAAATTTTTTTTTGCAGTATTACCAATAGCTTATTTTTACATTTCATTCATGGCAATTTTATGTTAAGTGCTAACTGAAATGGAAAAGAAGAAAATTAGAAGAGGTGCTTCACAGTAGCTAAGGCAGCTGTGCAGGTATTTTACTTTGTTTCTTCATTAAGAAGCTTCACTGTACAATTGATAGCATTGGTGGAAGACATAGATTAGGTTACATAAAAGATTTATAGTTTTGACTTAAAAGCAATAGGTTTATTGGTGGAATGGAAATTAAAATTGTGTAGATGATTTAGTATAAAAGTAAAGTTCACATAACCATTTTAAGTATGAAATTTATTTAAATAATCAGTTCTAAAATACAGACCAAGTTAAATTCTTGGGCTTAATCCAATGAAAACTTTTGTGAGACTGCTAAAATACATATTTGACAACTACTGTTATGTTTCTCTCTTGTGCAAAAATAATTAATTCTGTTATCCGTGTTTCTGTGTGTGTAATATTGCTGAATATGTCACAGAACCCACACATTTATTTTTATACATGCATTTCATCAACTCTTCAAAATCACGGCAATAATTTTGAACTGTTTGTTCTGGCATAAAAGAAACAAATTTCATAGCCTCTGAAATATGTTATTCTTTGTCTTAATTTTGGACCAGTTTTTAAATTAAGAGATGTCATGCTAACTGTTTATGGTCTTATTAAACATTTTAAAATAAAAATTTCATTTGCAGCCCGTTTCTTGGTCTTTTGTAACAGAGTTGCATTGACTATTTATAGCTGCAAAAATTAATGAAGTGTTCATTTCTTATTTTCTTAGAGGTGTTGTTTTCGTTTGCTTTGTTGGCAATTTTTCATTGCACTGGAATATCAGTGTAGCCTGTTTGAATAGTAATTTAGGAAATGAAGTGTAGAATGATCAAAACTATAAAAGATTGCATCTCTCTAGGAAATAAGAAAAGCTAATTACTATAAGAAATTTGGTGAAATAATTATTGCATGCTTTTTAGGTCGGCCTGTACCCAAAAACTCAGTCTCCAGTTTAATTAACTTAGTGTTTCTGAGTACTTTTTTGCATAAACATTTATATTAATACCTCATTACATTTTTCTCCAGATTTTTTACACTTTTTCTGTAGAATAAAAATCACATCTCTATTCTCAACAGTCAGATTTCTTAACTGTCATTTTTCATTTAAATGAGAGAATATTTATTATTCACTTGAAGCTTTTCACTAGAATTCTTCTACCTGAGGGCTTGAGCCATCAAGCAGCTTCTGATAAATTAAATTTATAAGTAAAATGACAGCTTGGTTTAAATAATACACCGTAAAATTCCTTATATCTTTGTGTCAAGTGATCTGATAATCCCCTCCACTCAGCCTGTTTTGCAAAGGTGATCATGTAAAAAATTCTGGAACGATATTAGGTAAGCCCTCACCTTTTCATGGAGGACAGGATGGTTCCTTTGTACTCCTGTCTCCCTGGCTGCCCAGCCAAGCTGTGGATTTGCCCTGGGGTAGAATTTGGTGAGTCACAGTGACAGCATCATTCACACTAGCTGTCCCAAAATGCAAATGCTTCAATATAAAAGAGGAAATGTGCTGGTTTAAATTGTTTAGTAACAGCAGCTGAAATTGCATTTCCTTTGAAGTTCATTAGTGTGTGTTGAGAGAAGTACTTCTATGAGAATTTTACTGTGCCAGATACACACACTGACAAGGCTGTTTTTGCAAGCATCTCTCAGCTGCCTCAACAGCTGTAAAAATAAAAATACCGCTCACTGACTATTAAAACTCTTAGTAGCAAATCCTTCCAGTCACTTTTGGCATGCTGAGCTTAACCAGAAGATGTTTTTATAAAATACTTAAATAAGTAATTAGAATGGTAGGTGATAAATGATGATCGAAAAGTATAAAGTCTGATTATATTGGTAGCATATTTCTAGCTTTTTTATTAAAAGGTAGGAAGTAATTAGAATTAGGTTAATCTTTACTGAAAAGCTTAACAAATGTTTGTTGTGCAGAGCAACTGCTCATTCATGCAGTAAAATGACCTATGATCTGCAAACATTTTCACGTAAGAACAATTTTATGCAGGCACTTTAGCTCTGTTGATTTCACTGGGATTATTCAGCCATGTTATTGTACGTGTAGCAGTTTGCAGGATCATTTACTGAACAGATCAGTCAGTAATGCCAAGTAGCTAAATAGAGCAAGAATGTTCAGATACTCATGGGCCTGGGAAATCTTTCTAGCTCTGGGGCTCTGGGCCTGCTTTTAGAAAATATGTGGGTCCTGGTGCAAATGTTTGTAATTGCCACTTAAATAAGTGTCCAGGAAACTTGGAATATCCTATAGAATAACATAATTTGTAATGACTTTGAAGTAAGGTGGACTGCTGTTATACAGAGGAAAAATTCTATTTGAATAATTTTGTCATATTCTGTGTATCTAACACAATTGCCTAGGAAAAAAAATTATATTTCTAGTACTTGCAGCAAAAAGGTGGGAAGTTATCATCTAGTGGATTGCAATTAATTATCAAAAACCTGACTTGCCAAAAGATATTCTTAGGGTTCACTTAAAGCAGCATATTCCATAACCTGGAAGTCATTCCACATCCTCTTGAGTGTCTTGGCCCATTTATTTTGTGGAGAAGAATTGTGCTGGCTGCTGCACCTCATACCCCAAACAATGCAAATTATACATTTACTAGGAAGAATTTAATTCCTGTCTGTGTTGTCTTCTGAACTGAATGTATTTCATTTCTAGTCCTACATTCTACCAGAGTAAATTTAAATAGTATAATATTTTCATACAAAGTCTTTGCTTTTTTGCATAAAACATAGGATAGGTTGTGAAGAATAAAAATTACTTTTAAAATATTGTTCCTCTTTGTTGAAAATATAATTATTTGACATAAATAAAGTTTTATGTTTGTTTGGTTTGTGGAGTTTTTTTGTTTGGTATTGTAAATATGTTGGGAATGCAGTGCTGATTTCTTTGTGCAGTTCTGCACACCACCAAGTCAACTCAGCCACTGACCAAGGCTCTAATTCCAACATCTTTTAGTTAATGCTCTTGCTGTGAATGTTTGTTGGTGTGGTTCTGTTGTTAAATTGATAAGGAAAATTTAACAGACCATACCAGTTGTGTATTGGGTTATTAAAGATTGTTCTATTCATTTTTGAAGCTGGCTGAAATGAAATTCAAAGGCAGTCTTTAAGCCTGTATATGAATTGTTAATTTTATGTTATAATACTTTATCTTTTATAGAATAAATTTGAATTATTCTATGAATACTGTTTTATGTGATTTATTACTGGAAAGACAATATTTGCAGTTAATTGCTTTTTAATGGTAATAAGGCAATGAATTACACAGAAGAGACTTTTTCTCCCCTAAATTTTTCTTTGTTTTATAATTACTGAAGTGTTTTGTAAGTAAAAATACTATCTCTTTTGGCAATCACAAAGTAAATAATTTTAGCAGCTATTTTTCTGTATTTGACAAGATATTAGTTACATAAATTCAAATAATTGGTAACAAATAAAATGGGTCATTATTAAACTGTGCTAAGTTATAAATATATAGTCTTAAAGTGATTTGAAAAGGAGACAAATTTTTGATAGAAGTTAAAAGTTTACAACATACATCTGCAGAGTTCTCGGAGGAAAAATTGTGTCTATCAGGAAAACTATCAGGAAAAGCTTTATAAAACTATTTTAAGACAAAAATGGCTAAGCTGTTGGAAAGAAAAAGTTCTTATAAAGAAAGAATGTATAGGTCTTTCTACACAGATCTCAACTTGAAAATATCTTGTGAGTGCATTGTATAGTACTTATGTAACTCATAGAAGTGAGTGTTCATAGGAATGTGACATATATATGTTGTCAAAGCAAATTATGTTTAAAATGTGTAGCATTTGGTAATAGCAGCTGTAAAGGAAAGTACTGTGCTACAAATGAGAAATATATGAAAAGTACAGATGCTTGACTTTTCTGTTACAGAAAGTAGATTTTTAAAATACGACATTTTTAAGCAGAAACCAAGGAGAAAAACGTTTAATCTTTATTTAGTGTCAGCTTTATTGCATGAAATCCACATTTTACAAAATGAGGCTTGATTGACAATGTCTTTGGAAAGCTTCTTTTGAAAATCTAAGCTATGAGTTGAAAAATAGATTTTATTGTATTTGAGATTGTGGTGTTCCTTATTAACCTATAGTAGGTTTTGTCTTATTTTTACAATAGTAGGTAATTTACAGTTGAAAATCCATATGTGGAAGTAATAGATAATATAGATGTAACAATCACCAACAAAGTTATCTGAAATCAATTTTCTTAACTGTTTAAGCCTCACACTTTAGTTTAAGGCAACAGCATAAATAAATCTGAATAAAAATCCAGAACAGAAAGTGAAAGTCTGATGCAATAAGCTCTCCCCCTGAAAAGTTCTTCAATTAAATATGTGGTTTTTAAAATTTTATAATCTGTAGATAAGATGACAAAATTCAGAATTCTGATTGACAGAACTGACCACAATTTAATTAAAGCTTTGCAACCTGTCATGAATTCCTGAGTCTAAATTTTTTAGTTATTGTCAGCCAAAAAACGAGTACTCTTGCGTGAAGAATGTTCCTACGGTTTGCCTTGTGGAATGGACTTTATGTTTAATCTTCTTTTTAATACAGTAGCTGTAAGAGCAAAATATATATCAAGATCTATCCAGCTCTTTGTATTCATATTAGCCTTTAATATAAACTTTTTGTTTATCATCCTTCAGAAAGTAAATTCCTGTATGGAAAAAGGAGTTGTAAAATCAGTGGTATTATGTAGTAGCCATCTGACATTCTAGCAGCTGTTAATTTTTTGGGGTTGTAGTGTTGTAAAATAAGAATAGTATGGGAGACCCCGAGGACATAAAATGTTGCAGAAATAATTTCTTTTTAAAGGAAAGCTTTCTCACTTAGGAAGTATTCTACACACAAGTAGAAATGAAAATTTAAAAAAAAATCCTGTTTATGAATTTTAATCCATGCCAGCTAGAGAGAAAAAGTGGAATAGATCCAAAAAAAAAAAAATGGAAATAAAGAAATTAAGACTATAATAGGGGAAAAGACTGAGTTTGAATCTGTCTGATATGCTAGCTGTGCATTAAATAGTCTCATTTACCAGTACTTACTTACCAAAGTGTTTGCATGAGAAGGTCTGTTTACTATGACTGTGCAATTGTAGAGATTCCCTTCAGAGGAAGGACAGGCTGGAGCAAAAGAAAAATCTTTTTACTATCTTCTTCTTGACCAGATGTCTGAAAGCACTTTCTCCAAACAGCAGATGAGATTGCTTTATTTTTCCATACATTGCAGATGGATGAGTAGTGATTTCTTTCAGTAATGCCCAATAATGGAGACTTGGTTTTTTTTATTATTTTTTCCATTTTGTGCAACTGTGTATCTCTGCAAATGTCTGCAGTTCTCACTCATAGAATTTTTAACTCAGAAGCCCTGGTTTAGCAATGACTACCTGAATCTCTGATAAAAGTAAAGTGTACTTTTAAATAAAGCTAAAATAAACTAGGATAAAGTTTTCTATATTAGCATACTAGGATATTGTAATCTGGGGAAATAGATTGATAGTATGTACAACATACTGGAGGATCAATTTCACATACAATTAAGCAACATCCAGCAAGTCCTTGGTTTTAGCTCCTATTCTAAAATTCAAGGTGTGTGATTGTTTTAAAGTGTTGTGTGTGTGATGTATTTGACTGGTTGCTGTGAATTTCAAGAACAGATTTTTACTGAGACCTGTGCTCTTGAAGTCTTAGTAAGTGTGTATTAAGCATCAAATGTTGAAATAGAATTATGTGACCAATTATATGCCTTTATATCCTAATATAATAATATATTTTCCAGAAAGCTTTGAGTGAAAATCAAGCAAATGAAGGAAAATTGGCAAAGGTCATATTGAATAACTTGGGCCAGAATTTGGCCTCTGCAGTCAGGAAGCAGAGAGAGATTTAATGTTTTGTTGGATTTTTTTTACATTAAGGAAAATTTGGATATATTGAACTAATAACTATAGCTGTTGCTTTTGTAAGCACTTATTTTTCTAACAAAATAATATTTTTAATTGAATTTTGAAAGTTATGGATATCCTGCTAATAGAGCATGATTTTTTCATATAGGTTTTCAAAAGTAAACATTTTACACTGACTCAGAAATCCCATGCCTAATACATTACTTACAAAACAATTTAAATTTTTTTTCTAACATCTTTCCTAGAAAGGTACCAGTTTGTTTAAACCATCTGTCTTCTAGATAGTTGTCTGTGCTGGGGACTTGAAAACAGCTCTGCAGTACTGGAAGGCTGTGGGTCTAGAATATGCTTGCACGTTTTGGTGTCATGCAGCTGACAGGTGGATTGGGCAGTCAGTTTTGGAATGGTACAAAAACTATTGCCTTATTGGTGAGTTAAAACATGGGAATCAAGGTCTGTTTAGTGTCAAAATTACCCTTACCAGCAGGTCAGAGTAGAACATCATGATCTACCTCGTGGGCAGATAAAGCAATTATTATACTCTACTTCCCAGGACTTTGTACTAATGTGAATCTTTTGCCTTACAAAGAAAAGAGTGCCCAGAAATGGAGTTCAAAAATATTTATAGTGTTTTCATGTATATTTTATCTCAGACCTACTCAGACTGTGAAGTTTTCTTGTACACTATTTCTGGTACACTATTAAGTGTAATTAATACTGTGTGCAATCACACAATCTCTTGGACTTTTTACTTTGGTTTGTTGTCCAGAAAAACCCACTTCACAATGCTGGAGTGAAAGGTTGTGATCTCAGTGTGTTACAGTACCTTCTATACTGCCAAATACTGCCATGTATGGAAAGCACAGTGAGTAAAGCCAGGCTGCCATGGACTGCAAGGCAGTGTGCATTCAAAACAGTTCATCAGTCTGAGAAAATACTTAGCACTCGTTTGTAGAAAAGCAAAGCTTTTTAACTATTTTCCTTGTGGGCCTGGCAGAAAAGGACTGGTAGATAATACTTCATCTTCCACTTTGCTGAGCCAAGTACAGGGGAAGTTGGCCAGGATTTCTCAGTTACTGCACTCCATAAAGGAAAGACCAGGAGGAGACGTGTTTTATCACTTCATTTGTCTGCTTTGAAAAGCAAATACCTGTACAAAGAGAAAGTGGAGAAAGGGAGCTGATAATTAGCATCACCATCAGTTTGGTCTGGCTAACTTATTTCTACATCTACTTCTCACAGATTTTTGTGGTCCATGCTATTAGCCTGGTACTTGAGAGTAAGAAGGTGGAAACCACAATTTATTTGGTTATTAAGGCTGATAATGTTACATATTTACAGATTACTTCCAAATTAATGTATTTGTATTTGTATTTGTAATGTTTTCTGCCACAATTTCACAGTCATGATCACATCTTATCTCCAAGTAGAACACAAATTGTAGGGGGTTGAGTAGAGCATGGATTTGACTCAAAGGTTGTAGATACGCAAATCTACTTAATTTTTGCAACTGCTTAATGCTTAGACAGAACCTTAATCTAAGAGTTCAAAGAAGTTTGAATATGATGTTTCTTTATCCAACAAATAATATGCTCTCTTAGATTATACAATTTTTCTGTGTGTTTCAAAGTGGCACAGGAAAGAGACTCTTAATCCTTTGTTCCTAAAATATTAGTTTCTTGGCAGCAGTTTTCTGGATGTATAGCAGATGTACTAAATATAACCTGCCTATGATTTAATGCAGCACACATGTAGAGAATGAAAATAACTAATACAAGTTATTTTTCTAATAAGGACCTTTGTGCAAGAGGAAGCACTATTCTGGTTATGACTACTTATTCACTGATATAAATAGAGCTTTTGAGTTTCCAGGACTGTCAGTCTAGCAAAGTTCATTTGACCTCCATTTGTGATGCAAGACTCCTGAAAATAATGTCCTCACTAACATTTATTCTGTATTTCTGTTAACAGGAGGAATGCTTTTTGAATTTAGAAGCTCCTATTACAAGAGTATGTGGCTATGACACTCCCTTCCCTCACATCTTTGAGCCTTTCTACATCCCAGACAAATGGAAATGCTATGATGCTCTTAGGAGGATGATTAACTACTGAGCAGTAGTACAGGTGAGAAATAAACATCTTGTTATTTAGGTTACCTGTAAGGGTTTTGACAGGATAACTGCAAAGTTTGGGCATTACTACTCATTTATTTAGTTTATTTACTACTAGTTTATTTAGTTATTTATAATAAGAATTGCCTTCTGTGGCTTTGGGCCTTCAGTCTTAAAGGTATATGAATATATTTGAGTACTGCCATTGAAATCAGTGTTTAAAATTAATTACCTTGCTTAATCAATCTGAAAATTAAGTGTCTGGAATCCTGAGAAGTGAAAAGAGTAAAAAGTGAAGGGTGAAAGTAATACTTATGCAGAGAATATATTTTCATCTCTATTAGAATACTCAAGAGTTACTTCACAGGCAAAGCACGGTGTTAAATTTTATAATTTTTCACTCCTGGCCTCTAGTCCTGCAAGGTACAAATAACACCCAATTTGCCCTGAATATTGGCTCTGTATTTTAAATACACACAAACCATTGGAAATAAGTGAAGTACCTGTAGTGTCTTACAGTTCTGTTGAAGTACTAATATTCAATATTTGCTATAAAAAGAATTTTTCTTTATGGTTTTCAATGTAATTTGATCATGCTTGAAGATTTCTGTTTGCAGAGCACAAAGACTGTAAAGTAATACATATTTCTGTGTCTGTTACTCACAGTCTGTAACATCTTTTGTTTCATTCTAATATTACACTAAGTAACATTTGACTCTGGGGTGGCTGACCAGGATTTAGAATTGTGCTGTGGGAGAACTTCTGGTTTTTAATGACCAATATTTAACAGTTTAGAAAATGTGTTAACACAATGTATTCTGTGCTTCCTTTAATTGATCAAAGTAACCTAGTTTTTGAGATACAGTCTTGCTGGACCTTGTGCGTGGGAAATGAAAAGAAGAAAACAACCGAATCTGTAATGGGCAGGGCAGGGGATTTTTACCTGTTGACACCAAAGACGGGAGAGCCAAGGTGGGCCCTATATTAGGGGTGCCATCTGCTGTCTGTTTTACCTCTAAATTAAACCGTGAATTAAATTTAGAACCATGGATAGGAGGTTACCAAAACTATAATGTTACTTTCCTTTATATGCATTGTTACTTTGGGAAGAGTTTCTGGCATTCTACTCTGTTTTCCTCAATAGTTGATAGGGGAGCACCTGTATGAAAAATATCTTCAAAAATAATGTAGTTCTACTTTTGTCAAAAATTGTTACTGATCTGCCCAAGTATGCTGAATCGGAAGGGAGCCATCAGGATCATTGGGTCCAGCTCCTGGCCCTGTGGAAGACATCCCAAGAATCCCATCACATGCCTGAAAGTTTTGTCCAAATGCTTCTTGAACTCTGTCAGGCTGGTGCTGTGACCATTTCTCTAAGGTGCCTGTTCCAGTGCCCAACCACCCTCTGGGTGAAGAACCTTTTCCTGATATCCAACCTAAACCTTCCCTGACTTAGCTTCATGCTGTTTCCTTGGGTCCTGCCTTATCATGAGAGTGAAGACATCAGTGCCTGCCCCTCCTCTTCCCCTCTCAGTGGCTGTAACTGCAGTGAGGTCTCCCCTCAGTCTCCTCCAGAGTGAACAGACCCAGAGCCCTCAGCTGCTCCTCATGCAGCTTCCCCTCAAGGCCCTTCCCCATCCTTGTACCCTCCTTTGGACACTCTCTAATAGTTTAATGTCTGTATTACATTGTGGTGCCAAAAACTGCACATAGGACTCCTCAAGGTGAGGCTGCCCCAGTGCAGAGCAGGACAATCCCCTCCCTTGCCTGGCTGGTGATGTCATTCTTAATACACCTCATTTCCTTGGAAATAAAACTAAAGCTGCTCTCTGACCTGTCATCTTTTTTTGTAGAGTGTGTAATCAGTGCTGTCTTTTTAGTAATAGTTATCCTTGTCTTTGATCTGAGCTGAAGTAAATTAATTAAAGACTTATTTTCTTTTTTTTGTTTGGCACCTCTGTAACAAAGTCAAGGAATCTTAACTAAAGAGAATGTCTTGATTGTATCTGTTCCTTGAGGCAAGTAACCGGGTCATGCTAGGTAGCATCTGATTTGTTACTTATCAAAGGAAACCAAAGGACAAAATACTGTTACCTCTGTAAGAAAAGGGAGACAAACTGAGGACATTTCGTGGTTCAGATACTTAGTTAACCCCCTGTTTCTGTACAGGATGGTAAAGTGACACTGGAAGTCCCCACTAAACCTGGTCTAAAACATGGAAAAGTCATCTGCATCTATACTTATATTTGTTTTGTGGGCTGGACTGCACACAAATATTAGAGGAGGTTATTGGTCAGCTGAAAATGTGGATTTAGCACATCAATGAACAGGTTTAATTAGGGGTTGTCTGAAAAACAATGTAAAGACACAGGAAACTCTGTTTTCTGCTTTGTCTAATAAAGCATCCAGATACTGGAGCCCCTAGCACTGTATCATTTGGTTAGTGTGACTAGATATTAGTGTTCCAGAATTATCTGCTCAAAGTTTTTCTGTGTTTTTCTGTGAAAGAACATTAATGTGCCTTGTTGTAAGGCACATTTCAGGGGAATATTCCCTTATTCTTCTATCTGCTACACATTGGTCTTACATACTTGACACAGCAGTTGCAATAAGGTAGCCTACTTATGTTTCTGAGAAATACAAGGGTTGCTTTACATTTGCTTCTTTTTGTACTTGTGGTAACATTTGTTACTTGCCATTGGTACAGAGTGATGAGATTATGTGTTCCAAACTATCTCATGTGTAGTTCCAAGAAATGGTTTTACAGTTTGTGTGGATTTGAGCACAGTGAGTCTTTCTGGATGTCAGAGGAGTTGGGCCCCTTCATGTGCTACTGTTGGAGAGACAGGGGAGCTAGGAGTTCCCTGTGGTGAAGAAGGGTATAGGGTTGGCTTTTGGGTTACAGAAATGGTCAAGCTGGTGTTGTGGTTTAACTCCAGCTGGCAACTCAGCTCCACATAGCCTCTCTCTTTTTCCCCCAGTGGGACTGAGGAGAGAGAGAACTGGAAGAGTAAAAAGAGCTGTGTGCTGTGGTTAATAATTTCTAAAGTTAGCATTATTATCTTAATGTGCATTTAGTTTTGTTCAGCCTATGTTGACAGCATCTCACACACAGGCAGTTGCTTATCTTGAGTTTGTCAGTACAGATGGATTTCCTTCACAGAGACAGTGTTTGTTAATGTGTTCTGTATACCTCACCAGTGAGACAGGCAAAAGCAAAGTCTGTCTTTCAGCAGCTTCTCAGTTATTAAAGTTTGTAGCTATGTTAGCTATAAGAGAAATAGCTTCCAGGTAGGCAGCTGTGTTCCAGATAACTCTCTGTAGCTGGAAAAATGTTAAAGATAAAAAAAGCAGTGAAATTAGGATGGATATACATTTCCTGGTTAAATGGAACAGTCTGGCTGTATGAGGAGGGGGAAAAAAACCTTAAAAGAAGAAACAGAAGATAGCCATGAAAGGGAAGAAAATAATGACACATTTTATAAGATATACTCTTGTTCACAAATATGTTGAGGGCTGGCTGTAGCATAGAGATGGCATGTATTTAAGTGCTTTTCTGTTACATTTTGCAGATTTTACTACTGCATTTGCAAATTTTGCTTTCTTGTCAAATTCTGAATTTTAAAGCTATTCTTTGCTAGGTTGCAGTTTACCTCCATGAGAGTGTGTGTGTTCATGGACAGCCATTGTTACATTGCAAATTAATTTCTAAAAATGCGAAATTACCACACTGAACTTCATTGCAGAACTATTTTATGAGAAGTTTAATCTTGATGCTTAAAGGTTAAGTGATGTTAGGGAATCTTAGGGGGTTGATTTTAATTTATTTTTCTTTCCAAGCATGCATTTGAAATTGGTTGTGCTGGGAAACAGGAAGGGAACTGGTAGGGAGTTCAGTTAGTAATTGTGTCTTCCTTGCACTCCTGGCTGTTTTGCAGGACTTCATACAGGTTAGCTTGAGCATAGGACAACTGTACATCCTCTCCCTGTTTGATAAATAAGATATGAGAGGCTGTGCAAGATCTTTTTAACCTGAGACTAACAACCAGTTTTTTTCAAAACATAAATCACAAATGTGGCAGGCAGGCTAGGCTGCCTGCTTCAATGCTAGCTGCAACCCACTAGGATAAACAACTTCCACAAGCTTGAGTAGGATGCAATATTCCTGGTTTGTAATCTTTTCCTGCTGGGTGACAAAGACCATGCAAGTGGCCAGTGAATCATGTCTTACTTACAACAGGTGAGTAGTCCACATATAAGATACCACTCTACTAGAGCTATGAGCTAGATTGTAAGTATGGCTGCTGCAAGTCTATACTTTCATTCAGACATTGCTGGGAGTTCAGGCTAGGTCAATAATGAAATTATGTTCAAAAAAATCTCTGTAAACAGGAAAGGTGTTGACTATGGTTTCTTTACCATACTCCTCTTCTCTGTAATAGTAGAATGATAGTAGATCTAGTAAAAAAAATACAAAACGTTTGCTTAACAGTCTAGAGTAGGAGAGAAGGTCATCATAAATTTTTTTTGTGTAAATAGCAAAGTGATGTGTTGACTCTAGGAATCATTTGCAGCATTTCTCATTTCTGTGGGTCTACCCTGTCAGCTTTAAAGATGTAAAATAGTATTTAATACAGAATCAGTAAGTAATTGGTAGTAATTTGTTTTAGTTCATATACCTTGAAGTTAAGACATTATGAATTTAAGAAATAAGATTACCCTGGAGTATGCTGTTTGTTTAATATGCAGATATTAGTTTCAGTCTTCAGATTTATAATTTATTTTGTCATCTTTTTCTGCAGAAAGAAGAAAAAAACAGGGAAATACAGAAGCTGCCTTCAAAACTCTTGACATTTTAATCAGATCTTTTGGGTTTGGAATTTACATAGCAGACTTTCCTTTTAACTCAGCTGTCCTGAATATTCATCTTGGCTATTCTTCAGCAAGTTCAAATTTTCCTTAATTATGAAATCAGTGACGAGCAGGTGATTGTTACAGTAAGTAGTTTCAGATGTATTTAAAGATATTCCAGATGTTGAATGAAAATTGCACATTGCCATGCTTCACTAAGTTACATCTAGACTTCACTGTGTAAATATTAGAAGTAGAATTTTATTCAATAAAACATATGATGCTCATGTTGTCTCTCAGTTTTGCTATTGTTTTGGAAGAACCCAAAGGAGTTATTTCAATGTGACTGTATTGTCAACACAATAAACCTTAGACAGCCAGACAAGCTTGTGTGATGGAGACCTGCTTTAGCTGGTGGCATCAGTGTTTTACTTAAGTGGCTTCATGCAAAATAGTCCCTTAATACCGATTTCCCTTTCTGCAAGGGGAAGTCCCTTTTTTCTTGAGAAGGGAGAAGAGCTTTTTTTGTTTTGTTGCTGTGAGAGCTTTAATTGGTACATCTTTGCTGCAATATCCTTCCTTCTAGAATTGGAATGTGTCTGCTACTAAGCAGTTGTGCAAAAAGCAATTCCTCTTCTTTTTGCCTGCTTTTCTCTCTGTACAAATCAATCTCATGCTGCATTGCTTCTTATCAAATGGGGGAAAGAGTGGGGGCCTTGAGGAGATGGATGCCAGTAGCCAGATAATCAGATAGACACATTTCTGTGGTTATTCAGGGGGGTCTTTCCAAAAGAAGAATACATTTGTACACAAACCTGCTCAGGACAATCCTCAAGGTGAGGTGAAACACACTGGGGAGGATAACTTCACAGTCAATATCACTGAATCTATGGAAAGTGCTAAATTGTTATCTTTTCAGGTCCTACCATGTTGTGTTCATAGTTTGTGCATTCCCTAAAGAATCCCACAACTGATAATGAAGCTAGTTCTTAATGTATCCAGTCAAAATGAGATTGTTGTCAAATATTGTAAGTTTCCTGTAAATGCCATGTATAGAACTTGTTTATTGTCTGAAATAAGATTGATGCATTACATACTTTATATTTTTTTGCCCTGGATGGAAGCAATTTTGGTCATATGAAGAAAAATGGTTTTAAAAATTATTTCTGTCTTTGCAGAGCATCAGTAGATATTTTAGTAACTGAGTCCTAAAAATGTACTGTTACTGTATTTCAGATAATATAAAATAGATGCAATTATAGTATTGCCTTAGTAAAATGTACTTTGGTAATGAATAGCCTTAATAAAATATACTTTGTATTTACGGTTTTCACGGAAGAAAAAGATTTCTAATTTAGTGCAAAGCTGAAGTTCAAGTTGCCTGTATTGAAATATGGAATAATATATTTCTTAATAAACATGTAGAAAATATTTTCTGTTAATGTGGACTGCTACAATCTGGTTGAGGGCCAGGTTTGTGTTTTCAGTGACTGGTGTCTTGTTGGTTTTAATGGTATAAAAAATTGTGGCTTTCTCCTCTCTTTGGGGTAATAGAATATTTTTCCCTGGCAAAGATGGATTAATGTTCTAAAATAGGTGCTGCTCCCAAAAGCTTGCCTAGATGGCAGTAG
Source organism: Oenanthe melanoleuca (assembly GCF_029582105.1). NCBI lineage: Eukaryota > Metazoa > Chordata > Aves > Passeriformes > Muscicapidae > Oenanthe > Oenanthe melanoleuca. The sequence continues at coordinate 31,279,348 of NC_079336.1, forward strand.
TTGCTCACATAACCTGTGCTCAAGGATGGAGCTGTTTAAGTGTGTGTTACAGAAAAATGACTTACAGTGCTAAACTGGACAGGAAGGTGTTTGCTGGTACATACAAATAACTGTTTCTTATTAAGTTTCTTCATATTAAAATCCAAAGACAAGTCGTATTTTCTGGTTTTAACCATTTGGGTCTCTTAATTGAATATTCTCAGATTTAACCTGGGCAATGATTATTTCATTGTAAGTAACTCCTAAAGGAAAAATCCTGTCACTACTCCTTGCTGATAGTCCAGAAAATTAGTGATCTATCTAGTCATGCTCATTTAACACTAATTGCTGGAAATACTTATGGTACAAGGTTTATTGCTGGATCCTGAGATCTTCACCAAAAGGGTTGTCAAGTATTGGAACAGCCCCAGGGAAATAGGGGAGTCACCATCCCTGGTGGTTTTTAAAAGATGTGTAGCTTTGACATTAGGAGTATGGTTGAATGGTGGACTTGGTTTTGCCGGAATAATGGTTGGTCTGGGATGATCTTAGAGGTCTTTTCTAGCCTGAATTATTCTATGAAAGACCTACACAGTCTTCATGGGACCCCAGATTTATTAACTGCAGATGAAAGACTTGTATCCTCTTCTGTCCTCTAGCTCAATTAAGACTGTAGTGCCATAACAACCTCACCATAATAAACAGTGCACTGATTATATAAAAATGGATTTAAATCATCAGAGGTATTCTTCCTCGTGGAAGTGCATGTGTTTATAAGAGGATTAGCCAGTAGTACGTTCTCACTGCAGTAGCCAGGAGCCTTGACATAATGACCTTCTGCTCCTACGGTCTGATAATCAATTCTGAGCCCATTAATCTTTCCAGACAGCTTTTTGCTCCCATAGCTAAAACCTGGTGTTCTGAGTGTACTGCAGAAGCTCTGCTCTAGCCACATAGCTTCAGAGGCAGTAACTGAAAGGAATCCATTCAGCAAGCTGGCAGAGATTGTTATCACAGCAGCTCATGGGGTTCAGTGAGCATTATATGTTCATAACAAAATAAGCTGACACAGTCTGTAAGCTCTGCCAGATTTCAGCAGACCCGAAATAAGGATACAATTCTTTTGTAGCTCTTTTTCAGCTTAGTTGTTCTGCAAGATACACATTGATTAGATATAGGAGAGCTACAGCTGACTTCAGTATAAATGGGAGTTTTAGCACTTGGTTCAGTTGCTTATGCTTTGGCCTGGAATACCATTTGAGACACCCTGGGGTATCCTGCATGGTCTCCATGTCTCCAGCTGCTGCTTCCACAGGTTCTATGTGGTATCTGCCAACCCCATGTGTATCTTGGGTGCCTCAGGGCATCTCAAATAGCATAGATGCTCATATTCAGGCATCTAAATGGAGCCCTTTGTTTTCTGGAACTTTGGATAGCTGATGTCTGGCTATTTTTCTGTGAGCTTGCATAAAATGCCAGCACTGAGATTGGTGCATTTTTTGATTTTCCAAATAAATTGCTGAAATCTTCAGTATGTACATAAGGTGGGATACATGACGCTGTGTGTGAAAGAATGTATCGTCTCCTAGGTGGTGGGCTGATACTGCACTGGGCTTTTAGTTCCTCAAGGAGAATAATTAAGAGCAAAACCCCAGCCTTGGAACTGTTACCTGGCTGGAGTTGGTTGCTATAAGTCATGAAGTTTCTGATGATTATGTGAAGGTAGCATGTGGGCAGGACCTGGTTCAATTTCAGCAAAGCCCTGAGCAACAAGGGTGAGTTAATGGGAGATGACTCCCCTTGCTTTCTGTAGGCTGGCTCTGTGTGGGATTCAGCCCAGGATTAAGCCACCTAGATGTGTCCAGACCTAGGTGTGTATGGCTCAGCAGAGCAGTTGAGCTGGTACTGAATTCCTTTAAGGTAATCTTGACTCATTCTGCTGGCTGAACTGACTCCACCGACTGGTTGTCTCTTCATGGTGCCACATTAGGTGCTGAAGCCCTCAGCAGCTTGTCTGGAAAGGTTCAGGTCTCCCATCAGTCCTTGGTCACACCTGCTACTCAAGGTACACCTTTCACCATGCTTGAAGCCATCTGGGGCATCATTGTACAGGCAGCAGGATCTAATTCCCCAGGGACTGCGGCTACCATGGCATCACAGCCCAAAGGCAGACATTCAGTTCTTAACTTCAGATGAAATTACTCATTCCATGATTTTGGCAGAAGGGAAAGAATGGAGAGGAAGCACATGAAGTGTTATGTGGATGCTGGGGCCATGCACTAACTGGTGGAAGAAGCTGTGAGAGGATGGTCTGTCCCTCAGTCCAGCTGCTAATCCATACTCACTCTCATGTTAGTCATCCCCAGCCCTCTAACAGAAAGAACTGAACCTCCTGATGAACAATACCAATTAAATTAATCAGTTGCTTTTTTTCATATTTCAAGGACAACACTGAAGCAGCCCCAGCCTTGGTTTTATGTTACTTGCTTTGAAATTGCTTTATGGTCTTTGGTAATGTTTTTAAACCCTATTTTTGTCTGCCAAAATAATTCTGCTACTCTAAGAACAGAAACTAGTGTCTGGTCTTGCTCATGTAGTTCTGTGGCTAACTGTTCTACTACTGACAGTAATGTGCCACCAGTGTCTCATAAGGCGTCCCTGTTGATTCCTGTGTGTAATTAATTACTTTTATACGGTAATTAAATCATTCCTGTTTACTTGCACTCTGCTTGTAGCTGAGTACTTGCTGAAAAGAGAAATTGTCTGAATAGCCTGTGGTTGCTCTCTTGCAGCGTTGGTGAGCTCTGCCCTGCCTGAGCCACTGCTAGTTGCAGGCTTGAGCAGGCTCTGAGGAAAGTGACCCGGGCTGCAGGCAGGGCTCTGCGGGTAGTAGAGCCAATGCAGCCCCTTCCCCTCTGCTGCTCTGCCCGTTCCAGCTGTGCCGAGGGCCCCGAGGCAGCCCCTGCCGAGGCTGCGGGCAGCAAAGGATGCTGCGGGTGTGCGGAGCTGTGCCGGGATGCAGTTCCTTTGGTTTTGCTGGGGGCGGGGGCAGGAGAGGCTGCAGAGCCCTGCCCTGTGCCAGCTGTGCCAGCTGTGCCAGCGGCACTGCTCGTGTCCGGGAGCCGCGGGACGGGCTCTGGCACGTCTGGAGCAGCACATCCAGCCAGGTCTCAGTGGCAGCTGCGCAGGGAGATGTTGGAGGTACTCGAGATTGTTTTTCTTTGGTGGCCTGGGACCAGGCAGGCACTGTGTGACTCCAAGCCTGCCTGCATTTGCTGTGCACAGTGTTCCACGTGCAGCTCGGCTGTCTCACACTTTTTATTTGCTATTCTAGGGGTTTGCAGGAAGCAGCAAACCTAGATATGTTTTAAAGTTTTGGATGGTTTGTGCAGGAGAGGCAGGGAAGGTGCCTCCAGCAGGACCCATGGCTGTAACATAGTGCTGTATGCCTGCTGCAGGGTAGTGCCTCAAGTCAAAGCAGAAGATAATTGAGATGTGTGTGTCACATTATAAAGTGTTTTTGGATAATTGTTTAACCCATAAAACCTGGAAAGATCATGTCTACTTTGATGATAATGTTCTAATGCCTACTGGCTTGGCCTCAGGAATTTTCAAAGATGCCTCTCAAGAGAGTGGTGAGGCAGTGGAGGAACAAAGTGCAGCCTTGTTCAAGTGCAGCTCTGATGGTTTCATGGCATCTCCAGTTGTAACATACTGGTCCTGTGGTTTGTTCACAAAAAAAAAGAATTTTACTTGCAAAGGAAAGTGTGAGCAGGTTGCCATGCAAATGTTAATACATTGAGAACAAAAAGGACTAAGGACAAGCTTAGCTTAATCATAACTTAGTCCTCTCAAGTGATTTTTTGTTTGTCCCCTCACCCATCTCTTTGGTAAAGTTTCCCCCGTCCCTTTTTGCCAACAACCTTGTTACTCCTTCAACTACAACACTTACATTTTTGACGTCATTTTTGTCACACTATGTTGTAATGAAAGCAAACTATTGTTCCTCATTTGGTGTTACAGTTGAGTTAGAGGCTGCTGAAGCAAGTGGTTGTTGAACAGCTTTGCCAAGCAGAGGTGGTCTGAAGCCCTGGCTCCTCCTTGTTCCTTCCCTTCCTGGCTTGGCCCCATGCCACAACCAACCCACATATTTCCTGGGTGTGGGGAGACTTTGCTGCCCCAGGCAGGGGTCGGGAGGTCATGGAGCGAGTGCCACAGCCGTGGTGGCTGCTGCTCTGGGTGATGAAGGCTGAGAGGGAGCAGAGCTGTGAGGTGGGCATTAGTGTTTTGTTGCAGGATCAACCAGTGACTCCAGCCTCCCCAGGCTTCCCATGGCACTGCCAGTCCCAGCCTCAGTCCCTTGGGAGAGGGAGCCAGCCTGGATGTCACAGACTGTGCATCTCTCCCTCCCTGTGGTGTGTACAGCCATTGGCTCGTGTTCCTCCTCGCCCAGGTGGAGGCAGTTCTGGTGACTTACAGCAATTCACTGCTCAGGCTGTGAAACACCCACTCAGGCAGTGATCTGGGTGTTGTCATATGCACAGCTTGGGGCTTTGGGAGATGACACTTTATCTAATTAGCTCTCCACGAAGAATGTGTGATTCATCTTGTGTTACAAGCAGTGAAAGCACTGAGCATTTTGCTGTCAGCATTGCTAACCCAGCCTTCAGCTTCCATAGTACTAAGGCAGGCCCCATGCCAATTTGTTGGGGTTTTTGTCATTGCTGCACCAGCTCACTCTCCTCAGTTTCATCTGCCTCTGCTCTAGCAAAGCTGTTTTGTGGCAGCACAGCAAGTGCCTGCATTCATCCTGATGTTTTGGGAAGGAGAATGTTCAAGTTATTAATACAGTTAAAATTATCTCGGTGGAGCATAGCTGCAAAAGCAAACTGATGTTTGTGATGTCTATAGACACACTGAAATTAGTGAGGCTGCTCTTGAATGAATCTGGCTCCATGAGACTGAAATTTAAATTATCTTTCCCAATGAATTTGATTAATTTTATTTTAAGGACAAGCAATCCTTAGGTTGCAGTCATTTCCTTCTACTCTCCTGGTAACATGTCTATATCCATAAATGAAATCTTTAGATTCTTCAACTAAGTATTAAATATGGGGCTATCTTCTAAGCAGGTTCTTTGGATTTATTTGCTTGTTTTTCAACTAGGGGTAATAGTTAAATTCAAGTGAAATTTATTCTTTTATTACTTATGAAGGTCTTTAATCCTTTTGTTAATTCTGATCCTATGCTGAAAAATTCAAAAATAGGTAAGTGTTGCTGCAGTCCCATGCAATGAGTGAGCAATGTTTGTGAACACTCCACTGCCAGGGAATATAAAGACCTGATACTGTATCTGAATGTTCTGGTTTTGGCTGGGATGGAGTTAACTTTCTTCACATAGTAGCTGTGTTTTGAATTGAGTACAAAAATAATGTTGGTAACACCCTGATGCTTTGGGTTTTGCTCAGTAGTGCTGACCTTAATTCAAGGATTTTCCTGTTTGTCATGCTTTGCCAGTGAGGAGACAAATGAGAAGCTGGTGGGGAGCAGGGCCAGGGCAGCTGACCCAAACTAGCCAGAGGGATATTCCATACCATGGAATGCCATGCCCAGTATGTAAACTGGGGGCAGTTGGCCAGGAGGATTGCTGCTTGGGGATGGACTGGTCATCAGTCAGCAGGTGGTGACCAAGTGTGTTGTGCCTCTTATTTCTCTGGGGTTTTATCTCTCTCTCCTTTCCAATACTATTATTATTATTACTATTATTAATATTGCTATTATTATTAATAATAGTAATAATAATAGCAACTATTTTATTTTATTTTGTCTCAAGTATTAAGCTCTTCTTACCTCAACCTAAAAGCTTTACTTTTTTTCTTCCCTGTTCTCCTCCCCACTGGTGAGGTGGAGGGGAGGAGTGAATGGCTGTACAGTTCTTAGTTGCCAGCTGGATTTAACCCACAACACTGAGAAGTAAAGCCATGGCTACACTGTCCTGTGTCCTGTACACCTGGAGAACATCAGAGCTTGCTGCCCCATCACCAGGCCCTGGCCCTACCAGCCAGTGCAATGAGAGGGCTTGTGCAGGACTGACCACTGCTCAGGACAGCCCTGCAGCTCAGGGACTGTGCTGAGGGCTGTGTAGTAGCAGGAATATCAGATCAGAAACATTCCCATGTGTCTTTGCATGTGAATAAGTGATTCAGGTCTGGGTCACCATCACAAGCTAAATGTTGTGCTCACTGAGCTGAACATTTCAGTCTCTCTGTTGACATGCTGTGCATCCTTTACTGGCCTGTGGCTGTAAGCTCACTCTCTGCACAATCCTGCATGCCAAGCCCATCAGGCAGGAGTATTCCAGGCTCTTATTTGCACATAAACCCTCTTTTATTTCCAGGGCTGCTGAACTGTGTGGGTGGCAACCCTTTCAGCTTCCCCAGCTGGTTGTTTCCTCTGCCCACACTGGAAATGATTTAGGTGTCCCTGTGCCTTGAGATGGATATTCCTTACTTTGTAATTTGTGAGCCCCACCATGATGAGAGTGCAGCACAGAGCTCCTGAGGCAGTGTGCCAAAGCAGGGCTCAGCCGTGGAGACTGAGTGAGCTCAGCTGGGCCAGTCTGGGCCTATTTAAATGCTCCTGATTGGTTTGATCAAAAATTATTTGCAATGAAAATCAGTGGGGTAGACACCATCCACCTGGTATATAAGTGAATGAATTTTAGACTAGTGGAGCAATGACTATTGTCTGTGCATGCATGTGTTACACACACTTAGGTGAAGAGCATACTCAATTATGAGTGTCTGGAGGAAAAAAATCAACAGAACACTTCTCACGAGTTTTAAGAGGCTGCATATAGTGCAGCACTTGAGCTGTGTTCCATTATTTGAAATGAGATGTTCAGAAACATCTCAGTTAAAAAATAAGAAAGTGACAAAATGTGAAGACTATAAATTGTAAACTACAAAGTAAGCCCACATCTTGCAACAGAAGCTGCTTTATTCAGACAAGGAAGTGCACTTAGGCATGGCTTTAAATAGCATGCGTCAGAAAAACTCTCAAATTCTATATAATTTCACATAATTAAATGTAGGTATTTCATCCTACTACAATTTACTGCCTTGCCCCTTGTGCCTACAATGTTGATATTCATCATAGATTGGAGCAGTTTATTTCAGCGAGAGCTAACCCACACTTGCAGAGCCCAGATTATAATTATCCTCCTGCAAAGTGCCAGTCACGGTTCCTCTGTGCCTGTCGGAGCCAGCAGCAGGCAGAGAGGCACAGTGGCTGCAGGAGGATCCCTGAGCAAGCTGTGGCTCACCCCATCCCCATGTCTTCCTTCTGGACTCCTGTTTGCAAGACTCCCCTGTTTTCCTTCTTGTTTTGCTTCTCTTAGTCCCAGGGTAAATGCAGCTCTGCCTTTTGGCTGCTGAGATCTGAGGATGTCTGGATAAAAATATTGGTTTAGGCAATATAAAAAGTAGGAGAAAGTCCTGAAAAGTCCTGTTATCTTCAAATCACTGAGTGCCCAGTGATGATGGCTGTGAGGTGGACATGTGGACCATGGGACCAGGTCTGGTTTCTCTTAGACCTGAAAACTGTTGGGGTTTGATGCAGGACTTCACAGGGCTGGGATATTAAGCACGAATCGTAGAATCAGAGAATAGTTTGGGTTGGAAGGGGCTTTTATATGTCATTAATCTAACCCTCTTGCCAAGGGCAGGCACACCTTCAACTAGATCAGGTTGTTTAGGGCCTCATCCAACCTGGCCTTGAACACTTCAAGGACTGGGGCATCAACCACCTCTCTGGCAACCTGTTCCATTGCCTCACCATGCTTAGAGCTTATTATCTTCCTAATATCTAACCTAAATTTGCCCTCTTTCAGTTTAAAGCCAGTCCCCCTTGTCCTGTCACTACATGCCCTTGTAAAAAGTTCCTCTCCAGCTTTCTTGTTGCCTGCTTTAGGTCATAGAAGGCTTCCATGAGATCTTCCTGGAATCTTATCTTCAGGCTGAGCAGCTCCAGCTCTCAGCCTGTGTTCATAGATGTGCTCCAGCCCTTTCATCATCTTTGTGGCCCTTCTCTGGACTCACTCCAAAGGTCCATATGTTTGCTGTGCTGGGGACCCCAGAGCTGGATGCAGTGCTCCAGGTGGGGTCTTACAAGAGCAGAGCAGAGGAGCAGAATCAACTCTCTCAACCTGCTGGTCTTGCTGCTTTGGATGCAGCCCAGAACACAGCTGGCTTTTTGGGTTGCAAGCCCACATAGAAATAAACAGGCCAATGAAAATTACACAAGAGTACAAGGGCTCTGTCCCACACCTGGGAAGAGCTTCCAGGCCGTGAAAGAATGCAAACTTCCACAAAGGCAGTGGTGGTGTACTGAGGGATTTGAAAGGCTGTGACCAGGGTGCTGTCAGCTTGCCCAGGAATGTCTTTCATGAGCAGTGACACAGATGTGCCTGTGCCTGCAGCATCTGTTTTTGTGGCTAACAGGAAGGGCCTTGCACTGAGCAGGCAGGCAACCTCCTGCCACAGTGCTGGGAACAACAGGCTGTTGTCCAGTCCAAACTGCAGCCCCTGGATTATGTGCTTTTATGGGTGAAATTCCACTGGAATATTGTGACACATGCAGCAAGCAGGATGAGATCCTCACCTACTCCTCCAGCCAACAATCTTCTCAGGAGAAAGCACAGGAACACCAGGGAACAGCTGAGGAGCTTCTCCTTCAGCACTGTCAGCATCATCACCTTAAAAACTACCTCATCACTTGCATTTCTAGTTGAAGTTTGCCCCAGTCTTGTCAGTAAACACTGTATACTGCTATATGCCTATATCATATATATTCAGCCTATTATATGCTATTAGCCTGACTATAATTTTGCTGTGATGGAATGTGCATGCATTACCAAAGTTCAGCTTTATTCCTTTGTTTCCCCTATCCTTGCCTATTGTTGTTTTCCTTGCCTTCATTGTTGAAAGGGAAAAAATGACCAAGAGGCATCTCTGGTGTTTCATGTGGAGAATATCTAAAACTGGCCAGCAGTGCACTAAATCAGTTCTCTGAAGTGGATTTGATGAACAGATCTCTGATTAAAAGAAGCAGAATTGCTTAATTTCTGTTGGATATGCCTGAACACAACACTCCCCACCCCCATTTTTCCCCATCCTTTTTTTCTTCTTTTCTAATTTTTTTTTTCTCTTCCTTTTACTTGTGTGGGGGAAAAAAAAAAAAAACCAACAAAAACACCTGAGTAAAAAGTGCTGATTTTCTGCCAGTGTGCTATATGCCAGAAATTCACACAGGTAAGCATATTGAAAAAGAGGGATTATGCTTTAGTTTGTTTGCTAAGATCTGGTTTTAGCTCCAGAGACTTAAGGCAGGGCTTGTAGCAATGCTAGCTAAAAATACTTGCATGAAGATGTAAGATTTCTGAATTGACACAATTTCTTTAACAGAAAGAACCTGTTTAAACAAAATCCTTGATTTTTTTTTTTTTTTCTCAACCCCACCTCTCAGACTTGGCCACCTTTATTCTGCAGCACAGGTACAGTTAGAGATGAGGAAAAACATGCAAGGAAGTGTGATGGGGGTTAGCTTGCCTGTTTAGCCATTCCCTAACAACACTGGCCAGGCTTTCAGGGAGGGATTACCACATCCATACATTTCTATTTTTGCATCCTGTAGCAAACATGTTATTACCACTGAACTGAGCAGGGCCTGTTGAGAAAGGAAACTGTGGGCATTGCCTCTGACACACCAGAGGAAGCCTCTGCCACCAGCCCAGCCAGGGGGTTTGCAGCTTATCTGCTCTGGAAGCAAGGGTGGGGATGGGATGGGATGATCAGCCCAGGGGATCTTGCTCATCACTCCAAGGGAGCCTCAGCGTCCCCTGCCCTGGCTGCCATTCCTGGAACAGGAAGGGTTCCAGGGTAAGAATCAGAGCAGGTCCCTTGTTTTCCATGTCCTCAAGGGAGTGGTGCAGGCTGGCACCTGGACCCAAACTTACTGGCAGCTTCGTGCCTTTGCAGAGAGAAATAACCTTTGTCAAACCCTTTGGAAGTTTTCTGTTTTGCAAGTAGTACACAGGTCAGTGGTTTGACTGAACAATTCAGCTACCAGGATTAGTCTTGAGTGTACTGAACTTCCAAAATTATAATTATAATTAAACCCCCCAAAATTTTTTCTATTGTATGGACATGCCAAAAGATACAGGAAATCCATGGGTAGATGGCTTTTTCATTTTGGTATATCCTGTAAGGTTAATACATTTGATGAAAAGCCCTTTTTCAAGCAGTATTTATGCCAAGAATTCCCTTCTGAAGTTCACAAAATATCTGAAAGTATTAAAAAATCCGTGTTCAGTACCTGTATGGCTTCCAGTTATAATAAAGTCAGTCATGTGGCAGATATGATTGGCCTGATCTTTTGTAGCATTTTGGGTGTGTTTACATATTTGAAGTTTTCTAATTCAGCCTCCTGTGCCAGAAATATGTAGCAACCTTTTCACATTGAAATCTTTTGAAGTATTATTTTTCACTGTGTTCCCCCCACAGTCCCACTTTGCATTTTTGATACAAACTGAGAAAACCAATAAATGAAAATTAAAACTGGTTTTCCGGCAAGATCTTAACTGCAAGAGTTTGCTGGGGTGAGCTGTCCTGTATAAAACATGCCAATTTTGCTCTTCAGACCTCCTTTGGGCAAAATATCAACAGTGAACATGGCATTAAAAACCATCCCCAAACCAGCCAGCTGTTGTAAGGCAAAATCAGGAAAAAGCTGATAGTAATCACCTCTTCTTTTTTGTTTGGGTGAAAGGGATGCCTCAAGCAGCAGCCCTGGGTGTGTGGGTGAGCAGACACCTTGCAGCCCCTACTCCTGGCAGGAAGACCTGGATGATTCTTGTTTGCTTTTCACTGGAGAAAAAGAGCAGGTGCAGCTCAACCAGAGACAGCACAGATTGGTAGTGCCAGGAAATGCCAGAGGAAACATCAAGGAGAGAAGCTGGAAAAACCCTTTAACAGGTAAAACAGTAAAGCAGTGACATATTGTTCTTCCTGGTGAAAAATGAATATGTGGGGTAAGAGTTAAAGTGATTCACATGTTCTCATGTGATGTTGACAGGGAATAGGGGTTAAGAGAACATACTGGGTTATGGGTCTGGCAATGTCTGAGAGAGCTGGACCCCAGCCAGTCAGCTATGGTAGGAAAGCTCATTAGATCAGGAAGATACTGAAGTGGAAAGCTGGCAGGGCCCTGCGGCCAACAGGGGTCCAGAATATGTTTGGGAACACAAGTCAGGGATGACCAAGAGCATTGTGTCAACAAAACATTAGCAAAGACCTAAATGAGCTGAAGATCAGCTGGGAAGAAGTAGATGAAAGGCCCAATGTCTGCGGTTTTGGAGAAATCATCTGCTGGGTTATGAGTCACAGGGACCTAAACCAGATAGAAACAAGAGCTGGGCAGGCAGAGTTATGGCCTGCTGGGTCTGGGAATGAACCACTAATTTATTTTGCATGTACTGTATTGCTGATTCCCTCCATATTTGAATTTAAAAAATAGGGGGTTTTACACCCAGAAAAATGAGTAACACTTGTGAGTTTAATTCATACCACTTGCATCACTGCTTCTGTGAATCTGGTGGCCATCAGTTTTAGAGTACGTGGGAACCTTGGGCTGTTCCCTTGCTTCATTTCATCTATTTACTACACTTATGTGGGACACTGGAAGTGGTGATGAGCATTGCAAAACCAGGTTGTTTGTGCTGGATCCCACTGCTTTCAGCTCCAGCTACTTTCCTTTCCCATGAAGCCACTGACTACTGCATGCAGAACTTAATGTCCCAGAGCAATAGCTGGAGAGGTGACAGCTGTCACGCACCCCTGGCCAGCTGTGTGCACATGGCTGCATCTGTAACCTAATGGGATGCAGCAAGTTGGGGACTGTGGATTTTTACAATGTGCTCTGTTTGCTTGGAGCCTGGCTGAGGGCAAACTTTTTCTGTCACATTCCTGAGACTTTGGGGAAAAGTTTCTCAGGACTTTTTACAGGGTGTTCCTGAAGGTCACCATGACACAGTAATTCAAATATGTGACACCAAGTATTTCTCTGTCACTAATAGCCTTGTGGTGCTTGTGGATTGGGATGCCAGCATGACTGATGGGTCTGGTGTTTTCCATTGCTCTTGATGCTCATTGACTTGCAGGGGAAGGTCCCTGATGTGCTAGTTTTTTCCTCCTGTTTTTTAGGTAGTGGTATGTCACATCGTGTGATTGAAAATTTTAATAACAGCAACAACCATATTAAGTCTGCAGTCCATCTGGGAAGACCAGTGGAAAAAGAAGTTCTGGTGATCTATCTGAGTTAAGTTTTTACAGCTCTAGTTGACAAATATAGGATTTCACCCAGTTGAGAGAACAGAAAGCCTTGCCTTTTACCTATGGAAAGAGATTGGATCTGGTTTTTTCCTAAATGAAACTTTGATGCAGTCAGTCATGAGATGTTCTTTACTGTAGTCTCAGAAATATAAGACACGTGGTTCCTTCACAGAGCATTTCAAACAGTTCATCTGAAGTGTGGCTGTTCACTAGATGAAGTAGTTTCCTTTTCAATTGTCATTCCAGAGCAATGCTAAGAATGTGGGCAAAAAATGCCGTGACATAAAACTTGGACTGACTTCAAATTAAGTTCTAAATTTGTTTTTTGCATAATCACCTCTGTTTAGAGGTAGACATCTTTTTTCCAAAATGCTGATGGCACTTTGGAGACCACAACACTTCTCTTCACAAGTGCAGTAAGCTTCCCTGAGTCTCTCCTGTCACTTCCTTGTGCAAATTCCCATCAAAGATGCCTGTAGCTCACCAAAGAACTCCAGTTTGGTTACATTTCTATAATTATACAAGAGGCACAGGATATGTACCTCTCTAAGCACTCTTATTTTTTTCCATATCAAAGACACTTATTCCCTTGTTCAGATCAAAGACACTTCTCAGTGTTAGAAGTTTCCTACATGAAGAACTAAGCTGTACAATTACAGCACTCTTGCTTGATACCTCTATCAAAAGATACCTCGGAATGCTGATTACTGTTTCCTTTATGCTCTGCTGGGTTTATGTTTGCTTTCTTTTAACCCCAGAAGAACAGGAAGGCTGCCACTGGACACCCCAGAAGCTTTGATATTCTTGTTGCTGTACAGATCTTTTCTTAGTTTTAAAGAAAGCTTTGTTTTTAAAGCTTCATGAAGCGTTTGTGTACATATTCCAGAAGGTTATGACAGCTTTTAAAAATTGGACTATGGGCTGCCATAGAAATTATATTTATGAAAAATAAAGACTAATTGCCCAGCTAAATGGATCCAGCAAGGATGGGGAGCTCCAGTGAACTGTTTCTTACTGCATTTGTACTCCTTGGAATAATTGCCTCTATCCTCCAGAAATTGCTCTGGGTGTCAGGCCATATGCATTTCAGAAGCACAAGACTGTCCTTTGCTGTTTTCTAATTAGTCAGAAAGCTCTGACAATACTGGCTAAGGGAAAAAAAAAAAAAGCAAGCAGCGCTGACTGTCTTGGCCGTCTTGTCCTCTTCAGTGAAACCTGCCCAAAATACACAGACACACCAGCAGCTGCAAGTGAAAGCCTTGGACTTGTGGGAGCCAGGTTTGAGCCTTTTCACTACCTTGGGCTCCTTGTTGATAAGCAAGATAGCCAAGAGAGAGGGGGTGGCTTTCCCTTTCCTTCCCATGGTGACCATGGGCCCTTTCCACAAAAGACCCAGTGGGTAAAGGCCAGAGTTAAGTATGAAGTGGGGATGAAGTTGAGTGTGTTGATCCCAGAGCTGCTAAACATGCAACAAGCAGGGAGGTGTGAGGCAGGCTGGGCTCTTGTGCCTCTTGAGCAGTCACAGCAACAGAGCCCAGCTGCAGGAGTGCTACAGCTGCAGCCAAACTGTGAGCTAAGATCTGCTCAAGTTTTAGGATGAGACAGACAACATCTTCCCCATAGAGATGGGAAGCATTAGCACTGCTGTGCAAGGCTTTGTGCATGATTTTGTTTAGAAAACTGGTTCCAGCTCTGATCAGCTGTATTTTAATAAAAGATAAACTGGAACAGATGTGGTGAAAGGCTCTAAGGGTGATGAAGGCAATGGGATATCTATCTTCCACGTGGAGACTGAGAGTGACTTCTTTGGCTTAATGATATGAAAAAAACAGGACTTTCATGAAAAAATCAGGTGTTGAAATAACACAGAGAGAAAATAACTGTATAGGTTAAATGGCAGTGTTAGTAGAAGAAAATAAATGGTGATGAAGAAAATCAGGTCAGAAATGAGAAATTGTCTGGTTACCTAAGAAACGGCATCTGGCAGGAACTTTCTAACAAGAGAAAGTGTCAAGTAGTTGGGATGGCTTCAGAAGCACCTTACCATGTGTTTGGAAACGTTTGTGTGACACTGGGGATGAGCCTTCACATCTCTCAGATGCCCTTGAGCCCTCCTGGGGCAGTGACATGCCTCCTGCTGCCCATGAGCTGCAGCCCATGTGGGGCACTGGAAGGGAAGCTGTACATCCCTGAGCCTCCCTGTGTATTGGAAAAGCACCAGGCTGTGCATGCTGCTGGATCCATGTTACATTTCACAGAATCACAGAATCAGTTAGGTAGGAAAAGACCTCTGAGCTCATCAAGTCCAACCATCAAGTCCACCACCATGTCAACTAGATCATGGCACTTTGTTCCATGTCCAGTCTCTCCTTAAACACCTCCAGGAATGGTCACTCGACCACCTCCCCAGGCAGTCTATTTCAGTACCTTATCACCATTTGTGTAAAGAATTTGTTCCTAATGTCCAACCTAAATCTTCCTGGCACACATTTCATCATGCTGGGCAGCAGAATGCCTGAGTCTTCTTGTGTCTCTAGCCCTTGGTTCTGTACTGCCATTTGTCACTTGCTGTAAAGCAGAGCTGGTACAGCCAGGCTGCTTGGCAAAATGCTGAAAAGATTAATGTCTGAAAGATGGTGAGGTGCTCAGATGCTGCAGTCATGAAAGTCATGTGAATATGTGAGGCAAGCAGGCTGGGATTTCAGAAACATGGAGAAAACTCTGCTGAAAGTGAACAGCACTTTTAGTCCTGTATCCTTGTGAAACTCTTGAAAATACTTCACTCTGATGGCAAAGAAAATATTTTTTTTGCAACAGTTCCTTGGAAATTTTAGTGGGAGGAAGGGAGTAGGGGATGTACTGGCTGGCCTGTGATTGGCACACACCTAAGGAGTTATGTCCCATTTCCATAGTCTCCTGTTGTACACCACAGAGCCTCACTCTGCCTTCTAGCATCCAGCCACTTCTGCTCAGATCTTCATTCACCCATGGTCTTGCAGGGTTACTTGTGGCACACGCCGCTTAGAAATCTGATGCCTGTT
Source organism: Oenanthe melanoleuca (assembly GCF_029582105.1). NCBI lineage: Eukaryota > Metazoa > Chordata > Aves > Passeriformes > Muscicapidae > Oenanthe > Oenanthe melanoleuca. The sequence continues at coordinate 31,294,757 of NC_079336.1, forward strand.
TAAAAAAACCCCAAACACTTGGTTTCTGTCCTCTGCCTTTCAGGAGAATGAGTTAAAGCCTCTTCCCATTCCCAGCAAAAGCAGCTGAAGATAAAATTATTATCATCCAGATGTTCCCTCCCTCTGGCTGGTGGTCAGTTCCACAGTAATCAGCTGGTCTAAATTTATCTGTACAAATGTATATTTTTGTGTAAACAGGAAGGAAAAGTGACATGGTGTTTGTGTAGTTTGGATATGTTTGCAGGACTCCTGAGGACTACTAAAGAATCACAGACAGGCAGAAGTGGGATGACAATTACTTCAACCTGGTGACAGTCTTCAGGATGTCACATGTTCTGTCAAACATCTATGAGGAGATCACACTGATCACAGCTCATTTTTGGTGGTGGGTAGGATATATCAGGAAAGGAAAGCAAAGTATCAAAGCTAAATAATTTCTGAATGAAAACCACAGCAAACTAGCTGAAATAGGTAGCACTACACTGCAGCACCTCTTCTCCTACCCACCCCCTTGGGCTTTCTGCTGAAGTTTCCCTCTGAGGGCTAGTTAAAGATTTTCACCTCACTTCTGATAGAAGAAAGATAGCCAACTTGGGTGGCTTTGATTCCTGTCTCATTTATCTCTGCGTGTTGCATCGGTGGCTTTACTGAGGTTATTTCTCAAAGAATAGGTTCTGCAGTGCTCTAAGTGTTATCCAAGCACAGGTCTAAGGAATTAATAGACTTAGAGGATCTGGTCAATATAACAACAACGACAAAACCACCAATTTCATCCCAGCCAGCAGCCTAATCACTTTTATTGCAGCTCATGCATTATCAGCACTTGCTTTTTGATTGAGACACCTTTGGGCTTAGGGTTTGCCACTGCAGTTTGTCTGCTTAATTCAATTACTTCTTTGATCACTTCTGAGAGAAGTACCTGTAGATTAAATTCCCATTTAGTTTTTACTGGACATGAGTAAAAACCTCACTTTTCCCTCATTTCCTGGGATTGCAGCAGCAACATGAAGTGTGTCTTTATTTGCACAGACATCAGCCAGATATCATTAATCCCCCCTGAGGGCTTTCAAATGCAAGGACAAGTGATTCTCTTTCCCCATGAAGCTCAGTTATCTGCTGGAAAATACAAGAGCCCCTCTCACTCCCCCTGGAATGACACACACTCCTTCTAAAGTCTTAACTTGGACCCAACAAATCTGCTGCACTATTTTATTGCCATTGTGTCAGATATAACACAGACATGAAGTCTGGAGTGACAGAGACCAGTGGGCAGATTTTATCCATGATAGAGCTTCAGAAACAGCAAAACAATGGGTTCCTGCAGACTCATATTTCAATAAACTCCATAAATGACCAGTTTATGAGTACCAGTGAGCAAGTCACATGGAGCTGCAACAAGAGACATGAAGAAGATACAAGCTGCTCTCAGGCAGCTCAGGCTTCTTTCCCTCCCAGGGCATTTGACAGCACTGGTTCCATTTGAGGATATTTTGGACTTATATCTGGAGGAAAGAGCTAATCAGTTGTATTTAATTCCCTTCATCAGCTTCTGGAACCCTCTGAACTGGATGGCAAGAAAAACAAAGAATTTTTTTTCAAGTCAGAATGTCTGTAGTACCTCACTAATTATTTTTAATTAGTTGTGAGACTCAAGACTAACTGTACTATGTATCTTGTTGTCTTGGTTATTGTGTCATTGTCATATTGGTGAGAAAGATTTTTTATAACCAATGAGGACATTATTGTAACACATTGATAGGTGTGGTGAAGAAATGCTAAATGGATTTGTAAACATGCAACAAGATATAAAACAATTTTAAAGAGCTAGTTCTTCACAGTCTGTCCTCAATCTCATTTTTGGATGCCATCTTGCTTTTCCTAAGATGTGTGAAAACAAATAGGAAAAACCAACAGGTAAGCAAGAGCACTGATTTTAGCTATTAGAAGCATTAATCCAACCTTTTAATGCACAGTTGAATGAAACTATGGCTTTGTAGGGCAGCTGTGCTCTGTTAAGCAGCAAGGAGCTGTTAATTAAGTCTGATTTAACCTCAGTCTTACATGACAGCCCAGAGTGCCCTCACCATGCATCCAGCCCAGCTGCAGAGTTCTGAGTGCACCTCCACCTTCCCCAGCTCTTGGCTGCCCCAAACATTCCTGTACCCATGGACATCTCCCACTTACCTAGGGTGCCTGTCTTTGCCTTCTCATCTCTCTTCCCAGAGCTCCTGGTGCTTAGCTAAACCTTTCCCACAGTTCCACTTCCAAGAGGCTATTGCTCCCTAGTACCCCTTCCCAGGCCCTGAAATAACACTTGAGAAGCTGGTCCATGCGGACATGTCAAAATACCAATATGGAAGGCTTTGTTTCTGCAGGGTTTTTTATTTCTTAGTGATGGTTTGTATTCCTCATTTTAGCTTGACCTCAGGTAAACTCCAGAGCTGTAGGCAGGATTTGGCATGGTTGAGCATAATAGTTTTCTTCTGCTTTCAGCTTGCAGACCTCAACATTTCTATGGTAAGTTGCTTCTGTCTATTTTAGTTCATGTTTAATATAGAATATACTTAAGAAATGTGGAAGAACATCAAGCTGTAAAATAGTCCTTATGTGAGTCATGAGGCCCAAATAGCTCTGCTGAAAAAACAAGAGCATTTCCCAGGCCTTACCCTCTCCATGGCCACCCACACCTCTTGTGCACTTCCAGTTCCTACCCCACACTGGAAATGGAGCTGCTGAAAAATCCTGTTCTGTGAGGTGTGCTGAGGCTATAGGCATGGCCTCACCATGATTCATGTGATCCTTGTGATTTAAGGGATATTTCACATTACTGAATTCTTTTGTACATGGAAGGACTTTTCAATCATCTCCTGCTCTCTAACGGACTGGGGTCACAAGTGCCCATTGTTGAGTCACATCCAGCTGTGGCCCACCAGCCCCCAAAGTTCTCCTCAGCAGAGGTGCTCTCAATCCCTTCATTCCCCAGTCTGTATGGATGCTTGGGATTAACCTGGCCCAGTGCAGCACCTTGCACTTGGCCTTGATGAACCTCATGAGATTCACATGAGCCCACTGCTCAAGCTTGTCTAGGTCCCCCTGGATGCACCCATCCTTCAAGTGTTTCAACCATGCCACTCAGCTTAGTGTAATCTGCAAATGTGCACTCCCTCTACATCATTAGTGAAGGTAATAAATAACACTGGTCTCAGTACAGATCCCTGAGGGACATCACCTGCCACTGATGTCCATCTGGACATTGAGACACTTATCACAACTCTCTGGATGTGATTATTCAATCAACTTCTTATTTACCAAACCACCCACCCATTCAATCCATCTTTCTCCAATTTAGCAAGAAGGATGTTTGAGGGAAACTGTGTCAAAGGCCTTACAGAAATCCAGATAGATGGCATCCATGGCTCTTCCTTGTCCACTGATGCAGTCACTCCATGGTAGAAGGCCTTGGTGGAGCTGTGCTGGTTGTCATAGATCATATCCTTTTGTGAGCCTTGGCACAGCTTCTAGGAGGATCTATCTGTTCCAGGCACAGGTGAGAGGCTGACAGGGTGGTAGTTCCCAGGGTCCTCCTTTCTAGCTTTTGAAACATGGGTGCAATGTTTCCCTTTCTCCACTCACCAGGGGGTTCATTTGAGTGCCATGAGTTTTTGAACATCATGAAGAGTGGCGTGGCAACTGCATCAGCCTATTCCCTCAGGACTCTGGGGTGCATCTCATTAGTCCCCATAGAGCCTTTTATGCATGTTCAGGTTCCTCCTGTGGTCATGAACCAGACCTTCTCCCACAGTGGGAGGGACTTTGCTCCCTCAGTACCCATCTTGCATTCCACCCACTTGAGAGGAGTGGGACGAGAGGCTGGCAGTGAACATTGAGGCCAAATAGACACTGAGTACCTCAGCCCTCTCCTCACCCAGTTTGCCTGTTTGCCAGCTGTGTTCATTGGGGCAGACACTTTCTTTGACCTTGCTTTTCTGGTTAACAGGTAGAACTGGTAACTGTAGAAGCCCTTCCTGTTATTTGTTGTGTCCCTTGCCAGGTTCAGCTCCAGCCTAGCTGTGACCTTCCTCACCCACTCTATCACCTGGCTCAAGGAGTTGTCCTCCATGCATTCCAGATTCTTCTGGTTTGCCTGCAGATCACTGTGCTACATGTCCAGCAGATGTTGGGGTGGTTGAAGTCCCCCAGGAGGACAAAAGCCTAGTTTCTTGCAGGTCTGTCTAAAAGAAAGGCATGCATTTTTCCAAATCACTAAAATCTGCATTTGATAATTAACTCTGCAGAAATGAAGTGTATTGTCTAAAAATATAGTTTAAAAAATATTTTTTATTTTAAAACCTTGGAAAACATTGTATAGTTAAATGAAGAGTTGCAGAACCTTATTTATTCTGGAAACAACTTTTCCTGACATTTATCCATGTTCATGTAATTTATTATCAAGTTATAATTTAGAAGGTTGTACTTAGATGGTAATAAAAGATACTTTATCTTCCATTTAAAGATATCACTAGAAAACAATACTGACACATTTATGATTTTTAGCTCCAGGTTCAAGTTGTTGAAGAAATATCAAGTACATGTTTTGAACATGATTTGTACCCTGTTTTCCTTTTCCTAAGCTGTCTACCATCTCTCCATCAGACTTGATGGTGTTACATAAATTATGTTAAAGGCTGCAGTGGCATGGTAAGCATTGTAACTTAGATGATTTCATAAAGAGTTATGACTCTTTTCTGTGTTTTTGGAAGATAAAGTTAGAGTTAGTGCAGGATGCAAGAGGAATCTATAACTTCTGGATCAACAGGAAACTCAGCATCAGGGGAGTCTGTGTTCTTGATTTAGGGAAGTTGCTGGGGTTTCAGTGTGTGCTGCTCAAAGCCAGAGCAGCTCCTGTGATGTCTTAGTGCTCTCATTGCCATCAGGGAAATCTGACATCTTAGTAATTTTATCACTGATTTTTCTAATCCTACCTCTAATGTCAATAAAAGGTAAGTTTGCTGTAGGTTTGCAAGATTTCTCTGTGGTTATATGCTATAAAACCACCAGTATGATGGAAATTGAGGATGTTTTGCCCCCTGCCCCCATTCCTTCATCCCCTGTCTCCTGTTCTGGGTCTCAAAGCAGGAGCCAGGATTTGGGGCATGCCTGTCATTACAAAATGGAATTGTCATAACCATGTTGTATATTTACTAGAATATGGTGAGCAATCTATCTGTGGCATGAACAAAATAAAAGCCCCTTATAGGCAGAGACCATCAGCACACACCTTGTTTGCTACTTTTAGTTAAAGCAGAGGCTTTGGCCATTTAGGAAGATCTTTATGGAGCCAAATGCCAGAGGTCATGGCTATTTACCTAGTTGTCACTCACACACAGCTGCTCTAGCACTTGTTTGTATGTTCCTCTTGCTTGAAAATATGTTCCTCTTGGTGGTGTTTTCATGAGCAATCTGGGAAACAGCAGGCATCTAAACTTTGATTACATTTAGGAGAATTTGACTGCTGTCAGAGTGATACTCCAGAAATGCCCTTTCTTTGCCTTGGCAATTCCATTGTGCTTATGCTTTTACTGGCACCTTTAATTTCAATTTTTTCTTCAACTATGGAAGTGTTTCATGTGTTTGCTTGAAAATATACACAAATTGCTGCTTTGTTAAAGTTATAATAACCAAACATTCCTATAAAACTAATCTTTAATTCCAGGTGTGATGAACCTTAAAAGTGCATTTTATGAGCACAGTCCAGACAGTCAACTGATATTAAAAATCTTCATCTGAGGAAATGTTGACTGCATCTCTAGGACTGCCATGGGCTGCACTTTGGGGTGGTGAAGAGGGATGAGTTTGAAGCCAAGCTGAGACAAAGGGCTTGTGTGGCATTTGCCCAGGGCCAAAGGGTGCAGGGGCATCTGTCCAACATCCCTGCCTGTGGATCCAAAGTGGAGCCAGCCCCACTGGGCTCAGCCCAGAGCAGGGCTGTGCCATGGTGTGATGGCAAAGGGGGAATTCAGCAAAACGTGAGGGGTGGCTCTCAGCACAGCTCTCTCTCAAAACATTTATTTGAGGAGTGTCTACATTACACCCCATCTCTCTCAGTTCAATCCCTGCTGTACTTCCAGTTGCAGCCTGGAGCACTGTGAACATGTAGCTAGGGAAAAAAGGTTTTAATCAGGAAATGCTGAGAATGTGCCCATTAGCAGAAATGTTTGGATGTGGGTAGTTATTTAATCCTTCATAGGACAATTAGAAGGCACAGAAGGGTCTGAGCAGCTCCTCAGTAGCACAGCTCTGTCCACCTGCCTTACCTGGTAAAGCCTTCATGCCCTGTGTGTACATCATGTGGCTGGAGCTGAGGGGCAGTGGCTGTCAGCACAGGCAGAGTGGGAGAGAACAGAGAGACATTTAGGTACCTGTGAGATACGTGCAAAGGGCTGCAGCGCTCTGATTAAATTTAACTTCCCTTGCACTGCCACCAACAGCCCCACTCTGCACAGCACTGGTTAAACTGGGAAATGAGCTCCCCTTTGGAAGTGGCAAGCAAATCAAAAAGTGCTGCCTCACACACAGGATCCCATCACAGCTCCAGTGAGATGGTATGGATGGCAGAGCAAAGGGCTGGCTGTGTCACTGCTCAAAAAAGGAAGGAGAGAGTAACCAAATGTGTCAGAGGATGCATTTTCTTGGCAACACGTTTAAAGGCTCATATCTAAAAATAATAAATCTCAGCTATCTGTGTACAAATAATAAAATTAATAAATCAGCACTGTCTGCAAAGTGCTTGTACAACATCAGAAGATAAACGCTGAACTTTCCCAAAGCTGGTGCCAGCTTTGTTTTAACACCTCTGAATAATGGAGAAAGTTTTATGCCAGCAGGGCCCAGGAGCCAGGGTACCTGGTGGAAATGTTGGGGGTCTGAGGGCAGGTGCCCCCTCCTTGCCTGTGCTCAGTGTGCAGCACAGGCTATCATCTCCAGGAGCAGCAAAAGCAGCAAGTGGGCAAATGGGAAACCCCAAAGCACCCAAAATATCTGCTCTGCCCTGTACTGGTGTCTGTGCAGGCTGCAGGGTGATTTGCTGCACAGCTGTGCAGGATGTTTACAGTAAGCTGAGTCACCCTCAGGCTCCATCTCTAACGGGATTTCAGTCACCTACTTCACAAGAAGGACCTTTAAATTTAGGTACCATAACCTTGAATTGCTTCCTGGCCTAAGTATTTCCTGTAGGAGAAACGTCAGCTTCTTGCAAGTGAGATTTCATTCCCAGTCTCTTTAAAATGCCTTTGAGTTCATGCAGGGGTGAAATCAAATAGCAATTAAATAAAGCCCAACAGGGAGAAAAATTGTCATGAACAATGACTTCTAATGACTGCCTGTAACCAAGTAATTTAGCCTGTCTGAGCAGAGCAATTCCTTTAAAACTTTCCAGTGTGGCTGTCCAAGGCTCATTTTGCAAGAAGAGAGAACAGAAGTCTTTAAACATTTTGAAAAAACCAGTGAAGGTTTCTAAGCTGCTGTAAAATGTGAGGTTAGAAGAAGGGAATGGTAGTTTTCAGGCTTCAAGGAGAAAACAAAGTACTGGCTTTTGGCAAGCACTGGGCTCCTGCACTAATTTTGGCTGGAACAGCACCACAGAACTTGCATCTCTCAAGGGCTGTTGCTTCTATGCCATGTGAATTCTGTTGGGGAGTTCATGCTTTTGTGTAGGCTGCTGGTTGCTGGAGAATACTACAGGTGAGAATTACCAATGCTGTGGTGCAGAGAGGGTTAAGTAACTCCACAGCATCCCTTCTGTTGGAGAACCATCAGTCCATCAGTCATATGGAATCTGGACAATTTCTGGCTTCCGCTAGCTGCACATTAGGTGTCCATTTCCTTTATTACTGCATGTTTCAGGTCCTTAAACATTCAAATCATAGCAATAGCCACATATGGGAATGAGAAGTGTTTCTGAAGAGCATCTGCTGGAATTGCACATGGGACACAACAAGAACAGAAACATGGGAGGAAGTGTGAGGATTGAGGTTGTGGCAGTAAGTTCCTGCAGGTACAGGTTGGGCAGGTGTGGGGAGGGCTCTTCTCTCTTCCCTCCTGACAGCAGTGACTGCTGCTGTGATTAATCCCCTCAATGGAGACTTCCTCCTCTGCTTTGGCCAACAGCCCACCTCCCCACAGCACCTTGTACCACCTTGAGAACCTCTCACACCTCTCTGGTTCTGTAGTTCTGTGCCCTGCAGGTACCTATTCCACCTGAGTCACCTGAGTAGTGGAGGTGATGTAAATGACTAGTCCTGGGCAGCACTGAGCAGCACGTCTTGCACCTGCCTTTAACTCAGTTTTTATGAGATGTCTTCACTATAACTTTCTGATTTAGGTACACCCCAAATTACTTTTTCTTTGGTAAACCTCACCTTATAACTAATTTTTTTTTCCAGCAAAAAGAATCTGCATCCCTAAGAGTAGTGAAACTCCAGGGCTGCATGTTAGCCCTGCTTACAGTGCAGCAGCTCTCCCAGGACAGCTGGGGTGACTGTGCACGTCCCTGGCTGCTGGGGACCTTGGCATGCTGGCTCAGCACCACTGCTCAGTGCAGCAGGGCTGGGAGAAACAGTGGCATTTACTGTGGCATCTTTTCAAACCCCTGCCTGGCAACCCCCAGCCTAAGGCACCCTCTGGACAGAGCCCCACGGTGGTGGTCCTTCCCCCCACCATCACTTCTTTAGGGTGCTGGGAGCAATGGGTTCTCTTCACTGCCTGACCTCACATCCCTCACTGCAGGACACAACCCAGACAGAAATATCACCTTGTTCGTACTTAATAAAAAAGTCATTTTCACCCCAAACAGGGCTAGTCTTACTCTGAAGCTGGCTTGCTCTCCATGGAAAATGGGCCTGATACTGCTTTAACAGAATGTGCAGAAGTGAACCCATTTGTTTATACTGAGCTAGGAAAATCCCTTCCCTTTGCTGTAGTTACAAATGTTTTTCACACTACTGTTCAGGACTTCTGCTTTTCATGTCTGGCCTAAGAGACTGCCCTCTCCAGCCATCGAGGACTTATTAACCCCATTTATGGGAAATGCTTGTGCACTGACTCAGAGGGAAGAATGACACTTATTGAATCACCAGCACCAGCATCCCATGGGTTTTCCTTGGAGGCCTCTCAGCTAAATATTAGTTAGGAAAACACAGGGCCATGGGGACTGCAGCCCTGGCTGCAGCCAGCAGCTCACCTCTCATGGTTCTGTGCACACAGACGTGCCTGTAACCCCTGGAGCCCGGGCTCTGCCTTGGCTGGGTGCAGGCACTGCAGCTTTGCCTCCAAAGCTCACATCTCACTGCAGATTCATTCTTTCCATGGTGCTCTGTCCTCAGCAGCAGCCTGCCTCTTGCCCTCTGACAGCCAACTGGGATGTTTTCAGGCAGTGCCCTCTGCCTCCCCCACCCCAGCTCTGGCTCTGGCAGGGGCAGGGGGTGCACAGCAGCAAACAGAACTTCCCAGTACCTCACATGCCAGGCTTTTCCCTTCCTTGTCCTTCCAGCACAGGTTTTGGTGTGGCACCCCACTGTTCCTCTGCCTCTCCATCCTTTCTGCCCTCTCCTGAGGAGGAGTGGGACAGCTCAGCAGAGCAAAGTGCTGCAAGCAGGGAGAGCTGTGTCTGTGAGCACCTGGGGCTGCAGGAGGCACGGCTGGCTGCCCTGGAGGAGGCACACCTGGTCTGTGCAAGACATGACCAAGAGAGGATCATGGTGTGTCTCTGAGGCCTGGACATCCTCACTTCTTTCTGAATTGCCAGGAGTCAGGATGGTCAGTCTGGCTCAGAGCTCAGCCTCTGGCTCAGGTCTGGAGTAAGTAAGAGACATTTTCATGTGGAAACCAGCCCTTGACACCATCAGAATGGGTGAAGCTGCCTAGGCAGGCTGACTAGATGCAGGAGTGGGTGCCAAAATAGATATCTATCAATAATTGTGATGAGAAGATAATATTTTTCTTAATCTGAGACCACAAAACGGTATGATGTTGATGCTCTAAAGAATGTTATTTTCTTGAATTCTGAAAGTGAAATGGTACTTGTTTTTTAAAAAAACCACCTCTTTGCTATGGACTTAAGTGTGTCTAGAAGTTTGTTATTTGAAATATAATGGCCTGTATTTGTTATTTTTCTTGCACAGATGCCTTTTCAAAATATCCAAAAATGCTGAAAAGATTTGATGCAGGAGGTATTTCAAGTAGTCTGGATACATCCATTGTAGTCTATTATGCAGACTTTGCATTTGTTTTTGCACCTGAATGTATTTTAAAGTACAGATAGCAGTATAAAAAGCATTCAGATAAAATAAAGACAGCACTCTTTCTCTGCCTGTGTGTGAAGGCAAAAGAGAAATGGGGGAAAGCCATCAATCATCACACTTAATAGGTGTGAAAACTGCTCAGATCTTTGCCTAGATCCCAGTTACATCCCAAATCATACCAAAATATCACCAAGAACACAAGTCAGGAGTGCAGAAGGAGACTGGTCCTGAAGTGTGTCAGCCAGCAATGAATCAACCCAGCAACACCTGCCAGCCCCAGCAGGAGATTTCAATGTGTGGTCAACAAAATCTTGATCTAAGCCAAAGTCCCTGATGCAGCTGGCATCCCACTTTATCCTGTAAAAGTCTTTGAACCTGTCACCAGATTTCTGGCCTGGTCAGACACTTCATGGCTGCCCCCTCCCAAATGGAGTTTATCCTGTCTGTGCAGTTTCATGTGCAGAAATAATGGTCATTCTCCCTCTACAAACCACTGCATAGTTCTGGCAATACAAAACGACTTTGCAGTGCCACTCGAACCTGGACACACTACAGTGCTGTGTGACACTTTTTAGTACTCTTTCTTACCAGGTCCCTTTCTTAGACACAAACAAATTTCTGAAATTTTAACCATTTTTTTTCTGACATTTTCCATGCTAGGCATTGGCCTCAAGATTTTCGGTCACAGTTTTCTGGTTTTTATAGGAAGGTGGCAGAAAAAGTCAAAATTTCAACATTTTTACATGATTTTACTGATTTACTGGAGTGAAATCTTGTTCCCTTTTCCCTGAGTGAACGCCATGCTTTGGGGGTGGTGGCAGTGGTACAGGCTGAGAGAGAGGCAGAAGAGGAGAGCCAAGAGAGAGACACAGGCTGGAAGGAGGAAGAGGGCTGAGCTCTGGGCTGCAATATGGATCAAGGTCTAAGCACCTTGGTAAACCCTGCTCTCATGGACCCCATGAGGCTGGGGAACACACACTTATGTTTTTCTAGAAGGACAGGGTCCAGTTGTACTGCAGAACTCCTTGCTGCTTGCATTTTGCAGCCTTTTCTCCCTATCCCATTTTTGAATAGTATATTCATAGATGCTAAGCTCTCTCAAGCCAACAGCAGTGTTTTCATTGATTTAACACAGCCAAGGTTTTAAGCCAGTCCCAAAAATTAAACAAGTGATGATTTTGTCTCAGCAATGGCTAAACCAAAGCATTGGGAATATTCCTCTCCCCTTCTCCCTCAGGACAGAAGGATTCAGCATATGTTGTGTAAAGTTTAAATCAGACAAATAGTATAAAATCCCATTGTGCTGGCTGCTGTAGAATGAGAAGTTTTGGATGTTTAAGTCATGGTAAGAAAGGGTTTGTCCTTGGCATCAGAAATCTTATTTGTGTATGGTCATGTTTGCAAAAGTTTGTCACAGTGATCAAGCAGTGGCTGTTTCACAGAGCAAACTTTCATGGAGATGAGGAGCAAAATAGCAGCTTCAGGTCTTGAACAGGTTAAGAAAAATCTGTTCACCAAGAAGCCCTGGTTATGTTGCTATGTTCTCTCTTTGCTGACTTTTTTGTTTTGTTTTTTTTCTGTGTTATGTTTCTCCAGGGTACCAAGGTCTGGCTGCTGGGCTGGATTCATGAATCCCCTGAGACTGTGCAGCAAATCCCCCTGGCTTTGCTGCCTGCCTGAGGCATTTCTTGTCTTTTCATTGCACAGAGCTGACAGGCCATCTTATCTCCTGGCCACCTCAACTCCTGGCCATCTCTTCAGCATGTTGTCAGGGATTTGATGTGATTTTCTATCTGTTTAGTATAACAAAGCACACTACCATGGGTATAACATAGTTTCTGTTATGAGCTGATCTTTTTTGTGATCAGTTTTTTCCCTTTGTAGAGGTCTTGTCTCTCATAGATTTCAAGTCCTTTCCCACTTTCTGCCTTCACTTTACTTGTAATTTCTTGAAGAAGGAAATAAACTAGTTGGAGTTTCCAGATTTAATGAAGATGTCTGGGTAACTTGTGATGACTTGGTAAACAGGAGATCATAGTGAAGGCTCATTTGGATATACTTTCAATGAAACTGTCCAAATAAAAAGGACTCAGGGCAGCAGGGAAGGGTAACCTAAGCAGGTAAGAACAGACATATAGGCTCTTACTCCTTTTCCAGGCAGGAGCCCCTGCTGGAGGCAGGATGCTGCCCATACAGCCCCTTTGCTTGGCCCAGTAGGGCCCAGTAGGACCAAGCTTTAGCTTTAGCTGAACATATCCTGCAGCTGAACCACCTAATGTGCAAAGAAACATTCTCATCTATTCAGCTTCAGCCAGACACTTTCTCATCCCAGCCACTCAGTTCATGTACTGGAAGAGATTGTGAAAAATTTATTAAGTATGGGAAAAAATGATCAGCAAATATTGTGAATGTTTAAACACAAGAGTTAACATTCTGTTTTACTAAATTTTTGATAGCAATATCAGTTCCAGCAACATTCCTAGAAGCATGAGCACATCTTAAGAATGCTCTGATTTCAAGAAGTTATTGAGATGACTTCTATCACAGACACAGATCTTGCTTACTGTCAGTGCCTGTTGAACCTCAGTGTGGCTGTGGACTGGGGGCCTGCAGGCAGGAAATCCTCCTGGCTGTGGTTTGATCCTTCCCCTTTGCTGCATCACATCTCCTGCTGAAATGCACTGTGTGCTAAGGGGATATTAGACACAGCAATTTGGTATTGATTATATAAAATGACCATGACTCATACTGCATTATTTTGTTCAGTTTAAACTGGTATTTTACATTTATTCCTTACATGTAATGGAACTTTACACTGTTCTACAGGTCTGCCTTTCTACAGGTTTTCCTTTTTCTGCACAGGCTGCTCACTCTGGAAAAGTGGTTTGGGAATCTGCATTATGTAACTACCATAGACTAGGTCCTTCTCAAACTTATTTAAAGGTAATCTACACTACTTTCCTGTCATTCCTAAATATTGATGGGTACTATTTGGCTAAATAAATAATTATGACAGCCAATTTCACTTTGAAAAGGGTCTAAAGCTGCCCTGGCTAATCTCTTATCAGCTAATAAATACTAGCCAGCTGTGTTTGTCAGTGTCTTAAGTAACACAAGGATAGAGGCACTTCATATCTAATGCAGTGCATTTTCATTATTCTGGTTTAATTATTAAGTTCCTATGCAGATGTTTTCATCAGTTGGTAAGGGGAGTGCTTATTCTCCTATGTTGCCATTTCCAGTAAGGTCTGCCATCCAAGGGAGCTGGTTTCAGGGAATTTAGGTGTGTGGGACAAAGTTCCTGCATGCTGTAACAGTGAACAAAGAGGGAGAGAAAGAAATTTGTCTCTGGTTAGTTAGTCACTGATCTCCAAGGAGCTTTCTGTGAACTGCATCAATCCACACAGCTCAAGAGATACATTTGTACATGAGTTTTGGGAACATGGGTATATTACAATATACAATATACAATATACAATATACAATATACAATATACAATATACATTGGTGTATGTCAATATAGATCTCAATGCCCATCTCTGTCAGCTGCTCCCTGACACTTGTATATTTTGCTCTGCTTTGAGCAGAAAATAACTGACTCAGCTTCACTGGGAAAAAAAATGAGGAAGAGCCTATGTGAAGTATCTTGGCATGCATTCCCCTTCATGCCCTTATATTGGCAATATTCCAGCTGCCCTGGAAAAGTTGAAATCGCCAAAGAATCTTCAAAAAATTAAAGACTACATCTAATAAAAAGGCAAGGAAATTGATGATCTTGCCAGGTAGTTGTTCTCACTAAGAAATTTTGAAAAAAAATATTTCCAATACACTTGTTCTGATTCCAATTGGAGACTTCCTTGGACTGGAACAGAGTGGAGTTCTGGTGTTCAGTGTGCAGCAGCTCAGCACTTGAGAGATGCCATTTCTCAGCTTGGCTGCTGTCTTCAAGAAATAAAAAAAATCACCTGCTATTTCAAGAAGTAAAGTAAATATGTATCTTTACTGTTTGCTCAGTGCAAACTTTCATTTAGTAGCACCAAAAAAAGAAAAAAAAAGAAAAAATAAAACCCACACAACACCACCTTCCCTTTAGAAAAATTGTATTTAAATTAAAACTAGCATAATTTGTGCAAATTATTTCCCTGGTTTTTCTGTACTTCAGTCAATTTTTGAAGGTTTCAAAAAATATAGGATTTTTCAACATTTTCTGCCATGGACAAAACCTCCCTAGGGAACATGTTTGTGTTTCTGTGAGTGCAAAATGATATTCTGCTTCAGGAATGTATTTTGTAAATAGACAGGGTTTTACTGTGAGTCATTAGTGAAATTAAATTTCTGTTAGAAGAATGAGTTGCAAAGGTAATATCCACAATATTGTAATTTAAAATCAGGTTACTTGAAACCTTGTTGTCACCAAAATATACTCAAATAAGGGGTTCTTTGACTTGCTGGAAAGAAGAGGCTTTCATAGGACGAACCAGGCCTCAGATTATTTGGTTGGTTTAAATTTTTTTGACAAATCTGAATGGCATGATAGGGGTTGAAATAAGTGTCCAGAGAGAAAACAGGAAGGAATCATTCCCTCTGGTCATTCCCTGTGTCTGTCCCCATGGTGGGCTCCAGGAAGAGGTAACAGGAGCAATTGCATGTAAAGTCCTGACCAAGCCCCATCAATCCACAGTGAATCATGCTCAGTGAAATACATTTTGGGGTAGTTTTGCTGTCAAACAATAACAAGTTTGCATTTGCCTTTGTATTTTTTTTTTTTTTCTTCAAAACCTTAACCAGATTTGGGCAGCTTTTCTTGGACATACAATTCCTACCTGGTGTTAGTGCAGTCTTTCTGCTAAATTTCAAGCCTTTGATACAAGGATGGGAGGCAAAGCTACAGATTTTTAATGAAGGAGTAAATTTTCACATATTAATTCAGGTTTATGTACTGTTTTCAAGATTATTATGAGCAGCCTTCAGGACTTTCCAAATTTTTTTTATTGGATTCAACTACAAGTTTTTTATTATCCTTTTAGTGCTTAATTGTATACATCTGCATCTGAATGCACATACTTATATTGGTTCAAATGTAATCTTTCAGTTTTGGAGAAAACTGAACTTGATTACAAGTGTTTTATTCTGTTCCCTGTACATTTTAAAAGGCAGTGCACGTAGCTCTGCATGTAGTGAGGTGACAGACATATATTGTTATATTCATATGCCATCTTCAGATGGGTATGAAGGAAAGCATTGTCTTCACTGTCAATACAGTGTTGAGACTGATTGTATTTTAATTTGATGTTTGCCACATGCATGTCTCTTAAAAAGCACTAAATAACAAACCAGGAGAGAAAGAAAAACAAATCCCTGCCTTCTTGCCTTGCCATAATAGGGCTGGAGTTATTTCAGGAACGAGCTGGACTGGCTTTTCCTGGGACTTAAAAATATGCAAGTGACCGTGGTTTCCAGAAAAGAATCGAATGGAATGAGATGCCAGCATTGGAAAAGAGACCCTTTCCAGATGCTGGCTTGCTTTGTACTGGTTTATGCTGGTCCTGACCTCAGGAACATGGTGTTCCACCGACTGTGAGAGCTCTTCCTGTGGCTAATCACAAATCCACACTCCCAGGTTAAAGAAAAGCTATGGAGGCTAAGGAAGATTAATTCCTGAGAGAAGCATGTTTGTTAGGAAAGCACAGTTTAGTAAAGCAGAGCATTCACATCATCAGCAGCCATTGCTGACATTATTTTCCTCTGGCAAGAGCTGATAAAGATGTATCAGCAGCACCAGGACCCAGAGCACTGCCTTCTACCTCCAGTGACTGTGAAGGACAAGCTCAGGATGACTAACAGCAGCATAGGGTAGGCTTTCCAACCTGCAATAAGTTTTCTGATAAGCTCTTAACAAAAATAATGGAAGCTCATCCCTTGACCTTCATTAGCATTGCCTGAGTGCTAAATCCTTTGCTTCAGCAAGTTCTCCTCAATTTTTTCCTAATTATATGGGAAAAACATGAGCTCAGGCTCTCCTTCCTTCTCCCAGTGTAGGTAAAATGCTGCTGGCAGGAAAAATGGTGGTGCTCTGCCTGGAGGTTTTGGGGGCTACTTGTGCTGCAGACCCAAGGACAGAGGTCTTGTTGCAGGGACTCTGCCATTATCTTGTCCCAGCTGACAGCCATCTGATGTGTGCTGGCTGCCTCCTTCCATCGTGGGTGTGGTGGTGCTAGCAAAAAGGGGAACCAGCGTGCAGCAGAGTCTGCCAACACAGAGAGCCGTGACATGGGTGGTGGCATTGCATTGTGCATTTGAGATAATGCATTTGTTGGCTGAATGCACCAAAAAGAGTACTGCAATCATGCACTGTTTTTGTTCCATGGAAGCATAAACCCACTCATTTTATGAGATCAGCTGTGCTGCCTCTCAAGGTAAATTTAAAAGATGCATTCAGACTGTCTGCCTTTTGAACCTGGGAAGGTTCAAACCTCATGAACCTTGAGGCTGACTTGCCTTCATCTTGTTGTTGTGCTCAGGGCAGCCAGTCATGGGTCTGCATCCCATTTTAATGGGTGCTTTACAAATATAGAATAAAGAGGTTCTTAGTATGAGGCAATAGATGGATGCAGACTGAGTGTGAGTGAGAAGGTATGGCTCAGCTTTCTAAGCAATTGTAACAGCATTGCCACTTTTTTTCTTTTCTGTTGGCAAAAGACATTTTAAGGAAGGATTTGAAGGATGATAATGGAGAAATTATCAATCTGCACTCTAATTACAAGCACGCAGCATGAAACCACAGTACTGCTTCATTCTTGTGGTTTGAGTTGTCCAGTCCCTGGGAAAGACACAGCTTTGTTTTGTCCAGAGCTTTCCCAAAATCAGGGACTGTGCTCCAGACATGGTGGTTAGCAACTGGTGCTTCAACAGAGGGATTGCTGATGTGAGAGGTCTGCTTTGTGATGAAAACTGGTCCATCTTCTCCTTTTGCAGTGGTTGATGACTGATTCTGCAGTAATCCAGGGCTTCACCCTGGCTCAAACCCCACTGACTGCAGCAGACTGGGGTTAGACCCTGAGCTTGTTCTCAGGAACAGCACATGAAAAGTGTGAAAGAGAAGAAGGAAGTAAGACACAGCAGTTCATTTCTCAGGGTAGTTTTCAAATCAATAAACACTGAGTTCATAAGAATTCAAAGGGAAGAAAAAGACCAAATCTTTCCTTGATGGAGAAGGCAAAAGTCTAGGGGGAAAAATAGGTTTGCATGAGAAAGACAGGACTTCAAAGAAGGAAAAATTGTCAGCATTTTTTTCCTCTTTAAAGCCTGGCTATTTTTGCTACAAGCTTCAGTTTTCTTTGTTTTGTTTTTTTCCCTTTTAAATTTTTTTTTATTATTTCTTTTTTAATCAGATGGCGTGCACATGGGTTGGTTTCACTGGAAATAAAATTCCAAAAAAAAATTAAATTATTTAGACTTACTGGTTTACAGAAGGCAGTAAAAAGTGTCTAAACACCAAATATGCCAATAATAGCAGTAACAGAATGAATTGTCCAACAGAAAACTCCTAATCTTGCTTAAATCTCACATCACCAAGTTTACCAAGCTGTCACAAAATTAATTGTGTCTTGGTAATTTAGTGGAAGCAATAACAGTGTCCTGCAGGAAACCTTGTGGTGTGCCAGGCACAGTGTTGCAGATTTGAAACTGCCTGGTCCATGTCTGGTGCATTTCTAGACTTCTGGGACATAGCCATTCCATGAGTTCATTTTTTAAGAAGAGAAACTTATTTTTAATTGTTGCAAATATTAAGAGTGCATTTTTTTTACAAAATAATTTATTGTGAGACTGTGGGGATTGCCTTGGTCTAGATGCAACATGAGCTTTTATTCTGAACTGAAGCCACTCCAGAACAATTAGTACAGCTTTGACCTGACATAAGTATATGGGAGGAACACATCTTCTGTCTTTGAAATTTTATAATCTGAAATGTTATAGTTAACAGTCCCAACTGATGGAATTTGGAGGTCTCATTGCTGTTGTGTCAGTCTGCCTGAGCATGCCTGGCTGACTCTGTCTGGGTGGAAGGAGAAAGAATTTTATCTTCATGTTCCTTTCCAGACAGGAAAGAGTTCTGGTGCAGTTGTACTGTTGGTGGTTGTTGGTAGGGACCATGTAACACATTTTCTGTGATGTGCCATCCAAGCATGTTAGGGTTGAACACTTCATCACCACTGGCCTCAGAGTAGAAATGAGAACATGTTTTCTGGCAGCAAAGCAGTGGGACCCTTGAAGAATAGTGAGACTTCAGAAGAAGAGATAAATAAACTGAACATTGTTTTAGTTTGGCATATGTTTTAAATTAGGATACAAAACCCAATTATTTTTTATTTAAAACTTATTGAAGTTTCAAATTTTTTGGTTTGCAGCTTCAACAAAGAAAATTCTTTATCTTGAAAGGATAGAAGCACATTGATAACTTATTGATATTGCTTTATAGAACTGAATGACTGCCCTAGATGTTCTTATTTTTCAGAATCACTTCTGTGAGAGACTGTACATCGGGAAATAATATTTTGCAAAGCTGAAAACATAAACTTGGCCTTCTGCCCTTCTTTTATCTGAAGTGTTTGATTTTGTTTTGTCATTCTCTTCAGCTTAATTTATGTAATTTTCCTTTTCCCTTTCCATATTTCACAGATTTGGTTGTTCATGTTTTTGAAAGTATGAAAACAGAGATGGAAGGGCTGTGTTCCAGCTGCTGGTTTCATTTTTCAAAATGTGCAATGGTAGCTGAGAATCCCAAAGGATATAAGTGAAATGAAATCTCTGAAATGATTATAAGTATTTTCTATCTCACTGTTTGAAATTTGTGTGGCTCTGTTGGTAGATGTGTGTTTTGTGGTGTCAGGTGACTGATGTGGTGCCTGAAGAAAATAAAATAAATTAATAAATGGGTTTCTGTCAAAATAATAATAAAAATTACCCCACCTCTATATTTAATAAAAGGTCTTTACACAAATGAATTTATATTCTACTGCATGACAGTTCTTCATTTCCTCCACATCCAAATCTGGAGTTGCCTTGGTCATGGAAATTTCCTGCCTTAGAAATATAGATAGTGATCAAATAGTGATTCCTAAAAAGTTTTTATGATGCAATGCAAGTGCAAATAAAGTGCAGTTATTTATTTATGAGTATTTTCTCTTTCCAGAAAAAAACAGAGTTTAGAAGCAAGCACACATATAACCCTTCTAGTCCCTTGTTCAAAGTAGACCCTGTGGATGAAATTCAGACCCTATGTGGAAGCCCTCCAGTTTCATCAGAAGAATGAGATATATTTTCAGGAATCTTCTAGGTTTGAAAGGAAAAATACCTTTCATTTCTAGAAGAGTGTTCATATGCATCTAGGCAATTGCCTCCTGCTCCATTTCCTCCTTTAGTTTAATTTTGCAGCTTCATATGTAAGCACATTCCCTGCTTCTTCCTCCTGACTGATGCTGCAAGGCCTGAACATTCTCCAGTCTAAGAATGACTTGTGCTACTGCAAATGTAGTAGCATGAAAATTGCTGTCAATAGAAGTGATGAATAACAATCCTTCTGTATTATATTTGTCCTCAACTCCAATAGGAAAGGAAGTTATAGATTTTACTGTATACATTAAGGAATTTTTTTTCTTACATCACATTTCTTTGCCATTTTTTTTCATGGCTTAATTTGTTTTATGTTCTGTGCTCAGCCATCCAGCTTCATCTTCTGGTGCAATTTCATAAAAACTTGAGACTCCAGAAGGGCTGAAGTTGGATGGTGATCAGTCAGGGTGTGTGTGATTAATATGCTGCTCAAATGCTGGAAGAGGTGAAAGACAAGGAGAGAGCCAGAAGTGCAACCAAGTTTATTTCATGCTATTGACAGATAGCTCAGACAGCATCATCTCAGGTTCTTCATCTATTTGAAGTACTCAAAATTCATTTAAAATGCAACAAAGGTATATGACAGCATCAAAGGGCTTGGAGTAATGAAGCCAGTTAAATGAGAACACAAACAAATGGTTGGAGTACTGCAGGAGTGGTGAAAAGCACAGAGATCACTGTGGATTTTTTATCCAAAACATATGGTTCTCTCCAGAGTGAAGTGACTGAGTTGAACCAGCACTGGAAGCAGTGGGAGAAGTGTTCTGGGATATAACAAGAAACAGTTCTTCCAAACAAGCAATGTCATCAGGCATTTTCGTGCATCCTGAAAGGATCTTTTATGTGAAGGACTAGGATTTTTCTCTTCTCCTTTTCTCTATTCTCTTCTTTTTTTCCACTCAGTAGTTTTACCTAAGTGAATTTTGGGCATAATTTACTTTTACTTATGATCCTTTGTATGTTTGGTAGCCTCTAGCAGGTTGGATGCTACTATGCAGGTAAAGTAGCTCCAGTCTGGCTGCTGTACCAGTGGAAACCATAATTAAGTTCATAATGAATGTCTGGATCTGCATGGATTGTTTATGTGTGGTAGATCCTGTTCTGGTGGGATATATCAGGCTGTGAATAGTTGTTCACAAATGCACCACTTGGTGAGACAACAGAAATCTTGTAAAGTGGCATGATGTTTTCCATAATTCTGAAAAACACATGCCAGAAAGTTGTGAAAGTCTTTGCTTTATTTTCTAGAAGCCATGCATGTAAAACATGGTCTGAGATTTGTCAATAGCAGTGGATAATTCCTGAAGCACTCCTCAGCTACAGTAGCTAATGCAACCCTTCTAAATATGTGACTACAGCATAGCAACAAGACTCTGATTCAAGAACTCAAAACACTACTGAAGACCAGGACTCCCTTCTACTGTTTCTATTCAGAAATGTTGCTCATTAGGAAATGACATTTTTTTAATGGAACACTGGAATGATGGAAGAAAAAGGCTGAGTTTTGGATGAATGAATAATATCAGAAACCAACTGCCTGTGGAAGGGCTGGTTGAATTTCAGATTCTGTTGCTGTTTGGTGCCCAAATGGGATCTCCTCTATTTTTTAGCTTCACAGAATTTTACATGGAGAAGGGACAACCATGGCAGTCAGATCAGCACTTCCACATTCTAATGCCCTAAGACCCTTCCTATCACTCTCTCTCACAGCTCTTATTCAATGACTGTGAATTGTGTCACTCTTCCTACCCATAGCACCTGATATTTGCATGGGTTAAAGAGTATTTTAATCCAAATTGATTGAACTGTTGTGTCCCTCAAGCTGATTGAACTGTTGTGTCCCTCAAAGTCCTTGTTATTTTACAGATAACAAAATTATAAATTTAAACAGTAGCTATATTTTTGTTTTCTCCTAGTTCATTTTAAAGGTACTGAGAATAAAGATGTTTAGTCTAGTGCAAATTCTTGCTCATTATGTGAAGTAAATTTCTTTGATCTCTGAGGAGTCAGATTTTATTTTTTTTAAAAGGAAAACCATTTTTTAAACTTTGTATATTCAGATATCAAGATGATGACTGATGTAACAGGTATGAATAGAATAGACTAGTATTATGAAATATGCCATGTGGACTATGTTTTTAGCAGTCTTAAAATTTGGAAGTTTGAGACACATTGGTTTTATGTAGGAATCATTTCCAGATATTGAAGAAAAGTGTTAGTTTTCTCAGAAATGTTCAAGTAAAGTTGACTTTTATATAACTGTGAAAAAATGTGCTGCTATGTGCAGAAATCTTTAAGAAAAGTGCCAATTTATATGGCTTTTCCCCTAATATTCCTAAAATGGTATTTGTTTTCTTAAAGGAATGAGCCAATATGTCTGCCTTGCCCAGAAATATTTATTTGAAAGCATGTTTTGAAAAGTAAATATGCTGATTGAATCAATACATTGAATTAATTGAAGAAATAACAAGTTCAAAGGCTAATAATAATAATAATAATGACAATGGTGATAGCAACCAAAGTCCAAAGAATGTAGCTGTCATTAAAATATAGAGCCTATGGAAAAGCTGGAGCTTGTCAAATGAGAAAAGGATGGTCTGTGTAAACTTTGAGAAAAGTAATGCCCGAGGATTAATTTATGTGTTTTGTTATTCATCATTGCTTGGATGTCCACATGGAATGGGTGAAAATATTCACAATTCATGAAAAAGAAAAGATTTTTGTACATGATTTTTTCATTTGAAGATTCATAATTGAAATGAACTTTTTTCATCCCTGTCCAGATCTAAGCTTGTCACTGATTCAGAAACAATGCCATATGGTTTGAGTGGCTAATCACACAGCATAAACAACAACAAAAAATGGTCAGAGAGAACATCTGGTGAACAGTCTGAATCTGAAGATCATCCTGATTATTCTGTGAATATTTATGAGAAAAAAATGTTGATAATGAACTAGTCCATTAGCCCATAAGCTGTTCACCATGAAAAGAAGGAATTACTTACGCAATCGATTTTATTGCAAGTGAATCATTAAATCTGTTCAAATTTAACATGTTATGATTATAACAAGGCTTTTGCTCTGCTGGAATCTCTATCTCTCTGAATCTAGAATCTGAAGCCAGCTTCTGTCAAGAGATTCTAAACCTGTGTTTAGATTTTGTTGTGTATTTTATTCACAAAGAGTGCATCACTAAGAAAGAATGGAAAAAATTGTGTCAGTGTGTTTAGAATATATCTCACAGATTTCAGAACACAGCAGTTTAGGATAATGAAATATATTTGTACGTATGTTAACTTGTGCCATGTATTAAGTAGCTCAATTCACAGGAACTCAGTATTTAAGAAAGCCTGACTAAGCACATTTAGAAGATTTCCTTCTGTGTATTGGAAATTTTTCCATAGCTCCAGATGTAGAAAACATATTCTCTGAGCCACCTGTTCCAGTGTCTCACCACCCACATAGTAAAAGTTTCCTCTAATATCTCATCTAAACTAGCTTTCAGTTTAAAGCTGTTGTACCTTTTCCTATCACTATATTCCCTGATAAAGAATCCCTTCCCATCTTCCTTGTAGGCCCCCTTTGGGTACTGGAAGGCTGCTATAAGGTCTTCCCAGAGCCTTCCCTTCTCTATGCTGGGCAAGCCCAGCTCTCTTAGCCTGTCTTCATAGAAGAGGTGTTCCAGATCCCTGATCATTTTTATGTCCCTCCTCTGGACCTACTCTGTAATGCTGGGCAGGCCACAGACCTGAACACATTACTCCCAGTGGAATAATTACTTAATTCTTAGTCTGAAATTGTTGAGAAAACCTGCCATTGATTTTACTGGGCTAGAATTTCAGTCTTGCCATTGCACCATCACTATACTGACAATCCATCTGCTTGGACAAGGCATTGCAATGAGGGGTTAAGACTTTATTTTTATCTTGTTTCATTTGCATGTCTTGTATAGATCACTCCTTGCTCTGTGCATTTTTCTCCCCCATCACCTATTGTTTGTGCTGCTTGTTCATCTCAAACAGTAATGCCTTGGAGCAGTATGTCTCCCTTACACATTACTCAACATCCCCAAGGCTTGAAAATCACAGAAGTATTTAGATGCTATTGCTATATGAATAATAAACAATTAGAATTCTGTTCTATGAAGAAATCCAAGCTCCCTTGCTGCATAGACTCATCAAATCCTTTACAGGAAGAAGGCATATATTTTTAAAGATGCTTGATTTTTTAGCACTGCCCTCAGCTGATATTACAAGTATATGCAAAAATGTATGTATTCTGAATTTCTACAAAAATAAGTTTGTTTTCTTTAAAAATAATGAGTTTATGCTAGTTATTTTTGATGGTGTTTCAGACTGAAATAGCACTATAACTAACTGCAGAAGGTCTTGTGGCTCACACCACAGCAAGTTCTAAAGCTTATGAAGTCAATGGTCCAGTTTTCACTTAGATGAAAATAAAGAGCTTCCTAGATTTGCTTTCCCAAGCCAGACTAGGGATGTGACAAGCCTAAAGTAGTTTCTGCAGTGAAACACTTCTTTTGTTAGTAGAATAGTATTAAAGTCTATTGAAACCACACCATGTTTCTTCAAAGAGGTCTTCTTATATTGTTCTTTCTGCAGTTTGCTAAACAGCAAAACCAGGTTCATTTAAAAAGTATTTTAGAAAAATTGAGGGAGAAAACTTCAGTAATTGCTTCAGTAAATACAGTTCAAAATGGCAAAATATTTGAGAAATAAAACATTTGTGATTCCAGTATTTCCACACCAGTCATTGGCTCAGATTTTATTCAATACTTATTGTCATGCTGGAAAAAAATAAGAGTTCATGTGCCCTGGTCTTATTGAGGCCAATATACTTTTCTGAGCTGGTGACAAAAACTCTGATTTTTTTTTTTTTTTTTTTAATTTAGACTTCTTTAAAAATCAAGATTTTATGAAAGAAAATCTGCTTCCAAGAAAATTGAATTCTGTGTTTCATGGTTTAGAAATCCTTGATTTTTCTGCCCCTTCATGCTGCACAGCAAGTCTCAGGGAACAACATGGTCTCACTGTTCATACTTGACATTCCCTTCCCACAGTGCTGCCCTATTCCATTGTCATCCCTGTCACAGGGCCGTGCCTTCAAACTGCTGCAGGCAGTAATTTGGCTTTTCTCATCTGTACTATGAAACATTTTATTCCTTCCTGGGAACAGTCAAATAAACAAAAAAAAAAAAAAATCTGCAATCATTTTGGTGGGAAGAGAACCTGGTAGCTACAGAAGCACATTGGTGAGGATGTTTCTCCACTTGAAGGACCATTTACAGAGGTGTTTTTCATAGCAATGTTCAGGTGGGTCTCAGGAGAAAGGAAGGAATTCTAGAGAATTTGAATTGGATTTGAATGTCTTGCAGAGGACAAACTCTAACCCTTGATTTCAGTATACCAGGAAATACTGGTTTTAGTAAAACAGTTGTGTTAGTAAAACAATTTAATAAGATAGTGGCAAGTGCCTGTCTTTTTAGATATGTGGTGCTCAGCCAGCAAGACAAGAGAAGAAGGGTGATCTATCTTGTATAAGGCTGATAATCTGAACCAGGAAAACCAGAAAAGGAGAACATCAAAATAAAGAGGATTAGGCTTCATATCCACCAAGAGGACTGCCTGAATCACACAGATGTTCAAGCTTATTCTAAGTGCTTAGTATCATATTGCAATCTAAACAGCAACAGGAGCAGAGGAAAGGAAAGTATTCAGACTTCTGGCATCTGCTGCTGTTTTTAGCCCACTTCCCTACCTAGTTGCATAAAATGTGATGGAAACTCCAAAAGGTTCCTGTAGTCTTCCTGAAGGTAAGCAGCAGGTGGGGGAGAGAGCAAGAACTCTTGATATTCCTGTCAACATGTATTTATTACAGACCAGAAACCCACACAAAAAAGTGACATTACGACTCTCCCAAACTGCAAAGTAATTCTATGAGATGTTTTGAATTTGGGGGACACCAGGGCATTTGGTCCTGAGACAAGAAAACATGGGCAACTGGGGCTTGTTAGCATCAGTGCTCAGGGAATTGCACAGATTTGTTGTATGGACAACATTTTCCTGTGAAAACAAACCTTTTAGATTTTAATTTCTGTGTCTGTTTTTCATTTTTCCCTCAAGAACCTGATTTTCAAGCAAGTCCCACTCCTCTGCTGGGCAGACAACACCAGCAGCTAGACCAAGCTGCCAGGCTGCTGTCTATAGAAACTGAAGGATTTCTGGTGATGGGCAAGTCACTGTAGGACCTGCTAAACCTTCTTTTTCACTGGTGCTTGATAACTGTCCCTTGTGTCCCCACTCACAAAATCTGTCATTTCAAGTTAAGTAGGTGTGGTTTTGTGAAGGTAGTGCCAGGCCAGTGCTTTTATGAAACCAGTGCTGCACAGTGTTCCCACATAGGTTTAAAAATGAGAGAAGGAAAAAAAAAAAAAAAGCAAGTAGGGCCATTCTAGCCCATGCTTGGCTGTCTCCAAGACATCCAGAGGTCTTGTCTGGCAAGAGAGACACAGGACAAGTGCTCCTGTAGGACACAGTCAGAGCCAGGAAAGTCTTTTCCCATTATGTCCACCAAAAAGCCTTCCCATGGATAGAAACCACTTGAGATGCTGGGCTGAATATGAGTAAATTAATGGCTTTTAAGATATCTAAGGACAGAGACATTACCATCCTTAAAATAAGAGGAAAAACTATTTTGTTCTAATAGCCTACTCAATTTTTAATTTACTTTTGTAATGTCAGTTTCTGTTTTGATTTAGCTTGAATGATTTTTTTTTTTTAACCTTTTTGGTTCAGTCCCAGACTACAAACTCTATTATTTGCTGAGCTCTACAGAATGAAGTTTATAAGGAAAGTTTATAAATGAGTTATAGGTCTGTGGTTCCAGAAAATGCTATGTTTACAGTCATTGTGTTATTTCACTTGGATAAGGTCAAACTTCAACATAAAAAAATGGAATATATATAGAAATATAATGCTAAAATTATCATCTAAGAGTTAAAGTGAAATAACAGAAAAAACTGTTGAAAGGTAAAATCTTGCCATAATAAAATAAATTTTGTTGACACTTCAGAAGAAAAGTCAGGACTATTAGTTTTTATTGTCTTCCATTGTAAACTGTCAAAATTAACACAGTTCCCCCAAGATTCATACTTGATAAAAATACAAGTTTTGCTGGAAGATTGAGCATTTTTTGTATACCACTGAAAGATTGTACCTAGAAAAGCATGGTGTTGACCTGTGACAATCCTAGCAGCATTAAGAAAATATTAAGACAGGATTCCCTTTTGTTCTGGGCTTCTTAGAAAGGAAGGAGAAATGAATACAAATGAATATTTTACAGTAACAGAGACCATAGGTGAAGATAAGGGGAAGCTGGTAACAGGAACAGAATACAAAGCAGATAGCCTGGAGCTAAGGGAGCTGAGTGCCTGGCTCAGGAAGAACTGTGATGGTCTCCAGCCTCTCTCTTCCTTGGGACACCAACTGCATCTCTACACCCGTCTCTTGGGAAACTAGACAAATCCTGTATCCATTACCAACCTCCCAACTAGCACAAAGAGGGTAGGAGAAATGCAGATGGAAAGGGACAGAAGTGCCCTCAAAGACCACGTTCTGTAATGAAAGCAGATGTGAGTTATTTGGTACAACACGGTCAAGGACCAGGCTGTGTGTCATAGAAACACTTGAGAGAGAGCTGCAGTTTTGCATCAAATTTAACTGAGATTATCCAATGGCTTCAAAATTACTGGGCTGGGAGAGAATTGTCTGATGGGTCCCTGAGCAGACAGACAGACAGACATGCACACAGCACAAGCAAGCTGAATGCTAAACTAATGAAATCCCAGCCATCTTCCTTCTAGCTTACTGGGAAAGCAGGTGGAAGTGACAAAGGCACTGAGCCCTGCTTCCCATGGGAAACCTAACCAGCAGCCCTAGTCCTGAGGTATTCAGTGAACTAGAGAAATGTAAAACACATCTGCCTTTGGAATCCCAAGCTCCCAAGCAGTACTGTGTCTTCTCTTCATGGAGTATGAGGCACATGGATGTTATCAACAGCAAGGGAAATAAATTTGAGCTCTTTCTCACAGGGCATCTGGAGGCCTCAGCTTCTCTTAGGAGAACATTGAAAAGCCCACCTAATATAAGCAAGGAGAAATTGAATCTCTCTTTGTTAAGGTCGTGGGTATGACTTCATCGACCAAGGCTGGGAAAGGATGAACTGGATTGCCAAGAATCACAGTTGATGCAGGAACATCAATAAAGTTGTGTGGTAAGGGCAGTCTCTCCTGCCTTCCTATGTCAACTTCAGATGTGTTGTTACTAAGATGATGGGGATAAGATTCACTAATGGCTTAGGAAATAAATAATGACAAAAGAAGAGAAACATTTGGTAAATTATATTTGTCACTGATGTGTAATAAACCAGCCCTGTGAGCCTACAGAAACAAATGCACAGACAAAGGGATTTTGTGGTCCTGCTCACGTACAGGAAAGCAGTCACTGTGTACACTGAAACATTGGCAATGGGGGATGAAAATCTGGAAATCAGAAAATGTCAAAAAATGTGGCCCAGTTTTAATTGCCCTGACTTGTTTACAAGATACCAACATTTCAAAATTAGTCATTTGCATTAGTTGAGATGTAGATATCAGTCTGCTTGCAGGACCAGGCTTCCCCCTTCTTTTGGTTTTGGGAAAGATTACACAGATGGTTTATCTGTGTCCCATTAAAAT
The DNA here is from genome assembly GCF_029582105.1 of Oenanthe melanoleuca. Classification (NCBI taxonomy): domain Eukaryota; kingdom Metazoa; phylum Chordata; class Aves; order Passeriformes; family Muscicapidae; genus Oenanthe; species Oenanthe melanoleuca. The sequence continues at coordinate 31,323,204 of NC_079336.1, forward strand.
TGTTTTTGGTCTAGTCTTGCACATGCTCCTAAATCAGCATAAAGTTCAGTATGCAGCTACATTAAGTCAACCCCACCACTGAAAAGGGTGTATTTCCAAAAGAGAAGGATTTTTCTTCCTCCTGCTTTTCTTGATCCTGAGCTCTTATGATGCTTGTAAATGGCTCTGGGACCTATAAAATGGCAAATCCTATGTGGTGACACCACTGTGCTCACAGACCCTACATCATCAGTTGTTTATATACCCTTACATACAGGCACACTTACTCATGACTATCTTTTCAGGTAAGGTCTTCATGTTTTTTTTTAATTTATAACTAAATTAGTTATTTTTAATTTATAACTGAATTAACTACTTTTGATTGTTTTTACAAAATGCAGCTGGAGTTCACAGAGCAGTAGCTGGTGAAAGGCATTCCTGTCCTCTATCCATGGTGCTCTCTACCAATGTGAGCACACACTCTGGACTCTGAAGTGCTGGAGCAACACCTCCCCCTAAATTAAAAAGCTATGTTGCTGTTTGGTTGTATGGGACACCAGATGTCTCTGTGGAAGAGAGTTTTCCAGTGAGTAAGCACACTCCAAGGTTCCCATGGGAGTCAGTGATGCGTAGCCGACTGGAATGAGAACCAACCTTGGAATAGGATGCCTTAGATGGAACATATGACTAAATATGAAGACACAAATACCTTTCCCTAAAAATAATAACCATCATCTGGTCTCAGGCCCAATGTTCTTGCTTTTAGTCATTGCCAAGAAGTGAGATGTTTTGAGACCACATACTGGCCTTGAAAGAATGCCTTTGACATTTGTTGGATTGGGTTTGATCAGTGATCCTCTTAGTTATGGAGAAAGGAAGAACGTTAAGAACTGGAATGTCAAAATCTCTGGGCAGCAAATGGAACAGAGGGGTTTTCTTAAATGTAGGCTGAAACCCAAAGATAAAGTTAGAGTCCATGTTCAACCCTCAGGGATTAAGTTAAACCATTCCTGTGCCATTTTGCTTCCAACAAGTGTGATTGACACCATCTTTCTGTTTATGTTCTTTAGCTGGGCTTCTGGCATGCTGATCTTAGAGAAACCACTTAAACCACATTTCTCATCCGCTCGGGTTCTGACCAGCTCCCAGGATTAAATGGCAGGCTTATTTTCTACTAATTGCTCCTTTGCCTGTCGTGTAATTTGTCCTATATACAGTACAAGTCCTCCAGTATTTGACTAGAATCCTGTTTTCCTTCTCTCTGTTAACCTACCTGATGTATTTTCTCACCATTCATTGCTTCTGACTTGCCTATTTCTCTGTCTCTGTCTGGCCTCTGGTTTGATGGATTTTCTTGCTCATCCAGTATTAATGCAAGTTTTCTTAAAACCCTCTTTATTATGAGATGTTTTAAATTATAATATCTTGAATATAGTCTATAATATTTTTTGTATTGGCTCTCCTTCACTTTTACCTTTTTCATTTGTAGATAACTTTTTTTCCTTGTTTCAGTATTGACAGTTCAGTACATTTTAAGTTCCCAAGACTTTTCTGTGTTCCTCTTGTCCATGCTCTTGATTTTGATCTTTTTGTGCAGTTATTCTATTTTTGCCCTTACTGATAATTTTTAACAAAGACTTCTGGTCCTTCTGTCACTAACCTTTTCTGACTCCATTGTATTTAAGAGACCATTATTCTTCTGGTGTATTATAATAAACATGATAACCTAACTCTTTATTTTGCAGGCTCAAGAGAGATAGTCCTCATCATGAAACAACAAAATCAGCAAAAAATTATCTGATAGTATACATTGCAATACAAAGGTGGACTATCAGAAAGATCTTCATTTTGGTCATGGATTCATAGTAACATTTAGCCTTTTATGGTCTGTCTATGTACCAGCTAATAGGTTTAGTTTGATATTTCTTCATTTTCTCAATGGTAAAGGTACAGAAATCTTAGAAGAAAAGGCCTTCCCAGATTTTGTGGTAGGAAGTGAATAAAGAGTGCTTTTATTAAGCATCACCTGGCATATGCTGTCATCTTTCTCCCTGTGCCTTTGCCATGGACAGTGTTGGTGTTTGTCTGGCAAACCCAGACAGACAAGAATATTCCTCTGGCTAAAGTGGGAAAACCTTGTGCTGTTGGCAGTGAAAGCCCTTGGTGAAGGTGAAAGCATACTTTTGCTGGCCTAAATTCTACTTCATTTCAGATACTCAAAACCTGCAATCTTGCAGGTCAATTGACAGGTAATTGCTATTCTTTCACAAGAAGGCTGCATTATGATCATCCTGCTTTTGCAGGAGTTGTAGGCAAAAGATTAGAGACCAATTGCAGTGCAAATCTGTAGAAACAAAGGAATGGTTCAAGAGTCACATCAGAGCAGGTAAAGAACAGAAATTTCCCATTTTCCCAGATCCCAGAAGAAACTTTGCCCTGCTTGAGGTTGGTATTATCCCACTTCTTAGTCTTAAAACTGAATTATATTAGGTTTCTTCCCTAGTTTTGGTTTGGGCTTTCCATTTTTCACATCCTCAGTTTGAAATATTTTTCGAATATATTCATATTTATTTCCAGGCATCCAGCCTACTTTTATTCTGGCCTTTGCATCTTTTTTTCCTTCTCTGTTTTAGTCCAACATAAACGATTCCCTTTCAGCACACACAGTACCCTGCTATTTATTTGAGATTGAAAGAAGGCAAGAAAGTAGTTTTCTCATTCAACTTCTAAGACATCTCCAATTTTGTGGCATGTTTTGGCCAGTGCCTAGGTAAAGCCCAGTCATGGTCATCAGTAAAATAAATTAGTGTGTGTGGCTTATAGAACTTGCCTGCAGATTCAAACACTTCAGTTTAATCATAATCATATTTTAAGAGTTACGTGCTAGAAGATTTTTATTAAATGTACTATTTAATTATACTTGCACATAAGACATGCAAAGTTTCATTCAAGCAGTTTTATAATCAACTTTTACATTGACTATGTTTACCATTCTAGTATGGGGCCATCCTGAGTCTGTGAAAATCACCAACATAAAAGAATGCCAAAGCAAGAGAGAAAGAGGGCTGTCTTGGTGTTCTTTGCTTACAAGAAGGAAAGGCACGTTGTTTGTTACAAAAACATCTCTCAGCTTTCATGGTGAATCTAAGTTTTACAGCCAGATATTATATACTTTCCTGTTTGTGTTTGGTTTTGGGCTTCGGGTTTTTATTAGCACTTAAAATGCATAAATGGTTTGTATATTAGGGCAAATCAGCTACTCTTTGCAGTGGGAGTAACCACAGTGGGTTTCTCAGGCTGAAGTCAAGAAAGGTATTAGTTGTTTTTTTGACATCATTTTATCATTCATGACAGTGGGGTCCTGGCCATGACTATGGTTCTAAAGCTCTGTAATAAAACACAAATATAATAGTTAGTAATGCTTTGGCTCCTTGGGTGGAACATCTGTCTGACCTGCCCTGTAACTGAATTCAACTTTCTTCTTTAAATAATACTGAGATTGGAATTTTGTCCCTATTTGCCATGAAAGTACATTTTACCCACATATTTTCTTCAGCTATCTAAAGCTTTTAGTATCAGGAAATGATTCTGTCTATTTTCAGGGCTCACTTCATTGTGGTAGATGAAAATAAGAGTGTTATAAAAAGTTTCCAAGGTCCAATCACTCTTCAGGCTGGATTTGCAAGGTGGGTGTTTAGGCATCAATTCATCTGCAGGGATTCATACTGTGTAAGATGCCAGCTCTGTCTGGTTGGTTTCAGGGGAATTTTGGCATCCAGGCTGTGATCTGAGCCCACATGGAGTTATGGTTGAGTAGTAATACAGTGGGAAACACGGAAGAAAATAAGCTATGTTTGTACTCTGTTCCTGTCTGTGCCACCTTAACCAAGACATTGGAAAATTGGTCTCCTACGTGCAGGGTAATTCATAAATGAGAAAGTTACTTTTGGGACTTGGCTGACAGAAGAGGCTGTCTAGACTTGCAGGTGAAAAACTCGTTTGGCAGGTAGAAGACCCAGAGGATTCAAAGTGTGGTGACACAAGACAGCACTCCAGACCCAAAGCCAGTTCCCAGCCCATCTCTGGCACACCTGAAGCTGTGATGGTGCTTTCACATCTCCCCTTCTAGAACACTCCTCCTTATGGAACTGGACCTGTGTCCTTGAGGCAGAACAGGTAGCTGGCAGGTCCATATCCCACAAATTGTGTCATTAGCTGGAAGGAGTAGGAAATTAAACTAATTTAATGGAAGGTTAAACGGCTTCAACTGAAATAAATGGCAGCACCTTCTTCCAGCTCCCTGAGCTCCTCTGCCTTGGTAACATGTCCTCTGGCCTTGTAATCAAAGTGTTTGTGAAGGACTGAGATGTGGGTTTGGCTGCTAGACCCAGATATCTCACAGTTCCAATAAAAGATTAACAAGTAGGCTCCCTTCTCCCCCTATTTTGTTGGTGAGCTCTGGGCCCTCTGACAGCCCTGGCTCAGCATGAGGCTGGCACGAGGAGTACTGGGGTGCAACACTCCTGCATTGCCTCACCACAAAGCAATGCCAGGACTGAGGCACTTGTGGAGAGACTCGAGGACAGAATTTGAAATGCCCAATATATCCTGGTATCAAAAAAGGAGAGAAATAGGTATCTAGCAGAACCAGGAAGAGCTGTGCTGGATGGATGATTTTAACACGAGTATGTAAGTCAGATCATAGGTCTGCTCCTGAAGTTCTTCTGGTTCTGTGTTGATTTTTTTCTGTAGGATCTCAAGCCTGGGTCACTGATTTTTTACTACCCTTGGTAATCTGTCCATGAGTACTTCCTATGAGTTTCTAACTGTAAGATTCCTATCACAGGCATGTTTAAATTTTGGAGATGTTTTATGAATCATGTCAAATTCCTCCATGCTTTGCTTCCATCCGGCCTCTTATTTTGCTAGGTAAAGCAACTTTCATGTCTGAGGAACTCAAAATACATTTTGAATCTTTCTTACGTTAAAATTCCTTCTCTAGACTCCACTAGAGCTGTTCAAATGTACTGAGAGTGCCTGTAGGATAACTTTTCTCCATTTTAATATGTTTAGCAGACCAAAGGTTTTAGCTGTTATGTCAGTTTGCTGCGCCAATGACTTTAACACTTTTAGCCGCCAGTATGAAGAATGTCAGTGACTGAAGATTCTTAAGAAAGCTCCAGACTCTGTTCGGTTCAAGCACTAAAATCTGAATTTACTATTGCAATAGCTTCCCTGAGGAGTAAGATTAATTTAAGTTATCTGTCTGTGACCCACCCTCTCTGCTGTTCCCCTTTAGACTGACAAAAACTGAAAGAGGTCATGGCTGGAATCCAAGAGGGTGTGCACATGTACATCCGTTTATGCTGGCATAGGACAGCAACAATTGTCATGTGCTCCTGCTTCCATTCCCCCCTTTTTTTCTCCTACACCAACAGTATGCTGAATGTGAATCTTTTAGAAAGATAATCTTTTTTTTCTACTGCTGAGCATAGTACAACTGATTATCCCTCTGGGCATGGGTCTTGGAACAAAGCCACAGTCTAGTCCTCACTAGTACAGCCAAATTCTTTGTCTGTCTGTTTGTTTGAAAAGCATTTGCTACAGTTATGTCATGGAGGATTGCATAAACAATTCATCAACCGAACGTAGCATAAACATGCTTAATGAACTATTACAAGAATGGGGGGAAAGATGAAGGTGGGAGACAAGTAGACCTCCTAGTGCTGCAGGTGCATTTAGTTTCTTTCTTAAAACAGCCTCAAAGCAAAACTCCTCAACTCTTAAGCAAGTAGAGAAGTACAAGTCATAACTTCATAGGATGGTGCAGTTGCAAGTAGGTCTCCACTTCCTGATCATCTGTAGGGGTAGCTACAAAGTTCTAAAGGGTGATGAAAATAGGGTCTAAGACAGAATAATTGAGCTGAGCTTAGGCATTCAGATAGAAGGACAAAATCTCAGGAAAAAAATAAAAGAAAAAACACAAGGGTGTAAATATGGCAAGGTATGAGAAAGTTACTAATGTGCTGACACAAAGGAGAGTCATGGCTTGCAAAGATCTTGATTCAAGGTCTCTTACAGTCTGCTGAAACATTTGCAGCAAAATCAATGACTTAGGGATCAAGCTTTCAGACTGATAGTTTGTGGAAAGATTAAGGAGTGACTTGAAATACAGTAAGGCAATGAGAATGCATTGGCAAGTTTTCAGCAACATTACTGTATGATGGAGAAAGTTTGATCTTGGTTCTCATTACATGCATGTGGAAGGGCACAGAGCAGAGGTCTTTCCCCTGCTGAAGAGGGAAAGAGTCAGCCCTGAGCCTCTGTGTCTCTTCAGCCACACTGTGGATTGCAGTCACAGCATTGCTGGGGAGTCAAGCAATTCACTGAATTTCAAAAGCTCAGCCCACCCCTCCAGCCCATCTAGCTCTCCCAGCTGGTAGCCCTGCCCTGGAGCACACTGACTGGTCCCCCAGTTTGCTGTTGTGATGACCCACTCCTGAAGGTGATGGTAACTGAGATTCTTGTTAATACATCCCTTGGGGTGGATTAGAGTGAAGTGACACTGAAGGTCCTGTGCTTGTGTGTACTGGTCAAAGTGATGGTGGCAGTTTCAATCTGTTAGGGTTGGGGGAAGCCCTCAAAATGTAAAGTTCAATGGGTTAATATACACACAGGTTTGGCTGGGAACACCCAAATACCTTCCCTGGTAGACCCTTCAGAGATGTAGTGATGTCACTTATTCTTGAATACTCTGAGGTCTGCTCTCTTATGCTCTACTATCTCTTTCCTTGCTCCTCACTGGATCTCAAAGGTCATAGTTTCGCAGTCAATGTTGAAACTGATTATCACATTTCAAATCAGCTCTTCCTTTTTAGTGATCAGTAGATCCAACCATGCATCAGCCTTAGTTGCCTATCATATGCCTGAGCCAAGAAATTGTCCTTTTCCACAAATCCTCTTGACTGTCTGTGCCCCATTGCATCTTCCTTCCAGCAGCTGTCAAGAAGGTTAAAGTCTGCCTTGAGGTCCAGGGTTTGCAAATCAGGGCTTTCTGTGCAATTTATTTACTACTTTGGTGTAAATGCAATGCTGAATGATGAGAATCTAGTGCAGATTATTTCAGCTATAAAATTGTAAATAATAAATATTAGGGTCATATGATCATAGCATAATTCAAGTGCAAAGGGACTTCAGGAAGGCCACTCCTGTCTCAAATCTAAGGCATTTATGGGATTAGTGCATATTGTTAAGGCCTTACTCCATATAGGTTCTGAAAACCTCCAAGGCAAGAGACTACACAGTCTCTCTGTTCCTGTGGTTGACTGCCCTGACCTTCTTATGTTTAATAGTGAATAGGCAAAGTGAAAAGAGTTAATGGAATGGATACATTCATCATCACTTTGTGGATGACAACTTATGGGTCCACTAGCAAATGTTCATAAATCTTCTCTTTATAACATAGATATCATGAAAACAACATAAACTATTCCATGAGATAGCTGTTGAAAGGGAAAAACAGCTGTCTTCAATAAATCAGTCTTCATTTTAAGAAGTATTCAGAAGAATCTCAGTGTGTCAGCAGCTTCTCTTTAGAGGCCCCCTCAATCTGATCTGTAGTGAGTATTACCATTGCAATTCTGCACAGTATAATAAGTATTAAGAAAGTTATGTGTTCAGCCTTATTTTGCTTTTATGGTTTGAGGTTACATTGCCACAGACTGATGGAAGCATGGCATAGTATGTAATATAGAGCATTACCACATCTGCATGGTATCAAAGGCATATGTCTTACAGTACCACCACAGAAATTTCGTAAACTAACAGGATGATATTGTGTTGCCATCATATTAGTACCAGTTGTACTCTGACATAATTTCATACCCTCCTTTTCCCACCAGTATTTTGAGTCTGGTATTCATGCACCAATTTGGGACATACTTTGGTAATGATGTAAATGTAGGAAGACCATAACATAGATGATTCATGCAAAACCATTTTTTAAATTTTATTTCCGGACAGCTTCTGGCAAAACTTCCAAACCCAAGCACTAATATAACATAAATATAGAGGATACTTTTCTATTTCTAGAGACAAATAAAGCCCCTTGCAAAGGGGCTTTATTTTAGCACTTTAAGGACTGCCAGAATGTGGTTGTGTCTTACCATCTGGGGTCAAAGTCACTTGGAAAGCAGAGCAGTGACCATTTGCAGTTGTGGCTATTTGTGTTAATTCCTTTCCCACACACGTAGATGTTTTTATTCTTAACAATGGCCATTTCAGCTGCAAGAAGGGTATGCCTTCCAAAAAAACAAATGAGATCCAAAGGGAGACCTCATACTGAAATGACTGAAAGTGCTCAGTGAAAGAAGGGAAATCCCTCTCTGTAATGAGGCTCTCCCTTGAGACAGGAGAGATTTTGCCAACATGAGGGACAAACTGAACAGCTTCTTCCTCTGACTGAGGAATTCAGCTGCTTTTGTGGGGAATATATAAGTGCCCTCCCTGCACTGGTGCAAGCACATGGCATTACACTGTGTCACTAAAACCCAATCAGACACAAAGCTCTGACCTGTTCATGAAGATGTGCTGCAGCAGAGGTGCTTTCAAAGGGACTTTAATTCTCTCTGTTTCCTGTGTATTTCAGGCTGGCACTACCTCTGGTCCTGAGCTCAGTTTTTGGGAAGATGTCACATGTTAAATCCAAGAGGTGCAATGCCAGATGCTTTCCTTGGACAATGTGAGCCTGACTGAAGCTATGCCATTTCCTTGGTGCTCCCAGGAGATCAGTGATATAACCTGCACCAACATAACCAAAGGCAAGAGACCTGCAATCAAGAACTTCAAGCTGTCCCAGTGTGGCCCCATAAGTGCTTTTTTCCAAGGCATATAAACCAGATATGCAATGGACAAGCATCCAGGACATTTAGGTTCCTTCTATCAAAAATTAATCACACACTGACTGTCAACTATCAAATGTAATCTTTTCCATAAAGATTTTTGTGAATATTGGCTCATATATGATGCATTCTTATTTAAAATATCACAAATAGGTTGTGACTGTGAACTTGCAACTGAGCACAAATCCAGGCCCTGCTCACCAAGCCACCATCTGCTCTTTATTTAAGTTACTTCAAAAACAAATGTTTCTTCCATGGTGCCCACAGTGCACGATATGATTAACGTAAGTAAAATAAATCAGGCTATAAATTTGCAAATACCATCAGGACATGCCTATGTAAAAAATTAATGAGTACACAGTCCATTGCCATAAATGGATTTATTCAGTTTCCCTCTGTTCCCCTCCTTGTTTATTGGTGGCACCTGGCACATCCCATTCAACAGAGGTCCATATTGTCACCTGTGCAGATGCACTGAACTCCTGAACCTCTAATGACCCCCTGCACTTCCAGAGGCAAGTGCATTTTGCCTTCATCAGCTTTCAGTAGGAGCACAGCCTCCTGCAAGGACCCCAAAAGCAGAGGCAGCTCCTCCAGAAGGCTATTTGGATTTTAGGGAACCTGAGCCATTGCCTGACATCCCTCATTTTTCTTTGACCATTTTTAGAGGGAGTTTGTATTGTCTGATTCCTAGCTTAGGATCCTTTGGTTAGATGAAATAAACCTGGGGCCTTGGGTATGTAACTCTTTGAGGATTTGAGCCTAATCTCTTTGCACAAGGATCAAAGTCAAATCTTGCCTATTTGGTTTTTAATGCCTGGAAAAATTTAAATGCTATGTAAAAATAATCATCTTTGAAAATGGCTGATTTATAGAAATTATCACTTGCTTCTGAGTTTTCTTTTAACAGAGCTAGAGATAAGAGCATAACTGGATTATAATACCTTTATATTACAATCTTGTCTTTTTTTTTTAAAGCCAACAAAACTGGAAAGTCTGATGTTACATTTTAATTTGAACTGCATGTATTAATGGAATTAGGTACAAATCAAAGTTTAACATCTTGAATGTATTACCATTTTTGCATTCCTTTTTACTTACCTAAGAGCCTTTTTGGCTAGCCATGTAGGACTGAAATGTTGAATTAGGAATTACACAAAGACCTGGAGTACGGCACATGATTGCCCATTATCAGATAAGAAAACCAAATCCACAAAAAGGGTATAATTTTTGCAGAGATGTTTGTGTTCGCAGAAGCTCCTGTTTTGATCTGCTGGTTTGGCAGATAACCATTCATTTAAAATAACAGATAGATGAAATAGGTCCTCTTTAATCTTTCCCTAACGTCTAAACCAGCTGTTGCTATGGGAAATGTATTTCCCATGCAACTCTGCTGAATATTACATGATGATCCTAATCCTCGCCATATGCACACACTGAGAAAAGAGAAAGGTGACAGTTTTGTGGTGTGGCCTTCCCTCCTGGCCTCTGCTGTATTTGATCTGCACAACCTGTAAACACACTTCTCATTTCCACAGCATTTCACTCTACAGAACATGATGAGTCCTTTAATGAGTCCCTGTCTTGCTGTCTCATGCATATTTCAAATTACATTTTAAATTACTGGGTGAAAAGAAAAGCAAGTTAAATACCAGCACCCACTTGGTTAAGCTGTCACACTATTGTACTATTTCTACTGAAATGCCAGCCAAATTTCCCAGGTGTGGTTTCCACATCTCTCACATAACATCCAAATAAAATCTCTGCATTAAAATAATGCATATAAATATACTGGTGGTTATTAAGGGGGGAAAAAAAAACCACACATGGTGTAAGTTCATCCAAAAGAAACTATATTAAAGATCCGGTGTGAGACAGAATTTTGGATGAGCTCTAAGCAACTTTTCATCAGCATGGTTCTCTGAAGAGAAACACTTTCCAGTACTGCTCCTCTATATAAATGAGCTAAGCTCAGACGTTACCAAGCACCCAAACAACTGGGCTGTTTCAGACTTGCAGTACATTAATAAATGATGATGTTTATGAAAGATATTGCAGATATTTTTCCAGGTCTATGCAAAGCCCAATAAAGAAGAAAAAAAAAGGAAAAAAAAAGAGAAATCTGAAAGAAGTCTTTAAGGTTTTTAATGCAGGGCCAAGGACATACATGCCTAATGCAGGAAGAGTACTCTGTGTTGAAAGACTACTGCAGGCAATCTGTGCTCTTGGTGCTAGAGAAAGGGCATATGTTGTCAGAACGAGCCCACTGGCTGCCTGAACTGGCAGCCCTGAGTTTATTTATTCGTTGTGGATGTTTTTTGAACAGTAGCTCAGCAGAAGGCTGCTAAATGCAAGTATAATTAGAAAGGCCTGAAAAGCCTCCACTGAGTAAGAAATCCAGAGGAACAGATGGTGCACCCCTTTGATGGTCTCCTGTCAGAGAGTGTGATACAAATCCTCACCATGCTTGCTCAAGGTTTTGAGGAACATTTCAGATGATTCATTAAGTTTACTGAATGGGATTGTTTGTGTATGTAGACATCAATATGTTGCCACACCTCAGGTAATTACTGCAATAGGGCCTTTGTGGCAGAAATTAAATATGAATACACAGAGAAAACAAACAGCAGAACACAGGTCTGTGTGCATGCACTCCTGCCCCTCCACACTGCCTGTAGTTTTCTGTCTTGCTCTGATCTCTTGTGTGTGCCATAGCCTACTGCCCTCAGTGCCCACACACCCATGTGTTTGGAGACAGAAAAATCCCAGGGTCTGGTGTGGCTGCAGGTTGAATTCACACATTTCTGATGACTCTGAGTGTCTTGTTGCAGTCACATTCTCACACGGGTCTGTGTGCTTTGCTGCATGGTCTGCAGAAACCTTATTGCAGGTTTCTCTGGAGATGCTTTTGTATGTAGTCATGTTCTAAGAGGTTCTGGTATTGCTCTGACAAGCTTGCAGGGAGAGTTTCAGAGCATCTTTACAGTGCTTTCAGGGGCTTCTCTTGTTTGTCTTTCTCTATCAGCCCAGCTACACAGCATACCAACATTTTTGGTAGCTTTGGGTACTTCTTCAATGACTCTATGCCCAACCTGGCAAAAATGGGAGCTTCCCAAGGATACCTCTAGCAGTGCCATTGCTGTGAAATAGAATACCAGTGTTTGTCAAACACTTGTGCTGGTGGATACCCAGAACAAGAATTAAGAAAGTGTGATAAAACATGTCAAGCTGTTGGATTTGGAGAAATGTGGGTTTCAAGAAACTGGCTAACAGAGAGAACAGATATCTGTGTGCTTGCACATGGCAGCCATTTAGAGTATTCCTCTTCACTCTAATGATTGATTTTGCAGATGACCAAAGAATTTTTTAAAAGAAGAAGAGAGATTTACCATCAATGATAATTATATATATGAACAACAGGTATTTTCAAATTTACAGTTTACAAAAAGATCTTTGACCTGCACTTGTACAGGACATTACCTGTGAAGTCTTTAAAAGAAGAAATGTTCTAGACTGAGGAATGCCTAAAAGAACACTTAATATAAATTCTTTGGTGGTGTTCACTGGCCACAAAACAACCCACTCAGTATGCAGGAGATGTAGGGAGAAGAGAAGCAGTGCAAGACAGCAGCCATCTGTAATCTTGTAAGACAGCAAACCCATCACAGGTGACAATTTGTCAATAAACCCAAAAGCAAATAGTAGGTAAAGGAAAAAGCACCCTGAGGCTATTGCAATATCAGAACACAGAAAGCTGGAGCATAAAGGAATGCAGTTTGTGTAAAACAGGAAGGTAGAAAACAAATACCTAAACCAAGGCATGTGATTTCCTAATTCTGTTCCTTCCTTTGGTAGAAATATCAGGCTAAATCAAAACCTGATGTAAGTGCAGCAAAATCAGTGGAGTGACACTGAGGATAAATTGCTGTCATAAATCATCAAAATCAGTGACAATTTTATGTGTTCTTGCCAGAAACTAATCTGGCCCATTACAACAACAATTTTTTTGACACTCAACACTAAATTTAATTTCTGTTTTCTATACACGAAAATAAACTTGAGCTTTGGTGTGTAACAAGAAGACAGGGGTGAGACAAGGGAATAATCCATCCTGTGCTTGGCCTCTTATCCTGCTCTTGCTGAGTGCAAGTGCATGCACACCCAGCACCTGGGGCAGTTCTAGGGTGGGCAAAGAACATTTCCACTCCTCAGCCTAATAGCACTGTAAATTGTGACTCGAATTCCAGTGCAGCACCCACTTCTCTCCCTGTGCCTCCCCAAATAATCATATTAATAATTGAGTTTTCCAGCTTGCAAGCTCCACTGTAACTGCTGTAACTCCAAGGGGAGTCATCTGCCTCAAAGAAGGGAGTGAATGAGTTTTCCTTTACAATAGTAAAGGTGCAAGGAGCTGTTGGGCACTCAGCCAGCAATGGCTGGGCATCTGATTCCCATTTACATATCTGAAAACTGCTTTTACCTGGCTGCCTGTCCCTTGGATTGCACAGTACTGACACAGTGCTAGCACTCTCTACTTTAGAAGCAACTTTCAGAAATGAGCATTATCTTAGCACTACCATAAAATTATTTAACCTTTGTGTTTTATCAAAAACTGTAGAAGAGACAAACTGAGATTATTTAGGTATCTGATTTTTCTGTGTGCATATATAAGATTCCAGGTTGAACTAATTAATTCTGCTTCTATTAAAAACTCTGTGCTAGTTTGAAAGGCTGCATTTACATTCCAGCTAGAGTGAAGATTTTATTTTCTAGCATGAATCTCACCATTAATCAGAGCTGGATGTAATTTACACCACCTTCAAAGAGCCTGTAAAAAGATAACCAAAAAATGTTAATCAAATTACAAAATCCTCAGAGAAAAATTCTGCTCAGACATAAATTATTCCAGCATGTCTGTCTTCTGTGGCATTGCCAATGTAAATCTATGCAGTAGGCCACCACAGTGGAGTCCATGGGGGCTAAGTTTGAGGTTTTATTTTATATGTGTTCTTTTTAAAAGCCTGGATATCTACTTGCACAGTATCCTGGGGTAGCTGAAAAATGTGTTTTTGACAGAGTATATGCAAAGTAATCCAGATTTCTTTGCTGTGCAAAGTGAAATATTCCACAGAAGTTCACTAATTTACCCTACTTTGCAAATCTTGAAGATTTCATTATGATCTTTGTTCATGCCCACTCCTTGCTTGCTTGCCAGCCAGTCTTCATAGTATAAGATAAGATATAATATAATTATCATAAGATAATGAAAGCACAACTTTATAGGTCAGGATCTGTAAGGACAGATAAGTTTAACAGGATAATAATTATTTTAGCATTAGATAGACATATCTTCTAAAAACTCTGCATATGTTTTAAATCATATGGACACAGAATTTAGAATAAAATAAAATAAAAAAAACCCCAACTCACGAGTTTTTTCTTTATATGAGTTATATGAGTTATATGAGTTATATGAGTTATATGAGTTTCAACCCAATTTCTGTAACCTTCAGCTGCGAGCAATCTGGCCTGCTTTAGGTTCTCATTTTTGTGGCAGATTTCCTGTAGGAATCTGTGATATGTAAATACTGAAATTCAAATCAATTGAGAGACCCAGCATTAAAAAATAAAATCACTCTGTTTAATAAACAGCCAAAACTTTTTTTTTTTTGGTGCATTCAAGTTTTGCAGAAAACCTATGAGCCAAAGTCAGCCATCCTTGTCCTGGCAGACTTGGAGCTGGCTGTGGTGCAGAATCTGTGGAGGCATGGAGTGCATCCTCAGACCTCCTCAAGCCTTCTCCTCCCTCTGTGTATCCTTGCTGACCCATATTTTTGGTAGTCATGTGTGTTCAAGCTTTAGATGAATTGTTCAGGATGCTGAACACATTCAGTGTATCACAAAAGAACACTCTGCTTATTTAATGGTACTGCAACATTTGGAATATTACATTGCATGCACTCTGATGTCATTACCCCTCTGACTTGGGAATTAAAATTATGACAAGGAGGTGACTGTATGTGCACAGGTGTACATTTTACTTTTCTGGGAATGGGGAGATTTGGATGCATGTAGGCTGCAATCTCAGCATTTTGTCTTCTACTTTCTTCCTAGTTAGAAAGCACACAGTGTTGCCATTACATCTCATGTATTTAATAACTGGAAGCATCAAACCATCCAAAATATGCTGCAAAATCATCACTGGATTATTTCTTTAAATTCCATCAGAAGAAAACTGTGCATGCTACAAAGATGAAATAAAAAAATCCCTGTCAAGTGTATCATATATGGCAATGATATTAGACAAAAAAGTAAAAATATGATAGTCTTGTACTGCAAATTATTTTAACAGTGTGTCTAAAAAGACTGAAATAAGTTTTAAAAAGGCTATGTGAATCTTTAAATACAATTTTAGGTATTTTTGTGACAATAAAAATAGCATACATCAGATGCTGGAAAATGTCAGGGGCTAACATGGTAAATTACATGGTTTGTACCTGTTTTGATCTTAATTTTGCAAATTCCTTTTTGGGTAATAAAGGCCCTAGAGAGTGCAGGCATTGTAACTCACACTTCCTGGTAGAGAAAGTAAAATGTAAGCAATTATGTCTGAAAGCAAATGTTTTGAAGAGTTTCAGGATCATTCCCATGCTTTGGAGATCCTACTTTCTTTCCTGATACAGCAGCATCAACCTTGATTTTCTGCAGCCCCCATGAATGCCCAGGGAATGACTGCCAGGGTCTGTACGTGGAGCCAGAGCAGCAGCTGAGCACAAGGGCAGCTGCTGCTGCCACATGAAGCTCTGTGGCACCAGTCCTACAGACTGGTTTCAACCTTCCTGCAAGATGGTGATCCCCAGAGAGGCAGATGATCCATAACAAAACATGGTGTTTGCCATTTGGAGGGCAGAAAAGGAACCCCAGACTTTCCTATGCTGCAATATGATGCAGTTTTGGTATTTTTTCCCTGCTCTTTCATGCACATTTTTCTTATCTGAATTCAAGCCTGATGTCACCTACCTTCCCTTTCTCAGTGCATATGTGGGTTTTCACACACACTCATCACTTCAAGGACAAATTCTTAAATTTGCAGGGAATGGGTCCAAACAGCTCATCCATTTTGGTAAAGCTGATTTTTCATCAGGATAAAAGCAAGTCTCTGCTTCAAGATATTTTCCTTGGTGGTTCTCCAGCTTCCCAGGAACTTGTTTCTTCTCTCCTTGTTTCTGGGGAGGCAGATCCTTTCCTGTTTCTGTGGTATCTTGGTTTCCTTGTTGCAGTTGTGCTGAGTATGGTCTGAAGCCCAGGATCTTGATGGAGCTGCTCTGCCACTGGGGATTTCTTTGTCCTGTCTGGTATTTTCCTTTGCTTCCCCCTGGGTTTCTAAACATTTTATCTGTTTTGTCTTTTCTTCTGATATTATCATTAGCACCCTGCCTGTGCCATGCTAGAGTTCTGAGAGAAAACATTGTGTTCTGCAGAGACATCCTGCCATCTCCTCATGCTCACACTGGTGTAAGACCTAGGAAATTCTGCCATTTATTTGATGGTTGTAGGTACTTTTGGGGGAGAAACCACAGCAGTTATCAGGGCCAACCTCTTTAAATGTCCCCCACTATGGTAAATGGCTGGACCTTTTCCATGCACAGCTTCTTCAAAACTTGCCCATGTTTGATCTGTAGATGATTTTTGGAAA
Organism: Oenanthe melanoleuca; assembly: GCF_029582105.1. NCBI lineage: Eukaryota > Metazoa > Chordata > Aves > Passeriformes > Muscicapidae > Oenanthe > Oenanthe melanoleuca. Next base: position 31,339,779 of record NC_079336.1, read on the forward strand.
CCTATGTTGTGATGATGAGTAAAATTTCTTAGCCAGTGACAGGCAATGAGTTCAGACTGGTTTGCAATTTATGTGAGGTCTATCAGGTAGAATTAGAAATTCACTGTGCAGGAGAATAGACACCAGTCACTCTTAGTGCAACCACATCCCAGTAAGCTATAGTCCCCACAGAGCTTATTGTGTTTCCTTTGAACAGTTTCTTTCAAGAAAGATTAACACAGAAAAATCCTGGGATATATTTACATCCCTCCTAAGGAACAAGACTGTTTACCCCCCAGCAGTCAGACCACCTGCTGGAATTTCAGTGGAAATTTTCATTTTACTCATCCAATGAAATGCCAAGGTAGAGATTTTGGGCCTGAATGTCAGGGAATATGTGTGTTACAGACAGCAGCCTTGCCTGAAATGGCTTAGCACTGGTAATGTTCTCTGCACAGACTGTTGAGATGCTCTTGAAAATGTTCTTATTTAGTTCAAAATGCAACGAAATAAGCTCTATGCGTCCAGGTTAAAATACTTCTGCAATACTGTTTTCTCCCCATCATGCTGTGTATCAAGGTTGGAGGGAGAGAACTGTCAGCCAGTACAACAGATGTTGAAAATAAAAAGATGGGAGAATTACCACTGGAATCAGTGAGAAAAGCCTCTGACTTTATAATCCCTTTAAAACACGTTGAAGAATATTATCAAGCTATTCTATCCTGCACCACCATGTTATACTTGACACTGAAGTAGAAGGACACAGTGTTTTGCTTACCTCTGGGTGGTGATTTATGGCAAGCATACAAATCTGAATCTTGACACAGTAGCCCTGGTTAGCTGGGGTACTGTGATTAGCTGGATAGCACTATCCATTGACAAACTTCCATATAATATTTCTATCTACCTATACATGTTACTGCAAGAAGAATTAGTACAGCAAAGGTGCTTAACTCTTCCAGCATCTGTGTCACTGTTGAAAAAGAGTGCTATTTATCATCCTATTCATGTCTCTTAGAGCTTAGTTAACTTTTCTCTGAGTACTTAGAGATCTTGTAATTTAAATTTCCCAGTCAAGTTCAGCAGAGGAAAATTTGGGGGAATGGATAACACTTTCTGCGCTGCTACTCAGAGAGCAAAAATAAATTTCCTTCACTAAAGAGAGTGAAGAAAGAAATATAGTTCCTCCAGACTTCAGGCCTCATAGCAATCAAAATTGGACTGACTCAGAAAGAACAGTGTCTGGTGGGACACAAGTGAACATGTCTCTACTGAATCCAGTGCACAAATATTAAGAAACATTTTCATTCATTCACAGAGAGAGAGATGGAGAAACATTGCTTTATTCACTCCATACAGCACAGTTACAGTGAAAACAGGTCGCTCATCAGTCAGCTCCTCTTTCTAGTGCATCTCATTCCTCCTGTGGCTTGCTTATAATCATCTGAAAAACATGTAACTTCCTTTACAGTATTTGGTCACCAAACATGCAAAACTCCCTTTTGAATCAAGAAAGAGGAATTTCAGTTACTGAATATAGATATCCTGATGTAGGAATAAACACCAGAATTCTGTGGTCATAATATTGTTTCTTTCTATAATTTACTGTCTCCTTTTTGTAGCACAGTATTTAACTGACAAAGGAATACAAGTGCTAGGTTCTTGTCTTTTGACTTTATCCTGATCATTGTGGAAGCATGAAGCATGTACATCTGAAGAGAAAAAAAAAATTAAGCATCACCAATGTGCCAAAAGCAAATGTCATGTTCTTTAAAAGGAGATAGAAATTTACAAAAACTGTTGCTTTGATAACAGTGTTAGAAAAATTTAAAGAAAGGCATCCAATTTACTGGTATACTGAATACAGAGAATTAAGTGCACAGTGAAAATGGATATTCCCTTTTACTCATATATTTATCTGGAAGGGCTTTGATTAAACACAAAAGCATTCATTCTGTAATGACACTAGGTAGTATTTTCTTCTGCTTCTAATTTATTTTGTCATGTTCTATGGTATGTACAAATTAAATACCACACATGTCTTAAATGTCTCAAACAATTAAATTTATCTATGTTTATTCTTGCTATCTGTCTGCTTGCCTGTCAGACACTATCAGCTCAAAGCTCCTGAGAAGTGGCATGGAGTGGGGGATACTATGAACCAGCCAAATCTTACAGAAATATAGAGAAATACAGAATTTCTTACAGAAATAGAGTTGAAGTGTCCCTTGAAGCTGTTAGGGATTTCCAAGAGTGAAAACCAGCTTCTAAAACTGAGAGAGTTTGTGAGATTTTGCTGAGACTGCAAGGACACAAGCAGGTCAGAAAAGGCATTTGATGCCTGGGATAAAATCCCATGCAAGTTTTTTCAGGCCTGGAAGGATACAACTGTGCTAACCCTAGGAATACACTGCCAGAGGCAGACTTCCAAAAGTGGTGTCAGTACGTGTCTCTAGCACTGGAATTTCTTTACCATCACACACAGGGATAATCCATCCTGGAACTATCTTCCTGTTAATCCCCTGTTAGCCTGCCTTTTCAGCACAAGCTAGAAAATGTGGGCCAGGCACTGCAACACATTCTCTGAGATAGAGTGGCCATCATGAACTACCAAGGTAATAGCTGTGTTCTTACACAGAAGCACAGGGCTTGCTTTGTTTTGTTTTAGCTCAATCTAGCTCTGTGTGTGTCCTGGCCAGTGCCTCAGCAGTGTCCCTGTGTCTGCAGAGACTATTGGCAAGCACTGTGATACTCACCCCTGCCTTCTCCAGGTAGGGTGCTAATACTTGAAAAATGCTTTCTTTGAAAGCTGGAGTACATAAACAGCACACCACAACTACATGAAAAGAAAATAACCATGGCTCAAACATATTGACTGTGTTGAGGTCTCTCTACTTTTCATCTGAGCCACTTCAGCAAGACTCCCAGTGCAGCCAAAGCCTTCTTCTCTCTGTGAGTGCAACAAAAACTTCATAACCTGAGGGATGAAAATGCCAAACTTCAGGGTTTGGAAGACCACATTATCCCTTCCTATGGGATTTTGTCTACTTGGCTTCTAAATTATTCTGCCCAGCAAGCACTGTAACAGCCTGGTGGCCCAGCTAATGGGTTTTAGCTTGCCTTTACTGCAGCCACCAAAGAGTCTTCAAAGGCCCCAGGGACATTCTCAGAGGCTGTGTGTGCACGGGGACACTTCCTGCATCTACCTGGGCTTGGTTTAGCTCTGTAAGCACCATGGGCAGCTTCCTCTGGTGTGCCCCACTGTATCCCCTGAGATGGGGGGAAGCACTGTGGCCCTATGGACTCTCCCAGCAGGAGGTTTTGGGACAGGACTGCAGGGCAGGACTGTGCCTCATAGCACAGCCTCATCTTGGAAGTAGTATCCCTTGAAAGCTGAGCAGACATTGCATTTTGCCATGTAGGACAGAAAGTGTATTATCAGCATCTAGATGTTTGGGGTGGGATCACTCAAAAGAAAGCAACAACTCCACAAGAAAAATGCTGAAGTGCTGGATGGTCCTTTTGGTCCTACAGCTGACCCTAAGGCTGCTGTGCATGGGGCCAGCACACACCCTACAAGTGTCTGTGCACAACCTCCACAAGAAATTTTTTTATTCCTACAGCCAAGGGTGCTCCTCTAAAAGGTCAGTAAACACCAGGCATGGATCAGTGCCAGCAAAGTCAGGGGGGATCCAGATAAAACGAGACAGGTTTTGAACAAGATATTGTAGTTTATTGCTGTGTAATGACCCGTGGTCACACACATACAGACAGCATGGGTGTCAGCCAGCTTCACACACGAGTCATTGCCAGCTCTGAAATACAGACTGCTGCCTGCTGAGCTGCTCTGCTCACTCAGGCATCAGCCATATCCCTGGGCAAAGGTAAAAATGAGCACAGGACAACTAGGAGCACAGCTGGAGAGTCACAGAATCGTGGAATTATGAAATGGATTGGGTTGGAAGGGACCTTAAAGATCATCTGGTTCCAACACCCCTGCCATGGGCAGGGGCGCCTTTTACTAGACCAGGCTGCTCAAAGCCCCATCCATCCTCACCTGGAATACTCACCAGAATGAGCAAACATTCAACAGCTTCTCTGGGCAATCTGTTCCAGTGCCTTACCACCCTCACAACAAAGAATTCCTGCCTAATATTTAATGGCACAGCATCCTAGAAGAAGTTGCTAGCATCAATTCATTAATGAAAATAAATTTTCAGAACAACCTCATTGAGAGCTTTCCAAATCCCTTGCCAACCACAGAGACCTAGGGTCTGGCTGTCAATATTTTTTTATATTAGGAGAGAAAAGAAAAGTGACAAGGAAGAGATTATCAGTGGGTGGATACTTGGAAAAATATGACTCTAATATTAGCTTGAAAAATCAGTGAATTTGCAAAGTAAGTTGTTAGACTGTGAAGATGAGGTTGCTTGGAACAGGATGCTAGCTCCAACAATGACCTGATGAAATGATATATTAAAATAAATTTTTTCCCTTTTTAAGGTTTATCTCAGCTTTCTTCATTTTGAGCAGTGCATTTGGATAATTTAAATCAGAAAGAATGTAGAGAGTAGCAGCATACTGAAGACTGGTTTACAAAATCAGGAAAAAGGTAAGACATTCCATTGGACCTTTTTTTTCTACATTATTTATTCATACTGCTGTGTATATCTACATGCTGCCTATAAATTACACAGATAAGCAAATCTACTGTCAGAAAGCTTATACTGTAAGTTTACTTCAGATAATCCAGTGTCACTCCAGTGAGCAGCTGGAGACAGGCAGCATTCTTGGGTTTAAAGAGAAATTCAAAGGCAAAGAAAACATTTGAATAAAAGGAAGGGTGTTTTAAATGAATGGCAGGATGAGTTGCCAGTGGGAGAAAGCACTTTGTAAAGAAAGAACTGAAGAAATGCTGGACTCAAGGCAAAAGAGCAGAGGGATGCCAGGGTTAGATCCTTGGTGGCAGAACAGAGGGGAAGACAGAACACCATGGATTCAAGAAAAAAAGGAAATTTGAAGGGCTGTGTAATGCTGAAGGTCCTATATTTTGGCTGCAGTGAGTGCTGGTAGATAAGAAGGGGATAGAAGAATGCATTCAGGGAATAAAAGGAAAGGATGACTAAGGAGTGGATATGAATCCCAGGAAAGGATGTTTCAAGCTCTAGTCTTGATGTTATTGGCTCCAGTGTTTAGTTGGCTATTCCTTTCTGTCTGTCTGTCTATCTACCTATCTGCCTAGCTAACCACCTAATGGAGTTTTCATTTGCCACAGATTCACAGCTGTTGGCTTTTGGGTATTAGTGTTAGCTTTTGAGGAATATAAGAAGTTTAGCTTATGCAGAACTCCTGCTCAAGGTGTGCATGTCATTCAAATCCTGCTTAAATCCTATTTTGAAGATTTCAATGCTTCACAAGTCTTAAATTCCTCAAGCTCCTCAAGCCTGCTATTTACCATTTGTTTTTGATTTCTGACTGGGTGACACCTCAAGCCATAAAATGTGTTTAAACCAGTTCCCTGACCCATATAATATTTATAGTTATATTTGTGGGCTTCCCTGTTCCAGTTTGCAAAATTGAATTCCCCCTGATGTTCTGTAATTGTGCACAGATGGGGTGGTACTATTGTTAACCAGTATAAGGTGAATTTATGAAAATTACCTGCCCTATCTTTGCATTCTTTATTTTCCCACAGTCCAGTGCAGCTCTGGTAGCTGAGCACAGTGCAGTGGGGCCTGACTGCCAGCTTGTGAGGAGAGGGTAGGGCTGAGCATTTACTGAGACACTGATCACAGTCACTTTTGTTTCAATCCTCCTGCTGCCCTATGCTTGATACTATAAGTGTATTCTTGAAAACAAAGCCTGTGTTCCAACAGTGACTCTCTAAAACGTGTGGTGCTAAAATTTCACATGCAGACAGCAATTTGCATGTTAAAAGTTCTCTGGTGACAGTCAATTTAGCATCAAAATGTTGTGAAAGATGCTACATACCTTTAGCCATTAGCAGATGGACTAACATTCCCAGGTCATGGGAACTGGATTAATGCAAATTATATAAACTGCTCTTGTGATCTGTTTAATCTTGCCTTAAAACTCATTACTGCACTCTGTGTATGGTTATTATACTTTAGGATATGGTTTTCTGCTCCAAGTTAATAGTCACTTGTTTTGAAACTCTAATTTTCTCTCTGCCCCTCCAGGATCTTTAATTCTCTTGCAGCTTGTGAGGTTTCACAGTTTGGAGATTAATGAATTGGATTACATTGCAGCCTTACCTCTTGCACTGGAATTACATTACAAATCAGCAGGATATATCTGCTACTCCTCTGCAAGCACCTTATGAATAGTCACAGTCCTGCTGTGAGTATCCTGTATCTAGGGTGACTGGAGAGAGATGTCTCCTCTTCAATGAGTTTGTGAAAAAACAGGTTCTTTAATGTGAGGTTTGTGGTCCATCCCAGAGTACAGCCCCTGAAGAGGAGGAGAGACTTTTAAAGTAATTTACTAAATATGTTTGTATCAAAGTCTGATAAAGGGGTTTATTTCTCCAGGAAACTCTTCAGTGAAGTGGGCTGCAACACAACTGCCAAACCACTCATCCATTGCTAACAGGAATGAGCATGGAATTAAATCAAAGAAACAGATGTGGCTGGGTAAGGCAGCTTTCCTTTTATATGTAAAAAAATAGGAGCATGTTCTTCAGTTTTGCAATTTTCTGATGGTGGTTTTTTTTTTGGGCTCAGTGGCAAACAGAAGTCAGACAAACACTCCTCATACAGGATTGATACTCCAATCCAGTGCAAGGTTCAGTTCCTTAGAAAACATTTGCATATCTGAACATCCAAGCTCCAGATTTTGTCCACTTCTGGCATATTTGAGGGTCAGCAGAATCCCTTCTGTATTGCTTGGATTTTGCAAAGCAGCTTGCAGCAGTTCCAGAAAGTATAAATCTGTGTAGCAGTACAGCGAGGAGGTGCTGACACACCACAGACAGGATTTAAAAAGGGGAAGGATTCAGACTCACCTGTTTCTGCCATGTCTTTCCCCTTTTCCTGAAATCACTGTGCAGCTGGGATTTTTGAAATAAAAGTAATAAAAATTTGCATTGCTGAAATGGGAGGTACATCAGAAGTGACCTGTCTCACACACATTTTCATACAATGGCTGTCTTACTAAGATGTACAGCCCCCATTTTTGTTGGGTTTAATTCAGAATTGGTCAGACTGGCTTCTCCTTATGGAATCACAGAGCTTGCCCATTGAATTCCTCTGAACCCTCCAAAACAAAGATACAGTAAATCACCTTTTCTTTTTTTCTTTGAGTATAAATCCAGCTGTTTTCTGAAGTACTTCTAAAAGGCTCCACAAAAAAAAAAAAAAAAAAAAAAAAAAAAAAAGTTACAATTTTTCTATATGACTGTTGAATCAGGACATTCTAGCATTTTTTCTTACCTATTCCACACTAATAACAATGTCAACATAGTTCCCCCAAAAATCCTTAAGGTGTGTTCCCCTCTTAATTTTTGGACTATGAGGTTTATGGAAAAGTTTTGCAGTTTGTTTTGGTTTTGCATCAAATGAAACTAACACCACCAAAAATATATTGTACCAAACAGGATGTCAACTTTGTATTAGTTTGTCTTTTCATAGATCCTGTCAGAAAGTCTAAATGGGTGAATATTTCCTGGACATCACATGCAGTGAATGATATGGCCCTGCTACACTGTATTTTTTGTATTATGAATTTTTGAGGAATGATCATCTTAAATAGAGATCTCTTCACCCTCATGGGAGTTGATGGGAACTTCTGAAATGAATGAGGATTTTTTGGATAAGTCACTAGTTCAGATCAACTTTTTGTGGCTTATATTAAAGAGAATGAAAGATAGAATTCAAGAAAATCCCCTCACTTACCTCCAGCTGTCATTGGCCAGCAGCTAAGCCAATTTTATTTCACACTACAGGATCTACAAAATATAAGATACCCTCCAGGTATTCATTTTAATACCTCAGTAAATTAATTGTAGTCTTTCAGTCTGTCCATGGAGCTGCAGCATTCTTGTCTTTACAGATTTTCAATATAATCCAAAACTTTTTACTTTGCAACATAAAATTTCTTTCCAGGACAGAAGTCCTATTCAGAACAAAGAGGTTGTTTTCAAGGTCTTCATGCCTACCTAAAATTGTTAAATATACTTACAATTTTCCAATCCAGCAGGCATGGGAGTGCTCCTCCTTGTCCTGTCTGTTAAATTTAGTCAGATGTTCTGAAAAGAGGAGCAGATTGTTCACCACTGGCAGGTAAAATCAGGAAATACAAATATTGACTCAAGACCTTTGCAGGACAATTAAACAGCTAATGAAAGGGCTGAAGTTCCTGTAACCACAGAGAGCAGGAAAGAAGGAAGATGTGCCTCACTTTGGCACTTCTCTGGGTCCTACTTCTGACACTGGAATGCTTTGGCTGTGGAGATTATAAAGGAATTCTGGTGAAGCATCAGGAGTAACAGGCAAATGCTTTCCAAAGCATCTCTCAACAAACCCAGGCATTTTATTCCCTATTTTTATTCTTCCAGACAGGATGTTAACATTGCTTTACCTTTCCTTTGGACAAACAGTGGCAGCAAAACTGTGGCAAAGGTGAATGCCAAAGGATGCAGGCAAAGCACAGCTGCTTTCCTGTCTGGGAGCCAAACTTTCCAAGGCAGGCATGGACAGAAGTCTAGATAGCAAGGGCAGAGATGTTTTTAGGTTTGAAAGCAGGAGGCTGAATTTGAAGACTTGGTGTATGTGGGGTTAACACAAAGGGAAATATGCATGAAGAAGGGTGAAAATGCATTCAAAATGTTGCTACATTTCTTCACCAGATAAAAAGACCAATGATTATTTATTCTTTTTGTCATACTGGTGAGATGTTCAGATACTACCGACTACACATAAAGCTGACAAGTATTACTAGGAGCAAGGGAACTTCAAGGCAACTAAATTAATATCCAAAGATTCTGGATTTCTGCTTTTCCTGGGGTATCACACATATGGACATGAGCTTTTGGGCTCTAGGGCTCTGTACCATGCACTGATTTCCCAAACTAATATATCCCCATAGAATACCTGTATTTTGGGAGAACTAAAAGGAGATCAAATCAGATGAATGTCATCTAATATCCAGACTGCAATAACTCTATCAAGACAGGGATTGCACTACCTACCTGAAGAACAGGAGATACAGAACAACAAATAGACAATCTTTGAGAAAGCTGTGTGCTGGGTGGGAGGAGAAGTGATTTGGTTAATCCATGAGTGGAGCTGCCAAAGCTTGCCTTGTTCAGCAAAGGCTAACAGGAGATATGTCTGTCCTGTGTAAATACATTAGGAGGATAAACATCAGGAAGGGAAAAGAGCTGGTTAAGCTAAAGGACAATATTAGCTCAGGAGGAAATGGTTATAAACTAATCATGAATAAATTGAAAGTGGAAGACAGAAGCAATTTTCTCACCATCATGGTGAGGTTCTGGAGCAGCCTGCTGGTGGGAGAAGCAGACATTAACTATTTCTTACAAAACAGAGCCCAGAGAAGGGAATATATGAGATGACAGCCTGTGGTAGCAAACTCTGGGATTGATGTGTTCCTAAGTGACAAGGTGCAATCACTGGAAAAAGCCTATTATCTCAGATGAGGACTGCCCTGCCCACTGCCATTTGATGTGAATGTTAATGTCAGGCTTACCAGGGCTGCCTCCCAGGCTAAAGCTCTCACTCCCTTCCCTGTCATCTCTGCATGTGCTGGCTGTGCCTCCAGACAGCCCAGGGCTGCTCCTGCAGAAGCTGACCCAGACAGACTGAATCCTCCAGGCTACGGAGACTTACTTCTGCCAGAAACTGAATGCTTCATTATTTCAGGGTCAGGGTACCAAGATGAAGAATATTTCTGACCTGATGTCACCCACTGTGCTCTGGGTAGTTGTATGCCTGCCCCAGTTGTGCTAGCACCCCTTGTTACAGAATTTTTGAGAGCTGGCAGAAGGTTGAGCTAATGTGACATAACTCATGGGGTTTTTCAGCTCTCTGTGCTGCAGGGAAGCCTTAGTGGGCCAGTGGGACTTGTTCAGTCAAGCAGCAATGTCTTTTGTGTGGCACTGGCTCACAGCAGGACTTCCCTCACTTTTCTTGCTTCAGCCTTCTTTTTTTTTTTTTTCAGACTTGGGATGGATTTAGACAGATGTTTGCTACCAATACAGGATGAACAACTTATTCAGAAATACCTATGTGAGAGAGGATTTATTTGATAGGAGAATCCTACTGATAATTTCATGCTGTGAATATTTAGAGCAGGGGTTTTGTTGCAACATTTAGCCCTAAAAAAGGCAATTTCCAGAGGGCTTCTTCTTGATCATGAATTCAAACTGTAAATGGTTAACATGAGTACTGAGGACCAGCAGAATGGCTGGGTTTTTGCATGGAAAGACCTTGCTAAGTATGCCCAAAATCAGGGACAACCTCTATTAATAGCCAGAACATCTCAAGTGGTTGTTCTAATCCCCACTTTCAGTCATTGCAGGGAGCTGGAAAGCTACTTGTTCTAGCCTATTTATTTTGTTCTAATATTAATCTTCATATTGTCTGTGTGAGGAAACATGCTGGTGACTTCTCTGTGTCTGAAAACACAAAATCTGATCACATTTTCAAATTTTCCTTGTTACTCTGCAACTGCTAGCTGCAGATATTTTTGCTGGATTTTTTTAAATTAATCAGCATGGCAAGACAGGGAGTGGAAAAGGCTAAAAGTAACAGACCAGTGTTTATTTGTACTGACATCTGAGATCATCTTAAAATGTTTTTGGATATTATGTAAAAAAATACAGGAACTGAGATTCTTTGGATCTTGTATTAGCTTTTTTCTGGGTGTGAGTTTTATGCTATCTGGCAGGAAAAAAAAATTTGTTAAAAATTACTTCACTGATGACCCACATATAAGTGTGATTTTGTGTTGCCATCTATTTTCTGCTGGAAAGAAAAGAACTGATTTTCTTTAGGTTTGGATTATACTTTCTCTGAGAACACTGGAGAGAAATAAAAACATTATGCTTTATCCATAATGACATGTAATAATTTTTATGAGGGGGAGAATGAATAGCTTGACTACTAATAATAAAAGAAAATATGAAAGATGTCTTTAAAATGTTTAAACTTACTCTAGTGTTAAGTAGAGGCTTTAAAGTAGCTTCATATTTTTATTCTAGGAGAGAATCTTCATGCATCATTCATAGCAAGGATGAGTTTCTATTCAGTATGCTGCTTCTTCACATATTACCTTCATACTTCATCAGAGTCAGAAATGACTCAATGCATTCATACAGTTCAGGAAAACCACAGAACTGCTCTTCTGAACTGCAAATAAAAGAGGAAAAAAAAGCTTTCAATGTTAAAGAAATACTTTGCAATGAAAAGCAGCTCTACCTAGCTGGATGAGAGTGTTAAAATAAAGTCATTTTATCACTTCCATGTCCTGAACAAAGCATTTCTGCAAAATTTTCTTTAAAGTAAAAATTTTCTTTCAGCATTAGAACATGTATGTGATATACTTAACCACATGGGATCTCTTACAAAACAGTCTGGATCTCATGCTGTTTTCAATATCCTACACTTTTTTTTGATCATTTTTTTGGCTCATTCATCTGTCCCTAAAAGTTTGACAATGTAAGAGCCTGAACATTGAAACTTGTTCCTGTTTGAATTGGAACTGAACTCACATAAAGAACCTTGCCATGTGACAAATAAGGGAAAGAACGAGTTTGGTCGAGCTGCCAAAAAGTAGGGCAGATGCAAAGCATCTGGAGGTGTCTGATTCAGCACCCAGGACTAGTTTTGAGCCATGAGTGCCCCAGGGCATCCACCTGTGCTAGACCCTGCTCCCTTGTGGGGCCAAAGGAGAGAGCAGGCAGAGAGCCCCCTCATCTCTGCCCTGTAGGCTGTCTGATTCCAGTTTCAGTCACCCACATCTTTTTCACCTCTGTTTTTAATCTCACCTTTCACATCTGGCTGAGCTCCATCAGGTTTTGGATAATGTTCCTTACTTGTTAAACCTAAGACAGAAGATCCTAGCCAGTGTTTGCTGAAATAAAACCTATATATACTAATAAACACCAAGGTTAAACAATGAGTAAGAAAATAAGGTTTTTAGAAATAGGCTAGAGAAAAAGCATCTGCATTCATTGCAGTGCCTTTGAACAAGTTATTTTCAGTCATATATTCCCTTCAGCTTTGCCTGAGTCTTGTAAGATTTCTTCCTTTGTTTTACAGCTCTGTGATCAGAAGGGACTTGCCTCTTGTTCATGAGCAGTTACCACCATGTCATATTTGTCACATGCTATCGCTAAAAAAATGTGTTTTCCTGATAGTTTCTGTAGTAGAGATTAGTTCAGTTCTCTGCAATTTCGGATCTGAAAGCAAGCTGCTTTGACAGATAACAGCAAGGTCATCCTCCTGCATTGTCTTCTACCCAGTACAGCAGTATTTAACAACAACAAATAAATAAGTTACTATAATAAAGAATTTCTCATCCTTGACCTCAGAATCCATGTTTTGGAGCTTCTGTTTTTTGTGACCTTACCTTCACGAAGAAAAAATGTCAATTCCTAAATGAAAACATGGCCTGGCCCAAGAAATGCCAAACACAGCAAAAGAAATATTTTCCTTTTCTCTGCCTTTTCCTTCAGTAACAGCCCCCCATTCAAAGGGGTGATTAGCAACTGGTTTTATTTCCGAGTGTTATTCAGCTATGAAAGGGATCTCAGTATTTTTAAACAGATTAAAATTTTCCATTGAAATAACCTTTATGGGCTCTTATCAACTTTTGTTTGTCTTAGCTGTTTTGATTCAGGCAGCTCTGTACAATTCACCTGATAATAATAGAACAAAAGGAGCAGAGAAAGACTAAGTAGACATAAAAGTTCCTAAAGCCAAGATGTAGTAAATATAACAAATAGTTTTTTGATACAAGGATGTTTAATATTTGCAAAAGACAAAAACAGCGTCTTCTGCTTTGAGTACTGATGTATGTTCACTTAACTACTCTAGCATTTCACCCTACCTTAATTATATAATTAAATTTCCTATAGTAAAATAACTGTTGGATTTTTATATGTCTAGCAAAATTGTTTAACATACAGATTTTTCAAGCTAAACAACCTGTTTATCATCAGCTATAAAATATGTGCAACCAACCCCTGAGCTGATGTTGCACATATTTAAAGATACTGTGTTCTAAAGTTTTTGTCACCAGAAGAGTAAGAACAATTTTACATGTGAAAGCTGTGTTAAATTAGGCTATGCCTAGTGAGCATCCATTTAAATAACTTTGATGCAGACATGTTAAACAATGTTTTTGCACCATATATAGTGAGGTAATTGATAACTAATGATATAAATAAACCTCTGACTATAGCATTTTGATTTATATGAAATTAATGAAGGTAGCAAAGAAAATATTATTCACTTAATAATTTCTCAGAACCTATGATAAAAGTCCATTGCAGTTTTAAATTGGAAGAGAATTTTCTAGAGGACACATTGCATTTTTGCTGCTGGAAGGACACAAAAAATAACTGAAAAAGTTGCTTTTTAGAAAGATGAGCAGTGTAAAACTCTGGAAACAAAGGCATAAAGGTTGTTTGTATTTTGCTTTAAAGTAAAATCCTGTTATTAGGGTTGATTTCATTCCAGTTGCAGCTGGAAATGGGTCATGGCCTCCTGTAGATGGCAGAACTTTGGCACAGAGTCTAACAGCATGCTGAATGAAAACAGCTTTTCCAGGGTGAGTAACTCTCCCTATTTTAAGATTAACTGGATGATCCTGTGGAGATGTATTTCTCCTCTGATGATCAGTAAAACCTTAGGGCACAGTCTTTCTAGCCATCCTATAGCTCTGTGTGCAGCCCCATTCTGGTGAGCTCAGAAGTGGGGAACTTGCTCTGTATGAAGTGAGGTGATCAGGCAGCCTGCCTGCACTAGCCCAGAGCTGTGAGGCTTTGCAGCAGAAGAACAGCCTGTGCAAGAGCAGCAGGAAGGCCAGCACAACCCCCTGAGGATGTGCCCTACAAGCCCTGTCTGCTCTGCCTGCACCACCCTGCAGTTTGGGAGGGAGCCCTGGGCAGCTTGGGCTGTGCCAGCAGCCCCTGGGGTTTGCTGTGGGCACCTTCACCTGGGGCTTCTGAAACCAGAAACATCCATCTGACTCTCCAAAAGCTGAAATATTGATATTTAAATTCATGTCAGCTGGCAGAATTTAACCTTTGTTTTCTAAGCATGTTCTCTGGAAATTTTAATGTAGACTATTCTTGTAGTTTTGCTTGGATACAAGAGCATGCTCCTCCTTTTCCAATGCAGTGTCAGTATATTTTAATTAGCATTATAATAATTTTCCCTTCTGCCCTGTACTAATAGCCATTCTCTAACCAACATGTGTCTCCTCTTCATGGCTCTTCAGTCACCACACTGGTGTTTGAACATGCTGAAAAAGTCATATTTTATACTGAAATGGGGTTCAGTAAGAAAGTTACATCATAGCTAGATCAAAAGCACCAGCAAAACCCATTTCCATTATGGCTATTCCTGTGAACTGGGTCAAATCTCAGATTTATTCAACTTTAAATTAGATGGAGTCAAATACAGGGGCACTGTGTGTTGGAAATGTTTTTTTACAGATTCTTAATTTATAGATTCTGTAATAAGAGGATACAGTAAGTAAGAATGAAATTGTAAGCTTGATTAAAAATTTAGAAAGAAACATGGAAACACAAGACTACCTCTAAAACTCAGGAGTGAAGTGCCCAGTGTCCTCCTTCTGATGGTTCCCAGCATGTGTGAAACAGCAAAATATAGAAAAAAAAGTATATTGTGATTCTTTTGCATTAGTCCCTCTTACTCAATTATAACATTTCTTTAAAGAAATAACTAAAGTTAATTTTTTCCTCACTGTGCTTGTAGTAACATCCCATATAATTAGATACTTTAATGAAGAGGGATGTCAGGCAAACAGGGTAGTCTTGTTCCCTTGAATATGCCATTTTTTAATTTTATGGGAGGTTTAAAAAATTCATTTTACGCGAGTGACAACAGGTTTTGTGAGAAAACAAAACAAAACAAAACAAAACAACAACAAAAAACTCTCACTCCATAACGTATGCTTTACTGTGCTAACTGGAAATTATTTAGTGGTTATAATATATCACCCACTTCAAACAAAGTATGAAATCTTTATTCTTAGGATTTAATTGAAAGCATCTCTGCAACAGGTTGAGCAGGACTTGGCCATAGATCAGATAGCACCAGTAGAGGGTGAGAGTAGAGATTTTAAATTAATAAATTTTTTATTTAATTCAGGTGTCTGCATTACAACTAAGAAGAAAAATACAAGGGAAAAGGTTTTATTAATCTGATTTTTTTTTCTCCTAGTTCATGAAAATGGGCACCTTCAAGTAGTGCATTGCACTAAAACATTCTTGGGCAAAAGCAGATGAAAGTCATTCTCTGCTAGAGGATGGTTTGGGTTTTGTGCTGCCAGGTTATGGAGTGACTGCTGCTTTATTTTAACAGGGAAAAAAATCTGTTACCTCTTGGAGGCAGGATGATGAATTTGCCTGAGAGTTCTGGTTGATGGAGTGACAGAACCAGCCCTCACTGTTGTTTTATATCTTCTGATTTTTAGCCCAGCAGTCTCCCACAGTAGTTGTTGATTACTCTTGACATTTTACACTCATTTCACACTAGCTTAATACAAGTATAAATGGGAAGCCATTTGCTGGACTGAGGAACTCAGCCCCTTAACCTATCCTAAAAACCATTGTTTCTTTTATAGAAGCAATTACAAGAAATATACCTGACCTGAAGCCTTGTAAAATGCTTTTTGACAGGATCAAAAACATCAAGTGTTTGACTGCTTTATGTTTGCTGAAAATGTGGAACATGAATGCAGTCTAAGGGTTTTCCAGGCTTAGGCCAAAGATTGAAATATGAAAGTAGGAAACAAGGTGAGAAGGAAAGAGGCTGTTTGAACTTTGCCTGTTTTCTCATTTTTGTAGAGTTGAAAATTCTCCAATTTTATCAAATTTGTATATTTATAATGTTTTTATACAATATCACACGT
This sequence comes from Oenanthe melanoleuca, assembly GCF_029582105.1. Lineage (NCBI taxonomy): Eukaryota > Metazoa > Chordata > Aves > Passeriformes > Muscicapidae > Oenanthe > Oenanthe melanoleuca. The sequence goes on from NC_079336.1 coordinate 31,355,901, forward strand.
AAGTTTATGTATTACTGTAGAACAGCTACATTGATTCTCAGATGAGAAGAAAACCTAGAAAAAAAGCTAAGAACTTCAGCTGGCTTTGTTCTGACATGCATCTCAAATCATGTAAATGCAGATACTTACATATAAATGGAAATATATTAATATACAAATATGTTCTAATAAATAAGTATGCTGTCTTTATATAGCTTGAGATCTGCATGCAAGGAACATATAAAAACACCAATAAAGTACATGATGACAAAATTTAGATCCATTCTGAGCTGTGAAAAACAGTCAAAGTTTGAGTTTATAACCTGTGTTGAATTCCTAATTTAAAATTTAATACTCTTCCTACTACCAGAACTACAAAGTCCACTTGAGGAAATGGAATAAAAACATAAGCTTCTTATTACCTCCACTGCTTATGAGAGATAACCTCTAACGAGAAATTTGACTGGCAATTTTTTCAATAATACATGAAGCAAAATTACATACCAATTGTTTATTCCTGTGTGTATTGGATTTGCATTATTAACAGTGATAAAATTGCTGTTATCTGCAGAGGTAATGTGGGCTGAGTGAAAGCAAACAGGAATTAAAAACTATTTTTCTTTTAATGTGAGTATGTTCAGATAGGGCCAAAATCAGAAGAGCCAATGCACTTACAGTAGTGTGACTCTGGTATAAATCAAATTGAAATTAGAGCCATGAGATCAACATTTCAAGGTAAAGTCCGGTTACTCCCAAAGGAGATCAGTGGAGCTGATGAAGGTTCTGGAGCATGAATCCTGTGAAGGGTGGCTGAGGGAGCTGGGAGTGTTTAGCCTGGAGAAAAGGAGGCTCATGGTGTTTCCTTATGTATGACAGGAAGAGGATATCATCCATATAAAACAGATAACTTGATGTTTTTCTTTGATGCCATTACAGAAAAGTAGTTATAGAAGCAAATAAAAAATGAAAATAAAGGGTCACAGCATGGATAATTAATCTCTGTAATTTTTTTTTTGAGATAAAGTTTTTTTTATGAGGCTATTACAAGTTAGGCTGAAACAATAGTGTATAAAGCAGATTTATAAAAAAAAGATCATTTTTTGGACTCAATTAACTTAGGCAATCATGTTGCTTGAAAATAATTTGTATTCTTTTAACCCATTCCAGATATGAGCTAAAGTTTGGCTGAAAATTTAAGATATATTACTTACTGGAGATGGAAAATGTGAAGGAGTTACAGCACCATAACTTAAACTTCCACATTCAGTCAAGCACATGCTGACTGGAGAGAGGTTTCATTTAACCACAATTCTGCTCCTACCAGAGGCTTTACAACACATAAAATCATTTGACAGCTGTTCAAAAAGGAGGTGCAAAGGGCACATTTGTTGCCTTACAGGTTTTTGTCTCATGAGCTCCTATGCACAATATGCATTTCAGCCCTGCCAGAGCCTGCAGAGGCAGATGGCTCAGAGAGAAGGTCAGAGCAGCTCTGGAGGATGGCAGAGGGAGGGAACAGTGGAGCTACTCTGATAGTAACAGCAAAGAGGTCCCTGCTCTGCAGCACACAGCGGAGCTGCCCTTTTCATACCATCCCTGCTCTTTTCTTGGGTAAATGGCTGCAGGGCAGCTCGTCCAGAGCTGCCTCTAGTGTCTTCTGCCAAACAATCTGCTGCAGCCACGGGGCTGACCAGCAGGTGTTAGTCTTGGCAGGTGCTAAAAAATGTCTTACTCCTCAGGGGTATGTCTGGAGACTGATTTAGCAAGTGCTACAGCACACAGTGGTATTTGGAAGACATAATAGTATTCAGTGTTGCTTGACTGTATCCCAAGGCTACATGGGTTTGATATAAGACACTTGGACTAACCTCATTCTGTGGCAGGCTGCATTCCCAGAAGGCAGCTCAGAACACACCTGCCAGCAGTAAATGTCCCAAACATTACAGTGTCATCCTTACTGCTCTGGGAATCTCTGTGGGACATTATGGGAAGAAAGAAATCCTGTAAGTTTGCATAACAGCTGAAGAGAGGGGAGAAAATAGCTTGTGTTTGCTATGAAACCTGTTTCAGGGCAATGTCTTTGCAGCTTGCTGTTACCATGTGTTGAGCCTGGGTGGAAAAGGTGGTTTAAAGGTAAAAATTGCTTCTGTGGTGTGCAGTGAGTGTGTGCTCCTTGGGCATCCAGTGCCAGATTGGCTGTGGTGATGCCATATGAACCCATTCAGGAGTTATGTGATAGGCTAAAGATACAAATGCAGCTGTGCAAAGGTGTGTCTCAGGACCTTATTTTCCTGGTGTTGTTTTCATGGTGTTTTTTTTTGGGGAGGAGGATGCTGGGTTTGGGATGGTTTTTTACAGATATTAACTACAATGATAATTTCTGTTGTATCTCATGCTGTTACTTTCAGCTCTGCAGAGCTTTAGGTTTTTGTTTTTTCTCAGTGTTTGAATTTGTTGCAAAATAAGGAAAAGCCCAAATGCCCAACCTTCATAGCTCAGACGAATTTTTCTTTGAAACTCTGTTTCAGAGGCTTTGTTCTCAAACAGCAGCACAGTGGGATGGTTTAGTGTGTGAGAGTCTGCTCAGGTAGCTCTGGAGGACTGTCCTGACTGGAAGAAGTGAAATTTAGCTGCTTGTAGGCTACACAGTCTGGACAAAACCAAGCCCTTGCCATTATTCTAGCTTCCCTGAGGGCAGTGTTTTGGGGTTCTCTGCATCTCATTGCACAGGAATGAACAAATCTGTGCTGAGTTCCAAGCTCTGAGGGGCCAGAGTGAAACAGGAACAGAGCCAAAATGGACCTTTGGCATAAATGTGCTACATTTATGGTAAGGTTTTGGTAGGGTCCACCCTTCTCAAGAGATACAGAGGCACTAGTCAGGATACAGTGGATAGACTCATATGTTAAAGTTTCTAAGAAGCTGCCTGCTCCTTCTAAAAGGCCTTATGGAATAATATGACCATAATTTACACATAGGTACACAGGGAAGTATTTTCTGATAGTAACAGGATATTGATTTCCACAGAAAGCAGCTTAGCATGATCCACAGACTACAATTTGGAAGTCAAGGTGAACAAATTACCAAAAAAATTCTGCCTTGAAATATGGTGTATTCTCTGCTTTTAAATCAAGTTATCTATCTCTTTCTAGAGAAGTCTCTCTCTCTTTTTTTATAAGATATGATATAGTGGAAGGGTGAAACAGAAGGGCATTTTCAGAAATAGGTAAGTTAGGTTTTTGTTAGATGGGAGGTGACATTAGATGATAATTGCATTGTTTCTTCTTGTCCTTAACAGTAAAAACATTTGTGACTTGATGGAATAATCATGACCCTTCTGCTTTTACAGGCAACAGTAAATGCTATTTTCTGTTGAATGCTTTTTAATAGAAAATGAAAACAGAAAAACAAGATTTCATTGTTTTTATGGACCAAACACAAATTATGAGGTGAATTAAAAGTGGAAAGATGTTTGTGTATGTGAATGAGGAGGTTATTATAAAACCTAAAACCTAAAAATAGAAAAGGTGTGAAAAAAGACATGCAAACTGGACTTGGATACCTTTAGGATACTTTTAAGTAACACAAAACAATTAAAATACACAGTTGGTAAAGAAGTATCATCACTTTCAAAGTTGACAATAGAAAAGCAGAGATTGGCAGGAGAGAGGAAAAAAATCATGGAAAGAATTATCTAACATCTGATTTTGCAGGGAAAAATGATGATTGTTTGCATAATTCTGTTTGTGGTTTTTTTGTGGGGGTTTTTCAGGGGTTTTTTTCCTGGGACAAGGGATTCAAAACTGTTGGGAGAACAGCAAAAAAGATCTCTTACGAATGTTTAAAGCCTGTAAATTTGATGTGGTGCTTTGCTGAGATCTTAGGGAAGTGGAAACAGGTATTTTCACAAGTTCACTCAGTTCAGGCAACATTCCTGAGGACTGGTCACAAGAGCTGGAAAACCTTCAAAAAGTGTGGGAGCATATGAAATATGATAGAGGTCTGCTGATATATACAAAAAGTGTAGGAAGTGTTTTAAGGACCTCAAATGGAGAAACATTTGTAAAAGCAATGTTTGAAGGTGGACTGTCTGCTCCGTTTTCAAAAAGAGAAAACTGTTTCATTAACTTCACTTTGAACCCAAGGTGCTAAGACACAAAAAGGGTAACATGATTTCTATCTAAGGTTTCCATCAGAAAGGTCAGCCTTCAGCCCATTTGAGGTAATCTTATAACATATAAAGCTGGGGAAAAGAAAAAAAACAGTAAACCAGATTGGAAATTTGACAAAACTAGAAGATAGCTTCACACAGACTGACTTCAAGATATATTAAAAAAAAAAAAAAGAAAAAAAAAAAAAAAAAAAGAAAAAAAAAAAGATTAAGAAGAAGAAAGAAAAGAGCCACAACAATCCATCCACTCTGAAAATAACCAGAGTAAGCAGAGTTAGAATCCAACAAGGATGAGCCAAACACCACTTATTGTGATAAATCTATCTAAGAAGAAGATCCAATGAAGGAATGTTGCTGGTGTTTGCAGTGTTTCACTGGGAATTTGGGACACTTGCATGTTAGATAGCAGAGCCCTGCCAATAAGTACCTACTAGGATGGAATCAAGATGCATATGGAAACAGCTGAGTGAAGTGCTGTGAAAAGCCCCAGACTGGGAGTCTGAGATCCTGATTGTGGAAGTTAAAAGTTGTTATGAATATAAACCTTGATTATTACCTGTCCAGAAGTCTAGCTGCTGTTCATTATTGGGAAAGATACTTGGCCAGGAATGGAAAATATGCTTGAAATATACATTCCCTAAGACTACATATATTTTGGGAACATAAAACAGCCTGAGTGCTGTGCTGGCTCACCCTTCTCTGTAATTTTTCTTCCCAGGCTCACTCCAGTCAAATTTCTTTCTTGTATATATCTAATATCTTTTGCAATGAAGCTCAAGACTAATTTTTCTCTTTCCAGCCCTAGTAGTCTCTGAGAGACTCCAGAGAAAGTCTGAAAGGAACATTCAATTGCCACACTCTTGAACTGGATGTTTTATTATTTGCTTTTTTGACAAAACTATGAGAAAACCTTCCTCAGATGGATGCCTGTATTTCATCTCTACTACCCGTCTGGGAACCAGACATACCTGAAATGGTTTGGAAAGGTGGGGAAAAAATTAGGCTTAAAAAGATCTGGGCTCCTTAAAAATTTGGCTCAACATGCAGTACAAAGTGTCTGTCTGCTGTGTACCAGGTTCTCACACTGTTTTCCTTCAAACTTCAGACATATAAGGATTTGGTTGCATGGTTTACTAGAAAATGTGGTATGGATAAATACATTTGTAATTTAATTTGTCTGGCTGTATATAGTAAGCACTGTAATAATATAGCATTATCCTGTATTATATATCATGCTCTCAACTGCACCCAGGGAGATCCACCCTGGGTGGAGAGCATGGAGCTTGGCTGGGCATGGTGGTTTTAAAAAATGAAGTAACATGCTTGGGACCTTAAGTTTATCACTAACTCAAAGTCACAAAACCAAATGTCTCTTAACCTCTCAGTGAATGAAGTTGTCTTGAGTGCATTTCTGGACCAAAATGTATTTCTACTGAAATATGATTGACTGTGGGAGATTCTTGTGCTAGGTTTAGGAGTTAATTAGATGCCACCATTGTAAAGCTCTTTCTTGTATGTTATTTTGGCTAAACTTTCTCTTGCAAAATATTTTTTATAAGCCCAGTGGCAGTGGAAAGTTATTGTTATTTTTATCCAGAAAGAAAAAATAACTTTGCTACTGTACTAACTCTTCTCCCTCCTCTCTGAGAGCAGTAAAAAAAAAAAAAAAAAAGGATCACAGGATGAACTATGTGTTATGCACTTGTACCTACTTTTACTGAAACTCAAAGCAACACAGTATCTTCTAGCTGGTAAAACAACAGAACTTAGAAGATAAATCCATAAGTAAGCAAGAACAAAAAGGTTTTGTTTTTTGCCTTTGGGATCACCCATTAGCAGATTTGCTTTACTGCTTTTGGAACTTTAATATCATATTTTCAAGGCAGCTGTGAAGTGAAGCAAACTAAACTAGAAGAGGTGGAACATCCAAATCTCCAGTTCATATAAAGCCAACACTGAACTAAATTTGCCACAGTGTCAATATGGCATGACAGACATAAATAGCATGTGCCTATTAAACAAAGGAAAGAAGCTTCCTTGGACTTATTTTCAGGTATAAAAAACAAACCTAAATTTTCTGCCTTTTGTATTTGTTTTTCCCTTAAGAAAATTATGTGTAGCTCTTGGCATACTAACAAAATCCAGCAAACATAATCTTTGTAAACTTGTTTTTTGTTTGGTTTTGGCTTTGGTGGGGTGTTTTATTGTTGGTTTGTTTGGTTTCTTTTCCCTTGTATGGCAGGAATATGCTAATTGGAGAAGTATTGCAGATGAACCTTGCTGGTCTCATGGCAGACCCTGGCTGGAAGTATGGGAGTGGATTAAAGATATTTGGGTAGCCCCTGTGCTCTCTATGAGTTCATAGTGGCAAGAAAGCCACCCCTGCTTTCACTGCAATTTTGTTTTTTTCTTCTTGCAATTCATAATTATGCAATCAACAACTGCAAACTTGTATTGGGCATTGGAGGGACAAATTCTGCTCATTGCTTTTAAGAATTCAGAGTCAAGTAGTAATTTGTAGTACAGCTTTTTTTCATGAGAAAGCAAGGAAGGAAATCTTCCTTTTCCAGTTCAAACTGGTATTTGGTTGTTTGAGATTTTTTTGCTGAGGTGATAATACATTTTGCTTATCAGAATTCCTTCCTGAGAAGTGAAGCTGTGGCCTGGCTATGAATATGCACTATACCACTAAAATTTGAGAAGTCTTAGATTTCCTCAAGTTTTAGTGTTGATGGTGTACTTTTTAAATGGGATTTTATATTGGATTTCAAAACTCGAAGCAGATGAGAATTCCTGTGGCAAAAAGTGCTGAAGGTTAAGGAATTCCCTACTCCAATTTTTTGGCAAAAATAGAAAATCACATCCAACCCCCAAATTTCATATGCATAATTTTTCCTCAAAATAATAAACAAATTACATATTTTTGGTAGTGGAAAGAAAATGAAAATAACAGAACTCCTATATTCCTTTGATAAGGGATAAATTTGAAATTACAATTATAGTAATTTTTTTCAGCTTACTTTCCTCTCTTTTAATTTGACGACTCTGTGATGAAGAACTACAGCCATATGGAGTGCAGGCTTGTGTAATGAGGAAATAAAATCTGATCAAGCTACTCAGGAAATTCTTGAGCACTGTAGGACTCCAGTATAAACTGAATGGGATTTAGTAAATGGAAAGATGATTTAGTAGTAGTAATCAAAAAGTCACACAGGTAAGTAAAGTTCATGGAGTCCTGCCAGAAGTTGCTTTGGGAACAGGAATTTTTAAATCATTAATGTAACTAGCCCATTCCAGCGTTTTCCCAAATTCTTCTGTTCTCTAAAAAGTTGTATGTTTTTGTCTACTCAAATTTTATAGCTTTGTATTATACTTGCCATTTAACCTTCTTCCCCTTACACTTTTCATTTCCTCTCCTTCTCTTTTAATCTACTGCAGGTGACAAATGCAAATGACAAGCAGCATAAGCTGTCAGCAGAGCCCTGGTATTAATGGCACATGTCCTGCTGACTGCAGTGGGTGTTACCTTTGCTCACACCAGGACTAAATTTAGTTTACAAGTTATGAAACTGGGGCAGCAGGGGAAGAATTCTGGCATTACTGTGATCCTCCTTGCCATGCTTTTATTTTGCTCACTTATGACATTAAATTTCTTTTTTTCTTCCTGTGTGTTGTAAATCAAAAGAGCTATCCCAGACCCCCTGCATTTGGAGAGCTGAACTTCTCCAGACAGGAAACAACTTCTCTTTTTCCAAAGCCCAGTCAACAACACTCAACTAGATTGATATAAAGCCCACAAAACTATTTTTCAAGAGTATCAGGTTTTTCCTTGTGAATCCCAACTGGTTTGAAAAGAACTCTATCAGAACAGAAACAAATAGGGTAACATGTTTCAGGTAGCTGAAATGGACTTAAAGCACCTCTCTCCTCCATATTTATTAATTTCCAGTGTCATAATGTGCAAATGAAGCCAATTATGTCCATAACCCTTTTCTTTATTTCATGAAACTCTCCTTTATTCTTCTTTTGGGAAGAATAAGAGGAAGATATGTTATGCTGGCTGTTGAGAAGACTGCTTCAAAACCCCAAAACAGTCTTGTGGGGAAAAAATCTTTGAGGAATGCTCCTCCCTACACTGAAAATGGCAGTTTTAAAAAATTTAAGAATGACAGAACTGCCTAAAACAAAAATTTGTAATGCCATTGAGATCTGCAGATGAGGAAGCTCACAGCATGAGTGAGATAAGGAAGATAACCTCTAGAACACCAGCTGGGGTTTTTTTTTTTAGAGGATACTGCCTTTTCAGACAAGCTTTGTTTCTTGTTGTAAACTGAAAAGAAATGCACAAACACATACTCCACTGAACACTTTTTGAAGAATAAACCTATACTAAATAGTAAATAGTAAAAAAAAAAAAAAGGAAAAAAAGAAAAAATATATATACATATATAAATATAAAATAAATATAAAAGTAAATATAAAATATAAATTACGTATATACTATATACTATATACTATATACTATATACTATATACTATATACTATATATTATATACTATATACTATATTATATATTATATATACTATATAGTATATTATATATACTATATTATATATAGTATATTATATATACTATATTATATATAGTATATACTATATACTATATACTATATTATATATTATATATTATATATAGTATATTATATATACTATATTATATATTAATAAAAAGTAGTATAAATTGTGTATATATATATATATGTATATATATATATATATATACATAATAAAACTACTAGTGATGTAGTGATGGGGCCAGAATATTCCCTTAATTAAAAAACCACACTGCCTTTCTCAATGAGGCATTAATTTAGGCTTTGCTATTTACTCTAGTGAGGAATGGTGACATTTGGTTTTTAGAAAGTGGCTTAGGAAAAGGAAGGCATTTAGAAAGGGAAATGAGAGGAGCAGCCCAAGCTCAAATCTACTGGCCAGCCCATGGCTCTGCTAGAGGGGGTGAGGGCAGAAGCCAGGAGCACACTTTACATCTTTTTCCAGCTACTCCAATCCTCTGCAGGGCTGGGCCACTGGCAATTAGGGAGCAGGAATACAGGAATACAGGAATGCCTGTGCCCACCTGGGTTATCAGAGCAGCTGTAGCTCCTCAGCAGGGCAGGGGTAAAGCTGAGCCTCTGCCTGTCTGCCCACCACTAAACAAGACATGGGGTCTTTGATTTTTGTCTTTCAATATGTTAGGCTTTAGTGGACACTAAAACTGTGACTTTTTTGTTCAGAAATTGTTAGAAAAGATCTTAGTTTCTGCCCACATTTTTGTGGGGATGTAATTTTATATCTTTCAACACCTTTTTGAGTTCTATCACTGAATTATGATTTGCACAAAGATTGATTTACTTTATTTTCACTACTTGAGATAGTTCACTTTTAATTTAGTACAGACTTGGTTGATAATGAAATATGTATTTCAAATTTCCACACATATTTCCTCCTTTATCAGCAACAGATAGTTTTGCAGGAAATCACTGTAAAGTTAGAGATACATCCCAGACACACCCACCTTTCATGAGATATTCCTTTACTGTGATTTTTACAGTGGAATTACCGTGCTTCTTCCATTTCTCTTTTCTCTGCCTGTAATCCTGGTTACCTTAGCTTTCTATTTAAACTGAGACATAATAACAGACTCAGATTTATCCTGTTGCTGTTTGTATTACTGAAAAGCATGCTGTAAGCAAAAGTGGTGCTCTTTCCATCCCATATAGTGGTCTAACTGCCTAGGAGAAGTTCCAGAGCTATATTTTCCTGTTTTGTGGGAAGAAATCTAAATGAGGCATAAGGAAACTTGGCTGCAGAGCATATCAGTTTGTAACAGGAGTCAAGTTTGCCCAATGTGCCTAGTTTCTTGAGAACTGGCTGAAAGCAAACCTAGCTCCTCCTTCTCCTTCCAAACTTTGGAAAACAGTGCCTGAGGATTCAGCTGGTGCTTGTGTGATGTCTTGTTCACATGGGCTGCTCTTCCCTTTGTGAAATGCTCTGGCAGAAGTTTCTTTGCTGTTGCAGTGGTATGTTAATACCTGCTGCTGCTGCTGTACTTCCCTGCCCTACACTGACATGGTACATTTCCCAAAACAAACGTGGTAACTGCAGATTCACTCAAGGAAAGAAAAAAATTAAGAGACATCTTAGGCAAAATTGCTTCAGCTGGTGGTGTTGGGGGTATGATATAAAGGCCAGAATGTGTATTTTTAAAATGTATTTAGGTACCTGAATTTTGTGAGTACTTAATTTTTGGCAATACAGGTCCCCTGAATAGGAGCAGAATGTACTGGTATCAGTCAGTGGAGCTTCTTGCTTGGTCTTTGAGACAATGGTGCTGAAATCAAAGGTTGAGAAACAGAACTGGTCACAATTTCCTGAAAAATAACTTATGCTTCAGATTTTTAGATGGAAAAATCTTAATTATTTTATTTGTTGTGTTTTCTTCCAAGCCAGCTTGTTCTGTAGTTTTCAATTTTTGAATCTCCACAGCAGCTGAGGAACTTTTTACACTGGACACTACAGCACTGTTGAGTTTGCTCAGCCAGCTCTATCAAATAACATGAAGGCAGGGAGGAATGTCAGTTCATGTGGTTTCCTCCAATTCCCACTGGAAATATTCCTTGTAAATAACAGCTTTGTAGAGGACTACTGATTGTTAATGAGGGAAGGTGAGAGACTGTAGCCACAGCTGCCAGGATATAATGGATAAGGATGTGCTGTTGTTACAGGCTTTGCAGGAAAGATAGTAAGACAGGACACTTCATAAAACATTTAATCATCCCTCAGCCATACTGGTAGCCTGTTTAGCTTTTCTTCCAAAGCTCTCATTTAACTTTTTCTATGTATGAATGATCCTAAATGCTTAACCTAACAGCAAATTAATAAAGGAAAAATATTTTCTACACAGTACTTCAGAATGTGACCAGGTAAAACTAAGTCTCCAATATTTCTGAAAGGTTTTTATAAAACAAAAAGAACTCAGCATTCTTAATCTTCAGGACATGTAGACAGGGTTCCATTTGAGTACCTTCCTCACTGTTTGTGTCTGGTTTATTTCTGACATGAGCCAGAATGCATTGAAGAAAGAGGGTCCCCTCACCTCTTGTACTGATGTCAGTATCTATGGGGTGTAGGGTCATGGGTATTGCACAACTGCCTGGTTTAGATGCACCTTGGGAGACACCCTGGACTGTCCAGAGACTGGACTTCTGTAGAGCTTTGAACCTAAGAAGCACCACTTCCAGGCATTCCACTTTTGCTTTGGTGTTAGCTTGGAAAGAATACAATTTGTGAGTGTTAATAAACTAGCAAGTTCATTTCACTGAGCATTTTAAGGGCAAGGATTGTGGAAGAGAGAGGCCCTCCTCTTTAAACCTGATGTGTGAAGAAAAAAATTTATGTTCAAAGACTAATAAAAATTTGAGTTTAGCTCATTGTCTGAGGATCTCTTAGAGCTAATATAACAGATCAAAGGAAGCAGAGAAATATTGCATTAGGCAGAGTAATTAATAAATAAGAATATAGATGGAATTAATTTGTAGTCATTTCCATAAAAGAAAAAAGAAAACATGAGATAAGAAACTCCTTGGAAATCCCCAGACTCTCAGGTAATATATTCTCATGGTTTAAGGCTAAAGAGTTTTGTTTTTTGCTTTGTGAGGATTTGATTAAGTTGCAGATTTAGGATTGCCTTGTTTTACTAACTGGTCAGGAGCCACTGGAGGGCAGGAGGTATTGAAAATCAGGAGTGAAGTTGAATCTATCAAGAAGGAAGGAGCAGGGGGAAGATGTTTTAAAATTTAATTTTTCTCATTACCAATCAACCCAAAGTAAAAAGTTAAACTAATTGCCCAAGTTAAGTGTGTTTTTGATGTGGCTGTAACCACTGAGTGCTCACTCCCTGTCCTTATCTTGACCCACAAGCTGCTCATCACATTTCTCTCTTCCCTGCACAGGTCAGGAGGGAGTGATAGAGCAGCTTTGGTGGGCTCCTGGAGACCAGTGATGTTCAAACCACCTGTTTGCTATGTTTGGGAGGAGCTCTCAATAAAAAGTGTGTGTATTTATTAACTTTTTCTTATTTATATATTTCCTTACATATCCCTTTTATCACGATATCTGAAAATCCCTGTTGTTAGCAGACACAGTGATATTGCTTTTAATACCAACAAACATCTGAATTTACCAAATGTGTTTTTGTCCTCTTTCATCAGGTTGTCTATCCACAGTCTGCATGTGGCCTATGGCTGTGAGTGTTTCTGAAAGGACTAGTATTTGTGTTGGAACTATGTGATCCTCCTCAGAAAATATCATATAAATAACTCACCTATGAAGGTCAGTTTATAGATCTGTCTATTCTATATCTGATTTTTTCCCAGCTCTCCCCATGGTGCTTTAACTTCCCGGTACTAAGATGGAACTGGTCTATTTAAACAAGCTAGTAGCACAGACTTTTTGGGGAAACAAAATCTGGATTTTTTTTTCTATATATAATTTCTACCTACCCACCTTAAACTAAATAATCCCTTCAATGAAAATATTACCACTGTGTTTTACAAGTTACCAGCCTATACATTTCATGTTCTGTTGCAATAGAGAAATTGTTTTCAAAATATCAGTAAGAATAATTATTTTTCATATTAGAAACTAATATAATCTTATGCTGTTTGCATGCTAAATGATGTGTATTCCTTGTTCAAATGTGATGGATTTTATTCCCAGCAATGCACTTTTGAGCAATTAGTACCAAATCTTTTCTTGTGGAGGGAAAACACAGTATTTCTTGACTGCTCAGCAGGCAGGCCATTTTTAATGAAATGAAAACATCTTATGTAAAGCTAAAAGCATTTGTTTTATTAATTAGTATGAATAGTCTTTTCTCAAACTATCAGCTGCTCTGTTTGAGAAAGTAGTCTACTAAGTCATATTGGATTACATGCTTATATCCATTTTTAATTACATTTGGAGGAAACATGATAACAGCAAGAGAAAAAATAACACCTCTTGATTATGTGAGTTAGTCAGTGCTTGGCCACCTCCCCTAAAATAGCTTTTACTTGGTTTTGTTTGGAAAGAGCCAGGGCCATGTGATATAATAAAGAAAGAACATAATTATTCTCTTTAATCCTGCCTAAATTTGTTGTGTTTAGTATTAATGTAGGAATGCAGAAATTAATGTTCAAAGTGAAAGCACTAAATAAATGAATAACAGAAATTTGTGAATAATCTGTGATGAAAAAAAAAGAGGCAGAGACATGAATGATGATTAGTCATATAAAATTTTTCATTCACCTTTTTAGTGACTTCAATTATTTTCCCTGTAAATTAATACAATTTGGTTTTTTTTTCAGTTTCCAAACTCTTCTCCCTGTACACTGAAGTCTCTGCGTCATTTCAAAGTAAGTGAATCAAATCAATAATATAGTGGTACAGGTAATCCTGAAGCAGAGACAGAATCAGCTGTAAAAGTAGCCTTGGGCTTCAGGTTCAAGTAGTGATGTCTAAATTGGCAGATTAAGCATGCCATACCTTGTTTTGAGAGTTGTTCCTATAATCTAAGCATAGATGCCAATTTCTCACAACAATTATCACAATGATGGACCAAAATGTAAACCAGAGAAAGTTTGGATGACCATGCAAAATTTATCTATTTTTACAAAGAGATTGGGAAATGGAAAAAATTGTTTTTTTACTTTTCACTACTGTGGTTTTTAATCTGTATCTTTATCTTTTTTTTCATGGTAGAAGTAATTAATTAACAGCTCTTCTATGAGCACATCAGGTCCACAATAGATAGATTTCTTTTATTTCATTGACCTTACATTTAGTGTTCCTGTGAAGAAATGATATTTTGACTGCACCATGATTTTTTATAGGTTCTGTTCTACATCTTTAGATAAGGATGAATTTTCAACTGCTCCTGGAATGCCTAATTCAGCTGGAGATACAGAGGAACAATCCTCCTGGTTTGTTTCTTTTTCTCCTGCTGGAGATTTTCCATTAAAGGAATGGGAGATTTCTTTCCTTTCAAAACTGCAAACACAGGAATTACACCGAAGAAACTTTTGGAGTCGCTGTAATAGAAGATCTGTCACACAAGGCCAACTAAAACCAGAAGAGTCTTTCAGACATACAATGACAAAACCAACAACCAGATGTAATACTAGCACCTCTAGGCAGTGGTCTGACTCCCTAAAACAGTGTTTATTATATATATGCTTATAAAATAAATGTGACTTCTAGTGTATGTGTTGGTTTTTTGTTGTTGTTTGAATTTTTATTTTGTTTATTGCCTGCCACAAGTCACAGCTAGTTAGAAGCAGACTTCAGCCTACTTAGGGAACAGAACCAGCAATGAACCTTTTTATTACCCCACCACTGCATGTCTAAAATTTGATGGTGATGGTGATGATATCCCTAATGAGAGCTAGGAGTTTGACCTTCTCCAAGTGCACTGAGGAGGTATGGAAAGACTATCCTAACAAAGACAGATAGATGTTCATTTCAACATCCACTCATCCTCCTGTGTGTCACCAGGAACTACCCAAAATGACCTCAGGTAATTTTTGCTGTGGTTATGGTTTCTCTGTTAGGGACAATTGTCCATGAGGAACATGTTTGGACCTACCTTTTCTTTCCTTAGGGACTGCCAAAGAAGTGCCAGGCAGTAGAGAGTTCCAGTCACCAGAATCTTGATTGCCCTCCTACTTTCATCCTTGTTGCAAAACCTACTTTATATATATATATGTGTATATGCATATATATAAAAAAAAAAAAAAATATATATATATATACACACACATATATATACATATGTATATGTATATACATATATACATATATACATATACATATATATGTACATATATGCATATACATATACATATACATATATATACACACACACATATATAATTTATTTATTTTTTATTTATTTTATTTCTGGACAAAGGGAAAGCAAGTGGTAGACCCTAATTTATTAATGACAAATCAGCTAGACTTGAGCCTGGAAGCAATGAAGGTGCAAAATCTGGGTAAGACCACACTGTGTTTTTGGCTTTGACAACAAACTGTCTGACTTCACAACTGGCTTCTTTCATTGACTTGGAAAGGCAGCAGGTTTTTGGAAGCTCAGGGTAGAAGTGTGCTTAATTGCAAATTTCACTCTTGAACAGACATGCTGCAATAGGAAGAGAGTTTGTAGAAGTGCCAGAGTAAATTGTTTGAATATTGTTCTCTGTGATTTGGCCTAGAAACCTACTGGCTGCCACACTAACTGGACCTCTATCAGGTTGAATATTTGTTTTCTGTCTCATATCTGGAAAGATAACTTTCCCAGAAAGTCAAGGTTTTCAAAGGCCTCATAAGACAATTCTGTAGCAGCATTGAAGTTTTCTGAGCAGGTAAGTGGATGGTTACTTACATCCATGGGGCTGTCTAGTAGTAAGATCTTGCATAATTTCTTTAAGATTGCTAAGGGATTTTGAACAAAGTAATTCCTGTTTTGCTCATGCTATCTCTCATAATTTTAGTCTTATTGAATCACCAACATATATTGCTGTTTTATGACCTGTGTTTCTCTTTCATGCAAGCCCTGTATGCCCTTTAGTGCTGTGCTGGAACAGTGGCTGTAATTTCCCAGTTTCTGTCATTCCCATCCCATCCCCTTTCATATTCTGTACCTGATGTTCAAGTTCTGTTTCATTGTCTAGGGTCATTACCTTGTTATATAAATGTACCTTTTGTTCCTGAGAGCAGGGTTACATTTATGTAACTTCTGCCATTTAAAAGTTAGGTCTCTGAGCTGAGAAGGGTGTTCTGTGTTTCCCCTGTTCACAATTGAGAGAAACAGGCAAATCCAGAGGTGGATTTGTCCCATCTGTTCCAGGTGCTTCATTTAAGATGAGATGAATGCATTTTATCTTTCTGCCATGACTATAAATGGAGGCAGATTATTATAGTAGAATAGATGCACAAATGTAACATAATTGATGTTAGGTGAGATGAACCTGGATCCTAGACAAACTTAATTGTCCAAGTTTTCTCAATACTACAGAAAAAAAATTAGCACATCCAATTGATGCTTGTTTCCTTGTATATTTGGATGGCATGAATTGATGTTTGCAGTGCCTCTAGAAATAAGGCAGAAGTCTAGCCTTACTTAAATTAATTTCTGATGGTTAAAGCAGGAGACATGCATATCACTCAAACTGGGACACCACAGATATAGTATTGTCTTATAGTAATGTTTTCTTTCTCCTTAAAAAGCACACTTAAATACACTGCTACTCTTTCATCATCTATGACAACTTTGTGAATCCTATTTCCCACTGCCCATAGGCTAAATCTAACCACAGAAATTATCTCAGAATCTTTCTCATGTAACTGCAAATAAAGCCATTTTTCTTTATCTCTCCCATCTGAGTTCTATAGAAATTGTGTATATCCTGGAAGTCACATACAAAATCACATTTCCACATTTTGACCATCCACAAAGATGTTAATTTTGTCTTACTTCTCTTGTTTTAATACCTTGTATTTAGTAAGTTTCTATATACATATATATTTACAGATATGTATATAAAGAAGAAGAGAGAGAGAATGAATTAAGAATAGGAAGTAAATGCATGATTCTCTGGGATAGAAGTGAGCAACCCAAATACCATGAATGAGTCATAAACTGGAGTCTGGAACCTGAAAAGTTCTACTCTCAGTTAACCATGGTAAATTTGGCACAGTGGAAAAGACAAGTGTGATGAATTCCTGAATGGAGAACAGCAAGTCTCACTGAGACTTCAGTTTTGTGAGATAACTGTCATAACCAGTTCAGCATGAAAGTTTGATCTACTCAATAATTTAAAAATAAATTGCATGTTGGTCACTGAGAAATTGAATAGACACCTGTTGTTCTCACAATGTGCCTTTTTTAAACCCTTATTGCCAATAAAAGAGGAAAGTTTATATCACTGGATGTTAACTCAGTTTAATCTGAGAACTGTTCTGCCCTGAAAGTATTGCTGAAGTCAATTGGCACTGTAGAGGGTCAATGTTTTTGAAAACAAGACACATATGATCACTTATGTTACTCAATTAAAAATATTCTCATTCAGTTGAATTATAGGACCCCAGTTGCAGGATATTAGTTTACTACTGGTCTTATATTCTGCATAATAGTTTTATCACATAAAAATACTATGGATATACCATGTGCTTTGTTGTTTAATAATCAGAATGTGTGCAGTTACAGTTTGCATCTGGAATCCATTACTCACTGAAATCAGCTGAAAGACAGGGAACTGAATGAGAATGGTATCAAAGAAACAGGTAGACTTTGTTATTGGTTTATTCATGTTTCAATGAACTAAACCAATTCAGATTTTTTCAGCTGCCAAATGAATTAATGGCCACCATTTTCCTTGGATCAAAGAGAAGGCAAATGAAAATGATATTGCAGAAGGAGAGGTAGCATCTCCTGGCATCCTAGTGCAGTATCCAAATGATTGTATGGCTCTACAGAGGTTTTATAACCTGTATGAATTATTCACATACCTTAGAAGTGTACTTGCTCAGTGAGCAGATGCAAATTTTATAGTTTTAAAATTAATATATTAATCTCTCTAGGCTATTCATCCTATTTTCTGAGTTTTTCAAATATGAAAAACTCTGAGTGATAAGTTCTGACCTGAAATGACTTTCTCACAAGCGAAAATAGAATAGTCTTTATGGTGGAACCAGGAGATGAATAAGGAGGGAGCCTTGACTTGGCAAACCACCTAAGCCAGGGCATGCTATCAATAAAGTTAATGAGTATTAATGGAGAAGAGCATGGCTGCAGAAAGTCAGGCATCAAGCCTAACATTGGTTTAGTAGAGACACCACCATCATGGCAGGCAGCAAAGCTGGGTAAACAGAGAGGGAAGGACTTCTGTGGGAGCTGGAAGAAGAAGAGGAGAATTTCAAATTAAATGCAGCAGTGGAATGGGAGTCAAAGAGTCTTCCTTTATTATCTATGTTCTTCTACTTAAAAATGCCATTTTTTGAAAGAAATTGGGAATGTTTTGTCCCATTTGCCTGGTATGATGAACTAGGCTACGTGTCACAATGAAGGTATACTTTGTTCATTAAGTAAGTAAAACTATGAACTCTCTCTTGAATTATTTATTAGTCTAATGAAAAGGATTAAACATTTAATTGAAGTTTATATATCTATTAAATCTGGATTTATATGTTATGATTAAAACTGTGTCTCTATAGGCGATATATTTCATTTGTTGAACTGTGGGATTAATATTTTTTTTTAAACAAGGGAACTAAGGGTTCTTTATACGGTGTAGAGTGAGAATACGCATGGGGAAGTGACAATCACTGGAAACAGTGGCAAACCCAGGTGCCAAATAGAATCCACTGGGACATTTTGTGAAAGTCTCAGACCTATGTTTCAGATCTGCCTCTTTTGCCCTAATGAGGTACACCTTAGTGCCTGTGGGCTTGTGTTTTCCTTGTGAGATGAGCTCCTGCTGGGTCACACTCTGAGGACACACCTGCCTGTGGCATGGATGTTTGCTGTGTGATGGGGTGTGCTGCTGGCTGAGCACGTTGACTCCAACACCTTCCATGTAGCACTTCAAGTCCTCTTATGGTATAGGAAAGGATTTCTGCTTTGCTTCTCTGTTTCTTCATTAAGAGAGTGCTTTGATAACTCAGCTGTTGCTATTACCTGCCTCTCACCTGGATGCTGATGATCTCCAGAGTGAGAATGAGCACTGCGCTGCAAGAGACTGCTGAGGTCTCTTGTGTCTCTGTGTAGGAGCACTACAATTTTTCTTATGTTTTATGGGGTTTTTTCAGTGATTTGAATTTCACACAATGGTAAATAGCTTATTTTTCTTCACTTCTTCCCCTCTGCTCCCCACAGTGCTGTGGGACATGCCACCTGAAAGTCATTTGTAGAAGTTAAACAGATTCCTCCATTGGATTGCCACTCAAAATGCCTTTTTTTTTTTTTTTTTTTTCTTTCTTTTTTTTTCTGTTTTGGTTTGGAGAACAAACAGTAAACCAAAACCCCCTTTGCTAAGCCTAAGTATAACCTTTCTCCATTTTCCTGGTATTACTGGAAAACTGCAAGGCTGTCATACCTTTTAAATGATGCATCACAATGAAGTGCTAAACCAGAGTTGCAATTTACCCTGGCTTGTAAATTTCTGACAGGTGCCAAGAAGAGGCAGAGAGCCCCATTTGACTAAACTGGAAAATATTCCACAGAAGACAAGTCTACCTCACTTTTTATTTATCATTTCCTTGAGCTTGTCCGCCTCTTCAGTCAATATCATAAATATCAAGGGCAAACAGTAAATGTCTGTAGCCTGACACAGTTACACAGAAGACTGGCAGTGGATTCCTGTGCTTTTAAAGGGCTGTCCCATCCTCAGTCAGGGCTGTGGTTCACTGCAGGTGCTGGAAAAAGGATGTGCTGCAGACATAGCAGCAACCCTTCAGTCACTGAATTTCAGAGGCTGCCTCTGCTTAGCACAATGAGACATCTCAGCTGACCTTATCAAACTCATAGGCAGCTGATTAATGCAGTCCACAAAGTGCATTTTAAATACTAGATTCAAGAAATCTCTTCAGATTTTTTGGTGTCACATTAAGTTTTGCCTGTAAGCAATCTTTTAATGATTTAGCAAGATACAAAGTAGGAGAATCATAGCTCTAATTCTGTGCCTCCCAGAAGGCTAGAACTGGTCTTGGAACTTAAAATTCACATTTGAAAAAGTGGAACTCCTGATCACTGCCTGAAAAAATTTCTAAGGTAATCTCTTGGTAGGCAATAGTGCTCAGCAGGCATTTTGAGGTGGGACCTGTCAGTCTGTCTCAGACATCTGTATGGTGAGATTATCTGATTCCCAGAAATGTCTATTCATCCTTTAGTGAAAAAAAACATGGAAAAGGTTTATCTGTGTGGGTGCTGACTATCAAACTGACTCTGATAGTTTTGCCAGTGTGACATTTACAAGGTCTTGACAAAAGCATGTGGCAGAGAAAGAAGCTTAATGGAAGTCCTTGACTGACTCCCTAGAAAATGGACAATTTTTGTAGGACAATCTCCGTTAATCACTACTTAAAAAAATAATAATCAAATTTTATAATAAATTTTAGTTGTATTGATGATTTCTACTCCAGGGTTTGTCCTGAGCTGCAAAGCAGAGGGATGCTCCAGGTAAGGATCAGTGGTTTTTGGCAGAGTTGCATGTGGGCATGGAATGTTTAAACAGCACCTATCCATGTTAAATCTGATTCAAATCAATGCTATAAGAACACAACGTTGTGTGATATATTACTAATGAAATGAATAATGAGATAGTTGTGTCAGCCCAGTGGAAAAAAACCCAGAAAAACTCTTTTTTTCCTTTTTCTTTTTCATCTGCACCTGCATGGACAATTTCATTTGAAAGCAATATGCTTCCAGTACTGCTGCAGATTCAGAGGGAAGTGTTTGCACATTAAGACAGGTGGGTATAAAACACTTAATTTTTTTATTATTACTGGTGAAAAAAAATGGTGAGGAAGTGTTAAATTCCTTCAGGTCTCTTTTAAAACTTATATGTAAAATAGACACTTAAAAAGGGGTTTAAAGCAAACATCCTGGAGAGAAAACCTAGAATTTTAGGATTACAATTAGTACTGTCATCCTACCATCAAAATTCACTATTTTCTACTGATTTTCTACATGATTCTTCAGCTGTGTAAAAAATTGTTAGAATGAGATAATGGGGCTCCAGTAGTGTGGATAGGGTGCAATGCAGCAAAAATTTTAGGGCATGAAATTAGTCCAGAATTCCTTGTGTCTCCTGCTTATAAGATTGTTCTTATGGGTTATAAGAATAACCTGCTGGAATAAGACAAAGATGGTAATGGCTTTTAATATGGCACATCCCCTATGTTGAAGATTGGTCAAGTTGCACAATGAAGGGCAATTTTGCCTTCAGTGATTAGCCATGGATCTGTTGCAGATGTTAAGACAAGTGTTCAGTGATTCCTACACAGGCTGGGAAGGAAGCAGAATGAACTTTCAAATAAATAATTGGTTCCCTTTCTAAGCAAATATTTTTCCATTTTTCAGTAGCTAGAGAATTCTGCTGTTTCTGTTGACTCTACTCTCTAGTAAGAGAACAATCTTCCTTTCCAGACTATTGGTATTTGTTTAAAGCTGAAACCTGTTTGGAGATGTTTCCTGCTCTGGAAATGTAGCCTAGAAGAGATGAGCTTACAAGTTGATGTCACACAGAAGAAAACTGTGGTCTGACAGTTTCACTGGGACACAAGTGAACTTCTGCATTGTACCAGGAATTTGTGCTGTTAGGACATGTGTACAGAGCTGAACATCATAAAGCAAGCTGAGGGGGAAGCAAGACCTGTGGAAAATGTGTTGCAACATGTCCTGTGATACTGAAATGAGAAGGAGAAAAACATAGGTGACAGGTCTGCTAAAGCCATGTTTATTCACTGAGTTTCTCTGTGTTTGAACTGGTAAAAAGAACAATGTGTGAACGTCCCACTTGGTTTCTAGCAACTGGCTAATCCTATGGGAACTTGTCCCTCAGTGGAGGCAAGTCTGGAAAAGACAAGGGGAGAAAGTGAAGAAGGAACAAAGATACCATATCCATGAAGCCAGAGGGCTGGCAAAATCATAGCAGTGATGGAGGTAGAGCTTACCTTGTCAGTCTGAGACAGAACCAGTTCACTTAGACTGTCTCTCAACAGATATGGGACTTTATTTTTTAAAACTATGCTTAAGTAAGGGATTTTTAACACCTCTGCTACCAAAACCTTGCTGTGCAAACCCAATGAAAACATAAATATCCTTTGGAGCATTATTCCCTGCTTTCTACACGAGCATTCAACTTTGGTCCTTATGTTTCTTTCATTCACTTTCATTGTCCACCTTGCAGTGGGCAGATTTTATCCAAAGGGTTGGGGCACTTTGAATTCCACTCTTGACAAAAATACATTCATGCCCTCTCAGGTTGCCCTGATGTACTGATTTTATGTGTTAACTGCACAAACAGATTCTTTTTCAGCGTCTAACTGAGAAGATTGTTTAGCAGTGTATTTATAGTGGACTCCTCTAGGACACTACTTCATCTGCACAGCCAATTCCATAGCATGTTACTAATACACATTCTTTGAGTTTGGCTGAAGCTTCCTCTTGGAGTTTTCAGAGTTTCTAGCACATGTCACCTTACCCAAGCTGGACTGACTGCACTTCTTACCCTGCACTTGTCTTTTCCTTGTAAGAGTACATACTGTACTCATTCACCTTCAAACTTTGGGATGCCATTTGCTCTCTATGACCAGCAGTTTCACAATCACTCCATATCATCCTTTAAGTTTTAATTACTTCAGGGTAAAGTATATCAGGTCATGATACTAGTTTATCCAAATATTCTTTGAGGTCTCATGTCCCTCTTCTTCCTGTGTTTTCATTTCTGTACCAGGCCAGTTATCCTACACATATGGTCAGAAGTTTCCTTTTCTTTATGTGTGTAAGGAATGTATCAAACAGGATATGGAATATTTTGATTTTATCAGTGACACCTGACTGTTTCTTCACATTTGTTTCAGCATCTGCTTTCTGTTTTTAAATGACCATGCAACTGTTTTGAAATGAATATTAAATCTGTCAAACAGTGGAGTATTCATGAGATGAGTTCTTGTATATATATCTCTTGTGCACTTGGCTCATCCTCTGCCTTTGGACTACAGTAGTTTTTTTCTTCTGCTACCTAGTATAATGCACTTCTTTTTGCTCCCTGTGGTGACATCACTGTTTTTAAAGCTGAGGAAACAACTTGAGGCTAGGAAAACCATATGAGAGCATAATAAAGATCACTGTGCACCTTGAACTACATACTGACTTTGTTATTGCTCCTGGTATGACAAAATCAATAATGCTTACTGCAACATAAACCTCTGCTTTTCTTGAGAATGCTTGTAAACTTGCAGGCCTGGTTGTGTACAGCTCCTGGAGTGCACAAAGGGCCACTTCAGAGATTTCCTGAGCTTTCCTTTGACATCTTCCCCTCTGAGCTTCAGGCTTCCTTCTGTGCCTCTCAGTACATATTTTATAACATATTTTATGAGTGTTTTCATGTGCTGCATGCTCTGCAGGAGCCTGAGCCTATGGACATGTATTTTTGTCACTGGAATTGCCCTAGTGGAGTGTTCTGAGTAGGGGAAATTATAATATTTGTAGCATCTGTCCAGTTCATGCAAACAGATTGTGGATACTGTTCAGGACGCCAGTTGAAGAAAGATGGAGAAAATCTTTGCCTTTAAGAGGCTTTTTAAGAGCTAGAATTTGTCAGAAACCTGAACCCATTCACTGCTGAATACTATGACCAGTTCACCTAAGGGGAATTCTTGACAAAGAATGAGCTACACATTCAGATTATTTTTTTTGTGTGTATGGGAGGAAGGGAATGATTTTTTTCTGCTTTTTGTCTCAAACAGAAACAGAGGACCTGGGCAAAAAATGATTAGAGGCTTCTGTGTTGAATGGGCAATACAAAAAATAGTGTCTCTTACAGTGTCTTTTAAAAAACAGAATAAAAAAATTAAGATGAAAAGTTAAGAAAAAAAATGAGCCAAGCACAATATAGCAAAATTACAGAGCCAAGTGTGTTCTACATTCAAGTTTATAACAACCATGATATTCAGAGAGCTCAGTAGTAAAGCAATGACAAGAATCAGTATATAAAGATCTCATTTTCCCTCAGTGCAGAGATGGTTCCCCTTTCTTTGCTGGTGAGGCACATGAGCTGTGTGCAGGTGGGAGGTACCAGCTGTGGTGGGGACAGTGGTGCTCATCCACTGGGCCATGGCCCACTGTCCAGCCAGAACTCAGTTTGTCACCAGTGAAATCCTTCCTCACCTCCACTTCTGCTGCTGCATTAAGCATTCATGAAAAGAGCCCAACTTCCTACTGAGTATCCATTAGCCACCAATGCTGATGTTAATGAGCAAACTGTGAATGCACCAAAGAGCAAATTGAAATGAGTCACAAAATACACTTAGGATGTGCTTCCTGCCAGTATTGGTGCGTCATTGGGAAAATGCTGGTTCCTTAACAACAGGCATATAAAGAGCAGAAATACAGCTGATTGGAAAAAGGCATTATTTAAAGGAGTTCCATTAAAAGAGATTAACTGATTTACGAGCAAATGAATCACATCTGCACATTAGCTCTTTATTTGTCGTGCCAACTTGTTTTCTATTACATTAAAGCAGTTTTAAATTAAAACACAGCATTAAATTAAATTAAGGCCTGCTAGAGAAAAAATATGTATTTCAAAACAGACATAATTTAATTACAGTTAACCTGTGTAAATAAGAGTAAATAATTAATTTATGACAGTAAAAAAGGGTTGTCTTAAATACTTTGTTCAATTAAAGACATATCAAGGCCTACAAGTACAGTGCTTTCCTGTCTTTATTCATTTCTTTCAGCTTTACACCTCTTTGAATATTTAATGTGAAACAGACTGCTGTTAAAAACATATTGACATACATCACTCGGCGGGATGGGAGGAAATTCCTTCTGCATTGCACAGGATGACAGCTGGTACTGATCACAATTTCAGGTGACAAGTCAATCCTCAAAAAAATGGCCTAAAAAGAATATAATCTGTGTTCATCTCAGCTTCCCTGCTGTCCCCCAGGCAGGGAAGGGATGTGAGTGTTTGCAGTGGGGTGTCCATGTCAGAGCAGGGGCAGGCACTGTAGGAACCATACAAGGCTGCAGACACCTGCTCAGTACACAGCTTCTGTCTGGAATGGCAGGGAAGCCCATTGCATAAAGCAGGAAAAGCCAGCCTGGAGTAATTTCACGAGGCTGGGGTGAATTGTGGGCAGGAGGGGCTATCAGAGGTCTGGGCAGTGTGGAAAGCCAGCACCTGCAGGCTGCAGGTAAGGGCCAGGGAGATGGTGGTGGTGGAATCCTTTCTGCAAGGCTCTTGCTTTTCCTCCTCCACAAATGGGGTGAAAGACCCAACTCTGCTAGGCTGGCTGCAGCTGGGCAGATTAAAATTCTAATATCTGGATGTGGAATCATCCAATGCAAAGGAGAAACAGCTGCCTCAGAGGAGAGCTGCAACTCACTAGGAATTAAGGTATGTACAGGATATATAAAAAACTGAGAGATGAGGAGGTAAAGACTTAGACAAAAGCCCTCAAGAAAAATTGCATGATGTCCTGAGATTTTACAGTGTTTTTGTTGTGACTAGACTCATATAATCCACTTCAGTTCCCCCTGAAGCCCATGGAAAGACACCAGCTGAATTCAGAGGGGATTGAAATTTGTGTACAGTAAGAAAATTACTTATGGTTGGTTCAAAAGCTAATATGGAAATCTCCACTTTGACCATTCTTTGATATAAACATCTTTGCTTTTGAAGAACATTCATAAAAATATTTGTATGAATGTTTGTGATGTTAAGTTAAGCCTGTGAGCAAGCACGGGTTAATCTGGAAATCAAATTTACTTCATGAGAAAAATAAATTAGTTCTGGGCAGAAATGGAAGTAGTTTATTTATTAAAAGAGGGATTTTAGGCCATCTGTCAGGAAACTCAAATTAAACAATCTGCTCAGTTCTCAGCAGACGTAAATCTGTGAAGCTCTGTGGATTCTGAGTGACCAACAGCACAGTTCAGGTGAATGTGAAAAAATTACAGACAGTTTATTCACAACTGATAGGCTGAAATTTGATCACAGAAATATTAAAAAAAAATACTCTAAACCAGAAAAAGTGGGATGAAATCTGCTACATTTTTCAACCATGCATTCAATTTATCATTATTATATCTGTCTTGCTCCAATACCGCAGGATATTTTCCCTGGAAGCATTTTTTTTTGTTTTGTTTTTGTTTTTTGTTTTTTTGTTTATGCTTCTTGAAGATCTATGAGACACAGCAAAGTAGCCCAATTACATGTACACTCTTGCTAAGTATAAACTACCCCTTTACAGGATGGTGCCATTGAATTCTCTGAAGAGGTCATACTGGCAGAAATCATTCTCTTCATGAAGGGTTCTAGAGAAGACAGTAATGCTGGGTTTACAGAGGACTTTCTGCTTTTGATGAGTGCTTTTTAACATTCTTTATTCTTGCTGAGGGGTACAGCAAGGAGGAGAAAATCCAGATAGAAAAATTTGAGAATGTCTTTATATACTGAATGGAGGATGTGCTTGCTGGGAGTGAAATTGCAACTTTCAGCACAGAGATGAACAGAGAGAACTGACAGAATATTGAAACTTATGAATCTTGTGGAAGACAGTGAGTAAATCTCTGTGTTGAAGGTTCACACCAGTTCTTAAACAAGTCCACTTAGCACCACTGTCCATAACATACCATGTCCTGGCATGTCTGAAGCACAGGTCTGAGCTCTGTTAACATTTTGAAAAAATCAAAGTCAGTTTTGTAAGCCAAAAATTGTGCACAATTAATTTTCCACTGCTTCATCTGAATTATGACAGTCCTATACATTACCAGTATCAGGTCTGGAGTCATAACAAAATCTAAATTCGGCAAAAATACAGGACTTTTTCTAACATGAGTCCCTGTCCGTCCAAGCCCTGAAATTAGCCCAGCATGTTTGCAATACATGAATAAAAAAACTTAAAGGAGTCACTCTAAGTGAATTCTCAGTGCGTTTCTTGCATTTTTGTTAATTAGTCATATTTTATACCTTTGAAATTTGTACATTCCAGAATCTCAAGATTTGTTTCAAATGGGACTATACAATAATTGCAGAGAGAGGCTGGAGGTGGGAGAGAGAAAAAGGACACAACCTAAATTTCTCATAATTACCAAAGTCGGAGTAAAAGTTTATTCCATTATAATTTTGTCCAGCTGTCTCTTCAGTCTTTGGTTCTGTCCTTACAGTCTGTGGTGGGGCTGGTGTCCTAGGGAGAGGGCTGACAAGCTCCATCTCCAGCAATTCTCCTTCCAGGCACCATTTGTTTCTTCTGCCTGGATCCCCTGAGCAGGGTCAGGTCAGGTCGTGGGGAGGAGGGAGAATCTGGCTGGATGGCTGAGCTGTCCATGTGCTGCTGATTTCTTTGGGCCTGAATTTGCAGCCACTCCCTCTTGAGAATTCCTCTTGATGGCAGTGGCAGTTCCAAACCTGTGCAGCTGCAAAACCAAGCCCTAAATCAATTCTATATCCCTCCTTGACAATATTGTGCTACTGCTTATAACAGCAGAGGTTTATGTATCCATGCACTTATGTTTAGGTCATGAAAAGAAGGAAGGAAATTATTCCAGACTGAGTAGGTTCTGGGAGCAGGGGGGCAGAGGGAAGAAATCCCTGCCGAGTTTTTGGGTTTTTCAAGTTTCCAGAAACACTCAGTACAAGCTTTAATGATGACCTGGAATATATGAATCTTCACAGCTACAAGTACTTTCAAGGCGATTTCTGAATTTTTTTCTCCCCATCAAGTCTTTAATGTAAAATAAAGCAGTGCATAGTGGAAATCAAGAACTGAATCCTTCTAAGGAGGAAGCTGGATGGATCAGAGGGAAGGATCTTGCAGAAGCCTTTGACAAGGCAGCTGGTGCTAGAAACAAGTATCCCCTAGCACTAGAAAAGGTGGAATAAAGTCAGCTTGAGTTATATGTATCAATTCTCAACCTGGATTTACATTTCTGTCCTTCAAAAATGTTCCTGCTCTAGCTCTGTCAACATCAATCTTCCCATTTTAAGAATGCTTAAGACAGTAGGGTGCAAGAGAAAACATTACTGAAATAATGCTTCTTTTTGCTGGCATTGCATTTATTTTATTTAACAAGCAAAAAAAAAAAAAAAATAAAAAAAAAAAATAAATAAAAAGTACATAACTCAGTCTCCCAGTAGAACTATTAGCACAGCTCTCTGGCTCCCAAGGGGCTTAATTACAATATTAGATTACAAACATTCAGGGACTCAGATCCTGCATATATTCAATTCTTCCCCTACCCCAAGGCTTAAAAATACCACTCAGAGATGTTGGTGACAGGTCTGTTCCTTTTGAATCAAGAGGCTAGGCTTGTCTTCTGTGGGTAGATAATGTCATATTTCTTTCAGAAAATCCAAGCAGGTGTTGCTTTTTTGTTTGTAGTTTGAAGGAGAGAGGGGAATGCCAAGGTCTAGGTTAGCCAGGCAGCAGGATGAGGAGCAGAGTGAGAAACACAGGTCTCAGCTTTGCACTCAGTGCTTGCCTGCACTGCCAGGTGTGTCTCCTCCCCAGGGGCAGAGGGATGGAGGGGCAGAGGGGCTGCTGTTTCTCACAAGCCTGTGGGCAGCCTGGAAGGACTCAGTGGGCATACACTGAGCTGCTGTGACACCTGCAGTTGAAATGGTATCTCTGGCATCTGTTGTTTCCTTGGATCAAAGGATTCATGTCCATGTCTCCCAGGAGAGAGATTTCTGTTCTATGAAAACTTGGATCCTAACTAAACCCTCTGTCTGTAATTGCATTTAATAGATTTCACTGATATACATTTGTTTTCTAATGAACTTTAGTTTATCCAAGGGTGTCCTCACTGAAAGGAGATGACATTCTATCATGAGAGGGAGAGAAAAAAGGAAAAGAAAAAAAAGTCTGATGCAGTCTTAATAAACCTAATATTCAGCAGCAGTTTCTGTTCCAACAGCTCTAAGCATTCAGACATGTACATTTTTAATCAGCTGCTGATTCTTATTGAAAAATGTACGAATACAACTTTCAAGAGAGGATTACACAACAAGTTTGAACTTGTTTCATTAATTACTTTTTTTTTTTTTCCAAAGGAGCAGCAGAAAATTGCTGGCAGGAACCTCAGTGAACCATGTCCATTGGCCATTAAGAATGGATTAAATTTACTTTTATAATCTCATTGATTTAAGACTTTTTATTTCTTTCTTTTCTGAGGGAAGCTGTTATTCAGAAATTGTTCTTTTCCTGCAGTGAAAGTGCTAAGAAGAAAGAACACATTATTGGATTTTATTTTTCTTTAATACTGAAAATGACAAAAGGAAACAAAGCTGAGAAAAGCTAAGCCCATGTATTATATACCATCAGACACAACACCTCTAGTTATGCTTTTGTGTAGTGATGAATAAATTCTACTGTCACTTGCTTTGACCATTATTATGAGCATTTAATTAAGAGATGGTGGTGAAAATGAACTATGTGACCAGATTATAATGTCCCACAGCAGGAGTTCTGCTGAGGCATTTAGAGAAGAGAAATGTTGACTTTATTATTCTACTTTGACTTTGACTTTATTATTCTACCTAATTTCAAAAATGTGGGAAATATTTTCCACTTGCAGTGTTAGCTGCATTAAGATTTCTGTTACCCTACTCAAGGCAAAGGCCCAGGCCAGTTTGTGACTCCTTGCAGGGGTTAATAGAACAGCAGTTCCACTCACATGTTTAAGAAAGTGATGCACATCTACCACCCCATCATGGCTTTCCACACTTTTCCAATCTTTGGTTGGAATGCATGATATAATTTGGTTATATAGTTTATATTTTTGTCCAACAATCAATTTAATTACTGACTTAATCCAACCCTTTGACCTAAAATCATACATAGTTCCACTAGCTGTTATTTTGGTGATGTTCCAAAGCATTGGAGCATGCAAGCATGGATCTCCTATTACATACATGCATGTCTTTTGTATAAAGGGGATTATTTGCATTACAAAACTGATCTCATGCTTAAATACATTGCAGGATGACAGCTAATTCCAGGGACATTTCTGAGTTGCTTTATTTGTTTATGGTTGTATCTGAAAGCATATTCCAATCCAAATAGAGAAATTTCCCATATTTCAGTGCTGTTGGTGGGATTCTGTAGCCTAGCACAGGATGTATGGCTGCATCTACTGAGACAACTGAATTACTGTTCTTTTACATAAAAAGTTCAGGAAAAATCCTTTGGAATATCTTGGTCACACAGATGTAGGACAATGTTTTCTGTTGGAGGCACAATGATGTCCAAATATGTCTTTTTGGCATGTCATTGAAAATAGTGGCTCTAAACATTAGCTCTCCTTAGGATTATGCAGCCCACTGGTGATCCTTTTAGGGGTAGGAATAGTTTTGGCCCACGTTAGAAAAGTTCTTTCACAGAGAGTGGTGTGATAAAACCACAAAATGTGACAATAATTTACAGTTTGAAGAATGCATGACATTAACTGAACTAATAGAATTTATGATTGCAATAGTAGTACTGTGGGAATATAAAACACAGTAAATTTATTTTGTGGAAATGATTATGTGGTGCAATAGATATTTCATTTTCAGGGCAGAAGACAAACAGCAATTCAATTGTAGTTTTCCATTTTGGTATTTTAATGATCTTGACACAAATTTTAAGACAGATGATGAAACATTATTAATCAAATACACAATAAATAGTCATTAGAAAAATTACATTATGAATGCACTGAGGGTGAAAATTACATTCACATGCACAATATAGGAAAAAGGCAATGTAACAAACTGTACTGTTGAATAAATAATTCTGTGATGGGGAAGGGTTTTGTTTAAAAATGAAAGCTGCTGCAGAATTTAACCTGTTTGTTTCCAGTCTTTTCTGAAAGCGGATTTACATATTCTCCTTTGTTGCTTTATCCAGCTACTTTCTGGAATTGCTGGAACACATGGAACAAAAGGCCCTAAGTCCTGCCTGCTCAGATCACAACAGAGATCAATCCAGACTGCAACACTGGCTCCTTCTGGGAAGGAGAATAAAATCTTGAATAAGACTAAGTAACAGCCACCTCAGAATTCTTTCCATTTCTTTTGTTCCCCCTTTCTCTTACTACACAACAGTTTCAGTGAGTGATCAGTGGGCCAGATGTGACCATGAGATTCCCCAGCCACCTGCCTTCCTTCCCTTTGGGACTGCATATAGCATTACACTCCTCCTCTGCCCCACACTGTCACTTTTCCAGTCTGAGTACTAGTCTGGGTTTTATCTTTTTGTACAGGAATTGTTTTATTCCTCAGATCACTTTTGTCACATTTTTTTTCATCTTTCTGTCGTGTTAGACCCCTTTTGAAACTGGACCATTATAATTGCATGCATTGCTCAGAGGTTGGCCAGACATGGATATGTAGAGTGAAATACTGGCATCCTCTTCTTTATTCTTCTTTCCTCCCCAATAATCCTGCTTTTTTTTTTTTTACCTTCCTGATCACTGCTGAGCCAGGATGTTCAAAGAGCTGTTGGTGGTGTCTCAAAGATACTTTTGCTGACTACAGTTGTTAAATAAGAATCCATCAATGTATATGTAGTCTGAGGTGACTCTTCTCCCTTATCCATGACTCCACATACACCAGCAGTAAATTTCATCTGCCATCTATCATTCAGATCTGCAATGTTGTACATTTTTCAGTACTTTTCAAAATGCTCCAGGTTTAACTCCCCCAACTAACTGTGACATAGCAGCAGTATTTGCACCTCACTATACCCACAAGTAGTATCATCACAGAGACCTCTGCAGATCTGTCTGCACTAAGAAATTACTAGTTCCCAATCTATTTTTTAGATATTGGACCCAACTTAGCTCTTATCCAATGGCAGATGCATATTTTTAATAGTTTAACGAAGGCCCTTACAGATAACTTTATGTTATTTAGCAGATTTTACCATCAGAGGTTTTTTTTTTGACTCCTTCAAAGTCCTATTAGCTGTTATTTTCTTCTAGAGGTTAAAGACTGAATAGATCTAATTATCTACTATTGCTATTATTTTTTTGGTTTGTAATTATTTTTTGCCAGTTTATCTAACTAATCTGTCAGGCTGGCTCTTAGTTTCCAGGATCACATCTGAAGTTTTTTTAAAGAATTGTCACCACTGTTGCTGCTTTGATTCTTCTAGTGATACAATATACAGGTTACATGCTATGGTTACTAGTTCACCAGTTCCACTTTTCTTGAGTTTTTGGATAAATGCCATCTAGTATTAGTTTGATACTATTCAATTTGTTACTCTACTCTAAAGTTTCTTTTATCAGATCATTGGCTCTTTTCCTTGACCTTTCATCATGCTACCTGCAGAGTCTTGGCCTAATACAATTTCTTGCTTTGTATAGTGTGCCCTATTTCATTTAACCTTCAGAAAATTGAACCCCCACAATATGAAATTATTTCATTATTTGTAGTGTGAGTTTTTAATACAGGTTCATGATGACAGATAAAAGTTACCCCAGATTAATTGACTATTTCATGGAATATCTACAAGTTTCTCCTGTGGACAAAGAAGATTTTAGCCAAACTATATTTTTAACAGATTATGATTAGAATTTTTGGGTCAAATACATTAAAAAGTAACAAGCAGACAATATAGTTGGAGGAAAATTGACAGCTTCTGCTTTCCATTTAGTAAATAATTTCCCTACCATTATTCAGTCATATTCCCCTGGATTGATCCATATTTTGGTGTTCAAGTTCACACGTGCATTTTAACCAGCTTTCTTAGTTGAAGCTCATATTTTTCAACAGAATGTTGCTTTAACTTGCATATGAAAAAACGTTGGAACTCAGGAAAGAGAATATATTAAACCCAAATGGACTAATTATACACAGATGTAGGTATTTCAAAGTATTAAAAGTTTTTATAGTTTTGGATTTGTATTGACAGAAAGATGCACAAGGGGAAAATATTCAGAAGTCTTAGCTCCACTTCCCTCAAATTTTGCAGCTGGGGTTTTTGTATCAAAATATGTTGTGTTCCAGCCTGGGACATGGGGGAAGGCCTGTGCTCTCTGCATGCCTGATGCTCCAAGAGCACCTTATTGTCATCATTGCAAAGTTTTAAAGGAAACAGGAAAAAGAACAAACTTGCTAAATGTAACGCCAGCTGCAATAATGAAGTGTTACTTTTGGCTAGTGCAGCTATGTGGTTACACATATTTCAGTTTACTCTGATTCATTGTATTGCCTTGCCTTCTTTTTCTTTTAGGAATATGTAGCAGATCATGCTCCATTTTAAATCATAGTTATATGGTCTGAAATTCCACTGGATTAGAAAATAAGCTTGTGTGAATCAGTAGAGCTTCATTGACTTTCTCTGATTTATGAAGATTGGGGACCTGACTCAGCGTGTCGAATATAGTGATGGGTTTGGGCAAACAGAAATAATACCATGATTTTCCTCTATGTGACTTAATTTCACAGAACCTAAGCTGATATTTTCTTGCAGAATGTATTTTTGGAAGGAAAAAAGCTTCTTTGTTTCCTTACTTACATCTACATGCAGCTCCCCTAATTGCACAAGTGAGGTAGCCCATAAGGTGAGAAGACTTTGTTGGCATCTTTCCCCTTCCTAACACTGCAATTTGTGACCTAATGTAATACAATTCCCATCAGCTCCCCATGCAGGCCAGATTCTTAGGTCTGCTCCTTCCTTTTTTCAGTGATTGAAATGTTCTTTCAGCTTTGATCTACATGTCAGTTCCTATAATGTGCTGCTCTTTCAAAGGTGTGGCCTTGAAAATATTCTAATGTAGCACTTACAGCAGGCACCTCAAGAAAAGATAGTCATAGGAATTACATTGATCTATTTCCATAAATGAATATTTCAATATTTATAATTGTTTGTGTAGGGATATCAAAGATCATTAAGCATAAGAAATTGAAATGCTTAACTCATAGATTATATGCTCCTTAGAAGGTATATAATCATAAATACATTTGATTTGTTTTTCAACTGGCTCTGGTCTAATTCTGGTCTAAGTTATTTCCCAATTAGTCTTCCAAAAAATTTAAGGAAATATCATTAATAAGATAGTAAACACCACATGTGACATTCAGCTCGAATATAGGGTTGTTTTTTTTTTTTTTTTTTTCTGATTGTTGTGTGTCATTTTTAATTTTATCTAGGTAATTCCTTTAGAAAGCTTTAATGGTGAAGATCAGAAGAGGAATGCAGGCCTTGAATTTTGTATCTCTTCATAATTCTTTGAATGTATCCTGCAGTAGTTTCTGCTAGACTCTGCTCTCATTAATAAGAAGCTCTGCACAAATGAACAATTATGCTTTGTCACTTCAGCTTGACAGTGGACATCAGATGATATTGCCAAAGGAAAGATGAATTTCTGCCCTTAGGCTGTGTTTAAGAGATTGTACCTTTCAGAATGCTATTTCTTTTTGAAATATGTATTTACATCTATGTATTACAGTACAATCAGCTTAAACAGAATGATCTGTTGGTGTAATGGAATTTATCCCCAACCCTAAAGGAATAAATCCATGGTTACAGAAATGGTATAGCATGCCTTGTGTTTTTTAAACAGTGCTAATAACAAATGTTTGTAATGTAAGTTAAAGTTGTCTTGCACCTGCTCATAATATGTCAATTGGTTAAGCTGCTCATCAGTCACAATGCAACAGGAAAGGCCATTTGTGGACAATGGGGTTTATGACTGCACCAGTACCTCTGATGAGAATTTTTGTGATGATTCTGACTGCATGCTTGTGGTTTCTGTCCTCTGAGTTCTTACTCAGCTGGGATAAGACAGACTAAAATACATCTTCAATCTTAGTATCAGACTTGAAGTTTTTTCTGGCTCCCTTTCTTTAGTCAATGAGGGAAACCACTGATTGTGGTTACAATTATGCTTCAAGCCTCTTAGGAGTAGAAACAAAATATGACACAAATCTAAAAATCTGTCCCATAGAGCTAGCACTGTTCTGTGCACAACTCCAGTGAACATACAACAAAAGTTTAAAAGCAAATTGATGTCCACTTGGGATGACTCAGCTCCAGACAGAGCACTGGAGACATTTAAGGCATCATTATCATGAGCAGAGATCTTTCTGAAGTCATCCATGGGGAGCCCAGGTACTGGTGATGTGGTCAAATATGGATCAGATATCTCACTGAGGGCTGTGGGGAGGTGCTGGCACCTCCTGGGGACACAGGGCTGCAGGCTGCAGGAGTGGACAGCCACCACCTGCCAGCCCCAAAAGAGGAGGAATCCTTTCTCCATTTAGGAACTTGATTCCTGAGGTAGGAGTGGATGGAAACAGAAATAAAGACATGGGGAAAGCTTTTAGAGATTCATCAAGAAGAGTGGCACTGACCTTTCTCAGATCTGTGCATCTGTGATATTCTCCCACAGCCACTTTGAACTTAGCACCCTTGGAAAACAGAAGATTTCAGACATTTCAAACATTAGACAACAACATCACTGATAACAGGGTATAGAAGAATTCACTCTTTTTTATTCCCAGAAATTATGCCTTTTCCTAAGCTGAACTATTAAGAAGGTAGTTCAAGACTGGGCTAAAAAGACACAACACAGCATGGGGCAAAAAGGCTGGAAAGGTAAGTTAGATAATAGTTTTCAAATTTAAGGATTTTCATGTATTTTATATTAGGCAGGTTTGAAATATAGGGCTAAAAGAGCAGTGGGAACAAAGATCAGAAATACATATACCTTCTCAAAAAAATGGCTGCAACCACTAATTTAAACACTCCTCTCTATTCATCAGACATCTGGTCTTTAGACTGCACCAGCTTTTACAGGAAAAACCCTGATAGTGCTCTGCCTACAAGATAGTGACTTAAGGCATGGTGACCTGAATCCCACCAGGCAAAGACAGGGTTTTTCCTGTATGGGTACTCTAATTGCTGAGCTAAAATAGGAAGTTGTTTCACATCCACAAATCTCCTCCTCCAGAAATCCTATTGCAAAACAAAGGAGGCCTTGTTGTTGAATAGTGACTGGCTAAGGAGGAAAGCTCTAGGCTGCTCACACTTTGGTGGATCAGAGCATGGGTGTGAGCTAAGAACTCACTCACAAAGGGAAGGAGAGCTATCATGAGCATCTAAAGGGCTGGCATAGTTAATAGAAACACTGCCTGAATAGAAGTTTTTTGACAGTAGTTTGAGATTCAAATCACTAAATACTGCCCAAGTCCTGCTTTTGAGCATTTCCTTTATAATCTATCACTTTGTTGTAAATATCAAATACCAAATATTTATGTATTGAGAAAGGTGTGTAGCTCTACTGGATAGTGCAGAGGAGATGTGAGAAGCCTGCAGGGATGATAAAAAATCAGGGACTATATCACAGTTTCCAATACATGTAGAAACAATCACTTAAATCTACATGTAGATCTCATAATAAGCATGTCATTTGTGACTGGAAAGGTGGGATCACTGTTCTCTAAAGTGAGATCATTATTACATTTATTAAAAGGTATGAACATGTGAACAACAGAGAAATGTCTGTTCCTTCCAAGAGTTAATGTTACCCAGTCTAGGCCACAGAAACTATAAGACAAAATTGGGATGTAAGTCACAAAAGTGGATGGTATGGAGGCAGGTGTATATGTAGGAGCAATCTATGCATTTGAAAAGCAAAAAAAGGAGGGCATGATTTGATAAGAAGGAATCTGACCACTTGACAAGTTTAGCTCTGATTTACCCAGGGGAAATTTGCTTTTTCTGTGATGGATCTAAATATCCTTTAGGGTTTACATCACTGGTCTGAGGTTATTTATAATCATGTCAGCTTGACATTCCTTGACAGGTTAATCAGGTCTATAGTCTCAGAGAGACTTTAATAGTCAGAAATCAAAACAAAGCAACTTTATTTTAGTGTGCTTTAGCACCAGCAATAGAAACACCAGGCAGAGAGATGTCAGCAGCTTTCAAAATTAATGTCAGTGTGAACATTAGGAGCTTGAGAGAGGTTGAAAAGACCATTCCTCATTTGGACACCCTACAGATCTTCATATGTGATCAAGCCATGTGATCCAACATAGAAGATTGATGAAAAGTTAGATATGAGTATGACCTCTCTTGTATTTGACCTTTAGAAAGTGTCAAGTATTTTTATCCATCTGTATTTGATGATACCCATTGAAGGTACTGGTTCAGGCATTATGAATACTGGAGATTATTTGGAGGTCAGATTTTCAGCTTCAAATATCAAGCAGTTTATTTATGATTTTCACTAACTAATAGGCATTAAAATTTCCATAGGATTTCTTGTTTCTATGGATCAATGGAAAGAAGTTTGTCCTGTTTACTGGGAAAAGGGGTGGATTTTTTAGTGCTGTGGGGCAGTGATCAAGTTATTTGTTCCATACCATGGACATTATTGCTGGGGACAGGGATTTGTCAGGAAAAAAGGAGTGCCAGAACTAGAAGTTCTCAATTTTCTGAATATCATGTGGTGTGGGTACAGGAACAGCCTCCACACTGACTTTGTCTGGAGACCATACAGGCATGACCTTCAGGAGGGGTTTGTTTTTGTTCCCACTGGTGAGTACCTTTTGTTGGTAGAACACCTTCTCTTTTTGTATACTTTTACTATTGGTACTCCTGTCATCATTGTGTGAAATTCATTCCATTGCTCTGTGCTTATAAGAAATTGTTATTTCAACTCATAATCTCTCAGTTTTTGTCCCTCCCAGTAAGGGGAAGGAGAATGGCTTGTTGGAATTTAATTTCCCTTCTGGTCTTAAAATCAGCATAGACCTTTAAGATTCTGACTTCAGAATCTGTTCAAAGCACAGGATTATTCTGTTTAACCTTGTATAATTTACTCTGTGCACTGGTTAGATTTAAAGAAGCAGTTAATGTAAACTAATTTATTCATTCATGCATTCATACATTGACTGAAAAAAAAATTTACATTTCTGGACCCTAGTTGTGCAGATCATGATATACTTCAAATATAATTTCACATCCATATGGGTACCTTGAAATCTAGAATTTTTTTTAAAATCTGCAATAATTAAATTTAAAAATGTTGTGGAGAAAATAAATAAAGCCATTCATTATTAATAAACATACTACTACTCACAGAGAAAATAAGAAGGCCCATACTGAGTCAGTAACTGTTCAGGTAGCCCAGTACATATCTCCAGCAGCAGACTCCAGCTGTGCCAGTGGACAGTAAAGAAAAGTACCTAATAATTCTCTCCTAAGCTTCAGTTATTTTTGGTTCTGTGAATTTCCTGAGCTATATGTGGTTTTTGGGGCTTCAGTGACCATCAGTGAATGCCTTTTCCATCTGTTTCTTCAGACTGTCCTTAGTTGTCCATAAACTTTGCACCCACAGCATCCTTTGGCAAAGAGTCCCTATAGCCAGGTGTCTGGTGTCAGACATTTTTTCCTCCTTGAATCTCACTTCTTCTTTTCTTTCCTACCCTGTAGTTTTTTTATTTATTTTTTTTTTTCTGTTTCAGAACAGAAGGAATAGTGAAGCCCTATCCACCCTGCCTATGGCATCATAATTTTGGGGAGTTCTATGCATCTCCCACCTCCCCAGCTCTCTCTTTTTCAGAGTAAATCCAGTTTACTCAGTCATTCATACTCCTAGGAGGTATTTTATTCATTTAGCAGAACTGAAAGCTATAGTGACCATAATTAGTTGCTAAAAGAGTGCTAACACACTTTGGATTAAAAGCAGTGATTGGGATATGGGAAGATAATTCAGTGAAAAATAGTTTAGGAGATAATGACAAGTGTGTCCCTGTTGGCTGCATTTTCAACTCCAATTGTCTCAGAATTTCCCTCTGACACTGGTTTAATGAGGGATTCTTCCCACTCTTATCCTCTTTGAAAGAGTAATTTTTTTCATCTTGAAAAGAGAGAATAGGGAAGCTGCTTTACTTGGCTGTTTATCAACAGTTCCAATACTGTTAAAATGTGCTGAGTATTTAGGACAATACTATATCTAAGTAGTAAAAACATATATTTAATTTTTTTTCCTTCAAATACTGTAGCCATTGAACAGTGAAAATGAGGAGAACAGAAATAAAAAAAATATTCTTTTTGTGACTAAAAGATGGAAGAATATTATACTCTTTTTGCTGTTTATCCAATTTTTTCCTAGGAGAGATCCAGTTGCCTGTGGTTTTGTCTGTGATTTCAAAAATAGTAGAAACAAGAGCTGGACTGATGCCAAATAGAAATGACTATGGCACTGTACTAACATTTGGATTTGCAGAAATCCCCTGCCTAAATCTGACATGTCAGTCCAGATTTAAGGTTTTGTCTTATTAAAAACAAACTGATTTAACAAGAGTTTGTATCAGGTTTCTATTTCAGTTAAATGCAAGAGGGATTCCTTCTAGCTGACATTTAACTCAGAATTTATAGATATTTATATTGCATGGGGAAGTATACCTGAATTCTGACCATATTCCATTCTCAGAAGAAGCAAATAAATAATTTTTAGGATTAACTGTTTTTAAAGAATCTATCTTTGTTTTATGTGAACAGATTTCTCTCTAAATTATCTGTAATTCAAGTCTATTCTATAATGATTCCTGCTATGTAACTCTACTGATGGACCATAACTTTACAAACTGAAATGCTGCTTAAATTACATGGCAGTGCTGATAAGACATGAGGTATTTATCCTGTTCCCTGATTACACAAATATGCACAAAATTCCAGTCTCAATGTCTTCTAACCTTACATTTAAATGTGGGTTTTGAAATTACTTTGAAATCCATTTTCCATGAACATGAAATGCAATCACTTGCATATTGTCAAAAATAAATCCAAAAGGAACACGAACATAACTAAAGCTAAATTAAATTGCTCTTTAAAAGGGCACTAGAAAATCCCAGGTATTATTTTCTCAGCTTTTAGCTAAAGATGTTAAGGGATTTTATGTAAATATTATTGGAAGATGATATCCTCTCTTTTTGCAGTGTAGACACACTGTTCATTGTGTCCTAATCCAGCTGCTGAGGTGTTCAGTATTTCTGCAGCAATTTCTTTATGGGAAAACACATATATTTCAATTTTATATCCCTAAAGATTAACAGCAGCTCAAAATTATGTTGCATGTAGAACTGTGTTATGATTTCATCAAAAAAAATTGTATTTGTACATTGCTCACTTCACACAGAAGTGAGAAAAACTAGACTCATGCTTCTAGAGATTTGTGAAGTTTTTATCACCTGAGGAGAGTGGCTTTTTGTACTTACTGACACATTGTTTTGAAGGTAAAGTTCACACAGGAGCACTTTCCCTCCCATAATTTTTCCCTCTAAATTATAATTTCACCTCTTCCTTCTCAGCTGAGTGTGTTTTCTAATTCTTTATCTGTGAAAAGCACTTTGTGGTGAGTCCTTGGGTGATTGAGTGAGTCCTTCCTGGCACCCTCCTGTTTTCTGACTGAGAGCTGGAGACCACAACCCAGTTTTGGAAAGACATTTTTGTCTTCTTGAATGGAGACTAGTGTGCTTTATTCTTTTTGCACTGACTAATTCACTCAGGAACCTATTATATTACAAATACTAGGTTTAGCAGAAACCATGCACTGGAGCCAGTGATGTGGAAGAAGTGGGAGACTCATATATCTCAAGATACAGGCAGACCTGGCTGCAGCAATCTCTTTAAGAGATGGTGTTTGAGAGACAGCTGTGAGGAGGCAGATTGCAATTAATTTGGGAAGGAGTAAAGGGATAGAAAGAAATCCTGCATGAAAACTGGAAATGAAAGTGGTTTTCTGTCTCCAGGAGGAGGTCTGTCTGTCAGGTTTGCCTGGCCTGGTGTTACATGCAGGATCTAAGAGACAGAAACTTGTCTTTTCCCTTAGCAGTTTGAATGACTTTATTATGGGTCCCACTTAAAATCTCTGGTGAACTGTGTATCTCCTTTTCTCTGATTAAAGCTATTCATTTCCTGAATCTCCCATAGAGCCAGCTTCCTAAATATTTTATAGAAACTGTTTCATAGCACTGGAGTTCTAGGGTTCCTCCATACTAATGAGTGTTGCTTATTTTCATATTGCTTCTCTTGTACCATGACTTATTCAAAGGCTCCCTAATAAATAAAGTAGAGATCTGTCAAACAGTGTCACAGGGCATGACAACATATGCCATGCTGTGACTCCTGGAATGTGAAAGTATGAGAACCTTGACTTAGAAGGCACGTGCATCTGCTAACTTTTAGAGAGGAGGACTCAGCTCTTGAGAGATTCAAAAATGCAAATATTATTCAAAATTGCAAACAGAAAAATGAAAGACCATGTTCTTACAATGACCACAATATATTGCTTCTCCCATTGGTAAATAATTTGGTTTTTTTCTGGAATGCTGCTCACCAGATTTTTCTAAAGAAGATGCTGAAAATGTTTTTGAAAAGCTTTGCAGTGTGCTTGCTGTTGAATGGTATCATTTTTCCAACCACACAAACTCAAGAAAAGTGTAGAGAAGAACGAAAAAAAATCCCACCAGCGTTTGTTCAGCTTGGGATTTCTTTGGCAAAATATCCACATAATTCCTTCTCAAATGGAAGCTTCAGTTCAGTTTAAGACACCTAAGCATATTTGTTTTCAACTAGAGTACCTGAGGTTCCACAGAAGTCAATAACCCTGTTGTATCTGTGGGCTCTCAAGAGACTTGCAGCTGACCAGCTGCCTGAGGCAGGAATTCAGGTACCTCAGCTCTCACAGTGCTGGTTTAGGTGCCTGGTGGTATTTAAGGCATCTGCAGGAAGCTTAGAAATACGACTAAAAGGAAATCCTTTTCTGGAGCTGCATCTGGAAGTTCAGTGTGATTTCTTATGATATTATTTTCATAAGGCACTCAACACGTTTATGCAACAGAGCTGACAAACAGCAAGGAGATTTTCCCCCCGTTGTATTTACAAAACATATCCTATTCATTTGGCACATTAAGAACTAAAGAGCTCAGAATCTGGTTGCAGATTTTATTTTTTATGTTGAGTATAATATTTTTTTTATTAAAGTGTGCAGAGATGCTGCATAGAGATACTAAAAACATTTTTATACTCATGACAAGCTTAGGATGCTTCTTTATTTTTTCCAAAATACAGAATTTAAATCATCATTAAATTTTGGGTGGTTTTTTAGCTCTTGTGGCAGGAATACACTCCATGTCTTCCATATATAGATTTAGAAATGATGTACTGAAAATTCCATTTCCAATCATTATGACCACTATTACATTTAATAGTAATGCAAAGAGAATTAGCCTTCACACATCTCAGTGCAGTATTAGGGTAACACAAATGTCCAGACAGTTTCAGTGACAATAAATTCAAGTGTGAAAAAGAATCAATACCATTCAATGCAACTTTCAGTAAGTTTTTTTAGTTTTTATGTGTGTCAACAGTGTTTCCATAAAAATAATTTTTAGTCTTCATCATTTTTTCATACATAGAAATCACAGAAAATCTGTGCAGTATGCATTGGTAATTCACATCTATGACTTTCCACAGTTAATTACCACACTTTTAATTTTAACAATAAGTGAAATGTCCTCTTTACAAGACTTAAAAACTGAAATGAGGACTAGCAATGTGATGCACACTTGAAAACAAGGAGATCAGACCAAAAAAAGATCCTTTAGTCAGCTATTTACAAAAGCTCATTTCTGCCCTTTCTCTGTTGCAGCAAGTACATCTTCAGCCTTTTCCAAGCTCTCCCACTTCCCAAACAGATGTTTTTTTAGCAGCCCTGGAAGGTGCCCAAATTCAGGCTATTTTGGAATGAGAGAAGGAGTAAGCTCTGAGTCCTGGAGTGCTCACACAGAAGGCTCTGCCAGACACAACTTCCTTTGTGCAGAAGGGGATCGATCTCCAGCACCCTGCCGACCACTCGCTGGGAAACCTGACACGGGAAGAGGATTCCCCCCTGGAGAAAGCCAACACTGGCAGTTTGAGGCTATGGGTGTTTTAATCAACTTCTTTAAACAAACAGGACTAAGTTAAACTGTGTTTCTGAGTACCCAGGTGGGGTAATTAATAGTAGATTTATCTGTGTGTATCACTAACATGTCTATGCTTGACACAAGCCTGAAATGTGTTGTACATACACTTATGGGCCAAATAATTTCCCAGTTCATCATTTGTTGTGGAAAGTTTGGTAAAATATATTCCACATTTTTCTTTCTTCTTTTTTGTTCCTTTTTTTAATATTTTTTTTTTTTTTAATTTTGCTTTGTTTTGTTTTGTTTTTTTAGCAGTAGGAAGAAAGACTTCCTTTGAGGAAGATGATTGCACAACCCCCTCCCTCATTTTTCATTATTTCTTGGGAAACTTGAGCATATTTTTCATCTCTTTGATTTTGTGAGATGGACATAGCAGAGAATGGCCTCAGCAAAAGCAGCTTTTGCTGAGAGCCCTGTCTCTGCATTATTTTTTCATGATTACAAATATCTTTGCAAAAATAGTTTTTCTTTGCTGCATTGCAGAGAATATGTTAAAGCTTGGTTAAGTTTATGCATGCTCAAGTAAATTGTTACATTTCCTGACTTGCAAAACAAAAGCATAAGAAAAAGGTGACCTGAAACACTCTGAAGTGTTGCCAGCTTTCTTTTCCTTTTATAGATCATCAAGTATTTGCAAATAATTTAAGGGATGAGAATAAATAATATAATTTCTACAGAGCTCCAGGTCACTTATTCTGTTTCACAACAGACTTTGGGAAATTCTTTTGATTGAATGCCATTAAGGTAATTTGGGCAGGAAGCTATAGTCTCTGCCAGTGGAACAAGTAAGGTACTTTATTAGAAAAACTGAGATCTGTTTAGTGTATTTATAATTGATATTTCCAGATCTTTCCATATACACTGTGCCTATTTTGTTAGAGGTTGCCTGTGGAAAAGAATACTTCACATCCAGAAAGGCTAATGAACTGGGCCATTTCAGGATACCTTATAATCTTTTTTGTCAAACTTTCTTGGCAATATCACCAGAACATTAAAAATCTGCAAATGCAAAAGGGAAAAGTTGACGTTTGGGATAAGAGCGTTCCAATCCAAACACAAAATTAATTAAAAACATGCATGATAGTCAAAAACTAGATAGTAAACTCTCGGCTTCAGAAGGTAAAAATTACCTATTTTGCT
Organism: Oenanthe melanoleuca; assembly: GCF_029582105.1. Taxonomy (NCBI): domain Eukaryota; kingdom Metazoa; phylum Chordata; class Aves; order Passeriformes; family Muscicapidae; genus Oenanthe; species Oenanthe melanoleuca. Next base: position 31,399,990 of record NC_079336.1, read on the forward strand.
TTTTAATTATCAGTGATACAAAGAAAATAATTATAACACAACTTTTACCTTTCATCTTTTATTTCTTTTCTCCCTCCCCATTCTCCCCAGTTTATGATATATTTTCAGGATAGCTGAACCATGAGATCTACTGACTGGAAACCCTAAAAAGACTTTAAATGTAAGGAATTTTTTTTGTTTCTTTACACTTTGCTTATTTTTTGTTGCAAGGCTCTAAACCCTGCAAAAATATTCTGCTGCTGTAAAAATTGGCCAGAATAGATACTTTCTACATGAAAATCCATTAAGATTTTGAATTAACACAGAGTGCACTGTGACACAGAACTGCCATGTTCCTAAATGCCTATAGCAACATTAATTTGTCTGAATGTAGTTTTGGCTATTTTTAGGAAATGTTGGTGCTCAGTATTTTAAGGGAACAGTTATACCAGTGATTTCCTACAGAACTGCTGGTCAGGAGATCACAGCCACTTAAAAAAGGTCTCCACAGCTGACATTGTGAAATTGTCTGGAAAGCACTTTCCTATAATTTATATTAAAATCATATCTGAGTAAAACAGAAATATTAATGTTGGTTTAATTAGCTTTTAGAGTGCTTTAAAGTAAACCTGAAATTGCATCAGAGTAAGGTAAACATATTTCTTTTATCATCCTGGTAAAATCATACCATGATATTTGTCACCTGAACAAATCCATAAAGTACCTTCTTGTAAAGCCAGAGGGCTGTCTGCCATAGTATAGTAAATAATATTCTAAAATCAAAATCACCTGAGATGAAGTTTGCTGTGCCCTACTCATACAAGCCTGGCTTCTTTTTCATTATTTTTTTCCAAATGAGATTAGCTTTTTGGCTAACACAAGTTTTAAGTTCCATAAGCCAACAGGAATAAAAATCAAAATAAGGCAAATCCAGCTCTTTCAGTAGCTATTCTTCTTGAACCTCAGCCTGAAACATCCCTCATTTGTACAAGATTCAGTTAATTTGTGTGCAGGAAACTTCAAACTCTTATCAGAAGTGTGGGAGGAAGTACAAACTCTGTTAGAAAGTGCTTTTTTTGCACTTGAATAAAACAGACATTGTTGATGGATGACTTACAGAGGCAAATAAAAATACTACTTTGCAAGGGATCCCAGGATGCAATACAAGCTACCACAGCAAAGAGGGCCAGGCTCTTTTCTAAGCTGCAGGCTGGATGCTAATTCTGGCAGTGGCTGGCTGGTCCTGTGAGAGTGAGTCACGCATCGCCTGCAGATACAGCAGCAGCACTGGGGCTGAGAGCCCCCGGCCCCCACCCCAAGAGAGAGCCAGCACCCCACCTTTCCTCATCTCTCTTTTAAAGGTGCATTCTCTTGCTTCTCAGCACTGCTAGAACCAGCTTAGTAATGAAAAGGAGTTGTGCAAATAAGAATTTCTGTATAAAGAAAGTAGCGCGAATATTTTACACAGGAATCACATGCCCAGCTAAACCTAGAGAACAAAGTTACACTATGTACTGTAGAATTGTGCTTTAAAGTTATGACTCATTCCAGCATAGTAGCAGATGTTCCTGAAGCTCAGCACAAAAAAACATACACTCCTAATTTTCTCCCCACCTCGTTACAGAGATGCAAGACACCTCTCTCTAACACTTTGAATGAGTCACTCGATACAATATGAATAAGTGCAGAAAAATACAAAATACATGAGGATCAAGTATGCAGGCAGACTCAAGAGTTTAGAGACTCTCTCCTGGGAGCCAAGGATTTATACTTTAGATAAATTACTCCCTCCAATTCTGGGACAGATACAACTGCTCAATGGTTACAATTTTCTGGACATATGAAAAAGAATATAGAAATACATGTTGATACACCATGTTCTTGCCTATAAACACAGCATTAGTAAGATGCTGCTAGACTCATCCTGATAAGCAGAACTGCTGAAGGATGTGGGGTACATCAGAATTTGGGAAAAGGCTACAAAGTGATCAAGAATCTGGAAGAAAAACCCTTCTGCTGTGAAGCTGAAGTGGTTTAAAGTGGTATTTTTTGGTTTAATCAAAAAGAATATTGAAAGGCAAAGCAGTCACTGTACCTAGTCACTGGCAGGTAGAAAACAAGCCTTACATCTGTTCAGTGTAGTTTGCAAAACCTTCCAGGATCTTGTGGCTGAAAGCTGACCTTTGACCAGTTTACCCTAAAAATTTCCTATTCGTAAGAGTAGGAAAACCTCAAAACAACTTTCAGGGGTGGTGGTGCAAGGACATTGTTTGGATTATTTAAAATTAAATTTGATCTCTCTAAACACTGGTTTAATACACTGTATTAAATAGTAACTGAGTGATAGTATCTGAATAACTTTGAATTTTGTGGTTTTGTTTTGTTTTGCTGAGAGACAACCTGTAGCCATTTTTCTTTCCTTTTCTCAGGCTCAGGTTCACTGACCATTCCTGACTCCTATAATCTCTCCTCCCTCAGCAGTGCAGGGGGTTGGGGAATATGATTTGTTGTAAGTCCATCACAGCTCCCCTGTGCTGCTCCTTGTCCCACACACTTTTCCCTTGCTCAAGCATGGGACTCACAGGTTCACCATTCTTACCAGCAAATTTCTCCCTGTGTGAGCTCCTCCCCACAGCCACAGTTCCCACCAGGAGCCTGATCCTGTGGTGGTCTCCACAGGCTGCATCTTCCTTCAAGTGTGCAGCCACCTGCCCCTGCATGGAGTCTGCCATGGCTTGCTCTTTGGATATTTGGTCCACTGTGGACTCTCATGAGCTTCAGGGCAGCAATCTGCATCACTAGTGGTCTTCTCCAAGAGCTGGAGAGCCCTTGTGGTCCAGCACATGGAGCAGCCCCTCTCTCTCCTTTTCCATGGACCTTGCTGTCTTCTGGGTGCTTCTCTCACATCTTTCCTCACCCTTCTCTGCCAAGTAGTATTTTGCCCTTTTCTCAGTACTTTCCCCAAGTCAGCACCACTGGGGTTGCTGGGCTCAGCCGTGTGCTGTGGTGGATCTCCTGGAGCTGACTGGAGCAGGCTGTGCCCAGCAAGGGGCAGACACAGCCTCTCCTGGATCACTGAACTCAATAAAGGATAACTAACTGCAATGCAATCTCCTGTGACACACAGGAGGTCAGTCTAGGTCCTTTATTTGTTTCTTCTGGCGTTAAACTCCATAAAAAAGTATTTTGAAATGGTTTCATGGTCAACAAGAGCACAAGTGCTGAAAGAATGGGATCAGTTAGCATGAAGTTTTCACACCACATCACTAAAAATATGTGACAGCATGCAATTAATTTTACATAAGCTAGTGAGAAATGGCAGCTAGATGCCTACTTTATCTGCTACCAGTTTATGTTGCATTCCAAATGGGACCTTGGAGACAAAAGGCTCTTTTTCACATTGCCAGCATGTGAGATCAGGCTGCTAAGAGTGAAATCAAATCGTGGTGGCTCAGATATGCAAATTTGACAGCACTATTACTTTCAAGTCACCCTCAATATGTAGGTACAGCTCCACAGTACAGTGCCTTACCACCTCGGCACATATCCAGTGTGGGTTCAATTACAGACCAATTTTAATATCCAAAAAATAAAGCTGTTTACATTATATCATCTATCATTGTATCCCACTCACAAAGGAATCTCCTCAAAACCCCTAAAAAGTTGCCATCCTAAACAAGTCCAAAGAAAAAATGTTTAGAATGTCTTCAAACTACAATAAACCAAAATAGAGGAATAGTTTGAAAAAAATCTTCGACAATAAAAATGTACATGTGTGTATGTCAAAGCCTTTCCTAACATGAAAAGAACAATACAGACTTATGGCTGCAGATAAGCTCATTCTTAAACTTCAAGTCACTAGCAAAATAATTTCATTGAGCTGAAATTGTCATCAACCTGTGTAGGTTTGTTATGTGTAACTCAAGGGGGCACACGTGCTCCCTGAGGCAGTGAGGAAGTGAGTTGAAATCCAACTTAAACAGCTACATACATCCAAAAAACTCCAGCTTTTATTGTCCCAAGAACTCCAACTTGCTGTCCTGGAGAACAAACCTTTGAGCTTTCAAATAATTAAATTAATAATGAGTATGTAGAAGCCATGGTTAAATATTGTGCTGGAGGTCAAAAGTGTATAAAATAAGAGCAACAAAACTAAAAGGAAGTTGACAAAATATTGGTGATTGACTCTCTGGTCAACATTTGCCTGAGAAAAGCCTTACTCTATGGAGTGTCTATCACAGTGGAGAGAGAGGAGATAAGGAAGATGTCAGGAAGCAGACTCCCCTCTGCACACCAACCTTCCTGGTCTCTCTTGGCACTGGTTGTCAGCAATGATTCCTGCCACGTGGTCCTCTGGGCTGGGAGACCCATGCTCACATCTTTGTGACAGTGTAACTCCAAAGTAGTTTCTTTCAGTATTGTTTTTCTTTTTCTTTTATTTTATTTTCTAATTGATTTTATTTTTATTTGTGCACCTCAGTTTTCATGTTAATGTTTTGTCCAGACATGCAGATCACTGCAGAAAATATATGCATTTAAGATGATCCTCTTCAAAGGTAGGTGCCCCAAGAAGACATCCCAGCCAAGGAATGACTGTTTCTCTCCCTTGATTTTAAAGGGAGTCTAAAGAAAGAACCTGTCATGAACACCTGAATCCTGCAGATGTCTAATGGCACAACAGTATCTGCATCCTAGACAACATATTGGAGAGCCTGGAGTTGAGAGCAGAGAGAATTGAACATCTTGGATCAGGCAATCCTTGAGTATTAACCAACTTTCTTGGGCCTATCTTCCCTCCAGGGCTTTATCCCATGGTACTCAACCAAGCAGATCCTTGAAGAGGCCAAAGTCTTCTCTACTGAGTCTGCAGTTCAGGGTAGTGAGCTTGCAGTGTGCCCTCCTCACCAACCTTGACCTTGAGTTCCAACATTTCAGGATTGCTGTCCTAAAGCTTCATATTTGTCAGCAGCTTCTCCTGGTGGGCAAGAACAAGGTCCAGCATAGCACCTGTCCTCATTGGCTTCTCTTTCACTTGGAGAAGAAATTATCCTCAGCATATTCCAGGAACCTCCTGGATTGCTTATGCCTTAATCTTTGTCTTCTGGTCAAGTGGCTTCTGTCAGACCCCTGCTACAATGTCACCTATCCCTGCCCTCCCTTTAATCCTCACTCCTAAGCTCTCAGTGATCTCCTCATCCATCCCACACGAAATATCAAGTGCTCTGGCTGGTGGCTGACAGAGAGAGTGCCAATGTCCTTGTGTCCTCTGCTTGTCCTTCCTAAAGAGCTGGTGTCCTTCCATCCCAGCACATTCACAGAATTCATCCCACTATGTCTCCATGATGCCACTGGGATCACAGCCCTGCTGGCATGGTCATACCTCCGACTCCTCTTGCTTATTTGCCATTCTCTGTCTGATTGCCTAGAGGCATTTAAGCTGTGCCTCCAACGAGGCTGCCTTGCTGGCTGGAATGGCTGGGATTCCTTTGGGCAGGTTCTTCTGCTGACCTCTGATCCCTCTCCAGGCTCTGGGCATCTATTGCTGACACTGGTATCAAACTGGTAGGAGTGGGATGGACTGGGGTTTCCCTCCCTTGGTAAGTTTAATTTAAAGTCCTCCCCAGCAGCTTGGCAGCCCTATGGCCTTTGTGTGTGTCACATCCTTCACTCTTGATTCTGAGACTGTGCAGGGTCCCTTTCCACTGGAACAGATCCACACAAGGGTGCCTGTGCACCAAGTCAACAGAGCAGGAGTCTGTCTCAGCAGAAGTTTTGAGGATCTTGGAAAGTTAGGGTACAATTCCTATCTTTGAAAAAGGCACTGCAAAATAGGAATGAGATTCTTGCTATCTCAATGCTAGTTTTTACTTTCTGAGAAGCTTTATTAAACTGAGAAGCTCTTTTAAGAAGTATATAATAAATCATTGAACAGTTAATTATCAGCCTGAGTCGGAACAATTAGCTTAATGTTAATTATAAAAGTGTCTAAAATTAAAGAGAACAAATTGATTAAAGGCATCAAAAGTCAAAAATCAAATATTGATCTTTTTTATTTTGCTTTGTTTATTAATTGCTCCTTCTCATAAGTTAGTGGGGAAAAAAGACTACTTATTTTTCTTTTTCTATTTTTTTTCTTTTTTCTCTTTTTTTTTTTTTTTTTAAGTAAAGCCCTGGATTTCAGACTATTTCACAGGGGTATATGGGACAGGCAGAGTTTTGCTTGAAAAAAGGGACAGAAGCCTTAAAATTTTAGCATTTAGCAAGTGCTAAAATGTATTCTAGGCCAGGCTCTCACTTGGTGCTGCTGCAGTCAGGGTCTTTGACGTCAATGGAATGGTTCTTATTTCCAACAGGTGCACTCCCAGCCCACTAGCCCAGTGCTTGCACCATATACACCATGGGGGAAACAAAGGAATACTGAGAGAGCTTTATCTATTTGCCTAGAGTAAAAAAGCTGTTTTCTTATGGGTGAGTGCTATAAACTTGCTGGTTGAGTGCATGTGCTCAAATAAAAGGCTACATTGTTTTCTGTACTCAGTATAGTCTGTTGGATTTTCAGAGCTGGTTTGCTGTTTACCACAAACACAGAGGGCTTTGTACTCACTCTGACCTTTGGATAAGAATTCATCCTTTGAAGTGCTCATGATTTCTCTAGATTTGACTAAAACATATTTTTTCTTTGTGGTCTGGCAAAAATTCTTCCTTCAAGAATTGCTTGATGATCACAATATGGGCCCTTCACTTCAAGAAAGACATTGAGATACTGAGGCATGTCCAGAAAAAGACAACAAATCTAGTGAAGGACCTAGAGTTTGAATTCTATGAGAGGCTGAGGGACCTGGGGTTTAGCCTGGAGAAAAGGCAGCTCAGGGGAGAATTTATTACTCTAGAACTACCAGCAAGGAGATGGAATTTGACCTCTTCTCCCAGGCAACCCATGTCAGGACAAGAGGAAATGGCCTCAAGCTGCACCAGAGGAGGTTCAGGTTGGACATCAGGAAGCTTTTCCTCACTGAAAGAATGGTTAAGCATTGGAATGGGCTGCCCAGGGAGATGGTGCAGTCATCCCTGGAGGTGTTCAAGAAGTGTCTGGATGTGGCACTGAGTGCTGTGGTTTAGTGGATGTGGTGGTGTTCAGTCAAAGGTTGGACTTGATGACCTTGGAGCTATCTTTCAACCTTAATGATTCTATCATTCTATGTCTCCTTGGGAAATTTTATGTTTTCAAATGAATGAAGAAATCTAACAATTCTACATGTTTATTTCTTAAGACACCCCCAAGACCATCTTACTAGATCTTACAGTAATTGTGGCAGTATGAGGCTGAGGTGATTTCCTTTTTCTCTCAAGTAGACCTATATTGGAGAAGATAAAATTCAATGAAATGGCTCAAGTGATCCAGGAAAATTTCAGATGACAAATCAATGGAAGAAAAATTACCCCTCTGTGTCTTTCTGTAATGTATAATCTTGACTTCTGTGTGTCTCTTGACCCTCCTCTGCCTCATAAAATAGTTATTGATATACTCCTGCCATTGTCAAAACCCACTGTGCTTTCACTTATGAAACTCCTCTCTGACACCCTCTTATCCTTCAGCTCTTGCTGTACAACACTAAATTGGGAGGAGTTTTCCATCACCTCCAGGGCAGAGAGGTCCTGCTGAGATACCTCAATAAATTAAAGAAATGGGAAATCACATTAAGTGGCATTATAAGATGCAGTTTTCTAGAATACTGATCTTCATCAGGATTAGTTTTACAAATAACCCTTTGAATATGCTGTTTCATTTTTGAAAGCAACAACTAGCTACTGTGGTCTTGTGTACCAAGGCAATGAAGAGTTAAATAACAGACATTGTCAGAGCATTGTATTCAACATTATAGCAATGGTTTATATCCTCTGAAATTCCCATAGTTATATTTGAGCCAATTCACTATTGCTTCCCAATGCTTGCCTACAGATTTAAGGCCTCTCTCTCATATCTTGGTGCTTTAGTCTGCCGTGTTCCAACTGGTTATTTGATATCTTTTACAGAGATAGAAAACCATCTGTCACCCAAAATCTTTCCAATAGTAATATATTTCTTGCTCTACTGATTTTTATTGTTTGGGCCTTCCTAGTGCTTAGATAAACAAAACCTTTGTTTTGAAATGTCTAATGACTGGTTTCTCTTTCTTCAGTCAACAGTGAATGACCAGGAAACAGAAAGAAACCATTCTTGGAGACTTAGAACTGCCTAAATGTCTTTGGGTTAAAGTGAAAGCAGGACCAACAAGAAAAGTGTATATCTCAAATAATTGTGTTTGTTCTTAAGAATTTTAGAACTTTAAAAATATCCTGGTTTGAAAAGATTTCTATATTCACCAGATCTTCAGTTTGCAAATCCTTGCTGCTCAATTTAAAACCTGCAGGAAATTACAGCAGACTTTCACTGTAGAATAGTGAAATATTTGTACATCCTACACTTTATCCTGTCTTTGGCTGGGATAAAGTTAATTTTCTGTGTTTTGGGTTTAGGATGAGAATAATGCTGTTAACACATTGATGTTTTAGTAGTGGCTGAGCAGTATTTACACTAAACCAAGGCCTTTTCATCTTCTCCTGCTGCCCTGCCAGCAAGGAGGCTAGTGGGCCACAGGAACCTGAGTGGGACCAAAGGCAAGACAACTGACCCAAACTGGCCAAAGGGATATTCCGTGTCATCAAATGTCACACTGAACAAAGATACTGGGGAGAGTTGCCTGGGAGATGGTGGATTGCTGCTCAAAACCTGATAGGTCAGTGGGTGATGAGCAACTGCATTGTGCACCACCTACTTTGCATATTCTTATATATCTATTATTATTTTACCTTTCTTTTCTGTCTTATTAAACTGCCTTTATCTCAACCCATGAGTTTTACCATTTTTTTCTGATTTTCTCCCCTATCCCACTGCAGGGGACTGAGATGTTTATCCTGCTAGGTTACATCACAACAATTCTTTATGAGACCCAGTCTGGAGCTTGAAGGGTTGAGATAATGACAGATGTGACCAGAACATGTTAAAATAAATTTTTTACAAACATTCATTGTATTAAATTAATAGTCATTGGTCATAATGTTGATTTATTTACTCTCAGAGTTGGTGCACTTGTTCTCAGGGTTGTGTGCAACACCTTACTTGCTGCATGTGTTTCCTCTTGTGCTGGGGTTTGGGTTAAGGTTATAATTTTGCTGCTCATTTTGTGTAATACTGGTTTATTAATAGTTACAGCTTTTACCATGTCTCCTCAAAGAAAGAGCCTCCAGGCTAGTTCTTGAGAATGTTAAATATCCTTGGGATGTTCAACCAGCATGTTCCCATCACTATGCCTCCTGAATGTGCTGCATATCCTGCTTAAGGTTGAGGGTAGAAAGGCTGATCTTAGTTCTGATATTAATAAAGATACTTTTCATTTGTATTTACAAGAAAGGAATAACAAATACTATGTCCAGGACTAGAGGGGCCCTGCCTTCAGCCAGGTGGGACAATACAGTTTATTGGACTGTGTGGATGCAGTTGGCCTGGCACATTAGACCCACAGGCTCTAGCAGACACCAGTGCAGTGTCATCAAGGCATAAAGGGGCAGAACCCATCTGGATTCTATGACATCATCTTGTAGGTCATTCATGAAAAAGTGAAACAGCATTGACTCCTGAGGAGGGCTGCTTGTGACCAGTCTCACAGTGAAAAATCTGATCTGTGTGGTGTCTCTGTGGTTCCAAGGTTTTTGGCATAGATGTTTTTATTGCCTAAGCTATGTTGTCATTGGAGAGACTTATTCTGTGGTTCCATAAGTAAAATCTGAATCATCTTTTAATGTGCAATTACTAAGTAGAATATGCCTGGCCATTCTAAGCTTCATTGAGCTTGGGGATCTGGTTAAAATTTGGTTAGAATTTATTTTCGTCAGTGAAAATGCTGAGTTTTTCGTGTAACCAAAACCAGTATAAGGGAATAATTTAAAAATATAATTTTTCCCATCTAGAGCACATATTTCTTCTGACCACTTGGGCACATTCAGAAGTTTTTCCAGGGTCTAGGGCTGCTTATTCCAGTAAACGATTTTTCCACTTAACAATAAAAGAAAAAAGATTTTATTTATACAAATCTTAACACGTTAGTAAAATTCATTATATATATATATATATATATATATATAATCCTTCTGGAGTCTCTCAGAAATTATGTACACTACATGTGAGGCTATATATAGTTTTGAATCTATAATGGCTACATTGCACTTACATATTACATGTTTCTTCCTCTCAACACAAGACTGGTTTCCACATCCTTCAGAAGCACCGAATTATTGTTTTGGGGCAAATCTATTTTTCCCTGCTGACAGGATCTGTTGACACACAAGTGCTCACAATTTAAGATTGTTTCATTTTCTTTTTTCTCTTTTAAATAAGAAACAGATATTCTGGGATATTTTCATGGCACATTTTCTGTTTGTTTCAACAAAAGGAAAATGATTATAAATGATATTGTTTCTTAATGAACTTCAGTGGGTATAATCAAATGACAGGACTAAACAAATCGTTTCCTATACTCTTTGGCTGCCAGCAGCTTAACACATTCATCAGTTGATCCCTTTTAAGCTACAATAAACCATTTTCTGCTTTTCTTCAGTCTTTTGCCAGTCCCAGACCACCACTGTAACTTATTTCGTACACATCTCTTAGTTTTAGGACCTTTTCTCAACTTCCAGGGGAGGTTAATGGAGGAAAGCACATAATATTTTACTTTTGCCTTTTCACAAAACTAATAAAATCAAAGCTTCTTATCCTACCATTTGTCCTATGTGAACAGGAGATCCTTTCTTTAACACAATGTTGTCTAGGTTTATCACAGGACAGATTGTGACATTTGTTTACAGTGACAGCAGTATTGTGTTTTTCTAGGCAGGAGTGGATGTTGTCTGTGGCAAAAAGTTTTTGTGCCAGAGTATGTGAGCCTTTTTTCCCAGTATTTTAATTTCCAGACAAAAACTCTGTCATGTTCTTTTCCTAATGTTGTGATATTAGACTTCTAGACTGAAAAAAGGTCTTGAATATTTCTAGGTTGATTAATTTCTATTTTTCATTCTTATAAAATTTAATTTTAGATTTCTTTGATATAGGGAAGTCTGTCACCTTACCCTAACTATGTGGCAACCTGCCATAGGAATTAATGACCCATTACATTGCTTTCTTTTTCTGACTTTATATTTCCAGTTTTCACATTTTTATATCTGTGTGGAAGGTTGATGCAATGGCTGATGTGATTCTAAATGAGAAATCACCTCTGATCAATTAAATAACTAGAGTACATTTTGATGAATTAAGCTAGGAGTTTTCTGGTGTTGAAGATCACAATTAAGAGCCTCTTGAGAAAGAGAGAAAAAGCACAAAATTTTATCTCTGAAAATCTTTGAAAATGCTCTCATCTTTTTTCAAAGTATTTTTTCGAAATGTTGAAACTGTTTTACCTGCTCCACTCTTCCCCAGTAAATGGAATGCACAATCTGCAAACTATTCCAGTATTTGAATTAAACTTATTGCACATCAAGGGACAGTCACACTCAGCTGGTCTGAACTCCACTGAAGATGGAGCTAGAGTAAAGGCAATTCCAATTGCATTGCGTCCTATGCAAATGATCTTGGAAGCTTAGCATTCCTGGGCTTGTCCTGTACTTGGATAAGAGACCATCTGGAAGTCCCAGATAAAGTAGGCACAAGCCAAGACGTCGTGGCTGAACACTAGACCACAGAAAGTGAATGAGTTAGAAGGCAAGGTTCTCCCTCTCATCCCTGGTGGATGAGTCAGACAGCTAAAGTTACCAGTACTATTTTCATTCCATCAGTGAGAAATGTCTCAGGCTTATACTGTAACTTGAAAACACTGAAATTTGTGAGGTTATATGAAACTTTAGCTTCACAGGGACCTTTAACCAGGGTTAAACAATCCCATCCTCTATGATGCCTACACTTCTGGAAAATTACACATACTTACCAAAAGTTGTTAGTATTTCTATATTGGGAATGAGCATAGGGGGCAGAAATAGCTGTTCTGTTGTTACTGTTCTTACCTATCAGGCAAGTCCTGTATGCTATGACTGACATGACAGCTTTTTTAAATGCACCTCTCTTTTATTCAGAATTGAAGAGCTTATTTTGGCCCCCATTTCAGCAAAGAAAGTGAAAAGTTTTTGTGCTTCCCAAAGAAACCTCCTGCAACCATTCAATGAACAGTATGATGTGGGACATAGCCCTGTACAGTACGGTAACCAGAATTTTTCAAAGCAGAAACTTTATATGAGGTATTCAGTATTGTAAGGTAGGCTCCTGATTCTTTGTGTGAGGTGGCCAGGATTGTGCAGATCACTGAGAGAATGTAGCAAGGATGGGGAAAGGGAAAAGGGAGCATGCAGAAAAAACTCACCTAGGAAGAAAGAGAGGCTAAACTGCTAACTTTTCCTTTTAGGCTAAATTGTCAGTTCCATTTTTGTAATGGAATAACACTATAACCTGATAATACCTATACCATTATTGTTGTTCAAGCCTAGATAGAAAAGATCATTAATTACAACATAGGAGATTTAAATGCATTGAAAATTTGTGAAGCTGAAATTTAATATTTGGTCTGACAATACCAAAGACTAAAGATATTCTTATGGTATACTAGAGATGTGCAATTTTAAAGACAACTGGTTAAATCACATAAAACCAGAAGAATGAAGTCAAGATGAAAAGCTACAGTAAATATTTTCCTCACTACTTCTCACCATCCACATTCTGAATATGGAACCTGTTTCAGATTTGTGTTGCAAAATTTCTCTTCACTGAGTAGCTCTTTTCACTGTTTCATTCTCTCCTCCTTTTCTGGCAGTGAAGCACATTCTTTTCCCCTGTAATGTAATTATACACAAACTCACAAACTTAACCATATTGCCATGATCTAGCATCACCCACAATCTGGCAGATGCCACTGACTGAAAACACAGCTCTGCTTTGAAGTAAGTCATACAGATGCACTGTTTCTATATTTAAAAACACAGTTTCCATGGCATGACAGCACTGTCTGTACATACAGGGGACTGACACTAAAGCTTCTTTGTGTGGTGGTTCTTTCTTCAGCTCTCAGAAGCAACATAAATTCAGAATTAAATCTGTGCAAGGATTTAAAGATTGTAAATTTTGAATAATTTTGAAATTGCAGTAATTTGTACATTAATATCATTGCCTTTTAGGTTGCCTGATTCAGAATTTGTAGGTTTAATTTGAAACAGCTATTGATTCTGTTTACTTGGGAAGCAGGGTTGGTATTGTACTTGGAGATCCTCCTACTCACTGAATTAATCTTTTCATTCCCATACTTTTTGTACATATAAGTACAGTACACAGACAGAATCTTCCATCTGATACAGTGGGTTAACTGTAGTCCAGTGACAGCTATTGCAACTCCAGTAAAGTTCTTTGGATTGTAATGTCTAAGAGTAATGTCATGGGGCACGAGCTTGAGACCTTGCAAATATCAAAGCACAACTAGCTTTGCCTAACATGAGTTGCAAACAAGTCACAGGAGAGACAAACAATTAAATTTTAAAATTTTTATTCCTTGAATTTCCTGTCTTTTTTTTTTTTTTCTCTTTCTTGAACATAGAATAATTTAAAACTTTGTCTTACAAATAATTTTAAAGAAGTGTATTGCAACCTCACTATTTTAATGTAGTTTATCAGGGTTGTAAAAACAGGGAATACAGACCCATTGGTGTCTAATACTGTGCAAGGCAGAAAGTTGGATGTCAGTGTTTAAATCTAAAATGTCATGTACATTATGGTTCAGCTAGCTCTTGAAAAGAAGAAATTTCTATAGTTCCCATTTTGTCCCATTTGTAGAAAAGCAGGAATTATGGAAAATTGAGAGCTAAATCAAGGTTGTAAATAAGCAAACCAGTTGTTCAGTTACTTAATTCAAAGGGTTAAGCATTAAGTAATCTTAGATGAAAAAGGAAGTATACATACTCAAGAAGAGCAAATCACAGCATTTAAATATTAAAGAAACAAAATATGAGGAAAAGGAGAGAGCACTTAATGGTCTTTTTGAAGACATTTATTCAAGATTTTCTAGGCAGAGTTTCTTGGAAAGAAATTCTTGAAGATTCTTCTTTGAATGGGATTCTAAAAGCACTGTCGATAATGATTGTTTATAGGTGAGGAAGTATTTTCATTTAAGGACTGATGAATCTTGCTTGTTTAGAATCACAGCTTATCCCACTAACTTATAAATAAGAAAATGTCAAATTAATAACTTATTTTCCTGAAACCAAACTTCAATCAGGGTTTCACATAAAGTTTTTATTCAAGGATTTTTTTAAAAACAGACGGACTAATCAAGTTCAAGAATCTTAAATCTGAGGCAGATCACCCTTTTTTCCTTTTTGCATATAAAAGTTTGTCTGTTTTACAGCCATAAATGGGATAGATGGTTTTAGAAAGAAAGTTCTTAAATTAAACTCTTTTCAGTAGCTCATCCAAGAATTAAATCCAACCTTTCAACATTGTTTTTGTTTTGTTTTGACATCACCAATGGCTTTACAAAAACTCTGGGATACTATAATCTCTGCTGGAAAGTCACTTCCTCATAGAAATATTCTTCAGTTTCCTTTGTTCTCTTCTCTCCTTGATGGGCTGGTTGTTGCTTAACCCCAGAAATGAACGGGATGGGCTGTAGTGAGTTTTAAAGGCAGGGATGTGAGTCAAGAGACTGACAGAGGTGCTTGTTCAAAGCCATTCATCCAGTTACTTCACTGGAAGTGGGAATTTAATTTCTCATTGAAGAAAAAGGTTTGCCTTTTAACTTAATTGTTCTTACACTCACACCATAAAGTACAGGAATGTCACTGGGAACACAGAGAACTGGATGAAACACCACAGTTACTGTGAAAGTAATTCTAGAAATTCCTTCTGTATTGCTGTAAGCTGTTAAAAGAAAAAACATCTTGTGTTCTTGGCTCTGTCAAAATATTAGGAAGCCATAAGAACTAAGCTTAAATTCTGCTTGATAACTAGACAGGAACAGGAGGGAATACTTTCCACCATTTTGCCATCAATGCCAAGCAACATATGTCCTGTGGAAAAGACTCTGCAGTATTGGATCATCTAAAAGATGGCACATTATATATTGTCTTGAATACACAAGGATATAGAGTACACTCATAATCTCCAGCTTTTTCAACATGTTGGCATATTGGCTTTTAACCAACACAAGCAGGTCTGAATTATTTATATTTACTTTTATTTATTCTTCTCATCCTGGATTGGGAGATTGAGTGTGCCCGCAGTAAATTCATGGATTACACCAATTTGAGTGAGACAGTCAATTTCCTGGAGGATAGGAAGGCTCTGCTGAGGGATCTGGACAGGCTGGAGAGATGGTCTAAGACCAGTGGTCTGAGGTTCAACAAGGCCAGGTGCTGGGTCCCACGTTTTGACAACAGCACTACTGTGGCAAGAGGAAGGAGGGAAGAGTTCCTGGAATTCTGCCTGGTGGAAAAAGGCCTGGGGGGTTCTGGTCAGCTGAACATGAGCCAGTGTGTGCCCAGGAGACCAGGAAAACCAATGTCATCCTGGCTTGTATCAAGAATTTTGTGGCTAACATGACTAGGGGAGTGATGGTGCCCCTGTGCTCAGCGCTGGTGAGGACACACCTTGAGGGCTGAGCTCAGCTCTGGGCTTCCCACTGCAAAAAGGATATTGAGGGGCTGGAGTGAGTCCAGAGAAGGGCAATGTTGCTGGTGAAGGGTCTGGAGCACAAATCTTATGAGGAGCAGCTGAGGAAGCTGGGAGTGTTAGCCTGGAGGAAGGAGGCTCGGGGGACACCTTTACCACTCTCTACGATTTTCCTGAAAGGAGGCTGTAGCCAGCTGGGGGTTGGCCTCTTCTGGGGAAGTTCAGCATTGACATCAAGAAACAATGTTGTTAAACATTGGAATGGGCTGCCTAGGAAGCTGGTGCAGTCACCATCCCTGGAGGTGTTAAAGAAACTCTTGGACATGGCACTCAGTGTCATGGTCTAGCTGACGTGGTGATTTTTGGTCAAGGGTTGGAATGCAATGGTCTCAGAGATCTTTTCAACCTGATTGATTCTGTGATCCTCTAGTTTTTCATTTACTTTTGGATAAAATTCAAGATATTAACACTATCTGAATTCCTAGACCTTCATTGTTCAGTTTTGGAGGACTTTGTTGTGGTAGGGCTTTTTTAGGACTGTTTGCTCTTCGCCAATCAAACCACATTCACACACTTCACACAGTGGTGACATCACAAACTGTGTTTACAGTCAATTCCCAAACTGACACTTTTATAATATCTTCCTTGTTACACATTATTTAGATCCAAGGTAAGAATTCTAAGACTCATTAGATCTCTCATATGCTGATATGCTCTCTGAATGTTTTAGCATAATTAGGAACTAAAAAGCCAGGAAATGCTATCTACTCTGAGGAGTGGTACACCAGCAGAGTCAATACACCACTGAATACATTTGTAATAATGCTGCAAATTTTTTTCTGCTTCTGTCAAATATTCAAAATGCTTATGCTGTCATAATTATATATAGAAGACAAGCTACTAGGGTAGTAAATGCAGAGAAAATCCTTCAAGTACAAAGGAGCTTTGTTGCTGGTAGCCTGATGCAAGGTGGTGTTTTGGGCACCACTAGATGTGACTGAGTGTTTTTTGCCTAATGCTGTAGAGTAAGGGTGTCATTACTGCTACAATACCTGTTGTATCATAACAGTCCTGGGATTGGAAGATATTCTGTGTTTTATTTAATGCCTATGTTTGAATATGTGTTTGCAGATATGTGATGGCACATTGACACCTATTTAGTTATCCATCCATCTGTGGATAAAACTCCTAAAACATAATCATACAAGTCAAGGAGGAAGGGGATAAAAAAGGAATCTGGATTGATTAATCTAATGTCATAGTTTAAGAATGAATTACAAAATCCTACCACATTAAAAATGCTATGGGGAAGATTTATGGCATTTACTTTAATAGACTGGAATATTAACAACTGCAAAGGCAAAGAAAAGGTTATCACTGACAGTAATAGTGCTTTTATGGAGTCAGAAGATTAAATTTATATTTCTCCTACAAAGAAATCCATTCCTCTTTGGGAAAAAAGCGGATCATACAGGGCTATGTTGAGCACAACCAATCACTCTTTATTCAGCCCTCGATGGAGAAAAGTTTGGAAGAGATTAAGCTGGTGTCCAAGAATGCAAAGGTGGCACAGAAATTTGCTGTGCATTGAAATGTGCTCTCTGACACAAGAACCTGATATACTCTGCAGGTCCATGGCTTGGAAGTGCTGGGAAGAGCTGGGACCCTAATTCTGGGATTTATTTGCTGTCAGGAAATGGGAAAAGACCTGATTTCACACCTTGGATGAGAATGGCTGTCAAGGTTACTGATGCTGAGTGGAAGCTGTGCAGGAATGTGGGAGGAGACTTGGTATGAGATGTGGCATGAGAACAGACATTATTTCAAGGACTTGCTAGAAAATGGCTTGGCAGAGAACATAAAGGCAAGATTAGGGGAAAGGTTTGGTAACATAAAAGGACCTGGTCTGATAGCATTATGGAAAACAAAGAGAAGGAAGAGATGCAGTGAAAAGTAGGTCTCTGTAAGGGTTGAGGCCTTTCTATCTGGAGCATAGGAAGTAGAAGATAAAGTGTTGCAAATTATAGGAATTTGAAAGTAGGCACTTATCTTCAGCAAATAATCTTTATCATTTTGGCCTTACCCCTTCTATTAGGCAAGACTAGGTTGGTGGCACTTAATTGATTAGATAGTGTTATAACAGCTGTAAAAACTAAGTGATGCCTGTTTCTGAGAAACCTTTCTTCCCTGATTTACAGGTTGATATTCCCTAATCTTATGTGTCCTGAGTGGACAATTTCATCCATGGCAGGTGCACCTGCTCCAGCAGGGACCAAGGCACTCCAGCCAGTGACCTCTGTCCTACCTCAGCCATGTGATATTTATATTATTTCTCTCAATTTTGTAAGCTTCCCTGACATCAACTTGCAAGTCTATGCAGAAAGAGCTATATATCTGGAAAGTGTGAAAACTTGCAATAAGCAGTGCAGGAAGTGTGTTCCTCATTCAACATCTGAAAATCAACAAAAATTGTCATCATCCAAGCCTGGATTCAAAGAAAATAAGAGAAAGACATGAATCTGAAGAAAATAAGGGAAAAGAGAAAAATGTTACATATATTTTACCAATTCTTTCAGCCTTAAAGCTCATTAATCAGTAAGACATGATAATCAATATGAGAGCAGATGTAAAAATATTTATATCCAAACGACCCTCTTTCCTCCACCCTTATAGGTACTGGGGAAAATACAATAATCACATTTCTTTGTCTGATGAGACAGACAGATGGCCTTTTTAGGTTTTGCTGCAAGTATTCCCGATGTTTTGTCCTTAGCTCTTAGGAACTACAATTAAAATAATTGACTTTTGCCTCAGGTTTGGATGAGCATTTTTTTTGCCCGCACAATTTCACTCAGCAAAACCATTACACAGTTGCAAAAACAATAACAGCATTAAAACTATAACCTCAAATTAGGTCTAATGGGAACTGATCATGTTTAACAGTCATATGAAAAATAAAATGCTGAATAAGTACAACAAACTATTTAGAAAATCTCTCAGAAAATGTTAATAAAAACGTTTCTTATCAGACAAAAGAAAATATCAAAAACTATATTTGAAGCTGAATGAAAATTAGTATTAATTGTTTCCTTATCATTCTAGAGTAGTCAAATTTTATCACATTAGTGATCTGAAAAGAAAAGGAATAAGACAATGAGACACTGCTATAAAAGCACTGAATAAAATTTGTAAAGAAAACCTTTACAGGTTTGGGGTTGCAGGCAAAGGGTTTGGTCTTTGCAGGACAAATTCATCACATTCAGTGAGTAACCAAGATAAACAAATAGGTCAGTCTTCACAGGGACAAGACACTGCAAAAGAAGAAACAGTTAATCCCTTATTTCTTCTCAAGAAGGCTTACAAATTGGGCTGCTCTATCTGATAGGGTTTCCTGAAAAGAAAAAGACAGTAAAACTGTATACACATGAAGCAAGATGTCCTTTCATGCACTGCTATATATCTGGCTACATTGATTTTTCTTGTTTTGAAAGAAAATAGCAGCCCAAAGAACCTTTGGAATAGACATTGGTGATTTCCACTCTCTGTACCTAATTTGGGTGAACTTTGGTTTTGACATCAATTGATCATCAACAATTCATTTTAGATTTATCTGTTTATAGAGTAGTCTCATCATGAAGCTCTGACATGTCTTTAGCTTTATTCTATCTATTCAACATTTGTGTCTCTGTGTATCAATTCCACCTGATTTTTTCCATCTAAGATAAAATCCAGTTTTGCCATGTACATCCAGCTTAGTTTTACCAAGTTCTTTATTTGATGTAATGCCAGGCAAGGGTTTAAAACCACAATTAAATGCCCCTAGAATAAAATACCTTGTTGGCCCTGTTCTTTTATTTATATTTAGAGATTATGTGGATATATTGATGCCAGTTGATTAACTGGCATTTATTCACTAGAAGTTTATTGCATAAAGGTAGATGTTTTTAGTTCTTGTATGTTGACTACCCATTAATAATCTTTTGGGACATCCCCAAAAGGAGGCCTGAAAATGATCCTGTGATATAAAAATTTGAGATAAAATGCAAACATGGACACAAACACAAATTTAGATTATTTAAATGTCTTCCTATTTTAAGAGATTTAGACACCCGAGCAACTATGTAATAAAGAAATTTAGGCATGAAATGTGCAGAGCTTTGTCATGTATCAATTTTCTCTACTGCAAACTTTTTTTGCTTCTTTCATTTGGGACTGATTTGCTTCAATGGAAAAGTCATCAAATACAGCCAGTAGACAGGAGGATGCAGCATATACATTACCATTAACAAGGTTCTTAGAGAATGCAGGCTTTCTAAACCCAGTTAATATAACTTTATTGTGTCAAATCAGCTTCACTATGGAATGGAATATTATAAAATGCCTTGTTTTCAAGAGATTCTTCAATATATAAATTTTATTGATGTACCAATTAAAGAAGTCAAACCCACACATTTTACTCTTTAATCTACTGACATCATTTTAATGATTTTAATTTTTTTCCCCCCAGACTTGAGCTGCTTTGACTTGTTTTTTTTTCCTATAACAATTCACTGCTCATTTGGTATGCAGTGAATCTCTGTGCATCTGACATAGCAAGTGCAGCCCTCTCAAACAGCAGCTGAATTTTGCATTGTCCTTCTCCCTCAGACATCAGAGTGGCTGCTGTTTCTCTTGGAAATCATCTTCCACCATGCTCAGCAGGAGGGTAAGGACATCTTTGATTTGACATTATCAGTGGTGGTGCCCCTTGCCTCTGAGGGAAGTGCCATCCTTCCTGGCTGTCCATGACCTACTTGCCCTGGAGGTTCAGCCTTCTCCTGGCCATGCATTCTTTTTACTCCACCTCCTTCCATCCCCTTTGGTAAATTGGCATTCCCATATGTTGGCAGGCAGCTCTCTGGCTGGCTGGCAGGACCAGTGGCCCCTTCCAGCTTAACCTGAAATACAGCAGAACAAACAGTCCCTGATTACCACATACACCAAAGTCATTATCATGGAAAATGTCATAAGCTCACAGGCTTTCATGTGGCAGGTTTGCCATTTTTTGAACCTGTCATGGCCATGTGATCACAAAGCACCCTTTGACTGGCTGCTTGTTTCCTTTGGGCATGAAAGTGCTGTTATATAAAGACATTTACCTTTACAGTTTTTTCCTCTATTTATAGAAAGGAGAGTACAAATATGAATAAATATTGATTTTAATTTATTTATATATCCAAATATAAAGATTAAAAAAAATCAAATATATATCCACAAATGTATAGGTATATAATGCATCAGCCACTCTTTATTTAGAGCTAATGAAACTGTTAATTAAGCTTAAATGAAAATATTATCTAATTTAATAAAAACAAAAAGCAAGTTTGAGTTACACCACTTTACAAGGCTACTGAATCAGCCTTCTTTAGAGTGGACAGGGTTCACAGAGGTGTGGGACCATAGCAATGTACAAGAGAAATACAGTTGGTGTATTTCTGACCAGATCAGCTGCTGTTCTGAGGACCCAGGGAGCTGAAGGACAAGTCAACCTGTCTGGCATGATGGGGCTGGCAGCTCTGACTGCAGGTTTGGGTCTAGAAGGAGAGATGAGACCAACAGTATGGCCCCAGAACCCAGGGAAAACCATCCCATTTGGCTTTGGTGTCCCTCAAGGCAGAGCAGCATCAATGGATGTCTTTGGCAGCACAAGAGGATCAGCTGTCATGGTCTAGGAAAACAAACAGATTGGGGGCCAGTATTTGAAGTGATGCTGAGCAGGGGTTCAGGACAAAGTGATCTCAGCAAGGGAGCTTTTCCTTGTCCAGGCTGAACAGTTATTATCCTCTTCTCATAAGTTGCTTCAGTCCATCATCTCTTTGGCCCTGTGCTGGACTTGCTCCAGTGAATCTGTATTTTTCCTGCACTGGGGTGCAAAAAACTGGATGCAGCAGTCCACATGTGGTCTCACTAGGGATTAGAAGACAGGAGGGATAAACCAGATGGTAATGTTCTTCCTAATGCAGCCCAGCATATCCTTCACTGAAGAGGATATTAATTGTGTTTACAAGTAATATGACCTAGTGATGAAGTGAAATTGGAACAAGCTGCAAGCAAGGCTGATGCAGGACATATTTAGAATTCACAATGGTTTTCACCAGTTGGAGAAATTATCTGAAAAATATTAGGATTAAAGACTGAATGAAAGGATGAATGAAAGGATCCATGTTTAAGGGGGGAAAAGTGTAGAAAGAGCTGCAGGAGACCTGCAGAGAAAAGAGTGCTTATTGGAGATGACAAGCTGAGCAAAAGCCAACAATATTACATGCTTACAAAAAGAGAGAACTGTCATCCTGGGATATATGAAGAAAACCAAGAGATGTATAAAGAGAAGTTTCAATTACACAAAAGATAAAATCATCTTACCATTCTTCTCAAGTTTTAGAGGTCAGAGGACAGAACACCTATTTTAATTCACCACATTTGGATAACATGAGGACTTAGAGAGACCAAAGGAGAACCTCTTGAAATCAGTGTGAAGAGCTTACTCATGCCAAGGCTGGCTTAAACTCCTGGTTTGTATCCTGAGTTCACTGATGAGAGAAAATCCAACCCATTACTTTTTCCTGCTTTCCTCTTGCAAGAGCTTCATCCCATCCCAATGAAAAAAAATCTATTTTTCTTGAGAAGTATAGAAATAAAATCAGAAATAATTGCCTGTGAACCTGGCTTAAAAACAACTGGATAGTCTAGGAAATATTATGGAAGAGAGAAATAATGGAAGTCTTCAAGTTTATAAATCTCTCATAGAGAGAGTGGGATCTATTCTTCAAATTGCTCTTGGATGGGATGGAGAGACTAAATTGCAGTAGGAAAATTCAATTTGAATATTATAGAAACTTGCCAGCTATTTAAGGGTCTAATTAGCACTGGCTTTCATGGTCTGGGATGTTGGGGAGGTTCTTGTCATGAAAGGTTTTTAAGATGTTTTGATATATGTTTGAGAGAGCTTACATGGATAGTGAATCCTGCTTGTGTCAGAGGAACATCTTTTGTCTCCAACTTTTTCATTCCCAATGTAATTTTCTGTAACTCTCTTACAGCATAATAAAAAAAAAGTGCTTCAAAGATTTTCTTTTGGAAAGGGCAGAGTTTGGAATAGGCAGATTTGTGAGATCAAAACAATGCCTCAATATTCAAATGAAATTCAAAATAACATACTTTAGAATTCAAGGCCTCTTTCTTTCTTTCTTTCTTTCTTTCTTTCTTTCTTTCTTTCTTTCTTTCTTTCTTTCTTTTTTTCTTTCTTTCTTTCTACTTGAGCTACAAATGACATATCTTTGACTTTTGGCTACTACAAAAGAAGAGAAATATGCTCCTTGAGGCACAATTTCCTATGCCAGCTCCTCTGGATTTTGAGTTTACAAGGATTACATTATGTCAGCAAACTCAGACACATGTTAAGAAGTTATATTAATCATATATAAAAAGAAATTTTCACTGAGACCTGCTAACTCAATTAAAAAAACTCACTGAAATGTGTATAAGGACATTCATTTTAGCATAGCAAGCACAGAAAGTACAGTCAACATAGAAAAATTTATTCAAGAATATTTCCTTAGCTTCTATTTCAAATGTGGAGTGATCTTTCCTAAACCAATCTGAAATGGCAGGATGAGAATGCCAGGTCTGCTGGGGAAGATGAAGATCAGTCTGTTGCCTATATCCTAAGGTTTACTTTGGACTTCCTATAACTACAAAAAAAGGGTAAAGCAGCCCATCTTTTCCTTTCATAAGTAATTCCTGCAGATAAGAGTAAAGGATTCTGTATATTCTCAAAGACTGGAGATTTTACAACCTATTTTACAGCTTCCCAATGATAGTACTAACTATTTATCAACCTGGATGAGTTTCAGGGCTTAGCAGGAGATCCAGAGAGGCAACATGGGTACCTCCAGTTAAGGTTTTGCAAAGCAAAAAATTTGTTTTCTTTGTCTGCATAAAGCAAAACAAATCATTCTACTTGCTCACCCTTCTTGTATAGTCAGTGGGAGATATAATTTCCTCCAAAGATGAGCTACAGATTTTAACAAGCATCACAGAAAGCCACCAACAAAAGCGCAGCTTGGGAGTTCTAAACTTCTTGCTCCCTCTTCAGAGGAAAGTTCGAGTAATGTGTTCTCTGGGGAGTCTCAATCACTTCTTGCCACTCCCCTGGCTCCTGAGCCCCTGTGTGTGGCCTGGCCATGCTGTCACCCTACACCAGGCTGAGCATCCCTCTTCATGGGCTGGCTCCATCTTGCAGGCAGCGACTGGACCCTGGAACTATAGGGCACTTCTAAATGACCATGACATACAAGCAACTTTTCAAAGCTTTACTAAAAAAATGAAGGAGTAAAAATGCACTTCACATTTCTTTCCTGCAGACAAATGCAATAAGTGTGCTTTCAAATGAGCAACAGCAGCCACAACAAAATACTCAAGGAGTTTTTTATTATTGTAGCAGGATGCGAATTTGTTTAATGAACACTTAAGCAGAGAGAATGGAAAGATCTTGATGTGTCTGCTGTTATGGGCTGTTGTTCCAGGTATTTAGTAGCACAACAGATGACTCTCTAATCCCATGTGAGGCATTTTTTATGGTTTTACTTGGAACCTGACCCTTCTATTAAAACTGGAATTAGATAACTCATATGACTGAAGCTCACACTGACTATATTTTACTGATTGCAAGGGTGTCTAGATACTGCAAGTTTGTTACTTAATCCTACTGCAATTCAAGCCATTAAGCACAAGTGCTAAAAATTTAAACTAGTTTTCATGTTTTAAAGAAATATTTTTATAAATATTGAGACATAAAAGCCAGAGATAATGGTATTTTTTCAATAGTTAATGTTTCATTGTTTATCAACCACAGAAAGTGCCATCCTATTTTGCATAAAGATTTTATAACTGACCTTCCATTAATCTACTTATGCTGTGCTTTCTTACAGAAGCAGGTTGTTTTGTCTACATTTGTCTTATTCCAGAAGATGATAAGCAAGATAAGGCAGTTGGTTGTACAAGAATTTTGTTTTTAAAAATTCTGTGAAATAGAGCCAACTGTTTTTAAGGTCAAAGTGGAAGAAGAATCTATTTGTGCTTTTTAATTTATCAGTCTCCTACAGCTTTCTCCACAAGCAATAATGTATGCTAATAGGACATTAAAAATAAATGCAAGCGACTTAGGATTGCATAATAATGTTTTCTATGTTAAACTCTAAACTAAACAATTCCTTAATTTGTTCTGTTCTCTGCAGATGTTCCCACTGATTTAAACATGATGGCTGGAAGCATAGAAGACAACATGAAGCAAACAAGTAAACTAGTCTAGTGCTAAGTTCTTAGTCCTGTTCTGGAGGTGAGGAGGTCAATAGGAAGACCTCATGCCTCAGATGTTCTCCAGAGTTGTGGATCTGGAGTTACAGGAAACACAGGCAGTTCAGATGCCCCATAGCTGTTGTGTAGCCATGGTCAGGATTTTACGGTATTTTTTATAGTTACCTTAAAGACTTTTATTTATTAGAATTGCCTTGAAAACTTTAGAGTGTCAGTTGTTTCTGACATTCCATGATCAGAATGAAACAAGGCTGTTCCATCTGGCTGTTTCAGCTATTATTGAAATACTTTGGAAGGGCTAAGAAAAGCTTTAGGAATCAAAATTATCAACTTGTGAGCAGAAAAAAATATGCAAAATACAAGGGAGAAGGAACTGAATCTACTAATAGCTCAGGACAAAAGAGATCACAAGCAACTGAGAACACTTATCAGTATATATGCAAACGGTTAACTGGAAATTCATGTGGTGATAATGAAATGATATCTGCAACACTTCTCTAATGCCAGGAAAAACTTAAGCTACAGCCACATCATTTCTTAATTAAAGAACTGAAGAAATTAATCACTTTGCAGTTCTGTTTTTAAAGGAGAAATATCCTAAGAGGAACTTTGCACATCCAGGGCATGGCTGCATGGGAATGCCATTACTCTTATCCATAAGTATTTCCTGCTGAGATGAGATTGGATTTTATCCGGTGTTAGGTCCTTAGGAGCTCTACTAACCTTCTCTTAGCTGGAAATCATAGATTCCAGAGGCTCCTTAAGTTGGTATATCAGATGGTATGATGGGCTTCTAAACCCTAGTTTTATGCAAACAGGCATAGAATCAGTCCTGAATGCTTGGTGGAGGACCCCCCTAATTTGTTAAGTTTCTTCGAGCTTCTGGGGCCCATCTGCAGCCATTGCTTCAGTCTACCAATTGGTAAATTGGTAAATTCAGGCAAAATGGAAAAGAAAACAGCAAAACCAGATACTGAAAAGATGGAAACGTACAGAGGCAATTTAACATATTAAAATTAAAGTTATGGAGCTAGAAGCACAAGGTTTTTTCAGCTCAGGAAATCATCTAAAGCATCTTAGCTTTTCCCATTCTCCAGCAAATTTTTTCCCCCAGGTAACTAAACACTTACTTTTAGTTTTATAAACGACTTCGAATATGTCTTTCAATTTTTTCTTTTTTTTTTTCTTTTTTCTTTTTTTTTTTTTTTTTTTAATTAAAAGTAGCTTCCATTTTGGAACAAATCACCATTTCAAACTCTCTTGTCACTGCATTCAGCCATTGGCCTGTTTTCCTCTTGGAAAGCCTGCCAGTCCTTCCTTGTTCCCATACAGCTTGACTGGTTTGGAGTTTTGGGCACTGAGGTCCAGGTTTGGACCACCCAATGCACTTAAGTAAGCTGTGTTTGTACCCAATGTAGGTTTTGCAACTGGACTTTGGACTATGTAGACACTCTGCTTATCCTTTAAACTTAATTGGAAATTGACAAAAAAATGACCTTGAGGAAGTCCCATGTAGAATTTCATAAGATCATTACGGAAAATTTTGCTTAGTTTTGTTTTGGTCATTAATAAATAACTGTTGCCATTAATAAATAAAGAAGAAGTGTCATGTGTCAAATGTCATGGTGTGACTTGGGTTTTGCCAATTTTAATATATTTAATTTATTTTAGAGATAGGATTTAGGAGTAAAGACAACGCAGGCTTAAAACTTAAAAGGATATAAGAAGAGATTTATTAATAACACAAAAAGAATTCAGAATAAGATTTCTAGATTATTCCCTCCTCCCTTCATTTCACATTCCTTAACAACAACATACAGAGAACGCTTCAGTCAGTTATCTACCTAAATATTCATTTCAGTTCACTTTAGAGAGAAAAGTTCCTTTTTATGGTTTAGGCTTAGGGGGTGACTTCACCTTCACAGTCTGCATCCCCCTGGACCTACAAAACCATGAATTTCCTCTCATTTCCATAGTCCTTCCAGAGCTGTGTTATGAGTCATGATGCACACATGGGGTACTAGTTTTAAAGGCAGGCTGCTGAGAAAAACAAAATTCTCTTCATCTCCTTCTCTATCAAATGTCTTTGTTCATATTCCAGTCCCAAAACAGAGAGCTCCATTTCCCCGAGGCAAAAAGTCTTCTTCTCAAGCACCCAAACCTCTCCAAGTATATTTCACAGTTTAAAGAAATTTTAGTGTAGTCATTGTCCCCTTAGCTCACAAAATGGGTTTTCAGCTACTCATCAGTTGCATCTTTTCAATCTCTTTCCATCAGGAACTTTATCTTCATTCCGCTAACCTCTGCAGTCTCCATGTTTTATTTCTTCTCATTCAGGGGAGCTCAGGAGATCGAGAATCTTATCCAGGCATTAACAGAGTTAAAATTGCATCCAGAAAGTGAAGAAGCCATGTGGGCAGCTGGAGGCCTCTTCTTGCAGAACCAGGAGGGTGGAAGGGAGCGCCTTTGGTGGCTCCCTCATCCCCCTGCTTGGCCACACCACGTGGAGAGGGGAGCCCAGCTGAACCGAGTCAAGCCGGGGGCCACCAGGGCTGAGGCTGAGCAGTTAATTTCCTCAAACATAAATAATACTGTGGGGTTTTTTTTGTTTCTGTCCTGTTCTTTTTCCTTAAGAAACATGGAGGACACCAGTTTCTGACTAAGTATCTTGGATTCTATTTGAGGAAATCTGCATGAATAGTGTGTTTGGATTCTCCCTCAAAACTCAGTGGAAGAGGCTGTAGTTGTTACACTTAGAGTTCTTACAATTACTTCTTAAAATAAAGGTTGCTTTGCTGGTGAAATTTAGTGAAAATTTAACAATTTTGTGAATATTTAACAACTGAAAATGGTCATGAATACTCAAGGTGAATAGTGCCAAGATTCTTTTTTGATTAGACTTGAGAAGTACTGGCTCCAAAGAAATCGTTTTTATGGGGGACTATTTTTAGATGCAGTTCACCCTTCAAGACTGTTGTTTAACACTCAGTGTTGGAGAGTAAACTTGGAAAGATACCATTTGGTCAGTTCAAATTGGGCTAGTCCAGCATTTCTCTTCTCCTCAGATATGCACTAGTGCAAGGAAATTTACCCACTTTCCCATAATGTGTTTTTCAAATTCCTTAGTGCAATAAGTTTTCTTTCTGTTATATTGCCCTGAGTGGTCATACAAAGTTGCAAGCACTCTACAGTGATCATTACATTAAAATCCTTCATCAGTATCAACCTTATCATCAGATAAAAATAATGCAGAGATTAAAACTGAAGTGTGTGGGATTTCCTGCTATTTTCTCTCTTTGTTGAGATGGATTTCCTTCCAGCTGCTCTCAGCAGCCGTAATAAGCATAAGTGCATAGCTGGTACCTTTGACTTTCTTAACTGGGCTATGTAATTTTCTAATTCTCTATTCTGCTTTTTATTTCCAAACAGACTCAGCATTCAGGATGAACTTCCAGATTTCTAGCCACTGTAGATGTTCCTGTACCTGTCATACACAGGTTGGTTTCCTTAGGAAGAATTCACTGAGACAAAGAAACGGATTTTCATGGATCCCAAGAGGTTGGCAACATGCATATAAATCTTCATACTTAATTGCTGCATTGTGCTATAATGATAGAATTAAGCCTCCTTTACAAAATAATTTTTCCCCTGGTTCTAATTAACACCTAAATTATCTAAAGGAAAAATATTAAACAAGAAGGGACCTTTATGGTACACTGCATAATTATACTGAGAATTGATTTAATTTAAGAATAATTAGTGACAGCTGAAAACCATGCAAAACATTGTTTACTGGAACCTCATTGTGGGTAAAATAAATTTTTGCAGGAGATTTACTTTTCCTAGAGCCTTTAAGGACTGGAACACAAATAATTATTTTCAATAATACTATAGAACTTTGGAATTTGCTTTCAAAAAAACTGTAGATTGATGGCAAATTTGTATAGTTGTCCATCCTTCCAAAACCTCCCTGGTTTTGATAGCAATTTGAAAGGTTAAACTAATTTCATTGCATGAGATGATAGCTAACTAAAATGAAATTTCTACATACCTATACTTAAAGCTCCTCGGTCTTTCTTTAAATCATTTTGATTTATCTTTGAACCTTAGCAATGCAAATGAGAGTGATACAAGCAGAGGTTAGCTCATTCAGTGAATGCTAAATGCACAGAAGTTGATATGAATCTTACAGATGCATTGTTTAAACTTTTTCAACTTTTTAAATAAGCTGTTTAAGATTCATGTTTTCTGAATCTAGACTGATTCACTCAGCCATGTTGTGTGGGAAGAGAATCCTCTACAACAACACATTGTGGAGGAATAACCTGTTATTGTATTACTCTATTCTGTTCAAGAATGGTTTGTGGAAATTACCTTGTATAATAAAATGGAAGAAAATGAGAATAGAGGAGAAAGTTCAGCAAAGGATTTTCGACTCAAAACGTTCCAGCTTTTGGTGTCCAGTAAGAGCAATGCAAAACTGGAGTTGGGTCTTAAGCTCCCCTTGCATTTTATCTGACAGAGTGATGCTCAGAAACCTCCTCTCCAATAAATTCCTAGGCTATGCTGAGGAGAAATGCAGAGGGAAAAGGTGAGTTTTGGCCACCTCACATGGAGCTACACAGGAGAGCTGGATGGGAACTCGACACAGGTCTTCTCTCTGAACCCTCAGCTCTGAACCTTCCTTTGGAATGCAATACCAAAGAAAAGGGATGATTATACTGAATGCCACACAGGTCTGTGGTATGAAAAGTGAGGTCTAATTCCCTGCTTGAACGACAATTTTGAAGTTCTGTCCATTATATTAGAAGGGAGCAGACACTCTGAACTTTGGGTCTTGTTTGCTAACTTCACTGTTTTCACAGCCTGGTAATTTTGCTTTGTAGTATCTTAGGATGTGGACCAAATATGGGCTCCCACCAGTTCAAAAACCCTTCCCTGTTCCCAATAGCTGTGTAACTTCCACCCATTTATTTACAGAAATTTAGGCATTTAAAGGGTTTAGTGATTAGGCAGCTGGTCTGAAACTGTCAATGGCACTGAGCTGAAAGACTTGGACAGAGAATAAAAAACCTAAGTCCAAGGTGGTTTGTTTGTACTCTTTTCTTACTTAATTTTCAAAATTTCTGTCACAGTTCATTGCAAAAGAAGAAGCTTTGGGTAAAAAAACCAACCCAACCCAAAGCAAGCAAACATCAAATAAAAAGTCAGGCTTGATTAGCTTTCCACCTCAAGATCCTTCTATAAACCTGACACATTGTTGTGTGCTTTTTTCCCTCCTCTGATTCAAAAAGACATGACAGAAACTTAGGAAATAACAAGCTCACAAAGATTTTGTTGTTCTAAGGAACACATAAAACTCAGAGTGAGATAAGAATTGAACAAACTATTGTCATTTCC
Source organism: Oenanthe melanoleuca (assembly GCF_029582105.1). Taxonomy (NCBI): domain Eukaryota; kingdom Metazoa; phylum Chordata; class Aves; order Passeriformes; family Muscicapidae; genus Oenanthe; species Oenanthe melanoleuca. The sequence continues at coordinate 31,430,459 of NC_079336.1, forward strand.
TAGAGCAACTTTTGTCACAGAGAAAGTAGAAGACTGAAATACAAGATTAAAGAAAATATTTGAATAGTTCTAATACATGTCAAAGTTGCTGTTACAATTAAACAGAAAAAGAAAACAACATCTCAGTTTAATCAAAACAAACACATCAGCAAATCTATATGTGGTAGTGTTATAGGGCTCTTTCTGTTAGAATCAGAGAATATGCTGAGTTAGAAGGGACCCACAAAGATCATCAAGTCCAGCTCCTGGCCCTGAACAGCACCATCTCCAAGAGTCACACCGTGTGTCAAGAGCAGTGTCCAAATGCTTCTTGTCAGGCTTGGTGCTGTGATCACTTCCCTGGGGAGCTTGTTCAGCGCCAGCCACCCTCTGGGTGAAGAATCTTTTTGTAATATCCACCCTAAACCTCCCCTGACACAGCTTCAGGCCATTCCCTGGGTGCTGTCAGTGTCCCCCCAGAGCAGAGATCAGTGCCTGCCCCTGCTCTTCCCCTCTCAGTGAAGCTGTAACTGCAGTGAGGTCTCCCCTCAGATTGCTTTCCTCTTGTCCAGAGTTGAGGTTTGCTCAGTTTTGCTGCTGTCAACAGAGATTTTGAACTTGATTGCTTTGATATCACTGTGCCCAGGATGGCCACCATCCTCCACTTTGCTCATGAGATCCTCTCTGCTGACAAGCAGCAGAAGATTAAGCAGGTCAGGTCAAGATATGGGTATTTGTGTGCAAATTCACAAAGCCAAATTGTGCCTAGCACTATATCACCATACTTAGTACAAGACTGATTTAATTTGTGCCAAATCTGAGAACATTCCTATTAGACACTTTTTGATATCCAGGTTGAAGTACTTTTATATGGATTACAGTGTAGTAAAAGTAGAGGGAGCTATTTCTGTCAAACGAATTTTGTATCTGCTTCCTCCTGGAGGATTACTTATTATGCAAGAAAATGCTGTGATTCCTATTGCATTTAATGCTGCAGACTTTCCCTTGATGAAAAGACTTAGAAATTTAAAAATTTACTCGGATAAATGCTGCTGAAATTGGTAGAAAAATGTTGTGCTATGACTGGCAAATGCGTGATAAAAAGAATCCATCATGCAAAACCAGGTAAGATCTGAACTGGTGGCACCCTGGTGATAGCAGTGTCTTGTTGTTCTATTGTAGCCACCATTATTGGAGTTTGGAAATGCCTTTGTGAAATCATAGGATTTATTTAAAGCAGTTTCCTGGTCTGGTATTTGAATGCTGAGTAACACAAGCAAACACAAACATTGCCTATTTAATAAGAAATAGCCCTGTATGTGAATTTTAAGATAAACCAATAATGCACCTACATAAGTTAATTCAAGTTAGATGTAAAGTATGGTGGATACACTTAGTGTGGACACCCTAATTTGACTAGAGTAAAAGCTGGGGAGTTTTTTAGCCTTTTAAAAACCTAACCTTTACAGAACTTTCATTACTGTGGAGGTTTTTAAATACATAAGCTCCAGAAAAGAACTGGGCAAAAACACTAGCTCTGAGAGTTTTATTTCAAGAGGTTTTTTTTCTTTTGGTTTTTTATTCCTTTTTCTTCTTTCATCCCAGTGGGATTTTCTTAAAAAAAAAAAAAAAAAAAAGAAGAAGAAGATTCAGAAAACTTGAAATTAGTTCTTTGCAGTCATTTAGGTAGAGTTAGTCAACATTCATATTCATAGGTATACATCTGATTTTATGATCACAGAATTTTGATATTTTTACTTTGTTTTCATGAGCTGTACCCTAAACCAGACAAAAGTATAAAACAGCTATTATACTTTAGCTTATGTTATTGTCTCATAAAATCTGTGGATAATAAATATTTTTCTCATCCTCTTTTATTGGGTTTCAAAATATTTTTGTTTTTCTACTCACGCTAGGTTTGGATTGTAATTCACGTAATCCATGTAAAGACTGCATTTTCCGTCTATGCTGATGTCAAAAGCCAAAATTAAAATAAAACCTTCTGTTGAAATCACCAAGTTTCACCTAATCTTGTGAAAAATCCAAAGATTTTGCATGGTGTCCATTCAAAACCACAAATCAGGACAGCTTTCCTCAGTACTATGTTTCATAATACAAGAATGCTTGTGAAGTTCAGAAAAACTTTCGAAGAACTTGGGCTAAGCTTTGGATTTTAACAGAATTAAAAACCAGATGTTTCATGCAATTTGGAGATTTACACTGAAAGCTTTGCCCAGCTCTTATTCACAGCTAAATAAGACAACATTCACTAAGACAACAGTATTTTATAAAGATGTTTTTTCCCATTTCTCTTAACAAGATGGACTTTGAAGAATCTTTATGAGAAAATTGATTTTTCTGAGCCTCTAAATGAAGAAAAAATGACAGAGGTTGACTGGTCTCATGTAATCCCAGTTTTATGACACTGTGAATGTACAGTATGTTGAAAGACAAATATAAGATTGCAGTGGAGATATGTCCTGGTCTCCAATAGTTTGCAGAAGACTTTCTAGCCTCCTGCCTAACTCCAGACTGACCACATTCCATTTCACCTTCTACTTTTTTTTATCATCTGAGTTGCTCATTTTCTCTCCTTTCAAATGTGTGATTTACAAATACTATTGCCACATTCAGCTTATGTAACTTTACATGTGGTTGCCTAAATAGAACAAAAGACAATTTTTATGTAGCTGGCACAAATTCTTTGAGCATTGCTAAGGCCTTACTACACCAATCATTCACAGACAACTGTTGGCACTACTAACTCTTAACACCTCCCACGATACAAACTGCAACATGGTGAGTTCCTTAATATATCCTGTACATCGTGTTGTGTTAAGGGAAACACACCAGAAAATATTTTTCCAAAAGCATATATCACATTGTTGAAGCAGAGCTCACTTTTTCTTGAATGTTTGTAGGGTAGAATTGGTTGAGAATTTCTGTTTTATATGTGGGCTAAGGTACCCTAGATAGAAAAATGCAAATCCCACTTATTTTATAGTTACTTTGAAGTTCAGTTTTCACATGTTGCCATTTATTTTTGTCTAGTCTCCCCCAGAATTTGCCATCTAAGCTCTGATTTGCTTCTTACAGAAACAACCCAAAGAACAAAATTAGGGGAAAAAGAAAGGCAGCAATGAGGCAGTAATGTTTCAGTGAAAAGACAAGGGACTTTAAGGTCATCATTCCTGATGCTGGGCATGGTAGTTGTAGATATACATCAGAAGAATGTTCACAGAGCTTTTAAAATGCAATAGGCAGGCTACAAGGGGAAAGGGTGTGGGGAGAAAATTGAAAGCCCTCTGAGAGTTTTAGGGAAAGTGTAACTTAACTCCTAGAAATTGAGAGCTAGATAAGACTATCTCCAAAATTATTCTGATACCTTGAGATTCTAGATAACTAAAAGAAATTTTGAAAATAATTAAAGAACAACATGAAGCCCAAAGAAATACAGCAGTCTGCTAATCTATATCTTTTAAGACACCAGAAACAAGCATACAAGAGGAAAAATACAGGTTTAGTTGGAAAAAGAAGACAGAGGAACTCCAAAGTGCATATTAGGTGGCACATAGCTACTTGCTTTCAACCCAGCATATGGAATTTAAATGAAAAAATAAGTAATAAGAGTTAAATGAACATCAATCCTGAAACACTACAGTCAGTTCCTTTAGCATTTAACATTTGTGGACTTGCACTTAATGCCAGACAACCTCTAGGTAAGTCCTGTTTTAAATATACTGACCATTCCTCTGCAAAGACAGATAAAAATAAGAAGTTGTCCCATGGAAAAAGTAAAGGCGAAAAGATATTTTACAGCATTGCCCAAGTAACTTTAATAGTTATGAAAGGTACAGAGAACGCCCATGATCTCATAGTAAAAATATATGTTTTTTACACTGGGCAATGGAGTTATGTAAAAAAATCTGCCAGCCAAGCTCTGTCTACCAGACAATTTTGCCAGCCCTTTTCAGGAGAGAAAGTGTAAAAAAAAACCCCAAACCCTATCCCAAAAAATAAAATAGAAAACAAGATTCTGCAGTTATTACAAGGAGTTGAAGATAGCAGCCTTTCACAGAAAATCTCTATTAAACAAATACATAAGCTCACCTAACTGGCTTTGCTCAAAAAGTTTTTTTCTCACCGGATCTGAAAGGAAAATAACTACTTGGCAACCTTTTGAAATATGGCTTATGGCTAAATGTCCTCACAGTTAAAGGCAAACAGAAAGAAGTTCTTGGTAACAGCTGCAGCTCTACTTACCAGTTTTGTGACTGACTCTTCTAGAGTAGCTTGTTTGTCTTTTTCTAAAGCTGAGATTTAAAAAATATAATATTGGAAATTTGTTCATTTCAATATTGGTCTTAAACTATAGATAGTATACATATTTTGTCTTTAGGGCAATGCCTATAAGATGAAGTAATTTTTCCAAAATAAAAGTTGTGGAGGGAATTATTTGATTGATTGATTGATTGATTGTTTGGTTTTTTGTTTTTTTTGTTTCCAGAAAGCAAGCTTTTACTTGTGAAGAAAGAAGTGGGAAAAACAAGTCTTGTTTTATAAAACATAATTTTCTAAGGCAACTTAAATAAAGTCTTTTCATCTGTACTTCATGTGATATTGTATTGTCTGTTTTTCTGTTCACATGGATTTTCTTCTCTTTTTTTCCATAATAAATTAGCTTCTTTTATGTATGTTTTTAAGTCTTTTTCCTATAAGTTCTTAGGGATGTCTAAGCTTTAAAAGCAAACTACCAACAACTAGGCTTTACAAGCAAGACACAAACATGAAAAAATTAAGAATGTAGTCAATACAAAAATGTTGGTACAGCTGAAAACTCTATTTAATACAAATTTATATTTAAAAAATAGAGTATTTTTAAGATTTATTATTTAGTGATCATAAGGTTGATGTAAGTTACTCATGTCTGTATGAGTCCTGTTGAGTTTTAACTAACTTTGGCGTTGGAGATGCAGCTTTTTGTAATTTTAAATCTATTAGCAAATTTGTGTAGGAATTTGCCAAACAATTTTTGAAGGGAGTTGGAATGCAGGCTCACAGAGATTCTGAACAAGAATTTACTGTTTCTTACTCTAACAGCTCAGTTGTTGCAACAGCTATTCACAGTACAAACCAAACTACTAGAGCTGAATGATGGCAATGATAGATTTGACTTTTTGTGGGTAAGACTTGGGAGGCAGGCCAACAAGAAAATGTCATGGGGCAAATCTGCTCTAGACCTCCTAACCAGAATTAAGAAGTAGATTCTACAAGCAGCTGAGAGATGTCTCATAATTGTGATGACACTCAAAATCATCTACTCCATAACCTTCCCCAGCACCAAGGTCACACTGACTGGTCTCACTTTTAAAGACTAGTCTTGCTACTAAATACTTCTCTCAGAACAGTCAGGGGATTAGGCTCAGCCAGGATGGGTTTATGAAAGGCAGATCCTTCTTGACCAACTTGATCTTCCACTGTGACAAAGTGAGATGCTTAGTGGACAAAGAAAAGGCTGTGAATGTTGTCTATCTGGACTTTAATAAAGCCTTTGATTCCATTTCTCATGGCATTCTGCTGGAGAAACTGTCTTCTCATGGTTTGGAAAGGTGGTGGCTTAGTGGTGGACTTGGCAGTGCTGGGTTAATGGTTGGATTTCATGATCTTAAAGGTCTTTTCCAACAAAAATGATTCTATGATTCCATTTTTTTGTCTAAGTAGATCTGACCTCTCTGTTCAGATATGGTTCAGAACTGAGACAGACTAAAAGTGTGTACCTGCTGAATTCACTTTGTGTAATTAAGGAAGTGCTTTCTGGATCAGGGATTGGAAGCTAGGTGTCACACCTCCTTGGTGATGTCCCAACCTTTAAACTAATAGCCAGATGGGGCTTATGGACTGATATCAATTCCAGGTAGAGAATCTCATAAAAGGACACTTATCCATGAAAACGAGAATCTTGCATTCATTCTCCTCAAAACAATGCATTTGACTTAAATGTCCCCTCCATTCCTGCATGTAAATAGTTGTATTTTGTGTAAAATTCTGAAATATTATTTGAATAAATAATCTGATTAAAGATTTGGCAAGCTCTGTACCGAAGAGATGGGATACTTGAGCTCAGACACAAGGCAGGTTGATATCAAAAGCACGTAACAAGAGAACTACAGTCCAGAATTTTAAGGAGTTTAAAGGATTTTACATCAGTAAGTATTCATTTCAGGGGGGTGGAAGGGAGGGGGAAATCAAAGCATTTAAAACAGGAGACTAGAAACAAAGAACTTCAGAGAAGTGAGGTTCTTTCCAGCTGTTCAAACTACAATCCTGCAACACTTCCTCTTTTACAAATACCAATATCACAGTTTTCTCACTTAGGAGAGTGAAAAGTGTGTTGTATAACTAATCATTTCACAATCCATTCCTGGTATCAATTGATCCTCATGACCACGGAAATATCTTGGCACCTTTCACAGATGTGGTGTTTGTGTGAGACCAAGAGCTCATTGTTACACCTGGTCTGAGCTCAGTGACCAAAAGCACTTGGGGCAAGTTCCTCTCTGCTGTAGCTCTGGCCAGGTTATGTGCTGCAGCTAATGTTGCTGACATGGTGGTGTAAGCAGCCTGTGTCATCTGGTGCTTTGTCAGAAGAAGCAAATGCTGTTTTTATTATATACATACATTTCTGTAACTAGGCAAGGTTTCATAATAAGTCTAATAATTTTTAATTGATTTTTTACCTCCTCCTTTAGCCTGTCTCAATGATTACTTTTGTGAGTAAAAAGGAGTCCTACCAGCTAATTTATTGGCCACAGATATGACTATTTCTAGGAATTGAATAAGAGACTGGGTAAGAAGTGGTTAAAAATACGAGGATTGTACTCTAGGATTGCTTCCAGCCTTCTACAACAAATCTGCATTGCTTAACTAGTGTTAGATTGGGTCAGGAAGATTTCAGGGAAATACAAGGTGACTGCTAAAGTTGAAGGGTTATACTCTTACTGTCCATTAAATCTTCAGTAATATAGGAAAGGCTTTCAGAGAGTTCTTCTTGTTTGCTCTCCTTGCTCTCCCAGGCAGCCAAAGAAATAATGACCCAGGACCGCAGCAATACTTGGGAGAGTGGCTTCATGCAGGCTGCTTTGAGTTCAAATTTTCCCAAGTCCTCCTTTTTCTCATGTGGTCCCACAGCCTTTCCCAAAAACTGGGGCAAATTTCATTGCTTGTTTCACTGAAAATTTCAGAAATTTGGGACTGTGCTCCGAATCAGAATATTTGGAGATATCAGAAATCTCTGTTGACAAGGGCCATTATAAGTGCACAAGTTCCTTGTGTTTCTGACCTCCTGCCAGTCATTTAGGGATCTACTTCCAAGGGTACTCCAACCTCATAACTTCAAATGAAGTTCTGGGAAACTCAAGGTGTTTGAATGTCAGGCTCAAAGTAGAGTAATAGCCCATGTTGAAAACTGCTTTGATTTGCTCAGAGCTCCACTAATTTTTAGCAGTACCAAAACAAGTGTAAGATAGGATGTGGAATAAGTATAATATATTTGGAAAAAAGTTCCACACAACTTTTGCATTTAAGAAATACTCCAGCAATTCTTTAGGGATATACTAGAGAATCAGTCAGTAGAGGGTTTAAGTGGTGTGATCATCTTTTCATGCAGGTATTAGGAAGAAATGATAATGTTCCCCAGAAAGACACTTGTTACAAGGCATGTAGAAATTGGCTCACCATAGAACGTGGTAGGTGTTAAAAGGAGGTAATTTTCCAAGTAGTTGAAATAATTACTCTTACACAACGAGCACTTAACTGCATCTTGTGAGTCCCCAAGGACTCAGAAGTGACCACAGGGACTTAATGTTCGTGCTAGTAGTCAGCAGCTCAGCTCCTCTGGCAGGGGAGGCCTCAAAAACAGCTGAAGGGATCTCATTAGGGGAGAAAATCTGCTGTTAAGTGCTTGTAATGGCTCGCAGCAGCTCGGTCCCTCCAGGGCTGGAAGTGCTGCTTGCACCTGCGGCCAGAATGTGCAGCTGCTCCTGCCTCTCCCAGCCTGGGGCAGCTGAGCTCGGGATGAAGACAGATGTGCCGAAACAGAGCTGCTTTTGACACAGTTCAAGGTCCTAATTTGGACCTTCAGTAGCTCTGGCTGTGGGTTCCCAAATTCTCTGTCCAGTCTGGAAATCAGTAATTCCCAAAGTAAATAGCTATGAGTGGGTTTTTCAGCTAGCTGGAAATGCAGCTTCAGTAGGGTAACCTTGCAGTGGGACTGGTCTGAAAGTGAGACTGCCAGAAGCTTTGGAGTTTGACTCCTTAGCTAGTAGCAGCAGTCCTTGAAAGATCTGAGAGTTCACACACTTGGGATTTTTTACTGCTATCTTTTAATTATTTGGGTTTAATACTTTCTGTCTTTTTTTTTTTTTTCTTTTTTTCTTTTTTTTTTTTTTTTTAATTATTTAACCCCATCCAAATTACTAATATTTCAAAAATCTGCCTTCTCAAATACTCTGGGAAGTCTTCTGCCTGGATGACCTCCACATAAAATGACACTGCCCTGCAGATGCTTGAGGTGAAATTTTCTGAGTGATATGTTTATCTGTGCACAAACACTCCCTCCCTTCCCCCAGCCCCCGCCTTCAGTAAGTATTAACTTTAATTTTAGCCTGAGGGAAAAAGGCAGTCTAGTGCTTCCCCAGAGAGCACGTGTCTGTTTTGCTGCTTTCCAACAGTTTGCAGTGAAGAGTATCTGGATATCTTCATTTCTGTCCTAGTTCTTTTTCCCAGCTGCTTGTGTTTGATGACAACAGTACTTTCAGAAGTAGAGGTGCAATTCACAGAAAACTAAACCACAGCAGTTTTATAGATACACATGGAAACAGTGTTTTCTTGATTGACTAAAAAAGAAATGAGACCATTTTTATCAACTGAGCTAAAACCCAAAGTAAATGGTCCTGTGAGGATGTAAAATAATTTAAAAACTCTATTTGTTTCTTAAGTTCTATTTTTGCTAGAAAGATAAGCTGCTTCCATTTAGGCATCTGAAGTAAATGTCAAGGGATTTTTTTTGGTTGAATTATTTCTCATTCATTTAGTACCTCAAATTAGCTAATTTAAATAGAATTGGCAAGAGATGAGATTTCATTCTGCTTCAACTCTCAAGGTCCTCATGCAGTACTTGCATTAATTTGTTTGTGGTGGACCCTGTAGAAAAGAAATACTGCCAAGACCTGAAACTAAAGAGTTGAACTCACTTGGCACAAAAAGCATTTGTCCTTCAGACAAAGTGGTTTCTCCTCCCTGAGCAGAAGGATCCATACAAAAGAGCTATGAAAATGATGGCCAGTGCAGAAAGAGACAAAAAACACTTTTTGGTACTGGGAGTTGGAGCTTGGAATTTCAACTGTGAGATTTTGTCTTCCCAAGTCTAGGGGAATGAGGCTTAATATCTTCATGGTAAAGTATTGTCAGTAAGTCACTGCTCCCATTAGAACTTGCAGGGCCCTTTGAAGTCAGCTGGATATTCAGAATAACATGAAATGCTGAGATGGAATATTGCATGGAGTCAGCGACCACCAAGGCAACAGAGAGACACTTGGAGACAAGGAATGTCAGAGGCAGCACAGGAATGGAGCTGGAGCTGTGACAGCCCAGCCAGGGAGGTGCTGAGTGAGCTCCTGGCACACTCCAGGTGCTGACCAGCCCTGCCAGTGGAGGTCATGCTTGCTTCAGGCCCTGGGACCATCAGTGACCAAAGAACAGGAGTCAGAAGGGTCTCTGATTCAGCACTCAAGGAGACTGGCTTTTGGATAAAGTCCAGTTCTCTTTAAAGATAAGGACAGCTTTGTAATCTACTTTGCATAGGCTTGCAATTGTAGGTGATAAGTAAGAGATAAACTTCAAACAGTAAGCATGAGTTGAGTTCCTTATGTTACCTTGATTTTGTGCAGGAAAGGAACAGATATTTAGGAATCGTGTCGTGTGGTCTTCATGTCTTCTGGTAGCATCAAACTGTTTACTGCCATGCCTCCTTGTCTTTGCTTCTGGTTCAGTGATATGCTGAATATGCTTCATTTTACAAATTAAAGCACCTGTTGTGTGCATTATTGTAAAAAAAGAGTTTATTTCAAGGTGTCATTTCTGAACTTTTAAGTTGCCAAATAATAACAATCCCAGCACAGTCTCTAGTCACAAACTGAGAAATCATTTTCATTGACACATCTTGGCTTCACAGTAAGGCTGTTCAGCTTTTCAAAGAGAGCTATTTCTGGCACTGACTGTTGTTTAAGGAAGTGAAAAGTTACTCTTTGTGGAGATTGTTGATGTGACTTGGCTGGTTTTCTGTGAATTCAAAGCCGACTTGTTTAACAGATATTTTACTTCTGAATACTGGATTTTGAATGTCAATATAGTACCAAATGAACTATTTTTAAAGGACCTATAGTAAGTGCTAGCCCATTTGAAATTATTTTTATTATTTGCACGTTAACATCTGCTGTGTATGAAACTACAGTTACCGATAAACCCCAGGGCTGCATGATAAACCTGACATCAACCTTTAAGTGGCACTACAACCTTCTTAATTCTCCAAACTAACTTCACAATGTGCACACTAAGGGGCTTTAAAGAGGTGTGATGGCAAATAGGCAAGAGAATGACCTCAATTTTACACAGTGGTTGTCACCAATGCCCAAATGGAGGCAGATGGAAATATTACATGTCTAACTGTAGGCTGCTGATTATGGAGGGTTTTTGAACAACCATATTCACAGGAAAAAGGAGAGCTATTCATGGTCAAGAACCAAACATAGTCATTTTAGTACTTTCATGGGCAGAGTGGTGTGGTAACTTACTAGCCAAGAAGTGAGTGGTGGATGGGTGTTCATGCCCCATCATGAAGTCATGGCAGTCACTGCAACAAGCCATCATGATGCCAGCTCTGGGCATGGCTGCTGAATAGCAAATCACAACATCCTTTTGATGGTTTTCGGGCTTTCAGGATTGCTTTGGTCACCTGCAGAGCAGAAAAAATCTGTGAAAAGGGTCCTAAAAATGCTTTTGTATATTATCTATTGATATTCCTGTTCTGAAGCTAAAAAAAGTGTTAAGAAAATGTAACACCAATTCAGCCTGATATACTCAGTGTCAATGAACAACTGAAAGGCTAAGTGGACAAGCAAGAAATTGTCTACTTCTTGCTGGGACACAAGGTGAATATGGAACAGCAGCTGTCATTTGCTTACAAAGGTAGTTTTGGATAATTCTTGCACTCTCACTGGTATATTTGCTGAAGTGCTTGATTAGGGAACAATATGGGAAGTTTGTTTATTTCAGTGTTGTTAAATGTGCAGTGAAACGCACCATGGGAAATAATCAATCAGGACATTTGTGTACTGACTAAATGCTCTTTCAAAAGGCACAGGGAAAACTCTGTGGTGAGATTTCCATATTCTCAATAGCCATATATCAGAGAGCCAGGTCAGACATCCAGACTGAGAAGACTGCAGGCCCCTTTTGTGTTAGGCAGAGAGTAGAGTCTTGGGTTCAAAAGCAGCCTACTCCTTGGTCTGAGTGGAGAAAAACCATCCCATTACCATCCCTGTTCCAGAGCTCATGTGAGAAGAAAATGTCCATGCATCCCATCCCCTGTTTCATAATCCAACAGAGCAGTGCTGGATATATACAGAGTGATGATCCCTGCTCTGCAAGTGGGCTGTAGGAAGTGAATCATTCTCAAATGTGGAAAGACTAAATGTCAGTTACAGCCATAAGAAGCTGAAAAGGAAAATGAGTGTGGGCTGCTGAAACCATTGGTAGGATGCCATTAAGAAATGAGAAGCAGGAATACAGGTAAATCTGCCATGATGCCATGTCTGTGGATAAGCTGTTGCATTAGATGGTAGTGTGACAATTCCAACCCTGTTTGGACTAAGGTAAAACATTTGCCATGCTTTTGAGGCTGGTACAGGAGCAAAATCTCCCCTTTCATGACACTGGTAAGAGAGGAGCTAAAGAAGAGTGAGCTGCCACAAGTCTGTGTGCACTGCTCAGCACACGGGAACACTGGTGACATGGGGGAGAAGAGACCAGGAGCACTGGGGAGGCTGGTGAGCTCAACAAGAGAGCTGAAGAGGTGCACAAATGTCAGCTCCTCCTTTGCATTCACTTAGCAACCCATGAGGGGTGAGTCAATTCTTTAAAAAGGCAAAATAGCTTTCCTCCATGTGAGTATTTCTTACTCCAATCTGTGCTGAGGCAGTGAGAACATTTTCTTTTTTTGTGATTGAAAACATTATTTTTCCTATGTAAACACAAGGATAGCAAATTGTGAGGAAAGAAATCTCTTTAAACAACAAAGCTGAGATTCCTGCACTGAGCACTCTGAATTGTCTACCTCAGAGGGGACAACATTCAAAAAATGCTTCTGAGGGGAAGAAATGAGATCAAAACATGAAAATTATTCTAGCTTAATATTTATATTTTTTGTTAAGCTTTCTCATATTTAATTTTAATTCTCTACAAGAAAGAGAACCTGCCTTGCAAGATCCTCTATGTTGCAGTAATTAAACTCAGCTCAAGTATCTTTTCGTATTTGTAACTGCAATTTTAGTGAGGTGCTGCTGGATGCTGAGTGCTGCTGCATTCATCCAATTTAGATCTGCTTAACTATTTTTGCCTGACACTTTCTATTCCAACCTAGCAATTATCTTTTTTTGCATTATTGTGCCTTTCCACTGTAATTTTTTTTTAATAGCTACAGTAACTTCTAGCACATGCTGGATGCTGGATGCTCATGTGCAAAGCACTGTATAGAAATCATGTTAGCCACTAGAAACATTTGCATCACTTCAAGTTCCCTTATGTGAACCAAACTGAACTGCTTCATTTGAGCTTTCCCACCTCAGGTTTCAAGCCTGAGTCAAGTGTTGGTCTTGCCTGGTTGTTTCTCTTTTCTGCCTCCTTCATCAGCAACTCCAAGCACAGCTAATAGTCAACCACAATGTTATAAAAGACATCTGAGCAAGCTGCCATGCCAGAAACATCCAAGATTGTGACAACAGGGAGCTCAGCATGGGCTAGTTAACCTTTTAAAGTAACAACAGTTAAATTTCTCTGATTGTTACATATTTCCTCTTTGCCTGCTAATGGGGAATTTAGTATGGAACAACTTAATTCTTTGGAGACCAATTCTGATAAAATGTAAATTGTAAGAGAGTTTTCAAAGTGAACAGAAGACTAATGACAAATAAAAATAAGACATGTGAGGTCAGGGTTGCCAAAATAATATCCAGACCACTGCTGAAGCTTTAACAACACAACCAAGGATGGTAACAAAGAGCACGTGGCGCAGAAGGAGGCACAATTGCTCAGGGTGGAATTTTTCCACCCTAACTTATGTGTCTTAAAAGATGGATACCTGAGTCTAAGTAGGATGGGTAAACAAATACTGAACTAATAGAAAGAAACAAGTGCTTCCTGGTGGTAATTCAAATAATCCTGAGCTCAATATGGTATGATGACTTTGCCTCTGGAAACGACTGTTTTCCCCTTGAACACAGGGGATGATTTAGCAATGTAAAAGGTGAGCAAAAGAGATGCTGCAATGAAAAAGGGATATTTGATAGTGTGTTACCTGGAGCTTTTATGGTAATATTTGTAGGGTCCTACTTAAGCAGGGGTTTATGGTTTTGAGAACATTCTGACAATACATGAGAAAGCGTGCTACAAGTGTGGCCACTCTGCTACCCTTTTAAAATATGTGTATTACTGCAGTGAAAATGTGCAGCTGAAATAATATTAGCACACTGAAACCAGAGTGCTGATTTCAGAGCACCTAGCATGTCAGTTGTAATCTGAAGCTGGATGTACTATGCCCCGTTAAGAGCTCTCCCTGTAACACCGAAATTGCCTGCATAGAAATGGGTGAATTTAACAACTGGAAAAACTGGAAAGAAAAAAAACCTGTGAGGTCAACAAAGTTTGTGGAGCTTTAGGAAGACTTCAGGGTATTTACATACTTGATGCCCTTTGATTTAAATGAATGCCAGTGTCGCATAATATCTCTGGCTTCACAAAACTAAGTCTTGACTTTCAGTGAAAGTCAAACATCTAGGTGCTTTTTAAAATAGCTCAGGTATCTTTAATTTAGGTAGTATTTACATTTTATACTATAAATTTAAACTGCTCTGATCCTAGAAAAGGTTACAGATGTCCCCTCTGGATATGACCACCAGCAAGGACAAGATGGAAAAGGGGCACAGGATAAGAGTCTCTGTATTCTGCTGTTTGGAGCACCTGCTTCTCTTTTTCTTCAGCCTGACATATAGCACAGCACATCCACTCATGATAAAATTACATGTGCAGATTCTGGTGGTAAAAGTCAGATTTTCTCTTGACTTGGAGCAAGGCTGATATTCCTGTAGCAAGCTTTAGGACCTTGATGATAAACATCTCCTTCTGGGGGAGGAGAGCAAAAAAATCATAGGGCATTTTTTGTCTCTATTTAAACTTTTTCAAATCTTTAAAAGGACTTAACTCAGGAAATGCCAAATCTGGAGTGCAATAGTATTTCTTTAAACTTTTTTTGATAAAAAAAAATACTTCAATCTTTATTTTAAAAATCATGACAATAGCTAGACAAGGATAGAAGGATAGAACTCTTTGATTAAAATATGCAAATACCTTTTCTGTTCATTTCTATCTGGTAAGTCTTGTGTCTAAAAGAGAAAAGCAATTAATCTTAGGCAGTTTAAGAAAACATCTCAGTGATTTTCAGTTATCTTATGGAGGATTCTTGACTTCTTCCTGAGTATTTTAATGTAATTGCCTAGATGTGATGAATCTGCATCACCACTTGTCAATTGTGCTCTGCACAGGCTGGCTCTAACCACTTTTATTCTTTACAGGTACTTTTTCTTCCCTCAGGAATATGTACCCTTACAGTTCCATAATAAAAGATACTGCAGCTGTTATACACAGTTAGCTTTTATCACCTGTTACTTCTATGGAAAATGTTGACACTGGCACCTTTTCAGCAAGGAAGTAATTTCATGCTAACAAGCCTTGCTTGCTTCAACAGCTATCTTTAATAGTTCAATTAGTCTCAGAAATGATGTAAGCATATGTGGTTACAAAGGTATTTCTTTTATCTTTTGTTTTTTGGTGGCAAATTCATCATAATTAAATAATGTCCTATTTCAGAACTCTGTTTATTTTCCTGAACACATACTGATAAAAGATATATGATTTTAGATACCCTTTAATACAGGTGGTAGAAATGCTGATCTTGTGGGTAATGTAGGGCACTTGCAGATGCTTTAAATACTTTTCTCATAAAGTCCCTGATGGAACACTAAAAATCACTGAGCTGTGCTAATTTACACCACGTGATGCTC